>NC_069684.1:13795000-15045000 GCF_023699985.2 Odocoileus virginianus | reverse complement strand
ATCCCTTCCAAATCAAAGCTACCATAATTGGTTATTTTTTTCAATGTGTGTATTACATAAAATTGTATTAAGCTAATTTTTAGATTTCTATTAAATATTTTTGGTATGTGTGATTTGTTATTAGAATTATCTTTTGATATTTCAGGCTATTCATACTATTCTTTGAGAGGCTTCTTACTGTGAAATTTTTCTATGTGTTTTGAGAATCAATACACAACAATTTAACCAGCTTTATTTCTAATAATGCTTCTGTCTCAGAGATGTAACAATTCACTCCTTCAGAATCTCCCTTTGTGTCTTTAAATTACTGTAACAATATCATCCTAGCTAGTATTATTGTTATATTATTTATTTGGACAAGGAACTACCCTTTAGAATTAACATACATTTAATCCTAAAAAGCAAAATTAATATAGTCTGTTTGAATCAAAATCATTTCATAAATCTAGAACTATAAATTTGCCCGATTAATTTCTAGTTTTTTCCTACTTATGACTATTGCTTTTCTAGCTTTTTAAGCTTGTTTTCTTCTTTTGGTAGAATTAGTTGGAAGGGTAACTTAGTAATCCATTTTTGCACTCTATAAATAAAGCAGAGGGCTTAGTCTGTGTGTCTTATTTTTATATAAATATTCATGATTATATTAGGCAGTGGAATGATAATATAGAAAATAGCACAAATGGGACCCAATACACATTAGATTTATTATGCTTTTTATGGCATAAAATGTTCTCAACTCAAAAAGTGCAAATAACCTTTTAACAAATAAAGATTTGTGTGTTTGATTTCATTCCTCAGTTTTTAACAGGAGTGATATTTTTAGGTAATAGGCAAACTTTAATCTGTTTTTACTCCCATGTGTACTTTCTGTATAAAATGTTACATGTATAACAGTAATGGTGCAATTTCAGACAGTTGTGGTTAATGTAGGAATTTTCCTTCATTAGTAACACAAAGAAAATTATTGACTTTGACTCTCTGGCCGCCTTGTATAGGGAGGAAAGCTCATTAAGACAAGTCCTGAAAGTATTTGGGTAGGAATTTATGAAGGCAACTCACCTTAAAAAAATGCATTTTTTTTTTAATTTAAGAGAATAAACAGTTCTTTATTTGATAATAAACCACCTATAAAAATAAATCCCTGGGTTCACTTTAAAAATTATTATTGTCAGATAATATTGCTTGAACTTTTTAGTCTTTGCCTAGCAAATACTTATTGACTGTTAGGTCAGGAGGTGGTCTGTGTTAGAGATACTGTGCTGATCAAGACAACCTATTTCTTTTTTTGAGGCATAATTGATATGCAACATTGTATTAGCTTCAGGTGTACACCATAATGATTTGATATTTGTATATATTGCAAAAGAAATCACTGTATATAATCACAGAGTGTTTTTTTCTTGTGATATGAACCCTTAAGATCCGCTTTCTTAGCCACTTTCAAATAATGCGATATGGTATTATTAGCTATAGTCACCATGCTCTACGCTACATACCCATGACTTATTTATTCTTATTTATCTTATAACCGAAAGTTTCTACTTTTTAACTCTTCACCTGTTTTGCCCCCTGCCTCTGGCAACCTCCAGTCTGTTTTCTGTGTCTATGAACTTTCGTGTGGGTGTAATTCCACATATGCGTGTGATCGTATGGTATTTAAGACTTTCTCTTCAAAGTAACGTTCTGGCTCTAATTGTTGGCTTGGAAAATAAATTTTATTTCATTTTTTGGTAATTGTTAGATGAGATCTAGGAAAAAAATTGTCCTTTGTTCAGAGATTTAATTAACAGTAATTTGGGACCGCCTCCACTTATTTTATTGTTAGGTAATTGAATAACAGGGCTTCCCTATTAGCTCAGTGGTAAAGAATCCACCTGCAATTCAAGAGACATGGGTTTGATCCCTGGGTCAGGAAGATCCCCTGGAGAAGGAAATAGCAACCCTCTCCAGTATTCTTGCCTGGGAAATCCCATTGACAGAGGAGCCTGGTGGCCCACAGTCCATGAGGTCCCAAAAGAATTGGACACAACTTAGTGACTAAACAACAACAAATTGAGTAACAGGAGGAGTGGAGTACTGATAAACATTTTACATAAGGTTGTATCAGGACCCAGAAGGACAGGAAAAGCCTCCTCAAAGTGCTAAGAGACCGTGTTTTAGCAAGACAAGTGGAAGTAGTGACTGCCTGCCTATTATGGAATCTGGTTCAGAGTAGGTGCTTAATGGCATGGGCCAAGGCCACTAATGAACAAATGAATATCTAGAACTCATGAGAAAAGGGATGGGTGGGAAATGAGGGAAGAAGGGTTACATACATCTTGAAGGACATCACTGTTTACACTTTTTTGCTGTTATGAATTATACTGTAATGAATAGCCCTGTAAGTATTTCCTTGTTCTCATGTATGAGAGTCTCTCTAAGGTAGAAACCTGGAGGTGAAATGGCTAGGACATATGGCACTTACACCTTCATCTTTACTACATATTACTCACCTGCTCTCCAGAAGGTTATCAGTTTATAGTCCCACTGACAGTATAGAAGTTTCCATAGACGAGGAGAAGAGATTTACTGATGTAGAGCCGACAAAGATTCAATCAGAATATGTACATAACTTCTGTGACTCGAGGGAAAAAGCAACCCAGATGAAAAACATGGGCAAAGAATATGAACAGCAGTTCACAGAAGAGGAATTAGTCAGGGAAATACAGATGTAAGATGTGCTTGTTCGTCTTTTAGCTTAATGATGCAGAAGCTTTTCAAACAGTTTATGATGTTAGATTTGACGAAAGATCTGGGAGGATGTTTGAACAGGCCTACAGCTAGCTCATGACTTGCTTTGGAGTGAATTAGAAAAAAGGGACTCTCGGGCATACAGAAAAAGTCTTCACCAGGATTCAGGTTTGACAAGCTCCATCAACCAGATTTCAGACACCCTTGTACCTGGCACCTTTGTGTAAGGTACAGTCTGTACAATATACATGATTCCCTAGCCCTGAAGCATGTCTGTGGAGCTCCAGGTTTCCAGAAGGCGCTCTTAAAAATTATTGCTACGTGGATGGTGTTGTGGAAGGACTTTATGCAGGTGAATGATGCAGTAGCTTATTCCATGTGGTTATAAGAATATTTTGCATGGTAGAGAATGTTACAGAATTTCAGAGTACCTTCACTTGTTTCATTAGCTCTAGAACCCGTAGTGGTATACAGGTGTATATAAATTATAAAATACAGGTATATACAGGTATAAGATTAAAAATATGTTTTTATTTATGTTCTACTGTTTCCAAAAGATAATAAAGGATTCAGTGTGTTACACCAGGATCTCCAGGTAGATAACAAAGTCTCATAGCTATCATTCTTCTTACCGAAAGGTGTTGCTGAACCAGGCAAAGATGCCGGGGTTCTTGGCCTCCAGAGGAGAAGAATTCAATCCAGGGCCAGAGACAAGGCTGGATCGCTCAGAGCTTTTGTGCAATAAAGTTTTATTAAGGTATAAGGAAGATAGAGAAAGCTTCTGACATAGGCATCAGAAAGGGGCAGAAAGAGTACGCCCTTGCTAGTGTTAGCCATGGAGTTATATACTCTCTAATTAGTTATTACAGTGAATCAAAAGAATGTCTGGAGGTTGTAAAGACCTCACTAGACCTACTCCCATAATTTACACCTTAAGATAATAGGATTAGCCAGAAGGTTTTTTCCAGAGACTGTCTTCAGGTAGGGTACATTATTGTTGTATAATCCTAAGGAATGTAGAGGGGAAAAAGTTTGTCCTTTCTTCCTCCTTGAGAATTCCAGATCCCTCTCTCCTTGGGGACCCCTAGACTTCTTATCAACCTGCCTAGGAATTAACTCTCTCATTATTTTGCTGGTGACTTTAAAATCTTTTACTGGAGAATAAAACCAGATACAGAAAGCTGCACAGTATAAATGCATAGGCTGAGTTACAAAGAGAACATTTTGAACACTTGTAACCACCACTTAGTCAAGAAATAAAATCTTTCCAGCCATCTCAGAACCCCTTCAGTGTGCCCTGTCCTAAGTGTAAACTTTTCCTTTCCAATTATTCTTACTTTTATGATAATAACTTTTATTTTGGTATACTCTTGTATGGTGTACTCATGGTGCATTTTAAAGTTTCCCTGTCCGCTGTATTTTCTGCAAATTGGCAGCTGGAATCAGGGCTTCGATTATTATCATATTAGTAAGACTATAGCTAGTGGTCTGTTCTTTTACCAAGAGACATGTAATGCCCTTTTATTTTTTTATATACATTTCAAAATCAATTTAATTTCTACAAATAAAGCAATTCCTTATTTGTATCTTATAAATTTTGCCCATTAAAAAATGTTTTTGGTTATATCCTGTAAAGCTCTCTTAATCTGCAGTAGAGATCAACAAGCTGGCCATAAAGCTCTAGATGGTAATATTTTGATATTTGCTGGCTGTTTGGTCTCTGTTGCAACCCCTTAGCTCTCTCACATTAGGGGGAAAGCAGCGCTAGACAGATATATAAACAGATGGGTGTGGCTGTGTTCTTATAACTTTATTTACAGGAACAGAGGGCATCCAGATTGATCCATAGACTAGTGGTTTACCACCTCCTGATGTGTGGGTTCTGCCCCTATCCTTCTCTTTTCCTCGCAGTTTTTCTGTTAAAGAACCTAGGCTGTTTGACATACATACTCTCCCATAGTATGGGTTTGTCAATGACTCACTCATGGTGCATTTCAGCAGTTTTCCCTGTCCTCTGTATTTTCTGCAAATTGGCAGCTGAAACCAGCAGCTTGGTTAGATGCAATTGGATCACATTAGTAAGACTCTAGCTGGTAGTCCATTCTTTCATCAGGAGACAGGTAATGTCTGGTTTCCTCTCTGTGTGATCTTAGTAGCTACTGATGCTTAATGCCTAGCTGTGACTGGTGGTTTTAACCTTTATTTTAACTTTTATTTAACCTTTATTGTTTTCCTGACCCATGATTCTAGTCCACTTTCCTTGAACTGCAGTATAGATATACTAGAGCTTTCGTTTATATATTGTTCCCGGGACCTCTTTGTGTTGACTGCCTGCTTTGACTATCACCCAAGAAAGCATAGTAGAATGTGAGTAGGTGAGAATGGTGATATATTATGGGGAATATTAATTTTATATTAAAATACAGCCTGCCAACTTTGTTGTTAGAAATAAATCACCACACACTTGCACCATCAACCTGAGCACAGCAGCTGTAAATCACTATCCTAGACTGTGCTGCTTAGCTGCTTGATTGTGGTGCTTTTTTTCTTATAAATGTTTTGTATTCTTCACAAACTTTAAATGATATTTTTATTACTAGGGAATTTGGGTGGTATGCAAAGCCCAAGAGCCAGAGGAGTTGGCAGTTGCAGTGGGTGCAATTGCATGTTATCCACAAAGGGTACAGTGGACCTAAGGCTTGCTAGCGGTTTCCTTTACTGAAGCCCCAAGTTTTAGAATCTGGTGTTTGTAATACTGGACCACACTCTGTCGTTTTCATAGTTAATTACAACTTAGTTATGAACGATTTCCCCAGGGATAGTAGTCTCACCGTAGTCCTTAAAACTGTGGTAGCAACTATCTTGCCGCTTGACTACTGAGTGAGAAAGTGGCATATATATTTGAAAAGCTTATTCTTTCCATTCTCTATTTTATGGTGTATATGTTTTGGTTGGCCAAAAAGTTAATTCAGGTTTTTTCAATAACATTTGATAGAGAGCCCTCAATGAACTTTTTGGCCAACCCAATTATTTGGCGACTCCTTAAAAGGTAAGGGTTCTAGGCAACATTTAATGTTATATCTGCATCAGTGCCTCAGAATGCCCAGACAGGTTTTGTATCCATTTCCTACTCATTTTCCCAGGGTTGGCCCCTGTTGGTTTTATGTATGTAGTTTCTGGCAAGAATACAGACAGATTCCATCACAGACCAAATGTGTGTTTGAATAGCAGTGAGTCAATGCAGTATTTTGAGCAAAAGTACAGTCTGTGATCATTGTTTCCTCTAAAGCAGTTACACATAAAATTTGTGTGTATGTCCTCAGTCCTGTCTGATTCTTTGCTGCCCCATGGACCGTAGCCCACCAGGCTCCTCTGTCCATGGAGTTTTCCAGGCAAGAATACTGGAGTGGGTTGCCATTTCCTACTCTAGGGGATCTTCCCAACCCAGGGATAGAACATGTGTTTCTCTTTTTTTTTTTCAAACTTTAAGCTTTTTGTTTTGTATTGGAGTATAGCTGATTAACAATGTTGTGGTAGTTTCAGATGGACAGGGAAGGTACTCAGCCATACATATGTATGTATCCATTCTCCGCGAATCATGACTCTCATCCAGGCTGGCACATAACATTAAGTAGAGTTCCATGTGCTATACAATATTGGGCTTCCCTGTTGGCTTAGGTGGTAAAGTATCCGCCTGCAGTGCGGAAGACCTGGGTTCGAACCCTGGGTCAGGAAGTTCCCCTGGAGAGGGGCATGGCAACCCACTCCAGTATTGCTGCCTGGAGAATCCCATGGACAGAGGAGTCTGGCAGGCTACAGTCCATGGGTTCGCAAAGAGTCAGACACAACCTAGCGACTAAACATACACAGTAAGTCCTTGTTGGTTATTCATGTTGAATATAGCAGTGTGTACATGACCTTCCCAAATGCCCTAACTATCCCTTCCTCCCAGCAACCATAAGTTTGTTTTCTAAGTCTGTGAGTCTCTTACTATTTTGTAAGTAAGTTCATTTCTTTTTAGATTCCAGATATAAGGGTTATCATACAATATTTTTCCTTCTCTGTCTGGCTTACTTCACTCAGTATGACACTCTTCACGTCCATCCATGTTGCTGCAAATGGCATTATTTCATTCTTTTTAGTGGCTGAGTAATATTCCCTTGTATATATGGACCACATCTTCTTTATCCACTCCTGTGTCAGTAGACATTTAGGTTGCTTCCATATATTGGCTGTTGTAAACAGTGCTGCCGTGAACATTGCAGTGCATGTATCCTTTCTGATCATGTTTTTCTCCAGATGTATGCCCAGGAGTGGGATTGTAGGGTCATATGGTAACTCTGTTTTTAGGTTTTTAAGGAAGCTCCGTGCGGGAGACCCGGGTTTGATCCCTGGGTTGGGAAGATCCCCTGAAGAAGGGCATGTCAACCCACTCTAGTATTCTTGCCTGGAGAATCCCTCTGGACAGAGGAGCCTGGCAGGCTACAATCCATGGGGTCCCAAAGAGCCAGACACGGCTGAGTGACCAAGCCCGGCACAGCCCAGCACAAGGAGCCTCCGTCTCCATGGTGGCGGTACCAGTTTACATTCCCACCAACAGGGCGGGAGGGTTCCCTTCTCTCCACACCCTCTCCAGCTTCTGTTGTTGGTGGATTTTTTGGTGATAGCCATTCTGACTCCTGCATTGGCAGGCAGATTCCTTACCGCTAATGCCACCTGGGAAGCCTTATGCGTAAAATTTACTCATAGTTAAAACACTGGCATATTTTTCAAGTCTCAAAAGGTCTTATGTATACTAGTCCCTTGTGAAAATGCTGATTTAATACTAATTACTGATATCCAGTAGGAGAATAGAATTGGTAAAATGCTTGTATCCAATGACAAGTGGGTAAATTATGCTGATGGGAATATGAAACTGGGAATATGATTCTTAACAGGAGGGATACAACTACTTTTTCTCTCATCTAAAAATACTCTCTAAAGCTAATGTAAATGATCTTTAGCTTACACTTTAAAATACTATATTAAGTTCTATATTTGGATGGTATATACATATGTAAAGCACTTTGGATTGTTTCTTGCTAAAGCAAATCTAAGAATTCATGTAGCAGTTTTGGTCAGTGACTGTAGAGGTTATGATAGTAGTAAATTCATAGAGGCCAAAGAGATCTGATGAATTTAAAGATAAGACAACTGGAGGAATCCTAATGAAAGCCCAGGGCCTTTTTCTGAGCTGAGGTAGCAAATGAAGTCAAATTTGTGTCGAGAGAGCTTAGTTAGCTTTTCTTTGGACCATCCTGACATTGATATTTGTTGAAAGTCCCTAAATGAATGAAGTATATTACAACAAAATTAAGATAGTTTTATAGCCTTCTGTAATAGTGCTAATATTGTGGGTAGTTGTATATGGGAAAATACCTTCCTTAAGAAACTTACACGAGGACCCATAGCAAATTGTGAGGGGAAAAAAATATTTTTGTGTTTTTTAGCTGTCAGTTTTGTTTTATTTTTCCTAGTAGAACTTACGTTATCTTCCAATTTCCATATCAATTTAGTTTCCTCAGTAAAACATGAGAGATGTGCTGAAACCTCAAACCCCAGTTGCCATACTTTAGGCTTATCTGTTTTTATATATAAGGTTTTTTAAAAAGCCGAGCAGAGAATTTTTTTTAAACAGCTGAGCAGAGGATTTTTTATAATTATGACATCCAGAGACAGTTAAGATACTGTTTTTTTTAAATGCTCAATACATCTCTTTTGTTACAAAAGGCTATAATTCCTTGCTTAGTAATACCAATGCATCATTCATCCTTTTCAACCTAACTAAATTATAAATGACTTTCTTCTCTCAGTGCCAGAGAAGGATACTGGATAGCTTATGTGAGAATGGAACCTCTCCGATGACCGTTTTATCCCTCCACTTCCACAAATTAGTGGCGTTTCTTTTGAGGTATGGTGATTGATAACCTCTCTACCAGTTTACCTGAAAGGCAGTTTTTCCAAATGTTCTCTTTCTTAGCACCTTCTGGCCTGAACATCACTCTGGAAATTTAGGGGAAAAAAAAGCCTTTAGCATTTCATATACCAGACTGGTCATCTGCTAGTTCAGCAGCCATAAGGCTAAAAGTCTAACACCTTTTGTCATTTGATTTGATCAGAACTCTTTTGGCGAGATCCTTATATAATTTATGCTTTAAGAGAAGTGAAAAAATTCATTACACGTAGAAATGAATGTCAGAGCCAAAGTTAGACTAGAAATTCTGTGAGTTTTTAATCTGATGCTTAGCTTATTAAACCATATTAACCTGTTTCCTACAATGTTGTTGTCAAGGTTTTCACTGTTTCAAAAGAATACATTCTTCCTGACTGCAGTTCTTTTTACTTTGTTGGAGTTAATGTAGCTTTTAAATATAGTTTTTAAGGCCTGTAAAGAGTAATTTTTCTTTTTTTAAAGGACATGATTATTTTAAATATATTTTATTAGCTGTTTATGTGTTCTCACAGCAGTAACCCAAATAATAAAAATGGACTAGTTGTTTATTTTTAAAACCATTGTACCCAGTGTTTTTTTCGAGGAAAGAGAAAAAATCCGTATTTTAAAACACAGATGTGTAGGAAAAACTAAATTTTTATTTATTTTTCTTATACTAAAATAGTATAACTTTCAGTAAAAAATTTTATGAATATCCATAATTATACTTTCTCCTGAAGCAGTAAATACGATGAACATAAGTGAATATTAATGGAATTATAGACCATCTAGAGTCAAAGAAGCATCTTTTTGTTTGAAGGGAAGGATAAAAAAGTAAATTGCATATTACTGCAGCATATTTTAGGTTGCTCATTCATTTATTAGGCATATGTTGTGCACTGGGTTGCCTTTTCGGTTTGTTTATGATTTCCTTTGCTGTGCATAAACTTTTGAGTTTAGAGAATTAACCTATGGTTACCAGAGGGGAAGTGTTGTGAGGTGGGATGGTCAGGGAGTTCGGGACTGACATGTACACACTTTCATGTATACTTAGAATGTAGCAATTGGATAACCAACAAGGACCTACTGTAAGCATGGGAAACTCTGCTGGAATATTATGTAACAACTTAAATGGGAGAAGAATTTGAAAAAGAATAGATACATGTTAAAAAAAAACTCTTTATTTGCCTTCTTTTATAAATGGCAACAGTATGCATTCTGAAGCTCAGGCCAGAAACCTTGGAGATATTTATCACTTTGTATCTCTCTATACTTTATCTTTTAGAACAATTTTAAATTTACAGAAAACTTGAGCAGATAGTACAGAGATTTCCCACATAAGTTTCAGTCCAGCACAGTGTTTATTAGTTATTATTGTGTTGCTTTAGTATGGTACATTTGTTATAATTAATGAACCAATATTGATATAGTATTATTAAGTAAGGTCCATAGTTTTTCATTAAGGTTCGCTTTTTTTATTGTACAGGTCTACTGGTTTTAACACATGCATAATGTCACGTATCCACCGTTATACACAATAGTTTTATTGCCCTAAAAATCCTCTGTGCTGCATATAGCCATCCGTTTGCCCCCATGAACTGCTGGCTGCCACTGAACTTTTAACTCTGTAGCTTTGCCTTTTTCAGAATGGTATATAGTTGAGAGTTTTGATTAGGATTGTGCTTAATTTATAGATCGCAATGGGAAGAATTGGCATCTTAATAATATTGAATCTTCCTATCCAAGGATATGGACTATTTCTCCATTTATTTAGATCTCCTATGATTTCTTTCATCAGAGTTTTACAGTTTTCCTTAAACAGATCCTGTGTATATTTTTCTTAGTTTATACCTAAAGTATTTAACTTTTTGGATGCTATTGTAAATGGTGTTGTGTTTTTCATTTGAAATTCCAGTTGTTCATTCCTGGTATATAGGAAAGCAACTGACTTTCATATTTCATATATTAACCTTGCTATATAATTTCTGATTAGTTTTAATCCACCCAGTTCTCAGACCTCCAGATTAATTTGTTAACAAATTCTGTCACTTCTCTCTTAAAAATTTATCTAAAATCTGACCATCTCTCCCCTCTTTTGCTATACCATATCCCTCTGGTATAAGCTACTATCATCTCACCCTCTGTACTATTGCAACCTATGAAGTGGCTCCCTTTTATTACCACATTTATTGCTACCCAGTGTATTATATATTATTTACTTTCTTCTTCCCCACACTTCCTTGATGGAAACAGGAACTTTGTTTTGTTCATTGCTATTAATACTCCCCCTGTGCCTAACCTAGTACCTGATATTTGGTGTTAAATAGGTATTTGTTGGATGGGTGAGGGATATGACTCAGTTTCTGCAAAAGAAAGTTGCTGAATAATAGCTTAAAGAACATAAGGTTGCTCCAAGCAACCTTGCAAGAGTTTCTATAAAACTAGAGTGTCTACAATATTCATCTGTTTGCAAGATTTTCCCACACTTTACACGGTAACTAAAACTGTCTGTATCCGAGGAGAGAACAGTCACAGATCTGGAGAGCCCCTCTGCTGATTCTATGAATAGGCTCCTTACTTTTTAGTTAAGTTCTTTTTCATCCATTTCTTCACCACTCAACACGCCTGCCGCCCCCCTTCAACCCTTCTTTTGCCTAAGTGCCTTGGAAGAAAGACTTATAGTAATGGTGGAGTAACGGGTTAATAGAACTAACAATTCCTCCTTTAAAACATTTTTAAGCATGTTCTTAGTTATAAGATTTAATTCTGAAGTGCTACATATTTTTGAAGGATACTCCATTATTATTTCCCTGTAAAAAATATTTCCTCTCTCCAAAAGTATATACTCTTTGTTACAAATTCATTAAGTGATCATTATTTTATGTGAGGCCTGAAGTCTGGTAACTCGTGAAGTGACTGCTGGCATTTGTCTGCCCTGCCTGTCAGGATGTGTATCCTCCTACTACCTCTGCTGGAGATCTGCTTCTGGTGAAACCACCCCTTCTGGCAGCTTCTTTCAACTAGCATAGCGGTTTTTTTTTTTCTCTTACCCTCAAGAAAAAAAAACAAAAAACAAACTTGCAATTTATTTTAGCAGAATGACTTCCCACTGGGGCAGATAGCCACACAGGCACTTAATTGTTGAGTAAACCCCCTTGAGACTGTAGCCGCCTTGATTTTTTATGAGGAAGGCATTGGCATGATCCCTAAGCGGGTGGTCTGTTATTCTTGAAACTTTGAGGATTGAGCCTGTGGATGAGTAAGGCCCCGTGGGCACCAATTTAATCTTGCATTGTGTTTCAGAGTTGCATAATGGTGTGTCCTTTCAATATATCACAATGAGACAGATCAGGGAGTTCATGTGTTTTATCGATGTAACTGAAGCATGAATCAATTTGACCACATTGAAGAGGACAGAAGAGCATATTGCCTTCTGTGGGGTGAAATTAATAATAATTTTAACCCATGATGCATTCTAGTTCAACAAGGTTGAAGTTAAAATTAATGTTGTCTTCAACTTTTTTGCCCTTTGTGCAAATCTCCAGAGATTTACTTAGTCTCTATTACAGGGTTCTTACCCCAAAAAAAAAAAAACAACAAAACCATATATATATATATATATATATATATATATATATATATGCTAAGATTTATCAAAAGAATTTAAATAGCTTGGAGAGATGGCAGCAGCTAAATAATGTTCTCTGTGTGTTTACCTCAGACACAGTCTCAAGTTAGCTTTGTTAAACTTCAGAATCACTGTTTTCAGTATGCTGAGCTCCTCTCTAAACCGTTATAAGAAAGAAAAACCTGTTATAAACGTCAAATTCTGTTACTGTTGATCAACAACTATGATACTAACTTATCTCTTTCATAGGTGGGATTTTTCCCTTAAAATGTAATGAACTCAAAAACCTGAAGTTCTTATTGTTAATGCATAGGTTATGTTTTACATATGTGAATTTCTATCAGATATGAACTATAAAGAGTTTTATTATCTAAATTATTATTTTAGATCTGTCTAATGTAACATCGCTACAATATCTTTCCAAAGAACTGAGTTTTTAAAAAATATGCATATAAGGAAACTTTGTTCTGTGGTTTCTAAATTAAGATTTCAAACTATGAGCTTGTTAGAGGTTAAATGAGACTATAGTATTTTAATGATGCTTCATGATCCTCAGCATCTTTACAATCATGTGTGGTTTTTAAAATAGAACTTTGAAACCTGTTGTTGTTATATTGAGAAAGCACAGTCTATTGACTCAAAGACAAAGTAAACATCTTTAGGGGTTTATTAGTACCCCATAAAGGGAACAAATAAGACAGATCTCAGATAGACAGATGATGGCATTACCTTAAACATGTGTTACAAATTGCCATTGACTAGAAGAGATCTTGAACAAGAATCTTTGTGAGACTTCCCAAGTGTGTTTTGAGTAACAGAGGCAGATAAATGATTTAATTCTGTTATTACTGAGAAAATTCATTGGTAATTTTCCCCCACACACTTCCACGTAGGATAAACAGAGCTCTGAGATGGGAACTTCCATTTCATTTTTGACGGTGATTTCCCTCGACTCTGGAGACAATACCCCCTTTACAACTCTGAGCTAATTTTCAAATGTGAGGATTTCCCACATGGGTGTTTTGAGTAAGTCTGAAAATGTTTTGCTATTTATATCAAAGAACTCTGGAAACAAATATGAATGAGATGGAAATTTCTATCCTAAATTTCAGTATTTGAGCTAGAATTCCCACGCAGTTTGCATTAGGGGAAAAAAAAAACCACATGCATGCGCATACACATATACATTTCTGATTTAAATCATGTTATATTGAGAGAAAAAGAAAATAAGTAAAAATCATCCTAAGTTTTTTTTTTCCCCCTTCCATCTGTGTCCCATCTTCATCATACCCTGCCAGTTAGGGATATTTAAAGGAACTTATTTGTAAGTCATGTATATTGCAGTGGCTTCAGAGTGTTACTTTCCATCAGTGCTGTGTAATAAGGTTTCTGATTAATATTTATGGTTGCTTCATCCAAATGTCTCTTTATAAAGTAAACCTCTCATATGAACAGTAAGCTCACTAATTGTCATACCATTCAACATAGGTGGAAATTGTTTTTTAAGAGGAAGGTAGTGATTACCATATTACATCCCAATATTCAAAGAAGGATATCTGGTATAGATAGTTGATAAAAATACTGTATTCAGTGACTACTTGTCAGTTTGTAAAGTCTTTTCATGTATGCCACCCCATTGATTATTACAGTAATCCTATTTTTAGACATAGAGATATACTATCTTCTGATTATAGCACCATTTGTTAAAAAGACTTTCTTCATTGAATTGCCTTTGTACCTTTGTCAGGAATCAACAGATCGGACTTACAGTGTATTAAGAAGTAATACAGATGATAATATTAACACAAAGGATGGGGCAGTGTAGAAGCAAGGAAGTGACATCAGAAAGTAACTAGAAGAAACATTAATACCAGAAATATTAAATATGTAGGTTATATATTTTTTATCCTTTTTCCTCTTAACTTTTTAAAAAATATAAGATTGTATAAAGTAATAACACTGTACTGAGTTTATAATATATAGGCATAGTATATATGACAATAATAGCACAAAGGAGGGAGAGAAGAATGAAATTATATTGGAGTTTCTATATTTGTTTTAGAATTAATCTGAGTAAATTGTGGTAAATTAAGGTGCATATAGTGTCATCTCTAGAACCACCACTAAGGAACTCAAAAAAGTACAGCTGACCCTTGAACAAAGCAGGAGTTAGGGATGCCAATCCTCTGCATAGTTGAAAATCTGAGTATAGCTTTATAGTTGACCCTCTGTGTCTGCAGTTCTGTATCCACAGATTCAATAGACCAGGGATCATAGTACTATAGTGTTCAATACATATTTATTGAAAAAAAAATCCACAGATAAATAGACCTGCACAGTTCAAATCTGTGTTGTTCAGGGGTCAACTGTATAGTTTAAAAAAAAACACAAAGTAATCAAAATAGTACTCTAGAGAATATCAATTTAATCAAAAGAAGGAGGTGAAGGAGGAACAGAGGAACAAAAAGAAGACATGTGATATACAGAAAGTGAAAGTGAAAATCACTCGGTCCTGTCCAACTCTTTGCGACCCCATGGACTATATAGCCTGTGGAATTCTCCAGGCCGGAATACTGGAGTGACTAGCTGTTCCTTTCTCCAGGGGATCTTACCAACCCAGGGATTGAACCCAGGTCTCCCTCACTGCAGGCGGATTCTTTACCAGCTGAGCCACCCAAAACAAATAGCAAAATGACATACATAAATCCAACAATATTAATATTGTTTTAAATGTGGATGGATTAAACTTTCCAATCAAAGGACAGGAATTATAAGACTGGATATAAAAACAAGATCCAACTACATGCTCTCTGTAAGAGAGACACTTTACATTCAGAGACAACAATTTTGGGAAAGTCTGAACTATTTCTTCTACACTGCTATAGTCTAAATGTGTCCCCTGTGTTTCATATGGTGAAATCCTTAGCCCAGAAGATGATGGTATTAGGAGGTGAGATCTTTGAAGGTGCTTAAGCAATCAATGATGGTAGAACCCTCATAAATGGAATTAGTGCCTTTAAAGAAGACCTCACAGAGGTCTCTTAGCCCTTTCACCATGTGAAGACGTAGTAAGAGAGTTCTGGCTGTGAACCAGGAGGAGGACCTCCACCTGAAAGAGACCGTGCTGGTGCCTTAATGTTGGACTTTTCAACTTTCAGAACCCTGAGAAATAAACTTCTATTGTTTATGCGCTGTGGTATTTTGTTGTAGCAGCCTGAACAGACTAAGATACACATTCTCTCCTTATTTTCTTTCTGTAATTTACACGTATGTTAGACTGATACTGCACTAAAGTCCTCTGATGTTTTATTTAAAGAAAAAAAATGTTCTCCTTGTATTATACTTCAGTTAAATTTTTTGTGACCTGTTTTTAGGTTCATTAAGTTCTTTCTTCTGTTGTGTCTAATCTGTCATTGAGCCCAGTCAATAATTTTGAAAATATATTTTTAGATTCTAGAATGTTCATTTTCTTTAGAATTTTCATTCTTTTGCTTAAATTTTTCATCACTCATTTTGTCTGTGTTTTTTCTCAATACCATAATATTTATTGTAGTTATTTTAGAGTCCTTACTTAACTCCAGCATCTAAGTTTTTCAACAGCCTTAGTTTTCTGATAGTTTTCTTGTATTGATTTTTTGATGTTGATTATTATATATATTTTCCACCTTCTTCACATAGCTTAGAGTTTTTCACGGGATGCTGGCCATTGTGTATGAAGAGGAGACTGAGGTTGATAGACTGATGTGGATGCTACCTACCCGCCCCCCTCACTCCACCCCACAAAGAGCTCATCCTCTCCTGTCTGGCAGGTAGAGGCAGGGTCATTCAGATCAGAAGTCAAGAGGAATCGTAGCTGAGTTGCAGCTTTATAGTTATCAGTTCTGTTCTGGTTTCAAATGTCTTGAGAATGGATTAGGCCTCTTGCTTCAGCAGGGCCTAGTGATTAGGGCTTGCCTGCCATTTTCTAGTCCCTTCCCCAACTTTTCATGCTGCTGCTTAAACACAGCAGAAGTCCCATGAGTAAGAATTGGTGGACTCGAGGCACTGATGTCACTCAAGATTCCAACCCACCACATCAGTTCAAATGTGGCTTTTAGATGTTGTGCTGTTTTCTCCTGGTCCCAGTGAAATCACTTTCCTATGACTGGCTCACTCCTCCAGCCACAGTGACCAGATTAGCAGTTGCCCTTAGGGTTAGAAGTGGCTGTGTCTTGGTCTCTAGTTAACCCAGGAAGGGCTCATTTCTCATTGGAATTTAGCTCCTTTATACTTCTTTGTCTTTACCTCTTTTTTATGGCATTAAAGAAAAATGGTATATTTTTAAGCAAATGAGGTATTTTCTCTTTATTATCATAGGAATGGTGGTCTTTTGAGATCTTCTATATCCTAATTAGAAGTGAAATCTCCTTCTGTTCTGACTTTTGAATATGTAATAATGAAAAAAAGGAACACTACCTTGGTGATCATATCTTACAATTTTTATTCCTAAATTTTTTCATAGTGTAGAGTAGGGGTCAGCAAACCTTTTCTTAAAGGACCAGGTAGTAAGTATGTTGGGCTTCGTGGACAGAGTGGCAAAATCAAGGCTATTATGTGGGTACTTACATGACCATTCAGAATGTACCATTTGAAGATATAAAGATCATTCTTAGCTCATGGGCTATAGAAAAACAGGTGACCAGAGTGTGCCAGGCCCTGGTGTAGAGACAAATGATAAAGCAATTTGAATGTGTGATGACACGTAAGAGATGTGGGTTTGAACCCTGGGTTGGAAAGATCCCCTGGAGGAGGGCATGGCAACCCACTCCAGTATTATTGCCTGGAGAATCCCATTGACAGAGGTGCTTGACAGGCTATAGTGCATAGGGTTGCAGAGTCGGACACAACTGAAGCAACTTAGCATGCATACACGTTAAACAAAAAGCAAGCAAATATCAGATACTTTGAAGACATTACCACAGATACTTGAAAGCATTCTACTACATACTATTAACAATTTTTTTTTCTTAGAAAGCTTTGACCCTCAAAATTGGTAAAGCCAGTGGAAACAGACACTTAGGTGTGTTAAGTACAAGGTAGTGATTACAGTAATGTAGGTTTGCACAAGGTGTCTCTGTAGGATTGGGGAAAGATGATGCTTTGCTGACTCTTGAAAAGGAATTAAGATTTTTTTTCAGGAAAAAATTTTATTTATCTAGTAATACCAGTATTACCATACTGTTGAATTGACTCTCTCAAGGTCATCTTAGAAATGGTTTGACTATGAGGTTTGACAAACTTAGAAACTCATTCTCTGCTTATGTGATTATATACTTGTGAATATTTAATGATAGGTAGTAGGTAAGCAGTCTTTTGTGACTGTTTTAAGAAACTGGTTATCACTCTGTAACATATTATGCAGTGACTAAATGGTAGTTTAGCAAGAACAATTCAGTTTCAGCTTTCCCAGAGGTTTATTGCTGTTTTAAATCACTTTTAAAATCTTGTCTCCTCCACAGATTTTTTTTAAAGTATTATAATTACTGTAGGAAGGCTATTTCAAAGCAGAGACTTCTTTTTAGATGCTTTATAAATTAAAGAGCTAATAGGATGGGTGAAGAGTCACCACAAGAATTTTTACTTAGAGTTGGGAGTAGAATTTAAGGGGACAAATTAGACTTTTGCTAAAGAGAGTACAGTGTTATTTATGTATTTAGTTGTAGCATGTTAATATGCTAGTAAATCTTTTTCTAATTCTAGAAAATTAGTTAGCTTAATGAAAAAACCAGCTGATCATTTTTTATTTGCCCTTTTAAGAAGACTCCTCTGGAGTTTACATTTTCCTCAATTACTGAACACAGGTTTTGTTAGGTAGGTAATAAGAATTTTTAGTTCATGGTATGCAAAAGCTAACAGTGCTTTGAAGATCTTGAGATTGGATTTAGTAGATTATTTTACACAGCAAGCAAACCAAAATCCTTCATAACATTGATGCTTGACATATAATTTTATTAAAAAATTTTTTTCTCTCTGTATTTTTCTTTTTGCTTTTATTAAGTATCAGGATACGTGAGAGCCACAGAAATATCTGTATTCATATCCAATAATTCTGATACTTGGAAAGACCAAGTAGAATTATTTAAAAAGAAACTACTACCTGCAGAAAGATGATTATCACAGTTTATTAGCACCATCCTCCTCACACACACACACAAAAATTGAAAGAACATTACAGCAATAGGGGAATGATTGGATAAATTGTGAATCAATAGAATATTATATAACCTTATGAAGACTAATTTTGAGCACCATGTAGAAATATTGGGAAGTGTTTATTATAGTCTATTAAAAAAAAGAAAAACAAACCTGAATACCAATTGTTTTGCTGTAAGATACCAAGTTGGAAACTGGGAAGATGAGTAATAAAAATTTTTAGCCGATTTAGATGCACTAAATATTGTTAGTGTCCCTTTCTGTAGGTTCCCTAGATACAGTTTTGATTCTCTTAGGTATAATGATCGGGAGAGATGAGTGAATATAAAAGAGGAGGACTGAAAGTCAGTAGATAATGCTTATTTGTGGGACTTTCTGTATAAAAAGGTAACTTAAGTGTTTATATTTGAGCCTTCAGACATTTCCTGAGTCAACGTTACGGATATAATGTTATTGTGTACCTTGTCTCCAAGATTTTACAGTATTTGACCTTATTATTAACTGAGTGACTGTGAATCCTGAATGTGTTATGACTCTATTTTCAGGATAAGGGAAATCTTGAAGGCATCTCGAAAATTGCAAGGTGATCCCGACTTGCCCATGTCATTTACTTTGGCCATAGTGGAGTCCGACTCGACAATAGTCTACTACAAACTCACTGATGGATTTATGCTGCCAGATCCTCAGGTCAGTTTGGAGGTGACTATCAGTAAAACAGTGAAAAAAAGAAGAAAATTATGACATGATTTTAGGTGTGAATCAATCCACTCACAGAACCATCGCTTCTTTTACAATATGAAAATTCAGGGGAAAAAGGACTTGATGTCTCATACCTCAGAAAACTAGCTATGTTCTGTTCAAAGTAACATGTTCCTAGTTGTTTTCACAAAAAATTATTTGACTTCCTTACTCTACAGAAAATTTTATAGTTTCCCAGAGTAGGAAACTATGACTTCATGAAGTCATAACACATTTAATTATTTGATGAGTAACTGGGGTGAAATATAAAGGCTTATAATAGTTTTAACCAAAAGAACATTTAAGGAAATGTTAAATTAGTTGGCATTTGACAGGAACAATTTAATACATAAATGTGTTTTATATGATTTCTTTACATGCATTGTTAGCATAATTGAGATAATCACAATAAATATCTTTCAAGTTTTGCTTTAAATTACATTATCTTTTGGGGAAAAGGTCCATCCTGATCTTTTTCTTTTTTTTATGTTGCAGAATATTTCCCTTAGAAGATGACACCTATACTTCCTGATGCTTACTTTGTTCACACAAGACTGGATTAAGAACCATCAGCCTGGTTCATCTTTTATCTCAGAGATAGTCAGGGCTGACTTAGCTGATCCTATTCCAGAAGTTTTCTTTTTTGAAGAATAGAACTTTCCCATATAGAAGAATTTATTTTGTTAAAAAATAGTAAGATAGTTGCTCTAGAACTTTCTCACCTGGAGACAGTTTGATTATAGTCGTTTGCAGGTTTATGCCTGTGGTGTGTTCGGAAGGATAGGAAATTCTTGAGACCACCATCTCTTTCCCTTACTCAGCTCTCTCAGTCTTTTGGTCACTACAGCTAGTCTGCAGAAATGGAGAATTTACTTTAGTCTACTTTTTCATCCCTGGTAGAAGGTGTTCTTTTGATTGGTTTTCATGGTACAATTAATGTTACTTACTTCTTTGATTAACTTTAAATCAAAATTAAAAATATGCTCATCCAGAGTGTAAAATTGCATGTCTAGATTAATAGGGACCAGAGAAGTGTTACCTACAAGAGCACTGGGCCTTTTTTTTTTTTCTCCCATTCTTACTTACTACGACCATACTGTATCATAGCTAGAATATTGTAGGAGAGATATTAATAGTAGCAGACAGTGTGAACCTTAAAAACATCTTTCTTCAGTAGACCTAGTTTTTCCACTTTTTCTTAATTAATTGTTGCCTAGAAAGGTGTTTTAAAAGTTAAGGCAAGAGTCAGAAAAATTTTTCTGGAAAGGGCCAGAAAGGAACTATTTTGGGTTTTTCAGGCCATATAGATTTTCTCACAACTTCTCAGCTATCTTGTTTGTAGAATAAAAATGATTGTAGACAGTATATAAATGAATGGATATGCCTATTTTCCAATAAAATTTTATTTACAAATGCAGGGCCATAGTTTGCCAACACCTGGTCTGGGGAAATAGTCAATAAACATACAAAGGTAATGAATGGTGTGTTATGTACCCATTAAAAATTAGAAATGAGTATACTGTAAAACATGAGAAAATGCTTAGTAAAAAGAAAAAAGCAAGACACAAAGTGTATGAATGGATATAATTATGGCTGTGAATAACACACCAAGCATATAATAAAAAAAGGACAAAATAAATTCCTAACTGTGGTTATAATAGGAGGGCAGGGCAGTAAATGGATGGCTTTGTCTTTAAGATTTTACTTTTTCTTTGTTGGTATTACTTTTGTAATAAAAATGTTTTAAAGTAAAAAAAATGTGTCCTGAGATCTATATTTGTCATTTATTTTTGTATACTAATATTACCACAAACTTAGCAACTTAAAAATACAACACATTTACTATCTCAAAGTTGGGTCCTTTGTAAGGCTGCCGTTGGGGCTATAGTCCCATCTGAGGCTTTATTGGGGAAAGGTCTCCTTCCTCACTCATGTGGTTGATAGCAGCTTTTTATTCTCTGCCGGCCCTTGTTCTGAGGACCTCAGTTTAGTGGGCTGTCGACAAGAGGCCACCCTCTTTGCCACATGAGGCTTTCCAGCATAACTGGTTGTTTGCTCAAAGCCAGTGACAAGGAGAGAGTCAGCAAGGTGGACCTCGTAATCTTACATAATGTAGTCACATATGTCCTGTCACCTTCGCCATTTTCTGTTGGTGAGAAGCAAACCAAGGCTTATTACACTAGAAAACAGCAGTAACAGGGATGGAAACATGGCCAAAAGAAGGAAAATTGTTTAAAGCATCATACTTGAGCTATAGTAGTTCCTGACTCCTTTCCTTTGATGTTGTTTGAATTTGACTTTTCTTTTTGATGGAAGGTCTTGGTCACTCCTTCAGGCTCTTCTGCTTCCCCAGAAGGCCTGAAGATCCACCGATTCAGAACAAAGTGTGCTTCTGTGACCCTAGGTGGAAATTTGCAGACTTATCAGTTCTTAGGGTCTCTGCCATTTGATTCCTTTTGAGGCTTTTCCTTGCAGTGTTAGAAAACAGTCTGTATATTCAGAAAGATATGTAAGGCTAAGTGAACATTAAATTTATGTGTCAGGCCTGGTGACCGGTGGGCCCCTAGGTAACTACAAGACCAGAAGTGCCTTGGGGTTGACTGTGAAAGGAGCTTTCTGTGAGAAAGCTCCAAAACTAGGTCTCAATCTCCCTGTATGTTCTGGAACGTTACTCTCTTTCGTAATGTTCCTTGTGTACTTGACGGAAGTTGCTCCATCCCAGGACAGCCAGATACCTGCTCGTGTGAAGAATGGTCCAGAACAGTTTGAAAATGGAGACAACTCAGCTCTGTTGGTCTCATTTTAGTGAAAAATAGGTAAACTGACTTCTTTTGTATGATCAAGTAGTTAACCTTGTATTAGATAATTGCATTTACATCTTCTCTTGTTAGACAATGGGCTCTTTAAGAACAGAATAAAGAAATGTGTCCTTAAAATTTTTTTAATTACAGTTGATTTGCAATATTAGTTTCAGATACATAACATAGTAGTGATTCAATATATTTATAGATTCTACTCTGTTTAAAGTTACTACAGCATAATGGTATATTTCCCTGTGCTGTATAGTGTATCCTGTTGCTTGTTTATTTCACACATAGTAGTTTGTGTCTCTGAATCCCCTGCCCCTATTTTGCCCCTCCCTCTCCCTCCTTCCTACTGGTAACCTCTAATTTGTTCTCTGTGTCTCTGACTCTGTTTCTGCTTGGGTATATTCACTAGTTTGTTTTATTTTTAGATTCCACATATAAGTGATAACAAACCATGTTTTTTTTTTTAATACATCTGTGTATCTCATCACCTTTCACAAACTGGCATAGACTGAGCACTCAATAAATATTTGGTGAATAAATGAATGCTAATTGTAGACTTATTTAGTTGTATAATGGTTTACTTTTTGCCTGAAGGCAAACTGAAATGATCAAGTTGGACACCAGAGGGCACTGCTAAATAAGCACAAAATTTTCAGACGTTAGACATGAATTAACTTGAGAAGTGGTACTCCTGAAAATTTATTTTCAATCGATGGAAATAAATAATAATATAAATAAGTTTTATGTGCTCACACCTTCCCCCTGCCCCTTTTTCTTTCTGGTATGACTCCAAAATTACACTCTCTACTGACATTAAATATGTGACTTGATTCATGCATTACTGGAAATATAAATCTATATTTAAAAATAAAAGCCTGTTTGGGGCAAGAGGGTGGGTGGCTTTTTTTTTTTTCTAGAATATGGTTTTGTTCCTACTCATATGCCATGATGCATTTCATTTTTTCCATGCAGAAGCCTAATATATTAAATAAAATTTCAAGAGCAGATCAGGTAGCAAGAGACACCAGCTCTAAAACACTCACCGAACTAACTCCTGGTGGTGAGAGATGTAAATTGCTAGGTTACACCTATAAACTTCTCCACTAAAGGGATGCCCTCTCTAGATGGGAGCAGGACGGAGGAAAGGGTGTGCGATGGTTTCCCTCTAGCACTGCCTTTGCCTTTGTATTTTGGGGTCCCTCGTCAGTGCACCTTCTATGCTGGGACACCTCAGAACACTGAGTGATCTAGGTCCAGTGACTCCAGACTGAACTTAACGTTGCTTCCTTACCTGGGCTATCTAGGAGAATGCGGTCTTAAACACTGCATATCTCTCATGAAGAACAGAGGATGGAGGCACTTAGGAATTCTAAGCTACAACTAGAATAGAATAGTCATCTACAAAGTTCATGGAATCTGCAGTTTTTAAAAAAGCTGAAACAGCTTTATACTTTTATATGCCTGGAACCAAGTGACTTAATCAAAACTTCATGGTGTTTCATCTTCTCTCTCTGAGCATTTCAGTTCTGAATTCCTCTCTGAGGTCACTTTTTCCATTGCAGCCCCAGCAGGAGGGCTTTCACTGTGGCAGCACCGTGGTTCCTGCCAAAGTTTATAGTTCTTCCAGACAGAAGCTCTTTATTCATCTGCAGTATGTTACCTTGACTGTTTACATGTGCGGAATAATGTTGTATTCTCTGAACAATTAGTACAATTTTCCCTCCTTCCAGACCAAGAGCTGTCCGTTCCTTACCACCCCCACTCCTGCAGCTTAATCCCTTTCATGATGTTTGAATAAGAGCTTGCTCAGGTTCACAAGGGAAGAAGATGGGATAATCACATGACTTATTGGATGGGTCTACTTTTAAAATGTTTAGATGATTCTGGAAGATTAAAAAAAAAACATTTTAACTAAAATCAAACAAAGATTGGTGTTTTAGATTTCAGGATACTAAATGGAGGTAGTATTAGGGAGCTATTTAATTAAAGTTTATTAATTTATTAACATATTGATTTATCTTCAGACATTAACTGGACTTTTCTGTGCTTAGATGACTATGGTAGGATCTGAGGTAACAAAGATTAGTGAGATATGACCTGTGCTCTTAAGGAGAGCAGATAGCATATTACAACTCTCCTGGCTAAAACTAAAGAGTGTTGCCAGTGTGAGTGAGGAATACCTATCATACAGCATATGAAGTTTATGCGATTTACTTAATGGTGAAGGGGTTCCACAAATTTTGGTAAACTGAACAGTTTTCAGAAAATCATTGCATGTTTATTATTTGTCCCAAAGGATTGAACGTTGGACAGGATACAGAGAAACATTACCCAGGGCACCTCTCAAAAGACTTTTTGTCTGGCTTACAAGGAGAAAAATCTATGTGGACAGGTAATTTGAGACTGTTACAAGGCAGTATTACATATAAATGCTAAGCATTAATTGTAGTCTTTTATTCACTACCAAGAGCTTCAGTACTGTTTATTTTGATTCTCACAGCAGAGCTGATGTTGTTTACTTGCTGTGCTGTGCTAAGTCACTTCAGTCATGTCTGACTCTTTGAGACCTTACAGACTGTAGCGCTCCAGGCTCCTCTGTCCATGAGATTCTCCAGGCATGAGTACTGGAGTGGGTTGCCATGCCCTCCTCCAGGGGATCTTCCCAACCCAGGGATCGAACCCATGTCTCTTACGTCTCCTGCTTTGGCGGGTGGGTTCTTTACCACTAGCGCTACCTGGGAAGCCCCATTTACTTGCTTTTATTACTTCATGGATAAAAGTAAATGTATGTATATGTATAAAGTAATAAAAGCTAGATAATGCTTTTATTGTTGGATTGTATCACCGACTCGATGGACATGAGTTTGAGCAAGCTCCTGGAGTTGTTGATAGACAGGGAGGCCTGGCGTGCTGCAGTCCACGGGGTCGCAAAGAGTTGGATGTTAACTGAGCCACTGAATTGAACTGATGCATAGGCAATGTATTTATAAAGTTTTATCCCAAAGAATAAATACATTCATGTCCATGCTTTTATGTAGGCAAACCTAAAACAAATTTAAGGTTTAATGAGAAAGAACTCAGAAAGGTTCTGTGCTTGTTGGAACTAAATTTTGTGCTGGGACAAAGAGTAGATTCAGGGAATGTCTAAATGATGTTTTCACCCTCAATGAGGGAGGAAGGGTCTGGCACCCTAGATATCCCCGAGATATGCTTGCTATTTCTTGAAATCCTACTGTAATTCTATTCTTGATCATGAAGCTTTGATCCAATTTAATTTGACAAGCATTTTTGCAGGACCCCATGGCAAGACCCAATGCTAAGATCTATAAGCCCAATTATTTTATTATTAGAATCAACAGAAAAAGTTAATCAATTGAACTGTCATATGAATTTCTAAATGTTTAATTTCTGTACTTAGCTCATTACAGACCAGAGATATTTTGTGGATAGATTTCTGTATTTGGACCACACTTTGAGTAGCATGTGTTAGAGCTCCTGGTGGTTCAGCTGATAAAGAATCTGTCTGCAATGCGGGAGACCCTGGTTTGATTCCTGGGTTGGGAAGATACCCTGGTGAAGGGGTAAGCTACCCACTCCAGTATTGTTGCCTGGAGAATCCCCTTGGCCAGAGGAGTCTGGTGGGCTACAGTCCATCAGGTCAAAATGTCAAACATGACTGAGCGACTAATACTCATTGCAGACCAGAGCTGTTTTGTGAATTGATTTCTGTTTATGGACCACAGTTTGAGTAGGATGTGTTAGAGCTCAGATGGGAAGTGATGAGAGCTGGAAAACCCACAGTAGCCCAGGTATGTCAGGATGGGCAAGATTCTGATGCTGCTGGTTCACAACCTCGGAAATTTCCCAGGTGACATATGAAGCTAGCTCCTGTAGCGAGGGTGAGGAGAGACTGAAGAAAGAGGCAGGCCACTCAGCTGGGTAGGTGGCAATTTTATAAGCAAGGAAACTTACACATGAGGCTCATCTTGAGCAGCTACAAGACTGACAGATCTCTGCACACACCCTCCAGAATGTTAAAAGTTTATATCCAGGGCTTAACTGGATTCAGCCATGTATTCAGTCCAGATGGTCTCAACAGCACATTACTATCTCAAGGCTGCACCCTTGAAATTGCTCACACTGTGGCAGAGCATACCTTCGAAGGACAGGGAAGGGGTCAGGAGCCTTCCATTGCTCTGGTCCAGCTTGTGGGTCAACTGGGGGTCACGTGCTCTTGATAATCATTTCCAACAGATTCAGTTACAACCAGTGAATTAGTTAAACCAATGTTTATTTCTTGCTCACATTACAAGTCTCCTGTACGTAGGTGTGGCATCCTTACTCTGGAAATCAGGTCCACAGAGCCTCTCACAGCTGAAATGTTGGTTTCAATGACAGGAAGAAGGAAGCACGAAAGTGTCATGTATTGCAATGAATGCTTTCAGGAGAACTTCCCTGATGGTCCAGTGGTTAAGAATCCTCTTTCCAATGCAAGGGTTGCAGGTTCAATCCCTGTCCGGGAAGATTCCACATGCCAAGGAACTATTTAGCCCATGTGCCCTAGAGCGTGTGCTGCAAAACAAGAGAAACCACTGCAGTGGAAACCAGTGAACCACAACTAGAGAGCAGCCCCTGCTCCCCGCGGCTAGAGAAACCCCGACTGCAGGAGGAAAGACAGCGCAGCCAAAAGTAAATAAATAAAAATTAAAAAACACAAACAAAACTTTCCCATGGCTAATTCATGTCAATGTATGACAAAAACCACTACAATATTGTAAAGTAATTAACCTCCAATTAATAAAAATAAATGAAAAAAAAAAAACTTTCAGGAGTAAACATGTGTCACTCCTGCCCACATTTTATTGGCCAAAGCAAGTCACGTGGTTGACCATGATCAACCTCAAGAAAGAGAGGAAATGCATGTCCACCGTATTCCTGTGCTGAGGACAGGGGATAATCAGAGACGAGCACTCCCAGGTAATGTAAAGGAGAGGAGAGCTAGCGAGGAGGTAATTTTAACAACTGGTTAGCTGTCAGAGTGGAGAAGGAGAGGAAGTTGAGCCTCGAACTATTCTGAGTCACTCTCCTTGAATGTGAATATTTCAGGTTGCAATGGAGAGATAGTAAGAGGAGTTTACAAGTGGGTCACAGAGGTGGGAAAGGGGCTGGTCTACGGGCTTAGAGGGAGAGGAGAGTTTGGAAGACAAACTTTCCCCACTCTTGTACTCAGGTTCTGGATTTAACATCTGAGTTCAGAAGGGAAATCTTTTATGTAACAGGAACCCAGGATCACAGTAGACCTTACTCTTCTCCCTCATCTGGTGTATTATGGGCTGTTACACAGACTATGTTGTCTGGTCTTTACTTCTAATGATGCGGGGGTGGGGGGAAGTGTTTGCACCTGCAGTTTAGGGAATTGAGTTGAACCCTGCAAGAGTATTTCTGAAGGACACTGGTTAAATATGGATGCCTGGATAGGGCTGGGTTTGTGAGGAAACAGGGCTTCTTTTGGGAGGGTGGATAATTATCTAGTGGGATCACAGACCTGGGGCGTTCATGTAGACCTAGGAAGCTTTCTGAGTGTAGTATTAGCCTGGGCTAGGGAGAGAAGGTTAGGGGTCAACACCAGTCCTCAGGATTCCCATCAGTCCACGCTGGCATTGGCTGAGCTGAGTATCACCCTGCAGCGCCCCTGCTCACCCGTATGTCCTCCTAGCCACTGGTCACGAGACCTCTCATTACTCTCTCAGAACTCTTGGGCACTTGGAAAAATATGTGGTTCTGACCCTGGACTCCATGGCATGTGGGGACAAGTGCAGGCCATGTTGGGTCCCCTCCATCTAGATATACTTTCCTGCAAGACTTTCTTCTCTGCTGTCTCAGTAAAATTCTGGACAATTAGCATATAAAAGTTCTTCAGACTTGTGGCTGCCAAGGGAGAGGTGGAGGGGGGTGGGGAATGGATGGGAGTTTGGGATTAGCAGATGCAAACTACTATATAGAGCATGGATAAATGACAAGGCCGTGCTGTTAGCCCAAGGAACTGTATTCAATATCCTGTGATAAGCCATAATGGAACAGCATGTGTATGTAGAACGGAATCACCTTGTTGTACAGTACAAATGAACACATTGTAAATCAACTCTACTTCAATAAAATCTTTTGAAAAAAGATAATAGATAAAATGCTGGGTCTGGGGTCTGTGAGGTTTCACCTGAGCCTGGAGGCAGCAGCAGGTGGTGGGTGGAGGGTCGGGGGGGATGCAGCGCTGCTGTCCACAGATTCTCATCTTGGAGAGAGGACTCCCCCTGGGGTGCCTGTCTTTCCTCTGCAGCAGGAATGCAGCCAGACGAGGTCAGGGGGCGCGCAGCATGGGCTTCTGCTCAGTGACCTATTCAAGCGTCCCCCTCTTCTGCATTTGCTCTCCCCTCTCCCCATTAACAGTTGCGTTTCCCCTCATTTTATCTTATTTTAGGCATAGGAAAATACTATCTATTTTTCTTCCAAATATATTGTTTTTGCCAAGATTTCAGGTTTTGAAAACTCAAAAGGCAAGAAGTCGCCTCTTTTGTTTTGTAGTATAATCCCATCCCTGAGGCAGTGTGCCAAGAAAGCCTGTGTGGGGAAAGGTTCACAGGTAACGGGAACTACAGAGAAGGGAAAACATTTCAGTTAATACATCAAAATATTATCCTGCTACAATCATCAACAGAAAGTGTTCATCATCATTGGCATACATATTTATGCTCATAAGAACTATTTGATTTCTTAGTGTATATCATATCTTACCAGTCAGACACTACCCTACCTATTGGTAAAACAGTACTTGACACAGAGTAAGAGCTCAATAAATGCTTTATTTGATTACCTTCAAATGTTCATAAATGGACTACTCCTGACTCAGTCCTGCCCCTGCCATTCTAAGAGACAAAGCTGCCTCTCTACCCTGTCAGCCCTGTGTGGAAAGGGGAGCCCTATGTTCCTTGGGCCACATGAGAGATGCCACATGCTCTTCTAAATGTGCTTATGCTATAACATCCATTATATTTTAATCTTTTGCCTTAGTAGTTTTAAGGAATCAAGACAGAGGTTTCTAAACATAATTTATCCACTTAATATTTCATTACACATTCTTTTCTATGCTTAACCTGTGCATTTTTATTTATCCAACAGTTTTTTGGGGGAATGTAGACATGTAAACATTGCTAAATTTGGCAACTCTACTTAGAAATGGCAATTCCCTACTCAAAATTATTAAATTATGGTGATTATACTTCTGTTGATGACTACAGATGGGACAGTGTGGTTTTATAAATGGGAGAAAACTTGTTCACCTCTCGTTCCATCTCAAGTAAGACCATTGGAAAACTTGATTGCTGTAAATATAATCACACAGGAGTGAGTACTTTTCCTGGACTATAGGTTCTCATCTCAATCCTTTAGGTTTAAATGACTACAGTTCACCCACTTTAGCTCTTACTGTTCCACTTCTGTAAAGTGAAGGGGTGGGTGCAGACAATCTGAGATCCATTCTATCTAAAATGTTGGTCCGTCTGTAACTGAGAGATCTTGCTGGGACTTCTCTTGGCAGTCCAGTGGTTAGGACTCTAAGCTTCCACTGCAGGAGGCACAGGTTTGATCCCTGGTCAGGGAACTAAGATCCCACAAGCTGTGTGGTGCAGGAAAAAAGATCTTGCTGTATAGATCTTCCTTTTCATCAACACTTTCATTTCTTTCTTCCCATCTTCATCATTGTACTAAAAAAAAAAATTCTTCCAATCGTGAGCTTTGATAATCAACCATTTGAAATGTGCTCATGTACTCTTTTGAATTTTTGAAGCTCAGAAGGCCTGAAAGACAGAGTTTTGACTTCAGACCATCCAGAGTGACATGGGAGAGGTAGGTAATCTCTTGAAGCCTCAGTTTCACGTCTGTAAAATGATGGACAAAATATGTTCTTCTAGGTTGTATTTTCCTTGCAAGATGAAATGATTATGTGGGGAAAAGCAAAGCCTGGCACATGATAAGCTATCAGTGTCTCCTTCTTTTGCAGTCTCTAAGCCCTTCTCATTGATGTGCAAGTTTCCACCTTGGGAGGAAATACACGATAGTCAGCTGAGAGCCAGGCGCCCCAGGAGTGGGCCCTAGATGCACACTCAGGTAGGCAGAGGACACAGGAGGACACTAAAGATAAACTTGGCCCCTTGACAATTTCATCAGGCCTAACCCTGCTGCTGCTGCTACTGCTGTTGGTGATGATGATGATAATGATAAAATGTTTGGGTCCCATTTCGGGGAACCCTTTGAACTCAGATAAATTGCACAGGAATGAGACAACTACCAGCTATGTAGTTGGCAGCTCACATCAAATAAGGGAAATTTCCACTGCAGAGAAGCTGTACTGGGATAATTCACTGGGGTTGAAAACAACCCGGTTAAACTTAGCTCAGCCCAGCATAAAAGCACATTGAAAAATTCCCTCTAAATAGAAGCTGGAATGTTCAGGGTGGGTTTAAGTCATGGGACCTGGCATGCAGCCTTCTGTTGATGGTAGGGATTGGGCCTCTTCTTGAAAAAATGAATAAGTAAAGAAGCATGATATAATGACTAACAAATTGTATTTGCAGAGCCTGCTTACATAAGTGTAGAGAATGTAGGGACTTTATTTTGTTTTTCTCTGTGTCCCCAGAGCTTAGAACAGTGCCTGACACATAGTGGGTGTTGCCTGAATTTTGCGAAAGGAAGTAAGCAAATGAATACATATAATGTTGAGTGGTGACAAATGTTCTGAAGAAAGTAAAGCAGGGTGCGAGGATAGACTGCAACAGGAATACAACTCTAGTAAGAGAAGTCAAGAATGCTTTTCTCCGCAGATAACATTGGAGCAGAGACCAGAAGACAGTGAGGGAATGAGTCTTGCAAGTATTAGTCATACAAGGATTAGCCTTGTGAACAAAGGAAGCTGCAAGTGCAAATGTCTTGAGGACATAATAGGATCTTAGATTCTACATTTTCAACAAGGTTTCAAGTAGTGCTGATGCAGCTGGTCCACGGACCACACTTTGAGTAGCAAAGGTTTGGTCTAGAACCTGAACATGGAGTCTGTACTCGATATGAGGAGGGCAAGGAACTGAGAGGCAAGATCACTGCATGAGAAAAAGATGAAAAGCTGCCTATGCAAAATATATTATTATGTAAAATGGATATTAAAAATATCAGTAGTATTTTCCTCAGTGACATCCCATCTCAGGTAATTTAAATCCCCTTCTTTTTATTTAGACTCTTCCAAAATTTCCACTGTGTGTATCAGAAAAAAACTTGATTTTAAAAAGTTAATTTTAAAACAGGAAATGTTTTTACTTAAGACACTGAGTTCAAAATGTATGAAAACATTTCTAATTAAAAAATTTTTACAGACATATGGGATTCGACTGGGGTTTCTTAGAAAAAGCTTCATAGAGGGGGTGGTTTTGAAATGAATCTTGATGTCTAAGTAGGTGAAATCTAAGTTTGAGCTCTTAGTAACTTCTCTCTTATGTTCCTGTCCTCAGGTGGAAATGGGGAGGTATGTAGGGCATGAGTGTGGAGTGTTAGTTATCTATTGCTATATAACAGATTATCCCAAAACTCAGTTGCTGAAAACAACAAACATTGTCTCACAGTTTCTGTGGTTCAGAAATTTGGGAGCAGCTCAGCTGGGTGACTGTGACTCATGTTTCTGCTTTATTCTATTTATTTAGTCTCTAAGTGCAGTCCATACTCCAGGGGAGGGGAATTAGAGTCTAGCTTTTAAAAGGAGGAGTGTCAATGGATTTGTTCATATATTTTAAAGCCATCACAGGAGGAATGGTGTGTGATAGTTCATGGACATTCTAATTTTCACTTAAAGTGGGCTGTTACCATGATAAAATAAACATAGCTTGCTTTGTTAGACACTGGGCATACCTGATGTTTAGCAGAGTATGAGATGGAAAAGATGAAGGGTAAGCAGATGTGGTAAGTAAAACAGGGACCTTGGGTGGAATCTCCAATGCAAACAGTAAGTCCCATAAAGAACTGAAACTGAAGAGTAATAGGATCATGCTTCTGTTTAAGAAATCACCCTGACTGCCAGTGTTTAGGACCTAGAGGGATGGAGTGGGTAAGACTGCACTTGGAGAGACATCTGGAATATTCTGTGTAAGAGATTGAACTAGGTTGGTTACACAAATGATGTAGAAGAAGGAATATGAAAAAGACATCGTCGGGGTGTGCCGCACAGTCCTGGACTGTGCAGGCCTGCAAACCTGACGCTTGCTCAGCCTTATGACCAGAGAGAGCCCAGAGTCAATGACGGAGACATCAGTGGTATAACAGATGGGGGAGCTTATATATATATATTTGAAGCCAGGTCCTGGAGCAGCCCCCAACCTCAGCTCCACAGCAGAGGGTAGGCAGAACATGACAGCTGTCTTCACTGCTGGTGGGGCAGGGAAGATTACCAGTTAAAGGGGAACTGAGTTTGGTTCATTATTGTCAGAGAAACCAGAAGAGGGATGTCCTCCTTACTGCTCCTTTGATAAATTATCAGAGCGGAGATAGCTCTGATCTAAAGATTTGAACAGCTGGGGCCAGGGGCAAATACACAGGCATTTACTGATTAGGCTCTATGATGTAGCGGGAAGGTCAGTCAGGTGAGTGGGGTGTAGGTGAGGCAGGGGCTGGTCGGGCAGGGGATGTACAAAGTGCAGCCATCTTGGAAACAGCCATCTTGAGTGGCTTAATCTTACACACAGTGAGGAGGTGGTTTGTTCTTGGTTCAGTAATTGCTTGAATGTGGAAAAGTAGTCAGAAGAGATGAGATCAGAAGAGAGAGAAGCTAAAATGATTCCAAGGTTTCTGGCTTAGGTGATTGAGAGGATAGAAAAAGGAAATACTGGACACAGAACATATTTTGCCCCAGGAGGATGGTAAGGGAAGAACACAGATTTGGAAACGTTTGATTTGGAAACGTTTGATTGAGGTAATTGTGGAGACAGAGGTGGAGATAGCTGTGGACAGTTGGATGGGTGCATCTGGAGCTTAGCAGAGAAAACTAACAGCAAGTAGAATCATCACAGACCTTCTTCCATGTAACACCACTGGGAAACACTGTGGAAAGTTCCAGTCTTCTCGGTTGCTTACTGTGGAAGCATAATAAGCTGAAGAGGAAGGAGCAGAGAGCCCTTCAGAAACAGGCCTAGGGGTGCCTGCTTTCCTGGCCCAATGACCTGGTCACTTGAGAACAAGAGAGATGCCACAGAAGCCACACCAAGTGGGCATCTTAGAGGGGCAGGAACCCCTCAGCCTGAATACTGTACTGTCTCTTTGAGGGGGAGGAGAAGGAAAGTGTTGGATAAGATACCAAGTTAAGAATCCTTGTCTGGAGTGTGGTTGTTTATCTTGGACATTGTCTCCACCTCTGATGGCAGGTATCCTGTCAGTGCAGTGTGTCCAGCCACTTCTTTCCATCACTATATGTGATGCCTTGATGCCAGAGTTGAAACACAAAATACTTACAAGGTAGGCAATGAGCAGGAGCCAAGCCAGGGCAGAGAGTGATACATTTGGCCAAAGGAAGCGGTTGTCTCTCAGCTCCCAGACTTTTTTGTGAGGTGGCAACATGGGCCTGGTTGCCAGATATTCTTGTTTTTTGTGTGTGTGTGAATTTTTTGGTGAAGTTTTCACACTGTTAAATGCTTGGTAAATTATATTTAAAAACCAAAAACCAAATAAAACACATCTGCAGGCTTTAACCAACCCCTAGTCTGCCAGCAGTTGTCATTAGTCTGAATGCCTTATTTGTGTCCTTCTATATCCCGCTTAATTGTGTTTTTCTATTTATGTTTCCTACTGTAACCACTAGCTTTGTGTGGGTTGCTTTTATGTGTTTGCTTTTTTGTTTTTATTTTCTAAGAGAAAGTATAATGGGTCAGACCCTATATATTGATGAATCTTATTTCTGGAAACTGAACAGAACTGTGTGAGGTACTGAAACCCTTCAGGCTTTCAGGGACCTAAAACAACAGACCACACAGAAAACAGCATATTCCTCTGGGAGATTCGGGCCTCACAATTGAGGTAGGAGAGGAATAGCCAAGATGCACTTGGCCACATCTTGGTGATGACTCTTCTAATAACCTCACAGATTATTTAAAGTAGACCCTGCATTAACAGCAGAATAAAACATCAAAGTCATTTCATGAAGGTAGTAATTCTCATGATGAAAAAAACACTCTTTCCAATGCTCAAGGCTCTAAATATATATAAATCTAAATTGAATGAAAAATGAGGTAAGAAAAAATACTGGAAGAAAACTAATGAGGGAAAATAGAGAAATATATGGGATAAAATGAGTGTAATATGCATTACCCATGGATATTATGGAGCCATATGTCTTAGATTTATAGAAGAGAAGCACAGTTTCTCTCATCATATTCCTCATTCCCCTTCTTTCTTTCTTATCCTATGGGGCAGAGTTGCTACAGATTCTAGGACACTGGACCATGTTTGCCAATAGGTGCGTTAAAAGATCATGGACTACTCATTCAAAGATTGTTGACAATGTTCACATGAAGAATTGCACACAAATGTTCATAGCAGCTTTATTCATAATAGCCAAAACTGGAAACAGTTTAAATGTCCATCAGTAGGTGACTGGATACGCAACATTAGAAAGGAACAAACTACTGATATACATATATATATGTAGGCTCCCCTGGTGGCTCAGATGGTAAACAATCTGTCTGCCAATTCAGGAGACCTAGGTTCAATCCTTGGGTTGGGAAGACTCCCCTGGAGGAGAGCATGGCAAGCTACTCCAGTATTCTTGCCTGAACATGAACAGAGGAGCCTGGTGGGTTACAGTCCATGAGGTCACAAAAGAGTCAGATATGACTGAGCAACTAACACTTTCATGTATATATATGATTCATAAAACATTCTGTTAAACAAGAGAAGTCAGAGTCCAAAGAGTTCAATCCCTATGAAACTCTAGAAGATGCAAATCTAATGTATAGGGACAGAAAACCCATCAGTGATTGCCTGGGGCTTCTGACAGTGAAAAGTGAAAGTGAAAGTCGCTCAGTCCTGTCCGACTCTTTGCAACTCCATGAACTGTATGTAGCCTGCCAGGCTCTGCTGTCCGTGGAATTCTTCAGGCCAGAATACTGGAGTGGGTAGCCGTTCCCTTCTCCAGGGGATCTTCCCAACCTAGGGATCGAACCCAGGTCTCCTGTATTGCAGATGGATTCTTTACCGTCTGAGCCACCAGAGAAGCCTGGCACTTCTCATAGGGTGCATGGAATACAAAAGAGCATTAAGAAATCTTCAGGAGGGATGATGGAAACGCATTTTATCTTGATATTTGCAGTGCTTACATGTGTGATTATAGTTTCAAAACTCACCACACTCACACTTCAAATAGGTATATATTATTTTATGTAAGTTACACCTCCATACAGTTGATTTAAAATAAAGATTTTAATTCGATTTGAATAAAGATTGCATTCTCTCTGGTGCTCTCCTGTACCTCTTCACCTGTGCTGCAGAAGCAGTTGTTAAATCTAGCTCTCCTTTCTGCTTCTGTGTGGCCTGAAGGAGGGGAAACTCAGGGCCTTCCAGCTTAGGACACACACAGCTAACCTTTTGCTCGTATCTTGCATCATGGAGCCTCATCTGTTTGGGTTTTTGTCTTTATTTATGGCAGGTGTCTATGTGCATGCTCAGTTGCTTCAATCATGTCTGACTCTTTACAACCCCATGTACTGTAACCTGCCAGGTTCCTCTGTCCATGGAATTTTCCAGGCAAGAATACTGGAGTATGTTGCCATTTCCTCCTCCAGAGGATCTTCCTGACCCAGGAGTCAAACCCACATCTCTTGCATCTCCTGCATTGGCAGGTGGGTTCTTTACCACTAGCACCACCTGGGAAGCTGTTATGGCAGGTGAGGTGTAGTGAAATCTTGAAATTGACTTTGGACTTTTGGGGAGAAAAAGTGTTCCCTTTCTAAGCCTTCAGACTCATGCAGGTGCCCCAGCCCAGCTTACAAAGGCCCTGCACTGGGTTGAGAGCCTAGAGTTAGCTGAGACTGGAACCTTACTTCGCTTTCTTTTACTGTTGTTCTGTAGGTACACAGTTCCTTCAGGGATGTTTTGGAGAAAGACATCTGAGGTTTAGGACTTGATTTTGGTAACCCTAAAACTCTTGGATAAATACTATCTGAAGATCATAATTATTTCTAAAATAAATCTTCCTTAGGCATCCTGTTTTCATTCAGGATTCACTGCCTTTGTACATATCATTGCTACAAGCAGGAACGTCATTCTCCAGCCTGCATACATCTCTGACTTGTCAGATACTTATTTTTCAAGAATCCAGCTTGAGTCATTGTCCCTAATCCTTCCCACCCACCAGTCTCAAAGCAGGCTATTTCTTGCTCCATGGTACAAAAGAGGAAAAAGCGGCTTGAGTGCCATACAAATCTGAGTTCAAATCTTGACCTGCCACTTAGGTTAAAGTTATTTAACATCTCTGAGTCCCAGTATGTGTGTATATACATATACATACATATATATATATATTTATATATATATAGTCACTGAGGTTTAGAGATTGATATACATATTTATGTGTTTTTTTCAATTCTAAAATGGCAGTAATTCCTACTTTATAGGCTGTTGTTTGGATCAATAAATTGATTCATAGATTAGATAGATGATATGAAATAAAGTACATGATTTGCCAAATGGAGATGCATAATATATTCTAGCTATTATTACTAGACACTGGAGGCAGAAACACCAGACTGTTCTTGCCTCTGGGTGTGGACATATGGCCTGGAAACAATGAAAAGTGAGTGCTGTGTGTCACTCCTGGGGCAAGGATTTTAGAAGAGAGTGTCTCTTCTCCATCTCTCTTTCCCCTTCCACTGGCTGGAGGCAGAAGACAAAGGGACTCTAGGAGATGGTGGGAGCACAAGCTAGATGGGGCCACAAGTCCTTAAATTACTACCTGGAGGAAAGCCATCTCTCACTCAGCAACATCTGCATTGGACTATATAAGGAAGAAACAAGCTTAATTTGTACTGAGTCCCTGAGACTCTGGGGTTTATATATTATGGCAGCGTGTGTTAATTACTCTTGTGAATTTAGGAATGGGCACTTTGAAGTGAAGCTGAATGTAAGAAAAACCTAAAATATGTTGCATCAACTCAGCAGTTGGAGGGTGGGTGGCACAGTCTCTGGTGTGGAAGGCTGGGAAGCTGGAGACCAGTGGAGGTGATGGCAAAGCATTTGGTAAATCTGTTGCTACTAATAATTTAAAAGGCAGGCCAAGTGCCTGATAAGCCTTTGTCTCCAAGGAAGAGATTGGTTATCACTCACTGCATTTAACAAGGTATAACCCTGCTTATTTAACTTATATGCAGAGTACATCATGAGAAATGCTGGGTTGGAAGAAGCACAAGCTGGAATCAAGATCCCTGGGAGAAATATCAATAACCTCAGATATGCAGATGACACGACCCTTATGGTAGAAAGTGAAGAGGAACTAAAAAGCCTCTTGATGAAAGTGAAAGAGGAGACTGAAAAAGTTGGCTTAAAGCTCAACATTCAGAAAACTAAGTTCATGGCATCTGGTCCCATCACTTCGGGGAAATAGATGGGGAAACAGTGGAAACAGTGTCAGACTTTATTTTTTGGGGCTCCAAAATCATTGCAGATGGTGATTGCAGGCATGAAATTAAAAGACATTTACTCCTTGGAAGGAAAGTGATGACCAACCTAGATAGCATATTAAAAATCAGAGACATTACTTTGCCAAAAAAGGTCCATCTAGTCAAAGCTATGGTTTTTCCAGTGGTCATGTCTGGATGTGCGAGTAGGACGGTGAAGAAAGCTGAGTGCTGAAGAATTGATGCTTTTGAACTGTGGTGTTGGAGAAGGCTCTTGAGAGTCCCTTGGACTGCAAGGAGATCCAACCAGTCTATCCTAAAGGGGGTCAGTCCTGGGTGTTCATTGGAAGGACTGATGTTGAAGCTGAAACTCCAATACTTTGGCCACCTCATGCGAAGAGTTGGCTCGTTGGAAAAGACCCTGATGCTGGGAGGGATTGGGGACAGGAGGAGAAGGGGACGATAGAGGATGAGATGGCTGGATGGCATCACTGACTGGATGGACATGAGTTTGGGTAAACTCCGGGAGTTGGTGATGGACAGGGAGGCCTGACGTGCTACAATTCATGGGGTCACAAAGAGTCAGACATGACTGAGCGACTGAACTGAACAAGACAGAGATCTCAGATAAAAACTGGTTTGTGTATGAGAGCAAAAATGAAAGGAAGCGGATGGAGTCCAGAAATTTGTTGCTTAATAGGACTGGAAGAGAAAGCTACTCTTTGGCTCCAATGAGTAGAAGATACAACTGAAAAAAGACTTTGAGCAAGAGATGCATTTAAAAATCTAAATTTAATAGATGCCATGCAAGCTTCTATAGAGGCTACAAAATAACTAGGGACTGTTATTTGCCCTCAAAGAGTGTGCACTTTACTAAAAAGGATAAAACATATATAAATAACTGTAGCGGACACAGTTAATCATGGGAATATCTGTGACTATGAATATTGGGGCTCCCCACGTTATGCTAGTGATAAAGAACCTGCCTGCCAATGCAGGAGACATGAGAGATGCGGGTTCGATCCCTGGATTGGGAAGATTCCTTGAAGAAGAGTATGGCAACCCACTCCAGTATTCTTGCCTGGAGAATGCCACGGACAGAGGAGCCTGGTGGGCTCTATAGTCCATAGCATTGTAAAGAGACACGACTGAAGCAATTTAGCACGCATGCATAAATAATGGAGGAATTACAACCTTCTAGGGGAAGGGGTTCTCTGAGAGAAGGGGCTCTCAAGGGGGAAGGAATGAAGCTCAGTAGTCTTTCATACTCTTCTTTCCCTTTTTGAAATACTAGAATTCAGGTTTGGTCGGTGGAGCTACAGCTGATACCCAGGGCACTGGGGGACCCCTCCACCTAGCCCACGACTTCCCTATCAAATTCTTCCCTGACTTCACAAGTAGTTCAGGCTGAGACCTGCTGAAGTTCCTTCCCTAGGGCCTCAATTCTGTAAAAAGAGACAAAGACCCTGCTTACCCTCCTGAGTCCTCAACTGCCCTGGGTCTATGAGGTGTTCCAGACTGTAAAGCACTGTGTGTTTGCAGAGACTGCTTGTTTTTATTGTCTCTTGTTTTTTTTTTTTTTTTTTTTAAATAATCATCTTTGGGCAAAGAATAAGACCTTGCAAGTTCTTAGTGTTTCCTGGCATGAGCCTAGTACCCTTTTAGCTTGTTTTTATTGCCTCTTTGGCTGCCTGTACGGAGCACTTATCTAAATATAGAATGGTACACCGCTATGGACAGGACTGGAATAAGATAACATTTTCTTTGCAATCAATTCCCTTGCATCTTCTAGTGAATGCTGGGTACTGTTCTTTTCTAAGTGGCAAGAGTGGGCAGCAAAAAAGAAATGATATTGAGTCGTGGAGCTTTCCAAAGTAGAAGTCACTTGCTGCAAGGCCTTCTGAAGTAGCAAGGTCAAGTTAACTGGTGCTCTGGGCTGTCTCTCCCATGACCTTGGGTGAACCATACAATGCTGGTTGGTGGCATTCACCTGTCCTTTGGCAGCAGGATGGTATAGTGGAAGGGGCGCAGGCTGCAGCAGACCCAGACTGAATCTGCTGCCAGCTCCTTATTTTAAGAGTGACCTTGTGTAAGTTACTTAATCTCATCTACAGAATAGGTGGTACTAATAAAGCCTGTCTCTTAGGGCTCTTATAGGGGTTAGATGAGATGAATATATGTAAACTACCCAATACATTTTCAAGAAATGGCAGCTATTATTTTTTGTAGGCTGCTATTTTATAGCATCACTGTTTCAAATGTGACCATATTTTCAATTTTGTTTCTGGAGAAATTATATAAATTTATTTTTTATAATGACAAAATGCAGCTCTCACCCACCATATCTGTATATGAATCAGATACAAGCTTCTTATTCCCTTCATTCATTCTGGAGAAAGGGTTTCATTGCTGGGGGCAGCACTGTGTAGTGGTTAGAGCAGAGGCTTTACCATGAGTCTTTGGGGCTCACATCCTAGGCTGTGATCTTGAGCAAGTTGCTTGATTTCTCTGGGATGCAGTCCTTTATCTGCAATTCTAAAATGAGGCTTTTTATGAACTTTATCCCACTTAGTATAAATCTTCCTAATTTTGATGTAGAAATATTGTGACTGAGTCCAGGGGACTCCCCAAAATCCTGAGAGAGGTTCTAGGATATATGTTCATATGCCATATGTTCGTATGCTGAATTCTGAATTTCAAAGCTTATCTGGCTCCAAGAGCTTTGGTAAGGGAGCCTTGACACACTCTCATAAGGCTATTTTGAGCCACATTAACTTCATGTAAGCCTCTGAGACAACAAGATCAAACCAGTCAATCCTAAAGGAAATCAACCCTGAGTATTCCCTGGAAGGACTGATGCTGAAGCTGAAGCTCCAATACTTTGGCCACCTGATGCGAAGAGCTGACTCACTGGAAAAGACACTGGTGCTGGGAAAGATTGAGGCCAGGAGGAGAAGGGGATGACAGAGGGTGAGGTGTTTGGATGGCATCACCAACTTGATGGATGGAATTTAAGCAAGCTCTGGGAGATGGTGAAGGACAAGGAAGCCTGGTGTGCTGCCATCCATGGGGTCTCAAAGAGTCAGACATGACATAGCTGCTGAACAACAATACGCCTCTTGGAATGTTATTGGCTATTATTGTCATCTTTGGAAACAATACTTTAAGGCAGTTATTATATCATTTTATAGATGAAGAAAATAGGGCACAAAACCATTAAGTAGCTAGCTAGCACACACATGGTAGACCTAGAACCAATCCAGATAAGACACTTCCAACACCAGATCCCAGTGCCTTGGGCTTCCCTGAGAATCCGCCTGCAATGCAGGTTTGATTCCTGCTAACCCCAGTTTGATTTCTGGGTCAGGAAGATCCTCTGGAGAAGGGATAGGCTACCCACTTCAGTATTCTTGGGCTTCCCTTGTGGCTCAGCTGGTAAAGAATCTGCCTGCAATGTGGGAGACCTGGGTTCGATTCCTGGGTTGGGAAGATCCCCTGGGGAAGGGAAAGGCTACCCACTCCAGTATTCTGGCCTGGAGAATTCCATGAACTGTATAAGTTCATGGGGTTGAAAAGACTCAGACACAACTGAGTGACTTTCACTTTCATTTCACTTTCTTGTACTGGCCTTGGCAGAATTAATTCCAATTAAGATTCCACTGAGAGAAGTTAGAAAACACCATCAGCTGGGGCTGCCCTTTACAAACATCTCCACAGGGAGACTAGCTCTGATGCGGGCTCCCCACCCTCTTCCCATGGCCGTACAGAGGAGGGAAGAGTGGGGTGCTGGCAAGGCTCCCCACAGGGGGCCGCCAAAGACGTGGCATGATGAGAGGGTGTGGCCCACACGCTCTCCATTTCCTGATGGGACACCCTGTCTCCTTTTGGGTCCCTCCGGAAGCTGACACTGAGAAGAGGATTTCAGGGCAAGTGGTTGATTTGTGAAGCACAGGAAACATCACTGACCTTCTGGTAGTGAGGAAGGGAAGGGGAGACAGCCAATAAGGGTTACGGTATTATCCATTTTCCACTGTGAGTCACTGGAACTCCTCAGGGAAATGTGAGGTCACAGGATAAAACCCATGCCTCAGACTGATCCTGCCCAAGGGCTGAGGGAGCTGAGGTGTTTACACTCCATCCCTGGAGAGTCATTGGTGGAGGGTGACTCCCAGGGATGTCCTTGGCCTGAAGCTAGAAGCAGCATGGCCTTCCTCATTCTGGAACATGAGGTCCAGGAGATAGGAGTGGAGCGCTGACAGGGGCTGGTACACACCCTTTCACCCAGTTCTGCGTGGGAGCAGGAGTAGCCTCATTTGTGAAAAGCCCAGGATGGATGATGTCTCACTCGCTGTGGGTTTGATATCCATTAACAGACTCACTCACCCTCAAAAAATTCCCACCACGCTGCCTGCTGTGGTGCCTGAAATCTGTGCCGTAGTCACCAGTCTCCAGAGACCACCAATAAAATATCAGAACATTACTCAGGAGAAGGAACAAATGCACTGTGACCTTTCCTTTCCTAGCCAGAACCCAAGGGAAAGGGACTTGGAACAGAGATGTTTTAACGGAAGAAATATCAAGAAATTTCTGGATAAGGTGAGGATCAGGGAAGAATAATGAGGGGTGAGTCACCGCCACTGAAGACCCTGGATATTCTGGGGTGCCAGCTGCTGGGATGGAGGTGGACACAGACAAGGCCACCTCTGGGGAGATTGGCACCAATGGGGGACTCACAAGTGGGTCTTAGAGAGGGAAGGGGGGACTTCCCGGTGATCCAGTGGTTAAGATTTCACCTTCCAATGCAGGGGGTACGGGTGTGATCCCTGGTCAAGGAACTGAGATCTCACAAGCCTTGTGGCCAAAAAACCACACAAAACCCATAAAATAACGGAAGCAATATTGTAACTAATTCAATAAAGACTTTACAAGTGGTCCTCACCAAAAAAAAAAAAACAACCCAAAAAAACTTTTCTTATTTAAAAATAAAATAAAGAAGGATTCGACCCAAAGAGACATTTCCTGTTCCCCGGTTTTATCCAGATCAGAGTTGGGAAAAGAAGACTTCCTTCACTGCTGCTGGACTCTGAGCTCTTGGGTAGTAGCGACCACGTCTTCTGGTCTTTATATTCAGAGCTCAGCACAATGACCAGTGACTCACCTAAATGATCTCATCTTTCTTTTTTAAAGAAATATTTTATTTTGAAATATATTTTCTTCTTATCCTCTCTATACCTGGACCTATGACACTTCCATGAGTGCAGGGGAAGGCAGTATTTTGGAATATACCCCAGTGTGGACTCTCCTGATCTTTTGTGTTCATGTAGTTGAACCACCAGACTTTGCACATACTTTATATTCTTTCAGGCAGTGATCTGCTGGACACAAAATTCTAACCTCTTCTTCAGGCTCTGCAGCACTGGAGGGCATGTCTGGTCTTTCCTTTGGCCTAGCTTCTTGCTCTCCCTGGATTCAGTGAATTCAATGCTCTGCTCTGGTTCCCACCTGCCAGTCCCTCTCTGACTTTTCTACTAGCTACCCTATGTTCATATCCATGAGCTCTCTGTGTTTCCACTTCTTCTATTAAGATAACAATACCAACAATACCAACAACTTGCTGGCAGTGAAATTTTGGGCAAATTATTTAACCCTGAGTTTATTCAGCAGCAAAGTGTAGAGACCGCTCCGAACTTGTGGTGGGGACTCATGAGGTTACTATGAACTGGCTTGTGTTCTAGCAAAGTTCATGTTGAAGCTCTAGTCCCCAGTGTGTCTGTATTTGGAGGTGGAGGCCCCATAAGGAGGTAATCAGGTTAAAGTGAGGTCATCGGGTGAGGCCTTAATTCAACAGGACTAATGTGGTTATCAGAGGAGGAGACACCAGAGATCTTTCACTCTCTTTCGTCTTGTGTGCCCGGAAGAAAAGGTATGTGAGAACACTGTGAAAAAGTACCCTCTGCAAATTTGGCCTCAGCAAAAGCCAAATTTTCTGGCAGCTTGATCTTGGGCTTCTAGCTTTCAGGATTGCGAGAAGATTAATTTCTGTTGTGTAAGCTCCCCAGGCTTTAGATTTTGTTATGAATGCTCTAGAAAATCAACACAGAGGTAATTCGTATCAAGGACTTTGCTACAGTAGCTGACACAAGGTGGAGATTCATTAAGTGTAGCAATTGCTATTATTATTGCTTGTAATAAAATACCCACCTTTCTAGGAGAGAAAGAGAATTCTAGAAACCCTGTACCAAACAGTCGCAAATTCACTTTAAGCTTCTGATGAGAGATTGAGGACATCAGAAAGAAAGCAAACCACATTTGCTGAAATTTTCCAATCCTATTTTTGTGTCTCAGTCATAATGATTTGTGTCAAATAACATGACTGCGTCTTTCCTCTGAGGAACTTAATGTGCTGATGCCAACTACTTATCCATCAGGCCAATGTTTGCATCGAGGATGAGCGAATAGAATGTCTTAGATGGCTGGGTGCCTGAGACCAGGATTGTGCATGGGAGAGCCCTAATAAAATATGATAATCACATTTGTTCCACTCTATCTGTAGTTTAGATTGTGCAGTCTGGAAGTGTGCCAGACTGGCCCATTTTAGGAATTGTAGAGGTGAGCTTACAGTACAAGACAGATTTTCCCTTCAGTTGGCCTTGACTAATGGCTGTTCCAGCTCTTTCCGAAGAAGCACAGTTAACTCTGATTCATGGACACATCAGAGGGAGGGACCTCCCAAAACTCCATTCTCTCCCCCAGATTCTGAGGTTCTGGTATCATAAAGCTGTTTACATTCCTCAGGACACCTCCATCGGACCCTTTCAAGTAGACTTCTGGGCTTCAGACCTCCACTGACAGAATGCCGAGGGGGCAGGAGAGGCCTCTTGCATGTGTGTGTGCTAACTCACTTCAGTCCTGTCCATCTCTGTACGACCCTGTGGACTGCAGCCCACCAGGCTCCTCTCTCCATGGGATTCTCCAGGCAAGAATCCTGGAGTGGGTTACCGTGCCCTCCTCCGCAGCCACGTGTTAGTGACTATTTCTCTGCTCTCCCACTAAACTGGAGCCCTTTGAAGGCAGGGTCTATATCTCATTTGCCTTAGCATCCCACTGACTTCAAGAGGGCCTATGGACTGTAGCCTGCCAGGCTCCTCTGTCCGCTGGATTCTCCAGGCAAGAATACTGGAGTGGGTTTCCATGACCTCCTCCAGGGGACCTTCCATAACCAGGGATCGAACCTTCATCTCCTGCATTGGCAGGCAGGTTCTTTACCACTAGCACCACCTGGGAAGCCCCAAAGAAGTTTCTTAAGAAACTGCAGTTCTTTTTGTCTTCCTTTTTAACCCAAATGAATGCATTAGAGATGGTACTAAAATCTATGTGGAAAAAAGAACCATCTGAGATCAGTCATTGATCAGAGTTCTAAGTGGTGTGGAAAGAGAAGAAAATGTGCTGAGTCTTGATAAATGGGAAGAGATTGTATTGGCTTAATTGAAACCAGTTAAAGGAGTTCTTTATTCTGTTTCTTTCTCAAGTTTCTCTTTAAATCAGAATTGCCCAGTGTCCCCCCGAGCCTACATAAGGCACAGCTCAAATTTCTATTGTTCTTTCCTGTTGCTGTCTCTCCACTGATCCTGGCTTCACAGGGAAGGATGTTGTAGCCTATAGGATCCCTTTATTCCTCTGTCACAGATGGATGAAGTGTTCCAACACGAACCACTAAGCGTATTTCTTTTTGTATCTCCCATATGCTAAGAATTTGTTCTCTGATTCAATATAATTAAATACAAACATTTACTCAATACTCACTCATCCACCAGGCCCTGTTGAGGTCAGTGGGGATACTAAGGCAAATGAGATACAGACCCTGCCTTCAAAGGGCTCCAGTTTAGTGGGAGAGCAGAGAAATAGTCACTAACACGTGGCTGCGGAGGAGGACAGAGTATGGAGAAAGGCTTTGAAGGGAGTACCACGGGATACAGAGGTGACCTTTCAGGAGGGAAAAAAGAAGAGAAGCCTTTTAGCAGAAGGAAAATGTAACCGGGAAAAAGAAGCAGCCAGCTGATTGTTTCTGAAAGAATCAATCTTTTTGATGTATGGCCAAAGGCAGCTAAGGATGTTGATGTAGGTTGCAGACAGCTTAAGCTTGGGCACCAGGAAGTAGCCTCAGTTGGTGAAAGCCTAAGGGGAAGAAACTTTCTCACATGGAGCAGCACTGTGTAATCTGGAACTGAATGGAAGGAAGGGAAGAAGGCAGGAAGGACAGGAATCACCTTACATGCTTGGGAAAATATTATATATGAATGAATCTATCTGCCTCCATTTGATAATCCCAACCCCTCTTCTCAGGAGGAGCTAAGAGATTGTTCTATCAGAATCTTTGTTTAGATTTCATAAGATACAGTGAATAACCACCAAATTCATTGATTCCCTTCTTTCTCAGAATATGAAGGAATGAATTTACCCTGTACAAAACCTGTGAAATTTTGTTGATTTTAAGAAAAGCAATGATAATATGATGTCTTTTACTACATAGGGTGGTATTAAGATGGATAAAATTAAGTATGAATTATTATACAGTTTGAACACAATAGTTAATTAAACATGTTGGTGGCCAAAATCTGTTATGTGCTATGCTTAGTTGTCCGGTTGTATCTGACTGTTTGTGACCCCGTGGACTGTAGCCTGCCAGGCTCCTCTGTCCATGGGAATTCTTCAGGCAAGAATACTGGAGTGGGTTGCCATGCCCTCCTCCAGGGGATCTTTCCAACCCAGGGAGCAAATCCAGGCAGATTCTTTACCATCTGAGCCACCAAATCTGTATAAATGAGTTGGAATTCTATTCAGATTATATCATTCTAAAAAAAAGGTATCCAGAAAGGTGCCCTAGCATATACCTATACACAAGTCTAAAGCACAACCTAAGGATTTCTGTAAGCATCTCACATGAATTGAGGCCAGTGGTGAAACCTGTACAGTGGCCATTTGGGGCAGAAGGAGAGGCGGGGGACGCAGGAGGTCTTCCTGAGAACACCTTCAACCCCTCTAGAATTTTCTAGCTACATTTTCTTATTTTCTAGCTACATCCCCTAATTGTCTTCCACTAACTCATTGGGCTTAACTAATAAGGTTTGGTTTTGACTTTATCTGCTTGCCTTTTTAAAAACACATCTATAGACCCAGATTGTGGTGGTAAGGAAATTGACTCAAACTTGCTCAGACCAGACCTCAGATGACTGAAGGCATGTCTTACTCATCTCTGAACCCTGAGTACCCAGAGTAGATGCTCAATATGTTCATTGTATGCATTATCAGGCTTCCTTGATCCACCTATCTTCACCACTAGGAAGCCTAGTTCTGCAACAAATATGTATTAATTACCTACTCCTTGCCAGGTGATGCATAAGGCACTAGATTTATAAGAGTGAGAAGAGAGCCATGACCCTGCCTTCGTGGAGCTTGTGGCCCTTAAAGAGAGACAGCAGTTAAACCAAAAAAAAAAAAAAGAGAGACAGCAGTAAATCAGGAATTACAAGAAATTATGATAACATCACAGTATGGGAAATTGGGTGCTGAATGGGTCAATACCAGTGGGACCACATCTGTTGGGGAGGTGGATCAAACGATGTTTCCTGGTAAAAGTGACTCAGAGCAAGTTAGTCAGAGTTCTCAGTTCTCCTAGGATTTATAATCTATTTAGAGAAAGAAAACAGTCGTGCATACAAAAGTAAGAAACAGAATGATGTAAGATACTCTAGACTCAGTGTTAGATCATGGATTATAGATGATAGAAAGGATGAGATCAGGGGGCAGAAGCAGGCATAGACGTATTCGGGAGAAAGGTGCTCTTGCCTGTCCTTGAAAGAGGGGTAGCACAGTAGACAGGAAGTAGGGGAAAAAAGGCTAAGATGAAAATTGCGCACAATTGGGCAGATGAGGCCTAGATGAAAGAAAGAGGCTGAATTAGGCAAGGCTGAGAAAGTCAGGAAGAAATAGAAGTACAGTAAGTACAGTTGCATTATAGTTATGATTTTTCATAATGTGATAAAAGCTTCTGTCAAGTTCTAGTCTGAGTCAGGTGCTAGGCTGATAATGTTGAACAACAGGCCTACAATCCATCCTGTTTCTTTACCAGGGGGAACCACATGGGAAAGGTAACTCAATCAATCTTCATGTGAGCATGTTAATGATAGACTTCTGAGTAAACAAAGTTAATCATATTTGCTAGTTGCAGGGTTCTTATCAATGACATGCTCTTATAAGGAGAAACCTGATCTGTCTGGGTTGCTCATTTGTTACAAATCTAAAATCTAAGAATGCTTTGAGCATGGCTTCTGGGAAAAAGTAAAGTAAATTAGGTAACTCTCTGAATATAGATATGAAGGTACTTCCCGATGACTCTTTTCTGTATAGGTAATGTGGCCACACATATAGCTCAAAGGTTTTCTGTGTTCATCTGGGTAAGAGAATATCTTGAGGTGTTGTAAAAGGGCCTAGAGGGCTACTTTAGCCCTCAGATCACTCATTGCTTTACCTGAATTTGCAGTGACTTGTTTCATTGATGTTACTAGGAAAGCTTGAGATGCGGTAAGATCTATTTTTTACGAGTCTGTTTTAACAACCTGATCCTTTGTGTTTTCTTAGGTACTTAACATATATTGGCTTACATCAACCCTCTAAACTACATGCTCAGAGAAATTAATGTGTCCAGTATCACACAGTGAGGGAGCAGCAGGCTTAAAATTTAATCACAGGTCTGACTCCCTGAACCATCCTTTTCCCACTGCTCTGTATTTTTCTCCCTTTTAAACTTGAGTAAAACAGACCAGGTTGTAGGGGCAGAAGTGGGGCAGTCAGGCCCTAGAGGACCGTTGGGAAGTCCCACAAACCCTTTGAGAGCCACTTCCACAAATGAGTATAGTCTCAATGAGAAAAGTCTTTCTGGCATAAACCCTGATTCATTTGAGACCCTAAAGGTAGCATTGGTGTCATGTTTTCCATGGACATTCATTTTCACCAGAGGCAAAACACTTATATCTCCGATGGGACTCACGGAGAGCTTGTGTGCTATCAGGGGAATAATACCACATTCTTTGAATGCTGAGAGAATAGCCCAAAGACTCTGCCCGTGATCACAATCAGATGACATGAGTTGGAGTTTCTAATTCCATTTTTAGCCCTAAAGCAAGCTGGGCCTTGTGGGAAAGCTTGCTAATCCCTGAGGTGTTAGATCAGCCATACTTCACATGGGTTGCAGTTTTATGAGGACATTTGTGGCATTCGTTCACAGCTCTGAGTTGTGTGTGTGTGTGTGTGTAACAAACTCCTTGGTAAACATTGTGTTCAGCTTCCTTTCTGGGAACTCAAGCTCCTCTTTTTAAAAACACTAGTGTGTGAACAATGGGAAAGGAAGTAGACCATTTCAAAGAATTCGCTTTTCTGGAGAAGTAAGCCATTTGATTCTAGTTGCCTCAGGTCGAGGAGTCTTATTCTTATGGGACAACTGGCCAGTGCAGCAACCTGTTGTTGCTGTTCCGTGGCTAAGTCGTGTCCAACTCTTTGTGACCCCATGGACTGCAGCACACTGTTTCTCTGTCCTTCACTGTCTCCCGGAGTCTGCTCAAATTCACGTCTATCAAGTCAGAGGTGCCATCCAACCATCTCATCCTTTGTCTTCCCCTTCTCCTCCTGCCCCCAAGCTTTCCCAGCATTGGGGTCTTTTCCAATGAATCGGCTCTTTGCATCAGGTGGCCAAAGTATTGGAACTTCATCTTCAGCATCAGTCCTTCCAATGAATATTCAGGGTTGATTTCCTTTAGGATTGAATTGGTTAGATGTCCTTGCAGTCCAAGGGACTCTCAAGAGTCTTCTCCGGCCCTACAATTTTAAAACATCAATTCTTCCATGTTTAGCCTTCTTTATGGTCCAACTCTCACAAGCTATGGAAAAACCATAGCTTGACATTATGGACCTTTGTTAGGAAAGTGATGTCTCTGCTTTTTAATATGCTGTCTAGGTTGGTCATAGCTTTCCTTCTAAGGAGCAAGCATCTTTCCCTGTTAAAATCACCACAGGATGCTCATTACTGGGATGTAACAGATTGTCCCATTCCTGAACCTCTCACTCTGGACTGCCAGCATCTTTAATGAACAGATGGAGCCATCCTCCCTTCCTTGGCTGTGTCTGTTTAATCACTTTTGGAAGGAGCTATCATACCATCAGCTAATAAAAGTCTTAATAAATATCTAAACTGTGATACCACCAGAGAGGTGTTCATGCTATTAGAAAAATCTGATAAAAGAATGCCAGGATTTTTATTTCAAATCAAAGCAGACACACACAGACCTTGTATCTATCTGTAGTATTATGTTGAGGGGCACTTTAACCTGAGTCTTACTAAGAAAAGCAAAAAGTTTAGTCGAGAATTTCTGAAACACATAGATCTGAGCTGAGAGAAGACAGTGGTGTGATATAGATCTTGGGTTTGTCTTCTGGACTCTGCGGACCCACTTCTTAAGCTACACTGTTAATACCTTACTCTGATCTCCACTGGGTGTTGCTTTCTTATTTCTAGACCCTTGCCATTTTCAGAGTTCTTAGTCTTTGTTTATACTTTTACCCAATGTTCCCTTTAAATTCAACCTTTGTCAGTTACAAAGGAAAATGAGATTCTTTCCAGTGCGTGGCAGAACACTGGCTATTTACTTTGTTTCCTACCAGCTTATTTGCTGATTGTCCTCTGCCCTTCCAAACCCAGCACTGGCTAATCTTTTTGTCCTGTTCTTTTTGTTCTTTATTTTGCCTGTCATGTAATGGAAGAAAATGAAAATAAACACATTTTTTAAGGAAAGAAAAGAACAAATTTCAGCTGAATACAAATTTCCTGCAATGAGTTGTAAGGCTGTCTTTGTAATACTGTAGTTCACTGGAATTATCTTGGCTGCAAATAAACAAATGCTAAACTAATAGTAACTTAAACAAGGAGTAAAACTATTTTACGAGGGTGATTAATATCGTAATAAGGTATTAAGGATTCCGGATTGACTATCAGTCATCCCTTAGTCTCTCCCTTATAATGTAGATTAGCTATCTAGCACTAAGCATTATGTCTTCATACAACAATATCCAAAGGAAGACTGGAAGAAAGTGCATACCACTTGAGTTTTCTCTCTTTCTGAAATAGGGGAGAAATTTTTCCAAAACTTTACCCCATAGAAGATTTCTCCTTAGTATTAAGGGCCTATGCCTATACTTTAAGTCACATACTTATGCTTTACCTATGATGAAGCTGTGAAAGTAACTGCCCTCTTTAGCAGATAGGGTCACATGCCTATGCTTTAGCTATGATAAAGCTAGGAAAGTAAATGGCCTTTATTGTGGAAGTGGACTTCTGTGTGTAAGGAAGAAGGAGGGGGAAAGCTGCTAAGTAGTCAACTACTGTCACGGACTGAATGTTTGTGTCTCCCTCAAATTCATATGTTGAAAACTTTTGGAAGGTAATTAGGATTAGATGAGATCATAAGGTTGGAGCCCTCATGAATGGGATTAGTGCCCTTTATGAGAGTCAGAAGAGAGCTTGCTTCCTCTCTGCTCTTTCTACCACATGAGGATATAAGGAAAAGTCTGAAACCAGAAGAGGATCCAACTATGCTGGCACCCTGACCTCAGTCTCCCAGCCTCCAGAACAGTTGGAAATGCATTTCTGTAAGCCATCCAGTCTATGGTGTTCTGTTATGGCAACCTCAGGGCTTCCAAGGTGGCACTGTTCTCTGCTGTGCTGTCAGTTCAGGTGTGTCTAACTATGACCCTATGGACTGTAGCCCACCAGACCCCTTTGTCTATGGGATTCTCCAGGCAAAAACACGGGCGAGGGTTGCCATGCCCTCCTCCAGGGGATTTTCCTGACCCAGGGATCAAACCTTTGTCTCTAATGTCTCCCGAATTGGCGAGCAGATTCTTCATCCCTAGCACCACCTGCACTAGTGGTAAAGAATCTGCCTGCCAATGTAGGAGATGCAGGTTCGATCCCTGGGTCAGTAAGATCCCTTGGAGTAGGAAATGGTAACCCACTCCAGTATTCCATGGGCAGAGGTGTCTGGCAGGCTACAGTGCATGGGGCTGCAAAGAGTCAGACATGACTGAGTGACTGAATACACACACATAACAACCTCAATAGAACAAGACAACCACAACCATCAAATACTCTTAAAATGCAACAGCCCAGGGATGGATTATATTAACACTTGCTGTCACATGGGCCACATATACAGTTATTATGGAGTCATAAAAAAGACCCCAGAAGTTCAATATAAGCCCATTCCCTCTCCTTTAGGAATAGATAATTGTCTATCTCAATTTTTTTAAATTGTGGTAAAACATATATAACAAAAAATTAATCATTTTAAGTGTGCAGTTCAGTGTCACTAAGTACACTCATGTTGTTGTGCCACCACCACCATCATCTATCTCTAAAGATTTCATCTTTTCATGATGAAACTCCGTACCCACTAAAAAGTAAAGTCCCCACTTCCCCTCTCCCTGGCAACTGTCATTCTACTTTTTATCTTTTTTTTAATTTGGCTACTCTCCTTTCCATAAGTGAGTAGAATTATGTATTTATTCTTCAAGCATATTTTCAAGATATTTGGTAACCTCTCTTGAAATGCTCTGGGCTTCCCAGGGGGTTCAGTGGTAAAGAATTTGCCTCCAATGCAGGAGATGCAGGTTTGACCCCTGGGTCGGGAAGATCCTCTGCTGGAGGCAATGGCAACCCACTCCACTACTCTTACCTGGAAAATCCCATCAACAGGGGAGCCTGGAAAATCCCAGTGGGACTGGACTACAGTCCCTGGGGTTGCAAAGAGTCAGACATGACTTAGCAATTGAGTACATACCACACTTGAAATGCCCTTCTTGCTTCTCCTCCTTCTCTCCTCCTTTCAAAACCCATTTCATCCTCCAAGGCTCAGTAACAAGATTTTCCAGCTGCTTCAGTCTCTGGGCATCTCTCCCTATGCTGACTCATAGTATACAGCTCCCCTACTCATTTGGCCCTTGTCTGTACTGTCTCAGGCCATATCTTGAGTTATTATTCTATACTAGCCATCATTTTCTGAGTGGTTGTCTTCTCTTGCCAACTAGACTGTGACTTCCTGAAGGGCAGAGATGGAATGTCTCTTCTTTTCTTTGTATCTTCCACAACTTAACCCTTCAATGCAACAGACACTCAGTAAATACTTGTCAAATCCTCTGCTCTTCTTTAGGAAAGCTATCCCAGCTGAATAATCAAGAAGTTCTTGCTTAAGCCAGATCACACTCTCCCTGGTTAAAACTTAAGTCCTTGTTTTCTTGTTTGATCTTCCATGAAATGGAGAGCAAACGTCTGATATTCTCACTAAACCTGTATCTATACTTGAGAAAGGCTAGTGCATCTCTCTCAGCTTTTGCTTTTCCAGGCTAAGCCAGGATAACAAAACAGAACCACTGTATTGACACAAGACCTTGTTCTAAGAAACCCATAATATTTCCCTCATATTAAGATCAGTTCTTTTAGTAGTTAAAAAAGTCAACAAAGGTCTTGCAATCTGGGAGAGAATTCCTCTTCTGAAAGTCATAGCTGGGAAGGCCAGAGTCTCTGGTAAGCCTTTATTTTTTTAAATCTTTTTACAAAAACTCCTTTACTGATTTGGTTTAATATCTACTAATTCCCGGAGAAGAGAATGCAGACATACACAGACACACACAGACACACACAGACACACACACACACACACACACACACATACCTGACTCCCTTTATGCAGCCTTGATCATAGCGATGCACATTATTGAATCATTTCTAAAATCAGAACAGGAGTTTACCAGAAAATAATCTACAACACTCAAGGACTATAATTTTGTATACCAAAATCCAACATCTGCTGGATCATCAAAAAAGCAAAAGAGTTCCAGAAAAACATCTATTTCTGCTTTATTGACTATGCCAAAGCCTTTGACTGTGTGGATCACAATAAACTGAAAGAGATGGGAATACCAGACCACCTGACCTGCCTCTTGAGAAACCTGTATGCAAGTCAGGAAGCAACAATTAGAACTGGACATGGAACAACAGACTGGTTCTAAATTGGAAAAGGAGTACATTAAGGCTGTATATTGTCACCCTGCTTATTTAACTTATATGCAGAGTACATCATGAGAAACGCTGGGCTGGAGCAAACACAAGCTGGAATCAAGATTGCTGGGAGAAATATCAATAACCTCAGATATGCAGTTGACACTACCCTTATGGCAGAATGTGAAGAGGAATTAAAGAGCCTCTTGATGAAAGTGAAAAAGTTGGCTTAAAGCTCAACTTTAAGAAAACTAAGATCGTGGCACCTGGTCCCATCACTTCATAGGAAATAGATGGGGAAACAGTGGAAACAGTGTCAGACTTTATTTTTTTTGGATCCAAAATCACTGCAGATAGTGATTGCAGCCATGAAATTAAAAGATGCTTACTCCTTGAAAGCAAAGTTATGACCAACCTAGATAGCATATTAAAAATCAGAGATATTACTTTGCCAACAAATGTCCGTCTAGTCAAGGCTATGGTTTTTCCAGTGGTCATGTACGGATGTGAGAGCTGGACGGTGAAGAAAGCCGAGTGCCGAAGAATTGATGCTTTTGAACTGTGGTGTTGGAGAAGACTCTTGAGAGTCCCTTGGACTGCAAGGAGATCCAACCAGTCCATCCTAAAGGAGATCAGTCCTGGGTGTTCATTGGAAGGACTGATGCTAAAGCTGAAACTCCAATACTTTGACCACCTGATGCAAAGAACTGATTCATTTGAAAAGACCCCAATGCTGGGAAAGATTGAAGATGGGAGGAGAAGGGGACAACAGAGGATGAGATGGTTGGATGGCATCACCGACTCAATGGACATGGATTTGGGTGGACTCCGGGAGTTGGTGATGGACAGGGAGGCCTGGTGTGCTGCAGTCCATGGGGTTGCAAAGAGTTGGACAGGACTGAGTGACTGAACTGAACTGAGGTTTTTCTAATGATTAAATAATGCTCTTGTGTAATTGATAGTAGCAAATTTAACTGAAGTCATTCAAATAAATGGTAATTATAGATGTATTCCTGCCCAATTTTTCTTCCTCATCCTATAATGAAAGACACAGATCTCCATGGGGGAAAGTGAGGAGCTGCTGTGGCTGTGTACTTTCGGTAAAGACACCCAGATTCTCAACTCATATGAGGTGTCAGAAGAGTCATGTTGGGGTGCAGATGCAGGGAATTTAACCTGCTTGCTTAAAATATCCTGAAATATCAAGAAAATCAATTTGAATCTCAGGAAGTTTGGGAGCTAGCTGAAAGTTAATTAATATTTGCTTTGTTTAAGTGGCTTGTTGAGGGGTTTCATAGAAACCCCACAGAAATAACAATAACAGTTGGGTGAATGGAGGGTCACTCCAGGGCACTTGAAGGGAACCTCCATGGGACTGTTTCATGAAGTTTCTCTTTGCTTTGTGATTTGTGTTTTTAAAGGTCTGAGGAAAATTAAGACACGTTAGGCCTGCTTCATATTGGTTCATAAAACACTCACAAAGTGGCATAATAATGCCCAATGAAGAAATTTTGTGTGTAAGCACAACAGTTTTGACAGCAGTCATAAATATGAAAGTTGGGAGGAGTGGTAAGTAAGCCCTCTGTCAGTACTGAGGTTCTTCCCCAACTAGAAGAAAGAGCTGCCTGGGACACACGGCATTTAAGAATGAAGTATTTGATCCTTGAGTTTTGGGTAGTCACAATGGAAAGCTTGTGAGATCAAAAAAAAAAAAAAATCTTCTCTGGGAAAAAAAAGAGCAGAAGGGATATTTAGAACAGGTTAAAAATAGGAATGTCAAGAAAAATAGCGTTTTCTCTTTGATAAGAGTAAGTAGATAGTTGTGGTCTTTTTATTTCACTTTAAAGCTCCAGAACCAGTGCAACCTCTCTGGGGAACTCAGACAGCCAGGCACTTTCCTAATATTCATACATTTATCCACTCGTGTATTCTTCCAGTCATCATTTATTAATCATCTGTATGGTATCATTTATTAGAAACCTATCATACTTCAGGCGTTGGAGCTATGAGATGAATAAGAAGTTTTTCATCTGGAAAAATTTCAGTTTGCTGGAGGGAGGAGGTATATACAATAAATGGTTAAGAGTAAACATAATGAGTGTTATACTAGACTTAATTGCAGGTAGCTGTGTGTACACAGGAAAAAGAGCCACTTGTTTATCTGGGGTTGCCAGGGAAGAGCTCACAGAAAGTGATATTTGAAATGGGTTTTGAAGGAAGAATAAGAGTTCAGGATAAGACAATCAAAGTAAGATGAGGAAAATACCACTGAGAGATGTAGAGGATAGGGAATAGTGTTAGAGCATCGAGGCAGAGGACGGGAAACAGAGCACGCAGGCACGGTGGTGAGGGAGAGCTGGAACTGAGGCCACGGCACACAAGCAGGCCATTTGTCCTCCAACTCAGGGGCCAGAAGGCGCTAGTGCAACCCATGGGCTCTCCTGCCATTACACACACACACGCACCACCACCCCCCCACACACAGAGGGACGCTTCCATTGGTGAACCCTCTCCTGAGAACAGAACTGACTGTCTGCTGTATCCCTCAGAGTCCAGCATTCTAGGAACAACACTATAGAGCACTTTGGTAGAGGACCCAACATTGGTTTCGCAACATGAGGATTTCATACACACAGTAGCTCCACCCTGTAGGTTCACTGAGGCAGGACAAGTTCTGATACATGCCCTGCTCGGTCTCCTGCAAAGACCTAGCATGTAGAAGGTCCTCCTTAAACATTCACTGCATGAATAAATGAACTAAACGAATGAAGGCAGAGTGGCAAATGGATTAGCCCAGGAGGAGACTACTGTCAGACCTTGTAGAAGTCTGTTATAGAAATTCAGGTGATCAGTCATGGTGGGTTAGAGAGGAAGGGCTGGGATTTAGATCAGCACTCCCCAGTAGAACCTTCTGCAATGATGGATATGTGTTATTCTGCACTGCCCATTATACTAGCCACTAGCCACATATGACATTGAGTACTGACATGTGGCCTGTGAGACTAATGAAATGAACTTTTCATTTAAATTTAAATAGCTACCTGTGGCTATTGGCTACCATACTCATCAGCACAATTCTAGGGTTTTCTGTGACAGACCCAGAGAAACTTTGAACAAATTGGATTTATTAATAAATTCAATCAACAAATATTCATTGATTGTTTACTAGATTCTGGAGGAGAAAATAGGAGCCAATCTGCAGCAACTGTGTGCGCCATGCCAAGTGTTTAGATTTTGTAATCAACAGTGGAGGAGGCTGGACAAGCTATTTTAGCAGGATTGGTCAGTGAAATCTCTCTGAGAGGTGACATACTGAGAGTTGGATGATGAGAAAATTATGGGGATGAAGAAATTAAAAAAACCTCAAATCCAAAACAAGAACTAGAACTATCATTGATAAAGGAGAGCCATAAAATTCAACCTGTGTTAGTTATGAAGTCGTGTCTGACTCTTTGAAACTCCATGGACTGTAGCCTGCCAGGCTTCTCTGTTCTTGGGATTTCCCAGGCAAGAATACTGGAGTGGGTTGCCATTTCCTCCTCAAAAGGGGGTCTTCCCCACCCGGGGATTGAACCCAGGTCTCCTGCATTGCAGACAGATTCTTTACCTTCTGAGTGACCAGGGAAGCCCAAAATTCGACATAAAGGCCCTGAAAACAAGAAGGTTCCTGTGCCATCTACAAGTCTAACTCACTCATTTCTGCTTCCAGAAAGGAAATCGAAGTCCAGAGAGGTAAACACACTTACTCATGGCCACAGAGCTAATTAATAACAGGAGCAGACTTAATCTCCTAACTTCCAACTCCACACCCTGCTGGGTAAATCTGAGTCTCTTTTTCCTTGTTGGTTAAAAAGATTATTGTGAGAGACGAAAAATGTAACATAGGCAAGGTGTTTAAAATGGTAGCTATATTTATTCTTGGATTTGTTTTAATCTTACAGTGTTCCTTTCAAGTAATTATGTTATTAATAATAGCTGTATTATTTTTTTAGAATACAAAAACATAACACAAAATTTTAGTAATTTAATAATGCAAAAAAGCATAAGAAAGGCAATGAACATTCAACTCCTGATTTGTTTTAGGAAATAGTTGTTTGGAGTGAATCTTGGATTTGGGGCTGTGCAGCCGACATCAGACACCACCTGCCACTGGCCGAGAGGCAGCTGCTGACGTTACAGATGCTGTAGGGGTAGAAATATCTGACCTCGCCACCGCTGGCCTTGCAGCCCTGCCTAGTTAAGTGGTGGCAAGCATCACCATTCTAAGATTTTTTTCTCTCTTCTTCTGAGGAGAGAAAAAAAATGAAGTTATGGTTTCCCCAACAGACAAGCTGTCATCAAGCTCCTTATGGAAAAGTGCTGTAGACAGGAGTTGAAAAGAAGATGAAGGCTTTAACGCAGTGTGAAAGTTGAAATGATGAAAAGGGTGCACTAACATCATGTGACCCAAGAAAAGGATTTTTCTGCCTCCAGAATAAGGCCGTCATTGGTTTACTCATCTTTTTATATCATATTCCTTCCCTATCGCACCTCTGCCCTTTGAGTGTATGTTTTTGTAAATATTCAGAGAGGACAAACAATATGATGAATAAGGTCATAGATTTTCCGGAGTGACAGTGTTGAAATACACATGTTGGCTCTCCTTGCCTTCTCTGTGTCACCTTTCTGACCACACCTTTGGCATTTAACCCAGAAGTCTGGACCCGGAGCCCACACTCTATCCATTCTGTTGTGTTCGATGACTGTGGAGCCACCTGTGTAATTATTGTTAATCAATAGCTTCATATGACTATTGTGTAACTACCAGAGTAACACTGAGAGTGAAGTGCTGAGTAACTGCAGGTTGCGTGTGAAAGGGTGACCTGAGAACCACAGCTGAGGCTCACAGCCCCTGCCTCATCACTCCAACCCCCTCCCCCACCCAGGCCAGGGTTCTCTCCCCAGACTGTAGCCCTACCACCTCCCATCATTCCCATCAGGATATTGCCTCTGCACCTTCCAGCCTCCAGTGTTCCCAAATGCGCCTTATAGCGGACACAGTAACATACTTGAGGCCAGAGGGGCAGAGGGGCAAAGTCACTGAATCTAAGCAAGTGTGGATTCCAGACCTCTCTCTACCACTTAGTTCAGCTTGGATCAATTATTTCATCTCCCTGAGTCTCCATTTCCTCAAATGTGAAGTTGGGATAATGTCTACCTCAGGATTCTAAAGAATTTTAAAATGTTATTATTATATATGAAATGCTTTGAAACTAGAAAGCACTACTCAAATGAGCACAAGGCATTTTCAGTACTGTACACTACATATTGTCTTTTGTGGAAAAATGAAACCTGATGAGTTTTAAATTATATTCACACCTAGCCAATATTTTATAATAAGTGTAGATGGAATATAATTTTTAAAAATTGTGAATTACTACATTGTACACCTGTAACTTATACAATATTTTACATCAACTATACTTGAATAAAAAATTTGTATTCACATCACTTCACCCATCCATCCATTCATTCATTCAACAAGCTATGTTAGACAATCAGTCTAGGCCAATTATATGATTGTGAACAACTCAGGTCGTATTCCTCAGGGAGCTCACATTTTATTAGGTGAGAGGGACAATGTAAGCCAATCATCCATGCTAACACATCAAAAATTACAAAGTATGCTAGGTGCTATGAAGGAAAACCTGCATGTGGATAACAATGGAGGGGCGTAAATATGAGATTTGGTCAAGCTGACTGGTGTGAAGCAGGAAGTGCATAAGAGAAAACCTGAAGACAGGAGAGCACTTGGCGAATTCCAAGGATCCAAGAGGCCCTGGTGGCTGGAACACAGGAAAGGAGAGGATTTGGAAGTTAAAACTGGATAGGCAGAGTGAGTGTCACAGGCAACTCCTAGGATTCTCTTGTGAGAAAGCTGGAAAGTGTGAGACCAGTGGAGGAAATGTAAATAGAAGCTGTAAGACTGAGAGAATGAACTTACTAGAGGAAGTGTGGATATGTGGTCCTTTTAAGCTGAAATAGGATAAACTCACAAATTCTACAGCATCGTGTGTAGAATAGATAGCTAGTGGGAAGCTGCCGCAGAGCCCGGAGTGCTCAGCTCTGTGATGACCTGGAGGGGTCAGGTGAGGGGTCGCGGCGGGAGGGAGGCTCAAGAGGGCGGGAAATGTGTCTGTATAGCTGATTCACACTGCTATAAAGCAGAAGCCAGCACGACGTTGGAAAGCAATTATACTCTAATTTGAAAAAAAAAAAATTAAAGATTCTAATATCTAAGGTGAGAGTTTTTACAGCAGTGTTCAGGATTCAGTTATAGACACAGAAATTAATTTTTATTTTGTTAGTTGAAGTGGAAAATTACACTTTACACTGCTCTATGTAAACATTTCTACATGTTTGCAGCCTGTAAATGTGTTGTTGTATTAACTGTGTAGTAGTCCATCATGGTTTCCTCATGGTATTTTTGGCCCTTCTACACACTTGTATGGTTTTTCATTCTTTACAGCTTTTTTTCCCTTGAAAATACTGCTGCTGGGAATATTCTTCCCCCACATGTTATTTTCCTGACTTACATTCTCCTCATGGGTCATTTCTCTGCATGTCAGATGACCTAAAGCACTGTTGTGTCGGGTTTCGCTTGTCCTGCCTGGATGGGAGGGTACCAGTCACTTCAAGGAGGTGGTAGGGGGAGGGCAGTGGCAGGCAGGAGGAGGATTGCCCTCATTAGATGTACAGAGGATACAAGTTGTTGTGTTAATATGCTTTATCCTCTAGGATGTTGCCTCTATTGGGGTTTTTTCTGCACTCAGAATCTCCATGGCGTTAGCCTGACAGGTAGCTCATTCTCCTTCACTTTGCATTTTCCCCCAAGGCCTTTTAAGTTCTTGGTGAGTGTTGTATAGAAAGATGCAAAACTAGTGGCAATGAATTAAATTGTTGTTAGTAGGAAGTGACTGTGAAAAGAGGCATAAGATCTCTGTGACTGCAATTAACTGAAAGTTATAATCACATCATCTAAGGCAAATGGTTCCCCAAGTGTCACCATGTTTACTTAATCCTTTATTTAATATTTCATTCAAAATTTCTAGATGTGGTTGAGAAATTAGTCAGGGACCAATTTACCAGGTCAAGCAGATATTAAGGAAATTCATCCAACAAATATATTTTCCTTTGCCTGATCATAGTTCGCCTGCTCATCTGATCCAGCATATTTCTTTGGCATTTTAAATTTATTTTTCAATTTTTTAACTGTAGTATAGTTGCTTTACAATATTGTGTTAGTTTTAGGTGTACACCATAGAGATTCAGTATTTTTGTAGATTATATTCTAAATTATTACAAGATAATGGGTATCCTTGTGCCTTGTTGCTTGCCTATTTTATATGCAATATCTTGTATCTGTTAATCCCAAACCCTTAATTTGTCCCCCTCCCATTTCCCTCTCCCCTTTAGTAACCACTACAAGCTTGTTTTCTATATCTGCTTTGTATATGCATTCATTTGTATTATTTTTCAGATTCTACATATAAGTGATATCACATAACATTTGTCTTTCACTGTGTAACTTATTTCACTAAGCATAATATTCTCTGGGTCTGTCCACATTGCTGCAAATGGTAGTATTTCATTCATTTTTATGGCTGAGTAATATTCCATTGTGTGTGTGTGTGTGTGTGTGTGTGTGTCATATCTTCTTACTCTGGTCAAAAATTAATGAAACAAAATGGAGTAAATTAAGTCATTTATTCATTTGATTTGGGACGAGAGTAGAATTTAAATCAGTTCTCTGCAGAAAAGAAACCTCAATTCTGTGTGTCAAGTATAGTATCATATAATAATTAGTCTAAAGTTCTTAAAAACTAGTGAATACATTCTGAAAGTTTTCTCTACTTTATCAAAGCAAAAGAACATAATAACCAATTTATCTTCTTTCTCAAAAAAATATGTAAGAGAGGAGAGATAGATGATAGAATCTCAGCCATTTTGGTCAGAACCACTGTCACTTACTGTCAGTAACATCTGTAGTTAATAATAATGGCAAGGATGTTAACATGCAGCACCTATAAGTTCTGTGGTTTAAACTTTATCCTTATCTCACCACCATTTGAGGTGGGTTTTGTCAAGATCATAAAACTAGTGAGTGATGGACTCAAGATTCAAAGTGATGGACTCAGATTCATCTCTCTATCTCTTTTCTACCCTGAGGACATGATGGCTGGAAGCTGTGTAAGGTCCAAGGACAAGACTGGGCTAGCACATAGAGAATCACTGGTCATAATAGCCTCTAATCTGTTATGTTAATTTAGAGACGTCACATAAACTTGAGGTTTTGCTTTCTATAAAGCAGAAGGGACTCCTATTTTCCTTAACTCCCATTGTGAAGGCTTGCTATGCAATAGCTGTGAAAGTTTTTTGACAACCAACCATTAAGTCTTATAAAAACAGGGCTTTTTATTTTGTATTGTGATCACTATGACGATGTGGCAAGATTCCCATATGAGACATGCCATGACTACTCTGGAGTAAGGATTCTCAGAGGAGTCCAATTTGAATGTCACATCCAGTGAGGCTGAGGTTCAAAATGAATCATCTGATATGCTGACATGCCAGGGAATCAGATAAATCACAGCCAGGAGGCAACAGGAATCATGTATGTTTTGTGGATATGACTTGATTGATGTGGTGACAGATGTATTCACAGCATCTCCCAGCTCCCCAAACACATCTCCTTCTAGGAAAGCTGATGTCTGTGGGAGGCTCCCTCCGGTGACTGCAGTCAGGAATGGATCATAACAGATTGTGAAGTTTAATTGTTACAAGGTTGAGGGGTGGATCAAGACTCAGGAGTTCTTCAGAGTGATTTTGCTGAGGTGGGCTCCATGATTCTGACTTGGGCTCCCTCATGCCTTCAAACAATCACCACCTCTCAGGTCTTGGGTTTTTAGATAGTGGAATACTTCCACAGCTGCTCCAGGAAGGCAAGGCAGTAATGCTGTCCACACTTGATATAATCCCAGTGGACTGGTGGGTCTCAAACTCTGGGGAGACTAAAACCTCTTAGAAAACTTGTCCAAAGGCAGATTTCTGGGCCCCAGTCCCAGAGATCACTATCCCATTGGTGGAAGGTGGGGCCCAGAACTCTGCATTCAGACAAATACTTGAATAGTGTTGCAGGCAATGGGCACTTCCCATTTTCAGGGACGAATGAATGATGATTTAAAGAATCTTAAAGTTGGCTGATCATTACTTAAAATTTTGAAGTTCCAGGCCTACATTTCTAAGTGCCTGATTGTCTAAACATTCCATTTGATAGTTCTGCCAGCATCCCTTCTCCAAAACATATCCCAAATTGAATTCATCATGTTCCCCGCCGAGTCTCTCTTCTCCAAATGAAACTGTTTCTGTTGCTGATGACACTGTTCTCCCAGGCCTGGCTCAGAACTGCAACCGCCTTTGATGTGCCATCCTTAGACAGGCATCTGTGAGAGACATTCACAAATTCTCTGGGCTCTGCTTTTATTCTTCCAGCACTATCATCACTGTCAGTACCACAGTCCAGATTCCTTTTCACCTCGTGGTATCTGGACCACACTCTGGAAGCTAATGTTTCCCTTCTTTGCTCATCCTGTGGGTCCTTCCTACAGTGGCTCTGGAAAATTGAAACCGTATCATCATTGCATAGGTATGATAGGAGCTCAAACTTTCTCCATGATTTTTTAAAAAATTAACTTTTATTGGAGTATAGTTGCTTTACAATGTGTGTTAGTTTCTACTGTTTAGCAAAGTGAATCAGCTGTACATACACATATATCCCCTCTTTTGGCTTTCCTTCCCATTTGGGTCACCACAGAGAGCTGAATAGGGTTCCCTGAGCCCTAGAGTAGGTTCTCATTAGTTTTCTATTTTATACATAGAGGTGTATATATGTCAATCCTAATCTCCCAATTCATCCCACCCCCTTCCCTCCCCTTGGTGTCCATACATTTATTCTCTACATCCATAGCGCTATTTCTGTTTTTCCTAATAAGGTCATCTATACCATTTTTCTAGATTCCATGATTTTTAATTGCTTACAAAAAGTTTCTGCAACCAGTTCCAGTGTGTGTTTGCAGAACATGGTGGGTGTTTCACACATACCACCAAGCAATTCTTGGACACCAGCAGGGTATCTGACAATTCAACTCGATTTTGAATCACTTCTACCCAGAGATGGTATCAGATTCCACAAATTAAGGGGCTCAGTCCCACAAGATGTCCCTCTTCTTCGGATGTCAACTGCAAGTCCAGATTGTTACCTATGTTTCTGTCTAGCTGGCTATAAACCAGAGGTATCCACAGCCCCTCCCTTAGGTCTGATGACTTTTCATGTGCAGTCCACAGGACTCAGGAAGTCAGTTGATTCACTCGATCAAAAGTTTATCACAAAGGATATTAAACAATCAGCACCAGATGCAGAGATACACAGGGGAAGGTCCCAAACAAAGGCACTTCTATCTACCCATATGGAGTTTGGACTGGGCGTGATGGCATGGGGATGTGTTCTGGCTCACCAGTCTGGAAGTTTGCCAAATCTTGTCCTTTTGGGTGTTTATGGGGGCATCATTGCTTAGGTATGATTGATTAAATCATTGCCCAGTTGAACTCAATCTTCAGTCCCTCTCCCAACCTGGAGGTTGAGGTAGGGGTACTCTAATCACATGGCTGGCTTCCATGGCAAAAGACCCCCATCTTTAGGTTACATAAAGCTTTTCAAAGTCACTGCACTAGCATACCAAAGTACATCATTATTCTCTCAACACTTAGGGATATCCAAGGTTTTCAGGAACTCTGTGCCTTAAACAAGACAAAGGCCAAATATATATCTCTTATTATAAATCCCAATATCACACCTAAAAATTAAATAAAGTTCAAACTTACACAATTCAAAGTCAGGTGTACATGACCTCCCATAATTTTACTACATATTGTTTGTCTAGCTTTGCTTTCTAATAATTCTTTGAAATGCTTTGCTGTTCACTGCGTTCACTGATCTACTGGGGACAGGAAGAACAGTGTTTAGGGACCATCATGCTTCTGGGGATCCATAAAATGTTTTATTTTTCATATGTTTTCATCTCTTTTAAAGTCAAAATAAAAAATGGATATTATCCAGCTTGGATTATATTCATATTTATAAAACATAATTTTAAATATTTTTTTAATGGGAGAAGGAGTTAATGAAAACAAAAGTATCTAAGCCCCATAAAAGTCATCATGCAGCCCTGGCTTTTCATACATTCAACCAATAAATATTAATTAAGCTCCCACTGTTTTTCAGACACTGAGCAAACAGATGTGATCTCTGTTATTAGAGACTTTAGATGCTATTGTTAGACAAGTAAGCAAAGATATTGACAGAATGATTATACACCATGGCACATGTTAAGATTTAAAGGAGGAGGCACTGAGAGAGAGAACATTGGCAGGGAGGAATCCTGCTTGTTGAGGTGGTGGTCTTTTTTTGAGGAGTTGACACGGGCTTCCCAGGTGACACTAGTGGTCAAGAACCCACCCGCCAACGCAGGAGAGAGACACGGGTTCGATCCTTGGGTCATATAGATCCCCTGGAGGAGAGCATGGGAACCCTCTCCGGTATTCTTGCCTGGAGAATCCCCGTGGACAGAGGAGCCTGATGGGATACACAGAGAATCGGACACCACTGAAGCATACTCAAACTCAAAACTGACATGACCTCAGAGCTGAAGCATAAGAAGGAGCTAGTCCTACAGCGAGAGAAGGGGGAGGAGCGTTCTAGCGGAATCTCTGGGTGAGAATTGGGAATCCATGCTGTTGCTGTTTCCTGGCTGCTTTTAATGAAGGAGCTCCTGGTCTTGATGTTGTCCTTGTCAGAGGACACAACCTAAACAATTTAGCAACAAGTTTGATGCCCTATATCCAAGGGGAAGCACTGCACAGACCGGAGGAGGACAGTATCTCACAAGCAGGGACGCTCTCTTCCAGGGGTTCTCGGGGGAAGAGTGAGTTCTGCTGAGTGTAAGAGGCAAGTGGCAACAGGGCATGATCGACTAGGAGGCCCAGGATTTCCTGATAAGGCTCACACTTCCCATCTTCTAGGGTGAGGAAAGCTGGCTAAACATGAAGGTTGTGATTGGTGTAGGTTTCCTTGACAGTGAATTTCTCCTAAGTGAAGGCTGACTTAGGCTTAAATCTGTGCTATGGGCCAGGTCACTGGGGTGACTTCTGTTTTGCGGGTCCCAAAGTATGAACTAACTGTAACATCCTCAAACACAGTTTAAGCTCTCTTGATTCTATGGTTTTGTTGATACTGTTTCCTCCTTTTAAAATTCCTTCTCCTCTGCCTCCCTTCTCTGGTTTCCAAGGGCTTGTTCATCCTCCAAGGCTCAGGTCAAATGCCACCATCTAGTCACTGCCTCCAGGAGACCTTCGCTGACTACACCGGTTGAAGTGATTCTAGGCTCCTTTGGAACTCCAGCTCACTAAGGAGTCTATCCTCTGCTGCCTCTGTCTTTCCTCTCTTGTCTTTCCTACTCTTAATCCACACTACTTGCCAGTAAATTCCTTGAAGGTAAACACTATTTTATATCTCAGCATTCCTTGAAGTACCTCCATGGTGACCTTCACATATTAGCAGTTTGGTGAAAAATTTCTGGACACATGAAAAATGAATGGATGATTCCCAGGCAGGCTGTGTCTTAAAATTGTATTCCTTTTCTTCCTTCCACAGACCAGAGACCTCAATACTGGTGATGAGACCTTGCATATTTAAAATGATGCTGAGAGAGAAGGAGAGTGATGAATGAGCTCAGGAAGATGTGATGGCTTTTTCAATGACGCTAATAAATGGAACACGGAATCCAGCTCCACTACTTAGGGCTGGAAACTAACTACAAACAAGTAGGCAAGAAAAGTGAACATGTGTTGGGGGGCAGATGGGGGGAGCATTTGAAATAAATGAAAAGATTAAAAGCTCCATATTGCTGATGGGACAGAAATGTAGGCTTTTTATAGGAGGATTCTTCTGTTTTTATTTTTGTGCCTTTATTAAAAAAATAATTAATGGGAAACTAATCTCCAAAAGTTTTTATACAGTCTGAGGGTCCATGAGTAAAACATAGAGAGCTTGACATAGTAGGTGGTCCCCCAGTAGGCTGTGGATCTAAGCCAGAGACCTTATAGTGAACTGTCAGGCTGGGTGCAGTTGTAAATGTCACGTCTATGGGAGTGGTGTGGAACAACGCAGTGGACTGACTCACAATATAGCAGGGAGACAAGCAAACTGTGCTCATACTGAAACACATGCCTTTAAAAATGTTTCTGTCATGTTTTTGGTTGCTGGATTCTTAGAAGAATATGGCAAGTGGGAGACGTTCCATTCTATCAGAAACACAAAGGAGTAGAGAAAAATTCTAAAGACAAATGAAAAGTGCAATGGCAATAGCAGGAATTAAGTGAATGCTGTAGGTCCGAGGAGATGCTTTGAACAACTTGGTTTTTTGTGTGTGATTTTTAAAAGATCTTTCTTTGATGTAGACCATCTTAAAAGTCTTCTTGAATTTGTTAAAATATTGCTTCCATTTTATGTTTTGGGTTTTTCACTGTGAGGCATGTGTCTTAGCTACCCAACCAGGTATTGAACTAGCACCCCCCCCTGTACTGGAAGGCGAAGTCCTATTTAAAAAAAAAACAAAAAACTTATTTATTTATTTATTCTACACCAGATCTTTGTCGCAGCACTCGGGATCTTCAGTCTTCCTTGCAGCATGCAGGATCTTTAGTTGTGGCACGCAGGATCTTTTAGCTGTAGCAGGGGGACCCTAGTTGTGGCATGTGGGATCTATTTCCCCAACCAAGGGTTGAACCCAGACCCCTAGCATTTCGACTGTGGAGCTCCAGGCACTGAACCATCAGGAAAGTCCCTGGAAGGCGAAGTCTTAACCACTGGCTGCCAGGGAACTTGTTCTAAGATTGAGCTTTAACAAGAAGTAAAAGATGGTAAAGAATGGGGTACAAATATTGCTTGGTCCCCAAAGGGTCAGAGTCAGTTGTCAAAACACACTGACATGAGATGTGGTGAAGTCTAGCTAATGGGATGAAACAGTGGGCTGATGAGCCGAGCTTCCTCGATAGAGGAAGTGAATCTGGTAAGGCCCCTAGGGCTACACTCTGAGCGCCCAGGCTTGGGCTCTACCCACTGGTGACTTTCTGTCTCCTGGTTGGCAGCTGTTCATTCACTGAACAAATATTTATTGATGACGTACTAGATGACAGATGCTGCCACAGGTGAATAAAGTAGGCAAAAATCCCAGCCCTGTGGAACTTACATTCTAAAGGGTCAGTATATTCTTACATCCCAGAGATTCTAAAGGCAGCTTTTAGATAGATTGTCAACTAAAAATAGACAATAAAAAAGATAAAGAGGAAAATGTGTAGTATGTCAGTCAGTGACTATACCAAGACGGCAATGGGAGCTTGAAAGAGTGAAGGGATATGGTTTTAAATAGGGTGACCAGAGAAAGTCTCAAGAAAGGATGATTTCTGAGTAAAAGTCTGAAGGAAATGAGAGGATCAGCATATGGATATTTGGGGGAAGAACATTCCAAGAAGGGGAAACAGTCAGTGCAGATGCCCTGAGGCTGGATGTGTTAAATGGGTTTGGGGAACACTGAGGGAAGGAAAAGACCCTGATGCTGGGAGGGATTGGGGGCAGGAGGAGAAGGGGGCGACAGAGGATGAGATGGCTGGATGGCATCACCGACTCGATGGGCATGGGTTTGGGTAGACTCCGGGAGTTGGTGATGGACAGGGAGGCCTGGCGTGCTGCGATTCATGGGGTCGCAAAGAGTCGGACACGACTGAGCGACTGAACTGACTGACTGAGGAGAAGGATGTGGCTGGAGCAGAGAAGGATTACAAGATAAGGTCAAAGAGGTCATGGAAACCGGTCATGTAAGGCCCCCTGTGAGGATGTTGGCTGTGAATGAGATGCCTGCCCTTGGACAGACTGCATTACTTTGTAATGACTTATAAAGTAACTTATCTTCCCTTGCCTCTTTTCAGAGGACTCTGGAGTTCCTCCTCCTTCAAACACTGCTTCACACACCACCCCCTACCTGCCTTCCTAGAGCTATCTTCTGGACTTCAGTCAAGAGGCTAACATTTTGGTCCCACGGGAACTCACTACTTGACTAGCAATAGCCGATTTGGGTATAGAACTGAGGACCACAGCAATAGAGACGTTCATGTCAAGGGTCTTTGTGGTATACAAAGGCAAATATTCTCCTTATATCCTCCCAGGATTTCCTAAGAAACAGATCTGCAGTCATAGGTGATGGTGAGAAAATGAAGCACAAATATTGCTTTCATCCATATGTTCATCTATTAAGTGACTGTGATGCTTAATTTTATGTGTTAACTTGACTAGACTAACAGATGTCCAGATAACTGGTAAAATGTTATTTCTTGGTGCTGTCTGTGAGGATGTTTCTGGAAGAGGTTAGCATTTGAATCAGTAGGCTGATTAACTATTACCCATAACACTGTGGGTGGGCATCATCCAATCTACTGAGGGGCTGAAAAGATCAAAAAGGAGAAGAATGGGCAAATTTGCCCTCTTTGCTTGGTACAACCATATTGACCTGCCCTCAGCCATCAATGCTCCTGGCCAGACTCAGATCAGTACTTACACCCTCAGCGCCCTGGGTTCTCAGACTTTCAGAGTTGGACTGAATTACATCATTGGCTTCTCTTCTCTAACTCGCAGATAGCAGAGAGTAAACTTGCCTCCTCCATAATTGTGTGAAACAATTCCTATAATAAATTTCCTCTTAAATATAAATATATGTACATATGTATCCTGTTGGTTCTGTTTCTCTATAAAGATCTTTTTCTCCCCATTTTGCCCACTCATTAGTATAATGTCTTCTAGCAACTTTTGATAGCACTTCTCATCACCTCCTCTTAGATATCATAGTCCAAATCAACTCTCTCTTTCTTTAAACAGATTTATTGACGTATAATTATATACTATATAAATCACCCATTCTAAGTGTACAATTCAATGATTTTTAGTAATCATTTAGTAATTAAATTGCATCATCTCCTGCTTAAGTTATTGGTTAGCACTCTCTGCTTTATTTTTTTTGAGTAGGACTTCCATCATCTGACATAGAATATATTTTACTTACATGCTAGAATATATAGGTCCTATGATGGCAGGGATTTTGTCATTTTTTCATTATCACCATATCCATAGTATCTGCAACAGCACCTGATGCATATAGTCACTCAAAAATACTTGTTGGATGAATAAATATGTCACTGAACAAATGGCACCCACTATTCTCTTGGACAAGTATAGAACTCCTCACCATACCACCTGGAGGAGATCTGTGATGGGTCAATACCAGTGGAATAATGAGGTGGAGTAGTCATAGGTAGACACTCTCCTTCCCCCTTCATGATTTTCCTTTGGGTTTTTCTCTCTCCTTCCATTCTCTAGTCATCAAAGTGGTAGGACCTGAGGACCAGGACTGGATGTAGATCTTGAGGAATAGGCTACTGCGTTTGACTTTGACCCAGACTGCTTGGCTGCCTTTTCCAGGCAAAGCAATCCCGCCTGACGTTAGATGTCCCTATGCTCTCAGCAGAAGGTAATGTCCAAATGTAGAGGACAAGGGCGGGCTGAAACTTCAGAGTAACAGACAGCTTTCCCCGTATCTATACTTATCCCTGCTAAACCTGGAGAGGTAGTCTTAAGTGGCTGGTTCATGATTGGGTGTTCACGATTCCAACCAAACATCATTCCATCTTAACACAATTGACACTGTCTACTCAGATCTACATCTTGATGTAGCTTTGAAATTTTAGGTTTATTCTGCTTTGGAGAACTATATTATACAACAACTTTAGGGAAAAAAGCATCTAATATTTACTGAGTGCTTTTCATATGATAGCAAGATATTTCACATGTATCCTGTACATTAGACACTTTACATACCTATATATTTAATTAGTTAAAAACAAAAGACTAATATTTTTCTTTTACTCATTAAAATTAGGCCTAAGTTTTGTAAACCACTCTTACATGGGTGTGTATAACCAACTGGAGCTTGGAGGAGTAATCTGGGCTAGGGACAGCATTTCGAGTATCAGTTATAAAAAAAATGATAATTGAAGCTATAGGAGTAGATCATATGCTCTGGAGAGTGAGAAGAAGAGAGAGCCTAGCTCAAAACTTTGAGGAATTTAACTTTTAATGGCTGAGTAGAAGATGATGAGCCTGGAAAGGCAGAGAAGGAGCACCCAGAGAGGTTAGAGGTAAACAGGGAGGATGTTAAACAGGGGAAGGATGTGTCAGTTTTCTGAAAGCTTGCAAGTCTCATAACAGAGTTTGTTTTGGGGGAGTCTAACTCCTAGTAATGTATTTGTCACTTAATTAAAAATTGTCATTAAGTGGGTGGTTCTGAACTTGTTCTTGACACTAGATAAATAGTTCTCAGCCAGATGTACCTACAAGACTGGAAAGATGTAGATTTTTGCATTATTAAGACACTGTGTTCAGCAAAATTATTTTTTCACTCCAATCTTACCTCCCCCTCTAAGTGTGACATACCCTTTACAGAAGCTCTATTATTCATCAATGACTTTTTGGCATTCTAGTAGTAAATTTTAATATTTGATGTTAGTGAAACAAGATGACAAGCATTGTACAAAAAAGTGGAATTATTACTGAAGCATTCTTGAGGATGAGATTATTATTTTTGTGTTTAATGCTAGTGACAGTAAATTCCCAATGCGTTTTTATTTTATAGCTTTAGACTCAGCAACAAATTTATTGTGTTCATTCACTCATTCATCCATCAAATGTATGTTAAGTGCCTAGTATATGCCAGACACTAGGAATGTTAAGACACATCAGGTGTGATTCTCAAGCTTTGGTATGCATTGGAACCACCTGGAAGACTTGCTAAAAATACATATGCTCCAATCACCATCCCTTATTCAATAGGTCCCAGGGTAGTTTCTGCAAATTTATGTATAACAAGCTCTCTGTGGGATCCTGATGTAGTTTGGAACTATTTTCTATGTAAAAGCATTTAGTGAAAAACTTAAATGTAATAAAATGTAAGAGGTGTCAGATACAAGTACACACAGGGTGGAGTATATATTAAATTTTATTACGTTTGTATCTCCCTACAGCAGTAGACGGTACACTCAACAATATTATCGCAATTTTAAGCTCTAATGGAATTTTTTTGTTAGGGCTTTAAAGCCTTAGCAAAATGGTTTATTTTCATTAATATTGCAGAGAATGTTAATGTCCTTATAAATTATCATAAAGGTAAGAGAATGCTGTAAACATACACATATCATTATATCCATGCATACAGTTTCCTTTAGTAGGAATGAGGCAGTTTCTACTTAAACACTGGGGAGCATATTCTGCATTTGTTACAGGACTAGTCCTCTCCTAAATAAAGACTTCTTTCCTTTTCTTTTTTCCTTTGTCTTACTAGGAGCTTTTACAGCCTGTTAGTACAAAGAGCATTAGAGGAGTATTAGCAATTTCTAACCCCCCAGCACTAGTGCAAAGTGCAAAACTCTATGTCTTGCATTGAGGAAAATAAGCTTTCTTTGAAAGAATAACTGGTGTTTTCTTATTAAAATGAGGCACTCACTCACTGTGCCATTCACAAAGAAACTTAAGCTGAGAAGGATGGATCAATTCCACTTTCATTGTAGGGAACCTAGGATGTTTTTTGACTACAAGATTGAGTAGGAAGAGATGTAGATTAGAAGCAACTATTTAATAAATCTGATTTAAAATTGAATGAAAACAGCACAGGAAATTTCAAGAAAGTTCTAGAATTTCTTCAAAATGATGCTTCAAAACATCTCTTCTGAAATAGATTTAAAAAGTACAGTATAGTGCCTACTGATCACCAAAATTCTTGATTTTCTTCTCTTTTCTGCGACCACAGATAAACTACACTTCCCAGACACCTTTGCATTCTATATATGGTCGTATGCTAAGTTCTAATCAATCGAATATGAGTGGAAGTTATATGACATTTACCTCTTTTAGGCTTGACCCATAGAGAATACCCACTATGGTTCTCCATGCACCTTCCTGGATGATGATACCAGGCAGATTTGAAAGTCACAGATTGAAAATTACAGGGCTTCAGTCAGCCTGGGTTCTCGAATAACTATATGGAACAGGGACTTCCCACCCCCACACTTCCCCATCCCAATGCAAATGAACTTTGCTTGAGAGAAAAATCAACTTTTACCCTGTTAAACTTATGAACTGTTGGGGGTGGGTCATAACATCAGTTAGCCTACTTGAAGTAAGACAGGGTGTAAGAATGTAGGCATGTCTGTATCATGAGACGATGCGCTGCTTATTATTTCTGGGCCCAGAGCTAAATAGTCCCATCATTCTCCTGCAGAGGTTGTCTTTACCACAATCCCCACCAAGAAAATTCTGTAGAAAAGACTCCTCTGGCTCCTGGGGGCAGTACTTAGGCTATCAGGAGTACTCTAGTTCTGCAAAGACAATTTAAAGCCAACATTTCTCTTGGTTAATGGGACATGGTCCTAGCAGCACACAGCTTGGAAAATGCACAAAATTCTAACTCCAGCATTTGGAGAAACCAGGACTAGATAGAAGGAACCAGAGGCATAGCCACAATGGAGCACAGCATGCATGCAGAGAACAGAGCACAGGGCCACCTGTTGGGCCCCTGAGTTGCATTTGCCCCAGACTGGCAGGTATTGGCATTAAAATGTAAGAGAAAATCCTCCTGGCTTTTAAAAAGTTTTATTGCATGGAAGTCAGACACTGGATTTCACCGTATTCAAAGGCCCACTCCTCATGAAAAGAGAGATCTCCCTTCCCTTTTAAGATAATGACTGAGCCCCCTCTAGATCATCTCCCTCCCACAGGAGCCAGCCTTTCACACGCCAACACTCTGCCCACAGTCATCACTTTCCATGGGGTAGCTATTTATGGCATCGCCTATTCCAAATACAACCTCAGTGGATATAGAAACTGCTGAAGAATTTGCAACCTGAGTTTATTTTTAATTTAGACTTGGTTTATATCCAAAATATTCCTCCAAGCCTTAAAGCTCTTCAGCCATTTTAGGCACCTCTCTCTCCTTCCTAAGTCCATTAGATTAGATAGCCACCATCCAAGCAACGGTGATTCTGTATCGGGTAGTATGCACGGCCTTTACATACATTATGCTACTTAATCTTCATATGAGATGAGTATTATTCTTCTCCCATTTTGTATATGCAAAAACTGAAGCAGCAAAAGGTTCGATAACGACCAATCTCATATAACTGAAAGTGTGTGAAAGTGTTAGTCGCTTAGTCATGTCTGACTCTTTGCAACCCCATGAACTGTAGCCCGCCAGGCTCCTTTGTCCATGGGATTTCCAAAAGGCAGGAATACTGGAGTGGCTTGCCATTCCCCTCTCCAGGGGAATCTTCCTGACCTAGGAATTGAACCAGTGTCTCTGGCACTATGGGCAGGTTCTTTATCATCTGAGCCACCAGGGAAGCCACCATGCAACTCACTACTAAGGAGCAAAACCAGAGTTCAAAGCATTCACTCCAGCCCCAAACCTCCACCCTTAATCAATGTGCTCCCCTGCCTCTTACTTCTATTTAAATTTTGCTCCTAGAAGACACCTCTTGAAAGAGTAGTTGATCCTTCAGAAGGACCAATAAATAATTCCAGTTCATCAGAATTTCTTCTCTGTACCTTTCTTTTTCTTCATTCCAGCACTTGTGGAATTTGGGAATCTTTTACCACGGCACCAGTGTTCATTCTCTCAGGTACCTCCCTTCTCTGCATCTTAGCAGCTCTCTGGCATGGTGATCCTGGGGCTGTTGCCACAGTCTTCCGGAAAGAGAAGCTTCTTGGCTCCTGCACGTTCTTAATGCTCAGGAGAAGAGCTGCGCTATGGGGCCAATCTGTCACTGGGTCTATATTTAGCACCATCTGCCAGGAATATTTCAAACTGCCTATTTTTGTATGTGCCGGTTTGTGCAAATGTGACTGCTCCACCGCTAGTTCGTGGGAAACCAGGGGCATTAAGTGGATGCTCTGCGTTTTATGTTAAGCGTTGCGAGTCAGCCCTTCAACCAACCTTCAAATGAGAGTTGGAAGAGGATGGAGGCAGGGTTTTCCCAGGGTGTGATTCCCAGGGGTCTACACTTTCAGTGGCTCAAAAGCAATCCAGGGATGGCAGCTGCAGAGGAGGCGGAGGGGAGTTCTGGGTTTGGGGAAGAAATAGAAAAAGCCCAAGGCTTTTACAGCATCCCTGAGGCAACGTGCTGGCTTTTCCCATCTCAGAGCTCCCCCATGCCAGATCCATAAATCATTGGGCAGACTCTTCCAGCCTTAACCAACCCCATACTGCCTTTGTGATCCATCTCAGTGAAAGATAACGTCTCCCATTTACTGAGGGCTTCAGGTTTCAGTGCTGGCATTTATAAGCATCAGATAACTTCATCCAAACGACATCCTTATGAGGGAGATTCTAGTCTTAGTCCCAGCTTAGCGCCAAGGAAACTGAGGCTGAGGGAGGCTCAGGGACTCAGAGTCAGAACCCAAGCTTGGACTTTCTGAAACCAGACCACGATCATCAGCAAAGACTACGGTTATCATACTGACCAGTTCTGTATCTCCTACCCAGTCAATCTCTCCAGTAGACACTGTATTTTTTTTTTTTTTGCAAATTATTTCTATCTGCAGGTTATTTTCCAGACTGAATGTTTGACTGCATTTGAGAGTTTCTGACCATAGTTTGTTATCCAGCCCCACTGTGACTGTGTTGACTCCTCTAAAAACCTCTCCCAGATTGGGCCCAGAAACGGCCTAGTGAGGCGGGGGGCTCTTGGTTTTGCCCTCAGCCTTGAGTAAGATACGTTTGATGGAAGCAGTGGAGCAGCCTGATAAGAGGCTGCTCCAGCTGCAGAGGTGCAGAGAGAAGCCTGGAATCTGTCCTTGTAGACGACAAGTGTCGCTGGAACAGTAATTGCCACCAGGGATGGTGTGGGACTGGAGCTGAGGAGACTGACGGTGGGGTGCAGTTCATTAACCCCGCTGACCGGAGTGACTTATCAATCCTCAGAGTGGCTGAATCCAGGCAGATTCTGAACTGTGATAAGAGGAAAACATTGAAAGCTATATGGACTTTTTTCTGAGCACAATTCCTGAGGATGACCGAGCACCCTAGGATGAAAGTTAGTTATACGCATGCTCTGGTTTTGTAGGTTGGAAAGTAGAGGGACTGACAAATGTGAGTGGCACAGAAATAGAGATTAGAAACCAGACCTTTTAATTGACAATTCCACATCCCCTCTGTTTCAGTTGTTTACTCTTACATAACAAGCCACCCTTAAACTTAGGGGCTTAAAAAAAGAGCAATCATTTTATTATGATTGCCTATAGGTGTGGGAAAGATTGAAGGCAGGAGGAAAAAGGGATGACAGAGGATGAGATGGTTCAGAGGCATCACTGACTCAATGGACATGAGTTTGAGCAAACTCTGGGAGATGGTGAAGGACACGGAAATCTGACGTATTGCAGTCAATGGGGTTGCAAAGAGTCAGACATGACTTAGTGACTGAACAACAACGAGGATGTGGGGGCAGCTGTCCGGCTGGCTGGTCCTCACTGGGGTCCCTCCTTCAGTTGCAGCTGGACAATGGTTGGGGCTGGAGTCATAGTAAAGTCTTCTTCACGTATCTGGAAGTTGATGCTGACTGTGAATTGAGACCTCACCTCGGCTGTGTGTCAGGACATCTATACATCATCTCTCCACATGGCCTGAATATCCACATAGGAAGAGGGCTGTGTTCTCAGAGGGAGAGATCCAAGAGAATGAGGCAAACTCTATATCTCATCTTTTATTACCTAACCTCAGAAGTCACACAGTGTCACTGTATAGTCCCATCATGGTCACAGGCCAGGCCAGATTCAAGAGAATAAAAAATAGACACATTCCACAAAGGGAGGAGAATCAACATGAATTTTTAAGAAAGGCATGTGAGATGGGATATGTACTGTGGTGACCCTCTTTGAAAGATGCAATCTTCCATACCAGTCACACTGGACTAGGGAAGAACTTGAATTTGGGAGAAATTGGATGAGGGACTATAGCCAGGATTACGTGCTAGAGGGCTGGAAGGGCAGAGGAGAATCAAGACGCCAAGAAATTCCTTCTTACAGTCAACAAGTGTTTACTGGGTACTTCTCATGTGCCAGAAATTGGGGCTACAACAGTGAGCAAGAAGCAAGGCCCTGGCCTTCTCGTAGTTTATAGTCTGGTGGGGACATGATGAACCACCACTCAAATAAATACAGTAACTGTAAAGTTGGGTAAGAAGACTGACCGTATAAGGGTGTATGTGTCTATTTTAGATAAAGAGCTTAGTGATGGCCTCTCTGGGGTGGGCAGACACTTAAGTGGACGAAGTGAAGCATGGTAACAGTTGGAGGAAGGACATTCCAGCCTGAGGGAAGAGCAGGTGCCAAGCCCCTACAGAAGGATAAGCCTGAAGTATTCAAAGTATAACAGGAAGCCCTATGGCTAGCATGGAGGGATTGAGTTGGAGTAGGGTAAGAAATGAGGTATAAGAAGTTACCAGTGGTTGAAGCTTAATTTGGGGAAAAATCTATTTCAAAACATCTCGCTTGCGAATGTTTGCTCCCCTAGAAAGACAAATCCTCGCTATTAGAAAGTATCCATCATGAATATAGGCTTCCTGTTTTCTAAACCTAAATGACCATGGTTCCCTTTGGGGCAGAGCTGACTGAATACAAATTTCAGAAAACATCTCTGACATGAATGTAGAAGCATCTGGCTCCCCTCGGGGTAACTTCCCACCACTTACCACAGCCAATCTGGTCTTTGTCAGGGCATCTTCCTTTTCAGGGTGTAACTATGACAACGGAGTGTGATGCTGATGCTGCAATTCCGCAGAGGCCTTCTATTTGCACACACGATGCTGTCGGAACACAGAATTGTGAATCAGGTTAGTGTCAGCCCCTCCTTTTGTAGTGAACAAGTTATCTGCTATTGATTCCATTAATGTTTTATTACTGGCTTTGTTTTCACTGACTCTCTCATAACAAGATGATTAACATGTTCTATAATCTATGGCAGAATTTCCCAAATTTATTTGATCAAGATCCCTGTATTAGTTTTCCATTGCTGCTGTACCAAATCACTACAAACTTAACAGCATAAACAACACAAATGCATTATCTTACAGTCTGTAGATTAGAGGTCTCATGATGGTCTTTACAGGCTAAAATCAAGGTGTCAGCAGGGCTATGTTCCTTTCTCAAGGCTCAAGGGAAAAAGACATTATCTTGGTCATTCCAGCTCTTGGCAGAACTGAATTCCTGGTGGTTATAGGACCAAGGTCTCCTTGCTAGCTGAGGGCTATTCCCAGCTTCTAAAGGCTGCCCAAATTCCTTGGCTCATGGCCCCTTCCTCTATCTGCAAAGCTAGCAGTGGTAGGTTGAATAACTCACAGCTTGAATTTCTCCTCCATGTTCTTCTGTCTCATTTCTCTCTGACCACAGCCAGGGAAGACTTTCAACTTTTAAAAACTCATGTGATGAGATTGGGCCCACCTGGGTATACCAGGATGTTCTTTTCATTCAAAGATCCATGCCATTAGTCACATCTGCAAAGTTCCATTTACCATGTAACACAACACAGTCACAGGTACCGTGGATGAGGGTGTGGACATCTTTGGGAGAGTCATGACTTACCACAACCTTCATTCCCCAACCCCCATGGAATACAGTTTGGGAAGTACTGAGGTAGAGGGTGGAACTCTAGATAGGAAAGAAAGCCATTCTTTATTGGCCATTAAAATAACCAAAGCACAAGACCAGGTGAAGCTGGAGCCAGGGGTGCAGAAGAATAGATTTCAGTGAAGGTTTATCTTCTTGCTTAGCCAGAGTATGAATCAAGTAGATTTTCTGATAGGGCTGGTCTGTCAAGAACTTCTGCTTCTAATGCCAGAAAGGAGAGGAAGGTGTTATCAACCAGGGTTCTGGGCCTCCTTAATCGATAGAAATTGGTCAGAGGCCAGACAAGAAATTCAGGCAAGGTTTAATGGGGCTCCTGCTGCAGGAGAGGGAAGTGAGAACAAACAACAGTTTCCCTTGCTTGTTCACTCCCTGGAGGGAGGGCAAGCTTGTTCCTTATATGATCTGAGGTAGGGGTGTTCCCGGGGTTGGGGTAGAGGAGTGGCTTATGTGGTTTGCCCACCGCTTAGGTGGTGTTGTGTGCAGGGAGCACGCACAATACCCTGCTTTTGTTCCAGGCTCTTCAAAAGTGGCAGTTGGGTTTTTTGGTCTCTTTGTATCTTTAGTCCAGAATTTGACCTAACTGTGCATGCACGCAGTTATTTTTAGTCCCATATAGTTTCCTTGTATTTTGTTGCTTGAGGCGAGGTGTGCCCAGGTGCAAGCCTTGCAGCCAGGAGCCTCAGGTCCCAGCCTGCCTCAAAGGGGACAGTTACTGCCACAGGGGCTCTTCACAATCATCTCATAACTGTCATGCTAACTTGTGCACGTGAACCCTGCATTTGAACCTACGTGGGTTGGATTCATTTGGTGCCTCACTTGGGTCTCCTTTACTGGGTTGGTGCCCCCATCCTACAGAGATGGAGAGCTCACAGTTCCCCCTTTCTCTAGCAGTTATCCTTACAGCTGATGGGAGCTGCCTCAACTTCAAGGTTGTGCCCCTGACCACACCTTCCCCCAACACATACATCCTCCTAACCTCAGAAGTCTGGACTTCTTCCTTCATGGTGGGGACATTTCTGTGATATCTTTATACTTCAGAGTTCTCTGTGGATCAGATCTGGACTTCTTCCATGCTTTACTCTTTTCCTTTCACTTTTCAGCATCCCTTCCTCCCTTATAAATAAAGGAAGGATCCCTTCCATCCCTTCCTGAATAAATCAATTAATCAGGTGTCCTCAGAACCCTGCCTCAGGCTCTGCTTCCAAAGAACATAAACTAAGGTGTGATGTGTGCTGCGTGCTAAGTCACCTCAGTCGTGTCCTACTCTTTGTGACCTTATAGACTGTAGTCTGCCAGGCTCTTCTGTCCATGGGATTCTCCAGGGAAGAATACTGGAGTGGATTACTGTGCCATCCTCCAGGGGATCTTCCCAACACAGGGATCGAACCTGTGACTTTTATGTCTCCTGCATTGGCATGCGGGTTTTTTACCACTAGCGCCACTCGGGAAGCCCAAGATGTGATAAAAATTAACTCAAATATCAGGATCTCCCAAATGGAGGCCACACTAGTGGCAGCGGCCCCCATCACAAGTCTAAACATAAATCAGTTCTCACTTACGGGGAATGCCTCACTGTCAAGGAGAGCTCTCTACACCAATCACAATCCTATAGCTGGCTTCCCTCAGCCTAGGAAAGAGGACCTGCTAGCCTTATAAGGGAACCCCAGAGCTCCTTGCCAGTCATGCCCTGAGTCCTGTTGCCTCTTCTAACTCTCTATCTTGGCCTAGACTCCGACATCACCAAGGAAAAAGCAGGAGAAATGTCCCTGACATGACTGGCACATGCCCCTTTCCAGACATGTGGTTGAATAGATCAAATGATGCTTGATTGTTTTCTTTGTAGAAGTGGGGGTGAGAATTCTGTAGAGGATTCTAAAGACTAAGTTCGTACGAAAGGACAAGAAGTGAGAGTTGAATAAGTATGAATTCAGCGGTCCCGCTCAGTACAAGCTCCCTGAGGGCCTTGTACACACCCTGTCTCCCTGCACCCAGCACAGGCTTTTCCACCAGGCAGACCTGCAGTGGTAAGTGAGAGAAGTGGAGAGAAGGAATAGGAGGTGACGATTCTGTGAGTCCACAGGTTAGGCCAGAAGAAAGTTGGGGAAAGGGAATCTGTAGCACATGCTGCTTTGTACCCTTCCAAGCTCTTCTGTGATGACCTCACTTATCCCCAGAACTTGCTCATAGTTCACAGGAAGCTGCGGACTCAGACCCTCACCCAGGAAGTGGCACTTCCGGTTAGCCCCTTCTCCTCGAGTGCCAGCAGCCTGCTCCTTGACGTAGGACAAGGCCTGCCCTTCAGAGATCTAGTGGACACCTGAGTTAGACTTAAATTATTTTTATTCATATGACATTTAGGGTTTCCCCGATAGCTCAGTTGGTAAAGAATCCACCTGCCATGCAGGAGACCCCAGTTCAATTCCTGGGTCAGGAAGATCTGCTGGAGAAGGCATAGGCCACTCCAGTATTCTTGGGCTTCCCTTGTGGCTCAGCTGGTAAAGAATCCACCTGCAATGTGGGAGACCTGGGTTCAATCCCTGGGTTGGGAAGATCCCCTGAAGAAGGGAAAGTTTACCCACTCCAGTATTCTGGCCTGGAGAATTCCATGGACTAGATAGTCTGTGGGGTCACAAAGAGTCAGACAGGACTGAGCGACTTTCACTTTCACTTTATGTTAAATTTGTGCAATTAAAAGTCAGGTATTAACCCATTTTACTTTAGTGCTTATATAAGACTAAAACAAATATATGGTTTAAACACCAAAAAAGTCACAAAAAACATTAATAACACTAACGAACGGTGACATCATGTTGATTTCCTAAAACTGAGTTTCTGTTCACAGCACAGTGTGGTCCTAACTGTCCAAGCCCAGCTCTTTCCCAATGAGCCCATCCCTGTAACCCTGGCCCAGGGCAGGCATCCTCTCTCTCACTCAGCTTTTCTCTCTTCCACCACTTCTAAATCTTCTTTTGGATAAAAAGCTGTTTTTAGCTTTCAGCAGATGAAAATACATTTATATGCCAAGTCCACCTCTATCCATTCCTCATTAGAGGAAAATAAATAAAGTTACTTTATTTGGCATTAATGTGATCCCAGACACAAATGTGGAGACTGCAATCATGTGATGACTGTGGATTACACATTGGATAGTAAGACAATTTAGAATATATGCACTTATAAGAAAATATATTTATTTTACATGCATTATACATATATATGGATACATATGCATTTATGTACATGAAATAATCATTAAATTTTAGTCTTTAAAATAAAAGAGTAAAACATTCTTCTCTTAGAAAATTTGTGGTCCCTTGCAGAAAAATACTGTTTGGGGGCATAATCTGGTCTGGAATGCCATCTCTCTGTATATGACTTTATATCTCCTACCATACCCAGGCATTTCATCATGCCCAAGAAATAAAATTAATTTTCTTTACCTCCCTTGTTTGTGTATCCTGCCATCATCCTTATCTATTCATCTATTCTAGAACAACCAATCAGCCATAATAAGCATCTATCATAACTACTCCTACTTGGCAAGAACGCTGCAAAGTAGATAATATTATTAATATTATTCTTATTATGAACCCAATTTAAAAATGAAAAAAATCTGGAGCTCAGTTTGAGATATGAGTTGCATTGGAGGTAGGGCTTTAACTCAGTTCTGCCTGACCTCAGATCCCACATTCTTATTCTTCACTGTGTCCCCAAGGTACCAAAAAGTGTATATACATAACCAGTACTTAATAAATACCTTTTGCATGAATATTGTGAGTCCCTTGAACAGCAAGGGGATCAAACCAGCCAATCCTGAAGGAAATCAACCCCGAATATTCATTGGAATGACTGATGCTAAAGCTGAAGCTCCAATTCTTTGGCCACCTGATGCGAAGAGCCGACTCATTGGAAAAGACCCTGATGCTGGGAAGGATTGAGGACAGGAGGAGAAGGGGACGACAGAGGATGAAATGGTTGGATGGCATCATTGACTTAATGGACATGAGTTTGAGCAAACTCCAGGAGATGGACAGGGAAGCCAGCAGTGCTGCAGTCCGTGGGACCTCAGAGAGTTGGCACAACTTAACGACTGAACAACAGCAAAACAACGAATAACAATGAGCTGTTCCTATTGTTCCGGTCACCTCCACTCACAGCCCACAGAAGCTGGCCTCCTATGCAGATTCTATAGGGATCCAGTAAATTGTTTCTTTACAGGCAGTGAGGCCCTGCAGAGTAGAAACTAAGTATCCTTACCTCAGAATCCCCATCATGCCTGGCACATAGTAGGTGTGCCATTAATCCGAATTGGCTTGACCTGCAAGGTAGTCATGGCCCAGCCTGGGATGATTCTTCACAGTTAATTTAATTTTTTTCCCCCCACAGTTAATTTAGAATTAGAAAAAAAAAAAAAAAGACCTTGAGGAGGAGAGTGTATTTCTGACAACTCCAGAAACGTCCCACCAGCAGCCTAGGTGAAGGAATGGGAAGTCTTGGCAACTTCTGAGGCTGAACTCCAGGCCCTGCTACGTAATGTAGGCCAAAGCGTGTGATTCAGAGCACAGCAAAACCACGGAGCGGCCTGCCAAGTTCAGAGTCACTGAAGCAAGTGGTGTAAATGATGAAATTCAAAAGACAGAGACCTTTTAGAAGAAGCTAGGGCGCACCAAAGTGACAGCATTGCAAAGCTGGGTTTGGGTGGAGATGACACATCTTCCCCATCCCCCTTGCAGGAGGGCCTTGGCGAACACTTTTCCAAACGCCCTTTTCGGTCGCTGCAGGAGCCGTCAGCGGGATCAGCTAAGGCTGGGAAGTTCTCGTGACCATGTGCTGCATAACTGAGGCTCCCACATTCTTTCTGCCCCGGCTGCTCCTCGGGTCACATGAAATGCACTGGGGGCTCACGGTTCATTTGTGTTTCTATTTCCCCCCTTGGCTGCCCTTGTTCTTCTGCTCTTCACAAGTCACCATGCTCTTGCTGCCCCTCATTCAACAGGAAACCTCCCTTCCCCCCAGACTATTTACAGCTTCCTCTCACGCAGTTGTCCAGCCAGTGGAAGCCTGGTGTGCAGGGGGCACCGGCCGGGCAGCAGGCAGCTAGACCTAGGCTTGTCCTCTGCTCACCCGCTCGCCTGGGCGAGGGGTGGGGGGCAGGGGGAGCAAGGCAGGGCTTCCTTGTGCTTCTGGAGGAGCCCCAAATATCTGCTAAATTGCAGGGCATTTTCAGCCACTGGGCACCTTTCCAAAGCTGGCACATCTTTCTCTACCTCACTGGGATGGGGGATGGGCAGAGGGAGGGAAGGAACTGACGTTATACACGACCATCCAAGCCAGACATAGAACCAGGGGCCTGAGGGACATTAGCTGGAACTTCCATGGCTACCTGGTAGTCTCAGGGGAGTCCTCACTTAGCAGATCAGAGACTCTAGATTCAACAGGGACACAGCTAGGACGCTGAAGCTTGGCTTCGGTTGTGTCCGACCCTCTGCAACCCCAAGACTGTGGTCCACCAGTTGCTCTGTTTAAGGGATTCTCCAGGTGAGACTAGTGGAGTGGGTAACCATTCCTCCTCCAGGGGATCTTCCCGACTCAGGGATTAAACCTGAGACTCTTATGTCTCCTGCATTGGCAGATAGGTTCTTTACCACCAGCACTACCTGGGAAGCCCCAGGACGTTGAAGAGCCAGGGCTCAATTCTAGGTCCCAGCCAGATCCCCAAGCACTTTTTGAGTGATCATGTGGAGAGACTTTGGCTTCTCACCTGACACCCCCACTTGCAGAAGGGAGCGTGCTTTCCCTCCCACCCTGTCACCCTGACACCCACTGATTCATGCAGACATTACTGAAGTCAGGATTTGTAAAGTTTCATCCCCCAGCTCTTCTCAGATATACTTCAGTTCTAAACACAGCATTGATTCCCACTAGATTCTCCAGCATACTTTCAATTTCATGCAATTCCATTCTTTCTAATAAATTCATTTGTGTTCCATTTATGACTAAGTATGATCTCATTTTATACAATTTTAAGGCATCTCATGTGTAGCAAATTCAGAAACCAGATAAAAGATATTTTTGTCCGATGCCATGCCCTGATTTTTGAATCGTACCTCCATAAGGTATGCACCATGTCTGTGTATATTCGTGGTAATCCCTACATGTTAGTTCTCTTTTTAGCAGCACTTTTTTTTTTTTTTTTTAAAGAAAGGAAGTTCTCTGTCTCAGGCACTGGAACAATCCCTCGTGGTAGGCCCAGCTCTAGAACATTCTGGTCCCTTCTCCAAACAGATTCTTGACCACACGGTCCCAGTCCCCCCTCTGTACTAAGAGTTAAGACACTTTCTCAGTTCTGTCGCAAATGTAATAAATGTTCCTGCCTGAGGATCATTTTCCCAACGCCTGTTCCAGGGAAATGTTGGGGGGTGTGGGGTGTGGAAATCCGAGTGGAAGATGAGGTTGTTCTGTCTTGGCTCCAGAAAGAAAAGCCTACCCTTCCCTGGTGGGTTCCCTATGGACCAGCCCCCCTCCCTCCCCAAGAATGGGGCTCCAGTGGTAGGTACCTCCAGCCCTGCAGGAGCCCACTCTTTCCAAACCATTGAGTCATTTCCTTTCAGGGACTTTCTCATTAAAACCTTCCTGTTTTCTTTAGCTCTGGACCTCCGTTCTGAGTTACTGTTTCCTTCCCTATCCCTGCTGGGCTGGAATTAATGGCCCGGTACCTTCCAGCTCTCCCTCCCTTTGCAGTTTTCCTTCCCACTCTCATCTCTTGGCTGGAGTCTCCACAGTTTGTGCACATTTGTGTGAAGCCCCAGAGTTTCTAAAACTGGGAGAGAAGTGGGGGATACTGCCCCTCTCCAGCAAGATATTGCTAGGAGAATAAATTGGAAAGATGAGTATCCTAACTGCAAAGAGTCACCAGGGAGAAAACCCTGTGACCAAGAGCTTGTCCCAGATCCACCTGACACAGCCTTGTGTTGTTTATTCACTTTGTCACATTGTCATTATGACAAGCTTCCGGAAGATTTGCCTCGGGTGATGGGTTCACCCCTCAAGCCCCATCATATTGGCAGCCCCCCGCTCCAGTAAGTGTGAGGCTCATGCACTCTAGGGACTGCTGATGTGGCTTTGCAGAATTCCAAAACCAGCATGCTGCCACTTGGAAAACCTGCTTTCAAAGTCGGCTTGTGGTTGCTCACCATCACCAGCTTGGTGATCTGAATAGGTGATGCTGCACGGTTTGGGTCCTGTCTCCCTCCCTCTTGGTTCGGAGGATGCCTCATCAGCCTGCTCTGCTGCACGTCGCCAGTTCCCTCCTCTGTGAACTTCTGCATCCTGTGCCATAAATGATCTCTCCTTCTCCTCTTAGATTTTCAGTCTCTCCGTCCCCACTGTGCTGTGTGCTGTGCTTAATCACTCAGTTGTGTCTGACTCTTTGTGACCCCATGGACTGTAGTTGACCAGGCTCCTCTGTCCGTGGGGATTCTCCAGGCAGGAATACTAGAGTGGATTGCCATGCCCTCCTCCAGGGGATCTTCCAGGCCCAGGGATCGAACGCAGGTCCCCACTGGCCTTTTCCAGATAGTCTACAAATTGCTTAACTCCTTTTCCAAACAACTCTGTCTTCTGCCTGCTTCATAAGTGCTTCCCTTTATGTCCTCCAGGGGGCGCCACGCACACCATATTCTGGGTGCAGGAGTCGTGTTCCAGGAGTTTCATTTACCCAGGACACAGCCTGAAAGCAACTCCTCCTCTTGCACCTCCTTGCGCAAAGATGGGGATCGCTGCGCTGCTTCCCTCCAGTTGGTGTCCTGTGTCCCTCCATCCCTCTAATATCGGTAACTGTTCCTACAAGAGCCACCTCTGTTCCTTACCCCTCCACATGCAAAAGTCTCCGCGGACTTCCTGCTGTAGTTTAACACCGGTGGCCTCTCTCATCCTCCTGCTCGCTTGTCTGTAGCAGATAATCCACCTGACTCTTCCCTCCTTCTGGAAACACCCTCCTCCCCTGGCTTTCCTGCTTCCTCTGTTCTCTGCCGGCTTCTCCTCACTCCCCAAGCAGCTCTCCACCTTCAGCCTTTTCTCTGAAATCTTGATATTTCTCAAGGCTGTGTCCTCAGCCCTCTTTTATTCTTCATGGTCTCTTGCCTGGATAGTGTCACTTCCTCTCAGTGAATGATCTGAAACTTTCCATGTCAATACATCTTACCCAATACCTAATCCATATTTGATTACCTTAATCATTCCCTGGATGTCATTTCTAGCTGGTTTGTTCACTTAGGAAGTATTTAAGCATGTACAATACGTGGCCATTTTTAAAGTCCCCTTTAAAAAAAATTAAGTGTAGACATGATATCATGCTCATTAAATGGATTTGGCCAGTTATGTACAGAACATCCCATCTTGTGGATTTGCCTAGTTGCTTCTTTACAATATCATTTAGCTTGTTTCTCTAATCCACTTAATTTTTATAAACTGAAAGGAAAAAGCAAAGGTGTGATGAATTCAAGTTAAACCTCATTAGCTAGATTATATCATAGAGGTGAGCTTTATACTGCCTTTCATCACAAGAGATGTATGTTCTGGTTGACTCACTATTAAGGATCCTAGCATTGAGCCATCGATTAAGGCAAATGGCCATCTCATCCTTCCATTAAAACATGAGGTTTTTCCTGTGTGACCAGCAAGTAAACTATGTGGTATTACTTTGGCACTATACAAAATGTCCACTGCCCCATTGACCATATGCCTGATGCTTATATCACCAGTTTATAGTCATGGTGTAAGTCAATAATGCTATTAAGAGTTTAGTGATTATCAGCCAGGGTTCTTGATAGTGTATGTTACACTTTAATTAATTAAAGGTTATTAAGAACATTTTTAGGATGGAGCAGTTTACTGAGGTGTGGGTCATCAAGGGGATGGGGCAGCGCCTGGGGGTGAGTGCCAGGAGGGCAGCTACTGCCAGCCCTGGTCCCTGGGGAGGACATGGTGTTCTCAGCGCCCGGTGAGCTGCAGCCGCGGGAGGAGAGGTGCCCACTGGGATCCGTGGCTGCTGACAGAGGAAGGCAGGGCAAACCGATGCCGTGAGACTTTTTCTATTTCTTGCCTGAAGCATAGTAGCAGAACAGGGAGTTACACTTGAGATATTGGAGAAACCATGCCGTCTGAATGGCTGTTTCTGCACCGGGTTGACTGTTGGCATTGAGCGCCATCAAGAGAAACAAGGTGGGTAGCGCTCCGGGGGGAGGTTGACCTCTGGTGGCCAAGGCACAAGATGGGGTGGGGGACCACATTCACAGTGGATGATTGTGTTTGTTAGCCCATCAAGGCCAGAGCTGTGTCGTCTCCCGGCAGGAAGCACATCTTCACTCCCGGGGCCTCATATCTTCACTCCTGAAAAAGTATTTGCTCCAGCCCTTGGACACCTTTCATTCTCAGGCATAAATGCACAGAGGAGAGAAGTTAACGACCACTTACCTTGTACCGTCTTGGGAGGAGTGACTTCTGGTGCTAAGTATCAGGAAACGTCCGAGGGAATGATTTCCAGGTAAGTGTCCTCAGCTTAGGAATCAAACACTTCTGCTCTCACTTACTACAGGTTAATAGAAATAGCGCCAATAACATGTGTTATGTTGTTCGATCAAGTCTTGGAGCCTGGAGGCATGCTGATTTCTCTTGTCTCTGGAGGAGGGTTCATTACCAAGTTTTCTTCCAGCTGACAAGCGGTTTGGCCTGTCCCCTTATTACATGCTGACAGCACGGGCAGAGAAGATTAGATCGACGGCTGCTCTATCACTCACTAACCAGGCGGCCTCGAGTGTGTTCTTTGATCTCCCCAAACCAGTGTTTACAGCCATAAAACATAATGATCATGTTCCTCTGGGTACAGAGAAGTAGCTCTGACGAAGTAAGTGGATATGAATGGATTCTGGATTCAGAAAGACCAGAGTTTAAAGTCTACACATCTTACTGATGGTGTACATTGGACAGTCACCTGGCTCCTACACCAGGTAAAACAAAGAAAGCAATGCAATTTTCCTCATAGGTTATTTTAAAGATTAAATGCTGAAAAGTACTTAGCACAGTGCTGGCGAGAAAGACAGACCTGAGAGTTCATTGTTATTACTAGTGTTTATTATTAATATGATCAGCTGCAGGTGGAAGGCAGGATTCCCTGATGTGGTTCTCTGTTTAATCTCCTTGGGCAAAGCAGGGCCTGTGAATATGATGAGCTGTCATTCCCATGGCTGTGGTCTGTTATATGGCGAAAGGGAGGAGTGGGAGGATGGAAAGAGAGTGAAGCTAGATCTTGAAGGGCTTGTTAGGTCATGCTAAGGATTTCGGCCTCAGTCAGGTTTTCCCTTTAAAAAGACCATCTCTGGGATTTCCCTGGTGGTTCAGTGGTTGGGACTCTGTGCTTCCACTGCAAGGGACTCAAGTTCGATCCCTGGTCAGGAAACTATGATCCCGCATGTCATGTAATGTGACCTAAAGAAATAAATTAATAAATGTGAATACAAATAAAACAAAATAAAAATAAAAGACCATGCCCAGCTGTGATGGAGAAAAGGGATTGTAGGGGGAAGGACACAAGTGAAAATACTAGTTGGGAGTCAGTTGCAGCTCTCCAGCCAGGAGTTCAGGGAGGCTATGACAAAGATCGTGATGTGGACAAGGAGAGAAGTTAGATAAAAACAGATCTAGTTTGGTGAGCTTTAACTTGGCCAGTTTTAAAAAATTCAGAAAACATTTTCAGTCAACCCTACCATTCTTTAAAGAATTTACATTAAAAAAAAAAAGAATTTACATTCATTCACTTACTTATTCAATGAATATGAATTGTGTTATTTTTATGTGGCAGGCACTATTCTAAGCATGGGAATATAGTAAGGAAGGAAGCCTGCAAGGAATTTAGATCATAAGGAAGAAAGATAAGGCATATATAAAATGTTTTTGTTAGCAAAAAAATGCTAAGGAGAAAGTTAGAAGGGGGAAATAGGAAGTGTTAGAGTCAGATTGCTTCGTGTATGTCTAGACAAGATCTCGCTAGGAAGGTGATATTTTTTTCCTATCATGATTAAAATGTTTTATTGAAGTATAGCTTGATTTAGAATGTCATGTTAGTTTCATGTCCAGTACAGGGATTTAGTCATACATGTATATACAGATATAGATGTAGATATATAGATGTAGGTTGATATTATTTTTTAGATTCTTTTCCCTTCTAGGCTATTGCAAAATATTGAGTAATATATTTATTAAATATTTATAATATATTTACTCATATATAAATATACTCATCCCTGGGCTATACAGTAGGTCCTTGTTGGTTATCTCTTTTGTATATAGTAGTATGTATTTGTTAATCTCAACCTCCTCATTTATCCCTCCCCTCTCCTTTCCCCTTTGGTAACCATAAGTTTAGAAGGTGATATCCCACACTGTTAATGGGAATGTAAATTGGTACAGTTCAGTTCAGTCGCTCAGTCGTGACTCTTTGTGACCCCATGAACCACAGCACACCAGGCCTCCCTGTCCATCACCAACTCCCAGAGTTTACCCAAACTCGTGTCCATGGTGTTGGTGATGCCATCCAACCATCTCATCCTCTGTCGTCCCCTTCTCCTCCCCCCTTCAATCTTTCCCAGCATCAGGGTCTTTTCAAATGAGTCAGCTCTTCATATCAGGTGGCCAAAGTATTGGAGTTTCAGCTTCAACATGAGTCCTTCCAATGAACACCCAGGACTGATCTCCTTTAGGATGGACTGGTTGGATCTCCTTGTAGTCCAAGGGACTCTCAAGAGTCTTCTCCAACACCACAGTTCAAAAGGAAAACAGTGTGGAGTTTCCTTAAAAAACTTAAAATAGAGCTACCATGGTGGGAGTGGAGACTTCCCTGGTGGCTCAGCAGTAAAGAATCCACCTGCAATGCAGGAACTGCAGGAAAGCTGAGTTCAATCCCTGGATCGGGAAGATCCTCTGGAGGAGGACATGGGAACCCACTCTGGTATTCTTGCCTAGAGAATCTCATGGACAGAGGAGCCTGGTGGGCTACAGTCCATGGGATCACAGAGTTGGCCACGACTGAAGCAACTTAGCACACACGCATGCAGAGTTACCATATGACTCAGCAATCCCACTCTAAAGTGGTTAAGAATCCACCTGCCAATGCAGGAGACATGGGTTCAATCCCTAGTCTGGGAAGATCCCACTTGCCTTGGGACAGCTAAGCCCAAGAGCCACAACTTCTGAAGCCTAGAAGCTCTAGGGCCCATGCTCTGCGACAAGAGAAGCCACCGTAATGACAAGCCTGCTCACCACAACTAGAGAAAGTCCGTGCAGCAATGCAGACCCAGGGCAGCCAAAAATGAATAGATAAATACATAAATTTTTTTAAGAAAGGAAAGGAAAACCACAGTGAGTGGCCCGGCACATAGTCATGCAGAGCCAATAGTGGTGGCAATGTGGATAGGAAGCTTGGGGCATATGTTGTCCACATCAAGAAGGCCACAGGAAGGGAATCGTTGGGGCAGATGAAGAATGCAGAGGCATCAAGGGACCAGGACTTCTGGGCCTGTGCCAGAACTGGGTCAGAGTACCACCACTGACAGGGTAGCTGCCAGAAACAGCAGGAGGGCCCCTTCCTCCTGCAGTCTTTTCCTCGAGCGCCCTCTACAGAGAAAGCTTAACGAGTGCTCTTCGTAACAGAGAAATGCTTAATGGAGTTCCATCCGCTATTGCAGAGAAGGTTATTGCTGTTCAGTCTCTCAGTCATGTCCGACTCCTTGTGACCCCATGGACTGCAGCACGTCAGGCTTCCCTGTCCTTCACCATCTCCTAGAGTTTGCTCAGACTCATGTCCATTGAATTGATGATGCCATCCAACCTTCTCATCCTCTGTTGCCCCCTTCTCCTGCCCTCAATCTTTCTCAGCATCGGGGTCTATTCTAATAAGTCGGCTCTTCCCATCAGGTGGCCAAAGTATTGGAGCTTCAGCTTCAGCATCAGTCCTTCCAATGACTATTCAGGGTTGATTTCCTTTAAGACTGACTGGTTTAATCTTCTAGGGAGAGTCAAGGGGCTCTCAAGAGTCTTTTCAAGTACCACAGTTCGAAAGCATCAATTCTTTGGCACTCAACCTTCTTTATGGTTTTACTCTCACATCCCTATGTGACTACTGGAAAAGCCATGGCTCTGACTATATGGTCCTTTGCCAACAAAGTTATGTCTCTGCCTTGTAATATGCTGCCTAGGTTTGTACTGCAAGGTGAATTTGGATGAAAGATGATAAATTGCTAACTGGCATGACTTTCAACAGTACCCTATTAAGAATGATTAATTCCCAGAATAGTCGGATTTATAAAGAGAGTAGTTACCAGGGGCTGGGGGAATGGAGAAATGGAGAATTAGTGTTTAGTGGCTTTAGTTTCAGTTTGGGGAAATGAAAAAGTTCTGGATATGGATGGTGGTTATGGCCATACAACAATGTGAATGTACTTAATAACACTGAATTGTTTCCTCAGAAAGGGGTAACATGTTAAGTTTGAAGTTATGTATATTCTACCACAGTTTTTAAAAGGATTGATTTGTGGTTACCATCTTGGTGTCTCACGTTTGCTCCTTTCCATACATCCATTTTCTTCTTCCTTTCTCTGTTTCTTAGTCACACACTAAAAACACAGGTGCCAACAGCTTCTGACCTAGAACAGCACTCCTTTTCTCAAGAAACCAGCCAGACTATGTCTGGACTCACCAGTCCCTCATCCAAATTCTCCTGGAGATTCTGCAGCAGCTTTGGTCCAGTGCTCACTTTAGTCATTTGGGCCAGTATAATTTGCTATAGACCTGTTTTCAGAAGTGTTTATGTGTGGTTTTGGGAGTAGGATGAAGGAGGGAACTTTACTGATAAAAGAAGAGGAAACCATTATAATCATGCAATATAATGACTCTCCTTTTCTCCCCTCCAGAGTTTTAGCCACATAGGGAAGTCAGGCAAAAAGAAAATTATGTATTTGTGTGTGTGTATGTGTGTGTTAGTCACTCAGTTGTGTCTGACTCTTTGAGATGCCAAGGACTGTAGCCCATCAGGCTCTTCTATCCATAGAATTCTCCAGGCAAGAATACTAGAGTGGGTAGCCACTCCCTTCTCCAGGGGATCTTCCCAGAAATTGAACCTGGGTCTCCCACATTGCAGGCAGATTCTTTACCATCTGAGGCAACAGGGAAGCCCCATATATATATACATATATATATGATGTTATGTATATATGGTATGTATTTGATGTTACATGTATGTTATGTATTTGATGTCATTCTTGTGTGTATATATGTATTATATATATATATATATATATATATCACATTGAGTGAAATCCATAGGTAAAAGGATGCCAGATCAGTCAAATATTTTTTCTCCTTTCCACCTGTGCTAGTAGTCTGGATAATATTAGAGTCATATGGCAGAATAATCAGAATTATTTATCACGCTAATTAACCATATTTAGTTTCCTAATTGACCATAAAATGGCAGAAATCATTTTATATACAGTGAGGTTTAAAACTTAATTGTAGTTGTTATAGTGATGGGCATTTTTTAGTTTTGCAGGCACAGCTCCTTGAAATGACATATATTCCCAACAGGTGCTGCAGAGAAGCACTGATCTTCCTTCTGACAGACAATGTGCATTTTGGCAGCAAATTGTTGGATGGAAAAATACAGACATTTTCCAAGCCCTAAACACAGGGTGTTATCTATTAGTTTGGATTTCTTCCTTAACTATCGTCACACAAATATGTGATGGCTTTTCTAAGAAGAAATCAATCCAAATATGTCTTTGGACTCAGAATCCAGGAAGCCTGGGTTTTATCACTGGCTTGGTCACAGATGTACTGAAAATGGGCAAGTCACTTCCATCTTTGTCTGAATTTCTCCATCTGGCAAATGTAGATTCTGACACTCACCATCAGATAATGTTTGCAAAATGTTTGACGGTCCTTGCTGGTAGACAGTATGTAATTGCAAACTGTTGGATGATTTTTTTTTCTGTCCTAAAAATTCTTCTCTTTTCTAGAAACTATTTTTAAATTAAAAATATCACTTTTAAAATATGGCCACATGGCAATAACAGTTCAGTTGGTAATGGAGAGTAATTAGAAAAACAAAAAGTATAGGTCTTTCTCCAAGGCATTCCCTAGAGGTAACAGCTTAAAATTCTTTCCTCTTTAATCCTACTGAGTCCAACCTCCACAATAATAATTCATTACCCCTGTATCTTCAGTGTATCAACTTCAAAGTATATCTGATAGGCCCCTTTATTATTGAAAGATGAGGATTTTTCTCACACTTCCTTTCAACAACCACTGCCAGATATATTTCATTTTTTATTATTCTGTTAGACACTTCTATAGCTTTATACAATACATCCCTTCATTTCTTGATCCACCAATTTTAGACGGCATCTCTTGACCTTCCTCTAAGATTTGATGGCCTTACATTCCCCTCCTCCCCTCATGGTCACCCAATGTTATAGCTTCAGTTCATCATATATTTATTTCTATACAGTTAAAGCTTATAGAATTTATACTTTATTATATGCTTAATTTTTCTGTATTTTAACTGTTTATTAAGCTTAAAAACAACCAAGGCTTATTTTAATTCAATGAATATTAGTTATTATCCAGTAAATTTCATTCTATTCAAAAAAATATTTATTGACTATATACTCTGTGCCAGCACTGTTCTAAGTGCTAGGGTTAGATCAATGAATAAAATAGATAAAATACCCCTGCCTTCACAGAACTTACATTTTAATGTATGTTTGGACTCAGACAAGAAGTGAAGAAATTCTACGGCATATAACCTTGCCAGTAGAAAAAGAAATGTACATACCTAAGTTGGGAGGAGGGTTTCCCGGGTGGCTCAGTAGGAAAGAATCCACCTGCCAAGAAAGACATTTGGATTTGATCCCTAGGTTGAGAAGATCCCATGGAGAAAGAAATGCCATTATTTTCACCTGGGAAATCCCATGGACAGAGGAGCCTGATGGGCTAAAGTCTATGGAGTCACAAAGAGTCAGACACGACTTAGCAATGAAACCACCACCACCACCAAATTGGGAAGAAGAAGGAAGAAGTAGAGGAAGAAGGGTGCTGAACGTTTATAATGTATTATTGTTATATTCCTTCACTTTCTCACTAAGACAATAATCTAGAATCTACAGCACTTTAGGGGAAATTTAGTTTCTTCTTGAAGCTATTCTTTTCAGAGCCCCCTGACTTGCTATTCTAACTTGGGCTGCTAACTTTCAAAGCCTCATTTTCTTTTATTTCTTTTTTATAATTTTCCTTATTTATTTTTGGCTGTGCAGGGGCTTTGTTGTGGAGAAGGCAGTGGCACCCCTCTCCAGTACGTTTGCCTGGAAAATCCCATGGGCAGAGGAACCTGGTAGGCTGCAGTCCATGGGGTCTCAGAGTCGGACACGACTGAGCGACTTCACTTTCCCTTTTCACATTCATGCATTGGAGAAGGAAATGGCAACCCACTCCAGTGTTCTTGCCTGGAGAATCCTAGGGATGGCGGAGCCTGGTGGGCTGCCGTCTATGGGGTCCCAGAGTTGGACACAACTGAAGCGACTTAGCAGCAGCAGCAGCAGGGGCTTTGTAGGTGTGCAAACTTTTCTCTAGTTGCAGCGAGTGGGGCTATTCTCTAGCTGTGGTGTGTGGGCTTCTCACTGCAGTGGCGTCTCTTGTTGTGAAGCATAGGCTCTAGGGCACCTGGGTTCAGTAGTTGCGGCTCCCAGACCTCTAGAGCACAGGCTCAGTAGCTGTGGCACACGGGCTTACTTGCTCTGTGGTGTGTGGGATCTTCCCAGACCAGAAATTGAACCCCTGTCCCCTGCGCTGGCAGGTGGATTCTATACCGCTGAGCTGCTAGGAAAGCCCTGAAGCCTGGTTTTCTATGTCGCTTTGCTGGGTGGTGGCAGGGGGCGGGGCAGGTTGTTCTGTTTATTGCCTGGATTTTTTGTTTTTCTCTTTTCCAGTTTCACTTTGTATTGAGCAGCTGAGTTTAGTCAATGGTTGTTTGAACTGCTTGTCTTTCTCTTTTCTTTATCCTTCTGGAATAAGTCCTCAAATCATTTTTCAAGAAGCAAAATTATGAAGATAGTAAAAGATCAGTGGAGTTGGGGGCAAAGAAGGAGGGATGGATAGGTGAAGCACAGAGGATTTGAGGGCAGTGAAAACACTCTGTATGATACTGTAATGATGGGTATATATTGTCATACAATTTGTCCAAATCCATAGAATATACAACACCTAAAGTAACCATGACTTGGGTAACTGTCCTAAGTCATCATCTATAAGTTCATCAACTATAACAAATGTTCTCCTCTGCTGGGGGATGTTGATAATGGGGGAGGCCATTCATGTGTAGGGGTTGGAGGCGTAGAGAAAATTTTTATACCTTCTTGTTAATTTTACTCTGAACCTAAAACTACTCTAAAAAAGTCTTTCTTTAAAAATTATGCTAACTAAAAAAAAAAAAAAGCCAGTCTCAAAAGACCCATATTGTATAATTCCATTTATATGAATTATCCAGTATAAGCAAATCTATGGACAGAAAGTAGGATAGTGATTGCCTGGGGCTGGCAGAATGGTAGGTTTAGGAGTTGATGGCCAAAGGACACAGAGTTTCTATTTGGTGATGAAAATATTATAAAATTCATTGTGATGATATTTGCACAACTCAAATATACTAAGAATAACTGAACTGTATGCTTTAAAAAGTAAGACTGAATCAGGAAGCCATATTATTTTTTAACATTTATTTATTTATTTGTCTGAGTTAGGTCTTAGATGTGGCATGCAGGATATTCAGTCTTCATTGTGGCGTGTGGGACCTTTAGCTGCAGCATGCAGAATCTTGGTTGTGGCCTGTGGAATCTAATTCCCTGTGGCACACAGGATCTTTAATTGCAGCAGGTGAACTGTTAGTCGTGGCATATGGAATCTAGTTCCCTGACCAGGGGTCGAACCCAGGTCACCCTGCACTGGGTGTGTGAAGTCTGAGCCACTGGATCGCCAGGGAAGTCCCAGGAGGTAATACTGACTAGGATTTAAGAATACAGACTTTGAAATTAGGCTGACCTGAATTCAAGTCCTGGCTTCACCACATATTGGTTATGTGACTTTACTGAGATACTTATTCTCTCTAAACTTCACTGTCCCCATCTGGAAAAGACAGATAAAGGTATCTGAGTCAAAACACATACACACACCTCATCCTCAAGAGTCTGCCAGGTGTCCTGAGGAGGATGGACAGTGGTGACCAAAGGCTCCCCCTCTCTTCTATAGCAGCTTCACCTCACCGGCTGCGTGCCTTGGCACGGGGCTGGTTCTGCGCTGCCATCCTTGCCTCAAGGAGGGAAGACAGATCAAATCCAGTGAGACCTCAACTAGTTGTCACCCTCTCTTGGCTCTTTCTTCCTCTCTGAATTTTATCAATCTCAGTCCTGTGTCCATAAAGGCCCCCTCATCTCAAAATTTGAAAAAGAGAAATAAAAAAAGAGTAAGAAATTGATTTTTTAAATCTCTATCATGATGTTATACCCAAGGTTCCAGGTGCACTGTGGACAAAGATTGGACACTTATCATGTACAAACTCCAGTCTAGGATGAATTACTTCACTGGAGGTGGAAATTACAAGTGGTACTTAGCTGCTAGCTGACTTTGACACTGACCAAGAAGATTGATCATTATGGCATAATATTAAGTCCAGATGAAGCAAAGTCAGCCTAGCAATTTTAGCTGGAGAGGGCAATGTAAACACTTTAAAAACAACTGGGCAAAAAAAAAAAACTGTGACGAGCAGCCACTTTCAAACCACAGCAAACTCAGGGACCGGTTTTCCAAGAGAATGTTTTATCTTTTTTTTTTTTTTTAATTCCTTGGATAATTTATTAATCTTCTAATTTAGGAAACCTAATGGCTCAAATAACTCATTTCAGTTTTATTTATTTATTTATTTATTTTAGTTTTTTTTGTTGTTCTAGGTATTTTATTTTATTTATTTATATATTTTTTGGAGACTAATTACTTTACAACATTGCAGTGATTTTTGTCATACATTGAAATGAATTAGCCATGGATTTACATGTATTCCCCATCCCGGTCCCCGCTCCCACCTCCCTCTCCACCCGATCCCTCTGGGTCTTCCCAGTGCACCAGGCCCGAGCACTTGTCTCATGCATCCAGCCTGGGCTGGTGATCTGTTTCACCCTAGATAATATACATGTTTTGATGCTGTTCTCTTGAAACATCCCACCCTCGCCTTCTCCCAGAGTCCACAAGTCTGTTCTATACATCTGAGTCTCTTTTTCTGTTTTGCATATAGGGTTATCGTTACCATCTTTCTAAATTCCATATATATGTGTTAGTATACTGTAATGGTCTTTATCTTTCTGGCTTACTTCGCTCTGTATAATGGGCTCCAGTTTCATCCATCTCATTAGAACTGATTCAAATGAATTCTTTTTAATGGCTGAGTAATATTCCATGGTGTATATGTACCACAGCTTCCTCATCCATTCGTCTGCTGATGGGCATCTAGGTAGCTTCCATGTCCTGGCTATTATAAACAGTGCTGCGATGAACATTGGGGTGCACGTGTCTCTTTCAGATCTGGTTTCCTCGGTGTGTATGCCCAGAAGTGGGATTGTGGGTCATATGGCAGTTCCATTTCCAGCTTTTTAAGAAATCTGCACACTGTTTTCCATAGTGGCTGTACTAATTTGCATTCCCACCAACAGTGTAAGAGGGTTCCCTTTTCTCCACACCCTCTCCAGCATTTATTGCTTGTAGACTTTTGGATAGCAGCCATCCTGACTGGCGTGTAATGGTACCTCATTGTGGCTTTGATTTGCATTTCTCTGATAATGTGTGATGTTGAGCATCTTTTCATGTGTTTTTTTGCCATCTGTATGTCTTCCTTGGAGAAATGTCTGTTTAGTTCTTTGGCCCATTTTTTGATTGGGTCATTTATTTTTCTGGAGTTGAGCTGGAGGAGTTGCTTGTATATTTTTGAGATTAATCCTTTGTCTGTTGCTTCGTTTGCTATTATTTTCTCCCAATCTGAGGGCTGTCTTTTCACCTTGCTTATAGTTTCCTTTGTTGTGCAAAATCTTTTAAGTTTCATTAGGTCCCATTTGTTTATTTTTGCTTTTGTTTCTAAAATTCTGGGATGTGGGTCGTAGAGGATCCTGCTGTGATTTATGTCAGGGAGTGTTTTGCCTATGTTCTCCTCTAGGAGTATTATAGTTTCTGGTCTTACATTTAGATCTTTAATCCATTTTGAGTTTATTTTTGTGTATGGTGTTAGAAAGTGTTCTAGTTTCATTCTTTTACAGGTGGTTGACCAGTTTTCCCATTCTTCATCTTCTCCCTCTTTACTCCATTCAGAGGCTCAATTATTCCTTTTTAAGATAAAGAAGTCTATTTTCATGAAAAGATCCTTTACCAGCCTCTGACCCCTTAATCGTCAAGATCACTGATGTCTAAGTGATGTTGAGCCGACTCCAGTGTTAAGTTCTTCGTTTTCCTTCTACTTGCCTTATCAGTCAGGATTCCACAGAATTGATCAGTCTTTCCGTTTTTCCTCAGAAATCTTTTCTTCCCTTGGCCCTTGTTATACTATTCTCTCTTGATTCCCTTCTACTTCAGTAGCTGCTACTTCACTGTCTCTTTTACTGATTCCTTGTCTTTTTCCTGACACCAAGCTGGAGGCTCGGTCACTGGACCTCCTCTCTTCCACAACTGCACTCACTCCCTTGGTGATTACGTCTAGTCACATGGCTGTAAATATGACTCCTCAATTTATACTTCCAGTCAGGACTCTGTCCCAGAAGTCCAGACACATATATTCAGTTGCTACTTAGCATCTTCACTTGGATGTCTAAGAGACATCTCAAACTTACTGTAACCAAAATCAAAGCTGTGGTTTACCCTATCAAACCTGCTTCTCACACACTTTTCTCCCCATTGGTAAATGGTAACTCCACCCTTCCAGCTGCTGAAGAATAGACGTCACCCTTGACTCCTCTCTTTATCCCATATTCAAATGAACAAATCCTGTTACTCTGCTATCAACAGTATCATTGTAGTTGAATACCAATATATATCTTCAATTCTCACCATCTCCACAATTATTGCACTTGTCTGGCCCAAGCTTCCACCACCTTGTCTGAATTGTCATAATAGCATCCCAACCACTCTACTCTTTCACTTCTGCCCTACTTCAGAAACTAGAAGATTCTTTTAAAAGTATAATGTCCCAATAAACACATGAAAAGATGCTCAACATCGCTTATTATTAGAGAAATGCAATCAAAACTTACAGTGAGGTATCAGCTCACACCAGTGAGAATGGCCATTATGAAAATTTCTATAAACAATAAAGCTGGAGAGAATGTGGACAAAAAGGAGCCCTCTTGCACTGTTGGTGGGGAGGTAAATTGATACACCACTATGGATAACAGTATGGATTTCTTTAAAAAACTAGGGGAAAAACCACCATATAAGCCAGCAATCCCACTACTGGGCATTTACTGAGAAAACCACAATTCAGAAAGACATGTGTGCTCCCATGGAGCACAACAGCCGGGACGTGGAAGCAACCTAGATGTCCACTGACAGATGAATGGATAAAAAGTTGTGAAGGTGAGCATATTATTCACTCAGTGATGTCTGACTCTGCAACTCCATGGACTGTAGCCCACCAGCCTCCTCTGCCCATGGAATTCTCCAAGCAAGAATGCTGGAGTGGGTTGCCATTCCCTTCTCCAGGAATCTTCCCAACCCAGGAATCGAACCCAGGTCTCCTGCATTGCAGGCAGATTCTTTAGTGTCTGAGAAGCCCAAAAAGAAGCTGTGGTACATATATATAATGCAATTATTTTGTTGTTGTTTTTTAGTGACTTAGCTGTATCCAACTCTTTGTGACCGCATGAACTGTAGACCACCAGGCTTCCCTGTCCATGGGATTTTCCAAGCAAGAATTCTGGAGTGGGTTGCCCTTTCCTTCTCCAGGGGATCTTCCTTACTCAGGGATCAAATCTGCATTGCCTGCCTTGGCAGGCAGATTCTTTATCACTGAGCCACTAGGCACTCAGTCATAGAAAGGAACAAACATGAATCAGTTGAGCTGAGGTGGATGAACCTAGAACCTATTATAAAGAGTGAAGTAAGTCAGAAAGAGAAAAACAAATATCATATATTAACACATATATATGGATTCTATAAAAATGGTATTTATAAACATCTGCAGGGAAGGAGACACAGACATAGAGAACGGACTTGTGGACACAACGGGGGAAGAAGATGGTAGGCCAACTTGAGAGAGTAGCATTGATGTATATACACGGCACGAATGCATGCTAAGTCACTGCAGTCATGTCCGACTCTTGCGACCCAATGGACTGTATAGCCTGACAGGCTCCTCTGTCCATGGGATTCTTCAGGCAAGAATACTGGAGTGGGTTACCATGCCCTTCTCCATGTATATACACTACCATGTGTGAAATAGTTAGCTAGTAGGAGGCTGCTATATAGCACAGGGAGCTCAACCCGGTGGTCTGTGATAACCTAGAAGGGTGGATTGGAGGGGTGGGAGGGAGCTCTAAAGGAAGCAGATATGTACGTATATATAGTTATCACTGATTCATGTTGTTGTATGGCAGAAACCAATACAACATTGTAAAGCAATTATCCTCTAATTAAAAAATTAAATTAAAAAAAGTGTAATGCCTTCATATGTCACTCAGAGCAATGACCAAATTTCTTGATTAGTTCGTTGGCTCTATATGCTTTGCAGCATCCTAATCCCACACAAATACCTCGATCCTATATCTTCTCTTATTTTCACTTGCTCTTGGTTTCCTTGATGTTCTTAAATTATGAGTCATGCCCCTATGTCAGGGTCTTTGCACATGCTATCTCTCAGTCTGGAACACTCTTATGTGTATGGTTGGAATACACTCTAACCTTACTTATTTTTTATTGTGGTCAAAAGTCACCTTATTAGAGAAGCCACCTGCTATAAATAATAATCTAACACCTCTGCAGTCCTGATAACCTTTATTTTGCTTTACTGTGAGCCTTAGCAATTATGACCAATTGATTATTTTATGTTTAGTTGTTTATTGTTGATCACATCCAATAAATTATCAGCTATATAAAGACAGGAACTTTAGTTATTTTGTTCATTATTATAGCCCCAGCACCTCAAACAGTGCTTGACAGTTTTGAATGAAGGAATGAAGTTAAATCAGACTGTTACCTATTGCAGAAGTACTTGCAATTGAGATTCATCTCTCATTGCAAAAGTAAAGACATATCTCCTCTCAAGGAACTTCAGGATTTAGATATGGTGAGGGTAAATGTATCCATGAAGTTATCTGCATGAGGTCCCTAACTCTGTCATCATATGGATGTATCCTGAGTACTGTTTTCTCTAAGAATTTGCTTAAAAACTAAAATTAATGATAAAAGGGTAACTATATTGCATAAGTTTGGGCAGGGTTCTTGCAGGCATTAAAATGAGTTGATGATTTTGACAGTTGACTTGGCTTGAGTTCTTATGCCACCTATGTGCTATGGCAGGGGTCCCCAGTCCCTGGACAATGGACTAATATTCTTAGAAGCCAGGCTGCACAGCCGGTGAGTGACAGGTGAGTAAGCGAAGCTTCCCCTGTATTTACAGTCACTCCTCATCACTCAGGTTACCGCCTGTGCAGCCAACTCCTGTCGGGTCAGCAGTGGCGTTAGATCTCACAGGAGCATGAACCTTGCTGTGAACTGCATGTGTGAGGGATCTAGGTTGCACACTCCTTAAGAGAATGTAATGCCTGATGATCTGGGGTGGAGCTGAGGCGGTGATGCTAGCACTGGGAAGTGGATGGAAATACGCACTATCATTGGCAGAGAGGCTTGACTGCACAGAGACCATAATAAATCAATTGCTTGCAGACTCGTATCACAACCCTATCAGTGAGCGGCAAGTGAGAGTTAAGGTGCATCGGGCATAGATTTTATAGTGGCAAGCGAGTTGATGTACTTCAATTGTATAGCTGCATCTCCCCTCCCCCACCCCAGTCCATGGAAAAATTATCTTCCATGAAACCAGTCCCTAGTGCCAAAAAAGCTTGGACTGCAGTTCTGTGGGAAGCCTTTTTGCCCCCTTAGCATCCCTTAGGGGAAGAACCTGAATGAGTGCAAATACAATGGCCTCAGCTATTCTCTGGGAACAGACTTTAGGCTGTGTCCCTTCCTTTGAAAACACACCACACAAACCCACTCCCAACAGAAATAGGATAACTGTGAGTCTGACTGCCATGGAGACACAGCTGCATCACAGACCTCACGCCAGATGAACAGAAGGTTAAAGGAAGGAATCTGCTGAAGAGGCCGAAAGGTTGGTTTGCTTACAGGCTGTTTTTTTAAATCTTTGCCCAAACAGCAACTATTAGTAACTGTTTTGTCGCTCTCCTTGCCCCGCAGTATCTGCAGGCTCATGTTTCCATTTGAGAGCACCTGACTTGTATTACTCTTCTTCTTTGATGGTAATATGGTTGGGCTTGATTAAAGTAAACAGAAAAGGAGGTTTGTATGAATTCCTGTTTCCAAGGAAAGGAGGACCTGTTGATGTCTCACCCTGTCCCCTCCATTCCTCCTGGTGGTCACCTGCCTGTGGCCCCCACACACCGCGATGAATTCCTGTGACTGCCTGATGGCCTCGTCCCGCCGCAGAACGGAGTTCAGCCATCCTTCCACAGCTCTGAGGAGTGGAGTAGCTGATGGTGCCGATGCCCCAGGAACAGCCATCAAAAAATGCTTAATACCAGTAATAAAGAGGAAGATTAAAACCACAATGTGATACCACTACAAATCTGCTAAAATCATCAGTTATCAATGTGAATAACATGGTAATGCATGTTAGCATTTGTATGATAATCAGGTTAGTTGTTGGTTATGGTTTGTTATTAGGTGTCTGTATTAGTTGTAGTATACGCTTGTTATGCATGTTTCAGAAATAATAGTCATTTATTAATTTAATTTATTGAATTTTAAAAGCATGTTCAGGAAGTTCCAGAAATGAAAAAGCTTTTTTAAAAAAACAAAACTCCAGAAATCTCTGTTAAGATCTCTTTGAACCTTTGCCAAATATTCTACATCACTACATAATGATCAAAGGATCAATCCAAGAAGAAGATATAACAATTATAAACATATATGCACCCAACATAGGAGCACCGCAATATGTAAGGCAAAGGCTAACGAGTATGAAAGAGGAAATTAATAGTAACACAATAATAGTAGGAGACTTTAATACCCCACTCACAACTATGGATAGATCAACTAAACAGAAAATGAACAAGGAAACACAAACTTTAAAGGACACAATGGACCAGCTAGACCTAATTGACATCTATAGGACGTTTCACCCCAAAACAATCAACTTCACCTTTTTCTCAAGTGCACACAGAACCTTCTCCAGAATAGATCACATCCTGGGCCATAAATCTATCCTTGGTAAATTCAAAAAAATTGAAATCATTCCAGTCATCTTTTCTGACCACAGTGCAGTAAGATTAGATCTCAATTACAGGAAAAAAATTATTAAAAATTCAAACATATGGAGGCTAAACAACACGCTTCTGAATAACCAACAAATCATAGAAGAAATAAAAAAAGAAATAAAAATATGCATAGAAATGAATGAAAATGAAAACACAACAACCCAAAACCTATGGGACACTGTAAAAGCAGTGCTAAGGGGAAGATTCATAGCATTACAGGCCTACCTCAAGAAACAAGAAAAAAGTCAAATAAAGGAAGAAGTGAAGAACCCCAGGATTAGTAGAAGGAAAGAAATCTTAAAAATTAGGGCAGAAATAAATGCAAAAGAAACTAAAGAGACCATAGCAAAAATCAACAAAGCTAAAAGCTGGTATTTTGAAAAAATAAACAAAATTGACAAACCATTAGCAAGACTCATTAAGAAACAAAGGGAGAAGAACCAAATTAACAAAATTAGAAACGAAAATGGAGAGATCACAACAGACAACACTGAAATACAAAGGATCATAAGAGACTACTATCAGCAGCTCTATGCCAATAAAATGGACAACTTGGAAGAAATGGACAAGTTCTTAGAAAGTATAACTTTCCAAAACTGAACCAGGAAGAAATAGAAGATCTTAACAAACCCATCACAAGCAAGGAAATCGAAACTATAATCAGAAATCTTCCAGCAAACAAAAGCCCAGGACCAGATGGCTTCACAGCTGAATTCTACCAAAAATTTAGAGAAGAGCTAACACCTATCTTACTCAAACTCTTCCAGAAAATTGCAGAAGAAGGTAAATTTCCAAACTCATTCTATGAGGGCACCATCACCCTAATTCCAAAACCAGACAAAGATGCCACAAAAAAAGAAAACTACAGGCCAATATCACTGATGAACATAGATGCAAAAATCCTTAACAAAATTCTAGCAAACAGAATCCAACAACATATTAAAAAAATCATACACCATGACCAAGTGGGCTTTATCCCAGGAATGCAAGGATTCTTTAATATCTGCAAATCAATCAATGTAATACACCACATTAACAAATTGAAAAATAAAAACCATATGATTATCTCAATAGATGAAGAAAAAGCCTTTGACAAAATTCAATATCCATTTATGATTAAAACTCTGCAGAAAGCAGGAATAGAAGGAACATACCTCAACATAATAAAAGCTATATATGACAAACCCACAGCAAGCATCACCCTCAATGGTGAAAAATTGAAAGCATTTCCCCTGAAATCAGGAACAAGACAAGGGTGCCCACTCTCACCACTACTATTCAACATAGTTTCGGAAGTGTTGGCCACAGCAATCAGGGCAGAAAAAGAAGCAAAAGGAATCCAGATAGGAAAAGAAGAAGTGAAACTCTCTCTGTTTGCAGATGACATGATCCTCTACATAGAAAACCCTAAAGATTCTACCAGAAAATTGCTAGAGCTAATCAACGAATACAGTAAAGTTGCAGGATATAAAATTAACACACAGAAATCCCTTGCATTCCTATACACTAACAATGAGAAAACAGAAAGAGAAATTAAGGAAACGATACCATTCACCATTGCAACAAAAAGAATAAAATACTTAGGAGTATATCTATCTAAAGAAACAAAAGACCTATACATAGAAAACTATAAAACACTGATGAAAGAAATCAAAGAGGACGCAAACAGATGGAGAAATATACCGTGTTCATGGATTGGAAGAATCAATATTGTCAAAATGGCTATACTACCCAAAGCAATCTATAGATTCAATACAATCCCTATCAAACTACCAACGGTATTTTTCACAGAACTAGAACAAATAATTTCACAATTTGTATGGAAATACAAAAAACCTCGAATAGCCAAAGTAACCTTGAGAAAGAAGAATGGGACTGGAGGAATCAACCTGCCTGACTTCAGACTCTACTACAAAGCCACAGTCATCAAGACAGTATGGTACTGGCACAAAGACAGAAATATAGATCAATGAAATAGAATAGAAAGCCCAGAGATAAATCCACGAACCTATGGTCACCTTATCTTCGACAAAGGAGGCAAGGATATACAATGGAAAAAAGACAACCTCTTTAACAAGTGGTACTGGGAAAACTGGTCAACCACCTGTAAAAGAATGAAACTAGAACACTTTCTAACACCATACACAAAAATAAACTCAAAATGGATTAAAGATCTAAATGTAAGACCAGAAACTATAAAACTCCTAGAGGAGAACATAGGCAAAACACTCTCTGACATAAATCACAGCAGGATCCTCTACGACCCACATCCCAGAATTTTAGAAACAAAAGCAAAAATAAACAAATGGGACCTAATGAAACTTAAAAGCTTTTGCACAACAAAGGAAACTATAAGCAAGGTGAAAAGACAACCCTCAGATTGGGAGAAAATAATAGCAAACGAAGCAACAGACAAAGGATTAATCTCAAAAATATACAAGCAACTCCTCCAGCTCAAATCCAGAAAAATAAATGACCCAATCAAAAAATGGGCCAAAGAACTCAACAGACATTTCTCCAAGGAAGACATACAGATGGCAAAAAAACACATGAAAAGATGCTCAACATCACTCATTATCAGAGAAATGCAAATCAAAACCACAATGAGGTACCATTACACGCCAGTCAGGATGGCTGCTATCCAAAAGTCTACAAGCAATAAATGCTGGAGAGGGTGTGGAGAAAAGGGAACCCTCTTACACTGTTGGTGGGAATGCAAATTAGTACAACCACTATGGAAAACAATGTGGAGATTTCTTAAAAAGCTGAAAATAGAACTGCCATATGACCCAGCAATCCCACTTCTGGGCATACACACCGAGGAAACCAGATCTGAAAGAGACACGTGCACCCCAATGTTCATCGCAGCACTGTTTATAATAGCCAGGACATGGAAGCAACCCAGATGCCCATCAGCAGACGAATGGATGAGGAAGCTGTGGTACATATACACCATGGAATATTACTCAGCCATTAAAAAGAATTCATTTGAATCAGTTCTAATGAGATGAATGAAACTGGAGCCCATTATACAGAGCGAAGTAAGCCAGAAAGATAAAGACCATTACAGTATACTAACACATATATATGGAATTTAGAAAGATGGTAACGATAACCCTATATGCAAAACAGAAGAAAAGACTCAGATGTATAGAAAAGACTTGTGGACTCTGTGGGAGAAGGCGAGAGTGGGATGTTTCAAGAGAACAGCATCGAAACATGTGTATTATCTAGGGTGAAACAGATCACCAGCCCAGGTTGGATGCATGAGACAAGTGCTCGGGCCTGGTGCACTGGGAAGACCCAGAGGGATCGGGTGGAGAGGGAGGTGGGAGGGGGGACTTGGATGGGGAATACATGTAAATCCATGGCTAATTCATTTCAATGTATGACAAAAACCACTGCAATGTTGTAAAGTAATTAGCCTCCAACTAATAAAAATAAATGGAAGAAAAATAAATAAAATTAAAAAAAAAAAAAAAAACCAAAACTCCAGAAATCTCTGTTAAGATCTCTTTGAACTTTGGCCAAGTATTGGGCTATACATGCATAGAGTGAAATTACACAAAGCTGTTCAAAGAATGCTGGTGAATTATAAGCTTGCACAGGATAACGGTGTTCAAACTCTGATCATCCATGCTGTGGGATCTTTGGGGATCACCTGGGGCATATAGTCGAGATTCCTGATAGGCTACACCTTAGAAGTAAGTATGAGCTATTCCTGGAGTAAAAACTACTTTAGCACTACTTACTAAAGCTTAAAAACAGTCATCAAGATTATTTTGATCTGATAGTGACTTAACGTATCTACAAATATAAAACCCAACCCTCTTTAAAAGAACACAACAAAATCTAGATGCTCAGCAGTGTAAGATTTACAAAGTCCAGAATGAGTAAGTTTTTTTTTTTAAACTAGATGTGATAAGAAGATGGAAAATGTGTCCTCTAATCAGGAGAAAAGACATTCAGTAAAAATAGATCCATAAATTACAGTGATGCCGGAAGTTATAAGATGATAGTACAGTTATTAATGTAATGTTCAAGTACATAGAGAAAGGCATAAATATAGTGAGAAGAGAAATGGAATATATAAAAAAGAATCCATGAGAACGAGCTTCTGGAGACGAAAAAAAATATTTGAAATGAAAAATTCACTGGAGGAGATTAAGAATAGATTTCACACTACAAAAGAAAAGACTAATGAATTTGAAGACACTGCAACAGAATCTACCCAAAATAAAGCAGAGAACAAGGACTTTAAAACATGAACAAAGCTTCAGTGACCTCTGAGATAATATCAAGGAGTTCCAGATACATGAGGTTGGAGTACCAGAATAAGAAGAGAGGGGGTGGAGAAAGCAAACGTATTAGATGGCTCAATGGCTGAAACATCTCCAAATTTGATTAAAACTATTAATTCACAGGTCCAGGGAGCTCAGTGAACATCAAATAAGATATCACACACACAAAAAAAAAGATATCACAAATACCTGCATACAGAGTGACACAAGGCACGTTCAGTTCAGTTCAGTTGCTCAGTTGGGTCCCACTTTTTGTGACGCCACGGATTACAGCACGCCAGCTTTCCCTGTCCATCACCAACTCCCGGAATTTACTGAAACTCATGTCCATTAAGTCAATGATGCCATCCAACCATCTCATCCTCTGTCATCCCCTTGGTCCTCCTGCCCTCAATCTTTCCCAGCATCAGGGTCTATTCAAACGAGTCAGCTTTTCCCATCAGGTGGCCAGAGTATTGGAGTATTGGTATTAGGCACATTATAGAGTGCTAAAAACCAGTGATTTAAAAAAAAAAAATCTTAGTAGCCACCAAAGAATAAAGATAGTCTATAAAGAGAAAAAACATATTTATTATATACCTGTGGTCAGAAGCTATGCAAACCAGAAGACAGTGAACATCTTTAAAATACTAGAAGGGGGGAAATCTGTATGTGACTAAGATATTCTTCAAAAATATGGTAAAATTTTTTTTTCAAGCAAACAAAAGCTATGACAATTCACCAGGAGATCTACATTACAAGAAATGGTTTTAAAAAGTTGCTTAGGCAGAAGACATGACGTAAGATGGAGATGTAGATTTATATAAAAGAATTAAGAGCAATGGTAAATATGTAGATAAATATAAAAATATTTTTACATTTTTAAATTTCCTTAAATTATAATTGAATTTTTATAGTAATAATTAAATAATAATAATAATAATTATAATGTAGTCTGGGGTTTATATTAGGTGTAGAAGTGAAACAAATGACCAAAATGGCATAAAAGAAGGGAGGAGATAAGTAGAAACACACTATAAACCTATAAGTGCCTTATATATGAATTGATATAATACTATTTGAAGCTAGTTTTATTAGTTAAATATATATGTTGCAAACACTAGAGCAACCATTATAAAAAGAGCCATAGGTAATAAGATAGTAGACAGAGATAAATTGACATGTTAAAATTAATAATTGAGAAAAATTGAATGCTAAAACAATGAATTACTACCAAAAAGAAGACAGAGCAAATAAGTAAATAAGTAAGTGGTGAATGGGGTGAATAGAAGAGAATAACAACACTGTAGCTTTAAACCAAAACATATTGCATATTGCATTCAATGTAAATGTAATGTAAATGGTCCAAATGCCTCATTTGAAAAACAGATTCTCAAATTGAATAAAAACAAGATCCAACTATATGCTGTCTGTAAGAAATCCATTTTATATGTAAGGACACAGGTTAAAGGAAAGTAATAGAAGGTTTGATATAAGAAACAGAAGAAACTATAGATAAATTGGACATCATCAAAATTTAAATCTTTATGCTACAAAGAACACCATCAAGAATATGAAAAGACCACCACATAGCATGGGGAAAATATTTGCAAATTGCCTATCTTATAAAGGACTTATATTTAGAATATATAAAGAACTGTTATAACTCAATAATAAACCCAATTTTTAAATGACTCAAGGATCTGAATAGATGTTTCTCCAAAAAAGATACAGAAATGGCCAATAAGCACATGAAAAGATGAGCCACATCATTAGCCATCAGGGAAATGCAAATCAAAACCACCATGAGATACCACATCATACCCACCAGCATGGCTGGAATAAAAATGACATAATAACAAGTGTTGAGAATGCAGAGAAATTGGAACTCCCATACACTGCTGGTGGAAATGAAAAGTGACACAGCCACTTTGGAAAACAGTCAAAATGTTAAACACTGAGTTATCATATGACTCCACAGTTCTACTCCTAGGTGTATATCCAAGAGAAATGAAAACATATATCCACACTAAAACTTGTGCATGACTATTCACAAGAACATTAGTTATCACAGCCAAAGTGAAACAACTCAAATATCTATCAGCTAATGAATGGATAAGTAAAATATGAGAAATTCACATAGTGGAGGATTACTTGTCAAGGAAAAGGAATGAAATAGTGATACATGCTACAATACTAATGAACTTTGATAATATGCTAAAGGAGCCAGACATAAAAGCCTACATATTATATTATTCCATTTATACCAAATGGAAACTCTATAGAAACAAAAAGTAAATTAATACTTTCTTATCATCAGACAGTAGAGTTGAAAATACTATTGTCCAAGGATACCAGGAAGGGTGGGACATATTGCAGTCTGTTAAACTGGAAGAAAAAAATAAAAGTCCCACCTACCAAATGCGTTGGAAAGCTTCCGCTACAAGACTGTCAGAACATATGGGAATATTGCCAAGCAATTCTGGGGAAACAGACTTGGCACTGATTGTGGCCTTGTGTTCTGTATGAAAGAAAAAACGTTAATTTATGTCATAATATATTACCTAGAAGCCAAACTGCCTGTTAAAATTCTATTTGCAAGCAGGTATAGGTCTTCCATATAGCCTTCACCTAACATCATTGAACGATACCTCTTCATCATCAAATGTGATGTAAGTTATCTTTGCAGCTACATCCTCAGTGTTTCCAAATGTTCAGAAAAATGGCAGGTTGGGAATGTTTGTAATTATAATGGAACTTATGTATCTGTTCTAAATGTAGCTGTTTGGTTTACACAGTAGGGAGGAAATAAATCACCACATATAGAAGGGAGTGTTTGCTCTTATCCATCCCAATGAATTGTTTCCTTTAGAAGTTAATATTTTAAATATGCACAGCAAAGAGAAGGGTAAAAGGTTAGTTTTTCTAATTCTGTGCTATTTGGAATATACGATGTTACCTTTTTTTAAGTCCATAATACTTTAATTGTAATTGATGTAATCCAACCTCACTGATGCTTTTTGTAGCTCTGCATATAAATTTGTTTTCTCTGAAGACTCAAAGGTGTCTGCAGGCATTCATCATCATAGTTCTCATGGTGAAGACTGCAAGGGCTGGCCTAAGATTTTGATCGGTGGAAAGATAGGATTCCTTTCATGCTCTTCTCCACCACTGGAATGTTCTCAGAACTTTTCTCTCTTGCTCTCCAAATCCTAGTAAGTTCAAAGCCTGCCTCCTCCATGAAGCTTCCCTTGATACCTCTGGCTGGCCCATTGTAATCTTTTGTCTTTTTCTGAAGGAAAAATCTGTATCTCTAGTTCTCCTCAAGGTAGTGCTCAGATCCTACTGCCTTGCATTTACCCTTAATTATCAAACTAACCTTCTTCTCTAAACAGTGACCTTCTATTTTTATTATTTTATTGAAGTATAGTTGATTTACAATGTTGTGTCAATTTCTGCCGTACAGCAAAGTGATTCAGATATATATGTGTGTGTGTGTATATATATATATACACTTTCTTTTTTATATTCTTTTCCCTTACATTTTATCACAGGATATTGAATATAGTTTCCTGTGCTATACAGTAGGATCTTGTTATTTATCCACTCTATATATAATAGTTTGCATCTGCTGCTCTCAAACTCCATTCCATCCCTTCCCTACCTCCCCTCTCACTTGGCAACCAAAGTCTGTTCTCTATGTCTGTGAATCTATTACTGTTTCATAGATGAGTTCATTTGTGTCATATTTAGATTGCACATGTAAGTGATATCATCTGGTATTTGTCTTCTTCTGGCTTACTTTGCTGAGTGTGACAATCTCCAGTTCCATCCATGTTGCTGCAAATGGCATTATTTCTTTCTTTGCTATGGCTGAGTAGTATTCCATCATGTATATACACATCTTCTTTATCCAGTCATCTGTCGATGGATATTTAGATGGTTTCCATGTCTTGGTTATTGTGAATAGTGTTGTTATAGCATAGGGATGCATGTTTCTTTTTGGATTATTGTTTTGTTCAGATATATACCCAGGAGTTGGATCATATGGTAACTCTATTTTTGTTTTTTGAAGAACCTCCACAGTTTTCCCTAGTAGCTTCATTAATTTACATTCCCACCAACAGTGTAGGAAGTTTCCCTTTTCTCCAAACCCTCTCCAGCATTTGTTATTTGGAGACTTCTTAATGATGGCCATTCTGACTGGTATGAAGTGGTACCTTATTGTAGTGTTGATTTGCATCTCTCTAATAAGTAGCAGTGTTAAGCATCTTTTCACACTCCTGCTGGCCATCTGTGTGTCTTCTTGGAGAAATGTCCATTTAGGTGGCCTGCCCATTTTTCGGTTGGGTTGCTTGTTTTTCATTGTTGTTGAGTTGTGTGAGCTATTTGTATATTTTGGAAATTAAGCCCTTGTCAGTTGCACCATTTGCAAATATTTTCTCACACTCCATAGGTTGTTTTTTGTTTTGTTTACGATTTCCTTTGACGTCCAAAGCTTGTAAGCTTGATTAGGTTCCATTAGTTTATTTTTGTTTTATTTCTATTGCCTTTGGAAACTGACCTAAGAAAACACTGGTGACATTGATGTTAGAGAATGTTTTGCCTATCAAACAATGAGCTTCTTGAAGTCACATCCAGGTCCTGTATTTCTCATTCTTGCTCAGTTCAGTGATGGATTTACAGATGGTAGCCCATAAATACTTGTTAGCAAAGTGACTGAGGAAAGAACTAGAAAATTTAATTGTTTAGGAACCAATTATTCAGGCTGCTCCCTGATAGTACAAAGGTTTGGGGTTATCAGTGGTTTAGGGATTACTTACATGTCATCATTTTTGTCATCCATTTTCAGAGAGCTTAAGAAACACTTATAGCTCCTGAGAGCACTCGCTTCTCATCTTTAGTAATGATTGGATTAGACCAAGTGCAAAATAAAGGCCTTTCCTAGGAATCCCAAACTCTTTCTGTGACATGAATCTGCTAGGATAGAATGGTGGAAGAGGGAGGCCAGGAGGGGAAATGGGGTTGGAGACCCACCTCTGTATTTCAGTCTCCCTCTGGCTCTTAGCCACCACACCTGGCTACACTGCTATTCTTCCATTCCCTCTCACAGACCCCTACACATTTATGTCTTAAAGGATTGCTTTGAAGATGCGTGTTCGGAAACATGTATTTAGCACTTGTAAGCTCCTCCTCCAAGGCTTTGCAGAATCAACAGGAGGCATTTTGATTATAGTTATTGGCTGTCAACACACAGCAAGTTGGCAGAAAATTGGAGGTCAGACCCTGCCTCTTCTTGTTGCTCAGGAGGAATCTACACAGCCAGGCTGCCTGTGACTACAGGACCCAACCGGGGAGCCAAAGTCCTAGGAGCCGGGGCCCAGGGATGCTGTGACACCTGGGCGAGCAGCCTCCTCGGCAGTGTGGGTGCATCAGAAGCTGTGCTGATCTAGGAACCAGGAGGCTCCAGGACGTGTTGCTGCCTGAGGCCGAGGCCAGCCACACAGCCTGCGGCTGTTTGATTTATTTCAGAAACAGCGTTTCCAAGGGAATCTTTAATTATTTAGGCTCTGGTCCTTAATTGGTTTCCTTTTCCACAAAAGGATCCCTCTTGTGATCAGAGTCCCTTTTATTAATCCATAATTCTCTTAGTGTTCATAACATTGTGTGTATGGATTTCTTTGTCCTGACTTCAGGAGTAATCTGAGTTTCTAGCTAAAGTATACCTTGGTGTTTAAAACTGTGTTCTTTAACTTCAACAAGATCTGGATTTCAGGTCAGGCTCTGCTACTTACTTGCTATTAGTGTGGGTAAGTCTTTTATCTGCTCACCGAATACAGAATTAAAATTTTTGCAAGTATTAGATGAGATAGAATACCTGAGGCAGTATGTTATTGAGCAATTCTTAGTCTTTTTGTTGTTAGAATATTTACACATAAAGTTTGGTTTACCCCCATCTTGGGGTTTCCCAGGTGGTGCCAGCGGTAAAGAACCTGCATGCCAATGCAGGAGACATAAGAGATACAGGTTTGAACCCTGGGTTGGGAACATCCCCTGGAGGAGGGCATGGCAACCCACTCCAGTATTCTTGCTTAGAAAATCTGGTGGACAGAGGAGCCTGGCAGGCTACAGTCCATGGGGTCACAAAGAGTCAAACACAACTGAAGCGACTTAGCACACGTATACCCCCATCTTATTTAAATGCAACTTTATCTGTTTCATTTAAGTGTGAAATATAACTTTTTTTGATGAGTTTAAAGTTTATTTTTTTTTAATTATCATGTTTTCAAAAAAAATGTTTGCTGAAGTGTTGTGTTACAATGTTGTGTTGAAATCTACCTTTATCTGTGACTTATTTCCTTAACCATTCTGCCCATTGTCCCTCCTGCCCAGTGGTTTTGGTCTTGTAGCTCTTGCCCCCCTCCCCCAAGGGCCGAGTCCTCTCATCCATCCATCACAGTTTGGAATAGATCACACAGTTACTACTTCCAGATCATACTGGTGTAAACTGAGAGTGGGAAGCCAGATGGAGTTATTCTAAAATAATGCTTCTCAACAGTGAGGCCCATGGGCCTCTCTATCACAATCACCTAGGAATGTTTCAGTTCAGCTCAGTCTCTCAGTCGTGTCCAACTCTTTGCGACCCCATGGACTGCAGCACACCAGGCCTTCCTGTCTATCACCAACTCCTGGAGTTTACTCAAACTGATGCCCATTGATTTGGTGATGCCATCCAACCATCTCATCCTCTGTCCTCCCCTTCTCCTCCTGCCTTCAATCTTTCCCAGCATCAGGGTCTTCTCAAATGAGTCAGCTCTTCACATCAGGTGGCCAAAGTATTGGAGTTTCAGCTTAAACATCAGTCCTTCCAATGAATATTCAGGACTGATTTCCTTTAGGATGGACTGGTTGTATCTCCTTGCAATCCAAGGGGCTCTCAAGAGTTTTCTCCAATACCACAGTTAAAAAACATCAATTCTTCGGCACTCAGTTTTCTTTATGGTCCAACTCTTACATCCATACATGACTACTGGAAAAACCATTGCCTTGACTAGACGAACTTTTGTTGGCAAAGTGATGTCTCTGCTTTTTAATATGCTGTCTGTTATTCAATTGCAATTCCTAGGGTGCTGTGCCATTTTGAAGTAGATTCTTTTGTGGGCTTTGGGGACAGGACTCTGTATTATACTTAGCACCCAGGCTTTTCTTAAGCTAAATAAATAAAATTCTAGAATTGCTCCAGTGCAGTCTTCAAACTTGCCCAATTACAGAGTGGCCTGGGGATACTTCATGAAAAGAGAGACTCCTGGGCCTCCCCCTCCCCAGAGGTTCCAATAGAGAAGACTGATGTTGTGTGTTTTTAATGTGTCCACAAGTGACTGTCAAGCTGGCAAGTAGAGGAATGCTGCTCTATAGCAACTGGCCAGTGATGTGACTGGTGGTGGTGATGGTGGTGGTGGTAAGCTACAATGGGGTGAGGTAGTGATTCGGGAGGTTTGAATGGTCGAACCTTGGGTCACGGGCCCTTCTTTGGCTCTCTCACCTCCCCTTCAGGTGTGAGAGTCTGTGTCCAGCCATTCTCACAGTGTTTGAGAAATCCAAGCCAAGCCAGTCTGGATAGAAAGAATAGAGCAAGAACGACCATAAAGCTCCAGGGCGGACACCAGCGATGCCAGGGGTGGCTAAAGGAAAGAACAGCTGCTCATCATAACAGCGGTTTCTGGTTCTCTCTTGTAGCCTGGCTGAAGTTCCTGCCAATATCTTTTCCACAAATTGCCTCTTTTCCTTAAAACTGTCTGGGTGGGTTTGTAACCCAAATGGCTTAATTCAAACAAGGTCCTGCCACCAGGTGCTGCCCGTGTAGCAACCTGTGACTGAGCTGCCCTCACTACTCTCCTCTGGGCCTCTGGGCCAGCCTCTGTAGTCAGATCAGCTCCCTCAGAGCCCACTCTGCCTTCTCAATGGGCTCATGTTGGTCAGAGCTCTTCCTCAGCAGCCCCAGGCCAGGCATGACAAGCTGTCACGCTTTGTGCACAAGTCACATCTGTGACAAGTAGAACAGGAGCGCTTCAACCTCATCATTTGATTGACACATGTGGCTACCTGCTTGAAAAATCTAGTTGTTTCGAAGATCTCTCTTGGGATACTCATCACCTCTCCATGATGGTCTCCTTCCTCCTAGCAAAGCTGGATGATACTTCTCCTTGTCCGCTATCCACCCCGTGATGGGAAGGCAGCCTCCGGTCCGAGCAGAGCCTGCCCCCTCTCCTCTTCATGGCCACGTGGTGCCTGCTCTGTAGTTGTGCCCCCAACTACTTTGTGCCTGGCTCTACCATCCCTTCATGGCAATACTGCCTGTTCCTCTCTTTTCTTGTAGGTATTAGCTGAGATCTCAGAGAGTGGTAGGGCTTTGCAATAAGGAAGACTCTGATACCACTGTAATCTTTCATTTAGCTTGTTTCGTGACATTCCAGCCAAAAAATAGTTAATGACAAGGGCTTCTTTCAGGCCCGCTGCAGCATTCTGGCCTGGAGAATTCCATGGACTGTATAGTCCATGGGGTTGCAAAGAGTCAGACATGACTGAGCGACTTTCACTCACTCTTTCTGGTGAGATATTTAGCAGGCTCAGAGGGGCATTCAAGATAAATAGGATTAAGTCCAAGCCAGAAAGAAATTCAAATGCCATTCCAGTGGATGACATATGCAAGGGTCAGCCATGCTGTGAAAACATTAGAGTCAGGATATTAAGGAGAGAAATGATGTGGAAAAATTTTAGTTGCCATGTATATATTTATATCTTTACAGAAATCTGAAATATTATCAGGAAAAAGCACTGATAATGTGCATTGTATTAAAAGCTGTGTTGTCAATCCATCTAAGTCAATCTGGTCATTCACAGCTGTTGGGTTCTTTTGGCAATTAATGGTAATCTCCAATGACTAAAGGTAGAGGAAGTGTCTAGGTCTCATTCCCACTCACTCACTGCCGCCACGTGGTCCATTACGAAGAAAGCAAATCTCAGAACAAATCCTGTTACACACACACAAACCTCTAGTAGCACATTAACATAAAGAGCCATAGAATATGCTCTTTCTGGCTCCCTCCCTTGGTCCTTCTACTAGGCCCCCTGCCTGACAATTTCACTAGAGGTAGATGCAGAAATATTCTCCTGGGACGACCAGCTAGCCATCGAGTCAGAATCAGAGAGTAAATCCTCTGGTTAGAGAGGACACAGGCCCAAGTGGGACTTCTAGGCTGGGCCATCACACTGAGAAGAATCAGGATGCTGCGTGGGACAGCTTGCGCATAGGTGGAGGTATCTGTACCCTGCTAGTCACAATACGATGGTACTCAAATTGTCTTTGAAAATTATTTCTAACTCCACTAATGCTGAATAACCCCTCCACTGCTGATGGCGATAGAGATCACTGAAACCCTCAAAGTACTCTGGAGTGTGGACTCCTCAGTGGGACTTTAAAAATTCTAGCTAAGCACATCTGGACAGTTTATTCCAGGTTAAGATGTTAAGGATATTAAGGTACTCCTAGCATGGAGATTTAAACCAATGCACACACATACATACATACACACACATGCACTTATAACACTATACTAAGCTAAAGTATTTTAAGGGAAATTTTAGACATCATACCAAATAGACAAAGTAACAAATCTTCAGTTTTATTGTCATGATAATTTCAATGAGATTAAATGAGAATGACTAAATTCACACTTAGTGAAAAACAAATACAGCCAATTATTAGTTAATTTGAACAAGGTTATCTTAAGCAAAAAAAGAAAAATAATATGCACTTTGCTTCTGATATTCACCTCTAATGCCATTAAGGAACCATCACATCTGAACAAGGGAAATCGTCCTGCCTTAGCTCTCTCTAGCTCCTCATCCATCATCTGGCTTTGGATTTATGGTTTTCCACTTGACCAGCATTTACTGAGTCTCTGCACTATGGCCGGATGGAGGTTACAAAGATGAATACAAATGTCCATTGTCGTCCAGGAGCCCACAGTCAAATGGAGAAAGCTGAATGTTAAACAGGAGCTACAAGTGGCAATCCTAGGTCGCAAATTCAGGGTAGCAAGAATTGTTAACAGTCCTTTCTACAACTGCATTAAATTTCTGTCTTGCTCTCTCATTACTCTAGTAGAGAGAAATTGGCTAGAAAATTCCAAGTCAATTCAGACTGATAGACCTTTCCGGGTTTCCCCCTTGCCCTTCTCCAGCTCCTTTAGCTCCCTTCTCAGATGGGGGAAGTGAAGCTCTTAGGAGCTCGCCTCCCCTCCTGGGCCACCCTCACCCACCCTCAGAATTACTTGCCAGTGACTTATTCCCTCTTGCTTCTGGCTTCCCTTTTCTCTGGTTCCAGTCCATAAGATCTTCCAAATCAGAATGAACTTTGTGCTGTAAGATCCTCTGGACCTAGGCTTTTGATCTTTTAAAATATTCTCCTTTAAACAATGAACTGCCAACCTGAGTCTATTTGGGGAAACTCAAAAAGCTAATATTAACTGATTTCCTGCTCTTTGAATTTTTTATTTAGCAGCCTTTTACTCTGAAGGGCAGTGAGGAGAGACAGCTCATCTGCCTTAAATGGTGGAAAGGACAGTGCTATCAGAGAATACTAGAGAAAGAAGTATAGATTTCTTTTCTAAATGCTTTCTCTACATTTTGGCAGTTTCAGTAGAGAGTGCTCAATAAAGGTTTTCTTACTGGTGTAGTGTGTTGCAGGGTGTCATGAACCCATATGAGAGGCACCTAAAGCTGACTCTGAGGTTTAAGGAAAAGTAAAAGGGAAAGTGTTAGTTGCTCAGTTGTGTCCAACTCTTAGCAATCCCATGGACTGTAGCCCGCCAGGCTCCTCTCTCCATGGAATTCTCCAGGCAAGAATACTGGAGTGGGTTGAATGATACTGGAGTGGGATCCCTTCTCCAGAGGATCCTCCTGCAGGGATCAAACCTAGGTCTCCTGCATGGCTGACAGATTCTTTATTGTCTGAACCACCAGGGAAGCCCATCTTTCCTGGTGAAGGGAAGTTGGCTAAATGGGTAAGCAGATTTGAAAAAATAGCACAGAAATAGCAGAGAAAATAGCACAACAAAGGGCTATGGCCATAATGGAGAATATGTCACATTTGGGGATCTGTAAGCAATTTAGTGTGGCTGGAATAAAATTTATGGTAGGATAAGAGCCTAGTAAACTATGGAATTGAACTAGTAAACTGGGCTCAGATAATGAAACATGCCATCTTAAAGGCAATGGAAAGTCACAGAGGATTTTTTGTAAAGGAGAATGACATCAAATTTACACTGTACAAAGGTCAACTTGCCATTGGTGAGAATTAAAGGCAGGTAAACTAGCTAAAAATGAGCATCCAGGAACCAAGAGAGAGATCATGAGGCTCTGATCTGATACAATAACAAGAGAAGATGAAGAGAAAGGAAGACACTGGAGACAAAATTAGGAGATAGAATAAAAAGGATTTAGTAATAGGTTGAATGTGTGTAAAAAAGGAAGGTTTAAGAATAATTTTAATGTTTTTGGTGAATGATTCTCCATGACAAAGAATGTAAGGGAAAGAGCTGACTTGGGGAAGGAGGTGAGGTGGGAGAATGAAGAGAAAATATTAGTGTCTGTGAGACGTCCAAACAGAATTGCCAGGATGGGTCAGGAGCTCATGCAAGAATTCTAGGCTGAGATGGGAACAGGGATTCTGTTCTACAGAGCAGGCAGCTAAAGTCCAGAGGGTGAATAAAGGTGAGAGAAGGAACATACACACGGTAAGGAGGAGAGGAATAATTCCGGATACTTAGAAATCACCAACACTTAGCAGTTGATCCCTTTCCCGGTTTCTGTTTTCAAACTGGTTTGCATCTGAATGGTAATTTGCTTATTTAGGAATTGTAATATTAACTGCAGAGAATTCTGTGTTTCTAATTGTTGAAAGTTCTGATTTTGAGAACAGTATCTTCAACAACTGTTTTCAGTGGTGTTCAAGATCTGGTTGGAACATAGTCTTTCTCTGTTGAACCTGTTTGTGGAATGTCACAGCCCCCTGATGACTGGCACATGGGGTCTCCTACACTGGTCTGCCCTGTGGTGGCGAGGGGAAGGGAACAGGAGGATTTTCAGGGCTCTCAAACCTAAAGGCAAGGAAAATGTCTAGGTTTTGTGCAGCTAAAATGACCTCCATCTTTTCTCAGAAGTCCTCAACTCTTTTTTTTTTTTTTAATGGACCATTTTTAAAGTCTTTATTGAATTTGGTACAATATTGCTTCTTTTGTTTTTATGTCTTGGTTTTTTTTGGCCTTGAGACATGTGGGATCTGACCTCCCTGACCAGGGATAGAACCTGTATTCCTTCCATTGGAAGGTCAAACCTTAACCACTGGACCACCAGGGAACTGGTGGTCAACTCTTACACTTTCTGTGTTAGAGAATGAAAGGTTTTGGGTCTGTAACAGAACATTTATTAAAGTTTTGATATCAAAAAGCCAACTAATAATACTTTTGTGCATAAGCATATGTTTTTGTAAAAACTATTTTGTTAGGACAATGAAATTCCCAAAGTTATATAAGGTAAAAAGAGAGTGACTTGCTCCTGAAGGGTAAGGTAATAAAATTGCTTCAATACTTATCACTATCATGGTAAAATGGTTATCAAAAGATTTATAAGTATTTTTCCATTTATCACAGCACATTATTCTTATTCACAGATTAATATTATTCACAGAACACCAGTGTTCCATGGCATGCCATATGAGAGACACTGTCCTGGTGGTTTCATTGTGATGGTCCACAATCCTACACTCATCGAATGTGACCCCTCTAACTTTAAATTTATTCATAAAAGGCAATTTCAAAAAAGTAGAAGGATGTATCCAGAAAGCTGGTTAGTTCTGTCCTTCAGTCTCTACTGTCCCTGTCCTTAGCACTTTTGGAGAAAGCAGGACTCTGGAAGGCTGTAGACAGACCTTGCAGAGACTCTGCAAAATAAGAGGCAATGCTCTGGCCGCAGCTGCAGCGGAGAGGTGTAGGAACAGTCATGAGACAGGCCACCCGGAGGGAAAGGCAGCCAAGCCACTGATTGCAACCGGGTTAGTTAGCAAAGGTCCCCGGCATCACAGACGTGCCGGGTGGAGAAGGCTGGGGCATTGTCCCAGCCTCACCTCCTGCTGTGCTCACAGCCGCAGTATCCACGTTGCAGAGTTGTGTCACCCTCTCCCTCTCTGAGGACGTATGGATGTGCAGAATATACTGTGAAAGGATTTTCTTTAAAGGATAAAATCATGGTGCCCTACAAATCTAACATGTGTCAAATATTGTGTTTAATTCAATACGTGGGTGAACCACAAGACATTAGGACTGGTGTAAGGAATTCCAAGAACCACACTGAAACAGGGAATAGGACTTTAGAAACAAATTTACTAATAGATGCAAGATGCATCCACCCACAGGGCAATAATCAATTCATTTGCATTTCTATGGATATGAATAATTTGTATCATCATCTGCATTCTACGATGTACAGGGTTAGGAAATAGCTCAAAGAATATGAAAGATGAAGAGAATCCAGACGGGTGAGTTGCTTAGTCTAGTTTCTAGTTCATAAGGTGAAGTCACTCAGTCGTGTCCGACTCTTAGCGAACTTATGGACTGTAGCCCACCAGGCTCCTCTGTCCATGGGATTTTCCAGGCAGGAATACTGGAGTGGGTTGCCATTTCCTTCTCCAGGAGATCTTCCTGACCCAGGGATTGAACCTGGGTCTCGTTCATAGTAAGTTCAATTAAGTTTTAGCTATCATTTATTATCCCTGATAGCCCAGTTGGTAAAGAATCCACCTGCAATGCAGGAGACCCTGGTTTGATTTCGGGTGGGGAAGATCCCCTGGAGAAGGGACAGGCTGCCCACTCCAGTATTCTTGGGCTTCCCTTGTGGCTCAGCTGGTGAAGAATCCGCCTGCAATGCAGGAGACCTGGGTTCTATCCCTGGGTTGGGAAGATCCCCTGGAGAAGGGAATGGCTACTCACTCCAATAGTCTGGCCTGGAGAATTCCATGGACAGTATAGACCGTGGGGTCACAAAGAGTCAGACATGACTGAGCAACATTCACTTCACTGTTATTACCATGATAGTGTATTTGGAATCAGACAGGCTTGGTTCTGAATCTCAGCTCAGCCACTCACTCACTGGGTAACCTCAAGCAGGGAAATGTATCCTTCTCAGCCCAGTTTTCTTATTAGTGTGCCATTATTTGGGGACTAACGAGGAATAACTAGAATAATGCCTGTAAAATATTCCATATAGGGATTATCACAGAGTAAACATTCAATACTGGTAGTATTATTTTTATTATTAAAATTGGCAATTTTAACAAAGCCAAAACTTCTGTTTATATAGCCATTACTGGTGTAATCAGCTAAAATTCCCTTTTGGATATAGTTAAAGTTATAATTCATAAATAGATACATAGTTCAGTTCATTCGCTCAGTCGTGTCCGACTCTTTGCGACCCCATGAATCGCAGCATGCCACGCCTCCCTGCCCATCACCAACTCCCGGAGTTTACTCAAACTCATGTCCATCAAGTTGGTGATGCCATCCAACCGTCTCATTCTCTTTCGTTCCCTTCTCCTCCTGCCCCCAATCCTTCCCAACGTTAGGGTCTTTTCCAATGAGTCAACTCTTCACATCAGGTGGCCAAAGTACTGGAGTTTCAGCTTCAACATCAGTCCTTCCAATGAACACCTGGGACTGATCTCCTTTAGGATGGACTGGTTGGATCTTCTTGCAGTCCAAGGGACTCTCAAGAGTCTTCTCCAACACCACAGTTCAAAAGCATCAATTCTTCGGTACTCAGCTTTCTTCACAGTCCAACTCTCACATCCATACATGACTACTGGAAAAACCATAGCCTTGACTAGATGTAACTTTGTTGGCAAAGTAATGTCTCTGCTTTTAAATATGCTGCCTAGGTTGGTCATAACTTTCCTTCCAGGGAGTAAAAATCTTTTAATTTCACAGCTGCAATCACCATCTGCAGTGATTTTGGAGCCTGGAAAAATAAAGTCTGACACTGTTTCCACTGTTTCCCCATCTATTTCCCATGAAGTGGTGGGACCAGATGCCATGATCTTAGTTTTCTGAATGTTGAGCTTTAAGCTAACTTTTTCACTCTCCTCCTTCACTTTCATCAAGAGGCTTTTTAGTTCCTCTTCACTTTCTGTCACAAGGGTGGTATCATCTGCATATCTGAGATTATTAACAAACCTCAAATATTGAGTCTGGCAAAATGGTACTTATAATCTCTGTCCTTATTTCCAAAGCTAATTATTGAATAGGTCTATGTTTTTGCTTTTCTTTTTTAGTTTTCTAAAATGAGGCACCCTCATCCCCCAGACATGGAAAGGAGTTTGTCAATGCTTCTTACAAAGCACACATAGAAACTTTTATTAAGGATCACTTATGAAACAGATCTTCATCATTATGAATTATTTACTCTCATTTAAAGAAACTCATTGATTCAGAAAAATCATAGGACTGATAAGAAGCTTCAAGGTTACCAATCCATCCATTTCTTTGATTTCAGATAGGAAACTATGGATTGGCCAAATAGTTCATTTGGGTTTTTAACCAAAGAAAATCTGAATGAACTTTTTTGGTCAACCCAGTATTATTCAAGAGATTAAGTACATTGTCCACACAGCTAGCCATCAGCAGAGTTGGGACCAGAAGCCAAAGCTTTTGATTCCTTGGTTAATTTCCTCTGAATTTCCCTACATTAGAGCCTCATCTAGTTGGCAGTAGCTAAAAACAGAAGCACTAGCTTTCCTCTGCATATATTGAATTGAGAAATCAACCACAGAAATCCCCCAGCACTCAGGATGGATTGGAGATGCAAGAAAAGGAGGTTCTACTTGTCTCGAGCCCAGGAAACCATTGTCCAGGGTGGAAGGAGCGACCCACTTGTCTGCAGTGCCTCATGATTTATTAACTGTTACTGGTGCCCATGAAATATTCATCCATTCTCCTAGTCACTGCTCCACTGCATCAATAAACCATTGCTCCCCCATCTGTCTAGGTGTGCAGTTTAGGGAAGAAAAGCTTCACATGAAAGGGAAAAGAGCTGTTTTCATGTTTAGTGCAGTAATAGAACACCAATGCACTTCTTCGTTTCTTGGGGTTTTTTCCAAAGCACAGTCAGGCTGACTTACTGGGCATCTGGACATATAGTAGCCCCAGAGGGAAAGGCTTCACAAGGTTGGTTGGCTGGTTGTCATGCCCCCAGTTTCAGCTTGAGCTGATTTCCCCATATGCAGTAGAGCAGGGAGCCATGGCTTCTTTATTGAGGACGCTTGCCCGACCTTGAATCAGGTTCAGTGTGAAGCTCTGAGTTCAGCCTCTCCTTTGTGATCAGAAGCACCGAGTAAACTGTCTGCCCCCTTCCCTGCTCTCACTTCTTTGGATGCTTCTTCATAGACTTTTTCTGCTAACCCTTCACTGTGATTGTTCCCCTTGAACCCTCTTCTCTTCTTACTGTGTATATTCCCAAGGTGTTTGCATCCACAATCATGCATTTGCCCTCCATGAATAATCATTCACACTGTCTTGATCTCTCCTTCTCTCTTTTTAGATCTATATATCCAACTATATCATCTATCTCTACCAGGTAGCCCTTTGCCACTCAAATGCCACAGGTTTCAAACTAAACTTATTATCACCCTCCAATGCTCCACTTCTGGGGAAATCTTTTGAGAGTTCTGAAGCTCCAATACTTTGGCCACCCGATGCGAAGAGCTGACTTATTGTGAAACCCTGTGATTCTGGGAAAGATTGAAAGCAGGAAGAGAAGGGGACTACAGAGGATGAGATGTTTGGATGGCATCACTGACTCAATGGACATGAATTTGAACAAACTCCAGGAGACAGTGATGGACAGGGAAGCCTGGCGTGCTGCAGTCCACGGGGTCACAAAGAGTCGGATAGAACTTAGTGACCGAACGGCAACAACAACTACAATGCTCCCCTTGTTCCCTCCATGCTCCAACCTATGCTCTACCTCTAAGTCTTATCTTGGTGTTCTATCCCTAAATCGTTTCTTGGGAAAGGGATCTCCATCATGTTACCTGAGCCTGGAGACCTGGGAGCCTGGTGCTGATTCTCTTCTCTTTGTCCCTCCATGTTGCAGTTATCACTGTTAATTATTAATGTCAAACTTAGTGACTTAGTGATGATTTGTTCATATGGCTGGCAAGATGGTACTGGTTGTCAGTAGGGAATTCACCCAGGGAGCCTCAGTTTCTCTCCATTTGGGTCTCTCCCTGAGGCTCCTTGAGCTTCCTCATAGCATGGTGACTGAGTCCAAGGGATAAGAAGTAGAATACACAGTTCTCTTAAGTCCAGGTCTTTGCTGTATTATATACTGGTCAAGCCAGACTTCCCTCAAAGCTCAGTTGGTAAAGAATCCGCCTGCAATTCAGGAGATCCCAGTTCAATTCCTGGGTTGGAAAGATCAGCTGGAGAAGGGATAGGCTACCCACTCCAGTATTCTTGGGCTTCTGTTGTGGCTCAACTGGTAAAGAATCTGTCTGCAATATGGAAGATCTGTGTTCTATCCCTGGGTTGGGAAGATCCCCTGGAGAAGGGAAAGGCTACCCACTCCAGTATTCTGGCCTGGCGTGGAGAATTCCATGGTCTGTATAGTCCATGGGTTTGCAAAGAATCAGACATTACTGAGAGACTTTCACTTTCAAGCAGGAGAGCCCACCCAGATTCTTGCAGGGAGTATCAGAGAATTAAAGGCTCTCTTTAATCTATTACACTCTATGTTCAACCTTCCTTTTGCGGTCGTCTCCCTGCATCCCTTTCTTTTCACATGCTGTTCCTTTGGTCTTGAAAGCTTTCTTCACCTTGTCCTATTCTTTCTTCAAGATTGTGCTTAAGAGTTATAGTATCTCCCCAAATCCTTCTTAACCCTACTCCCTCCAGGTGTAATGCAAAGCACTATGTCCGCATTTGTTATTCTATATCACTGTTTATATCACTTTCCCATAAGACTGTGAGTGCTGTGAAGGCAGGGACTGTTTTATTCATTTTTGTGTCTCCAGAACCAAGTATTGAGCTGGGCAGAGTAAAGGACCTCGGCAAACATTTGTTGGATGGGTAAATATTTACTTATTTTAACCTCTCAATGATCATGTAAAGTGGCAGAAATTGTGTATTATTTTTGTGTTACTGCCTGACTTCCTTATCTTAGATTAAACAAACAAACAAACATGTCAAAGAATAATGGCATGACCCAAGGCCACACAGCCAGGAAGATAATTCAGTATAGTTAAAAGGAATTCAGTTCCCCAAAGTAAGTTGAAATCATAGACCCAGGGATAAGATTGGGAAGGCAAAGAAAGAACTCTGCCATGAATAGACTCAGTTGTAGCAGAAAATACCCCTGAGGTTTCCTGTGCTATTCTATATTTCCAAGGGACTGCAAAAGACCTCTGTCCTTGCCGGGAAACTGAAAATACCAAAAGAGATGAAAGATAGTCTCAGAATCTTAAAAAAGAGAGAATGGACATTGTTCAGTGCTTTGTGCAAATGGGAAAGGTAGATTTAATGTGGACTTTCAAAATGATGGTGGAGAGTGAGAGTTTGCTAGTAATTCTCAAGTGACTCTTCAGAACACAGAGAGAGACAGCTATTATCAGAAAGAGAGGCTGTATCTGACCCCAAGTGTTAGGGTCAATTGGATAATTCACTGGAGTTAAAACCTCAGCTAAGATAAAACATTCCTCAAGGACATCTGACTTTCTGTGCTCTGATTTCATGCTTAACATGTCTTTGTTCACTAATTTGGCTTATTACTTAATTTTTTTCAATTAGGAAAATATCTTCTTCATAGCAGATACTGATATTCCAGTCACTAGAAAGAAATCTTCTTCCTTATAAATATACACATTGGTATTGCAACTTTTAAGCTCTTGAGTCAGTTTCTTAAAGTTAGAAAAAATGTCCTGTATACAGTGGGTTTTTAAAAAATAGCACAAATAATTCATATACACTTTCTTATTGTAAGAGATTCAAACAATTGAAATAAATATATGTGAAAGCCCCTTTCACCACCAGGCCCCCATCCCACTTTCAGTCTCAGAGATAATCATAATTAGGAGTCCAATATGTAGGCTTCAGTCCCTTTTCTATGCATTTATACAGAGACACCTGTATATTTATATATTTATGTGTCCTTTTTGATTTCTATAGAAACTAGATCATACTATAAATTTCCCTAGGGCTTCCCAAGTGGCGCTACACTAGTAGTAAAGAACCCACCTGCCAATGCAGGAGACATGAGACACAAGTTTGATCCCTCAGTCAGGAGGAGGGCATGGCAACCCACTCCAGTATTCTTGCCTGGAGAATCCCATGGACAGAGGAGCCTGGTGGGCTGCAGTCCATAGAATTGCAAAGAGCTGGACATGACTGAAGCCACTTAGCACAGCGTGCATACATTTCCCGATTTCACGTAACTACCCCGTGAGTGTTCGTCTACATATCCTCAGAGCTCTGTCTTCTTGTTTCTGATGGCCGCACATTTTTGTAGGATGTATGAATATCCTCCAGAGAAACAGACGTATATATTAGAGAGAGAGAAAGAGAGAGATTTACTTTAGGAAATCAGTTCATGTGATCATGAAGGCTGACAAGTCCTAAAGCGTTTGGGCTGAGTCACAGTCAGAGGCCCAGGGAAGCCATTGGTTTAGTTCTAACCTGAAGGCCTAGAGGCTTGAGACTCAAGAAGACCTGATGTTTCAGTTTGAGCCCAGATGTAAGAAAAAATCAAAACGCCAGTTAGAAGGCCATCAGGCAAGAAGAATTCTCTCTTAGCAAAGGGAGTGCTAGCCTTTTTATTTTATTCAGCTGAAGCTGATCAGATGAGGTCCACCCATGTCAGGAAGGGCAACCTGCTTTACTCAGTCTAGTCATTCAGACATTAATTGCATCCAAAAACACCCTTACAGAGACACCTAGAAAAATGTTAGATCAAATACCTGGGTACCTCATGACCCAGTCAAATGGACACATTAATTAACCATGTGGAATTATGTAATTATTCTACTTTTCCTGGGCCCTAGGAATACATATTTAAAATTTGATGAATAATAAAAATGGCTTTCACCCAGAATAGCATTTTCAATGGACAATTCTATCACCAGTGTAAGAGAAACCTCATTTCCTAATACCTTTACCATCACTAAATTTTATCAACCTTTTGTATTTTTAGTAATTTAATTGAGTGAAAAATTATTATTTTGTTGTTGAGATTGACATTCCTTTTATGTGCTTGCTTCCTTCTTGACAAATAGAGTATTTTTTTTTTCGATTCATAAAATATTTTAATGCATGAAAAGGTTTAACACAAAATGTCTTAGTAAAGATGCCTGCACTGAATTTAACTTTGTAAAAAACCAATTAAAATTCTATGAATGAGTAAGGATCTCACCGTGGGCTCACCCTAGACTGAACACTGGTATCTGGTATCACTCCTCTAATGATGGAAGCAGCACAGGTTCCTGAACTTAAAGAAGGATGAGTCACAGATAAATCAACTACCTGAGAGGACAGAGGGCAGTAAATGAAGATTCAAAAACACAAGTCATGCACCTGGGTTTAGTAATGGTGATGCTTTCTTAAGTGTCAAGTAGATCTTTTTTATGATTACTAGAATCCAGAGAAAAGTATATAATAAAAATTAATACCATAAGATTGATAACAAATAGAGTATCTTTCCTATTTTTAAACAAGGTTGATGATATTTTTTCCTTATTGACTCATATGTGCATTTTTTTAGATATTACGGCTTTTAATCCTTTGCCTGTTATCTATGTTGTAATATTTTCTCTCGATTCTTCACATCTATACTAACTCCAAAAATGATATCTGGTCCTATAGACAAACATTTCCTTCATGACTATGGGTTTTGTGTCTTGTTTAGGAAAAAGAGTTTGCTAACTTAACCAGAAAAATTGCCAAATGCCTGTCTGACCCAAGTAATAAATATCTTGAGTGACGTTGAGTCAGTCCAACACTGCTTTGGAGCATTAATTTTCTTATTAAAATAACAAATGTATTCTTTCAAACATTATTTACTGTGAACCACTTTATGCCATGGGCTTCCCTGCTGACTCAGATAGTGAAGAATCAACTTGCAATGCAGGAGACTCAGGTTTGATCACTGGCTTGAGAAGATGCCCCGGAGAAGGGAATGACTATTCACTCCAGTGTTCTTGCCTGGATGATTCCATGGATAGAGGAGCCTGGCAGGCTACAGTCCATGGGGTCACAAAGAGTCAGACACAACTGAGTGACTAACATTTTCACTTTTTGGCCTTATGCTATACTTTGCCTAAATGCTAGAGCTGTGTGCTGTTCTTAGTCACTTAGTCATGTCTGACTCTTTGCGACCCCATAGACTGTAGACCACCAGGCTTTCTGTCCATGGGGATTCTCCAGGCAAGAATACTGGAGTGGGTTGCCACGCCCTCCTCCAGGGGATCTTCCCAACCCAGGGATCAAACCCAGGTCTCCCACATTGCAGGTGGATTCTTTACCGACTGAGCCACAAGGGAAGCCCAAGTAAATGCAGTATTCAAGAATATAGTCTAACGGGAGAAATGGATGATAAAACAACCATCACAATAATGACAGAGAATAACGTGGCCTGTAACCGAGATTGGTGCAGAATCCCTTGGCAATCTGTGGGAGGAGCCCATATCCAGACTAGGAGGTTTTGTAGGGCTGATCCAGGTGAGGTAGGGGAAGATGCTGGGCAGACAAAGCTGCAGGTACAGAGGCTTGGGGGCGAGTGAGGACATACAAACAGTTCACAGAATAAGGGTGAGGATGGTGATGAGTTGTGAGTCTGGAGAGGTAAGCAGAGACTGCTGCTGCCAATGTTGTTCAGTTTAGCCTTCTTTCTGCCTGAGGATACTAGGAGGCCTTTGAAGTGTGAAGCAGGGGAGTATGGTGTGGACCAGCCTTTATTTATTTTGTTTTTTTAAACTTCAAATTTTTTATTTTGTATTGGGGTATAGTCGATTAATGTTGTGGTAGTTTCAGGTGAACAACAAAGGGACTCAGCCATACATACACATGGATCTATTCTCCCTGAACCCCCTTCCCATCCAGCCTGCCACATAACATGGAGCAGAGTTCCATGTGCTACACAATAGGTCCCTGTCGGTTATCCCTTTTGAATATAGCAGTGTGTACATGACCTTCCCAAACCCTCTAACTATCCCTTCCCCCGAGCCAACCGTAAGTTTGTTTTTTAAGTCTGTGAGTCTCTTTCTGTGTTGTAAGTTCATTTGAATCATTTCTTTTTAGATTCCACATATAAGGGATGTCACATGCTATTTCTCCTTCTCTGCTCACTTACTTCGCTCACTGTGACACTGAGTCTCTAGTGGACCAGGCTTTAATAGAGACCATTTTGGTTGTTCAGTGGAGACAGGGCTTAAAGGGAAAGTGAGCAGAGGCAGGGAGGCCAACGAGGAAGGAGGCCATCGTTCCAGCCTTAGAAGGAGGTGGCGAGCGTGAAAAGGAGGTGGTGACAGAGGATATGCACGCTGGGCAGACTGACAGATCTGGGTCCACCTCTTCCAGCACGCATGCTAGTTATGGGTCAAGAATAATATATAGTGTTTTTCCAAGTTGAAGCTCTTTGTAGACAAACAAACAAACAAAACAACAAAAGACAACAGCTTTAATAATGGATTGAAAGTAGCTCAGTTGTGTCCGACTCTTTGCGACCCCGTGGACTATATAGTCCATGGAATTCTCCAGGCCAGAATATTGGAGTGGGTAGCCTATCTCTGCTCCAGAGGATCTTCCCAACCCAGGGATTGAACCCGGGTCTCCCACATTGGGCTTCCTTGGTGGCTCAGATAGTAAAGCATCTGCCTGCAATGCAGGAGACCCAGGTTCAATCCCTGGGTTGGGAAGATCCTCTGGAGAAGGAAATGGCAACCCACTCTATTACTCTTGCCTGGAAAATTCTATGGACAGAGGAGCCTGGTGGTCTACAGTCTATGGGGTTGCAAAGAGTCGGACATTACTGAGCAACTTCACTTTAACCATAATAATGGAACTGTAGGCAATAGATATATTTCTGAACAGAGAAGAGTCTATAGCGAGAAACAAAAGTTACCATATTTAAAGTACAAAGTCATTATATATTTGGACCATGCATATTATTTATTCATATATTGATTGTCTTCATGTGACCATGAATGTATAATACAAGCTCAGCCTGTCTGCCCTCCCCTCTTATTCTTTGTTGGTTATCTTCTTATGGATGGGTCAGGAAAGAATAGGGCTTTTATCTGTCTTTCCTGAGATTTCTACCACTCTCAGGCCTGATATTGGCACCCATTCACCTCTCTGCCATTTACTACCTAGAAATCCTGGACCCGTGGATAAGGGTTGGCCTCCAGAGAGCCATGAAGGTGTGAATAGGGGAGGAAAAAATTATCTGATATTTTCCCATTCCTTTATTCTACATGATATCACTTCTCAAAGTGATACACAGACTTTACACTGCAGCAATAAACTGGTCAAAGGCAATTACAGTAGAAGAGCAAAGCTTTAAGCCTATAAACTAATATTTACCTTGTTTTAAGGGACAAGAGCTTCCCTCTGCTCCACCCTCATCCCCAGCTCTGCTTCTGCTTCCTCTTCCCAAGTAAGTGATCAGACAACATGCGGGACAGGACACACCTTTTGCTGGGAGTAAAACTTCCCTTTGCACACAGAATTATTCTCCCAGCTCTCCGTTTCCCTCAGAAATGGGAAAAAAAATATTGAACAGCATTTCCCGGCCTACTGCTGGCTAATAGCATTGACTGCTAATGTTTTATGAAATCCATCTCAGTCAGTATACGCATTAAGCAGGACCCGCTGGGTTAACACTTGCCCCCTCTCCTGCTCTCTCCGCATTATTGGGCTTGTCCTCTATGTGAAGAGACTCTGCAGCATCCAAGCCTCTGTGTCTGCCTGGCAACGGTGATGGAAAATGAATGCCATCCTGAAGCTGCCAACTGCCCTTCGGGGCTGACGTTTGATGGGCCTTTCAAAGAAGGCTGAGTTTGCCGACACTCTGAGTTTGGTTATCACCCATTTTTCTAGGACAGAGGCCTGGGGCAGCCTCTAGTACCATTTGGCTGATATTAATTTCATCTATTTCTATTTCTCATGGTTAAAAACAGAAGCTGAGTCATTGGTGCTTTGGCATAAAGATGTCCAGTTTCACCCATGAGACATCTGGTCCTAATAAATGGCAACACATAGAGGGTGGTGAGGGAGCCAACTGCAAATCCATTCAGAAACTTGTAAAAATAGTCACAATAAATTTACATGTGCTGCCTTAATGGATTCTTAAGTGAGGTGGGTATTTTCATCCTTGTTTTAAAGATAAGAAAACAGAGGCTCAAAGACTTCAGAAGCTTGCCCAAGCCATACATCTTGCTGTATAGAGTCACATGATTCTAGGCCTAGGTGTTCCAGTATCTTAGGCTGGATCCTGTTTTTTTCACTCACCCAAGCCAAAGGATGCCATAATCCAGGAGAGTCGGTGACCAGGTCCAGGTGAATATGAAGCTTGTTTTTGAAGGAGAGATGTGAGATTTTGCAAACAGGGAAGAGTGATATTTGTTTTGGGGATGGGGTGTGGCTTTATTAAATCCTGGGCACTAAATGCATCTGAGCAGGAGGTAATATTAACACTAAAGCTCCTACCAAGGGAGGAGCTCCTGCATCCACCACTGTTCTCAGGGAAATTTCACAATTCACCTGTGATCAGCTTAGCCTTATAGACAGTCAGCTTCAGCCTCTGAACATGGGCACAGCCTCAAGTACCATTGTCTTCAGTAAAGTTAGGAACTGGGAGCTAAGGAATGCCAGAACTGAAACGGGCTGGATGATGGAAATCTGACCCTTTCTCTTAGAGCTTGAAACAGTAGCTGATGTCAAAACCAGGAGCCTCAGCTGGGCTCCAAGGGGCTATTTGCAGCTTGACAGCCTCTATTGAATTATTGATACCCTCCCTACCTCGGGACCTCCCCCTTGTTAACAAATCGCATTCTGTATGAAAATTTAAAGAGGCAAATGAGTGGAATCTCTTGTCCTATTATTGCCCTCTTCTTTTGCCATCTGAGCTCTAATTTTTAAGTCAATCAGCCTGAAAGGCATCTCTAGGGAGAAGGCAGAGTGCCCAGAGCCAAGCCCAGGACAGGAAAACTGAAGGCCATGATTGAGACCATGACCTGAGTCCTGAGTCATTTAATGGAGCCTAAGTGACTCTGGGCTAGGTGAGCACTGACCCTCTGAGTTACTGAAACACAATAGGGAAAAAAAAAATCTGTTCCTTCCTAACTGCGACAGCATGTCTCTACCCCATTTGCCATATCTCTCAAATTTTCCTAAAGTAAAAGATAAAAACTTTAAGTTAAAATTCAAATTTGGATTTAGGATACTTTGTTTGGTCTGCAGGGTAGTGTTTTTTTTTTTGTTTTAATGAAGATAGTTGTCAACATTTTTCAAAGTAGGAGGTTTACATAAATATGCAATTTTCTGACTTCTCTTGAGAAATCAGAGGACTTGGGCTTTCATTTGGTCATTGCAACACTTCCTGCGGTCTGTAGTAGCTGCTCCTTAAGTGAGGGATGGCTTCTTCCCTTTGCCAAGGTTCCTACCACTTCCTTGAGGGCTTGCACCTGTGAAACTTGGTTTCAAGAAAGATGGAGAATAAACTTTCTATGTGCTGCCTCCAGCCTGCTGGTAGGACTGCCTGGAGAACCATAATGGGTCTGACCAGTTATGGTAGATTGCCTTGTTGGCAATTATCCACCTCCCCTTTCCTATAAGAGGGGCTTCTCTGGTGGCTCAGACGGTAAAGAATTTGCCTGGAATGCAGGATCTTTGACCCCTGGATTGGGAAGATCACCTGGAGAAGAAAAGAACGGCAACCCACTCCAGTATTCTTGCCTGTCCAGTGGAGAAGGCCATGGACAGAGGAGCCTGGCGGGCTACAGTCCATGGGGTCACAAAGAGTCGGACACGACAGAGCAACTAACACTTTCACTTTCCCTATAAGAGGATTATACACAACACCTCTGCCTTGTGACTGTGTGCAGATCCTTCAAGCGGTGGCTAAGAGGCATCGTGGATTGTCACCAGCTCTCTGGCTCTTTCCCTCCGCTGTGGGGATCGCACACCTCATGATCTTTCAGCCTGGATCCCAGCAGGACAAGATCACATGGTGCAGACCAGCAGCTGACTTCCAGCTTGGAGCAGGGCCACATACTGGAACAGAGCTGCAGCCAACCCTTAGCCGTCAGTGGTGTGAGTGAACAATAACTGTCACTGTCAGCCACTGAGCATCGGGGGTTATCTGTTACTGCTGTAGAACTGTGCAGCAAGACTTGGCTTGCTATAAAAGGGTACTGTGATGAAAAAACAGTTTTTCTATTTTCTGAGGAAAGAAAAAGGTGGCATTTAGGGAATTCTTAAACATTAATTTTGATGGTCTTTAATTTTAAAAATAATTTTCTGTTCTGTACATCTGTGTCTCTTTTTCTGTTTTGCATATAGGGTTATCATTACCATCTTTGTAAAGTCCATATATATGTGTTAGTATACTGTATTGGTCTTTATCTTTCTGGCTTACTTCACTCTGTATAACGGGCAGAATTTTGGACTCTGTGGGAGAAGGCGAGGGTGGGATGTTTCGAGAGAACAGCTTCGAAACATGTATATTATCTAGGGTGAAACAGATCACCAGCCCAGGCTGGATGCATGAGACAAGTGCTCAGGCCTGGTGCATTGGGAAGACCCAGAGGAATCAGGTGGAGAGGGAGGTGGGAGGGGGGATCGGGATGGGGAATACATGTAAATCCATGGCTGATTCATGTCAATGTATGATAAAAACCACTATAATATTGTAAAGTAATTAGCCTCCAACTAATAAAAATAAATGAAAAATAAATAAATAAATAAAATAATTTTATGGAGGGAGGGAGGGAGGTTCAAGAGAGAGGGGATATGTGAATACATGTATCTGATTCACTGGGCTGTCCAGCAGAAACTAATACAACATTGTAAAGCAATCAGACTCCAATTGAAAAACTTTAAAAATTTTAGAGGATTCTGGAAAGATCATGAATGTGCAAGTTGCTCAGTCATGTCCAACTCTGCAACCCCATGGACTATACAGTCCATGGAATTCTCTAGGCCAGAATACCAGAGTGGGTGACCTTTCCCTTCTCCAGGGAATCTTCCCAACCCAGGGGTCAAACCCAGGTCTCCCACATTGCAGGTGGATTCTTTACCAGCTGAGCTATCAGGGAAGCTCTGGTAAGATCATGGCAGTGATACAAGATTAACTGGGTTGACTCAATTTTCCTTTAATTATAGAGAATTATCTTTTAAAATCTTCATGTACTGAAGTTATATTTGCAGTTAAAGTTATATTTGTGATAGTAAGATGATATTACAAAATATTTCTTCTATAAAGAGTGCCTTGCATCTGTCAGAGTTTAAACCACTCCTATTGTGAGGCTCAAAGGGCCTAACCTGAAAATCCTTTGTCAGTATTGAATGATTACAAATTCTCATTCTTCCTAGGTTTCTGGTGATGTGACATCTGTTTCTCATTTTCTCCCTTAGGAGGCAGGTGAAACACGACTATCCCCATTTGACAGATGTAAATACTGAGGCAGTAAGCAGGGCAGAGACTTGAGCTATTTAAGGGGAGAACTGAGGGAGAGTCAGTTTGTCACCCATTCTCCAGACCACCAGGAATCTGTCCCGTGCCTTACACAAAACAGGGGTGAACCTGGGACTTTTGAACAATGATGCCAATATACAGATTTCTAGTCTAATGTCAGTTCCAATGAGATTTGGTTGGGGCTGATTTCTTAGAAGTAGTGAAAACCTAGTTATTGTCAAGAAACTTTTATATCTCCCTTATACCTCCTTATAACGTTGCTTTCCTTGATTTCAGCCACTCCTGGAGAAGGAAGGACTACCCACGGCTGGGGTCTGAGGAAGCAAATGCACCCACTACTTTTAGCACCTTCCCAAGACCTCGCTGCCAGGAAACAGCCGATGTAGAAGGCTGAAGTCAGGCCTTTCACCTAGAATCTTGCTTCCCCTACCTTGGTCAGCCTCCTCAGGCCTGCGAAGTCCAGTCTCCTCTTCCGCTACAGGGACCACACTTCCAGTTGCTTCTGCCCCTCCTCACCCACTGGTTCCCCTACAAGCCCCTCCACCTCTGTCCAGCCTCAGACATGCCAAGAATCCTTCCATCGCTATATCCTCTTTGCCCTAGACTTACAAAGTATATCTTTAAAAAATTCTGTTGCTTTTAGAGTCTTCTCTGATAGAGGGTAAGGGAAGTGCTGGCTTTCTGTCTCCCCTAAACCCTCAGCACAGATGCTATCGTTGTGTGACTTCTCATCCTCCAGACTTTTCAGTGACCTACCTACTAAACTCAGACTCTTCAACCCAGCATGGAAGCCCTCCCTTCCAGCTTATTTCTGTTCTTTTTTCTCTTCCAGATGAATCTTATTTTCTAGTCGTTTTTCTTTGGCCTGTGTCCCTCCTTTCAATTCAGAATCCTCTCTTTTCAGGGCTTAAAGGCCCACCTTTCTGCAGGTGCCTTCCCTGCCCCTTTCTTCTTCTGGCCCAGAGCACTTGGTCTATGCCACATATAAGACATCCCATTCTATAGTTATTTATTTATGTGTGTGTGTGTAATGTATGAGTGAGCTCCACTACAAGTGAGGGAAGGAAGCCCACCTTGCTCATCTTTGCATCTTGTTTTACAGTGCAAGGAGCACAGAACATATGCTGAATAATTCCTGGCTGGATGATTGAGGGAATAAATCATATTCATGACCTTGCCTTTGGCTGCTGCTCTGGCTCCTGGCAACCTGTCAACCTGTCATGTGGCTGCAGCTCCCCCTCTGAGCAGAGCTCAAAGAACATCAGCCCAGTGCCTAGTGCTCTAGAAAGGACTCCCTGTCTGTGTGTCTAATGTCTAGGGTGTGTGCAGCTGGTTGCAGAACCCACAGGTCCCGGTGGCCTCATTTGCTCATAGATTATCCAGAAGAGCAGGATACATAAAAGAAGGGTTTAAAACTTCCCTTTTGGTAGGGATTGTGTTGCATCTAAAGATTGCCCTGGGTAGAATTGTCATTTTAACAATGTTGATAATATTAGTTCTTCTAATCTAAGAACATGGTATATCTCTCCATCATTTTGTGTCATCTTCAGTTTCTTTCATTGGGGTCTCATAGTTTCCTGAGTACAGGTCTTTTACCTCCTTGGGTAGGCTTTTTTTCCCTAGGCATGTTATTCTTTTTGAAGTGATGGTAAGTGGGAAGAATATCTGAGTAAGTCCTCAGAAAATGCTACTATTAGTAGCTACTATAATGGTGAATAAGACTGTAAATATCATGAGCAGAGATAAAGTTAGAAGTCAAAGCCAAAGTTAAAGAGAGAAAAACCTTCCCCCCACCTCGTCCCCCTGCGCCCACCTTTTAATCCCCTCTGCTAGAGGAAGGTAGGGGCAGAGGGGACCACATTGCTTGGAGAAGAAATGCAGAGAGGCTGAGGCACAGGTGCATAAACACCTACAGTAATTACCTCATTAATATCAAAACCAGTTGGAAACAGGCTCATTCCAGAGGGCAGGACTGAGCCAGCTTCCTTCCCGAGGCCCCCAGCCAGCACTGCAGCTCCTCTGAGGCACGGGGCTGGCTTGAAAACTTTCTCCAACTCCTGCAGCTGTGGAGGAGGAAGAGGCAAGACCACCTGAAAGCCCCCGTCTAATCCCTCCTCCAGTCATCACCTTTCTCTAATCACCTTAGGTGCTGACTTAATAGAGCCTCATGTTAGCCTTAACAGCTGTTGCCCCATTTCAGGACCAGTAGACCTATAACCCTACCTTAGAAATGAATGATTTACCATGGGAAATTATGTGATTTGCCAAAGCTTTTTTTTTGCAATACAAGACAGTGAAAGGAGAAAAAGAGGGAGGAGATGAAGCTTTCAGGCATACATACTCTCCCTGCAGGAATCCAGAGTACACTCGGTTTATTTTGTGACTCTTCTTCACTGCCTTCCTCACCTCCTTATGTCCAGCCTTCAGGAAGCGCAGGTGTCCCCAAACCCTTAGGAGGGTGAGAGTCCTCTAGTAGGTTTGCGCCATTTCTTCCAGACCACACTGATTCTCTTCTCTTAGTGAAAGTGCCTGTGCGCCTCTTCTCATGCAGAACGGAGCAGAGACCACCTGGCTGCGAAGAGTGACGTTCAAAGTCACCAAGGACATTGATGGCCAAATCCAGATTGATACCAGAAGCTGCTGATGAGAGGGTCTGTCCAACCACAAGCCTGGGTTGAAGAGAATATTTTTAGAACATGCCTCACTCTTTGGCTCCCTTGACAACTCCTCACCAATGTTTTCTTATTTAATTACTTTCCATGTAATCTGCTCCTGCAAACTTGCCCTCAGTATCGCCTGCATGGACAGCTTCCGTCTTGCATTTCCTAGAAAATATGCATGCTCTGTCATTTGGCAAGCGCCTCCAGAGGTAGGAGAGAGATCTCTGTTGTGTCAATCTCCACTCCCATATCGCTATTAGTTTTTCCAAATGAAATGGAAGTGCTGCTAAACATCCTCAAAACCACAGGCTGAAGACGCTATTTTACCTTAAGAACTGCTTTTCATTTGCTCAGTGCCAGGGCCCCTGAGGGCCCAGGAGCATTCAGTGGACCAGGACTTCACTGTGACCTCTTGATTGACCTTCCAGTCATCTGATCTGGAAGGGCACAGCGGCAAGAGCTTGTGGGCAGAGGTGAGGGTGGGAGTGAAAGAAGGGGTTTTGGATAGGAAAGGTCAAGGGGTTTAATGGACATTGAATAGGAAGTTACATAAATCACGTACCTTGACTATGTGTTAATTTATTCTTTGGTAAAATAAAGAGGGGGCTTCCCTGGTGGCTCAGTCATAAAGAATCCACCTGCCGATGCAGGAGATGCAGAAGACACAAGTTTGATCCCTGGATCCAGGAGAGCCCCTGGAGGGGGAATTGACAACCCACTCCAGTATTCTTGCCTGGGAAATCCCATGGACAATGCAGGAGAAGGCTGAGAAATTTGTTATCCATATGGAGAAGAATAAAAACATGTCAGACATCAAAGAATCAGTTCCAAGTGCATGATAAAGCTCAGCATAAAATAAAAAACATAATCCTTTCTTTTTGAGAAAGAACTATAATTTATGCAAGCACTCTTTGTTTTGAACATTTTCATTACAACATGTATAAAAATACCGTGATGTAGTAGCTTGATCAGCTACTACAGTATTAATCAGTGTAGCTTGATCTTTGCATAAATTTGGAATTATTTTTTTAGGATTAGTTCCTTGAAGTTTCATAGATGGTTCTAAGCTAGCACCTGGCTTGATTCTTACTGATAGTCTACATATTCTTGACAGTAAATACCACATTTTCTTTTTAAATTGAAATAAAGTTGATTTACAATTTTCTGTTAATTTCTGCTGTACAGCAAAGTAATTTAGTTATATATATATCTGGAGAAGGAAATGGCAACCCACCCCAGTATTCTTGCCTGGGAAATCACATGGACAGATGAGCCTGGCAGGCTACAGTCCATGGGGTCGCAGAGTCAGACACGACTGAGTGACTAACACTTTAGTATTTATATTATCACTAACACTTTATTATATATATTCTTTTTTTTCTTTTCCAAATTATGATTTATCACAGAATATTGAATGTAGTTCCCTGTGCTATGTAACAGAAACTTGTTTGTCTATTCTGCATATAATGGTTTGCGTCTGCATATAATGGTTTGCGTCTGCAAACTCCAAAGTCATACTCTGTCCGTCTTCCACCTCCCTTCCCCCTTGGCTGCCCCAAGTCTGTTCTCTATGTTTGTGAGTTTGCTTTTATTTCATAAAAGTTCATTTGTGTCATATTTTAGATTCCATATATGAGTGATATTGTATGGTATTTGTCTTTCTGACTTCAACTTAGTATGATAATCTCTAGGTCCATCTATGTTGCTGCAAATGGCATTGTTTTGGGGTTTTACATGGCTATGTAGTATCCCGTTGTTTATGTGTATCACATCTTCTTTATTCATTCATCTGTTGATGGGTATTTAGACTATTTCCATGTCTTGGCTATTGTGACTAGTGCTTGTGTGAACACAGGGGTGGATGCATGTTTTTTAATTATATTTTTTTTGCCTGTATATACACCCAGAGATGGGACTGCTAGACCATATGGCAGCTCTATTTTTAGTTTTTTGAGGAACCTTCACCTGGTTTTCCGTAGTGGCTGTACCAATTTACCTTCCTACAAACAGTGTAGGAGGGTTCCCTTTCTCCACACCTTCTTCAGCATTTGTTATTTGTAGACTTCTTGCTTGTTTGTTTGTTTAAGTAAAACAGTTTGTTCATTTATTTTTTAATTAATTAATTAATTTTAATTGGAGGCTGATTACAATACTGTAGTGGTTTTGCCATACACTGACATGAATCAGCCATGGGTGTACACGTGTCCCGCATCCTGAAGCCCCCTCCCACCTCCCTCCCCATCCCATCCCTCAGGGTCATCCCAGTGCCCCCGCCCTGAGCATCCTGTCTCATCTGTAGGCTTCTTAATGATGGCCATTCTGACCCGAGTGAAGTGCTACCTCATTGTAGTTTGGATTTGCATTTCTGTAATAATTAGCAATATTGTGTCTGTTGCTAAATACTAGCATGTGTCTGTTGGCCATCTGTATGTTTTCTTTGGAGAAATGTCTGTTTAGGTCTTCAGCCCTTTTTTCAGTTGGGTTATTTGTTTTTTTGTTGCTGTTGAGTTGTATGAGCTTTTCTATATTTTGGAGATTAAGTCCTTGTCAATTGCTTCATTTGCAAATATTTTCTCCCAACCTGTATGTTATCTTTCCATTTTGTTTATGGTTTCCTTTGCTGTATAAAAGCTTGTAAGTTTGATTAGGTCCCACTTGTTTATTTTTGCTTTTATTTCTATTGCCTTGGGAGACTGACCTAGGAAAACATTGTTATGATTTATGTCAGAGAATGTTTTGCCTACATTCTCTCCTAGGAGTTTTATGGTGTCATGTTTTACAAAAACATAATACTTCTAGAAGGAAGTGTAGGGTTAGACATAAAATTAAAAAGAAACACAGTATAGGAATATAGTGACAAATTTGACTAACATTAAATCTAAAACTTCTTTTTAATAAACAACACCATAAACAAATATTAAAGGTAAGCCTGAGACATGGAGAAAATATTGGAAACATAGATAATTGTTAAAGGCCTAGTATCCAATGTTTATAAATAGGTACAATAAGAAAAAAAGTAGAAAACAAGCAAAACATAAGATGATAGTCATTACTTGTGAATAAACACATGAAAAGATTCTCAAAGTTCCCCCTAACTAATAAACTACAAATTAAAACAACTAGTATGTACCACTACTCACTCAACAAGTTGACCAAAATTTTAGAAGTCTTGTCATAAAAAGTGTAAGCATGGATAGATGGATAGATGAAAATTCTCCCCACACTGCTTTGTTTCTGGTTTCAATCACTTTGAGCCAGAAATTGCATACAATCTAATGAAACAGTAAAAGCACATGAAGAAATGGGAGATTTACAGAAGAGCATTGATTGCAACATTATTATAATAGAATAAAATAAGAGGAAACTACCTAAATGACCATCCACAGTGGATTAAGAAGTTATAGGATAAAATACAATAAAATATTACATAAAATTTAAAAGGAATAGACTAGAATTACATGTATTAACAGGGATACATCTCAAAGACATTATGTTAAATGAAAAAAAAGCAAATTACAGAATAGATATGATAGGATACCATTTACATAAAATTTGGAAGAATATAAAACAATCCTACTTATTTATGGATTCACATATGAGACATATTGTAGAGTAACATAAAGCACAAATGGGAATGATAACCATCAAATTTATGATGATGGCCACTTGTAGGGAAGATTTCAATTATAGCTGTAATCTTTTATGTAAAAAAAAACTAAAGCAAATAACGCACAATGTAAAGATTTGGTAGAGGGAGATAGTGGGCAAACAAGTGTTCATTGTGTTATTTTCTCTCCCTCTGTACATCTTTACAGAATTTTGTAATCCATTTTGAATGATTTAAAATTGGCTTTTACTTCCAACAGGAAGGAAGATGAAAGTAGAACAGGCCGCTGTTGAGTGGTGATGTATGATCTGCCGCATCCTTCCAACAGCCTAGGACAGCTGTTCCTAGTACCTAGCCCAGTGCCCGGCTCCAGGAGAGCAGGCAATAAACAAAGATGGAAAGAATGAATGGCTGAATGGGCTTGCGTTTGGAAATGGAATATGCCCAGTCATATGTACGCTGTGCCCTCTCTGTCATTAAATCACACTCGAAGCATCGTTTCCTTCCCATCCATCTCACTCAGCCTGACTGGCCATCTAGTATAATAACTCAGGGGAATTACATTTAGGGACCATTTTTTTTGCAGGACAGCAAGGAGCTGCAATTCAGTCCTGGCTGTGCTCCGAATTCATTAGTGTATTTTCGGCAACGTGTGGTGCTCAGAAGTAGAATCCTCTCTCAAAGCAGGGCACCACTGTCTTTCTTGTCGTATAGTCATAATAATAACCAAAAACAAACCCAAGAAAGTAAACCCACCAGGGAGGCCTTCCTCTTTAATTAAGGCTTTCTAATGAGCCTCAATCTCACCACGCATGGGACTCAGTTCTCCTTTATAAACAGAAGATTATCAATGTGGGGTGTGTTTTCTTTTGCAGCCCTGTTTGCAGCTGCTGTTTTTTCTTCATTTCCTTCTCCTGGTGCTGCTGGTCCTCTGTGTACATCAGATGCACACGGGTGAAGGGTATAACATCAGGAGGATCCAAACCTCTTTATTCACTCAGCCAGCTTGCAATTCTAAGATTCTTTGGGTGTCATCCAGGGAAATGTAATGTGGACCTGGTAGCTTAATTGGTTGGTAATTAAGGTAAAATCTTAGGTTCCAGCCCCCAAAAGACAGAATAATGGACTCTGCTCATCATTTGAGACAGAGCATCTCAAATATTAGCAAATGTATCGTTTATGTGAGGGGTGAGGGTCAGATAAACCAGGATGGCATGAATCATGGCAAAGTACACCACTACCAGTGGAACTCAAAATAGCCCTAATCTGGTGGGTCTGTGGATTCCTTTTATGAGAAAATGAGAGTATCTTACATGGGTAAAAATTATTAGTCATGTCCTCCTAACTCACTTACAAATGTGGAACTGAGAAAGTGACCAGGGTCAAGATTTCCATCTTTATTGCTGAAGAGTAGAAAATAGAGACTTGGTCTTTCTGTCATTTTTGTAATTTTTTTTTATGAATCTGAGGGTACATTATAAGGAAACATGTGAAAAACTCAAGCAAAGAGAAATTTGGGCTGCATCTCTGGGAAAAAAGAAACTAATCATGGTGAGATCCATTAGACTGTGTAACAGTTTCCCAAGGGAAATGACGTAAACCTTGGAGTCACAGTCATTTAAATTTGACCAAACCATACATTTGCGAGCAGACCCCAGAGAACAATCCTGCATTGAAGAGGGGATGGGAAGGTGATAGGTCAGATGATCTAATAGATCTTTTTCAACTTAATTTCTAGGATTGTAGGATCCTAATTGAAATGAACTATATTGCCTATTATGAACTTGTTACATTAATATTCTGTAAGGTCTCCAAACAGGTCAACGGGGTTTCAACTTTTTCTTCTTTCTGTGAAGCCAGTGTCCACTAACTATCTTAACCATGTACCTGCCACTTATACACTGACTTCTTCCTAACAATGCTTGAAAAGTCTTTAAAAGAAATTAGAGCATATATTATGAGTTGAAAATTTTATTCATAGTAGTTTGACTGTGTGGATCACAATAAACTGTGGAAAATTCTGAAAGAGATGGGAATACCAGACCACCTGACCCGCCTCTTGAGAAACCTGTATGCAGGTCAGAAAGCAACAGTTAGAACTGGACATGGAACAACAGATTGGTTCCAAATAGGAAAAGGAGTATGTCAAGGCTATATATTGTCACCCTGCTTATTTAACTTATATGCAGAGTACATCATGAGAAACACTGGGCTGGAGGAAGCACAAGCTGGAATCAAGATTGCCAGGAGAAATATCAATAACCTCAGATATGCAGATGACACCACCCTTATGGCGGAAAGTGAAGAAGAACTAAAGAGCCTCTTGATGAAAGTGAAAGAAGAGAGTGAAAAAGTTGGCTTAAAGCTCAACATTCAGAAAACTAAGATCATGGCATCTGGTCCCATCACTTCATGGCAAAGAGATAGGGAAACAGTGGAAACAGTGGCTGACTTTATTTTTCGGGGCTCCAAAATCACTGCAGATGGTGATTGCAGCCATGAAATTAAAAGACACTTACTCCTTGGAAGGAAAGTTATGACCAACCTAGACAGCATATTAAAAAGCAGAGACAATACTTTGCCAACAAAGGTCCATCTAGTCAAGACTATGGTTTTTCCAGTGGTCATGTATGGATGTGAGGGTTGGACTATAAAGAAAGCTGAGCACCGAAGAATTAATGTTTTTGAACTGTGGTGTTGGAGAAGACTCTTGAGAGTCCCTTGGACTGCAAAGAGATCCAACCAGTCCATCTTAAAGGAGATCAGTCCTGGGTACTCACTGGAAGGACTGATGTTGAAGCTGAAACTCCAATACTTTGGCCACCTGATGCAAAGCGCTGACACATTTGAAAAGACCCTAATACTGGGAAAGATTGGGGGCAGGAGGAGAAGGGGATGACAGAACATGAGATGGTTTGATGGCATCACCGACTCGATGGACATGGGTTTGGGTGGACTCTGGGAGTTGGTGATGGACAGGGAGGCCTGCCGTGCTGCAGTTCATGGGGTCTCAAAGAGTCAGACACGACTGAGGGACTCAACCAAACTGAACTGAAGTCCAGTAGAATGAGAAACATGCTTTAATATCCTTGAGATGAGCTGTGACAACAAATATTCTGGCAAATAGCACAGTGGTGAGCTGGTTCAATAGTGGAGTTGTCTCCACGTAAGTTCCAGGACTGGGCTTCCCGGTGGCTCAGAGGTAAAGAATCTACCTGTAGTGCAGGAGATGCAAGAAACTATCCCAGGGCTTGATCCCTGGGTCCAGAAGATCCCCTGAAGGAGGGCATGGCAACCCACTCTAGTATTCCTGCCTGGAGAATCCCATGAACAGAGGAGCCTGGTGGGTTACCGTCCATGAGGTCGCAAAAAGTTGGACACCACTTAAGTGACTGAGCACGTATGTGTGCAAGATCCGGCACTAAAATCTGATTGCTCACTTATGGTCCTGACTTTTCCCTTTAGCTTTAACTGATGATTGAAAGGGGATGTTGGTCACTGGAGAAATCTTAGCAGAGGTCCTGCTGTCACAGACCAACCCAGTTTTCCACTAATGTCAGCCTCTGTTCCTTGACTATCCTCTCGACATGGACTCCAGTGAACAAGCTCAGACAAGACCATGGGTGGGCTGGCCAGGACTGGTCTGAGAACCACTGCTGAAGGTGCACAGGTCACGGTAGCCCCCAAAGTAGTGACAGTTTAGGGCAGGTGGAAGAGCCAGGTGGTTCCATTGCCCATGTGGTGTTTCAGATGAATGTAGCTGCGGAATAGAGAGAGTGGTAACTTGATTCAGTCTAAGGATTGCCCCCAAAAGGTTCTTTAAAAAAAAAAGGAACATAATTGCTTTTCAACGTTGTGTTCATTTCTGCTCTAAGACAAAGCGAATCAGCTACATGTGTGCACATGTCTCCTCCCTCTTGAACCTCCCTCCCACCCCCATCCCCATCCCACCCCTCCAGGTCATCACAGAGCATAGAGCTGAGTTCCCTGTGCTATATCGCAGGTTCCCACTAGCTAGCTATTTTACACAGAGTAGTATATATATATATGTCAGGGCGACTCTCTCAGTTCATCCCACCCTCCCCCTCCCCCACTATGTTCACATGTCCATTCTCAGCGTCTGGGTCTCTATTCCTGCCCTGCAAATAGGGTCATCTTCTTTGCGGATGTCCCCAATATGTTCCTTATAGACCACAGAACCCTAGAGATTAGCATGCAGCGGAGAATATCAAGCTCCACCTAACTTAAATTCAGAAACTGGGCTTTTATTAGCCTGCAGGGAGTTTTCACGGTATTGGAGAGATCACCTTGCAAGATCACAGGGGTGTGCCGTCAGGTGGGTAGGAGGACTGGGAAGTCCCTGTTCCCGCAGGAATCAGCGGGTGTCACCTCACTATGCAGTTGTCCCTGGCTCCTTCAGGCAGATCCCGGGACCTCCCGTTTCCATTACAGGATTTCTAATACATAATTGTCAGTGTGCATAGCATATCCTATAGGCAAGGGAGAGACTGTTACTTCATCTGTTTTCCCTCAGAGTATGGCTCAGTTCCTGATGTAGAAGGCACTTAATGAAAACTTGTTAGGTTATTACAGTGTTATCTTAGAACCTTGGCTTTTTCGCCTGTGAAGTGGCATAATAATACTAACTCAAATGGCTGTTCTCAGGATTAAATGTCAGAATAGATGAAGGACTTAGGAGAGTAGCCAGCACTTAAATAACATAGTTCATCTCCCCCACTGTTTTGGGTGTGGGAAGGTTATTTCTGGTGCTGATAGATAACAGGCAAAAAATGTTTTTTAAAACAGTAAATAAACCAGAAATGTTGCACACTTGAATTTTGTGTTGCAGTTTTATCAGGTTACCAGAATAAGTCAGCATTTGTACTCCACTTGGCATGGTAGAGAGGATACCAGCTCCAGTGATAAGTTCCAGTGCATTCAATCTTCTCTTCATCATATACCATAAATAAATGAGGGAGGTTTCTGAGATGTTCAGACTTGATTCTGTTTCAGACATCCATGAGATAAACTTGGAGAGTGAGTAAGCACTTCTCATCAGTAATGATAAAAATGACTATTGGGAAGTGGCCCTGTTGATTGATGGTCAGAATTTCATTTTTGTTGTCCTAGAATATCTTCAGGCTCTCCTGCTAAATGCCCCTAGAAGCATCTCCTTATTTACTTTATTTCTACAAAACAAAGAGTTCCTAGGGAGTGACTTGTCAAGGAGGTTTATGTGGTTGAAAGGCACCAGAGTGTGATGCTGGGTTTGCAAGGCCATCCTTGGACTGATGGTTGGCAGGAACTAGCATAAAGGATAGTCTGCTTCTAACCAAAGCCAAGTGGGCCTTAGGAAGCATCACTATGAACAAAGCTAGTGGAGGTGATGGAATTCCAGTTGAGCTATTTCAAATCCTAAAAGATGACGCAGTGAAAGTGCTACACTCAATGTGCCAGCAAATTTGGAAAACTCAGCAGTGGCCACAGGACTGGAAAAGGTCAGTTTTCATTCCAGTCCCAAAGAAAGGCAATGTGAAAGAATGTTCAAACTACCACACAATTGCACTCATCTCACATGCTAGTAAAGTAATGCTCAAAATTATCCAAGCCAGGCTTCAGCAATACGAGAACCGTGAACTTCCAGATGTTCAAGCTGGTTTTAGATAAGGCAGAGGAACCAGAGATCAAATTGCCAACATCTGCTGGATCATTGAAAAAGCAAGAGAGTTCCAGAAAAACATCTATTTCTGCTTTATTGACTATGCCAAAGCCTTTGACTGTGTGGATCACCACAAACTGGAAAATTCTGAAAGAGATGGGAATAGCAGACCACCTGACCTGCCTCTCGAGAATTCTGTATGCAGGTCTGGAAGCAACAGTTAGAACTGGACATGGAACAGCAGACTTATTCCAAATAGGAAAAGGAGTACGTCAAGGCTGTATATTGTCACCCTGCTTATTTAACTTAAATGCAGGGTACATCACAAGAAACACGGGACTGGATGAAGCACAAGCTGGAATCAAGATTGCCGGGAGAAATATCAATAACCTCAGATATGTAGATGATACCAGCCTTATGGCAGAAAGTGAGGAGGAACTAAAGAGCCTCTTGATGAAAGTGAAAGAGGAGAGTGAAAAAGTTGGCTTAAAGCTCAACATTCGGAAAACTAAGATCATGGCATCTGGTCCCATCACTTCATGGCAAATAGATGTGGAAACAGTGGCTGACTTTATTTTTGGGGGCTCCAAAATCACTGCAGATGGTGATTGTAGCCATGAGATTAAAAAACACTCCTTGGAAGAAAAGTTATGACCAACCTAGACAGTGTATTAAAAAGCAGAGACATTACTTTTCCAACAAAGGTCTGTCTAGTCAAAGCTATGGTTTTTCCAATAGTCATGTATGGATATGAAAGTTGAACTATAAAGAAAGCTGAGCGCCGAACTTTTTGAGCTTTTGAACTGTGGTGTTGGAGAAGACTCTTGAGAGTCCCTTGGACTACAAGGACATCCAACCAGTCCATCCTAAAGGAGATCAGTCCTGAGTGTTCATTGGAGGGACTGATGTTGAAGCTGAAACTCCAATACTTTGGCCACCTGAAGCATGAAGAGCTGTCTCATTTGAAAAGACCTTGATGCTGAGAAAGATTGAAGGCAGGAGGAGGAGGGGATGACAGAGGATGAGATGGTTGGATGGCATCACTGACTCAATGGACATGAGTTTGAGCAAACTCCGGGAGTTGGTGATGGACAGGGAAGCCTGGCGTGCTGTGGTCCATGGGGTCGTGAAGAGTCGGACACAACTGAGCGACTGAACTGAACTGAACTGAACCAAAGCCAGGTTTCCACTTTCCCACCAGCTCTGCATTTTACCTGTTACATCACTGCAGCCCTGCGGCTCACTCCCTGCAGCTGCCCTCTGATTGCTATACCAGGCAATGGAGCCGTAAGAAGCAAAGCGGGGGCCGAGAAGAGGAGAAGGCAAACATCACCAGCACTCAGTTGTCACTCGAAGGCATTTCCGAGGCTGATCCCCTCTTGCTCTGCTGTAGGCCCAGTACCTGGCAGTGGATCTGGTTCTCCACCCCCAAGCCCCATGCCTGCCGTTGTCTATCATCCCTGGGTTCCCAGTTCTTCCACAGTCTCATCTCTCAACCATGTGAAATCTGCATTGTTCTGGAGGCAGTGAGCCACTGCCTTCTCTTTTTCCTGCTTTTAATTCCAGCTGAACTCTGGACTTCTGATATTAAATCCTTATCATGGGAATTGCCTCCCTGAAGGGCAGAAATTCCCCTACTCCTGTGTTGCCCCAGCTGCCCTCTGCTGGTCATCAATGGGTACTGTGGTCAACCCTTTGTCACCCTTGGCATGGAACAGGAAATCCGTCTTTGCTCTTTCCTCATTCTCATGCTTTCCTATCCTTCTTTTTAAAAAATTTGGTTGTACACTCTCAGACTTTTTCAAGCAACACTGAAACACCTCGTATCCCCATGCTCCTGATGACCATCTCCTGGATCTGCCATAAAGCGTTCCCCACAGCATCCAGCACTGGCCAGGCCCATGGTTGAGCTGATCCTTAGTCACCTTGCTGAAATGGTTATGGAGCACTGCCTGGGGCTGGTGGGTGTGGGCTTTAAAAATTAGAGGATTTTATGTTAGAGCAGAGTTTCTCCAAGTTGCATCATTGATATTTGGGACCAGACCATTCTTTGTGGTGTGGCTCTCTCCTATGCCTTGAGGATTGTTTAGCATCATCGCTGGCCTCCACCCACCAATAGTGCCTATCCCAAGTTGGCTGACCTCCCAGACAACCAAAAAAATCCTCTCCAGACACTGCCAAGTGTCCCCTGGGGAGCAAAATCCTCACTGCTGAGAGCTGCTGCATTAGAGGGGATAGAGCAGAAGGCCCACCTTCCTCAGAGGGACTTCTGAATGCTACAAGTGCAGGTCTATTCTCTGGGCCATTCAGGGCTTTGCAGGACACCCAAGTTTTCTGCAGAGATGGACACAGCTGCTGAATGTGCTGTGGGGAGTGGAGTGGTCTCATGGAGAGTCTCATAAAGGTTGCTGATGGATCTTCCTGGTTCCTGCCTCCTGTCCCACTCGGGCGCTCAACTCTCTCAAGCCTGAGCCCTACCTTCTGAGCCTTCCTGAGGGTCACTGCTCAGTCGTATCCTGCCTTCCCATCCCTCTCTCAGCCGCCACCTCTGGTGATCTGCGCAGCTGTGACCCCCAGCCTTCATACCTCTTCTCCGTCCGCTTTCTCTCCACCATTGATGGGACAAAAATCTCGTGTCTGAAGGCATTTCTCCTCTTTTCTACACCACTATGGGTTTATAACAAGATAGTCCCTTACAGCATTAGTTATAATCTCTTAAGAGAGGAGGGGAAGTTTTTGTGGTGCTGACCGGTTTACCTTTAATCAGAAGTCATTCCTCCTACTTGTCTTCTCCCAGACACCCCTTGTCTGTCTCCCCGGGAGCAAGCAGCATTCTGGACTTACAGCTCCACCGCAAGTGCTTAGATTGTCTATCTTTTGTCAGCCTTCCCGACTGGACAATAAGCTCTTTAATTCAAGCATCCTGTCTTTTTCATCCTTAACATCTCCAGCACTGAGGCCAGAGGTGCTCACAGTGCAGAGCACGTGCTTAGCAAAGGTCATTGAATGCACAGATAACTTCAGCCTTGGAAAAAAAATCCCCTAATTGAAATTCAGCAGCAGTAGACTTTCTTGAACTTTAAGAAATCTGAAGAGAAAAGGCTTTGGATTTTTTGTCCGTGTTTCTCCTCCTATCTCTGCTTTAACTTGTCAGAAGCTGCATTCAGCCTCTGGGATTGCCCAGAAGCTTGGACTGGAAATCTCCTGATGTTTGTGATCTGCTGCATTCTACACAGGGATGAAGTCCACTCCTCTGACGTCCCAGCTGGCATGCCCTGCTGATATTGCCACAGCGCTAATGCTGCAGATTAATGACACACCCTGACAGAGAGACACCTTTTTCCCAGTTGTGACTAATGCGATATTGATGGCATCCCCTTAGACAGCCATCTAAATATAGATACAGCAGGATGAGCTAAAGAGAAGAAAATGCAAATATCAGTTTCTTTGTGTAACAGTTCCATAATATTTTCTGGGAGCCAGCCCAACATTATGAAAATCACTGAGAAGAATCAGACAAGCTTTTCTTCCGAGGGCACTTTTATATTTGCAAAACAACCATCATTGTCAGCTTTGATTAATATTTATCAGTATGGATCATGGTTCATTTTATTAACTCTTCCCCAGGACTATTAAACTCCAGAACAGTTACATTACAATTAAGGAAGTAAAGGTCTAAAGAGGTTTGGCAACTTGCTTAAGGCCATGCAGTAAATCTGGTACCAGATTGAGACTGGGAGGCAAGATCTTTAGTATTCAGTTATGGGCGCTAGTGGTAAAGAACCTGCCTGCCAGTTCAGGTAGATGTAAGAGACACAGGTTTGATCCCTGGGTCAGGAAGATCCTCTAGAGGAGAAAATGGCAACCCACTCCAGTGTTCTCCTGGAGAATCCCGCGGACAGAGGAGCTTGGCAGGCTACAGTCCAGAGGATTGCACAGTCGAATACGACTGAAGTGACTTAGCACACATGCATGCCTCTCTGAGAAGGGCTGTGACTCTGGGTAAGCTCTGGAGGGTTGGGGGGCGGGGAGTTGCCTCACCTTGGTTCACCCATCAGACAAAGTGATGCCTGGTAGCTCTCCCAGACTCTCACAAGGAGCAAGCTTTTCAAATGAAAAGGAAGCCAGCTCTTTTTCCTGACATGCATCACATCTCTCGCTGAAGGAAGAGACCCTTTGCTGCCTGGATTGTGCACTGGGGCATGTCACAGTCTAGACAGCATATGAGAGACAAAAGGCTCACTTGTCATCCGCCTTTCACTGGGTGGAGAGACAGCCTGAAAGCTCTGTGAGACGCCGCCCCACATATGAACTGAGAGGAGCATATGTAACAGTTCTGAGCCGGCGGCCGTCTGTGGCTGTGGCACTAAAGGCGGGGCTAAACGGAGATTTGCTCAAGGTTTAGGAGATAGGTTCTGGGTTCAGACGCCAAGACTGAATCCATAAGGTCGTCTTGCCTGCCTCCATCCAGCCTGGTCCCCTGCTCCTTGAAGCTTCCCTTCGCAGCCTGGCTGGGTCCCTATCCCATCAGAAGCTTCCTGGGGGAACTCCCCTTCTTATCCTCTGCTCATAGCTCTTGAGCCAGGTGGGGGCGGGAGCGCATCTGCCACCTGGGGAGCAAGGACGCATGCGCAGAGCAGTCTGGGACTTTGATGCACCCACCGGGAAATGCTGCTCAGTGGTGAGACAAACCACATGGCTGTTTCCCATCCCTGCTTCTGCCTCCTCCTCCCCTCTATGGATATGGCTTTGAGTGCTCAGGAAAGGAAAGTTATCCAAAGCCAGGGACGGAAGTTGAAGCCTGCTTGCAGCCTGCCACTAGCTAGCTGTGTGATCTTAGGCAAGTTCCTTAAGCTCTCTGAGTCTCTAAGTCCTCATTAAAATGAGAATGATAGCACCCATCTCACCTATGATGCAGGGTCAAATGAGATACTGAACACTGTATAGAAAGGATGCGCCTCAAACATGAATGATGGTGATGATACCTTTATATCAGCTATGTCGAGTATACCCTTACTGTCTTCAGCTGAGGTTAAGAGAAACAGAACCTGTTAGGCACCCAGCTCCTGTGATAATCCATAATTATCATAACTATGAGGATTTGCTTCTTGTATCATTATGCTCTGTCAGATAGAAAGACTGGGATGTGCCAATCTATCACCCTGGCAATAATTAAGCACTTATAACATTTAGGTAGACCTTGTGGATCATAGAAAAACAGACCTCATACCATCCCTCTCCCTAAAGAATATACTAGAAAACAAGGCAAGAGTTGAAAATATATCTGCTGGGGCCAGCAGTATTCAACCTTTTGGCAATGCCATAGTCTCTTGGGCACTGAAGTGTCTAGAAAGTACCTTTTATGTTGCTCGGCAGTGCTGCCCCCTGAATATCACCCCTTAACAAAGGCTCTCTTTTCTCCTTAACAGAGGTAAGGACCAAAAGCAAGCTTCTGATTTCTTTTAAGTCAAGAGACCTCCTGCCCTCTTGCTCAAGACTCTCCTTGTAGCTTCTCCTTTAATCTTGAGTTTGAATGGAACGAGTCCTTTCTCTTCCTAAGCCCATCGTCCAGACGCTCATGACACTCACTAGCCGTGGCTCCTGTCTCCTCCTCACTGGTCCCCTGTCCCCATCTCCTGGAGCCAGTGCCCCACAACACATGAGCACTTTCTCCACTCTGCTCCGTAGGTGGCCTGGTTGTTCTCTAGCCCTATTAATAGCTTCTGGCCTGCAAAAGCTGAGACCAATTCAAGATTTGCATAACAGTCCAAGGCAACAGAGGATGTGTCAAGAGGCAGTGGGTGATTAATCGCCAAATGAACTGAACAGATACCCTCCTTGTTACAGGAGTGGAGCCTCCTTGGGTCCTTTTTGGGGAGAAAGCAGAGCATGCATCATAAACAAGCACAAATGAACAAGCTGACTCAGAGGAAAGAGGTCAGAATGGACAGAGGAAATCTGAGGAACTGGCCCCTGAGGGGTCAGTGACCAACTGTACCACACAGGAAGTACTGGGCCATGAAAAGTTACTGCCATTTTAATAATTCCAAAGCAGTTGAATATTGATTCTTTCACATGATTAAACTTAAACATTTTGGGATTTAGTAAGCATTTTTTATTGTATTTTTAATTGGAGGATAATTTCTTTACAATATTCTGTTAGTTTCTACTATACATCCACATGAATCAGCCATAGGTATACATGTTCCCCACTGTCTGACCCTCCCTCCCACCTCCTACCCCATCTCACCCCTCTAGGTTGTTTCAGAGCACTGGGTTTGAGTTCCCTACAGCGAATTCCCACTAGCTATCTATTTCACATATGGTAATGTATACGCTTCAATGTGACTCTTTCAATTCATCCCTCCCTCCCCTTCTCCCACTGTGTCCACAAGTCTGTTCTCTATGTCTGCATCTCCACTGTTGCCCTGCATACTTCCATGAACAGTTAATGTGACTCTTTCTGTCAATTAGAAGATAAGTCTGGAACATAGTTTTGGTATCTTATTTGGCCATTAGTACTGATAGCTAACATTTGTCTCATCCTTTCTATGTACCTTACACACCACATGGTTTGCCTTATTTCAAACTCATGAAACCTGTCAATTAGGTCATTTTTATTCTTATTTTACATAGGGACTGAGGCTCAGAAAAGTTAGTTAACTTGCCCAGTTATACAGTTGGAAAGTGGTGGAGCTGAGACTGGGACTTGAACCCAGGATTCTTCCGGCTCCAGAGTCCACACAGTGCTTCCCAAGGATACATCATGGATGATTTGTTGCTCAAACCTCAGCTGCTCAGTCAGCTTTCCTATTTATAGTTGATGTTCAAGAAACATTTATTGAGTCAAACTAAACACACACATCCAAAGGTTCAGTCACTATATCTTCTTCCAAAGCACAGGTGTATTAACTGTTTATGCAGCCCATCCAAAACATTTCCCTTTCCTCTACACAGTTACTAGGTATCTCTGAACCACATTTTCTCTCCCAGTAAATATTTAGTGAATATATACTATGTGAAAAGCCTCATTCTTTCTGCTCTCATGTCCTTAATTTCCTCAATTAAAAATACACCATGCACACACACCTTTGCCAGCCTCTATACTCTGAAAGCACAGAGTTGAATGAATGAGGTCTCCTGCTTCCCATGAACTCAGAGTCAAGTAGAGCAAGTAAACCATAAGCCTAAGCCAGTCGCTGTCCCACAACGTGAACTGGAGCAAAATAAGAGAGGAATGGACGCGGCACACAGGGTAACATGTCAGGAGACAGGATGAACCATAAGGGCAGCCAGGGGACTTCACAGAGAGCTACGCTCGACAGCTCTGCAAGCCCCCGATGCAGTGCCAGGCATGTGGTAGGCATGCAGCACATTCTGATAAACAGAATCGCATTGACGAAACCTAAAGTTTGAGAGGGGCATGACATGGAATGTGGCTTGAGAGTTTATACTGTGGATTTTTCTCTGCTGAGCACTGGGGCGTCCTGAAGAAGTTTAAATAGAAGAGCTCAGGCTCAGATTTGCTGGGTATGTGGCTGGTATGGGTGACATAGAAGAAGAGGTGGAAGGAGATGAACGTGCTGAATGAGACCACTGCCTGCCCTCTGAAAAGCGGGGGCAGGATGGAGGAGGGGTGCGTGCCTTGCAGGGGACGAGGAAAGAGAGGTTGCAGTACCACTAGCCCACAATATCTGGTGTCCTCTAGAACTTCTCTGATTGCATTCTTTATTTCAGCATTTATATTTATACCCTACTTTCTAAATCTGAGATGGTTCGTAATACAAGAAACATCTAAGTTTATTATTTTATTTTTAAATTAAATTTTATTTTCTTATTGAAGTATAGTTGGTTTACAACACTGTGTTAGTTTCGGGTGTACAGAAAAGTGATTTGATCAAACAATTTTTTCAGATTCTTTTCTGTCATAGATGATCACAAGATACTGAGTATAGTTAATACAGTAAATCCTTGCTATTTGTTTTATATCTAGTAGTGTGTATCTGTTAATCCCATATTCCTAATTTATCCCGCTCATCTCCCTTTCTACTTTAGTAATCTTAAGTTTGTTTTCTGTGTCAGTGAACCTCTTGCTGTTTTGTAAATAAATTAATCTGTATTATTTCTTAGATTCCATATATAAGTAATAACATAGTATTTGTCTCTCTCTTTCTGACTTACTTCCCTTAGTATGATAATCTCTAGGTCCATCTCTGTTGCTAAAAATGGCAATATTTCATTATTTTTATGGCTGAGTAAAATTCCATTGTGTGTGTATGTAGATGAATAGATATCGCTTCTTGTAATAAATATATTAAAATAGAAACAGATTAGGTATATATCAGAAAGATCCATTGTATATATGTGTATATAAATAATATATCAGAAAGAGAGAGAGAGAGTCTGAAACCACAGTCTAGGCCAACTCTCTACTATTACTGAGTGCTAAGTTCGGTGCTAAGCTTCCAAGCAGCCAAAGCGAAAAGTACAGACTAGAGTTGTTTAGTCCGTGTTGCTTTTTAGGAGAGAAGACGTTTTTCTTGGTGCTAAATTCGGACAGGGATTTCTCCAGCTGGCCCCTATTCGTGGTGCTAACAACAACACTGCGTCCACATGTCCCTCCTCCGTCCTCAGACGCCGCCCCCTCTGAGCGCTCTCGTCTGCCCGTCCCGCCTGAATCTGCAGCCTGCACTCAAGCGCTGAAGGAAACACAACCTCTGCTTGTGCGCCCCAGCCAGGTCTACACGATGTCTGCTCTGTCGTAGTTACGACTTAAGGTTATGTTTTCAATTCCTGCAGGAAGTGGGGGCAGCACAGGGCACTCTGCTTGACGCGCTGTGGTGGCCTGAGTGGGCAGGAAGCCCAGCGGGGAGGGGATACACGGGTGGGCATGGCTGATTCACTGTGCCACACAGTACGGACTAACGCAACCTGGGAAAGCTACTCCCATAAAAACTAATTGAAAAAAACAAACGAGCATGGGCACTAAGACGTGAAAAATCTTTCTGTATTTACTGGAAAACCAGACATTGTCAAGCCTTCATTCTGCAAGTACTTACCAAGAACCCACTCTAGGCAGCACATATTTAGGCAAAGATTGTGCACCAGGGAACCACACAGTCAAGTCCTCGCCCTGTGGAGCCTATATTTTGGTGAGAGGGCAGACGACACATAAACAAATAAATATATTCCTTCCAGTAGGGACAGGTACTGACTGGGAAGACAGAGCAGGCTACAGGGGCTGTGTGTGCTACTTTGGGGCTGGCTAGCTCAGGAAGCCTCCTTTATGCAGCTCAGCTTTCCTCCCGTGACTTTCTATCAGACTGCATCACCTTTTCCTCAGCAACAGGACACAAAATAAGCATTACAGAATCAAATACCTTTCACCAAGTTGACCGCTAAGGATGGCAGGAAAATGTTCTGCTACTATTTGAGGCAGAGGTTTTTGCCAAATTGCTCGTAACAAAATAACCATTCATACCAGTCCGGTCACTTCAATGGTAAATCTAATCTGAACCTAAGCTGCTGAATCCATGCTCTTTCTGAATTCCCTTCCAGGGTGCCAGAACAGAGTTATTTATGCAGCACTTATATGGGTCATGGCCTCAACATATGTTAGCTCGTGGAAAGAGATTCTTAGTAATCATGAAAGGAAAGAGGCAATAGAGCAGATGGTTAAGAAGCTGGGTTTTGGGCCAGACTGCTTGGGTCTACACCTGAACCCTAAGAATTCCTAGCTGGTGATCTTAGGCAAATTATTTGACCTGAGATTGGTCTTCTTACTTGTAATAATAATAAATACCTCAGAAGGTTGTTGTGAGAATAAAGTAGTTAACACATAGGTATATGACATTTAGAATATATCTGGCATAAAACCCTTAGCAAGTGTTTATGATTATAACTCCAATTCACAGATGGGAATATTGAGGCTCTGAGAGATTAAGTAACCTGAGTTCATACAGGTAATGAATGGCAGATTTAGAAATTAAACCTAGGCTTTTCTGACTCTAAATTCATGCTCTCTCTGCTATGACTGCCTCTATCACAACCAATGGGAATTAAAATAATGTTTCCAATAAGAGATTTAGATCCAAATAACAGTAGCAGAACAGAGGCACTCAAGAGAAACTGAGGTCATGTTTTACTGGTGATGATCAACCAGCAATATTGATCAAGTGCTGCTATGCCCCTAGGCCTCCCACTCAATAAACAGTGGTAACTCAAAGCAAGTGGATTTAGCCTTTGCCTGAGTTTTCCAATTCATTCCTTCATTTGTTTGTTTGTATAACTTTAACTGAGCTGTGGGGGATTCACAGGAACAGATGAAATGATCCCACTCTCAGTCTGGGGAAGAAAGGGCAGAAAACATACAAATGACAAACCAGCAGAGAAAATGGTCCAGTCACAACAGGACCGGAATGAGAAGTATGAACAATTTGTCCTGGGTGGGACTAGTCTCAAATAGTTTGGTCTAGCCTGTGCAGGAAGTGACCAATATAAACTAGCTTGGGTTCTCTGAAACTATCATGTCACATTTAAGTCCCAGAGAATGAAAGGATACTGAATAAATTTACGGGTGAAAGCATTACAAATTCAGTGCATGTTTTAGGAATTAGGTTTTATGTGATGACTCCACATTTGTAACATGTTTTTAATCCATCAGTGTTTGTATGGGAAAAAATCTGAATTAGAAACCTTCATGCTAAAAAAGCTCTGTGGTTCAGCAACTTATATCAGTCAGGGAGAGGTCAGAAAACTTTAACAAGATAAATTTAACAAAAAAGAGTTGTTAACCAGATACATTGTTAGCCAGGAAACTAAAGCTGTAAAAAGAAAACTACAGTATCACGGGGACTTCCCAGGTGGCACTAGTGGTAAAGAACCCACTTGCCAGTGCCGGAGACCTAAGAGACACGGGTTTGATCCCTGGGTCAGAAAGATGCCCTGGAGCAGGAAAATGACAACCTGTTCCAATATCCTTGCCTGGAGAATTCCATGGACAGAGGAGCCTGGTGGGACACAGTCCATGGAGCTGCAAAGAGTCAGACACGACTGAGTGACCGAACACACAGCACTGCAGAGTAAAACGGAGGAAGCAACTGCAGAAAGGAGTTCCCACCTCCATGGGGGCAGGAGGCGACAAGGGAAGACGTTGGAATTATTAAAACTTAGAAGCAGGGAATGGGGGGTTTCTGGGTACTGGGACCCAGACCTCTGAGGAGAGGGTGCTGGCCCAGGCTGGCATCTCTCCAGAGACACAAAGAGAGTGGTTCTGTACCGGTAGGAGACATTGCAAACTGGACTCAGCTGCCACTGTAGAAACGTGAAGAAGCATTTCTGGACTGTTCCTCACCGGAATAGGAAGGAGACAAGGGCCAGGAAGCAGCAGATAGGAAGCGGCAAGTCCCTTCTTCCTCCTCCAGTTTTCTTCCACTTTCTAGCACTCCCTCTGGTAGAGTCTAATGCGGAACTAGTTGGCAATATGAGTATGAACACAATACAAGGGCGAACATGGAGTCAGCCCTCATTTTCAGCCTAGAAGGGAAGACAGACATGGAAACCAGAAGGCACAACACGGTATGTATGATACCAGAAGACTGTAGAAGTCTGAAGGGAGCGCTGAATTAGAAATAATTATTCCCAAGGGAGCAGATGGGAACGATTTCATGGCTAATCCCTGAACTGACCTTTACAGGTGAGTCAGGCAGTACTGGTCACTCACGAGAGCATCCATATAAGAGCAGCCTGGACAAAGACATACGAGCAGGAAGGAGTGGGTGCATCCACAGTTCATGAAAATAGTGCTGCCTGGCTGGACTGTGGGATAAGAAATGATAGATGTGCTAAGACATACAGTTCATGCAGTAGGCAGGGGTCAGATCAGGAAGACTTCCCTGTGCCGGCTGGATTGTTCGAACCCTGTTTTACAAGCAGTAAAAGATTTAAATTCGGGGAGGAATGTGAGCAGAACTGTGTGTGAATGACAATGCTGATTTATTAGTATCATGGGGAAAGGAGGACAGTGAAGACTGCTGTAACACTCCAGATGTGTAATGGTGAGAACCTTACCGACGGAAATAGCAGTAGGGATGGAGTGGACGGGATGGACAGGAGAAATGCTGAGTGGGCAGAAATGAGAGCAGCAGGAACTTCAGAGAGAAAACAACACCAGAGTCTGGGTTATTGGCTGAGGTCACTGGACAGATGGCAGCACCATTCTCCAAAATGGGAGGTTAGTGGAGGTTGCGCTATGGGTGAGGGATGATGATGACTTAAGTGCTGTGTACATGGATATTTCAAATGATGAGGAGAGTTCCTTACAAGGCAGTTGAGTTGATGCCAAACTCACCTTTAATAGGACTCTACAAACCGATGACATCAACTACTGCCTTCCTAAGAAAGTGTTGCTCATCAAGAGGATGGAAACCATTCAGTGATTCCAGAAAAGATCTCCAGGATCTTTGACACTTATAGAAGATGTAGTCATCATTTCCCATATTATCATTTTTTTCCTTCTGTCCACATGATGATAGCAAGTTCTGTGTCAGCAATATGGCAGGTAACCGCAAAGACTGACATGTGAGTGGATTTGTCCTGGTGTTTAATGACTAACTCCTTAATGTAACTTCTGAACGGAAACCTCCTAAGTAGATGTCCAGAAAATTCTTTTAACAATATATTATCTTGTGCCTGAAGTGAATTCAAATCTCAGGTGATGATGTTACTGCCATTTTTAAATTCTTGGAAGGAACTGCTGTTAATGCTGCTTTAGTCAGCCACTATCATTATTAGAGCCTACATTTTCATTTTTTCAAGTCTTCTGCACTGATATAGCAAATATACACATAGAAGTCATCGAAAGACAGCCCTGCAATACAGTTGTTCTTTATAAGGATTTCTAGAAGACTGACTCTTGGTCTTATTTTTATTTTCATTCAAATCATCTTTCTTTACATATAACATTGTCACTTGAAAGGAAGAGGAGGGAATAACTTGTGGACACTTAGAGGGTCCAAAGATGTCCCAGAATCAGCAGGGGCAACCTCATCTGTCTTGTCCCTTCACTTTTGTGACTTCTCTTAATACACATCCTTATTCACCATTCAGCCATCCAACCATTCAGCACTAGTCTGCAAAGCCCAGCTCAAAACCACCTCTTTGGGACTTCCCCGGTGGTCCAGTGGTTAAGACTTTGCCTTCCAGTGCAGGGGTTGCAGGTTTGATCCCTGGTCAGGGAGCTACCATCCCACATGCCTCTTGGCCAAAAAACAAAACATAACACAGAAGCAATAAGGTAACAAAATCAATGAAGACTTTACAAAATTGCTTTAAAACAAAACAAAAACCACCTCTTTCTCCCCAGCTACTCCAACCCATAGCAACTCTGAGTTCCTGCAATATCAGGACTGTAGAGCTCTGCTAGCCCTGACGTGTCAGTATGGAGCATGCTATAGCAACTTTCCATGGGCATAATCTGTCCTCCTAAATAGAGCGCAAATCTCAGGAGAGCAGAGACTGTCTCAGCTACCTGTTTATGTAACTTGTGCATACATTGCTTCAGTGATAGCCTTGACCCAAGGTCTCCTGGGCTAAGCCCTAGAGGTCACCAATATTTACTTAGTGGCTGATCTCTGTCCTCTGTTGTTTACACCCATGCCTCCTGTAACACAGCCCGTGAGTGTTGAGTAAGCTGTTTCCTTTCCTTAACCACCCCGTTTATCTTATTTATTCCTCCCCACAGGTGAGCCACTTTTTAACATTTGCACCATATTTTATTAACTCTCTGTCTCCCAGCAACATAAAACACATACCTCAAGATGCACACCGTTTGATAAATGGAATATTCCACAGCTCTCGGAAGGAAATCAGCCGCCATAAAAGTTAATGTGTTTAGTTCATAAAGAAAAACTCTCCCCACGCACAAGGGTAGCTTGGAAATTGGCGTATTCGCTTTATGACCTCGTTTATTAGCCGGAATGGTGCCTTGTTTGGTCTCTGAAATTTGTTTAGGATCATTAGGAAAGGGCTGCTGGGTGTCCCTCACTGTCAATTTATACACTGGCCTTGTGCACAAACTCTGGAAATGAAGACTAAGGAAAATGCGGTTTTTATTTCTTCTAGGCTGTAATTTCTTCTCTCTGACCAGTTACAGATATTCTGAGCATCTTTGCAAGACTGTGTTGGTTTATGATTCCCACTTTGGAAAGGGGAGCATTTTTACCAATAGTAGAAAGAGACTATTTAGGATACAATGGCTCCTTAGAAAAGTCAGTATCAGAACTAGGCTCTAAGGATTTCCTTGTTGGTCCAGTAGTTATTCTTTGCCTTCCAGTGTAGGGATACAGGTTCAATCCCTGGACAGGGAGCTAGGATCCCACATGCCTTCAGTCAGAAAACCAAAACATAAAACAGAAGAAATTTTGTAACAAATTCAATAAAGACTCTAAAAAACGGTCCACATTAAAAAGTCTCTTTTAAAACAGAATTGAGCTCTAATATTACACTATCAAATATTATAGTTTCCCTTTTAAGTAGTTAGTTTCCTCTGCCCTGAAAATTTAGAAGTATACTACCTTCCCCTTCTGGTGAGATGCTGGCTGTCAGAAATAGAATTTGAAGGAGCATCTGAGAAAATAGGAGAACTGCTTCTATCTCTTCAGGTGATTTACCTCTGTCACAGAGGGTGAGTGGGAGAAAAAAACCCATGTAACTTTTTACTTCAGCTCCTCCCCACCAATGGTGACACTACCTCCTCTCCCCAAACCTCCACTCTGCAAACACAAATGTATCATATTTTACCTTTGCTTCTAACCTTGATTTTTTAGCAACAATATGTGTTGGATAAAATGAATTTTTCCCCGCCATCCTGTATTTTAATTGAGCATTTTCTAAGTGCCAGAGGATATGATAGGAGAGCCTTTTCTAAGAAGGGGGTAAATTTGCAGTATTAACTCTGTTAGCAAGACTTTCTGGGCTACCCCAACCCCATTATCAGTTTGTAACTATTTATTAATGAAGCCAAATGTGCTGATTCTGGGGATTGCTTCAACTTCAGAGGAGACTGATCCAGTGGCTCTGTGTTGTCCTTGAGGATCTGATTTTTCTGCCTTCCATGGGTAAGCATCATGATAAGGCTATTTTCTCTCATGGGGTCAACAAGGTTGCTGCAGCTCCAAGCTTCAAATCTAAAGCACACCATCTAGGAAACAGTCCTTTTCTTTCCAATCATTTCAATAAAGGTCATGTGGCCATCTCTGAACCAGTGACCGTGGCTAGGGTTATGCTCTGTGCTGGTCAGTTTCTGCTAAAGAGAGCCCACCCCTGGCACTGTGAGTCTGATCCTCTCCTCCTGAGATATTTACCTGTCTCTAGTACTCATCTCTTGTTCAGTCATATCCTATCATTCTAGGCCAGGCCTTCTCCTATCATGCCTGGTTACTTTCTGAGAATTTCCCAGCTGAATTCAGTGATATCTTTTCTCCATTCAGTTTATTTAGGTGTTGCTCAAACATTTCTCATGTACTGTTACCTACTTTTCATCTTTGCTTCCTCTTCTTTGACATGTTCTAGGATTCTGTTTATTTCCCCCTACTCTTTGCAGTACCGATTAGACCTCTCTCCTCCCAGCAGGATTATTCCTCAGGCTCTTTTCTTTTTTCCAGCATATTTTCCCCAGCTACCTGCTAATCCCTCCTTCCCTAGGACTCTCAAAACACACCCTTCCATCCTCAGAAGTAAAATCTCATGCCAAAACACAGACAAATGGCACCAACAGTAGATGTTCCATATTTTAGAGTTGCTTGTAAACTGTCTTCACACTTCCAAAATGGCTATGTTTCTTCTACTCCATTATCTTTGCACCTAAAATTTAACCAGCACTGGCTCAGTATCTCTTTTCAACAAGGAAGCAAATCAATGAGAACCCTGATGCCCAAATCTTGAGTTCAGCACCTTGAACCAGAACCGTAAATCTCACAATGAAATCTTGTCAGTAATAAAGGAATGCAACTTGGGATATGTAAATTACCTTGGTATTCAAATAGCCCTCAAGAATTGAGATGCTTATCCTATTCTCAAGATGGAAAGTATCCTTCTTAGGGTCTTAGTCTCCTCCAAGATTTGATCATCAATGTTATTATCCCTCTGGTAATTGTGAGACAGATTTTGTACATTTTCCAAAATCTATCAATATTATCTTCTAGGAAACGTTCTGTCCACATATTTCTTTAGTTTGGGGTCACTTTAGTTGGTGAATTTTCCTTACAAACTCTTCCCCATCATTCTCTGGAAAATCTATTTTAAAGACGTAGTTAGAAATGATAGAAATCAAGGAACCTGTCAGAAAGAACAGATGGTTACTTTTTGTGAGAAACAAATCCTTTAAAAAAAACTTCTATTCAAAAAATTAACTGAGAGAGGTTGGCTCAACTCCAATGCTTGTTGAGATCTCTGTCAGTTGTCTATTTGTTAGCACTGATGTCAAATCTTTTGGTTCATTGTAAAAAAAAAAAAATTGCATTAATCCGTTAAGGTACAGTGTTATCAAACAGGGACTTGAACAAATATATGAGTGGATAGATGGATGGATAGGTATGCCATAAACCAAATAACCTAAATTAAGAATGGTGAAATATAGATGATGTGTTTACGGATGTTCACTGTCTACTTTCAATTTTTCTATCTGTTTTAAATTTTAAAATTGAAATGTGGAGAAACACAGGGCCTTGAACAATGAGCTGAACCAAATGAAAGAGCTAGTATATAGACAGACTGTTGGAAGAAGCCTATAGACAGTGGTTGGGGCGAGAGTCTATGTAAGCACAGGGTTATGGGGTAGGAGGTGGCAGTCACTAGGTAGGACAAGAGGAAAAAAGAAAAAAAAAGTGAAGTCGCTCAGTCGTGTCTGACTCTTTGCGACCCCATGGACGGTAGCCTACCAGGCTCCGCAGGTCCATGGGATTTTCCAGGCAAGAATATACTGGAGTGGGCTGCCATTTCCTTCTCCAGGGGATCTTCCCAACCCAGGGATCGAACCCAGGTCTCCTGCATTGCAGACAGACGCTTTACTGTCTGCGCCACTAGGGAAACCCAGGACAAGAGGAAGTAAACACCAAAGATTCCTGCAAGAGATAATCAGAAGGCAGACAACAGGAACAGCTGGTGGAGGATGTGAAGTGAAAATGGTTCGGTCGTGTCCGATTCTCTGTGACCCCGTGGACTGCAGTTCACCAGGCTCTTCCGTCCATGGGATTCTCCAGGCAAGAGTACTGCAGTGGGTAGCCGTTCCCTTCTCCAGGGGATCTTCTCAACCCGGGGATTGAACCCAGGTCTCTCACATTACCGGCAGATTCTTTATATCTAAGCCAGTAAAATCCCCTCTAACATACTCCTCTTACTACCATAAGGGCTTCCCTGGTGGCTCAGAGGTTAAAGCGTCTGCCTGCAATGCGGGAGACCTGGGTTCTATCCCTGGGTCAGGAAGATCCCCTGGAGAAGGAAGTGGCAACCCACTCCAGTATTCTTGCCTGGAGAATCCCATGGATGGAGGAGCCTGGTGGGCTACAGTCCAGGGGGTCACAAAGAGTAGGACACGACTAAGCAACTTCACTTACTACCATAAATTCCTCTCTTCTGAATGCTCAGCCAGAATGGAAGAGAAGGCTCTGCCCCCGTGTCAAGAGCTCTCCCTAAATTATCTCCCTTACTTTTTGCTGCATGCATGAAAGTGGATTTTATAGGGTTTCTTCATTTGCTTTTTTGCCTTCACAGCATCCCTTTTCTCATTTTCAAGTGAAATCACACTGATCTTCCTTGGGAGACCAACCCTTGAACACTGAATGGAGACCTGGTGCCCTATCTTATCTGGTTAAAGGTGTGGACAAATAAGACAAGCAAGTGAGGTCAGGGAGGCTCCATCTCTAGGGAATTTGAGTCTTGAGCACAGTCAACCATGAATGGAAGATCGGAGCTGACAACACAGAAGCCTTGAACAATACATTCATTAGTTGCTGCTTACCTGAATCCTTTAGAATTCTCTGGATTCCTGTCATTTTGTTTGGGTGGTGTTTCTGTTGCTTGCAAACAAAGAACTCTAACTGGCAGAGGCAGTGTCATTTCCATTTCAGAAACAAGGAAACCTAAGATCAGAGGGATTAAGTGTTTTGGCTCAGGTCACCACGTGATATCCTTAGCCAAGTCTCTCTGACTTCAAAACCTGTCCTCCTTACTTATTTTGCTCTGTTCCCTCAAATGCTACAGACTGGGGTTAAATCTCATCTCAGCCCACTTTACTAGGTGGGTAAGTTTGGGAAAGCTATGTGCTAATTGGTAAATGTCAATTTCCTGATCTCTAAAATGGAGTAACGTAGTCATACATCTCATATACAGTTGTGATAAAGACAAAATAAGCAAATTCATGTAAGGTACCTGGGACATAAGAAGAGCTTGATCAGTGTTAACTACTATGCTGCTGCTGCTGACAATGATAATGATGACGGTATCAGTCAGGGTTCAGGCAAGAAAAAGGGTGTATTTGAAGAGAGTTAAATTAAGTGTCTATTTAGAAAATTGAGGGCAGGGCAGATTTAAGGGAAATCAAAAAGGGTTAGGTGAAGGACCCCAGCAAGCTACAGAGGACGGCTGCCTAAGATGGACTGGGATCTCTAGCTGTTTCTAAAACAGTGGCTGGGGCAGACACAGTCAACTATAGCCTCACAAGGAGGGAGCCAGGAAAATGAATACCTACCCTTTCCCTCTCAGCTTACCCTCTCATCTCTTGCCAGTGCCTCAAATTGGCAAAAGCCAGCTAGAAGCCAGAGGATGAGAAAGTCTGGTTGATGTGCTCCATAGAGGTCAGTGTCTCAGGATACAAAGCAGGGTGGGAAAAAAGTGGAGACACACTTCACCTTAGCATTCTTTTATCTGTGAGAAAAACACATGTCCCCAACACGGAGCACCCCCAGCTACCATTCATGGGAAGTAATATAAATTCAGTCAAAATCCCCTCCAATATCTAAAACGTTAGCCACCACCAGTGCCTTTTATGTAGTATAGCAGGGAAATAAAGTTGAAAAAAAGAAGTGATCAATATGAGGCTTAGCTGCCCTGGCCTGTTTCTGAGGCTGGTCATGAGGACTAAGGTGATAAGCATAGCTTCCTTCATCTGCAATCAACCCTATGTTCCCCAGCCCTTCTACTGGGTTGGGGTGCTTAAATGTAAGAATGTTTTAAGAGAATTGCAGGGTTCAAAGTTCTTGGTCTTGCCTGTGTCTGTCAAACATTCCAATCCCACACCCCAAGTTTCCCTTTTCTGCTCCTTAGCAAATCAAACTTTGCTGTTGCAATTCTTAGATTCTAGATTGATCTTGTCTATGGTGTTGCAGAGTTGGACACGACTGAAGCGACTTAGCAGCAGCAGCCTATCAAACATGGACTGAGGAGGATAAGAAATGTTTTTCAAGCTGCCCCAGAGGTTTTCTACTTGGCCCTGAATGAACCTTAAGAACTTTTCATTAGTACTTTTATCTGTGCACATTATTTGAAGCTGACAGAAACAGCCAGCTCATGCCACTATCTTAATAATTACTGTTATCACCATAGCAACTAAGGAAGATTACTAATTGGTCTTGCAACACCTTGGTCTCCACTTGCACTGCATCCTAAACTTTGTTATTTGTAGTCATTTGAATAACATACTATGGGTTATATATATTTCATTTTCCTCCATCAAGAAGGTTCTCTGTTCTCAACAAATATATTAATAATCTGTGTTAGTTTCGTATTGCTGGTATAACAAACTACCACAAACTTATTGGCTTGAAACAACACATTTATTATCTTCCAACTCTGTAAGTCAGAAGTCTGATGTGAGTCTCACTGGGCTAAAATCAAGGTGCCAGAAGGGCTACATTCTACTTGGAGATTCCAAGAGAGAGCTCATTTCCTTGACTTTTCCACTTCTAGAGGCTCCATGCTTTCTGTGGCTCAGGTCCCCTTCATGTTCAAAGTCAGAAATGGTTGGTTTGTCTCTTACATCACACCACTCTGACACTGATCCTTCTGCCTTTCCTTTCCACTTTTCAGGGCTCTTTGGGTTACACTGGGCTGAATTAGATCTAATTCAAGATAACCTCCCTGTCTTTAAGTCAGTTGATGAGCAAACTTAATTCCATCTGCAGCCTTAATTCGTTTTTCTCACATAACATAGCATATTCAAGGATTCCAAGGATCAAGGTGTGGACATTTTGGAGAAGCCACTGTTCTGCCTGCCAGTCAGTACAACCCTAATATACAATTTTGGAGGTCCATTTCTAGGAGGCCATTCATAGTGATATTACTGTATCATTCTGGGTCCTCTTAGAAAACAAATGGTGCTTTCAAAAGGCATGATTGGAGACCTTTAATGGAAAGACACCTTACAAATTTGTGGGCAGAATTAAAGGAAATCAACAAAGAATGAGAAAGCACACTAAAGATAGTAACAGCAGAAAGGAGCAAAGATTGAGGGAAGCAGTTACCGGAACCAATTGAGGGCTGTGGTCTTAGGTAAAGAAAGACAGCCAGTGTCAAACCAGGGTCCAGCAGGAAAGGAACTAGGAGAATAAATACCTTGACCTCTCTCTCCTCCCACACTTTGATCTCTCCACTGTGCTTCCTGTTGGCCAAACCAGTCCAAGCCAGAAGGCAAGGGACCTGGGTTGATTTGGCCAATAAAGTCAGCATCTCAGGACACAAAGCAGATGAGAAGGTTGAATAACTGGCGTTGTAGGGGCAGACAGACTGCAATGCACATACTATAGTTACATAATTCTTACAAAAGGATGAATGGGACTGACCATCCAGTGGTGCATTTGTGCTTTAAAATAGCCAGCTAAGCTCAAATCAACAATCGAATTTATGGGGAAATAATTTTCTTTTCTTTTATCAAATATAGTTGATTTACAATGTGTTAATTTCTAGTGTACAGCAAAGTGATTCAGTCACACACACACACACACACACACACATATTCTTTTCCGTTATGGTTTATCACAAGCTATTGAATATAGTTCCCTGTGCTATACAGTAGGACCTTACTGTGTATCCATCCTACATATAATAGTTTTCATCTGCTAACCCTAAACTCTCAGTCCATCCCTCCCTCATCCCCTCTCCCCATTGGCAACCATAAGTCTGTTCTCTATATTGGTATGTTTCTGTTTCATAGAGTTTATTTGTGTCATATTTTAGATTCCACACATAAGTAATTATCATACAGTATTTGTCTTTCTCTTTCTGACTTCACTTAGTATGATAATCTCTAGGTCTATCCATTTTGCTGCAAATAGCATTATCTCATTCTTTTTTATGGCTGAGTAATATTCCTGTGTATATATGCCATATCTTCTTTATGTATTCATCTATTGTTGGACATTTAGGTTGTTTACCAGTCTTGGCTATTATAAATAGTGCTGCAATGAACATAAGGATGCATGTAACTTTTTGAATTAAAGTTTTGCCCAGGTATATGTCCAGGAGTGGGATTGCTGGATCATATGGCAACTCTATTCTTAGTCTTTTGAGCAGACTACATACTGTTTCCCGTAGTAGCTACACCAATTTGCATTCTATGGGGAAATATTTTTGAGCTGCAAGCATAAACAAGTCCTGCTTATTAAGCCACACTACATAATGTGTACATCTCCAGCTAAAATAAAATAAATAAAATTTAAAAATATAAAATAAAATAAAGAAGTACCATATATACCATAGAAGCATAGGAACTTGGAAGAATTTCATTCCATCATAGTGATGACAGCAGTGATTCAAAGGATGTAGCGTGAAGAAACCATAATTTTCCTGCCATTTCACCAGGCCTTTATAAATAAACATAACAGTGGTCATCACATTCAGGACAAAATTGTAGTCTGTCAAAGCATACTGTTATATATCACTATTTCATCTTCCTGTGGTTACCACAGACACATCAAGTCATATTTTCCAATAACTGCAATGCAAATAAGGAAACTAATGAGTGTTAGTCACTCACATGCTATGTGCATAAAGACATTACAAACCCAAACTGAAAAGTGCAAACTTGGATAAATACTGTTCAGCAAAAAGAGTTTTCTTCACAGTTGAAGTTTCTAGTGAGAGACAGACACCGTTGTCTGTCAGAGAGCATCCTGGTAAATGCAAAAATTTTCCAGGGAAAACTCAATGCAGAAGAAATTCATTTTCCTTCCTCAAACCACAGAGGTCTATAAATTCCTGCCTCCAAAGTGTCTAGAAAGAGCAGCTGCGCTCTTATTCCAAGTGAAGTTCAGAAAAGAATCACGTTCCAAGGCTCTGCACTGCACATACCTACATAACAATTTCACTGGTGAAGATGTAGTGAGAGCATTTAGACATACAGTAACTAAGGTCTGGGTAACTGAAGCCAAAGTAACCTCCTACTCTAAATTTTCTTTAAAAATGTTAAGAACGATGTGTGCTTACTCTTAAACATTTAAGCAGTATGTGTATGTGTGTGTGAGTTGCTCAGTCGTTTCTGACTCTGTGTGAACCTATGGACTGTAATCCACCAGGCTCCTCTGTCCATGGGATTTCTAGGCAAGAAGACTGGAGTGCATTGCCATTTCCTTTTCCAGGGGATCTGCCTAACCCAGGGATAGAACCCAGGTCTTCCACATCACAGGCAGATTCTTTACTGACTGAGCCACCAGGGAAGTCTGGTATAAGAAAAATACAAATTTTTCTTATATATATAAATAAAGCAGTATAGAAAAACATAAATTTCCAAGTGAAAGTGTCCTTCTTTGCTTTCTTTTTCTCTTTCCCTCCCTCCATCTCTCCCTTCTAGTCTCTCTCTCTATATATATATTAATATTTATCAATATCTATCTCGATATGTGCATATACACATATGTATATATACACACAGACAAAGAGACACCTACACACACACATTTTGAAAGACATCTAACAGTCTGCCTAATAAATTTAAGCAAAAAAAAAAGGGAATTTATAGAAGGATATAGGTTAGCAAACATGATTTTTAGGAGGGTTTGAGAGCCAGGAATAGAAAATAAGCAACACTTAAGGGTTCCCAGACTGCTGCGAAACCAACCTCAGAAGCAGTCCAGTGAAGACACTGCTGCTGGCGCCACCACTGGATACCTGCTGGAAGCTGTCTGAACGTGCCGTAACTGGACACTTACTGCTCTCACTGCATCTTCTAGGCCACTGCTGTTGTACAAACCACCGCTACTCTTTCTGCATCTTCACATGACAGCATTCATATCTGAAAGGTAAGTAGGAGAGTCGGATTGATGAGATTCAGTCTGATTGTCTGAGTCCTAGCTTCCAGAGGGTAAGGAGAGAGAATGTTTGACTACTAGAGTGGGTGACAGGACCCTGCTTCCTGCTGAGCGTCCCACAATAGAGATCTCAAATTAGAAAGAGACCCAGTTCACATCTTCCCAGTTAGCAAACCCAACTGAAAGGGAATGTCTTTCTAAAAATATTCATTTGTTAAGCCCAGGGAAGACTGATTGACATTGTTGGGTGCTCATTCCTGCACCAATCACTGAGGTCATTAGTGTGGAGCATTTTGGGTTTTTGTTCGTTTGTTTTAATTTGTATTTATTTATTTGGCTGCACTGGGTCTTAGTTGTGGCATGTGAGATCTTCGATCTTCATTGTGGCATCTTTAGTTGCAGCATGTAAAGTCTTGGTTGCTGCATGTGGGATCTAGTTCCCTGATCAGAAATGAACACAGGCCCCTTGCATTGGGAGTGTGGAGTCTTAGCCTCTGGACTGCAAGGGAAGCCCCAGCATGAGCATTTTGATTGGTTCCGCCTGGGCAAACAAGCCCATTTTTGTGACTGCTAGCAGTTGGGCAGGCACTGTAATAGAAAGTCATTTATAACCCAGAAGTGGGAAGAGGCTGATTGTCCCAAAGAAGATAAACTGGAAAACAAACACATAATGTACATTTTAGGAGGTCTATATTTTGACTCACATTTCCTTTTTTTAAATTTGGTTATTATACCTTCCTTTCTCAGTCACCTGACTATCACCATAAACACTCAGATGTCAGTATTGATGGACCTCAGATTTCATTCAGTGTTTCTTCAAAACTGTAGGTAAAACTTCAGCCAAGATAGACTGACTGGTACAGGTTTAACCCTCCTTCCATAAATAGGTATCAGTTCAGTTCAATCACTCAGTCGTGTCCGTCTCTTTGCGACCCCATGAACCGCAGCAGGCCAGGCCTCCCTGTCCATCACCAATTCCCAGAGTCCACCCAAACCCATGGCCATTATGTTGGTGATGCCATCCAACCATCTTATCCTTTGTCGTCCCCTTCTCCTCCTGCCCTCAATCTTTCCCAGCATCAGGGTCCTTTCAAATGAGTCAGCTCTTCGCATCAGGTGGCCAAAGTATTAGAGTTTCAGCTTCAACATCAGTTCTTCCAATGAATACCCAGGACTGATCTCCTTTAGGATGAACTGGTTGGATCTCCTTGCAGTCTAAGGGACTCTCAAGGGTCTTCTCCAACACCACAGTTCAAAACCATCAATTCTTTGGTGCTAAGCTTTCTTTATAGTCCAACCCTCACATCCATACATGACTACTGGAAAAACCATAGCCTTGACTAGACAGACCTTTGTTGACAAAGTAATGTCTCTGCTCTTTTTTTTTTTTTTCATTTATTTTTATTAGTTGGAGGCTAATTACTTTACAATATTCTAGTGGGTTTTGCCATACATTGACATGAATCTCTCTCTGCTTTTTAATATGCTGTCTAGGTTGGTCATAACTTTCCTTCCAAGGAGTAAGTATCTTTTAATTTCATGGCTACAATCACCATCTGCAGTAATTTTGGGGCCCAGAAAAATAAAGTCAGCCACTGTTTCCACTGTTTCCCCATCTATTTGACATGAAGTGATGGGACCGGGTGCCATGATCTTAGTTTTCTGAATGTTGAGCTTAAGCTAACTTTTTCACTCTCTTCTTTCACTTTCATCAAGAGGCTCTTTAGGTCTTCTTCACTTTCTGCCATAAGGGTGTTGTCATCTGCATATCTGAGGTTGTTGATATTTCTCCCAGCAATCTTGACTCCAGCTTGTGCTTCCTCCAGCCCAGCATTTCTCATGATGTATTCTGCATATAAGTTAAATAAGCAGGTATATATATTTAAATAAGTAAAAGTTAAATAAATAGGTATAAAACTGTAAAAGGCATGAGGCAACTGTTTTCAGACACTGAACAATGTCACATGAGATTATGATCCTTGAGAAAAGAAAGCTCACAAGATGATTCCCACAGGCACCATCTCTCCCTGCCTGGGCCGACTTCAGAGTTTGGAGATACTGAAGAGGTTAGAACCTTTAGGGAAAAGAAGACTCAAAAGTCTGGGTGAGGGTTTTTCGTGAGAACTTGTCTAAGGACTGGGCTGTGTATATTCCAGGTGAGACCATGTGCTAGGTGTACCAAGAGAGTGGCTATTATGGGCTTGAGAGGAGAAAGGGATATTAGAGATCAAGCAGTCTTGGAAATATTAGAGGTCTGGACCATGTAAATCCATGGGTGATTCATGTCAATGTATGGCAAAAACCATTACAGTATTATAAAGTAATTAGCCTCCAACTAATTTAAAAAAAAAAATAGAGGTCTGGCCCAGCCAGAGGGTAGAGACCTCACAGATACTACGGATATCCAGCTGAGACACCAGAAAGGCCAAGCTTTAGGAGTATGGACTATGCTACAGAAAGGCCTACAATAGACCTACCCTAACAGAACATAAAAACAAGACTTAAAATATTTATATATATATATATATATATATCTGTAGGGGCATCAGAGTTTGGAAGCTAACTCTACCCAGGTTAGAGAGTCTTAGAAAACCCTCACGTTTTCCGCATATCTGCCATAACAAAGTGTAAAACAAGTCCATTTAGGTTCCAGGTATTCAGCCAATAATTAAACTACCTCCTGGAACAAAAATCTACAGTCTTCAGAAGGATATTATGGAATCCCAAAAGCCTGTAATATATTACTCACAATGTCTATTATACAGTTAAAAATTACTAAAAATTTTAAAAAAGGGAAATGTAAATCATAGTCAAGAAAAAAGTAGTCAATAAAAACTGATTACAGTGTGATTCAAATATTTGACTTGTAGCAAAGACCTAAAGCAGCAATCATAAATATTTTCAAAGATTTGAAATAAACTATGGACATAATGAGTGATCAATTAGCGACTCTAAACAGAAAAGTGAAAACTACTTAGAAAAGATAAAAACTCTAAAACTAAAGTGTGCAATACCTGAAATGAAAAGTCCATTGGAAAAGATTCATAACTGAGTGGAGATGGCAGAAGAATTAATCAGTGAACTTGAAGATGTATTAATAAGAGTTATCAAATATTAAGAATTCTAAGTAAAATATTTTAAAAAATCTAGTCTTAGGTGTATGTAGGATAATTTAAAACAGCTTGTCATATGTGCAATTGAAATTGCAGAAGGAGAAGAAAGTGCGAAACGTACATAAAAAATAATTGTAGAAGTTATGGTCTGAATTTTCCCCGATTTGATGACTAACATCAACTTATATATCCCAGAAGCACAATCAATTCCAAGCAGGATGACTATAAAGAAAACCACACTTTAGCACATCATGATCAAACCATTGGGTTTGATATGTGAAAAAAAAAAATCTAATGAATAGTGTTAGAAAACAGATCAATGTTTCCCTGGAGCTGGGAGTGGTGGGAGAAGATTGAATGGAAAGGAGAACAATGGAACCTTTGTAACAATAGAAATGCTTGCATTTGTCAAAACTCACTTGAAATGTATATATTTTATTTTATGGAAATTATTTTCATATAAAGTTGACTCACAACACTAGGGGTAATATTAATACTTTTGATAACACCTCAAACACTTTCACTTATTATTTTCTGTCTTATTTTCATGACTTTTGTCTATATTTTATTCATTTAATTATAGATTTTGTTGTTTTCTGTAAAGAAAAAATGAACTGAACCACAAATAAAAATTGTCAACACTCAAATGACTGACATATATTATTTGCCATTTTCTCCTTATTAAGTAGCAAACCTCAGCCTATTCAAGTTTACTCACCCAAAATCCACTTGTCACTAAATACTGAATCTCTTAATAGGATGCCTCGGTTTCTGCATGTGTTCATTTGGACATTATATATTACTGTTACTATATGTTAAAATGCAGATTAAATAAAATTTCACTTTTAAAATAGTCATACATTATAAATGAATGTGAAAGTGCAATAAAAACAGCATGTGTTTATAATTTGCCATTTTGTTTCTTATGGAATTATTTAAAAAATTAAAATCAGTATTTTGAATGTGATGTAATCTTTCATCTTATTTTTTAAATGTGTGCTAAGAATTTTATCCAATGTAGATGAATTTAAGATAATTCATGTGGGAGTAAAATGTTTAAATTATTTAACAGTCATGATTGTTTGGAATTAGTTCTTCCTTTCCAAAGGAATGGTTTAGCTATAGATGAAGGCAAATTCTGGCTGAGGTTCTGTGACATGAAATTAATGATTAACAATGTGCTAGAAAAAAAAAGAAAAAAACAGAGGAGATACAGTCTCAATACATAAAACAACAGTAGCAAATATGCTTGTGAAGCTATTTTGGTCAGTTCTACTAAAATTTCTTTGAGAGGATGAGACTATAGGAATAAAACAAGGTGATATAAATAGAGAAAAATAGCACGTTTGATAAAGTATCTGCTGAGGTAGAGATATTTTATGTTAAATAATACAGAGCAGGAGAGGAATGATGGTAAACTCAAGCTGCAAGGCTTACAGTGAACTGGATAGTTGCTTTCAGGATTTGGAACCAGGCCGATAGGCTAAATCTAGTTTTTATTGCTTAATACCTATTTGACTTCTCTAAGTCACAATATCTTGTTTGAAAAATAGATCTAATAATAGCTCTTGCTTCCTAGAATTATTGTGAAAATTAAAAGAGATAATACAAGCAAATTGCCTAACATAATGCATGGCACATAGATGCATCCCTGCAAACAGACTACAAGAAAATGACCAGTATCCTTTTAATAGATTAACTCTTGGTACTGGGTGTGGCACAGGACCTTCTTTCTGGCTTCTATGGACTTATAAAACTCAAGATACATGGAAAAGATTTCTGTCATTGGGCTTATTAAGCTTCAAGTGGCCCAACTGTCCCAGAGCGAAACTTACACTCTAGATTTTCTGGGACCAAACCATTTATGCTATAAAAGGAAAGGGAAGCAAGGTGAATTTCTTCTGAATAAGAGGAAAGCTGGTTTTATGTACTATGGTGATGGTAACAATGACAGCCATTTCCCTAACCAAGTTGGCTATTAACTCAGACATGAGATTAAAAACTACACATTTTTCCCCCTGAGTCCTGAAAACCTTGAAGTGAGGACTAAGGAAAGGAACAGATTTGAGACCTGAATGTCTACAGAATGCTCTTCTAATTGTTATGTCGCTACAAAGTTAATGCTCACAATACATGCACATTTTTATTTCAGACATGAAATAATAATTTAATTATGGTAGGCAATTAAAAATGGTGACTACCATTTTCTGTTCAGAAATCTGAATTGACCAGCTGCTAGTAAGGAGATTGGATCTGCAATCAACAACTTCCCAACAAACAAAAATCCAGAACCAGACCACTTTACTAGTAAATTCTACCAACTATTCAAAGAATGTATAATACCAATCTTTCTCAAACTCTTTTAAAAAATAAGAGGAAGGAACTCCTGCAAACTCATTCTCTAAGGCCTGCTGCTGCTGCTGCTAAGTCACTTCAGTTGTGTCCGACTCTGTGAGAGCCCACAGATGGCAGCCCACCAGGCTCCCCGGTCCCTGGGATTCTCCAGGCAAGAACACTGGAGTGGGTTGCCATATCCTTCTCCAATGCATAAAAGTCAAAAATAAAAGTGAAGCCCCTTAGTCGTGTCTGACTCTTAGCGACCCCATGGACTGCAGCCTACCAGGCTCTTCCGTTCATGGGATTTTCCAGGCAAGAGTACTGGAGTGGGATGCCATTGCCTTCTCCGTCTCTAAGGCCAGGAGTACTCTAATACCAAAGCCGCACTAGGATGCCATAAGCAAATAAAATTACAATCCAGTATCCCTGATGAGCACAGATGCCAAATTGTCAACAAAATATTAGCAAACTGAATTCAACAATAAATTAACAGGATCATACATCATGATCAGGTGGGAATCATTCCAAGGATGCAAAGATCTTCAACATCCACAAATCAATACACCACAGTAACAAAATGAAGGATGAAAATCACATGATCATCTCAACAGATGCAGAAGTAGCATCTGACAAAATTCAACATCCAATTATGATAAAAACTCAATGAAGCAGGTATAGAAGGAACATAACATAATAAAGGCCATATATGACAAGACCACAGGTAATGTCATTCTCAACAATGAAAAACTGAAATCTTTTCCTATAAGATCAGAAACAAGACAAAGATATTTTGCCTACTTTCTCCAATATTACTGAACATGGTATTGGAAATCCTATTGGGAGCACTTGACCTCCCTGGTTATTACTTTACTTTAAAGTTGAATTTTTAAACTAAAGTAATAAACCAAGGAGAATAAAAAGAAAAAAAAATAAACAACACACGTAGTACAATGATATTAAAAAAGCACATACGTGGAAATAAGCAACAGTAGTAAAGATAGTTACCTAGCTATATATGAGAATCAGTATAACACACTGTCTAATATAACTTCATATTGTATAATAGTATGTAGAATAATAACAGGCTTTCCTGGTGGCTCAAATGGTAAAGAATCTGCCTGCAATGCTGGAGACCTGGGTTCAATCCCTGGGTTGGGAACATCCCCTGGAGAAGGGAATGGCTACCCAGTCCAATATTCTTGCTGTGCCTATCCTTTTAGTACTCTATGATTTTTTTTACAACATGCATTATATATATAATCTAGTTTAATAAATACAAAATGTATAAATATGCAATTGAGACAATAACAACATGAAGGAGGTGAGAAGCTCTAAATATGCTGAGATTTAGCATCCAATTTAAATTAAGTTGGAATGTGAAAAAAATGGTGACTACTATATTTGTGTCTCCTTAAGAAACTTGCCAGTTTTCTTATCCATTCTGGCATATTGTGTATGTGTGTGTGAGAGAGGAAGAAAGAGACAGACAGATTGAAAGAGAGAGAGACGGAGGAGGAGTATGCAGCAGGGGAAGAACTGAACGTGAATCAGGCAACCTTCTGCCACACTAAGAGGCCAGGGAACATAAAAGAAGTTAAAATATACTCTTCTAGGAACTATATGTTTTTAAATTTCCATAGCAACCCCTATTGCCTTAAACAATACAAGTTTAAGGCTTTTGTTTTGTTTTCAATTTTAACTCTTTTTTATCAAAATAATACTTGTGCTTGGTAAAAAAGAATCAAATAAAACAGGAAAACTCACAAAACACTGATAGTTTCCCAGCCAGCTCTGGATATATTGTAGTTTCTTTTAATTGTTTCTGTACTTAGTTCTTTGGCTAGTAATTTCCACAAGTATTGTTACTATAACTATATATCCTGATTATCATTTATATTTGTCAGTTAACTCATGAGAAATGAGAAGTTATCTCACATTAACTTCTTCGTTCCCATCATCTTGCCAATATTTAGTATTTGCGTTATTTTAAATTCTTCTATTAGTCACTTTTGTAATATTAAATAACACAATTACATGTGTGTTTCCATCAACTTTCGATTGTGTCATTCCAACTTGGAAAATGAGCCTACCCATCCTCTACATACTTCCCCTAATCCCACAAGCCACCTTCCACCAGGTACATATTATTTTACATCATCAAATGTTTTTTGACAATTACATGTTGTCCTAAAATTTCACCAATGTTCCTCCTGTGTCCTTGAATTGACTCAAATTTGAAAATTTAAAATACAATGTTTACATTAGCTTAACAATACAAATGTTGTTTACTGTTTCAGTTCGGTTCAGTTCAGTCGCTCAGTCGTGTCCAACTCTTTGCGACCCCGTGAACCGCAGCACGCCAGGCCTCCCTGTCCATCACCAACTCCCAGAGTTTACTCAAACTCATGTCCATCAAGTCGGTGATGACATCCAGCCATCTCATCCACTGTCATCCCCTTCTCCTCCTGACCCCAATCCCTCCCAGCATCAGGGTCTTTTCCAATGAGTCAACTCTTTGCATGAGGTGGCCAAACGGAGTTTCAGCTTCAACATCAGTCCTTCCAATGAACACCCAGGACTGATCTCCTCTAGGATGGACTGGTTGGATCTTGCAGTCCAAGGGACTCTCAAGAGTCTTCTCCAACGCCATAGTTCAAAAGCATCAATTCTTCAGCGCTCAGCTTTCTTCACAGTCCAACTCTCACATCCATACATGACTACTGGAAAAACCATAGCCTTGACCAGATAGACCTTTGTTGGCAAAGTAATGTCTCTGCTTTTAATATGCTATCTAGGTGGCCATAAGTTTACTGCTTGGCTAGGTAGTATATTAAGATTGCTTTTCTATAGGTTCTGTAGTTCCAGGGTTGAGCCACTATCAAGAGGCTGTCCCTAGCATCAAAGCCGAATAGATATTCCTTTTTTCCTCTAGGTCATTTGCTTAAACTGACACCATATTTGATTTGCCTCTTATTTCACCCCACTTTTCTTATAGTTTTTGCTTTTCCTAGAGTCCTTTCTGCCCCTCTTTTATTTGATAGGAAGGGGAATTTCAATCTCTTATTATTCCTTGATTATTTCGATCACATGTTTATTTCAATGCCTCTTTTCTCCTGCTCCTGTCTGGTCTCTTGTTCCAGTGAGGACTGGAGCTCTCTAGATCTGCTGCAAATATTCTGAAATTCCCATCTTGTTTTATTTGGTTGAATTGACTGTTTCTTGAATCCTCTATCTTCCCTTTTCTTTTTTATTCTAATTGTGCTGGAGTGCATCCTCCAGTAACTAAGACAAGTTGCTTACAAATTACATTTTCTGAGTGCTTTCATGCTTTAATCTTCTCCCATTATTGACCAGATAGAGAATTTTAGGATGAAAATAAATTTTTTTAACATCCTCAAAGCACTGCAGCTTTTGTTTTCTAGCATCCAGCTGCTCTTTAGAAGCCTGATGACAGAGTGATTCTCATTCCTTTGCACATGAACTGCTGTATCTTTCTGAAAGCTTTGGGGAATCTTCTCTTTTTAGTGTTCAATGATTTTATGAGGATATATCCTGGTGTGGGTCTTTTTAAATTCATTGTGCTGAACATGCTACCCAGTTTTCCGTTCCAGGAATTTCTCTTCACTTTATAATATAATTTCCTTCATTATCTCTCCTCCCCTTTTCTGAAGCTCTTATTAACAGGACAATGGCTTTCTTGGATTGCTCTTCTAATGCCTCACTTTAAAATTTCATAAATTTTATACCTCTTTGACTTATTCTACATTTTAAGATAACTTTCTCAAGTATCTTTTTAGGATACTTTTTGTGGATTATTCAGTTGAATGTCAGTCTCTTTTAATATCAGAGGGTTCTTTCTTCTTCTCTGATTGTTCCATTTTGTAGACCATCTGTGTCAATTATGGAGGTGCCCTATTCAAATCTCCCTTCAAGACGAACCTTCTGGAAGGAGTGCTATTGACTAAGAGCCTCTGGGTGCAGTACTGACGGAGTCCACTGCAGCACTCGACCCCAGCCGCCCTTCCTGGGAAGCTCCCAGGTAATGCCTGAGCACAGGGGGGTGGTCACTCACCCCAGTGGGCTGGCTGAGACCTTCTTAGATTGCACTGCAGTCTGGAAAAGAAACTCTTTCTCTCCAATCCTCTATTCTTCCCCCTTTCCTTTCAAAGCTGGTGAAGGTTCTACATCACAGACTGAAGGTTTTCTCGGCTTATTCCCTCTCTCCTTTATCTTTCATAGGTGTTACCCCCACTACATCTTTTACATCAATACTTCTTACTTCATCTTGGCTTCTGCTTCCCTGAGGACTGAGGTTGGCAGAGCATCCTATTCTTGCTTTATGGATATACTATCTTCTGACAACTCTCTGAATATATTTTACTTATTCTTATAATATCCAATACAGCTAACAGAATGCATTTTAGCTAGCAGGCTCAAATCATATGTAGTAAACTGAAATTAGGAAAAAAGAAACCATTAACACATCAAAAAAAGTAAAGAAGGAGGTTAGGTGCACACACACCCCAAGTTTCCAGAGGAGGCAAAATTTTTAATAAGTCTAAGAGATGAAATAAAATAGCAATAGTATGTGAAAGTATGATCCTGTTCCATCTGCTATTACATACAATTTCCAGATTTTGTGGCAAGATATGCTGGTACCTCATTCAGATAATTTTCAGCAGGAATCACACAGTGCCTTGCACTTCCAGTTATCGCAGTCCTTGCCCATGTCTTGTCTTGCCACTGAATTTTAGAATTGTTGAAGGCAGGGACCTTGTCTCCTCTTCAGTGCCCTGTAATACTAGCCAGTGATTATTGTTGCTTTTAATTGTCTGCTAACCATATGCCAGGTAAGGTGGTAATACTTTACAGCCATTTGTTTCAGTGAGTCCATGCAAATATCCAAATTTGCATGAGAGAAATACTAAATCTCAGAGAGGTTATGTAAATGGATCACATTACACTAGTCAGGAGCAGACACACCCCTGCTCCCGGGCCTTTGCTCTCAGTCACATCAATGCAGTGAGTCTGCCTGTGCCCAGCACATAGAGAACATTCAATAGCTTCACCCATATGTACAAACAGGTCATCAAAACCTCACTGAAAGCCCAGAAATAAACCCATGCACCTATGGGTACCTTATTTTTGACAAAGGAGGCAAGAATATACAATGGGGCAAAGAGAGCCTCTTCAATAAATGGTACTGGGAAAACTGGACAGCTACATGTAAAAGAATGAAATTAGGACACTGCCTAACACCATACACAAAGATAAATTCAAAATGGATTAAAGACCTAAATGTAAGATCAGAAACTGTAAAACTCTTAGAGGAAAACATAGGCAGAACACTTGATGACATAAGTCAAAGCAAGATCCTCTATGACCCACCTCCTAGAGTAACGGAAATAAAAACAAAAGTAAACAAGTGGGACCTGATTAAACTTAAAACCTTTTGCACAGCAAAGAAAACTATAAGCAAGGTGAAAAGACAACCCTCAGAATGGGAGAAAATAAAGCAGATGAAACAACTGACAAAGGATTAATTTCCAAAATATACAAGCAGCTCATACAACTCAATACCAGAAAAACAAACAACCCAATCAAAAAGTGGGGAAAAGACCTAAGCAGTCATTTCTCCAAAGAAGACATACAGATGGCTAACAAACACATGAAAAGATGCTCAACATCACTCATTATTAGAGAAATGCAAATCAAAACTACAAAGAAATATCACCTCACTCTGGTCAGAATGGCCTTCATCAAAAAGTCTACAAACAATAAATGCTGGAAAGTGTGTGGAGAAAAGGGAACACTCTTGCACTATTGGTGGGAATGTAAATTGATACAGCCACTATGGAAGATGGTATAGAGACTCCTTAAAAAACTAGGAATAAAACCACCATATGACCCAGCAATCTCACTCCTAGGCATATACCCTGAGGAAACCAAAACTGAAAGAGACACATGTATCCCATTATTCATTGCAGCACTATTTACAATAGCTAGAACATGGAAGCAACCTAGATGTCCATCACCAGATGAATGGATAAAGAAGTGTGGTACACATACACAAAGGAATATTACTCAGCCATTAAAAAGGAACACATTTGAATCAGTTCTAATGAGGTGGAAGAACTTAGAACCTATTATACAGAGTGAAGTGAGTCAGAAAGAGAAAGATGAATACTGTATTCTAGCACATATATATGGAATCTAGAAAAATGATACTGAAAATTTTCTTTACAGAGCGACAATGGAGAAACGGACATAGAGAATAGACTTATGAACATGGGGAGAGGGGAGGAGAGGGTGAGATGTATGGAAAGAGTAACATGGAAACTTACATTGCCATATGTAAAATAGATAGCCAATGGGAATTTGCTGCATGACTCAGGAAACTCAAACAGGGTCCCTGGATCAACCTAGAGGGGTGGGATGGGGAGGCAGATGGGAGGGAGTTTCAAAAGGGAGGGGATATGTGTATACTTATGGCTTTTTCATGTTGAGATTTGACAGAAAACAGCAAAATTCTGTAAAGCAATTATCCTTCAATAAAAAATAAATTAAAAAAAAAACCACCTCGTTGAATGTCAAGTAACACATCCTGAATAGATTTGTGATCGGGTGGGAATACATGAGTAGGGCTAAGGAAGCCTCATACATTTTGAAATGATCTTCCTAAGAAGCACACTGTTTATCAATCTTATCTCATTTGAAGTTTCCTAACCCTGTGGAGCTTGAATAATGAGTCACTTTTTAATCTTTGAAATGCAGATGCAGATTAGATGGCAGAACATAACAAGTCTTTTATTTTCCCTCTTCTGTCTTATAGGCACTTGGTGAGAGAGGAGGTAACATGTTAACATCCACATAACATATTCTCTTATAGAAAACCATCTCTTTATTTATCTGAGCTTCTCCCCATGCCCCTGGAGAAGTAATTAGACCAAATCATTAACCTCTTCTGGAGCCGTTAATGAGTCAGTTGTCTTTATATGAAAGAAAGGTTTTGGGAAAAAGAAAATGTCACTGGTTCAGAATCAGAATATATAAGTTTATAAAGAAAATGTGCACAGGAGATTTGGCAGCAACATTTGTGATCTTTTCCCCCAATATTCATAAGTATGAACATTTATAAAAGTAAATGTTTTCTTTTTTGTTCTTGGAATTCCTTTGTGCATGGTATATAGCTCATCAAGCATTGCTTGTCATGACGCTTACAACTTTGCATCTGCTGTTTATTAAAAGTTAGGATTTGTGCAGGAACTGAATATGTGTCTCCTCTCTCCTGGAGTTGTATAGTTATTTGGAAGCAAAATTGCTTTTGTTTTTCCTCCTAATCTTTGTTACTACCAGCCCATAATACCATAACATGTATATTCAGCTCCCTTAACTCATCCCTTCAGAAGTTATCAGAGATTAGTAGTCATAACCCCAGAATATGAAGTGGTGATTCCAATCTTTAGAATTGAGCCGTGACTTGGACAAGGGACTGGTATGCAAGGAATGCTTGGAAACTAAGGCAGGGTAGTGCCAGGTTACTATGTCTGTGGTGACCAACCTAAGGTCCATGAAAAACATATATACAGCGCTCTCTTGACTCCAATTACTGATGTTTAGCTTGTCTGTTTGAAAGTATCACATGCCCTAATATGGAGCCAATCAAGGTTGCTTTTTCCCAAAACTGATTGAATGCCAACAAAACTTTCAACATTTAAAACATTTTTAAAAAATTATTTATTTTATTTTTGGCTGTGCTGGGTCTCTGTTGCTGTGTGGGCTTTGCTCTAGTTGTGGTGAGTGGGGGCTACTGTGTTGTGGTTCACAGGCTTCTCATCGCGGGGGCTTCTGTTGTTGCAGAGCATAGGCTCTAGGCACGCAGGCTTCACTAGTTGCTGCACATGGGCTTCATAGTTGTGGTATTTGGGCTCCGTGGTGCACAAGCTTCAGTAGTTGTGGCATACAGACTCAGTCATGGCTCATGGGTTTAATTGCTCCATGGCATATGGAATCTTCCTGGATCAGGGATCAAAACTGTATCTCCTGCATTGGCCACAGACCGGGAGAAAATATTTGCAAAAGACACATCTGATAAAGGACGTTTATCCAAAATACACAAGGGATTTAAAAAAAAAATCAACAGTAAGAAAATGAGCAGTTCAATCAAAAATGGGTAAAAGATCTGAACAAACAATATCACCAACATAGATATACAGATGGCAGGCAACTTAGCCTATGAAAAGATTTTCAATGTCATCAGATTGTTTTATTTGCAGATTAAAACAATAATTAACAGAACCACATAAAAAGTAGAGATGCTAAAGGTAAAAGGAGTATTAATAGACTTCTACAGAGATTTTGTAGTACACAACATATTTTGAGATATGCTGTAAATATATTCCTTATAGGAGTCCTTCCTCTTTGCTGTTCTCCCGAGGCATCTGACTAATTAAAGTGTAAATAAATCAATAAAACAATAATGAGATACCACTACACACCTATTAGGATGGCTAAAACCTGAAACTTTGGCAACAGCAAATGTTGGAAAGGATATGGAGCAATAACAATCTTCATCCTGGTGGGAATACTAAAATGGAGCATCTACTGTGGAAATTTGGAAGGTAATTTGGCAGCTTGTTTCAAAGCTAGACATACTCTCACAGTATGATCTGACAATTTCTCTCTTTGGTATTTACCCAAATGAGTTGAAAACTAATGTTCATACAAAAATCTGCATACAGATGTTTATAGCAGCTTATCATAATTACCTAAAGATGAAAGCAACCAAGATGTCTTTCAGTAGGTGAATATATAAATAAACATGTGGTATATCCGGACATTGGAATGTTATTCAGCACTTAAAATAAATGAGGGCTTTCCTGGTGGCTCAGATGGTAAAGAATATGCCTGCAATGCAGGAGACACAGGTTCGATCCCTCGGTTCGGAAGATTCCTTGGAGAAGGAAATGGCAACCCACTCTGGTATTCTTGCCTGGGAAATCCCATGGACAGAGGAGCCTGGCAGGCTACAGTCCATGAGATCACAAAGAGTTGGACACAACTTAGTGACTTAACAACAAAATAAATAAATAAATAAATGAGCTCTCAAACCATGAAAAGACACGGAGAAAAAAGCCAATATGAAAAGGCTGCATACCATATGATCCCAAAGATATGAAATCCTAGAATAAGTGAAACTACGGAGATGGTAAAAATATCATTTGTCAATGGACACTTAAGTTTTTCCCACAAGTTGCTGTTACAAATAGCATTAATGCTGTAATGAAAATGAGAATGCAAATATTTGATGTCAAGGACTTGATGTCAAGATCCTGATTTCAATTATTTTAGGTAAATATTTAGAAATGCGACTGCTGGATCACATGGCACTTTTACTTTTTCAAGGGGCATCCATACTGTCTTCCATAAGGATTGCACTATTTCACAGTCCCACCAACAACTTACAAGGGTTAACTTTTCTCAATATACTCATCAATACTTGTTACCTCATTTTAAAAACATACTAAATTGCTTCAGTCATGTCCAACTCTTTGCAACCCTATGGATTGTAGCCTGCTGGGCTCCTCTGTCCATGGGATTCTCCAGGCAAGAATACTGGAGTGGGTTGCCATGCCCTCCTCCAGGGGATCTTCCTGACCCAGGGATCTAACCTACATCTCTTAAGCCTCCTGCATTGGGAGGCGTGTTCTTGACCACTAGCACCACCTGGGAAGCCCCATTTTTAAAATAGGATTGCTTTTATGCCTTGAATGGAAGAACTTCCTTGTATATTTTGGATCACAACCATTTATCAGATATATGACTTGTATATATATTCTCCCATTCCATAGGTTGCCTTGTCATTTTTTTGTTTCGTGTGTTATATAGAAACATTTTAGTTTGATATAGTTTCACTTGACTATTTTTGCATTTATTATCTATACTTTTGGTGTCATGTCCAAGAAATCATTCCCAAGAGCATTGTTTAACATTTTCTCCATATATTTTCTTCAAAGAGTAAAGTTTTCAGGAGTTCTGTTTGTCTTTAAGCAATTTTGTATAATGTTCAATAAGTTCCTTTATTAAAAAACTAAAAGCTGTCCATTCTCTGTCTTAAACACTGCCCTGTTTCTGCGGTAGTGAAACCTTTGCCCTGATTCTGGCCTTTTTAGATAGCCTGACTCACTTTACACCCTTTTCCTTTGATTCACTCTAGTTCCCATATAAATCCTACTCCTAGCTTTAGGATCCTAACTTCAACCTTACCTCTGACCTTTAGGACAAATGTTTGCATTTGTTTACTATTTGAACTTTTATGGTACTTAAACTTGAGTATGAATCCCACCCTAGCTTTGTCCCAGGAAATCACCCCTAACAAAGTACACTGGCCTATCATAAGGGCTATACCAATACTGGCTATCCCATAAACTAGGGGAGGAGGTGGCAGGTGGGAAGTTAAGATGATTTACATTTTATGCAGAAAATATATTTTCTGGCACAATAAGAGAGTTGGCATCTGGGCATGATTTCCAACCAAAGTATGGAATTTATAAAAGAGCCATTTGACTTTCTAATGTGACATGATAAGCATGTCTCCTTGTAAAAGCATTTTACAGAAAAACAATGGCGCAACACCAGGATGACAGCAAAGACAGTTCTGTCAATAACCATTAGAGCTGCTCCATGCAGCATTTAAGAACTGCTTGGTTCAAACATGCAAATTATATATATCCATATGTATATGGATGCAAAAGCCATACTATTGGTTGGAACACTGAGGAAAGAAGGGCATTAGGGGTGCATTTCCAGCCTAAGGGGCACGTGGATTTGACAACCAGAAGTAACTCGTCCTGATGTTTGGTCCTATCCAAGGTTTCTGCATTCTGTGCATTCTCAATGTTTCCAAGAGGCAGGGGAAATGAGGGGTCATTACTGTGTTTTATATTAACAGGCAGAATTTGTGCACCCAGACATGCTTAGCATTTGAAATAATTCACTTCACATTGACATAGGAAAGAGAAAAGAAAAGGTTTTTAAAAAGTGAGTATGTCTCCTGACTTGAAAACTCTATAACCTGGCATTTCTAGCCATTAGCATGGAAATAAATACCTTTGTATCCCTCAATATCATAGTTCTACTTATTATTCTAGAAAATGCTTAACTTTAGACTGGTAATGTAATTTTCTTTTCTTACAAGTATGTTTCCCCTTGGAATATATATAAACCCATATACTATGAACGCAATAAGCATTTTAATTTCTTTTCCTCCTCCTCCTTCTTCCTAATGAGTTGTAGAAAAATCAGTAGAAAGTGTGCTTAATATAGAGAATCAAGATCAAGAGAATGCAAAGTCACACAAATTCAGTTTTGATACTCAGCTAATGATCATAGTAATAATTAATCAACAGTTTTGAAATGCCCTGTAAATGGCCCTATGTTACTCTTATACCTGAACTGGGTAATTTACTTTGTGTCAGCTATGTCTTAAGGGTCCTCTAAGGAGCAATAGAAAAAGCCACTAAAGAAAAGATGAAAGGAAATAACATTTACAAAGTACTTATATATACCAGCCCTGTGCTAGATGTATCATATACCTTGACTCTTATTCTTCTCAGGGCCTTATAAGATGAGCCCTAGTGTCCCAATGATGATGAAAGTGATGCCAATGACCATGGTGGTGATGATGGAGATAGTTATTAAGACTCTTTGTGACAGGCACCGAACTATCTTCACTGTACTAATACTCATTTATTCAGTGCCCACATTTTGGGCCAGGCACTGCTTTAGGCACTTGAGATATATCAATGTACAAAACACACAAAAGCCCTGCCCATCATGAAGGTCTACTTGGGGGTGAGAGTGACACTGCAGATGTCCAGGCAAGACACATATGCAGAGGGAAGTAGAGAATATGTTTGAAGGGGAAAGTGCTTTGGAAAATAGATCAGAGTGCAGTAGGCCGAGGCTGTGAGTGTGGGGTTCAAGGTGCAATTTTAAATCAGATGTTGGTTGTGGTGGTAGGCTTACTGAGACCATGACACTTGAAGCATCTGAAGAGGCTAGCCCCATGAGTAAGAGAGGACTCCATGCAGAGGAACAGCTGATGGAAAGGGTGTTTGGAATGTCCAGTGAACTGCAAGGAGGCTAGTCTGTCTGGGCAAAGGAGAGCAATCCCATAGGCTAGATCCTGTAGGGCCTTGCAGGCCAGGAGGAGGAATTTGACGTTTACTATGAATGAACTAATACACCACTGGAAGTATCTGAGCAGACAAGTGACATGGCCAAATATAAATTTTGGCAGAATCATTAAAGTTGTCAAGCTGAGAATACTCTACTTTACAATAGTTCTCTGAGGTTTCTAGAATTCCCACTTTACAAATGCCAAGTTGAGAAGTGGAAAAATCAAGTAATCTTTAAGTGAGCCAAGGATCAAATCCAAACCAAGCATTGGCTGTCTTCCAGACCTGGGCTCAGTTTAAGACCACCCTGGAAGAAGAGCTTCTAGGTTCATGTCAGTTCAAGTTCATGATGACTGAAATACAGGTTTCAGGTATAGGAAGAGGCTGTCTGATCTATCTGGCCTGGTAGACTGAAGGCAAAAAAAAAAAAAAAAATGTATTATTTTAGCAAATGACTACTGAGTTCCTATGTTTTAGTCACCATGTGAAGGACTGGAGACACAGACTTAGCCCTTAGGTAGATTTTGGTCTGAAAGGGGAGAGATGGACATTAACAAATACAGCAGCAAAAAATATATATATATATATATTAGAGGAATCATTTAAAAAGAATCTACAAGCTTCAGCTGAGACCAAGGTGGAAGACTAAGTGGGTGGGCATAGTGTGTGGCTCTTGGCAGTTGTCAAAACCCTCTCTCATATTTAATATTTTGTATTGTCTCATTGTCCACTGGCTCTGAGTTTGGTTTGAATAGCTTGAGAAGAAAGATTTCTTTTCTTTTGGGGGACTTTCCAGGAAAAAAAGTGGAGATTTTCTCATTTAAATCTTCCTCTCTGGGTACTTCCACTTACTAGGTTTTCAATTTCAGTCTGTTGAATTCTTCTGTCTGGGATACATTGCAGACTGCTGGAAATTGAGAAAACAGAAGGGAACAGAAGGCTGTCTGAGCCTTTGATGTCAGTGAACTCTATTTCATGGTGTGTGTCCGCGTGTCTGTTTCATGGTGTGTGTGTGTGTGTGTGTGTGTGTGTGTGTGTGCACATACATCTCAGATTCTTAGAGAGTCTGCAGGGCTTAGCAGTCCATCCATGGGTCTCCCCGAGGAAATTTTTTGGTTTAAGAAGCTTAACTGGTGTTACATCACCATGTTGGAGCTGGTGCTCTGTTGGGTAAAGCATTCATGTTACCTTTTCAAGTACCTCCAAGTGAATTCTTGATTCTCCACTAGTTTTCCATCCTGCTGCCTTGGTGATGCTTTCAGACATAATTCTTCCAAGATTCCCAGCCAAGACAGCACCATGAAATGGAAGCAGGATGTCTTGTGGACCCCTGGTCTATGCTGGGGTAGAATTTCCAATTGTGAAATTTATTAAACTTGGTGACAGGGAAACCCATGTACCCTTCTCATCTGTAATTCAGACATGAAAGTACCTACTTCAGAGGGTGGTCTTAAATAAGATAACCCATGCAGTGGGCCTGGCTCAATGAGTGTTAGCTAGCTATAGGATCATTTCAGGGACAAAGTCTTCTCACGTATGAACTGGCGGCAGTTCTGAGCACTGGATCATACATAGCCTTGCTGATGATAGTAATAAGCCATCCCACTGAGCAGGACTTCCAGAGGGCTGGCCACTGGCTTGACTTATCTCCCTGCCGGAAGGGAGCGGGTAGAAGGCGGAGGAAACGCAAGCCCCCTGCTGAGGTTTCACCTCAGCTGCTTCCATCAGTAGCTTCACCCCAGGGATTGAGAAATATTTTTGTGTTCCCGGAACCTCGTTCTAGGCACCATCCCGAGAGAGCTCAGTGTCTGGAACGCTGTAGAGCTTGGACATTACAAGATAGAACTGCGCGGTGGATGGGAGACTTCCTTGGAGGGTTTCTAGGGAGGGTGTGAGGAGACCACGGCCGCAATCACTGACACACACTGACTGAACGTGTCCTTTCTCTGTGTCAGTTTACTGGGGGCCACAATCATCCAGTCCTTGGAGTCAGCTTAGCGTCCACTTATTCCCTGCTCCATTCTGCGGTAACAGTTGCTCAGACAGCATCCCTTTGACATGAGACAGCAGAGACAGGCGTCAACCCCAAATGTCTGCGATGACTGCTCCCGGGAAGAATCAATCACTGATTCATGGACTTGAGGGTGAAGCGGAATCCAAACTCCTCAGCAGAACGCTCAAGCTCCACACAGGGAGTGCTTTCTGTCTTCCTAGGATGCACCCTCAGGAAAGCACAGTCGAGGCACCCGGGTGGGGGTGGGAACCCACGGAGGGGGCTCTCTGGGGCATGCATGCATTCCACAAACAAGCATAAAACGGACCATCCCCATTTCCTGCAAGCTATGGAACTTCTAGCCTGGAGTGGGGAGGAGGAGCGTGGCAGGTGAGACAGGTAACTGGGTACGAGACAATGAGATACATAACAGCAACGATAAATAAGATGCTCAGGGAACACAGTGGGGGACCTTATGGGAAGGTAGCTTGATAGGCTCTAGAAAATAAACAGGTTCCCCCACTGACTTAAAAATCGTCGACTCACAAACTCCTGCAAGGGCAAGGCTCAAGCGTCTTGAATTTACTTCATATCTTATCTGCTGTGGAGTTGAAAGCACGTGAGCAATGAATGTGGAGGAATTGCCTCAACAGTGAAGAAGGAGGCATTGGCTGGCAGTTGTGAGCAGAGCAGGGGAGGGGTACCCTAAGTATGGAGTGATTGGCTCGGTGCCAACTAGGGATAAAATGCCCTCCCTGCCCTCCAGAATAATTTTCATCCATCTTCATAGATGATTCAGGCTAAATCAATTTAACTTCGGACTTTAATCTCTCTAACCACAGAGTTGGAATTTGGTGGCCTCCTCTCCCCTCCAGAATCATCAAAGAGGCTTAGGGTGGTTCTTAGAAAGGTGCTTTGTGTTTCCAGAAAGAAAGATGTTTTGAGAATCTGAGGTGTTATCCTCTGCAAGGTGTGCTCACTAAAGGCATCATTACACTTGGGGAAGAAAATCAGACATGAGACACGTGAGTCAGGAAAGCGGGTTCCAGCATGTCAGAAATAGACCAGAAGGTCATCCTCAGAAATAAACCCCTGGAGCAAGTGGAGCACTGGAATGGATACCTAGAATTGTGGGAACGCTTAAGCAATCTCTGTTTATGCTCAGATAACATCGGACCCCTCTGGGGTCATGTGTCTAATCCCAGGAGCTTCAGAGAAGGGGCAGCAGAAATTGGATGGGCTTCAGAGCAAAGTTGTCAAGATGATTGAAGGGCTGGTAAAGGAGACCTACCAGAAAGGTTAAACGAGTTAGATCTGGTACCAACTAGCTGTGCCACTTCAAAGCCACTTCAGTTCCAGGAGCTCCATTCCCTCTTCTGTGAAATGTGGGCGGTGGACTGGCTGAGCGCTCAGGACCTCCTAGGTTTCACAATAGTTTTGTAGTCCAGAGGAGAGAGAGAGAGCTAGGCAGTAACTTTACCATTCATTTGAATTGTGTGCGACCTGTTACACATCTCTGTCTTCCTTACAGAAATCGAATAAGAGAACAAAGTCTGGGAGGGCAGGAAGAGAGATGCAAACATAGGGAACAAACTGGTGGACACAGGGCAGGAAGCAGGGGGTGAGACAAGTTGAAAAAGTGGCATATATGCATTACCGTGCATCAGACAGACGGCCAGTGGGAAGCTGCTGTATTGTACAGGGAACTCAGCTTGGTGCTCTGTGATGACCTAGAGGGGTGAGAGGGAGGCTTAAGAGGAAGGGGATATATGTATACATACAGCCGGTTCCTGTTGTGGTACAGCAGAAATTAACACAACATTATAAAGCAATTATACTCCAATTAAATAAGTGAATATTTTTAAAAGATACTCTGTTGAAACAAAAGCAATGTAGTAGAGGGCTTTTCCCAAAGATAGTAGCATTCAGAAAAATGAATGGAGCTAACCTTTGAAGTTTTGTTTAAAATAACCTTTCGGTTCTCACGTCTTCAGAAATTATAAGCCAATTTTCTTACATGGTGCCCTTTCCCCTTACCCTAACCATGCTGCCATGAGAGCTTCCAGGTGCCTCTGCATGGGTCAGGTGAGACAGGAATTGATCTTTTATTTATTCCCAGATGCCAGTCTTCTGTGCCCACAGGCAGAGACCACAGGACACCTTAGGGCAGGAAATCCGTGTAAAATCGAGAGGGGAAAAGCTCCTACAGGAAAGCCTTGCCCTTCCTTTAATGGTGCTCCCACAGTCAGAGGCTGCCTGCTCCCTGCAGTCAGCATGCCTTATGGCACTAGCCTTAGAATTCTAACCCCAATCTCTACCCCTAATCTCTTCTTCTCTCTGGAGAAGCCGTGGATTGGGAGGGAGAGCAGGAGACATGAGGAAAAATCTGAGACTCAATGGAAAACTAAACTCTAGGGCCTATGGTTCCTGCTCAACACTGCCTTGGGTGTGAGTGACTCAACCTAATGTGAAGGCCCAGGGTCATGTTGCCTGGGGGATGGAGCCCAGGCCGTGCTGATTGGGGCCAACACCCTGGGTCCCACTGTCCACCTACTGGTCGTGCCCTAGGTCAGAACAGTGTTCAACCTTGGCTGCATTCTGCAGTCAGCTGAGGAGCTTTTAAAAAATACTGATGCCCAGGCCTCTTCAGAGATGAATCAAATCAGGATCTCTTGGATTCCAGGAGGAACTGCCTTACACTATAGACAGGATCATGAACCACTATATGCTTCCAGTAGCAAATGAACTTAAAACACACAGAACATCAGAAGAATCACAAAGGAATAGAAAATCCCCAGTTTATAATATCCTGCTCCTAACATATATGTAACACTCCTTTAAAAATCCTCTTCTGGAGAGGTTATGGAGAAAAGGGAACTTTCTTACACTGTTGATGGGAATGTAAATTGATACAGCCAAATGGAGAACAGTGGAGAACAGAGATTCCTTTAAAAACTAGGAACAAAACTACCAGAGGACACAGCAATCCCACTACTGGGCATATACTCTGGGAAAACCATAATTTTAAATGATGCATGTATTTCAGTGTTCAATGCAGCACTATTTACAATAGCCAGGACAGGGAAGCAACCTAAATGTCCATCAAAGAAGATGTGGTACATATATACACTGGTATACTACTCAGTCATATGAAGGAATGAAATTAGATCATTTGCAGTGATGCGGATGGACCTAGAGTCGGTCATACAGAGTGAAGTAAGTCAGAAAGAGAAAAACAAATATCACATATTAATGCATATATATGGAATCTAGAAAAATGGTGCTGATGAACCTGTCTGCAGGACAGACGATGCAAATGTACAGAAACAGACTTTTGGACACAGAGCAGAATGGAGAGCAGGGGAATTGAGACAGTGGATGTACATACCGTGTGTGAAATAGACAGCCAGTGGGAAGTTGCTGCATAACGCAGGGAGCCCAGCTCCGTGCTCTGTGATGACCTGAAGGATAGGATGGGATGGGGGAGGGGGTGGGAGGGAGGGGACATATGTATACATATACTTGATTCACATCGCTGTATAGCAGAAACGAATACAAGAGTATAAAACAATTGTCCTTCAATTAAAAAGCCTCTTCTTGTGGAGATGCTATATTTGTCATGCCTATGACAAGCATGCTTTTACACAGTATCCTTTTATTAGCTTTGATTATCTGATGTACCTGAGGAACACATGGTCTCAACGAATCGTCTGCAAAAATAATTGGTTGCAGACCAGTCTTTTTTTTTTTTCAGACCAGTCTTGATAACCACTAACTCTGTTGCGTTCTCCCAACGAATGTGATTTTGTCATAGAGCCTGGCACTTAGTAGGAACTCAGTATGTTCTTGATAACTGACGAGCAGTTCTTGATTTTGCCCCTGAAAATCTCAGCTCTCTAGACGCTTAGATGCTATTAAGGTAATTTATTCAGAACTTAGAATGGCGGTAGCACTAAATCGATATTTCATATCCATAGGGGCTACTGGCTGTAGCGTAGATTTACAGAATTTCATTTCCATCTACAGTTTTCCTGCCCTGTCTCATCTATCAGACAAAGGGCTTGCATTTGTATTCTCACTGCAGGATGTTTTCACCTTGTCTGTATATGCATCATTAAATAGTTCAAGATCAATTGCAAAAGAGGTAAATAGCAATCTTTCTCGCTGTTTATGGCAAATTTCAGAGCTGCAGTCTTTGATTCCACTTAAACCTGTTTTTGTTGTTGTTGTTGTTGTTGTTAACATTCCTTTTCACCTCTCCTATAGGTGCTAGATAGTGGATGGAGCCAAAGTACCATCTATCAAAGCATCCTGCTGGCATACAGATTGCAGAACCTATTACGCCCGTCATCGGTACCCACTTAGAACCTGTTTCTCAGCTCTGTTCATCTTTGTTCAAGCTTCTGTCTCTTGAAAGCCTTCATTCACAACCACCCTCTTTGCCCCACCATCTCCTGATCATTCATCTTGATACCTCCTTTCAGAAAGCCTTCCTTAGGAGGTTTTATCCTGGTAATAGGCGCTGTTGCTCCCTAGGACCAACCTACCACTGAATTTGAACTAACTGAGGACAGAAATTGCACTTATTCACTGCTAAATTCACAGGACTTAGCAGCTTCTAGACATTTGATAAGTGTTCAGTTAAGATGTGCACCCCATATATAATTGTTCAGCCATTGTGCAAAAAGTACTCTCTTCTGAGAAAAAACATTTTCTATCTCCTAAAGATAGAAATAAGTCACTATTCTTTGCTATGAAAGTCCCCAGGCTGAAATGGTGGTTCCTCTCTGACTCCCTTCTCTTCCCGTAGTGAGTCCATCCTTCTTTTGGAATGCCTAGACGTTGTCCCCAACTCACCACACAATTCCCCACCAGCCTAGCCTCACCTTCCTCTTACAGCTCTGTTAAGGATTAACTTCCTCACTTGCCTTCACTGTTAGTAGTCTCTCTTATCACCCAATTTTGCAACCAGCTTTCAGCTAATCTTCACAAAGGAAAAGGCTTGTTCCTTTTGCTTCGTGCTTGCACAGGAACCTAGAATGGCTCCCAGTTTGTGTTTGTTTTTCTCTAAAATTCTTCTTTTATTCATTGTCTGATTTTGTCCAAACCACTTATTCTAAATCTGGGTGCTCCTCTCCCCCTTGCTTCTCCCACCCAACACAGACCATCCACTGTCCACTCCCATTCAGTGGGTTGTCTTCTGGCCCTTCCTGTCCGCAGACCCTCCACTCACTCTGACTTGCATCCTGTGAAGCTGTGTTCAGTTCCTCCGTCAACATGCTATGGCCTCACCTCTGCTGTGTGCCTAAGAGCCCACCTACCCTTAAGGCTTATCCCAAGTCCATCTCTTACAGGACACCTACCCTCACCATTCCAGTCTCCACTCATTTCCTCTTCCCCTGGTTTCCTTTCGCATTATTAGGTGGTACCATGGCTATTTAGGGTTCCCTAAATATTACACAGGTTTTAGTATCTTTCCCTCCACTGCATTGTAAACTTCTGATATCATGTATAACATTTCTTTTGTGTTCTTCGCTTTGCCTGTCATAGTGGATCCAGCAAACTTGTCGATGCTTATCATCTCTTGGTTAGTGTGATTGATGAGAATTTTAGGAGGGGTCAAGCTGAAAAGGTATCAAACACCAAGAAACAAACTCTGAATTTGTGTGGGGAAAATGAAATTGGTCCATCCAGATTATTTTTGCATGCTGTGGTTCATGGGGTCGCAAAGAGTTGGACATGACTGAGTGACTGAACTGAACTGAACTGAAGATACTTATTAGGGCAATTATTTTGATGGTGCTAATCATCATCCTAGAAGCTGAAGTTCTAATACTTTGGCCACCTGATGCGAAGAACAGACTCTTTGGAAAAGACCCTGATGTTGGGAAAGATTGAAGGTGGGAGGAGAAGGGGATGACAGAGGATGAGATGGTTGGATGGCATCACCCACTTTACAGACATGAGTTTGCGTAAGCTCTGAGAGTTGGTGATAGACACGGAAGTCTGGCATGCTTCAGTCCACGGCGTCACTAAGAGTTGGACATGACTGAGCGACTGAACTGAGTAAGCTGTAACCATTATTTCAATTTAATTGAACACACATGACAACATTTAATGAGAATATACATGTGCCAGCCTTGTGGTGGGGTAGAGCTATAGGATCCCCAAATGAATAAACTGTAAGCAGATAACAAGAACACTGGGTAAACTATGGGTAAAATTATAATAGGGGTAAACAAAAGTTTAAACATATTATGGCTTATAGTTTACGGAAAAATTCAAGGACTTAGGGCATGGATATAGGATGTAGGAATTTTAAGGGAAGAGGGTAACATAGTGGGGACTGAGGGAGGAGCAAACTGCATAGAATTTGAGATTTCAGGATGCTTTTAGAAAATCGTTGGTTAAATGCCATTTAGTTGGAGTATATAGGGTATTGGAAAAGAGATAGAGTGGCAGAAAATTTGAAGAGTAAAAATGTTCACTGGTACCAGGATGCATGGGCTTCAAGGGTTTGGACTTTTTGTGTAAGAAAAAAGAAGCCACTGAAAGATTTTGAGCAAAGTCCTGACTGCAAATTCTTACAGAATTCTGTGGCATAGTCCCTTTAGGATGCTGGAGAAGTAAAAGCTTGGCCTAAGGCAATGCATTTCCTTTTTACTTGAAATGCTAGACTTGAGAGAAATATGTCATATGAAGCTGGAAACTGTCGAACATCTCAGACAGCCAGGAGTTTGCTCTCTGATGTGTGGGATTTTGCTAAATGTATAATATTTGCATGTTTCCAGGGTTGTCATAGAAGCAAGTGGCATGTTTTTGAGAATGTAGATCTCCCGTGGTGTTTCCTGGCTCAGACAGGATGTACTTTCACTTGGAGGGTTGGATATCTGGAGCCCAAACTGGGGTGGACTTGTACCTTCCAGAGTTGAAGTGATTGAGTTGAAAGGCAGCCACCATCTCCAACATGAACCATTCTTTCAATCTTTAGCAAGAGGGCCCCACTAATGGAAAAGTACATCAGGGAAGCTGAAGTCAAAAGGACTTCATTTTCACCAGCAATTTTGTTTGGATTCATTTGTTCAGAATTAATATTTGCTGGAAGTGGAAACTTGTGCTCATTTTCTCTGGATCGTTAAAATGTGCTCATCTGAGCCATAAACAAACCCAACCGTGCCCAGATATCAACTAGAACAACTCGATTAGTGATAATTGCCTCACAGCTCTCCTGTGTATTTCAGAGGCTCATTTGACTACAGTTACTAAACGCAGTCTTGGCAGGTGGAGGGGGTGAGACAAGTAGTTTCCACCTTCAGACAGATTTGACCAGGAAAGGGTGCAGCCGTAAACTGTTCTCCCTCAAAAGCATTTCAATATCTCTGCTAGGCTGATAAGCAGAATACAGTAATAGTTTAATCATGGTAAATTTTTTAAATATGCATTTTAGCTATTGTTTATGGAAATACCCCATAATAAAGATGAGAGCCTTTGGGACAAGACACAAAACTTTGAGGAAAGAGGTAGGATGCTGTGGAGTATCGGGGAATGCAGAAAATGGTGGAGTAGATTTATAACGTCATGACTCAGGAGCAAATGACATGGGATTTGAAAGCATAGGATCAAATAAGCAAACAGAAAATGTACAGTTATTGTCCAACTTTAAGCATAAACACTTTAAACAGGGAACTGGTGTCACCAATCAGAGCCCCACAAATTGTATTGTGAGAGCCATTTCTCACATAACTGATAAACAAAAACCAAATTGGAGAACTCTAATAAATCAAGGAGAGGTGAAAAGATTGGTGAGAGATGACCCATGGGCTCATTTTGGAGAGAACAAACCCAGAGTCTGGGCACTCGGTGCTTCTTGGAATGGAGCACTGCTGACCTTGACTTTCAGATTCTGGGCTTTAGATGCTGAGACATATCGTCTTTCTGTGTGATCACTGAACCCTTCAAGGCCATGCACATAGCATGTGCTCAAGGATCCTTTGCTGAACGAATCCCCACAGATTCTTCAACCTCACACATTTAAGTGAATCTGACTGAAGGCAGGGGAAGAAGGGGACGACAGAGGATGAGATGGTTGGATGGAATCACCGACTCGATGGACTGGACATGAGTTTGAGCAAGCTCCGAAAGTTGGTGATGGACAGGGAAGTCTGGGGTGCTGCAGTCCTTGGGGTCCTAAAAAGTGGGACTCGACTGAGCGACTGAACTGAACTGAACCTGAGTGCAGAGATCTCCCTGGCTGCTTAGGGTCCCTGCCCTGTTTTCAAAGGGCACAAAGGGTGAATTTCTCTCTCTGTTGATTTGTTCATAGTCATTATCTGTTTTTTGAATGCTTGTTTTCCTGTGTTTTTGATAAACCTGAATTGATTGCAAGGGTAAGATAAGAACTTCCTTTCCCCAGGGCTATATTCATTCTTCCCAATTGAGCTGGAAAACACTATTATTAGTTTTACCAACCCTTGAAAGAACTTTTCCTTAATATATTGTTTCTAGGAGACACTGGGAAATTCTTAAGCCAGGGTAACCACTATGAAAGATCTGGAAAGAATCAAGAATAATGAGAATGTCTGAAAGAATTTGGTCTCTTGAGCAAACCAGCCTATTTCTAATAATTTCATTATTTTTACTAACATGATTTTTTTGAACTTCTAAAATAAATGTGTACCATAGTCATCTCCTCTCCTTGGGGCTCTAGAAATAATATCCACCATTTATGGAGCATTCATTATGTTCTGGTCACTCAACACAGACCTAATTTGACCTTTACAATAATCCTATGAGAAACGTGCCAGAAACTGAGGATCAGAAAAATTAAATGATTTGGTCACATCTACTAATGAATGGAGAAGGGATTTGAACTCAAGGCAAAATGAAGCTAAAGCCCTACCCTACTGGGCTACTTCCCTAAAACACGAGTACACTGTTCTGTAGCCCAACAGAAATTGAACTCAGTTAAAAATAAGCACACAGGCCGAAGACTTATCTCTCCCAGGGTAGATTGCTCAGTGCCTCTCAGAAAATTTCAGCTTAACACCCTGAGATTAGTTAGCCTTGCATCTCTGATCCATGGAGGTCTGTTTAATTCAAGTCACATGTGGGCATTTTGACTCCAATTATAACGTCAGTTCTAAATCTGTTGGCATGTCACAGAGGCGCAAGTTAAAACCCAGGAAAGAACTTGAGCCGTTACTGTTCCCAAGCAGAAACATCCTTGGAAGCTTATCTGAACAGAAGGCCTATCTGAAACCTTGGAGCTTTGCCCAGCCTTGGTTTCCTGTCTAACTGAAAGCAGAGAGACCCAGACTTGGAGCCAAGAAGTTCGCACTTGTGGGATCAGCAACCTAAATTTGAGGATTTGGACTCGTAAGGCCAGATGCAGCCTGCAGCCAGGACCTTGCCGGCATCACCATTGCAATGCACCCAACAGTACCAGGAAAAACTTGCAGAAGAAGGTGTCATAAATGAAGTAACAATATAACAACACGAACCAACCTCCAGCAGAGAGGGGGAAACACATCCCCCCACCGGGGATTATTTTTATAGATTATTCCGCTATCCTTGGCATCCAGAAAACATCTTTTGCTGTCTGTGATCATGCTGGAACTAACATGTACTGAGCACTCGCCATGTTTCTGACACTCTACTTAGCACCTTGCACATATCATTTCAGTGGTGAAGGATTGTAAAGAAAGTGGCTGAAAAGCCAAGTGTGACGCGCAAGGGTTTCTACAGAGGGTACGTTTTTGGCACAATCTTTGCTCAGAAGGAGCCAGCTGTTTTTAGAGCTGCACCACCTCACCTGCCTGCACTGTCTTCTAGACCCCAGCCAAAGGGCACCTTGAGGCAAGATGCTTCGTTGTCAGGCCACGGCCATGACTGCAGGAATGACCCCATCACCTACCTTGGGAAGCGGAGCCTCTCAGGCATCGAAGGTCTTTCAGCAGACATTTCCGGCCACCTCCCAGGGATGCTTCCTGCTTTGGCTGCACTTCACCCCACAATCAAACCGTATCTCTTCCCTGCTGAATACCCTCCCTTAGAGGAGACGTGGCAACATCTGTGGGAGAAAGGGGAACGTTTCTTCAAGTGTTGTTTTTCTTAGGAGGGAGGAAATTTCCTGGATATTTCATAGCAGACTTCCTGTCCCGTTGATCAGAATTTATCATGACCTATTTCTAAATCCAGCCTTCACAGGAATGTGATTATCTTAGACTCATTGGGATCTACCAATGAGCTGAGGTTAGGGGTGACGTCTCCAGAGTCATGTGAGCAGAGGTAAACACCACAGTAAGTGGAGGTTGGGAAGGGAAAGCCAAAGGGAAGAGACTCTGTGTAGTGGCCACCTGTGTCCTACGCAGGCCTCCATATTTCACACCTGGGACTATCCTTCCCACCTCTGCCCCAAAGTCTTACGTTCCTTCAAGTATCACCAGTCCAGAACTGGGTCTTGCTATTCTGTTTGTTCACTGACGTATAATCACTTTACAATGCTGTGTTAGAAAGTGAATCAGTTACGTGTATACACATCAGTTCAGTTCAGTTCAGTCGCTCAGTCGTGTCCGACTCTTTGCGACCCCATGAATCACAGCACACCAGGCCTCCCTGCCCATCACCAACTCCCAGAGGGATGCCAACAAACACAAGAAAAGACGCTCAACACTTGTAATTGTTAAAGAAATGCAAATCAAAACCACAGTGAGGTATCACCTCACACAGGTCTGAACGACCGTCATCAAAAAAATCTACAAACAATAAATGCTGGAGAGGTTGTGTGGAAAAGGCAACTGTCTTGCACTATTGGTGGGAATGTAAATTGGTACAGCTCCTATACAGAACTGTACAGTAGGGAGATTCCTGAAAAGACTAAGAGTAGAGCTATCATATGATCCAGCAATCCCCGTACTGGGCATATCCCCTGGGAAAACCATGTTCCCACTGTTTTTAAGGAACAGAAATCTGTCCCTCTATATTTACATGCTGCTCTGTACCTTCGTGGGTTTTCCTCCTGGCTCAGCTGGTAAAGAATCCGCCTGCAGTGTGGGAGACCTGGGTTTGAAGCCTGGGTTGGGAAGATCCCCTGCAGAAGGGAAAGGCTACCCACTCTAGTATTCTGGCCTGGAGAATTCCATGGACTGTATAGGCCATGGGGTCGCAAAGAGTTGGACAAGACCGAGCGACTTGCACTTTCACTGTACCCACCTCTATCACAGCACTTACATCTTCTTTTTTACAGATACCTTCTTTTTTTTCCACTCATTCATTTTTAAAAATTTATTTATTTTTAATTGAAGGATAATTGTGGTACAGTATTGTATTTGTTTCTACCAAACAGCAACATGAATCAGCCATAGGTTCACCCATGTCCGCTCCCACTTGAACATACCTCCAACTTCCCTCCCCACCCCACCCCTCTAGGTTATTCCCAAGCCCCAGTTTGAGTTCCCGAGTCCTACAGCGGCTTCCTATTGGCCAGATACCTTCTTTTTACACGTATCTCTTCCAGATAGACTAGGAGCTTTCTGATCAAAAAAGCCATATATTAGCCAATGTTGTATTTCCAGCATCTAGTTGAAATAAAATAGGTGCTCAATAAATGTTGGCTTGAAATGATTTCTGTATCTTCTCTGTGAAAGTCTATTTCATCATTACTTAGAATGGAGGGTGGGGGTGCAGGTTTGATTTCAAAAGTGGAAGAGAATAAAGGATGACTCTGTTGTTGGTTTGTTTGAAATAATTTTTAACCTGCCTAGTTAAAAAAAAAAGAGGCAAGGGAGCAGGGGTGCCAGGTATCATGCATTGTACCTCGTGTCACTGTGCCTGTATTCCCCACAGCACTCAGGAGAGGGTGGGCTATGGCGATTCAGGCCTCATCAGTCTATGCTCAGATTCAAAGACAGACACATTTCCTAACTTGCCCAAGGCTCTGGCAGGGAAAACTCGGCTCCCCAAACCCAGGTCATTCTAGTGCAGCAATAACCAGCTGGGTTTTCAGCAACTTGGATGGAGCCATCTGTTTTCCCAGCCCACATAAAAATATGCACAAGAAAGGTGCAAATCAGCAAATCTACAGCTTCCAGGGGACCCAGCTGGGATGCTCCCTCCCTTTGGGGACCGCTACAAGGTAAATCTGGTGCTGGAAGACAGAGGGCCAGCAGCAAGGCTAAGGGGGCTAAGCCAATCCAGACTCCAGGGTCGTCCCTTTCCTGCCCATGCCTAGAATAGAGCCCATCTGGCTCCCTGGCCACGTGGCCATTGTGCCTGTGTGAGGGGCACCGCTGAGCTTGCTGAGAGCCCGGAAAATTACCAGCGGCCTCACGCAGTTCCCACCGGGCCACCAGGAACTGGCCACAGAGGAACTCCCTTCTCTGACACTCCTGGGTCCTCTGACTGTCTGGTCAACCCTCGCGTTCCCACATAACCAGCGTGGTAAGCCCAGGTGGTCGGGAACAGAGGGGCTTTTTGTGTCCTGGTCTTAGAGAAGAGAGCGTCTTAGCTTTTCCCATGTATCTCCCTTCCGTGGCTGCGGCTTCTCCTTTCTGACCACGCCACATCACAGAAGGGGATTTAGAGCTGTCTTGGCTCTCCGGCAAAGCCACAGAGAACAGTAGATTCCACATGAAAAACGGAATAAAATGGGGGTGCTGTTACCCAGCCACCCAGGTGCAAGCAGCTTTTGGCAGCCTAGGACCCGGCAGTGATTTAGAAGGGTCTTTCTCCAAGTCATTACAGTTAATTGTCACTGAGCTACAGATTCATCAGCAGGCAAAGAGCCAGCTCCAAATCCCCAGGGAATTTCAGATGGATTAATAAGCAAAGTGGCATGCATGTAAGGCATCTGATCCTCTATAAAGAAATGATTTCATTATTTCTTTATGCCTCACTCCAGGATCCCGTGCTTATTATATGCTCTCCTCCACACCGTGGACAGCATCTGTCCAGCAAGGCTCCAGGTCAGAGGAAATTACTGTGCTCCTTGTTTCTAATTTAGCAACACACTTTCACCACGGGATTTAGGGCGCTTTTCACGACTCCTGACTCATCTCAGAAAGATGCATTTCTACCTGATCACCTTGTAGACTCAGTGGTATTTCGTCGTCAAACCAAAATTCTGCGTAGAGACGCTGATGCAGTCTTAACAGATAGCATGAATGACATTACCACAATTTGCGTATAGAAAGCCGTGTGCGCAGTTGGGAGCCAAAACAGTAGTTTAATTGACATCATACACAGAAACAGGGAATCTGTTAATTAGAGCTGGTGCTGAACAAAAAAGACATGTCCTGAGCTTTGAACATAACTTCTCTACCAGTTCCTTTTTCTTTGATTTTTGTGCTAAGGTCTCTGTCATTACTCCTAAGAAGAAGGAATCTCAGAATTACCCAGAAAGTATACTGCTGTTTGGCTGAAACCCCTCCTGGCTCACTCTGCCCCACAAACCCTGCTAGTCCAGAGGTGAGGGAGAGTTGCGTTTTGGCTACATTCCACTTCATGGCAAATGATTGATGCCTGGACTCCTCTTTCTTTGCAGCTTGTGAATTTTCACTCTAAGCCTTCTCTCTGTCACATTAACCCAAGAAGCACAGGTTAATGAAAAAATGAAGAGCTTTACTTTATAAATGAAACATTCTCTAAAAAAGCAGAAACAAAGAGAACTAATATCTATAGTGGAAAAAGAAAAGTTTGTCTGAATTGTTTAAGAGTAATGATTTAATGACTATGTTGCTACTTCAAGATATTCATCTTTTGCTCATTATTGCCATTTCCTATTTAAATTTTTCAACATGACTGAGGAGTCTATCACACCAAGCCCAAGCTTCCAATATTTAAAAATTGCATGATAATAATGCAAGTAGATAATAATCTACTTGTTCCCAGCTCATAAGCTACTCAGGCAAGACTGGTGGACTAATCCTTCATGGCAGGAGTTGGCAGACTTTTTCCGTATAGAGGGCCAGAGAGTAAATATTGTATGTTTCATGGGCCATGCAGGTTCTATTTCAGCTCTTCCACTCTGTCCTTGTTAATACAGAAGCAGCGATACCCAATAGATGAATGATTGAATGTGTCTGTGTTGCAATAAAACTTGTATAAAAACAAACCACAGACCAGATTTAGCTCCTAGGTCATTGTTCACCAACCTCTGCTTCATAACGAGGCCCTAATATATTTTCTTCTTTGGCTAAACAATGAGTGGGAGCCTGCAAAATCAAAACCATTCTGAGGGGATAACACATCCACACATGAGATGGTAGCCAGCACACAACGAAAAACTGGATTTCTTCCTTCTACTTTCTAACAATAATAATAACTGACAATTTAGCAGCTGTTTTCTGCTTAGAAAGTACATATTTTCTACTTGAAATGCAATTTCTGTGAGATATTAGTAGCATCATCATGAGATAGCAGTAGTATCATCATAATGCAGATTGGTTATTGTCTTAGACTTCCGGTTTCGGGGACTAGCAGGTAGGTTAGCCAAACCGATTATCCTATGGAAAAGAACTATGGAAATGCTGACTATAATACAAAAAGCATCAATCTAAAAGTATCCAAGAGCTAACAAGATAGGAAGCAACTACCAGGCCTAATATTAAATAGACAAAATATTAAACTAGTGCAAAAGCAACTTTGGCCCTAATAATATTTGCTGATCCTGGCAAAGTTGAGCTTTCCTTTTGGTGACTTTATCAGATGATCAGGATAGAAATCAAAGCGTAGGTCCCATAAAAGCTAGAAAATCTACTGAGAAATCACCGCTACAGTGAACACGAACCTCAAAGGAATAATCCCTGGGGTAAGAGACCCAGAAGTGAAGCACCCTTCCTGAAAATTAACAGATTTCACATCCCCAGGTAGATCAAAGACCCTGAAGGCTTAAACTGGGTTTAAGGTGATACTTCCTCCAGCCATCTTTCCAAAGCAAATGTAAATCATATCTGGAAGAAGACACATAATTTATCCTGGGCCTCAAATTACTCCAACAATTTTCTAAGTACCAGGATCTAGCATACGTCAAGAAAATTAGCTAACAGTTAGAGCATCAGCACATCAGCCTAAAATAGATTTGCCAATACTTAGGCTAAGAGAGTTACCAGAGACAGTTTAGAGAGCAGGATTATTTACTACTCTTAAAGGGGAAAAAAAAGGGCAGGTTTATAGCAGAAAACTATAAAAATGACAGCATACATTTTCCTTTAAAAAATCAATCGAACATCTAAAAAGGGAGAGCAACATGAAACTTAATAGAAGTTTTTAATAGCGGATTAGACATACTAAGAAAGAAAATCAGATGTTAGTAGTCTCATATTTGAAGGAGAGGTACCCCAATATCCCACAATTAGCAAGTGCTCAAAAGTGATGTTTATTTCTTTGGATCAGAAGTCCCACTGGCTTTCCAATATGGTGCCAACTTTGTCATTATATGTGTTTATATGGCTAAGTGAGAGAGAAAAACTTACCTTCTTCTCTTGCCACCTTAAGCTGATAATTTTCAATACAACTTTGGAGCCCCATTCTGCTCCCTAACAACAAACTCTCCGTTGGGTCACCAAGACATTGATCCTTTTGTCCTATCTAGGAATTTTGGTCTTGAGAGCAAATTCACTTGATCTACCACAATGGAATTCAAGTTCTTACCTTTAGTTTTAATTTGTTCTAAATAATGAAATGAAAAAAGAACAGCCTGCTTCTCATCAGAGGGCCCTTGTGTTTAATAGCATGCATGCTCAGTTGTGTCTGAGTCTTTGTGACCCATCAGTCTCCTCTGTCCATGGGATTTCCCAGGCAAGAATACTGGATTGGGTTGTCATTTCTTCCTCCGGGGATCTTCTTGACCCAGGGATCAAACCTGCATCTCCTGCGGCTCCTGCATTGGCAGGCAGATTCTTTACCACTGAGCCACCTGGGAACTCCGCTTGTGTTTAATTACCAAATATTTAAAAGTTGGGAATTGAGGAAAAAGCAATGAAAGAAATGTTAATAAATTATTTCTTCATCTAAAATTATTTAAAATTCTATCAATGAGAGTATTAGATCTACTGGTATTCCCAGGCCGAGAGAGAGGGCTTTGGAATCTTGCAGTCAAACAGCCCTTGACACTGCCCTTAGCCTGATGCTCCAAAGATCCCTTGACCTCTTTTGTAACTGACTTTACTGTGACTGAACTCTGCCCAGATGACTTCACAGTGATCACAAAGTCTTGGCCAAATCAATAGGATTGAGGTTTTTTTGGCTTCCAATAACAGATGATGGCTTCCCTGGTGGCTCAGAGGGTAAAGCATTTGCCTGCAATGTGGGAGACCTGGGTTCGATCCCTGGGTCAGGAAGATCCCCTGGAGAAGGAAATGGCAACCCACTCCAGTACTCTTGCCTGGAAAATCCCATGGACAGGGAAGCCTGGTAGGTTACAGTCCATGGGGTCGCAAAGAGTCAGACACGACTGAACAACTTCACTTCACTTCACTTCAACAGATGATAGTCCAAACAATATCCCTGCCCTAATTTTGTGTTATAGTTTTCATGAATTTTAAGCCCCACTAAACTAACAATATGCATTGTATTTATCGTTCACTCTTTCTATGGCTCTTCATTCCTTTTGGGATTTCTGGGATAAATTTCCCCCTGTCCGAAGAGTTCCCTTTAGCATTTCTCTTAGTGTAGGTCTTCTGGTGGTGAATTCCATGTTTTTATTTGTCTAGAAAAACACTTATTTCACTTTCATATTTGAAAAGTATTTTCACTGGGTAATCAATTCCTGGTTGATACCTTTGTTTTTTCTTTTGCATTTTGGAGGCATGATTGCGTTGTCTTCTGGCTTTTATTTCTCTTTTGAGAAAATAACTATCAGTCTGATTGATGCTTCTTTAAAGGTAATGAGTCAGTTTTTTCTGGATGCTCTTAAGACTTCGGTTTGCTGAAATTTTACAAGCACAAGCCTAATCGATTGTGACTTCTTTTGTTCTTATCCACCTTGGAGTTTGTAGCACTTCTTTGATATATTTCATCAGTTTGGGGGGAGGGGGAAATCTTAGCTCTTATTTGTTTCATATATTGTTTCTGCACTATCATCTCTTTCATTTCTTTTGTGACTCCAACTTTATGTACATCAGATTTTTTTCTCCATGTTCTATGTATCTCTTATGTGATTTTGCACATTCTTAAAGCTTTTGCTCTCTGTCCTTCAATCTGAATACTTTATCATCTGACTAAATACTAAGTTATCTGAGAAATATTGATTTATCATCCAGTTAACAAGGACTCTTTTTCATGTTCAAATAAGATTAAATCTTCTATTTTCATCCTAATTTCAGTTACTACTTTTTTCAGTTGTAGACATTCCATTTGATGTTTTTATAGACTTTAGTTCTCTAGTGAAATTCTCCCTTTGACATCTATTTTTCTCAAATATATTAATCAAGTTTTAAAAAAATCCATGTCTCATAATCCTGATATCTAGGGGCTTCTCTGGTGGCTCAGATTGTAAAGAATCTGCCTACAATGCAGGAGATCTGGGTTGGACCCCTGGGTCAGGAAGATCCCCTGGAGAAGGGAATGGCAACCCATTCCAGTATTCTTGCCTGGAGAATTCCATGGACAGAGGAGCCTGATTAATACATTAATCAGATTTTTGAAAAAAATACATGTCTCATCATCCTGATACCTAGGTTAACTATGGATCTGTTTCGATTATGAGATTTTGTTTAGCATTCTGTTTCTTTGTATGTCTAGTAATATTTTATTGACCGTACAGTGTTGTTTATGCAAAATTGCAGATTTTAGGATGATGTTATCTTTCTCCAAAGGTGATTTATCCTATCCTTTGGCAGACAGCCACAGTAAACAAGAAATTGGGCTGATTCACACAGCTTGTTGTCTCTATAAGTCTTTATATACCTCTGGCATGTAAATTGAGAATCTGGGGTATTTACTAGTGAAACCGATGGTAGTCATCAGTTGGATCCATTAAACTATTAACAATAATTATGTTGTTATTAATAAATAACAAACTGTAACCTGCCTTCAATGATCAAGCTCACTACAGTTGTTTTTGCAAAAAACATATCCTCCAAGTGTCACATAGTGTAAACAATAAGATGTTTGCCTATTATTTTTCAAGAACTTGGAGTCAGCATTGTCCAGGTCAAGCTCCAGCCTATAAAACTGGCTGGAATCACTAACCTAGCATGTGGGCATGTGTGAGTGTCTGATCCATGACCTTTTGGTGTTGAGGGCCCAAAACTCCATCCTCAAGACATGCTAACACTACCATTTTCTGAATATGCATCCCACGAAGAAGCATGTATCTTAGCTGTGTCTGCATGGAACGATTGTCTCATCTTTCTCTCACCTCCAGTCACTTTTCCCCGCCACACCTCAGACCACCCTGCTTCTTTATCCCAGAAATATCCCAAGCCCCTCACCTACAGGGAGGTAGATTCGAGGTTGGTTCTCCTGTCTCCTCACTGGGACACTGCGTGAATAAACCTTTTCTCTGCCACAAACCTCAGGCTCTCAGCATTTTGTGTGCAGGACGCCTAGCAAATGAGCCTGGTTCTGGAACACAGGAAGTCCTCCCAAGCAGACCTTGACCTCCAGGTTTAATCTTCTTACCCTCCCCAAACTTCTCCAAACTCCCTTTTGCTCTTAACCTACTTTCTGCTTGACTTTTTAGTCTTTTCCAGTACATCTTAAGAATTTAACAAATGCCTCTAGATGAACACCAGAGTACCCTCTACATCTCTCTTATCTCAGGAGACCTTGGCCTCAGGTCCTATCTTCCTAGGCAGTCCTGAACTCCAATTTTTGTCTCCCTAGCTGTGTGAGACTGCTGGAAGCTCTGATGGATTTTCTGCCTCTTAGTATCTACCTTCTGCCCAATTCTCAGTTTTTCCTTCTATGCCCAAAATTGGCAGATTCCCTGAATGTGGCCAGAGAATATTGTGCATGTTAGTCGCTCAGTTGTGCCTGACTCTTTGCAACCCCATGGACTGTAGGCCACCAGGCTCCTCCATCCATGGGATTTTCCAGGCAAAAATACTGGAGTGGGCTGCCATTTCATTCTCCAGGAGACCTTCCTGCCCCAGGGATCAAACCCAGGTCTCCTGCATTGCAGGTGGATTCTTTACCAGCTGAGCTACCAGGGAAGCCCAGAAAATATTGGATTTATCTTAATAATTTCTCTTCTTCTGGGATCTTGACTCCTCAAGTCCTGGATGTTTTGGCCGCTTTTGATGTCTTATAAAAAAATGTGTACTTTCTGTTTTTATATGGATTTTCTAGGTCTTTTCAACAGAAGACTTGATCAGCTGTGAAATACTCCATTATAGTCAGAAGTAGGATAAGCTTCCTATAATAGAAACATAAAATTTTCCTCTCTCTGTTTCATCTTCCTGCTTATATCAGGTACAAGAAAATTAGGCTCTCGATCCCTTTTCAGGTATATTAGAATCTTCTTCCAACACCACTTACATGTCTTATGGCCTCATTACTTTAGCGCTAAGCCTACCTGGTTCATGCTTCTGAATATGCCCAGACCTTCAAATAAGAAACTGTATCTATCACTTGCTTCTAGTTCAATGTCAGGACAGTCATAATTCCCTAATCTTTGTTTTCAAGATTTAGGCTAATCTCTGCTAACTTCCAAATTTCTGTAATTTAGTGAGGTTCTTCTTATTGTCTAGAGACGGGATTTCCTTATTTGTTCTGCAAAAATTTACTTGGCCCTGATAACTTCTTGGTCCCTTGCTTGTTGAGCCTATACATTCATTACAAAATGCCTCAAAAGGAGGAAAATATGAGACAATTCTATGTAAATCTGTTCATGTGCCCATTGCTATTCTTCCAATTCTTTTGTGACTCTTTTTTAAAAAATCTTTTAATTATATTTAGAATCCATCCAGTGAGGCTCATTTATTACAATCCCATTAGTCATTATTAAACCAATTAAAATATATCATTCAGTAGACATTGTATTGAGCCTCATTTCAAATGCATATGTTGGAACCACAATGGATCACTGTGTTGTCAGATATGGTGGTTTTTCATCTGTTGCTGATAAAGATGAAACTGTTTTTTGAAAAGTAAAAGCCATCTGCAGCTGCTTTGAAAGTCAACTGACATTTTGTTAATTAGCATTTATTTACAGTAGTTGAATAACAATATCAAACTACAATAAGAAATGAGCAGTTAACATTGAAAAAAAAAACTGGTGACATTAAGTTTCATCATTTGGCATCAAGTTAAAAGCACAAATTCTTTCAGAGACTAAAAGGGGTGTCACTGAAGTCTGTTTAAATGTAAAAAAACTAGAAAGGGAAGGGGAGATCTCACAGAGGTGGGGTTAAGGTGTAGCTCTTGGGTTTTAGAATGGAACAGATGAGCAAACCCCAGTTAAACCAAGGGGGAGGATAAGAAGTAGAAAAATTATTTCCTCATTTAGTGGCTTTTAAACACAAGCCAAATTATCACTGGAATTTTGGCTGAGAGCAGATTCCAAATGACTTGATGATCAAATTAAGATATCACACTCAACTCAGGTCCTGAATTGTTACCATCAGCCTCTGGATATGAAGCAGTTAGAGAATGAGAGGAAAAGAGAGGGGCTGGTTTTGTCAGGAACCACTTTGACATGTTAAAATTGGGTGTCAGAAAAAAAATACCCACAGTTTTTTTTACTTCTTGCTTGTTTTGGTCCCTCCGTACAACTGCTAGAGCATAGTATGAAAGTCAAAACTGAAAGCAACTAGATATTTCATAAGAGATAGCCAGTGCTATGTTATCAACAAACAAATCACAGTTTCACCAATAATCCATAGAGACAGACATTTGCCTCTTCTATAGTCATCCCCATAACTGGCACCAATACTAGATGTTCATTGAAGAAGGAGAGAAAATAAATTATTCTGCTGTTTTATCTTTTAGGAATGTTAATGTACTTTCTAACACAGGTCCAAAGTGTCTAAACTTTAGTATTGAGAAGCAGGGCTATTTGCTGCTTTTTCTTGCTTAAAAATGCTGGCTTTGCCTCACAATTTCAATACTCTGCGGCATTTTTTTCTTTTTCCAGGAGGCCAACAAAATAAAGTGTATTTTCAGTTAATGATTTCTATAATTGTAAGCATACAAATGACTATGCATTTATGGATCTAGACATCCGTTCTCTCCTACCTCTGCAAGTTTCGTATAATTTTGCTACCCAGTCATGATTCCAACTCCATGAAATAGGATGGATAATTAGTGATTTGGGAGAGTGCCTGTCAGTACTGGGCAGAATCTGTGATTCTACGTATCTTAATGGTCATGTACCAGTTAGGAATACCAATATAGAACATTTTAACAGAAAGAAAAAAGGCATCAACTTTTCCACTCCCCAGCTCACTCCAGCCAAGTGACACTGATGGATGAGCTCTGACCAGGAGTTCAAAACTAGTTTTTTAAACCACCCTCATTTACTGACAAGCAACCGATGAGAGACCGTAAAGGCCAGTTACTCAGAAAATTTTCACACCACTGAAGGCAATAACTGTAGCTTAAAAAGAAGTGGTGGCTTTATACTTTAATTATTAATATCACTTTCAGCAGATGTGTTCTAAATCTGGCCACCTACCTGCTGGCTTCAGCCAAGTGAATTATTTCGCATTTTATGCGTACAGAATGCTAGTAAATAAAATTTAGGTACTATGAAGTATTTCTCTTATAAATATGATTAGCTAAGATCCATTAGTTTTCCTAAAGATGTGAGGTAGGAAGATTAAAAAAAAAACCCTGAAGTGTGATATGATGACAGGGGCACCATCTTATTTCATTCACTGGCTCTCCATTTAGTATTAGTATGATTCCTGTTACCTTTTCACTCCAAAACATGGAAAGGTTTGATTTCTTTTAATTCAACATTCCCCTTCCTTATCAGTAACTTTATCTGAGATCTAGATAGCTCTGAACTTGCTTGCCCTTGTCTCACAGGAAACCAATTACATGAAAAATAAAGCATCTTGGGACTTCCCTAGTGGTCCAGTGGTTAAGAGTTTGCTTTGCAATGCAGGAGGTATGCATTCAACCCCTGGTCAGGGAACTAAGATCTCTCCACATGCCATGGGGCAACTAAGCCTGCACCCACTAGAGGCCTCATGCCAACTAGAGAAAACCTGTGTGCCAAAATGAAGAGGTGGCCAAAATAAAAAAGCATCTTTTTTGTAGTGTGTTACCAACAATTTCATATTAAATTAAAGTGTTCCAGGCACTCTAATATACATCTTCTTCTTTAATGTAATTCAGTTCTTCAATAATCTTATAAATTAGGCATTATTATTCCCACTTTATGGAGAAGGAAATGGCAATCCACTCCAGTACTCTTGCCTGGAAAATCCCACAGACTAAGGAGCCTGGTGGGCTGCCGTCTATGGGGTCACACAGAGTCAGACATGACTGAAGCAATTTAGCAGCAGCAGCGGCAGCATTCCCATTTTATGTGTTAGGAAACTGAGGCTCAAAAATGTTAAGAGAGGAGTTCAAAGTGACACAATTGAAAGCAGCTAATGACAAATCAAACTTCATTCCAGGGCTTCATCTATCTTAGAACATTTGGCCCATTTCATGAAGATAATCAGAAAGATAGTTGATGCTATTAAGATGATGCCCTTATCCCTAAGTTTTTAGCACAATTTTTAGCTATCCTATCTGTTTTTCAATTAGATTGCTTTTCTATTAAAACTCAGAACTAATGCCAAATGCTCCATTATCATTAGAACATCCAGAAAAGGCTGGCTTAGTCTTCTGCTTCACCTTTTGCCAGTTTAGGAATAAATTAGACATATCTGCTACTAAGCTTTCAAATTCAGAAGTCAAAGTAAGAAACCCAAAATGATCTGTGGAAGATCTTTCTTATCCTTGGCTTCCCTGGTGGCTTAGGCAGTAAAGAATATGCCTGCAGTATGGGAGGTCTGGGTCCATTCCCTGGGTTGGGAAGATCCCCTTGAGAAGGGAATGGCTACCCACTCCAGTATTCTTGCCTGGAGAATTCTATGGAGGCGCCTCCTCGCCAGAGGAGCCTGGTGAGCTAAAGTCCATGGGGTCGCAAAGAGTCAGACATGACTGAGTGATTAACACTTCACTTTCTTATCCTGCCCCAGATCATCCATCTCTCTTGTTTTGTTTTAGGGACCATTTCTTCCTGCCTTCTCTCCCCACAGCTGAGTAGTATATGCCTTTTCTTAGATGTTCCTCTGTCTGGAGTTATGAGTATTTCAAACTCAGTGAAAACTGGCCCTTTAAAAAAACTTTTGTGTAGAAGAGAAGATAGTCTGTCACAGACAGACTTGGCATCAAATTCTTTATGTTATGATGAAGAATAGACTGTTAGAATAGGCAAACTAGTGACCACTGAGCCTTGGTTTCCTGATGTTATTTGACCTACAGAGTTTTTGTGGGATGAGATAACATTAACTTAATATCTGACAGAGCAGGAACCCTTTATTGTAAAAATTACTCCATTTCCCTGTGTTAGTTTATCTAAGGTGGCTTATTCTTTAAAAAGCCATTTTCTCCATGCTGCTGTTTCTAGCCAGAACAGGTAATTTTAGCCAGAACAGGTAATTTTATTATTATCGTTGTGGAGTTGGTGGTGGTGGTGGTAAAACACAGATAACATAAAATTTACTACTGGCACTTCCCTGGTAGTCCAGTGGTTAAGACCCTGTGCTTCCACTGCAGGGGGTGGGGGTTCAAGCCCTGGTTGGGGATCTAAGATCCCACATGCCATGCAGCATGGCCAAAAAAAAAAAAATTACTGTTTTAAGTCTTTCAGTCTACAGTTCTGTGGTATTAAGTACATTCACATTGTTGTACAGTCATTACCACCATCCACCTCCAGACTTTTTTGTCCTCCCACACTGAATCTCTGTACCCAGTTACCGGTAACTCCCCATTTCTTCCTCCCCTCAGCCACTGGCGGCCATCATTCTATCAATACTTTCCGTCTCTACGAGTCTGACTATTCTGGGGACCTCAGGTAAGTGGAATGTCACAATATTTGTCCTTATTTCTCTCAGCAGTGTCCTCAAGCTTCATTCATGTTGTAGCATGTGTGAGGACTTCTTTCTTTCTTAGGGTTAAATAATATTCCATTGCATGTATAGACCACATTCTCCAGACACACCCATTCATCTGGACCGATAATTTCGATAGCATGGATGCCTGGACAGAAATGTGACTGAGACCATCTTCTTTCAGAAAGGACGTGTAGCTCATTCTGGGGTTGGAGAATTTGAGAAAGAGAGGACACTCCAGAAAGACTAGTGCGAGGCGGGCTGTCCTCAGCACCTCCCCCTCCCTTTCTCCCTTATTATTCAGCTCTTTTTGCTTATTATCCTTCCCTGCCTCTGTATTTGTTGCATCATTTAAATAGCAATAGCCTATATTAGGAGGATGAGATTAACATACACACACTACTAAATATAAAATAGGTAACCAACAAGGACCTACTGTATAGCACAGAAACTCTACTCAATATTTTATAATAACCCATATGGGAAAAGAGTCTGAAAAAAGAATATACAAATATATGTATGTATGTATACATATATGTGTATATATATATATATATATACTGAATCACTGTGCTGTACATCTGAAACTAGCATGACATTGTAAGCCAACTATACTTCAATTTTTTTAAAAGAAGCAATGGTCTAATCCAAGCCCTAAACCCATACTGTCGTTTCAACAATAAATTAAGAAACCGCCCATTGTGAGGACAAGGTAAATAATATTTTCTTTGAGTTTGAAAATCTCCCAGAACAAAGCTTGGATATCTATGACTCAGGATTTTTATGGCTGAGATTATTAGCAAATAATCCGTTTTCAAGCATCTCTTTCTCTGTCCCCCTTCTCTCCTCCCTCTCTATCTTCCTCTCCTTGAACCCTCTTTCATTTCCTACCTTCAAGATATTTCTTTTGCTTTTGTGATACATTTGAGTCTATGTTCTTTCCCTGAAATGGCTGCAAAGAAACAGAATACTAGCCTAATTAAATATTTGTATAGTTCAAAAATTCTAGGAAATTATCCCTCTTTTGTTCATTTCATTTTGTATCTCTGGACCCCCAAATCACAGGAGGAAGAGAATAGTGAAATGCTAAATACCATAGCACGATATTGAGTAGTTTAATGGGAATATAAAATAAAGGAAAATCTGGTACAAATACAATTTACTATATCAAACTTCCAGGTTTTCCCCCAAGACATATAACCTTTAAAAGAATTGTTTCTACCTCAAACCCTCTGTGAGTAAAAAGAGCACATGGAACATCATCTTTCTCTTTAGAAAATGAAGAAATATAAATCAATCTTAGTTTCTTGTCTTCAGAACACTGTGAAAAATCACTGTGGGAAATGTGTGTTCTTCCCAACCTCTGCAGCTCTCTAATTCTCTCTTTAATAAAGGGAAAGAGTGATTTTGATCAGAAGCTCTTTAAAGACCAACTTGCAAAGCAAAAATTTTTTTAATCAAACCACCTCTAGAAACACATCTTCCACAAACACTGGATGGTTTGATGCCATAAAAAGAACTGTAGAATTTTAGAGTTGAAAGTATCTTGGTCCAAACCTCTAAATGGATGCTTCTTTTCTAGTCCACAAAGTGGAAGAGACAGCACCATAAAAGTAGGGGCCATAGCTTCTATGTCCCATGATCACTGTGGAATGCTGGAAGTAGGATCAGTGTATTTGTGCAACATGAAGGTGGAGGAAAAAGGAGAGAGAGGGAGGAAGGAGGATAAAAACAGAGAAAACAAGTCAGGGAGGAAGGAAGCAGAGAAAGAAAGACAGGAGGGTCAGTAGGAAGTAGTATTTATTACACACACATATACACACACATATATATATTACACACATGTGTTTTATGTACATATATAAAATTTTATATATATATGTATAATTTTTGGCCAAGAGCTTTTACTGTTTAGATTAACTAATTGAATTGCCTCAGCAAACCACTAACAAAGATATTAATATCCTACATTTAGTGTTGAAGAAGTTTAAGTTCAAAGAATGTAAACTCATATATTTCTAGCACATTGCAGAAAGGAGGCATTGATGAAAGAGGCAGAATTCCTCTTGAAGGGGACACAGGGTGAGACAAAGACAGAGAAGATGTGTGTGGTAGATCCACACCTATGAAATGCCTCCTTATGCTTCCCTTAAATGCTTCCCATAAATCCATACTTATGAAATAATACTGTAATGAAGAGACTGTGGCCATGCCCATGAGTTACATGGACCCTGAACTAATATTGACAGTAATTATTCTCCTCCTTCTGTGTCAGACATGACAAAAGAAAAGGTGACAGTAGGATTTGCAATGTTTTCCTTTCTTCAGGTTCTAGTACACCACTAACGTCTCCATGAACCTCTCACCAACTGCAGTGTACGCATGGGCGCTCAGTCGCTCAGTCATGTCCAACTCTTTGTGACCCCATGGACTGTAGCCCACCAGGTTCCTCTGTCCATGGGATTCTCCAGGCAAGAATACTGGAGTGGGTTGCCACTTCCTACTCCAGGGGATCTTCCTGACCCAGGGATTGAACCCAAGGCTCTTTTGTATCCTGCATTGGCAGGCAGATTCTTTATCACTGTGCCACCTGGGATGCCCACTTGTAGTGCACAGTACATTATAGAAACCTAGGAGAACATATAGAAATGGCCTAATACCTAGGAGAACGTATACCTAAAACCTGCTGCTGCTTCCGCTGCTGCTAAGTCGCTTCAGTCGTGTCTGACTCTGTGCGACCCCTTAGACGGCAGCCCACCAGGCTCCCCCATCCCTGGGATTCTCCAGTCAAGAACACTGGAGTGGGTTGCCATTTCCTTCTCCAATGCATGAAAGTGAAAACCTAGGAGAACCTAAAACAAATACCTAAAACCTAGGAGAACATATAGAAATGGCCTAATATCAATATAATGCTTAAAAGGAGGAAAACATCACTTTGATCCAAGCAGTTTGTGCCCCAAGATGTGGGTTTTGATTATTCTGATTTCAGCTTCTAGAACAAAGGGTGCTACAACCAACTGGGCTAATAACTCATTTCAGGAGTAGAGAGAAGACCCTTAAAACGCACTGCATCTGATTTGTAAGCAGGCCTTTGCTGACACATTGCTTAAATAATTTAGGGAAAGTATAGGGCTCTCAAATTCACCAGTGACTCTCGTCTCAAGGTACACAAATCTCTTTTCAGTGTCTTAAATGTAATGCTGTAAGGCTTCAGGCAGATTTCTCTGGCAAATCATTTAACTTCTGTACATCTCAGTTTCCTCCACAATAAAACAAGAAAGACAGGCTGGTCCCTAAGGTACATGCCAGCTCCGGCTTTCTGGGCACCTGTGCATGGAGTGTTGTCTGTGTACAGAGTATTGGATTCACTCTTGAGTATTCTGTACCAGTAGAAATACTTAAACACAAATTTTCATCACCACCATTGTCATCCCAGTAACCTTCACAGAGTATGCTAAGAATTATTTCTATTTCTGTTTCTCACTGTAAAATCCTTAAAATAGGCATTATTACCTGCAATATAATGATGAAGAACTTACATTCACTCAAGAGTTATCCTTTATTAGTGATTAATTTAAGGTTGCTGCAGAAGTGCTGTAGGATGTTTTCAAAGTTGACTTGTCAAAATGGATTTCTGTTTGTTTGCTTTGCCTTGTTTATTTTGCTTAATTCTTTTTCTTTATTTAAGATTACTTCCTCAGGCTAGCCTCACAAGAGAAAAATTGTATTTTCAAAGGTACAAAGGTCAACTCCTCTTCAAGGCAGCAGAAATCTCACTGTATCATGATAATAGCTCTTGAATTTAACTTACCACAAACCAAATGGACCACCTCTTCCTTGATTTCCTTTCTGGACGCTGAACATATTTCTGTCACAGCACCTGTAACATTTTATCGAATTCAATCACTACATGCCCATCTCTTCTTATCAGATTCTACCTGTGAGTCACTAAGCCGATTACTTTTATCCTCATTGGAAGAGAATTTTATCTTTACTGTTCCATTGGTTCAGTAGTACTTGAGACAGAATAAGCACATAAAAAATATTGACTGACTGAATGAAACATTAGTAAATTAGCTTTCACAGTATTGTGTAAATTTAAAATACAAGCAAAAAAAATGTCTGTGTTTTATCTTTTCTCTATTTGCATCAGCGTGGTGGGCGGGCAGGAAAAATGCCCTCTAGGCACTCTTTCCTTTCCTGAACACCACCCTCTCTTTAAAATTTTCTTGTAATTACTCTCACTTCTAGTTCAGAAACCTGGAAATTCTCTGTGATCTTCTTAACTTTAAACCATACGATGTCCAGAGTTTCTGCTTCATCCCTGTCCTGCATCCTCCCTCTTCACCTGTCACCTCACTATTGACAGCTAGTTGGATGGTTAAGAGTTGCTCTACAGTTTTTTCACTTGTTTGTTAGTTCTTTAGAGTTTGCATTTTTTAAGACTTTTTGGTGATGTAGACCATTTTTAAGTCTTTATTGAATTTGTTACGGTATTACCTCTGTTTTAGTTTTTTGACCGATCTTAATTCCCTGACCAGGGATTGAACCCTCACCCTCTGCAAGGGAGGGCCGAGTCTTAACCACTGAACTTCCAGGGATGATCCTGCTCTAGAGTTTCCAGTTTGTCTTGTTTATGACAAGATCATAAACATTGAAGATGGAGATGGTTAACATGATTCTTTGATTTATACTGTTATTTCTTGATTGATCAACATTAGCAATAGATCAGTTATTGGCTCTCTGCTGAAGTAGACCTACGATGTATCTTTTGTCCCTCCTTTTTGCTGCATACTTGTGATCGTTAATTTCACATATCAACTTGAGTGGGCCATGGGACATCCAGATATCTGGTTAAACATTATTTCTGGGTTTGTCTCTGAGCGTGTTTCTGGAAGATATTAGCATTTGGGATGGTGGCTTCAGTAAAGCAGATGGTCCTCCACAATGTGGGTGGCCATCAGTCGATTTGCTGAGGGCCTAAACAGAACAAAAAGGCAGAGGAAGGTTGGATTGCCACCCTCCCCCCCAGCACCCCCCCCCCACCTGAGGGCGTGAGTTAAGGCATTGATTTTCTCCTGCTTTCAGGAGAAGGCCTGGTTCTCAGGCCTTCAGATTATATCATCAGCTTTCCTGGGTCTCCCACTCACAGACAGCAGCTCATGGGATGTCTCAGTGTCCATAACCACATGAGCCAATACCTCATAATAAATCTCTCTCTAGGATATATATATCCTGTTCATTCTGTTTCTCTGGGGAACCCTAGTACAGTACTTATTTTTATTTCTTCTACTGGATACATTTAAACTTATTTTTCCATCAGTACCCTTTCTTAGTTTATACCCTCAATCTGTTGAGGAGCACATCTTCAAGTAACTTCCTAAGGAGGGTGAATGGGATGTAGATGTTCAATGTACTGATGTATTTGAATATGTTTTATTATTGGAATGACCATTTGGTTGAACAATCTGCTCTTGATTGAAAATAATTTCCCTCACACTTCAGAGATGTTCTCTTAGCATCACTGTTATTGTTTAAAAAGTTTGATGTCAGTCTGGATCTATCCATTTGTATGTGATCACTCTCCTACCCCTCTAGTCTTGCCTCCACTGGCTGGAAACTTCATGATCTCTAGTCCAGAATTTCACACAGGTATGTCTAGGTATGTAATCATTCACTAACCTTTCTTGGCATCTAGTAGACTCTTTTTAAATAGGAAATTTATGATTCTCTAGGGTCTCAAATGTCACCATCTGACCACCCAACTCTTTTTGTCAATAGCACGTATCAATCTCCAAAATATGGGATAATTCCCTTACCTTTTTTCCCTCTTCTATCACTAGAAATGTAAGCACCAAGAAATTTTGGTCTTTTTTTTTTTTATCACCCTTGCATCAAGAACTGTGCCCTGCATCTCATGGGTATTTAATAAATACTTGTTAAATAAATCTTTGTTTTGTATTTAAGAAAGAAGCAATGAAAGTTGCATCTGCCCATGTAGGTCTTGTTAACAGGCAGACTTCGCTTCAGACTGAGTGTGTGGGCAGCTGCCCACCAGGAGAGCCAGCCATTGCACTAGGAACTCTCGGGGAAGAGATTGGAGAGGAATTTATACTGGGGTGTAAACACCCAAGTTCTTTCCAGAGACTTAATTCTGAAAAGTAATTGTGATACAATATTTTATCTGGAGTATTAAACAGATATTTTTAATAAGGATGGAGACTGCAGAGAGAGAAAGAGAATAGAAATCAGAAGTAATTCCACTTAATAGATGGTAGGACTATTGATGATCATTTTTACCTCTGTATTTTCCAAAATCTTTCAGTTTTTTCTATGTGTTGAGAAATTAACAAAAATCAACATAATATGTTAACAAGATGCTCTAAGAAGGATTATCTGATTTCTGTATGATGTGAACAGTTCATGTGAGTATCTATTCGGGACTTCCTCTTCATCGTAAATTACCACCTGATTCTTCTCTTAAGTTGTCCCCACGTTCTTTTAACTCTTTACCCATTTGGAAATATCACTTTAATTTAGGCACAGGTTTATTTAGAAATCTTCTATCTGATAGAGTTGTTAGCATTTCTGCTACCTAGGCAACAAAGCATGGTTCTGTCACTAACATCTTTTCATTTTTAGCAAAGTGAAATCTTAAACTCTTCTAACAAACTTGTAGAAATCAAAGCCAAACTTAAATATATTCCTCTCCCTGTTAAAGAAAAAAATGGGGAGTAGAGATAAGTGTAAAGAACTGCATATATGGCTGTGTTTCTTGGAGAGAGCAAAATGAGTTTGGAAAGAGACAGAAGAGTATATGTTTCAAAATAGAAGAAAAAAACTTGTGGAAATATCAAAATATCCACTTCTAATTTCCAAAGTGTGATTAATGCCTTAAAAAGCATTTTGAATGACTACATATTTTGTACCTTAAATACATAGACCCACACACTAGTCTTTTATTATAAAAGTGATGCATTTTGTTATAGAGAAAAGGAAGTATTAAAAATGCAAATAAAAATTCCGGTTGAAATACCCTACCCTAAATTCTAGAGCAAAGTTCTCAAGGATGCACTTTTGATTTCTATACTTCTATTTTAAAATTAAAATTATGTTGTGAATATTTGCATATCATTAAAGTTCTTCAAAAATCAGAATTTTTCAGAACCCTCAATGTACGATAATCCACCATTCCAATACAATTTTTCATTTAACTTTGTTCCAGTTTTTTATATCATAAATAGAAAGTAAAGAGCATCCCTGTGCAAAAAGTGTTGTCCACATCTCTTCCTCATTTCTAATGACAGAATTCTAGAGGAAGAATCCCTGGGTCAAATGACCAGAGGTTTTTAGGCTTCTGAAATATATAGCCAAATACCTCCCAGGAAGATGGTAATATTAAACATTCCTTCCAGGTTATTTGACAGCATCCGTCATCTGACCATCTCTCACCCTGAATTGACAATTAAATAGGTTTAAAATGATGTTTAATAAAATAGATAACTAATAAAAACCTACTGTATAGCACAGGGAACTTAACCCAATACTCTGCAATTACTTATGTGGGAAAAGACTCTAGAAAACAATGGATATGTTTATATGTATAATTGATTCACTTTGCTGTAGACCTGAAACTAGCACATTATAAATCAACTATACTCCAATAAAATTTTTAATAAGCTAAAATGATATTTAGATTTGTGAGATTATCAGAAAAGTTGAACTTTCCCCCACCTTTGTTGAACATCTATAATTCCTCTTACCTGTGTCTTTTGATCCAGGTTTTTTTCTATAGCTGTGTTTGTATTTTGCAGATTTATAAAAACTTAGAAAAAAAGTTACCTCTTTGCCTATCATTAGTGGTAAACATTTTTCCAGCATTGTCATTTCAATGTGTCCCATGGTAGTTTCTTTTTTGTTTAAGAGATGATAGTTTTAATATACAGTGTTTAAGACTTTATGTCACCAATTCTATTGCTCTTGCTGAAAGATTTCTTCTCCTGTGAGTCATTTTTATTTGCTTCTATTATTTGTGTTGTTTGATTTACTACATATATTGTTTTATACAGACATCTCTAGAATTGATTACCGTGTGTGACATATAGGATAAGGTAAGGACCTAGTCCAATGTCTTCCATATGTCATTTATTGAGTAATCTGTCCCTTACTTTGTTCTGATGTCACCTTTATAGCATCTCAAGCCGTTGTACATCAAAGGGTGCTTTCTTTTTTGAGGGTTAGTCTCTTTTATTGATTCATGCTTGTGCAAGCACCACTACCGTAGCTTGGCAATATATCTTCTACCTGGTAGAACAAGTTCACCCTTCCTCACTAACTTTCCAAATTTTCTTTTGCTATTCTTATGTGGTGCTGAAGCTGAAGTTCCAATACTTTGGCCACCTGATGTGAAGAGCTGACTCTTTAGAAAAGACCCTGATGCTGGGAAAGATTGAAGGCAGGAAGAGAAAGGGAAGACAGAGACAAGATGGTTGGATAGCATCTCCAGTTCAATGGACTTGAGTTTGAGCAAACTCCAGGAGATGGTGGAGGACAGGGAAGCCTGGCATGCTATAGTCTGTCGGGAGGCAGTGTCGGTCATGACAGAACTACTAAACAGCAACAAGTTCTTACGTACCTATTCCTCCAGAAAAACCACTGAAGAAAAAATCCCATTGAGAATGCGTTGGGTTACATTAAGCCTAAAAATTAATGTGGATAAAACGGATATATTTATAATAGTCCACACAGATACACTGCAAGGCTTCCTATTTATTTAAGCCTTATTTTATGTTTCTTGGTATAATTCTATGGCATTTTTCACAAGGATCTGACATATTTTTTATTAAGCTTGTATTTCTAGGTGTTTTATATTCCTGTTACTATTGTGAAAGAGTTTCGTTCCTCATTATACTTTCTGATTGTGCCTGGCGTGTTTGAAATCCACTGACACACATATTTATTCATCTTGCCAAGCTCGGTTATAATTATTTTTTAGCTAGTTCTCTAGGGTTTTCTAGATATATGATGATATCATCTGCAAACAATGATAACTTTGTTTTTCTTTTTCTTGTGATCACACTTCTTATTTTTGTTCTGTGCTGCAACCAAAACTTATAAAATAATAACTAACTGTAGGGAGGATCCGATGTTAATGGAAATGTCTCCATTTGTATTTTCCTAATAAATTAAATGAACTGTCAATATGAAAATGTTCCTTAATGTGTTAAGGAATTATTCTTATACAGATAACAAAAAGGGTTTTCTCATTAGAAATGATTGTAGGGCAGCTGGTCACACGGTGAGGGTGGGGGTGGACGGGGCTGCTCTAGCCTGTGGCCTCTGTCTGTGACTGGGCTGGTGCCATCCAGCAGCCCGGGGTAGACCTGAAATGTATGGTGCTGCTGGAACCAGCTCCAGGATCCGGATAACCCGCCACCCAAGTAGCTCCTGACCTCCAGAGGCCTGCAAGAGTCTCCTCTGGGCTGAGAATGGCTACCCCTCCATATGAGCCAATGGCTGAATTGGTGTCAGCGCCTAAGGGACAGTGTACAAGGCCCGTGGCCCCCACAGTGGCCATTCTGTGGCCCTCAAGAGCGTAAGGAGTGCTGGAGGAGGCCTGCCCATCAGCACAGTTGGTAAGGTGGACTTACTGCCGTGTCTGGAGGCTCTTGAGCATCCCAGTGTTGTCTGGCTGATGGATGTCAGTGCCACCGCCTAAAATGACCAGGAGGCCAAAGTGACCCTGGTGTGTGAGCATGGGAACCAAGACCTAAGGATGTATCTGGACAAGGCACCCCACAAGGCTTGCCAGTGGAGACCATCAAGGATCTGATGGGCTGGTTTCTAAGACACCTGGATTTCCTTCCCACCAACGGCATCATTTACTGAGAACTGAAGCTAGAGAACATTCAGGTGACAAGTGGTGGGACAATCAAGCTGGCTGACTTTGGCCTGGCCAGAATCGACAGCTCAGACAGCAATACGCCTGTGGCTGTTAACACTCTGGGACCGTGAACTCCAAAAGTTCTTTTGCAGTCTACCTGTGCAACGCCTGTAGACGTGTGGCACGTTGGCTGTGTCTTCACAGAGACACTCTGAAGTTGACCAGATAGGCAGAAACTTTGACCTGATTGAACGGCCCCCAGAGGATAACTGGCCCGGAAACGTGTCTCTACCCCCGGGAGCCTTACCCTCCGCGAGGGCCCCGCCCAGTTGCACCTGAGACAGAGTCTGGAGCGCAGCTGCTGCTGGAAATGCTGACTTTTAACCCTCATAAGGAACTCCGCCTTCCGAGCCTCGCAGCACTCTTATCTACACGAGGCAGAAGGTGACCCCAAGTGAACAACAAAATGGCTAAAACAGAGCCAAGAGTAGAGACACCGACGTTTCCCTTCCTTGAATGCTTGAGTCGAGAGACCTCCACTGAGAAGGTGACCTCTGTCTTCATCTCCGAGGCTGTGGAGACTCCTCCAACTTTTTACAGAGAATATTTTGCTGCCTTAATGCCATTCCCCTCCCGCCCCTCCTTTTGAGGCTTATCCTTCTCCTGCCCTGCAGTGTCCTTACACACAGGGGTACATCCCTTGTTCTGCTCTTCCCTATGGCTGGGTTTTGGGATCCTCTTTCATACAGGAAAAACAACAAAAAATGATATGATATCAATATTTTATTAGCGCTTTTCAAAAACTAATGATCTTATGAGTTTTTTTTTTTTAATTTGACCTATCAGTATGATATAACATAAAACTTTTCTAACATTAAACCAAACTGGGGCTTCTCTGGTGGCTCAGTGGTGAAGAATCCACCTGCCAATGCAGGAGACACGAGTTCGATCCCTGATCTAGGAAGACCCCACATGCCTCGGAGCAACTAGCCCTTGCCACCACTATTGAGCCTGTGCTGTCGAGACTGGGAGCCACAAGGACTGAAGCCACACACTCTAGAGCACATGGTCTTCAACAAGAGATGCCACAGCAATGAGAAGCCTGCACCCTGTAGCTAGAGAGCAGCCTGTGCTTACTGCAACTAGAGAAAAAAGCACTCACAGCAACAGAGACCCAGCCTGGCCATAAATAAATAAGATTATTTTTTAAAAAAACAAAAACCTGATAGCTTTTACTTGGCTGTGGTAGATTACTCTTTCCAAATAATTTTTTGAGTCCCATTGGCTATTACATTATTTAGAGTTTTGAAATATATGGGTCCTTTTCTTCTTATCCTATCTTTGTTAGGTTTTATTAATAATAATAATAGCAGTTGTGATCACTTTGTACACTCATACGATGTTTCAAATGCCACATTTTCTCCTGTATTTTCTTAACAACATTTACAAATGAAATACAGCATTACATATATTTTGCAGATAAGGAACTGAGGCTAAGATTATACAGCTTGAGGGAGGAGCCTGTCTCACTAGGCTCTGCTACATAGTGCTGAAGAGTTAAAAATGAGTTAAGTAGCTTTCCATGTTCTGGAAAAGATTATATAGAATAGAAAAAATCTGTTTCTTGAAAGAATGAAAAGACTGATTCATGTATACACAGGAGACAAAATGATACTGTGAAAGTACACGGGGTTTAAAGCCAGACAAATCCTGCTTTGAATTCCAGCTCTGTCCATTACTTAGTAACCCTGAATAAGTAGAAATGATGGTCATTATAAAAACATCTTGTCCTGAAGACTTCTGTGACAACATTTTCCAGTTCTGCCTGGGTCTTTTTCTGATATTTTTTTCCATAAAATCTTGTTGCCCCAGGAAATCATTATCTTCTAGATAATGAAATATATTATTCCATAGTCACATGTACTACTCTCTTATATTTTAGGAGGCCAATGCCTTATCTATTAGGCGACCAAGGCTGATACTCTCTTATATTTTAAAATCCCCATATAAAGATATTTTATATCTTTTGTTATATTTCCTATTAGTCTTTGGTATTTAATTGTGTGCTCACTTTTGTTTATAAGTATTTGTCTGATTTTTTTTTAAATAAGCTTTTAATTTTAGAGTAGTGTGCATGTATGTGTACTAAGTCACTTCAGTCATGTCTGACTCTGCAACCTTGTAAACTGTAGCCCACCAAGCTCCTCTGCACACGGGATTCTCCAGTAAAAAATACTGAAGAAGGTTGCCGTGCCCTCCTCCAGAGGATCTTTCCAATCCAGCAATCAAACCCATGTCTCATGTTCCCTGCATTGGCAGGCAGGTTCTTTACCACTAGTGCCACCTGGGAGACCCTTAGATAAGTAGCAGAGTAAACTGAATAATAGCCCCACAAAATGTCAGTGTCCTAACCTCCAGAACCTGTGAATGTTATATGGTCATAGGTACTTCACAAGTGTGGTTAAATTAAGGATTTTTATGATGCGGAAATTATTCTGGATTATCCCAGTGAGCTCTGTATAATCACAGGGTCCTTATAAGAGGGGTCCAAGAAAGTCAGGCAGAGGAGAAGGTGATATGACAACATAAGGAGAGATTGAAGTGACGTGGCCACACGTCAATGAATGCTGGCAGTCTCTAGAAGCCGGAGAAGACAAGGAATGGAATTGCCTCTGGAGCCTCCAGGAGAAACCAGCCCTGCCGGATCCTTGATTTTCACCCTTCTAAGATTCCCTGATGTCTCAGTGATAAAGAATTCACCTGCCAATGCAGGAGACATGGGTTTGATCCCTAGGTCGGGAAGATCCTCTGGAGAAGGAAATGGTAACCCACTCCAGTATTCTTACCCGGAGAATTCCATGGACAGAGGAACCTTGTGGGCTACAGTCCATGGAGTCACAAAGAGTCAGACACAACCTAGCAATTAAATAGCAAGTCTCACTTTGGACTTCTGACCTACAAAACTTTAAAAATTTGCATTATTTTAAGCCAATAGATCTGTGATAATTTGTTGCAGCAGCAATAGGATACAAACATAGTTTTAGAATGACAGAAAAGTGGTAAAGATACTATAGAATTTCTATATGCCCCATCCAGTTTCCCCCATTGTTACTATCTTACATTAGGACAGTATATTTGTCACACTTAATGAACCTATATGACACTTTATTATTAACTAAAGTCCACACTTTTTTTTTTTTCATATTTCCTTAGTTTTTTACTGAGTGCTCTCTTTCTGTTCCAGGAGGGCATCCAGCTTCCCATATCATATTTTTGTTGTTGGCTCCTCTTGGCTGTGACAGTTCCTCAGACCATGTTTTGGATGACCTTGACAGTCTGAAGAATACAGCTCAGATAGTATTTCACATGCCCCTCAGTTGGGATTTGACTGCTGTTTTTCTCAAGACTAGGCTGAGATGATGAGTTTGGGTGATGAGGACCACAGAGATAAAGTGTCACTCTCATCACATCATTCACGGTTATATATTGTCAACATGACATCAGTGTTACTGTTGACCTTGATCACCTGGCTTAGGCAGTGTTTGTCAGTTTCTCTCCCATAAAATTACTCTTTCCCCTTCCTTTGTCTCAATTCAGTTCAGTTCAATTCAGTCGCTCAGCTGTGTCCGACTGTTTGCGATCCCATGGACTACTGCATGCCAGGCTTCCCTGTCCATCACCAACTTCCAGAGATTGCTCAAACTCATGCCCATCGAGTTGGTGACGTCTAGTGTTTTTCAAATAAGAAACTTTTAAAATTTGTGGTTCCACTATTTTTTTGTTTTATAAGTAAGTAATGTCTCCTTTATGTTAATTACTTCTGTCATGCTTGTGGTTCCTTTTATATTCTTTTTCTAATTTCTTAAGTCTTAGGTTGACTTATTTGTATTCTTTTTTAAAAAATACCTAAATCATTTGAGGATAATGATCTCCAGTTGGCAAGGAGTTGTTTGTTTCTTTAAATGTTTAAATATTTTTATATTGATTTCTGTGTTCATAGCATAGTGTTAAAAGAATATATGTTATATAAATTTTGCCTTTTTGAACTTTGTCAGTTTTTATTTTGTTCTCTTATATGATGACTTTCTGTGTTTTCTGAATTTTTATAAAGACTTTGAAAGGGATTCTATTTTCTGTTTGCAAGGTATAAACTAAACTCTAAATTTTGCAGTGGGTAGGAACATATTTGTTTTGATTACCTCTAAATACACAGCTTCTCAAACAGGGCCTGATACACAGTAGCAGTTCACGAAATAATTTTTAGTAAATGACTACGAAAATTTCATGCTCTCAGTTGGGACCAACAAAAATGTCTCCAGACATGGCCAAATGTCCCTGCGAGAACAAAATCACCAAGTGAACCACTGCTGTAAGATGATAAAGTTATCTACATAGAAAATCTGAGAGAATCTGCTTAAAAAATGTCAAAATTAATATTTGGATTCAGCAAAGTTGGTTGATAGATTAAAAAACGGTCAATATTAATATAAATTACATTCCTATAGTATAGCAGTAATAAACCTTTAGAGAATATAGTTTTAAAGTCAGTATCATCAATGATAGCAATACAAATTAAAAGACTGAGTCTAATAAAAGGTGTGCAAGAGCCTCAGGAAGAATATTATAAAATATAATGAAAGATACTAAAGACATAAGAACAGAGAAATTTACAAAAATCACTTTTTTTTTTTTCTTTCCAAACTGATCTATAAATGCAATGCAATTCCCATCAAAAACCAATAGGGAGTTTTCATAGGATTTGACAAATTGATTCAAAAATTTATACTGGGGAATATGGAATAAAGCTAGCTAAGGCACTTTTGCAGAAAATCAATTTGGGAGGCTTGCTGTATCATGTATCGAAGTTTACTCTAAAGATACAGTGGCCAGAAAACACATGAAAAAATTGCTGATTTTTAGAGAAATGCAAATCAAAACTACAGTGAGGTATGGTGACCTCACATTGGTCAGAATGGCTGTAACCAAAAAATCTACAATAAATAAATGCTGGAGAGGATATGGAGAAAGGGGAATCTTCTTACACTGTTGGTGGGAATGTAAATTGCTACAGCCACTATGGAGGTTCCTCAAAAAACTAAAAGTAGAACTACCACATGACCCAATAATCCAATTTCTGGGCATATACCTGGAGAAAACCATAATTCAAAAAGATTCATGCACCCCAGTGTTCATTGCAGCCCTATTTACAATAACCAGGATGTGGAAGCAGCCTAAATGTTCAACAACAGAGGGGTGGATAAAGAAAATGTGGTACATATTGGGTTGGCCAAAAAATTGGTTTAGGTTTTTCCATTAGAAAAAAACCTGAAATATACACACACACACACACACACACACACACATATGTATGTATGTACCTATACATACATGCATATATATATATATATATATAAAATGGAATATTATTCAGCCATGAAAAGGAATGAAATAGTGCCATTTGCAGAGATGCGGCTAGACCTAGAGATGTCATACAGAATGATGTAAGTCAGAAAGAGAAAAACAAATATAATGTATTAACACTCATATGTGGAATCTAGAAAAATGGTACAGATGAACTTATTTGCAAAGCAGAAATAGAGACACAGATGTAGAGACCATACATATGGATACCACGGGGTGAAGGGGGAGGGGAATGAATTGGGAGACTGGGATTGACATATATACACTGCTATGTATAACACGGATAACTAACAGGAATGTACCATATAGCACGGTGAACTCTACTCAATGCTCTGTGGAGACTTAAACGGGAAGGAGATCTCAGAAAGAACGGATATACGTGTACATATAACTGATTCACTTTGCTGCATATAGAAACTAACACAACATTGTAAAACAACTGTACTCCACAAAAATTAATTTAAAATAATTAAATTATAGTAATCAAGAATGTAGGCAAAACTAGGCAAATAGAAATAGGAAATAGAATATATTGTTTGTGGAACTACAGATACATGGAAAGTTAATATACAACAGAGGAGGCTTTCAAAACCATTGGCAAATGATATAATATGCTAAGATAACTGACCTTGTACTTTGAAAAATCATTTCTATTTATTATCTGTCTTTTTCCACTACAAAGGAAGCTCCATGAAGTCAGGGACTTGATCTGTTTACTTCACAGTTGTATTTCAATGTTGCCTCAGATAACCTTTGTTCAGTTACATCAACATAAATATTTTGTTTTTGCTTTTGAATCTTTGTGGCTTCTAGTCTTAAACATCCCCTCACATTGTGGTTATCCCAAAGAACAAACTGGTCCACATTTAGTTCTCCTCCACTGCCTTCTGACTGGGTAACCACGGTTCCTGTCATTCTTAAGCAGTGGCACTTAATGCTACTGAGCAGTTATGTCCACCTACAGATCCTTTGGCCAGGCTGGCTAGAGCCTGGTTGTCATCAGGCCTGCCCCAGATTGAGCCTCTAAATGGCCAGTCACTTAACACAGAGGAAAGGTATCCACAGTCACACAAAGTGCCTCACCCAGGCCCCTCTCTCACATGTAGGGGTCTCAAGAGAGTTTGCCTAAGAGAACCCGGTGATATAGATAGCTCTGGATTAACCCACCAGGAAAATGAAATAAATCTGCCTGCCTCTCAGACATAATTCATTCATTTACCATGAATTTGCGAGCCCTATTACTTGCTAGGCACTAGCAAATAATACTTCTGAATCCGAGTTCTCTTTTCCATTACAGGATCTGAACTCCTCAGCCAACTGACTTATCATGTTCAATATCTGAAACAGTAAGTAGTGGCACAGGGATTTGCCAAAGTCTTGAAACAGTTCTCTGGGCCTTTCCAGGGGAGAACAACAGCTGGTATTCAAGGGCATTCTTCATCTTGACCCAACAAATCCCTTCCCCGACACACACTGCACAATAGGCCCCTCACAGGCCAATCTCTCCATCCCATCACTATCCAGCACACGGGCCAGCATGCCTCCTGGCTCTGGCTCCTTACTTTTACCCTGGTACGCTCTCAGTCTGCAAAACCCTCCGCATCCTCTGTACCCATCCAAATCCTACTTTTCTTCAAGGCCCAACTGCTCCAATCAGCGTGTCTCCCCTTGAACATAGGACACTCTGATGGCCTAAGTGTGGAGGTTGGCAACCCCACCTGGACATCTGTCTGGGATTGCTCTTTCAGTGCCTCATGGGTTGGTCTAAAGATGATATAGAATGAAAGTCCAGGAAAGAAACCTCTGCTTTTTATAGTCTAAGAAACTAAAGCATGGGATGACTGAGTGACTTATTCTAGGAAACAGATTAATACACTAGAAATACAAGGTGGTGGAGCACAGTGGAAATCACTTGGTTCACTAAAGTTAGAGACATCTGACTGTGAATCCTGCTTTGGCAATTTACTGGCTGAGTGACCCAGGCAAATTACTTCACCTTCCTGAACCACTGTTTCCTTACATATATTGGGTTCACCAAAAAGTGCAGGTTTTTCCAGAAGCTCCTATGGAAAAACCCAAACAAACTTTTGGTCAGCCCAATACATTGGGGAGGATAATATCTTCTTTGCAAGATTGTTGTGAAGGTAAGAGATAAAATGCATAAAATACCTGACATCATAAATTAAATTTCAGGTTTTCATTCTTTTTTGATTTTATTATGCTGCCTCTTTCTACAAGACCAACCTCCTTGAAAGTAGGTTCTATGCTGTGTCAGTGCCCATGTTCCCCATAAGGCCAGCACAATTTGGACCATATAGTGGGGGTTTCAGAAATAATTTTTAAAGTTTGTTTTTTTTTAAGACTTTTTTCTGAAAGAACAATATTCACTTAAATAAACAATGAATTTAAATCTAGATCTCTTGTTTTTTCCATTCTTATTACTCTGGTATGCTCTTATATTTTACATATATTCCCATATGTGACAAAATATTGCATAAACAAAGAAATTGTTAGTAGTAAATGAGATTTATAGTAAGAGAATAGTGTTCTACAAGATTTTGTTTTAATCCATGAAAAATAATGAACAATTCCCAATGTTAATTTATATTTTAGTATAAAAACTCCAGATGTCAGAACTAGAAAGATTTCCAGAACCACGCCAGAGGGTAGTTTCTAAGTTTATTCTGGCTTGATGCCACTTAAAGGGTGAGAAAAAGTTCATGATTTCCCATTGTGTGAAGTCACACACACAAAGTCCTTTTGTCCAAGTGGCCTTGTCATGTGACATTGTTAAGTATTTTTTACTTGGCGTTCTAATCACATCCAAAATGTCATACCCCTAGAAGCAATCTGATGTATGAATAAATGGAAATTTGAGGTGAGGCTCAGCAGGGTCACCAGAATCGGACTGTGAATAGCAAACCAAACGCAGACCTCTCCGAGTTTACTTAGAACATGTATAAGGTGAAGAAAATTCAAATCAAGAGTCAAAGTCTTATCAGGGCTAAGAGGTAAAAAATAGTAGATGGGTCAGGTTATTGGAGGACAAAGAGTGAGTTTCTTTCATTTGAAAATAGAGTTTGCATCAGGATGGCGTTCACAGCATTTGAGGACTTGTTTATTCTACCAAAAGGAAACAAAAGCAAACTGATTACTTGGCAGAAAATAGAAGACAAACGAATTGGGACTTAATTTCTTAGATGGCATGAATACAAACATGTTACATTTTTCTTGTTTTGAAAAATCACCATAGGGTTCTCTGGCAGGAATATTATTTTTTAATTCCTGATTTGAACTATTCATTTTTACCTTCTGAAGCAGTCTTTGTCTCTTACGCCAGACCCAATTCCCCTATCGCTGTTAAATCACAGGCACCCACAAAAGCCTGTGTCTGCTTGTTTCATTCTGTAGATTCTCAATCAGCCCTCATGAATGCTTGTTTTGACACTGTCCTGTTAGCAATTCTGTGTGCACTCTCTGGGCTCCTCCTTTCCTTCAATAACAAATCTTCATTAGACATCAGTTTTTCAGCCATCTAAACCCTGACTGCACATTTTAGAATATTATCTAGCTCATCTATTTGCCAAAATTATATGGTAACTTTTTCAATAAAAGATCTGATTGTTGTGACATATCTCTACCATTTATACATGTTAAAACAATATTCTTCTAATGACAATATTAGCACGCATTTATAAGATTATTGGGCGGGAGGAGTGTTATTTTCTTTAAGGATTTCTTGAGAAGGAGCCATGTGCCAAGACTGTATTACACTCTCTAACAGAAATAAATGAGATGAGAAGTTGTAAGTGGATGGGATATTCTTCTAGAGGTGTTAGTTATGGAAATGAATTCTGGGTCACTGATAAAATCTGCTTTTTTTCCATTTGCTTTCCTGGCTAGAAGGGTCAATAGGTCTAAGACCACTTTAATGGAATATTACTCATCTATTAAAAAGAATGCATTTGAATCAGTTCTAATGAGGTGGATGAAACTTGAGCCTATTATACAGAGTGAAGTAAGTCAGAAAGAAAAACACCAATACACTATATTAATGCATATATATGGAATTTAGAAAGATGGTAACGATGACCCTATATGCGAGACAGCAAAAGAGACACAGATGTAAAGAACAAACTTTTGGACTCTGTGGGAGAAGGCAAGGGTGGAATGATTTGAGAGAATAGCATTGAAACATGTATATTATCATATGTGAAATAGATCGCCAGTCCAGGTTCGATGCATGAGACAGGGTGCTCAGGGCTGGTGCACTGGGACGACCCTGAGGGATGGGATGGGGAGGGAGGTGGGAGAGGGGTTCAGGATGGGGAACACATGTACACCTATGGCTGATTCATGTCAATGTATAGTGAAAACCACTATGATATTGTAATTAGCCTCCAATTAAAATAAATAAATTAATTTTTTAAAAAAAAGAGTTGAGCAAAGGAAACACAATACAGGTCTTCTACAAATCTCCAAAGGGGCTTCCAGCATCCCGAATCATCTAGTTCTTTGCCATTACTCGGGAGTCTTAGGGAGCCTTGATTCTCCTTTCATGGTGCCCTTGTGAATACTGGTCTTATTGATTTAAAAATGATGGCACTGGAATTCCTAGAGTGGTGGTCTGGGGACTTCCCTGGTGGTCCGGTGGTTGACTCCAGACTTCTAATGTAGGGGACATGGGTTCCATCCCTGGTCAGGGAACTAAGACCTTGCATGCCATGCAGCACAGCCCCCCCAAAAAAGACTTTTTTTTTTTTTTTTAAATCAGTGCTCTGGATAGAGAAACTGACATTTTTTGAAGCTGCACAATGTACAGTAGATAACATGTTTATCCTTTTACCAAACTAAACTTGGCTTAGACAATTAAGGCTTGGGAGGTTTAGAAATTCTCCAGATCACTTTCCCACTTTCTACTTGACAAGGCCCTTTCTGACTGCTTCTCCATGTGAGACTTTCATTTACAATGGTTTCCCTGGTGTGGCAGGCTGAATAATAGCCTTCTAAAAACATCCACATCCCAACCCCCAGAACCTGTGAACACCTTAATTTACATGGCAAAAGAGTTTTGCAGCTGGGATTAAGTTTAGCATTTGGGGATGGGGAAATGATCTTGGATGACTCACGTGAGTCCAGTGTAATCACAGCATCCTTATAAGAGAAAAGCAGGAGGATCAGAGTCAGAGGAAGGAGATGTTAAAATGGAGAGGGTCAGAGAGGAAAGGAAATGCTACCTGCTAGCTTTGAATATGGAGAAGAGTTTAGGAATGCTGACAATTTCTAGAAGCTGAAGGAGAGAAGGAAGTAAGGACAAGAAAGCAGATTCTCCCTGGAGCCTCCAGAGTGGAACGCAACCTTACCAACATCTTGATTTTAGCAAGGTAGGACCCATTTTGTACTCTGATGTCCAGAGAACAATTTTCTGTTGGGTGAAGCCATTAAGTTTGTAGTAGTTTATTACAGCAGCAAGGAAATGAACATACCTGGTAAGGCTCTGACTGTCCCCTAACTTTTCTCTAATCCTTGTGTCTATTATTAATGATATCACCTTGTGGGTTTATTTTAATACTGTTGATCTATCACAGTGCTACTGAGAGCTACACAGTTCTACTGAGAGCTCCGTAAATTTTTAGTTTTGTCAAAAGACAAATGGACAGGTGTGGGTGAGAATGTGGAGCCGTTGGAACACTTGTACACTGCTGATTGGAATATAAAATGGTGTAACCACTGTGGAAAACAGTTTGGTGGGTTTGCGTTGTTAAAAATGGAGTTGCCCATGGCCCAGGAATTGTACTCCTGGGTACACACCCCAAACAACTGAAAACAGGTAGCCAACAAAAGCTTCACACAGATGTTTATAGCAGGGCTATTCACAACAGCTAAAAAGTAGCAACAAGTCAAATGTTCATCAACTGATGAGTGGAAAAACAAAATGTGGTCTATTCACCAATGGAATATTATTCAGTCACAGGAAGAAGTGAAGTACCAGGACTTGCCACAGGGTGGGTGGACCTTAAAAACATGCTAAAGGAAAGAAGACACTTTCCAAAGGCTGTATATTATTTGATTCCATTTATAGGAAATATCCAGAATCAGCAAATTCATGAAGACAGAAAGCAGATCGATGGTTGCCAGGCAATGGAAGGAGGGGAGATGGGGTGACTTTTTAATAGGCAGAAGATTTCCTTTGGATCAAAGAAAATATTCAGAGACTGAAATAGTGGTGAAAGTTGCACAACCTTGTGAACAAACTGAATGTCTTTAATGGTAAGTTTTATGCTACATATATTTTACTACAATATTTTTTTTTCACAAAGAGACAAATTGAACTAAATAAAATTTAAATCAAAGTGGAATAAGCTTCCAGATCTACGCCCCACTGATTTCTAACTTCTAGTTCTTCAGTCCAGAGCCTTCCTGTTAAAACTATTTGGTTTGGGGGTAACTAATTATTTGGATATTTGCTACACATTTCCAAATAACATGCTTATTGTGCATTGCCCCTATTGATTTATACATTTTGATATTATCTACTGACTTCCAACTATAGTGGATGAGTATTTAGCTCTATTTTCAGCAATTATATATTTAACATCTAAGAGCTCTTATTCTCTGATTTTGTGTCTTTATAGTACACTGTTCTTCTTAATCAGTGCAATATCTTTCTTCTCTCTCTCTCTGAGAATGTACACTATAATTATTTTAACTTCTATTCTGCCCCTTGCTTTGCCATTTTCATTCAAGTTCTTTCTTCTTGTTTATTTGTTTTCTTCTCTGTCCTTTATATTGAAGACTTTCTTCAAATGTCTGTGATCCTGAACGACTAATCACGTTTAGGAGTGAGGCACTAAAAAGTTGGTTGGCTGTTGATATCATTTCAGAGTAAAAGGCCACATGAAACTTTTATTATGGAAGCTTATATGTTAAATCTTTTCTCTGGGAACACTTGCTTTCTGCTGGGAAAAATTCTTTCAATTCCAACCTGGTTTATATCCCTGAGTGTGGAAGGAGTGGGGTAATGTATCTACTTGCTGAGCTTCCAGTGTTCCACCATGAATTATTTCCTTTGCCCTCAACTGTGCACCTTTTTTGGTTCAGTTTCTCCAAATAATGAACTGCTGGCCTCCTGTAGACACCTGGCTGCTCCCAGGCCAGAGCAGGGCCAGGAGTTTAACACGTTTCCCCCCAGTCCCTAATTCCAGCCTAGAGCTCTGTCCCCACCTTCCCCAGCCCCTGGGGAAGCCTTCCCCTTCCTGGAGGTCTGCAGGCAACCGAGTGTCTTTCTCAGTGACATTCCCTCTGCTAGAACTTAAGTCACCACTTCATTGTTTCCTTTATCCTCTATCTACCAGCAATTTGCTGGCATTTTTTTTTTTTTTTTGCTCACATTTTTATTCTTTTACTTTAGTGGAGTTTCTCTAGCGAGGTAAGATAACTTTATACATTTAATTCAGCATTTTAACTGGAAATCAGACGTGTTTGCTTCAGGTGGAATATATAGCACTTTCACTTATCCTGTCTTGTGCGTTCCTCACAAAAATTCTGTAAAGGTGGGTTATGTGATTGTCGGTAATTCTGCAGCTAAGCAAATTGAAATTCAAAAAGGAAATTAACTTGCCCAATACTGTTAGGGGAACCACACTGATTGAAACCGCCCACCCTGGCCAGGCACCATAGTAACCATTTGCATGAGTTGTTTTACCACAGGAGGTCCTGGTAAGGAACAGGGAACTAATAAGCCTCCACCAACCAGAAGAGTTCAGAAAAGGTCAAAAGGAGACACCACCTGTCTGACCACCTCCCAGAATCCTTCTCTCTGGCATCCATCTTGGCTGAATAAGGCGTGCACCACCAGGAAGGACTCTGAGTCAGAATGATTGGCTAAAGACAACCGGAAACTGTTCCCATCACCATAAAACCAAGACTGTAAGCGATGTGGCAGAAAGTTCTCCTGGCTTCCCTTACCCTCCTGCTCTCCACCCAGGCGCCTTTTCCCAATAACATCTCTTACTTTGTCAGCACATGTGTCTCCTCAGACAATTCATGTCCAAGTGTTAGACAAGAGCCCAGTTTCAGGCCCTGGAAGGGGTCCCCCTTCCTGCAACAATACCACATGGCTGTGACAAACCAGGATTTGAATGCAAGCCTTTTAACTCTGCAAGTCTTTAACTCTTTAACTCAAGTCTTAGTAATAATAATACAAAGAAAGGCTAATTTTCTATAACTATGTGTGGTAGGCAGAATAATGGCCTAATTTTCTATAACTATGTGTGGTAGGCAGAATAATGGCCTTCAAAGATGCTCATGTCCTAATCCCTGGAAGGTGTGAATATGTTATGATACATGGAGAAGAATTAAGATTGCAGACAGAATTAAGTTTGATAATCATATAATCATCTAGGGAGATTGTTTCAGGTTGTTTGGGTGGGCCCAATGTAATCATAGGATTCCTTAAAAGTGGAAGAGGAGGATACACAAGGGGAGAGGTCAAAGAGAGGCCTGACAGCAACAGAAAGACACAGAGAGATACATTGTTTTTGGCTCTGAAGATAGGGGAAGGGGGCCCACAAGCCAAGAAATGCCGATGTCCTTTAGAAGCTAGAAAAATTCCCTCCACCAAGAGTCTCCGGAAAAGAACACAGCCTCAACAGCAATTTAGTTTTAACCCAGTGAGACCTGTGTCAAAAAGTTGTCCTACAGAACTGTAAGATAATAGATTTTACTGTTTATGCATTTAAATTTCTGATAATTTGTTATAGCTGCAGTAATAAACTAATATACTACATTTCAGGATTTCTTCAGCTGCTTTAACACATATGAGTTTATTTAATCCTTATAAAGATGCCACGTGGTATGTATAATTATCTTGTTTTCCTTTTTTTTTTTCAATTATTTTTCTAACGAGCAGACTGAAGCATGGAAAGAATTAAAAAACATATCCAAAAAACTTGAATAGACTCTTTACAGAAGATTAAAATGTTAGTGACATATAAAAAGATCCTCAACATCACTGCTCATAGGGAAGTGCAAATTAAAATAATAATGAGGTACCCACATATGCATTTGAATGGTTAAAGACAATATTAAGTGTTGATAAGGTTATTGAGCAACTGGTGCTGTCATATTGGTATGGGGTGCAGTGTGATAAAAATCACTGTGAAAACATTTTTACAATTTCTTTTAAGGTAAGCCTATATTTAGTGACACCCAGCATTCCCACTCACAGGAATTTACTGAAGAGAAGTAAAAACATATGTCTACACAAATACTTATACACAAAAGTTCCTAGCAGGTTTTTTTTACAATAACTTAAACTGGAAATAACTCATGAGTCCATCAATAGATGAATGAACAAATTCTGGTATATCTATATAACGGAATACATCTGGAAAATGAAAAGGAATAGCGAAATGTACAAAAAAAAGAAATGCATGAATCTCAAAACCATGCCAAGGGAAAGAAGTTAGATACAAGAGTACATGCTATATGATTCCATTTACATAAAACTCTAGAAGAGACAAATCTAATCTATAGTGATAGAAAGTAGATCAGTGATTGCTTGGATTAGAGGTTTCAGGTTAGCTAAAAAGCAGTATGAGGAAGCATTTTAGGGTGATGGAAATGCTCTTTATCTTGCTAGTATTGGTAGTTACATAGGTATATAAATTTGACAAAATTTATAGAAATTCACACTTAAAGTGAGTACATTTCACTGTGTATGAATTATATCTCAATAAATCTGATTTTTAAAAAACTTACAAAAGTCACATAGCTGAAATCATAAGGCTTGGATTTGAACCCAGGCAGTCCAACTGTGGAATCTATGTTCTCACCACTAGAGAATACTGTCCATCAGTGCTATTAGGGTATTGTAACAGCACAAATAATTGTCCCCTATCGTGTGGGTTAAAATTCCTTGACACTCCTCCCATTAGGAGGTAGAGTCTAATTTCCCTACCACCTGTGGTTTTGGGCTGGCCTGTGAGTACCTTGACCAACAGAGTAAAGCAGAAATGGCATTACTCCAGTTCTGGGATATTCTTTGAGAGGCTGGCAACTTCTCCATTGGTCTCTTGGAGTCCTGGGATGCCTTACAAGAGGCTAAAGTACACTGCTTGAGAGACCACAGGGAGAAGCCCTGAGACTTCAGAGAGGGGAAGAGGAATCCAACAGAGTCCAGCTTCCTGCCATTTTCCAGAAGACACCAAGATGAGAGTGAAAATGCCTTAGACCCTCCAGACCAGACAACCCCTGCTCGAGTCCTGTTGAATGACCCCACATGACACCGTATGGTGTAGTGGAATTGCCCAGCTGAGCTCTCCCTGCATTCCTGACTCACAAAGTCATGAAATTGAATGTAGAAGCTGAAAGTTAAACACTCAGTTTTGGGGTAATCTGTTGTGCAGCGGTTAACTGGAAAACTGATCACAGGGATTATTCCCATTTCTGTTGCTACAGAGGTTTTTCTGTGCTTCATGGAAACTTCTCTCTCCAGTATTCCAGATGTGATTCTATAATTGTCCCACTCATGAGCTTAAAGGAACATTCGGCTGAAAGAATTATGGAGGCCCATCATCACTTGTTACAGTAAGTTTATAAATAAAGAGAAATGTGAAATTAGAACCACCAGGATCCCCTCCTCATCTTTCACAGCTGAGCTGCTGGTGGTTCTTCATTGTATTCACGGTGAGGTATAAGTGATCCATAGGCTTCCCACGTGGTGCAGTGATAAAGAATCTGCCTACCAATTCAGGAGACATGGGCTCAATCCCTGGGCTGGGAAGATCCCCTGGAGAAGGAAATGGCAACCCAATCCAGTATTCTTGCCTGGAGAATCCCATGGACAAAGGAGCTTGGCAGGGCTGCTGTCTGTGGGGTTGTAAATAGTTGGATACAGCTTGGCAATTAAACAACAATAGGTGATCCACAGCACTCCAAACCCCAAAATTAAACAACCTCAAGCTTTTGCTCAGTAACTAGAAATTTACATAATTCTTCAAGAAAAGTAACCTTTTCTGGAACACTGCATCATCTACTGGATACAGAGACACCAATGAATGCAACAGAATGAAGATTATTTTCTGAAATATTAGGCAACATGTGGCTTCAGCATCTGTGTTAATGTAGTCTGATAAATATAAAGCACTGAGGCATCCCTCTATGGGCTTTGCTACAAAATGTCAGCTGTCCCTAGGCTCTAATTGCTTACTACTCAAGAACAGTCAATGTACAGAAAAGAACTATGCCCAAATTGGCAGAGAAACCCTTGATAATACTGCAGACTCAAGAATCATCAGGACTATCCTAATGCCATTCAGCTAAAAATGCTTCCACTTCTTTTAATTTCTGAGCATATTCTCATAGAGTCAAAGTTTTGCATTAGTTTATTGGGTCTTATGTGTGTGTGTATGTGTCTTTACAACATCTCAGACTCTATCTACAGTCTGAAAAAAAACAATCTTGAATGCTAATGCTTAAATGATCTGCCAATACTATTAGTAATGCCAGGTCACATCCCTCATGGCATAAAAGCCCCTAAGAGCCACTAACTGAAACATACTAATATTTACTTGAAATAAATATTCATATTTAACTGAAAGCTAGTCATATTTAAGCTGGATTTAGAAAAGGCAAAGGAACCAGAGATCAAACTGCCAACATCCGTTGGATCATCAAAAAAGCAAGAGAGTTCTGGAAAAACATCTACTTCTGCTTTATTGACTATGCTAAAGCCTTTGATTGTGTGGATCATAACAAATTGTGGAAATTCTGAAAGAGATGGGAATACCAGACCACCTGCCTCCTGAGAAATTTGTATGCAGGTCAAGAAGAAACAGTTAGAACTGGACATGGAACAACAGACTGGTTCCAAATAGGAAAAGGAGTACATCAAGGCTGTATATTGTCACCCTGCTTATTTAACATATATGCAGAGTACATCATGAGAAATGTTGGACTAGATGAAGCACAAGCTGGAATCAAGATTACCGGGAGAAATATCAATAACCTCAGATATGCAGATGACACCACCCTTGTGTCAGAAAGTGAAGAAAAACTACAGAGCCTCTTGATGAAAGTGAAAGAGGAGAGTGAAAAAGTTGGCTTACAACTCAACATTCAGAAAACTAAGATCATGGCATCTTGTCCCATCACTTCATGGCAAATAGATGGGGAAACAGTGGCTGACTTTATTTTGTTGGGCTCCAAAATCACTGCAGATGGTGATTGCAGCCATGAAATTAAAAGACACTTGCTTCTTGGAAGAAAAAGTATGACCAACCTAGACAGCTTATTAAAAAGCAGAGACATTACTTTGCAACAAAGGTCCATCTAGTCAAAGCTATGGTTTTTCCAATAGTCATGTATGGATGTGAGAGTTGGACTATAAAGAAAGCTGAGCGCCAAAGAATTGATGCTTTTGAACTGTGGTGTTCGATAAGACTCTTGAGAGTCCCTTGGACTGCAAGGAGATCCAACCAGTCCATCCTAAAGGAGATCAGTCCTGGGTGTTCATTGGAAGGACTGATGCTGAAGCTGAAACTCCAATACTTTGGCCACCTGATGGGAAGAGCTGACTCATTTGAAAAGACCCTGATGCTGGGAAAGATTGAAGGCAGGAGGAAAAGGGGACGACAGAGGATGAGATGGTTTGATGGCATCACCGAATCAATGGACATGAGTTTGAGTAAACTCCAGGAACTAGTAATGAACAGGGAGGCCCAGCGTGCTGCAGTCCATGAGGTCACAAAAAGTAGGACTCAACTGAGCGACTAAACTGACTGATTCATACTTAACCACAGCTGAAAAATTCTGGCATGATCTTCAATGCCAACCTCTTTCACCTGTGTTGTCCTTCCCTTCACTGTTTTCCAGTCACAGTGTCCCTGCTCATATAGGCACATCCTGCTTTCTGAATTTCATCACTCAAATGGTAGAAAGTAGCTAATGACTTTGAGCATGTTTTATTTGTCATAGCACATAAGGTCACCCCTTCTGGAAATTACCTGCTCATGGCATTTGCCTATATTTTCCATGATGATTATTCCACTTGCTGATTTTTGCAAAAGCTCCCTTCTAATGCTGGATATAGTTGCTTGATTCATGTTAGACAATGAAAATATTTTCTCCCAAGTTATCTGTCTGCTAACTTTATCAATGTTATATCTTGTTGAACAGCAATTTTTACCTTGACAAAATTGAATTCAGTTTTTTTCTTTATGATTTATGCTTCTGATTTTTTTAGGAAGTCATTTATCACTACCAAGGGGCAGGTAATAGGGCTTTTTGTTTTTCCCTTCCTATGCTTACAGCTCTTTTTCCCCATCTCTTATTGCTTGAAAAAGACTTCCAGTTTATGTTACATAGTAGCAATGATAGTAATTTTTTTTCTTGTTCCCAATTAGAAAGGAACTGCATCTTCAGTTTTTCCATAAGATAGTTTTGTTGTGAGTTTTCAATTAAAGTGAGTCCCTGCAGTCCCTTATTTCCTGATAGACTTATAAATAGATGTTGATATTGACTTATTTATGTTTTATCAAATAATTTTTCTACATCAACTGAGATTAATAATATTTTAATAAATATAAAAGTTTTATGTTAGTCTTCTCATTGGTGAATTATGTTGATAAACTTTTCTCTTGTTAAACCGTCCCTTCATTCCAGGGTTAAAGGGATAATTAATTTTTTACATAGTTTGGCATTTATGATCATAAGTGAAACAGACCTATCATTTTCTTCTGTGTATTTTTTTGCATTATTCCTGTCTCCTTCTGAAGTCATTACACTGGCCTCACAGAATAATCTGGGTGATTCATTTCCTATGTTCTGTAAGTACTTTTATAAAACAGAAATTGATCCTTCCTTGAAATGTTAGTAACACTAATGCAAAAAACCATCTGTACTTGAGATCTGAGGGGATGGTTTGTGTTTTAGACACCCTTTCAGCTAGCAATAATTGTTATTTAAGTACTCTGTATTTAACTGGTATATCTAAGCTATCTATATCGTTTTGTGTCAGTTTTGACATCTTGTAATTTCTTGGTGTTTGTCTGTTATATACAGGTTTTCAAATGCTATAACATTCTTTTATTATTTTTTTAAATCTTTCTTGAGACTGACCTTATTTCTTTTTAATTTTTGTTCTTATTTGCATTCTCTTTTATCTTTTATTAAGTAAATATGTAACTGAAGTGTAACATACATACAAAAAATTAGAAATCATAGATGTATATAGCTCTATGAATTTTTGTGAGGTATGTATCTAGGAACAGAAATTATGGATCAAGCAAACATACACAAAAGTACATAAACAAAAAATATTATAGTAATATAATTTGTAATTGCCATAAGTGAAAATAACTTAACTATTCATCAGTGATAGGCTAAAGAAACATTGGTATGTTTATATCATGGAATACTATGCAGCAATAAAAATATGATCTACTACCACACACAAGAACATGGAAAAAATGCACAAACATAACTTTGGCAAAAGAGATGACACCCAAGGGGGGTATACCGTGTGACATTGGGCTTCCCAGGAGGCACGAGTGGTAAAGACCCCACCTGCCAGTGCAGGAGACATACGGGACACAGGTTCAATCCCTGGGTTGGGAGGATCCCTTGGAAAAGGGAACGGCAACCCACTTCAGTCTTCTTGCCTGGAGAACCCCATGGACAAAGGAGCCTGGAGGGGTACAGTCCATAGCGTCACAAAGAGTCAGACATGACTGAAGCAACTTAGCGCACACACACACACACACTGTATAACATCTTTTATATAAAATTCAAAATAGGCAAAGCTAAGTTATGCTTATGGGGGTCAGAAGAGTGGTTAACTTTGGGGGGTCAGAAACAGGGAGTGGCTTCAGGGAGGGTTCTGAGGTGTTGATATTGTTCTATATCTTGATCTGGGTAGTAGTCACAAATGTGTTCACTTTGTAAAAATTCTGTGAACTATATGCACTTATGATTTATGCACTTTTCTATGTGTATAACATACTTAAAATTACACTCCATAAAAAGAGTGCTTGCTAGAATTTAATGTGAGTATATAAGTAAAAAGTTTGGCATGATGGTCAACCCTAAACATAACTTTATCTAGAAGAAAGCAAAAGTTTTATAATTAAGCTAACTTTTTTTTATAAACCACCCTTAACTGAATAATTAGATAAGAATAGTTAATGGAAAAATAGAAAGTTCTTTTCTTTGCTTTTTAAGAAAATGATTTATTTTAAAGCACTCCTTTTATCGGAGTGTAACTGCAATGTTGTGTTAATATCTGCTCTACAGCAGGGAATCAGCTCTATATATGATTGTCCCCGCCCTCTTAGACATCCCTTCCATCCCTAATCCTTTCCACCCATTTGGTCATCACAGGGGCATCCCAGGTGGCTCAGAGGTAAAGAATCCACCTGCCAATGCAGGAGATGCAAGAGGTGAAGGTTCAATCCCTGGGTCAGGAAGATCCCATGGAGGAGGAAACGGCAGACCACTCCGGTATCCTTGTCTGGACCCACTCCAGTATTTTTGCCTGGAGAATCCCCGGAACAGGGGAGACTGGTGGGCTGCCTTCTGTGGGATCGCACAGAGTCAGACACGACTGAAGCGACTTAGCAGCAACAGCAGTAGCAGCATCCTTGCCTGGAAAATCATACAGACAGAGGAGCCTGACGAGCTACAGTCCATAGGGTTGCAAAGAGCTGAACGCGACTGAGCATGCAGGTCATCCCAGGGCACCAGGCTGGGCTCCCTGTGCTATATAGCAGGTTCCCACTAGCCATTTTACACGTGACAGTGTGTGATATGTTGATCCTATCTCCCAATTAGTCTCAGCTTTCTCTCTCCCCCACCAGCGTTCTTGGGTCCATTTTCCACATCTGCATTTTTATTCTTGCCCTGCAAATAGGTTTACCTGTACCATTTTTCTAGAGATTTCACAGAAAACAAGTAGTTTTAATTTCTATTTATTGAGCCTTTTAGGGCAAATTTAAAATGTGTTATTAGAATGAATCTTAGGTCTCTCAGGGTGGTTCCCTAGTGGCTGAGTTGGTAAAGAATCCAGCAATGCAGGAGACCTGGGTTGCATTCCTGGGTTGGGAAGATGCCCTGGAGAGGGGAATGACTACCCCCTCAGGAAAGCTCAACAAAGAAGGCTGAATAACTGTAAACTTGGTGAAATCTAATTGTATTTCTGTTTTGCTAAATAAACTATTTGCTCACACACACACACAAAAAATAAAGACATTGACAGTTACAAAACTAATATATGCAAACAAACAAACAAAAGGAGTGGTAATATTAAAATTAGGCTAAGAGGAAAGTAAGGTTAAAAGTACTGATAAATGTAACACAATGATACAGGTACAGATGAATATAATGTGATTATTAAAAAGCACAATATTTATGAAGCTATAATAGCCATATGCTTTCTTCACCTAATAAAACAAGAGCTTAATACACAGAGCAAACCTCCTAGAATGTACTTAAAGTGCAATCAGAGAGGGAGAAGTCAGTTCACTTCTTTCAGAATTGGAGAATCTGATACTTCAACATAAAAGGAGAGATTGAGTAGTATATCAACAAATTCAAATTAATAAATCTTTAGAATAATTTTGGAAACCTCTAGTGGAAAATATGCAGTCTTCATATACCATCATATATTTATAGAAATCATTAATATACATGTCCAAAAAGAAAACAGTATAAATTAAGATTATTAATAACCTAATAAAATTAAGAATAAATAATAAAATGTTGACCCAAAGTAGAAAATATTAACTACTTGGAAAGTAAAAATACATACTTCTAAATAGCCATTAGATTAGGAGATCTCAAAACTAACATGATAAACTCTATAAAAACCAATGGAAAAGGAAAACACTTCATAAATGAACTTACAGCACACAAAGATATCCTTAGAGTTAAAAGATAATAATACATGGTCATAACGCCTTTATTATTTTAATGAAGAAAGATAAAAAAGAAGAAATTTGCTGCCTGTATAGGAAATTTTAAAATATTAGGAAACTTTTTATTTTTGCAATTTAAGAAAAGAGAATTTATAGAGATAAAAATTGAATCTAACAAAAAGAGGAAATTTAGTAGAATGCTTAATGAATCCAAATGCTGGTATTTCAAAAGAACCAATAAAATATATAACCTACTACAAACTTGATTAAGAAAATAAGAGAAAGCAAAAATATGAAAAACTGGGGATGAAAAGAGACAAATTACAATGTAAAAGAGTTTTTAAAAATGTATAAGACAATTATATGAAACTCAGTGGCAACAAAGTTGCAAATCTAGAGGACATGGACAATTTCTCAGGTAAATATAAATGACCAAAATTAAGAAGAGGACATGAAAATTTTTGAATAGACCAATTACCAGAGAAGACAATGGAAAGGTCAAAAAGATTTTCTGCTGAAAATGTTACCTACTGGTTTCATAGCTGAAATCTATCTACCCTTTAAAGAATAGCTGGTTCCTATGTAATTTAAATGATTCTAAGCCATAGAAAAAAACACAGAAGTTCCTGATTCATTTTACAAACCGCGAACAACTTTTATACCAAAACTTTGTGAATAAGAAATAGATGACTGTGTTCAATTGCAAAAAAAAAAAAAAATCTTTTTAAAAAAGCAAATAGAATCTACTGGATAACTAAAGAATAAAGCAACATAAATAGGATTTATTCAAGGAATGTACATAGGAAGTCTTATCAGAGTAATTTGTTGGAGCAAAAAGGGAAAATTTTGATCATATCAAAGATGCTAAAAAGGCATTTAATAAATTCAATAATCATTCCTATAGCACTCCAGGTAGGGGGGAGGGGAGGTGTGGAATTTCCATAAGGCCTGAATGAGGAGCTCAGAAGATATGCCCCCAAAGCAATGATAAAACAACAAAATTGTCAAAAACAGTCATTTCAAACTCGAGAATTAACCAAAGCATTAAGCAAATTTGCAACTATTACTAACTCCTAGTTACATCCCTTGTTGTGAAGCTCTCTTGTCTGATGTTAGTATAATCACTCGCTGCTGCTAAGTCACTTCAGTCGTGTCCGACTCTGTGCGACCCCATAGATGGCAGCCCACCAGGCTCCACTGTTCCAGCATTCTTCAAATCAGTGTTTTTAGCTTTCCTATTTTTATCCTATATATATAATGTGGACTTCTTATAGAAATCTCTTATGTCCTTTACATAGAATGCAATTAGTAACATGGTTGGGTTTAAACATATCCTTTCGCTATTTGTTTTCTATCTGTCCCATCTATCCTTTGCTTCTTTTTTCTCTGTTTACTACTTTTTAAAGTTAAAAAAAATTAGTATTCTATTTTATCAATGAGACTGACTTATTGGTATACCTTTTTTTTTTTAATGGCAATTGCCCTACAGTTCATAGCATATACGTTTATCTTATTGTCATCTACCTTCAAATAATTTTCTAACACTTCCTACATATTTTGAGGACCTTACAACAGCATACTCCTACTTCTTCTCCCCTCAAACAAACACATTGTTGTCATATATTCTAGTTCTACATGTTCCAAACCTCTACATACATGCTTATGTTCTTTAAATAGTCAATTATCTTCTAAAGAGACTTTAAAAGTGAAAAAAATATATATCTTTGTTTAACCACATGTTTACCTTTTTCAGTGCTCTTTATTCTTTTGTGTAGATCCTAATTTCTTCCAGTATCATATTCTTCTATCTGAAGAACTTCTTTCAACATTATTTGTAGCATAAGCCTGCTGGAAATAAACATTCTCAGCTTTTATTCACCTTTTTAAAATCTGTGAAAAAGAATTTTAATAGAAAATAAAAATTGACATTCAACTTTCATATTTGAAAGAGATGTTTGTAGTTTATAGAATTCTTGGTTGACACTTTTCTTTTGACACTTTGAAGATACCCGTTTACTGTGCTCTGGCTCTGATAAAAGTCTGCTGTCTTCCTTATCTTTGCTCTTCCCTCTATATTGTGGTCCCCTCTCCCCCTAGTCCCTGCTGCCTTTACAATTAATTTTCTACTTATCACTAGTACTTTTCAACAATTTGATTATGATGTATCCAAGTGTGACTTTCTTTGTCTTTCATCTGTGGCTCCTTGGGCTTCTTGTATTTTCAGGCTTAGCGTATTCATCAAATTTAGACATTTTCCAGATATTACTACTTCAAATTTTTTTTTTGTATCCTTCCCCATTCCAGGATTCCAACCACATATGTTTTAGATTGCTTGGAATTGTCTCACTACAGTGGTGTTTTGCTCAAGTTGTCCTCAGATATTTTCACTTTATGCATTTTATCTGAACTTATATCTCTTTCCTGTGATGTCTAAGATACTGATAATTCCATACAGTGTAAATTTCATGTATTGCCTGGAGGCAAATAAAGTAGGGAAGGGAGATAGAAACCAGGTAGATATTTTAAATATGGACATCAGGGAAAACCTTACTGATGAAGTGAAATTTGAGCAAAGTCCTGAAGATGATGAGGTCAGGAAATTCAAGTCTTCATTATCTTCCAAAACTTTTTCTATTATATCTTTTGCACCTTTTCCTATTTAACCTGTTCTTTTCTTCTAATAGACTAAGGATAGTTTTCCATTGTCTTCTGTATGTTTCTTCTTGTCTCAAATCTATTTAATTTTTTTTGTGTGTGTGTGACATTTGTCTCTCTCCTGTCTTCTTTTCTCTCATTGATTTTGCTGAGTCTCTTGAGGCTTCTGTGGCTATAATTCAATCCTTTCCAAAGTTTTGACTACTCACTCTTCACCTCCTTTCACCATATATTTGAATACTTTTATCTCCTCTTAGTTTCTTATTTCTAGGGGCCACATTTTTTAATTAATTGTGATCAGGGGAAAACATTCTGGGGTATAAGTCTTCATCTGGTGAATATCATTTACCTGATTTCTGTTTGCCATGTACCTTTTTTCTACGTGACGGCTTTTTGATTATTACTCAACTTTGAATGAGACCAGTTCCTTGTGGATCAATTATTTACAAAAGGTTGTGCAGAAAGGATTCATGAACTGAGCAGAGACAGAAGGCATCTTGGGCTTAGGGCTTTCTCACACTTTCCTACCATGTACACATCTACACTGCATGTTCTCAAAGTCTAATGTTCTGGAACCACTTTCGGGGTAAGTAGAAAGTTCACTTGTCTCTAGTATGCACTGTTTCTTTCTTAATGGTGATTTAGTAATTATTATTCCTCATTACTTTTTGATTAAAGTTTTTATTAAAGATAGATTTCTACATTGCATTTGGATTTGGACACAATTTGTCTTATTATATATCTTTCAGAGCATGTCACTTAAATGTTTATTAATATATCAACTTAGCAACATAACAAAGCATTCTTCGGAAAACTTGCAATAGACTACATTACCTAGACTACTTCCTTATCTGGATTTGCTAAAGAGACTACCTACCTGTGAATGTAAAATATTGCTCATTATTTTCTTCAGCAGCAGCAGCAGCTGAACTGATTGTCACATGTTTGTTCACTTGTCTCCCCCATTAATTTGACAGCCTTTTCTTGTTGAAATGGCAGGTCCATTCAGATTATCATCCAGCTCCTCACCTCCTTTCTCTCTATGTTGTTAAACCAGGTTTGGGATGCTTCCACAACCCCACCTGCACCCTGCCAAATCTACGGATACAACAATTAAACACTGGTTTGGTTCTTAGTGTGGCCAGCTACTCTGAAGAAATGCTTCTGCTTCTCAAGTCTGTCAAGGCATGTGCCCATCCTTGGCTGTGTCCTTGTATTTGGTCCGCAAATTACTATACTTGACAACTCTTCATCATAGACTGTTGTTCCCTAGCTTTGCTTCTTTCTTATTTCATATTCTTCTCTGTGGTCGCTCTTGTTGTTTTGGTATTGTTGTTGGCAATGTTGGTTTCACAGATTACAGTGAAAGAGAAGCTTTGATTCCAGTCTATAATTGGAAGTCTCAAGAGTTTATTTTAATTCAATTCAACTCAATAAATATTTATTGCGTGACATGAGGAATAAAGGACTGAGTTTAATGACAGGAAGAGTAAAAAGACAGAGGCAGAAAATCATAGCAAGTATCTGAAAAAACACAAGTAATCTCATTCTTTAGAACATAAGTATAAGGAGAGGAATCCATATCTATCACTATAGTGGCAGTAGGAGTGCTATTTCAGCAAAAAAATCTTTGCCACTTTGCCTCAAGTGGAATAGTCCTATTTAAGTTCTGGGAACCCTTGGGACTAGCTTAATAATAACAGTCCTTGGCATTATTAATAAATGATGCTGAACCATTCCAATAATTATGGTAACTAATATTCAGTATGCTTTTGGGGGCGGTACTTCCAGAATCATATGAGCCACTTAACAAAATAGAATTTTAGGGAAAAAAGATCAAATTTAGGATAAAGATTTCTCTGAAGTGGCTCCTTGCCTAGCTGGGAGTGTGGCTGTGCCCTGCAGACTTCAAGGAATTGTTCTGTGGTAATTAAGCCAGAAAAGACTTTGTGTTGCTTCAGGAGGCCAGGTAAAAATAAACGGGATCAAGGGCTTTGGGGACCCTGATGATGCTGTAAGCAAGGAAGTGAATTTAAATACAATAATGCAGGGATGCGAGTTGGTGGCCACTTTTTATTCTTCTTAAATCTGGGGATATTGAAACCAAAAATTAACTGCAAGATTTTATGAGGTTAAATTTCTTCTCCCTTCTGCCCCAAATCATGACAAAAATCTTTCACCTCAATGACTCTCAAAAGCATTTGCTCATTCCTCTGACTCCCCTGACCTTCTTGTTCATCCCATTTTCTCTAACTCTTCTGTATTCCTCAACAATCATATTTTTCTCAACCTCTGAATTCTGGTAAGGAGCCAAACAAACTCTGGTCTGCTGTTTGTATGCCAGATCTTATGAGATAAACAATGGACTCTTTTTCTCCTTCTGAATCTTGTAGGATGTCCTACAGATGGACTAGCTCTGGGAGCCCTTGAATTGGAGAGAAATCTGGATGAAAAAGATTAAGCCCTGCTGGCCTAACATCAGCTCTTGGCTTTCAAAAACATTAGCATATGCCCTTGTCAAATCTGTGAGAGATGGTTTTGGATCGGAAATAACCACATGTAAGTAGATTCCTAAATATATTTGGTTACTTTAGCAATACTAACTAGATGGATCTTACTGGGAGAGACTGGGAAGAGAATTGACAATTATGGAGCTAAAACTTCTTCATGGAGCCAGGGTTCCCTGAAATGTGGTCCCCAGAACAACAGCATCAGCATCACCTGGAAATCTGTTAGAAATGCAAAGTCTCAGGACTCTCTTCAGACCTAATGAATCAGAAATTTTGCAGGTGGACCCGGCAATCTGTTTTAACGAGCCATCCAGAGATACTGATGTATGTTAAAATCTGAGAACCAATGCACTAGGGGAAGAAATAGAAATCATGGTATAGATCAGTATTTTTCAAAGTTTATCTAGCATCAGAGTCATCTGGAGAGCTTATTAAAACAAGGATCAGTAAACCTTACTTTAAGAGTTTCTGATTAAGTAGCGCTGGGTAGAGGGGAAGATGCTTTGCATGATAACAAGTTCCTAGGTAATATTGATGCTGCTGGTACAGGGACCACGCTTTGAGAACCACTGGTCTACATTAAAAAAATATGAATAAATGCAGGACTTCCTTGGCTCCAGGTTAGAAAAATGTTTTCTAGTCTGAGGAGTTGGGAGCCAGTGGGGGAGGGAAGGAGTGATGACTGCATACATGAGTCAGTGATTTATACAGAGAAAGGCTCCGCAAGAGTTGGGCTCTGGGGAAGCAGCGAGGCCTGGGAAGTCAGGTGTACAGTTTCATTCACCAAGTTTCCTGCTGTCCAAGCATGAGAGAGGTAGGAATGTCATAGAAAGAGCCAGCAGTCCAGAAAGGACCAGGAAGACAATTTTCAAAGTGGCTTTATGAACCAAGTTTCAAGGACTAAACATGGTGGTGACAGGTCAGTAGATACCTACCAGGAGAGATGAGTTTGTAGAGTAGAACCCCCAACTCAGACCGTGACAACTTAGTACCTCCAGGACCCTCCAGAACTCATTCGTGAACTGAGGAAAAGTGGTGAGATTTCCAAGTGGACTTAGACTGTTTTCATCATCATATAGGAATAGGGCCACAGCCCTCCCTGAAAAGGTGAAGTTCAGGGGAGTACAACCAAGACAGTATATTTGAAAGGGTCCATAATATTAGCATCTTTCATAGGCTCTCTGAGATACTCTTAACGATAGAGATTTTGAAATTTCATCCCAATGATACTTAGTCAACAGGGGTAAAGTACAGTGCCTAATGATAAAACCTTCAAGCTTGGACTTGAAATGGCTGCCTCAGTTCCCCTACCCAAGACACTGGCCTGATGGAGGCATAAAATAGAAGTTGACTTCTAAAATGACAAATTATGAGGAAAACAATTGATGAAACTCACACTGAGGGACCTTCTACCTAACAGCTGGCTCATACATTCAAATTATGTACTGCATTTTAGATTATGGAATGGTAGCTATAGTTTCCTAAGTTCGAACAAGAATGAACATGTTTTGTCTATGGGTATGGCAGGTATAAATCTCAATCCACAGACTAGGAGAGTGAATTTCATAATTCATCACAAAGAACTTACACAGCATGAATAGAAATTGTTTGCTTTTTCAGTTTTAAACTATTTTAGGACTTTCAAGAGTCCATGCTTGATTTCCTTCTCTGGGTGGTGAATATGTTGTTCTCAGAGTGTACTGTGCTGAAATGGTCCAGGGCAGGTGTGGAATATCACATAGTGTTGCTTTCAGTCTTTTCCAGGGTGGTAAGAGCCAGAGTTTCCTGCTGACATCTGAGACAGGAAGAGTGGCTTCTTGCAATCCCTTTCAAAGGGATTGCTGTTTGATTTCTTTCCTCCTGTGATCTTTCTTGCTTCTGAATTTCTATAGTGCTTGCAAGCTGAACCTAGGACCCTAACACTTGATTTTATCCCCCCCCCAGTTTTTTCCCCCAGTTGTTTCATGTACCAATCACTCATCTTCCAACCCAGATGTAACCTTGTCAGAGGCAGGAACTTGTCTTCCATTGCTTTTGCATCCTGAATAGCATTGCCCTGTACCAGACCCATGTAAGCACAGAAGGAATATGGAGCAATTTATTCACAGAATGCAGTGAATAAAGAAACACATGAGCAGTACTGTCTGTTTTTTCCTGTTATGCCAATTAAAAAAGCAGCTCCTCTCAGAAATTTGTCTGTTGCATTTGAGAGAAGTTGAATAACAAATTATCTACTAGAAATTTAAGAATTCTCCATCCACATATAAGTTGGTATTTGATCATTAAGGGTTGCCTACATATTCCTTTTAACTCCTTGTTAGAAAATTATTGCATTCCTCATTATTTAGGGCTAATAATGATGTGTCTATAAGCTTACTCTTTGCCTATCTCAAGTGAGCTGCTGGAATAAGCCAGGCAAGACTGTGAAATAAGCAAAATAGCTCCTCCATCACCCACTTCTTCTGGCTTCTCATACCCTCCTCAGTTCAGTTCAGTTCAGTTGTTCAGTCATGTCCGACTCTTTGCAACCCCATGAATTGCACCATGCCAGGCCTCCCTGTCTATCACCAACTCCCGAAGTTTACTCAAACTCATGTCCATCAGAGTTGGTGACGCCATCCAGCCATCTCATCCTCTGTCGTCCCCTTCTCCTCCTGCCCCCAGTCCCTCCCAGCATCAGGATCTTTTCCAATGAGTCAACTCTTTACATGAGGTGGCCAAAGTATTGGAGTTTCAGCTTCAGCATCAGTCCTTCCAATGAACACCCAGGGCTGATCTCCTTTAGAATGGACTGGTTGGATCTCTTTGCAGTCCAAGGGATTCTCAAGAGTCTTCTCCAACACCACAATTCAAAAACATCAATTCTTCGGCACTCAGCTTTCTTCACAGTCCAACACTCACATCCATACATGAACACTGGAAAAACCATAGCCTTGACTAGATGGACTTCTGTTGGCAAAGTAATGTCTCTGGTTTTTAATATGCTATCTAGGTTGGTCATAACTTTCCTTGCAAGGAGTAAGCGTCTTTTAATTTCATGGCTGCCAATCTCCATCTGCAGTGATTTTGGAGTCCAAAAAAATAGTCAGCCACTGTTTCCCCATCTATTTCCCATGAAGTGATGGGACCAGATGCCATGATCTTAGTTTTCTGAATGTTGAGCTTTAAGCCAACTTTTTCACTCTCTTCTTTCACTTTTATCAAGAGGCTTTTTTGTTCCTCTTCACTTTCTGCCATAAGGGTGGTGTCATCTGCGTATCTGAGGTTATTGATATTTCTCCCGGAAATCTTGATTCCAGATTGTGCTTCTTCCAGCCCAGAGTTTCTCATGATGTACTCTGCATATAAGTTAAATAAACAGGGTGACAATATACAGCCTTGACGTACTCCTTTTCCTATTTGGAACCAGTCTGTTGTTCCATGTCCAGTTCTGACTGTTGCTTCCTGACCTGCCTACAGGTTTCTCAAGAGGCAGGTCAGGTGGTCTAGTATTCCCATCTCTTTCAGAATTTTCCACAGTTTATTGTGATCCACACAGTCAAAGGCTTTGGCATAGTCAATAAAGCGGAAATAGATGTTTTTCTGGAACTCTCTTGCTTTTTCAATGATCCAGTGGATGTTGGCAATTTGATCTCTGGTTCCTCTGCCTTTTCTAAAACCAGCTTGAACATCTGGAAGTTCATGGTTCTCGTATTGCTGAAGCCTGGCTTGGAGAATTTTGAGCATTACTTTACTAGCGTGTGAGATGAGTGCAATCGTGCGGTATTTTGAGCATTCTTTGGCATTGCCTTTCTTTGGGATTGGAATGAAAACTGACCTTTTCCAGCCCTGTGGCCACTGCTGAGTTTTCCAAATTTGCTGGCATATTGAGTGTAGCACTTTCACAACATCATCTTTCAGGATTTGAAGTAGCTCAACTGGAATTCCATCACCTCCACTAGCTTTGTTTGTAGTGATGCTTCCTAAGGCCCACTTGACTTCACATTCCAGGATGTCTGGCTCTAGGTGAGTGATCACACCATCGTGATTATCTGGGTTGTGAAGATCTTTTTTGTACGGTTCTTCTGTGTATTCTTGCCACCTCTTAATATCTTCTGCTTCTATTAGGTCCATACCATTTCTGTCCTTTATTGAGCCCATCTTTGCATGAAATGTTCCCTTGGTATCTCTAATTTTCGTGAAGAGATCTCTAGTCTTTCCCATTCTGTTGTTTTCCTCTATTTCTTTGCATTGATCACTGAGGAAGGCTTTTTTTAAATCTCTCCTTGCTATTCTTTGGAACTCTGCATTCAAACGGGAATATCTAGTATCCCAAACCCTCCTAGCATCCCACTTATCCCCCCTCTCCAGTTTCTTCTTAACTACCAATCAACCAACTAATTCTCTGGAAAAAGCTCAAGTGTTACTCTTCTGGAGCAGCAGTACCCAGCCTTTTTGGCACCAGGGACCAGTTTTTGTGGAAGACAATTTGTTCGCAGATCAGAGGTGGGGGTATGGTTTGGGGATGATTCAAGTGCATTACATTTATTGTGCACTTTATTTCTATGATTATTACATCAGCTCTAGCTCAAATCATTAGGCATTAGATCCCGGAGGCTGGGGACCCATGCTGTATAGGACTCCACGTCTTTTAGTTTAGGAGTCAATAACAGCTAGCTTTTAGAATCTAAAGAAATGTATCTCTAATTGCACACTTTCATATATTGAAAAGCCAGTGGGAAAGAGATTTAGGGGCCAGATTCTTTAGATCGAGGAAGAATCCCATTTTACCTATTCTTGAGGCCAGTGCTAGTCAGATTTATGAAAAGGAGCCCATTTCTACATGAAGCTTAGAACTCAATTTTTTTCATTTTACATAGGTATGGTCATGCTTTGGGGAAAGGGTGTGGGCTAATGAAACTTACAAATCACTGATTTATAAATCAGAAAGCCATTTATTATCTTGTTTATGCTTGCTTGTTATCAGAATAGTCATGTATTCTGTTTAAGACATAGATATCGAATACCTGATAGAAGGGCCAACAGTTTCTCCTAGCATGCTCACGGCAGACACTGCTAATTAAGCTGTCTCCTTTCCCTCCTAACACAGTGCTCCAGGCAGCCATTGCCATTCCTGTGTGCTGGCATGCAAGGTAAAACTTTTCTGCCATTGCTTTTCTTCTTAATATCAGAACATCTAGGGAGATGTGGAATATAAGCCATAAAACAAACTAGTGAATATAACACAAAAGAAACAGACTCACAGATACAGAGGACAAAATAGTGATTACCAGTGGAAAGAGAGAAAGGAGGAAGGGCAAGATAAGACGAAGACTAAGGCCTCAGAACTACTATGCATAAAATGAATACACCACAAGGAAATATAGCCAATACTTCATAATAACCATAAATGGAGTATGACCTTCAAAAATTGAATCACTATGTTGTACACCTTAAACTCCTATAATATTGTAAACCAACTCTATACCAGTAAAAATAAATAAAATAAAAAAATTTTAAAAATACCTAGGAAGTAATCATTTATCAGAATATTATTTTGTAAGAACAGAATCAGAATGAATGACCTATTACCAAAAGAAATACAAATAGGAAATAAAACAACACAAGTGAAAATAAATGAAAACTAAGGAATTATAAACAGAATAGGAAGCCCAGACACAGGGCCTGGCTTTCTGTGGTTAATGTCATTAGAACTTAATGTAAATTAACTGGATTCAGAAGCTTAAACCAAATGAAAGTGAAGAGGGAAGGGAGTAAGGGAGGGAGGAAGTTTTTGGATGGAATGTCACATGAGGGATGAATGAGTTGTTAGACAATGTCCTTACTTCTGTGACACATGCAGCAATGAACTTCATAAGGCTATCCCTCAGTAAATGCCAAGGGCACAGGCCTCAGGCATAATTCAATGAGGGCTGTTTCACAGTGGGTCAAGATAATGTGTTTCTAATTTGATACCAAAAAAAGAACCTCAACAACTGAGAAGTGTGGGTAGATAGTCCCAAAGAGAATTTGATGGTTTTGCAGAATATTTTCTACATTTGGGAAATTACCACCAAGCCACTATATAATACAACTTTGCCAACTCACTACATAGTATCACTTTCTAGTGACCATAATACCAAAATCTAGTATCATCCTTGGGTAAGCCCTGATAAAATATTCTTCTTCTCTTCTCTCTTTTAAGTAATTTTTGACTTTGCCAGAATCTTCAGTCATTGCATTCCCTCATAACATTGCTATGTTCTATAATAAGGCATTTCTGAATTAGTTATATTTTAGAAGAATTGCATCTTGCAAACATATGAAACATATTAAGTTGACAATGCTTTTCTACTCCATAGTGTAGCATATACGGGTGCGATGTCTTCAGGCATAGCAGTTGTGATTCCAGTCACTTCCCAATCAAGAACAGTTCCCTGGTTCATGGAGGTGATCAATAAATTTGCATTGCATAAATAAATATCAAGGGCCCTCTTATATTATTTTTTTCCACATGCTCTAGGTTTTAAAAGAGTTTATCTAGTAAACAATTTGGATTTGACTAATAATGAATTTGCATTTTCAGATCAGTATAACTTTGGCTGTTAATTCTGATTGTTTTGTGCTGTTTGATTCTTTCTTGTGGGTGGGACCCAACAATCTGAATTTTGCTCACAGAGAGTGAACAACACTTTCCGAGCTTGGAACACTGCCTTCTCTTTGAATCTTTTCTCAATAATATGTGCATGATCCTTACCGCAAACCATAAACCAAACTAAATTCCCAAGGGATTTAAGAGGTAAGTGTAGAAAATGAAAAATAATTTTTTAAACTAAAATAAAATTTAGATGAGTAGTATTTATCTTGCCCACATTTAAGAAAGGAATCTAAACATAAAAACATTAAGAAAAAATTATAGGTTTTATTGTGTGAAAGTTATTTTATTGTGTAAAAGTTCTCTGCACATGAAATAATCTAAACCCAAAAAGCAAGACTATTTTCATTAATATGTAAAGATTTAATAGCCTTCATTTGTAAAGTATTTATACAATCAATGAGAAAAATGATTTCTCAACAGAAAGACTGGCAAAAGACACTGATACTTTTAAGAATAAAAAGTAAACATAGCTATGAAAAACATTTTATAATGGTCAGCACTACAGTAATAAATGGAAATTAAAATGAGGTACTCAATCTGACCTGTTACTTTTGTACATATTTCAAGAATTATAATACTTAATACTGGCAAAGGTATAAATTTTCTGGAAAGCATTTTGGCAATATGTGCCAAAAAAAACTTTAAACTTTCCAGGCAAACCAGGACAAGGTTGTATGTATAATATTATTTTTTATCATGCTATTTACAATGGCCAAAAACTAGGAAAAAATTTAGATGTCTAAAAAGAAGGGTATGGTTAATGTAATTAAACCTCGTCATGGATAAAATTATCATGATGAAATCGTGAAATCATGAAAAAATTAGTGTGAAATAATATGAAATGATCAGAAAGAAACTGTGCCTAGGTGTATATAGTGTCATTTCAATGATCTGAACCTGTATATCTGTATATATAGTGCTTCCCTGGTAGCTCAGCTGGTAAAGAAGCAGCCTCCAATGCAGGAGAACCCGGTTTGATTCCTGAAACGGGAAGATCCCCTGGAGAAGGGATAGGCTACCCACTCCAGTATTCTTGGGCTTCCCTGGTGGCTCAGGTGGTAAAGAATTTGCCTGCAATGACGGAGACCTGGATTCTACCCCTGAGTTGGAAAGATCTTCTGGAGGAGGTCGTGGCAACCCACTCTAGTATTCTTGCCTGGAGAATCCCCAAGGACAGAGGAGCCTGGCGCGCTACAGTCCATGGGGTCACAAAGAGTCAGACACGACTGAGTGACTAAGCACAGCATATATCTGTATATGCACAGAAAAAGTTTAGAAGCAAATATACCAAAAGATTAATTCTCTGTGGTACTAATATAACTGATTTTTTCTTCTTCGTACTTCTTTATTTTCCAAAATTTTGAGAATGAACACGTATTGTTCTCCCAAGTTTTAAAAGGTACCATACCATGTGGAGTAAAAAATGGAATGCTTGATCTAAATGGAAAATTCTAGAATGCTTTCATATAACCCCTCACCTCCTTCTAGATAAGTTATCTTCCAGTACATTCCCTTAGCTCTGCATTCTTATGTTTCAGGCTCTGACGTTTTTCTCAACTTATTTCCCCAGGGGTAGGTGCACTTCAGTGATGGATGATAAAATTTCTCCAAGACTGTATACCTAAGTTACTAAAGGTCAGGTCAGATCTCGTTAGTCAGATGTGTTGTTTGCAGTAAGAAAAGTAGACGGTCTGTCCCAAAGAAATAGTCAAAGGGATCCTCCACAGTCTTTAGAGGCAAACTTTCAGCCCAATACAGTCCCACCCAGGAGCCTTTTTAAACCCTGATGGATGGTTAGGGGTTCCTTTTTTAGCTCCTCCTTCCTTGATATCAGCATTCACACTCCTGTACTGAGATAATCTCTTCATGTGCCCTTCTCCCCTCCCTCCCAAGGCTGTGAATTCCTTGTGCACAAATCTCTGTTATTTATCTCTGTAGCCTCAGGTGGCTCAGTGGTAAAGAATTCACGTCTGTGATGCAAGAGATGTGGGTTTGATCCTTGGGTCAGGACAATCCCCTGGAGGAGGGAATGGCAACCCACTCCAGTGGCAACACATTCCTGCCTGGGAAATCCCATGGACAGAGGAGCCTGGCAGCGACAGTCCATGGGGTCCCACAGAGTTGTACATGGCAAGAGCACACACACATGAGAAAACCTCAGAACACAGTAGTGGTCAGTTAGAAAAGCGTTTCTTGCCTAGTGCTTCCATCTGCCCCATGACCCTTACAAACAAATTCAAATGAGAAATGAAACTATTAGTCTCTTGAAACTGAGATCAAGGAACAAAGCTGAATCCTGCTTGCTTCTTCAACTCGGCATGGCAAATCACACATGTAATAAAATGGGTGGTTTCAGAATGTTCTGGCCAAAAGTGGCTGCAGGAAACCCAATCCTTGGATCATTACCACATGTTCACTTACAAATCTCCTCATCCAACTGACTAATCATTAATTTTTTTAAAAAACCCTTCTTTTAATAACTTTGCTTGGAAATGACTACCTAAAACCATGAAATAGAGTTGAAAGTTTCTTGTTTCGCTGAAATTGGACCAATATTTCCTGTCACACACTAACCACTGTGGTCAGTGGCTGTTCCTAGCCTGTTGAGCTGGGGGCCTCTTCTCTGGTAGTTGCCCAGTTGTCTCGTTCACACAGCCAGAGGCTAAGGCAACAGTAAGATCTGTGGTCTGCAAGAAGATTCTGCAAGCTAGTAAAATCCTTCCATTTGGGACTTGCCTATACTGGAAGATCAATGCTGTCTGCTCTGCTCAGAAACCTTCCCATCTGGGGCACAAGCATCCTTAAAGGACCTCCACCCTGCGAAGCTGGCTTGACAGCTCTGTTCTTTAAATCCTTTTCCAACTTTTCATGGGTTTTCATCCCATGTCTGTTTTTCCCACTAGACTGTAAGTTCCTTGAGGGCAGAGATAATAGAACATGTATTTTTGTAGCACAGTGCCTAAAACACAGTAACAATTGAACTGACCTGCTGCAGAAAGAATAGATGTTTTTGGTGCTTATTATATTTTTAGAGGCTTCCCTGGTGGCTCAGTGGTAAAGAACCCACCTGCCAATGTTAGAGATGTGGGTTCACGCCTTGGGTTGGGAAGATCTGGAGAAATAGATGGTAACCCACTCCAATATTCTTGCCTGGGGAATTCTATGGACAGAGGAGCCTGGCAGGCTGCAGTCCATGGGATCTCAAAGAGTAGGACACAACTTAGCAATTAAACAACAACAACAAAAATGTTTTTAGAGTCACTCTGGGAAACATCCATTTCTAATCAGAATTCTAAGCTTTTTCTAGGACATAATGTAGTTGACAGAAATCTTTGATTCATGTTTCTATCATCTACCAACTTTGTATACTAGTAAGTTAGTATCTCTTGAGCTTCAATTTCCTGATCTATAAAACAAGAATGATAATAGCATTGTTATTCAGATAAATGAAATTCACATTCTCCTGGCACAGTAGGGGGTTGATAGTCTTTCAGCTGTTCAGAGTTTCCCCCATGCCTCTGGAACCCTTTCTCCCATCAAAGTGTTTCTCTTGTCTTTTAGGAGTCTTGCTTTTTTCCATCAGACTCCAAGATCCTCTAGAGTAGGAGTCAGCAAACATTTTCTGTGAAAGGCCAAATATTGAATATTTTAGGCTCTGCAGGCCACAACTGTCTTTGTGGCATATTCCTTTTTGTTTTTATTGTTGCTATTTCGTTTTTGCTTCTTTACAACTCTTTTAAAAATGTAAAACCATTCTTAGCTCATGGGCCACACAAAAACAAACTTCCAGCCCCGTCATCTAAATGGACTTATGACCTATATGAGTTTATGGGTTCGCTGAGTAGTGCTCTAGAGTGAACGTTCTTAAAGTATGCCCCTCCAAGCAGAGATGTCAGCATCTTCTGGGGACTTATTAAAGCAAATTTGGGGTCCCACCCCAAATCTACTGGATCAGAAACTCTGAAGTTTGCTCCAGCAATCTGTGTTTTAAAAAACCAAAAAACCCTCCACGGAGAAGGCAATAGCAACCCACTTCAGTACTCCTGCCTGGAAAATCCCATGGAGAGAGGGGTCTGGTGGACTGCAGTCCATGGGGTCGCTAAGAGTCGGACACGACTGAGCGACTTCACTTTCACTTTCCACTTTCATGCATTGGAGAAGGAAATGGCAACCCACTCCAGTGTTCTTGCCTGGAGAATCCCAGTAACGGGGGAGACGGGTGGGCTGCCGTCTATGGGGTCACACAGAGTCAGACATGACTGAAGCGACTTAGCAGCAGCAGCGACTTTGGGATGCTTCAGAGGGCCCCTGAGACCTCCCAAAGAGAGAGATTAAACAACCTAAGTTCATTTGGCATGTTAACTACACAGGAAGTGCTGTCAGAAGGAGTGATGAATCTTCCCAAGTTATATTATACATTGGATGTTACTGTAAGGTATAGTTCGGGCTGAGGCAGAAGAGAGAGAGAGATGGCATTTGTAGTTGTGCGGGGGGTGATGAGTCCCAGATAGATACAACCGGCCTGGAGCCTCAGGGCGGCACCTAAAGTCCGGTTTTGTTCTCTCCGAAGTTAGATGATTCAGCAACGGCCTTTGAGACTGTTGTTTTCTTTTCTAGGCCCAAAGACTCCTTCAGTTACTAATATAGGTAATCCTAGAAATTATGTGATATCCATGAAAATCTGATATGTCCTGGTAAAATGCTGTCAGTTATAATTCTAGTTATCATATTAAAGTGTTTCAAGTCACAGCAAAAAATAGAAAATAAAAAACCCTCCAGGTGATTTTGATGTAGTAGTTTAAACTTGGCTGCACATTAGAATCACTTGGAGAGCTTTAAAATATTAAAAAGTCAGTACCTGGGCTTCCTGTCAAATCAAAACCTCTGGGAATGGGACTGAGGCATAAGTGTTGAAAGCGCTGCAGGTGATTCAGTATGTAACCAGAGCTGGGAACCCCTGGTATAAACTTGAGGGATAGCTTTTGTATCTGGAAAGTAAGCTTTAATGCTAATGTTATCACCAAGGTAGCCAGTACTCAGATCTCTTCCTATTTTGATAACTTCACAGAGGAAACTCACAGTAATCCACTGATCAAAATATAGTTATTCATACAATGCATGGAGCAGTAAGTTCGGAACACTAAGGGTATTTTTTAAAGTGTATTAATTTATCTACCTTTGCATATAAAAAGCAAATTTGTCCATTTCAAATTTGCCCATTAAGAAGCTCATTATTTCAGTTTTACAAGGAAGGAGCAGCTCAAGAAGCACCTCTCATATTTCCTTTTTCCCTGAGTTTAAACCTGGTCACTCCCCTCACCATAACTGCAAGGAACTGGGTCTGTTATTCCACTATTCCACATGGAGTAAGTTCTAGGGTGTTTCATCCTTATTTTGAAAAGCACATTTTCCTATAAATATTCTGTGGGAAAGCTTTTGCCTGGTTTTATATTGGTAAGATAATTCTAGAGTGCCACATTTGACAAATGACATCAGCTAGCCTACCCTAGCCATAAACCATTTTAGAACTCTCATGCATAATTTGGCTTCAGGTCAAGGTGGTGTAATATGAACCAGCAGAATATACAGCACAGGGTGTCCTTAGCAGCTCTCCTCAAGATCAGCAAAACTCATTCCTGCAAGAGAAGCTCATCTGTGAAGCAAGGTCGAGCCCAGTTGCTCATCAGAGAAGGTCCTTGCTGGAACTGCTCCTTACCTGGAGGTATTTCTGCTTTGAAATTCTGCTGTATCGGTCCTTCCAGTTGCTTACCTTATATCCATTCCATTCTACCACCAACTACTGCCTTGTCTCCTTTGCTGTAGGTATTTCCATTTTGCTCAGGAATCAGAGAGTCATATTTTTCATATTTCCAGCCCCTGGGGTTCAATCTTGATGGCTTAGATAAGCTGTGGTAATTCAGTTTCCTTTGCCAATGATTGGTTTAGGAATAAGCATGTGATTTAAAATGCTGGCCAATTATGAGAGTAGAAGGAGCTTTGGGGAAGATTTTGTTGTTCAAAAGGGTTGATGCTTCTTGTTAGGCCACTGGATGGTGATTTGTGAGGCTATGAAGCTTAGAGCTACTGTAACCATCTTGGAACCGTGAGAGAGCATGTCTGGAGCCAAATGCCAACACAGTGAAAATGGCATGATAGGAATAAGGGAAGAATCTGTATTCCCCCATGAACTCCTTGAGTTGCTGAATTGAAGACCTGGGTACCACCTGACTTCCATATTTCATTGTTACATGAGATTATGAACATCCTTGTTATATAAACCACTTTGGGTGGATTATCTGTTCTTACAGCCAAAAAGATCCCAAGAAATACATCTGAGTTAGCCATATAATCAGATGTGAAAGAATCTTATACTAAGTACTTGCTTACTCCAAAAACATGCATCTTAGTACTGGGGATTTTTCTGTTGGGAGGAAAATATTTTTACTCATTCCTTTCATAGTTTCTTCCCTTACAGATGTAGCTATCTCCAACACCAGGCTATGTCTCCCTAAGAACTTTGCCACTCATTCATGAAGACATGAGTGAGCCATTAACTTTGATACTTCATCAGCCTAAGGAAGAATGATAGCACCGTTCACATCAGACACAGATACAAGGAAAGATGGTCCTTAATAAATCACTTCTGGAAATTTTTAAGTTGTTGTTGTTAACATTGACACTGGGCATTACCATAACCACCAGTTTGAGCTCCTCAAAACCTTATCTATATACTCTACACATAGCAGACTTTCAATATATGTTTGTTGGATAAGTGCATGAATAAACTCTAATTATTTGCCAATGGCATGTCATGGAACATTTAGAGACTTGAAGATATTTGAGGCTCCATTTTTGAGATATAAACTCAAGTCCTAACAAGCTTTTTTCTGCGACATCTAGTTAAAACCAGAGAGTGTAAGTAGTGTAGCTCTCTTTTTAAGAATGAGGTGCCTCCTCTCTCCTTCTTTCTTGCTCAGATTCTCATGCTTGTTCTCCCCAGAAATTTCAGAGTTTAAGTGGTCAGATCCTGTGAATATATTTTAAAAAGCAGATATTTTCATGTCTGCAAGCAGATCTTTCTTTGAAGTCCAAAGAACTCCATCATTACTCATTAAGAGTCTCTGACACATAGGGCTGTGTGTGTGTGCATTTTAAGAGGGTTCTGCAGTAATTAGTTTATTGGATAACTTCAAAGGCAAGGGACTGTATATAACAGTGCTTTGAAGAAGAGCCTTCGCTGGAAATGTTACATTCGGCAGACTGACTTTGGGATCTGGGGTAAAGATGGACTTTGTTCAACATCCAGTGTACTTTCCCCCAGGGAAGGGCAGATTTGTGACATTCAGGGTGAGCCTGGGCAGAAAGAGTCCTCCTAAATCCTTGTGGAAACGTCATCATCTGTCTCAAAGAAGGGAGTCACTTCATGCTAAAATGAAATGTCTCCAAGGGCCTTCCCTGGTGGCTCAGTGGTAAAGAACCTGCCTGCCAAGGCAGAAGGCATGGGTTTGGTCTCTGGTCCAGGAAGAGCCCACACTCCACGGAGCAACTAACCCCGAGCACCACAACTTTTGAACCTGTGCTCTAGAGCCCGGGAACCACGGCTACTGAAGCCCACGTGTCCTAGAACTCATGCTCAAGAGAAACCACAGCAATGAGAAGACTGCACACCACAACTTGAGAGTAACCCCCGCTCCCAGAAACTAGAGAAAAGCACAACAAAGACCTAGCAAGCCAAAATAAACAAAACAAAATAAAATAAAATGATTGAATCTCTCCAGAATCAGATCCTCCCCCCTGAGAGAGACTGAATGACCTCAGTGGAGAAAGAAGAGCATCATGCTAGGATCAGTCTTCTCTGAAGTTCATGTTGCTTCAGAAATTAATTCCTCAGTGGATAACACTTCTCCAATAGTCCCGTGAAGGAGGAGAATGTGCTGAAGCAAAGAAAAGCTGTGGGTTAAATGTGCTTCCTGCAGTCGCTTGTCACCTGTGCAACGATACCAAAATTATTAGCTGAATCCCATGATTAGTACTAATCCCCCCACAGCAGAGTTGCTTGAATCTCTACCTAACACTTGACATTTCCCTATGAAATAGTGACTTGCTTATATATCTGTCTCTCCCATTAAATGTTAAGTGCCTTGAGCCCTGGTCTATGTTTCAAGTCATCTTTGAACCCAATGCCTGTAATACTTACAGTAGTAGGTACTCAGTAAATATTTGGAAATGGAACTAACTTATTATGTAACAGTGAAAAGGCCCAGGCTCAATAAGCTGACAAGTATTTACCAAGCCTAAAAGAAATAAGGTAGAGACTTGTAAATAGAGGTCTTTCGCTTATATGATGAGAAAGGACTGGAGTTTGGAATCAAACAGACCATGTTTTGAATCTCAGCTTTGCAAACCCACTGGTTGTCCTACTTTGAGTTTGTTACTTAACTCCCAACCCTCAATTTCATCTTCTGTGAAATGACAATTTAAAAAAAAAGTATCTATTTATTTGGTTGATTTGGGTGTTAGTTGCAGCACGTGGGCTCCGTTGCCCCTTACCATGTGGGATCTTAGTTCCCTTACCAGGGATCGAACCCGAGTCCCCTGCACTGGAAGATGGATCCTTAACCAGGGGATCAACAGAGAATTCTTTTTTTTTTTTTCTCATCTATTTTTATTAGTTGGAGCCTAATTACTTTACAATATTGTAGTGGTTTTTGCCATACATTGACATGGATCAGCCATGGATTTACATGTGTTCCCCATCCCGATCCCCCCTCCCGCCTCCCTCCCATCCCATCCCTCTGGGTCTTCCCAGTGCACCAGCCCTGAGCACTTGTCTCATGCATCCAACCTGGGCTGGTGGCAAAGAAGTCTTAACAAATTTTTAAATGAGTTATTGGGAAAGTTAAAGAAAGTGGTATTTCGGGTTGAATTGTGACCCCGAAATTCATATTTGAAGTCCTAACCCACAGCGCCTCAGAATGTGACCTGACTTGGAAATAGGGTCCTTACAGATATAATTAGTTATGATTAGTTTGTACTAAGGTAGGGTGCCCCCTAAAGCAAGATGACTGGTGTTATAATAAAAAGGGGAAATTTGGGAATTCCTTGGTGGTCTGGTGGTTAGGAATCTGCACTTACACTGCCCGGGATCTGAGTTCGATCTCTGGTTGGGGATAAGAGCCCTCAAGTTGCATGGTGCGGCCAAAATTAAATAAATAAAAGGATTTAAAAAAAAAATAAACAGATAAAAAGGGGATGTCTGAAGACAGACACACACCATGTGAAGATGAAGACAACAGTCAGGGCAGAGGTTTGAGATGCTGAGAAATACCAAAGAATGCCAGGAAACCACCAGACGACGGAGGAGATGCTTCTCACAGCTCTCAGGAGGAGACAACCCAGTCAACACCTCGATCCTGGACTTCTTAGCCTCCACAACCGTAAGACAACACAGTTTTGTTGCTTAGGCTACTCCAGTGGTAGACCTTTGTTTTCAGCAGCTCTTGCAGACTAATATAGGTGGATAAAGTAGTGTAGAGGGCAGTGCCTGGTGTGATAGGTATGCAGAATCTTATTTACTTATTATTCTCTCTATATTAGACCTTCACGGAAGTCTCTATTTAAAAATGACTTTGGCTAAAGGTAGGTGTTTGATTCTGGTAGGGACAACTGAAAACAGTAGTGAGTGATGTCATAACAATTTATATTAGGAAGGCAGAGATGGGCTAATAGAAGTCAGCATAAAAATGTGAAAAATGGCATTATGTAGGCCTATATTACATGGTTTGAGCAAAATATCCCCCTTCACTTTTTAATAACAAATTATAGTTTCTATTTTATTATTTGGCAGTGAGACTTGATATGTGGGATCTTAGTTGCTCAATCAAGAATCGAACAAGCATCCCCTGCAGGGGATGTGCAGAGTCCCAAAGACTGGATCACCAGGGAAACCCCAAAATATCCCTCTTTAAATAACCACATTTTCTGGAAGTTATTAAAAGTTGTCTTTCCTTTTTTTTAGTTTCCCTAGTATTTTCTTATTTGTAAAGCTAGAAGTAATAATAACTACCAGTCTTCACGGTATATCCTTAGAGCTAAAGAGACTCAACCAATCAAAACCAAAATCAAACAAAGCCAGGATGTCTTAAAGTGTGTACATTCTTATAGGTTGAAAATAAGACTTTCTGTGTCTTTGATGGGAAAAGTATAGAAAATCTTTCCTCTATTTCCCTAGAGAACAAATGCTTTTTCTTCCTAAGTCCAAAATCAAAAGCAGTGGACTTGAGATGTGGCCATTCAGAGATAGGCGTTCATCCAGCAAGGCTTTCTGAATGGGCCTTTCACTCCACTACACTGGGGCGTGTTGAGGTCCTGGAGTCTCCTCCCTTGAGAAACTCTCAAGCTGGTGAGAGAGTAGACAGACAAAGAAATAATTTCCATGAGGGGAAAAGAGCACTGAGAGATTCAGGAACATGATCCTGGGAGGAGCAACCCTGCCTGAGAAAGGAAAGGAGAGCTTCACAGAGGGACTACAGAGAATTTCCACCTTGAGGGATGAGTGTGAGTTTATCTGTTTAAGTAATATGGAGAGAACAGATACAGGGAGCCGAGTTAAGCATGAGGAGTCAAGTTGGAGAGACTTCCTGGAAGAGGAAGCCTGAGCTGAGATTAGAAGGAAGAAGGATGGCGTGGAGGTCCATGGTGACAGGAAGGTAGTTCAAATGCCTTATCATAGTCAGGGAGATATGTGGCAGATGAACCTGAAAGTATTAATGGAGGTGAGGACATGGAAGGTCTTATTGGCCATGCGAGAGAGTCTAGACTTTATCCTGTTGACAGTAAATAATATTTTCATTGTAGTAAAATATACATAGCATAAAATTTGACATTATATTATTTTTAAGTGTGCAATTCAGTGGCATTAAGTACATTCACAATGTTGTATGTACATCACCACTATCCATTTACAGAACTTTTCATCATCCCAACAGAAATTCTCATTAAGCATACATTCCACCACTTTCCCTGCCCACCACCAGCCTCTATTCTACTTTCAACCACTACTCTTTTTTCAATCTCTATGAATTTACCTATTCTAAGAAACTCATATAGGTGGAATCATGCACTATTTGTTCTTTTGTGCTAGTTCACACAGCATAATATTTTTAAGGTTCATCTATTTCTGGCATGTATCAGAATTTCATTTTTAAGGTTGAATTTTACCTGTCTGTATCTGTATATCTCTCTACACATACACACAGATACTCTTTTTAATGCATTCATCTGTTGATGACAAATGGATTGTTTGGAGGGCTTCCCTGATAGCTCAGTTGGTAAAGAATCTGCCTGCAATGCAGGAGACCCTGGTTTAATTCCTGAGTCAGGAAGATCCCCTGGAGAATGGATAGGCTACCTATTCTGGTATTCTTGGGCTTCCCTTGTGGCCCAGCTGGTAAAGAATTCGCCTGCAATGCAGGAGACCTGAGCTGGAAAGATCCAATGGAGAAGGGAAAGGCTACCCACCCCAGTATTCTGGCCTGGAGAATTCCACGGACTGTGTAGTCTATGAGGTCGCAAAGAGTCAGACACGACCGAGTGACTTACACTGCCCTTTCCACTTTTGACTATTGTGAAGAATGCTACTCTAAACATCAATAAGCAAGTGTTTGTTTCAGTTCCTGCTTTTAATCTGTGGGGTATGTTGTTGCTGTTGTTTAGTTGCTATGTTGTGTCTGACTTTTGCAACTCTATGGACTGTAGCCTGCCAGGCTCCTCTATCCTGGGATTTCCCAGCAAGAATACTGGAGTGGATTGCCATTTCCTTTCTTCAGGGGATCTTTCTGACCCAGGGAAGAAGAGATCCATATCTTTTGCATCTCCTGCATTGGCAGGTGGATTCCTTTTTTTTTAGTATATGTGCTGCCGAAGCTAGCACGGCAGGTGGATTCTTTACTACTAGCACCACCTAGGAAGACCCAAATTTCTGGACCATATGGTAATTCTATGTTGAGCTTATTCAGGACTCATCAGACTATTTTTCACAGCAGCTATACAATTTACATTCTCAACAGCAATTTGAGTGTCTCCATATCTCCCCTTTGTTTTTGTTTCTTGATAATAGCCTTCCTAAAGGGTGTGAAGCGGTATCTCACTGTGATTTTGAGTTGCTTTTCCCTAAGGATTGGTGATGTTGAGCATCTTTTCATGTGCTAGTGGGCTATTTGCATATAATCTTTGGAGAAATGTCATTCAAATCCTTTGCCTATTTTTTAATTGAGTTGTTTGCTTTTGTGTTGTAGGATTATAGGAGCTCTTTATGAATTCCATATGCAATTGCATATAGAATCTAGGCAATGTTGTCTATATGCAATATTAATTGCTTGTCAGATAATGTGGTTTACAAATATTCTCCCTCATTCTGTGAGTTGCCTTTTCACATTTTTTATAATATCCTTTGATGCGCCAAAAGGCAGTAAATAATTTTATGCAGAGAATTGATATCTTTCAATTGGTATGTGGAGGTTGGGTTGAAGTCGAGTGAGGTCAAGAGACACGGAGACAGGCTAGATGGCCACACTCTCCGTGGTAGGGTCTGAGCTGGAACAGAGAAGAAACTGAAAAGAAGACATTTAGGAAGTGAAAGCAACAGGATTCTGCTGACAGTGTAGAGAAAAAACAGACAGACAGAGGAAGAAGTGTTGAGTCAGTGGAGCCACCGGGGGAGCCCTGGGGGGTATATACCTAGAAGTAAAATTGCTGAATCAAATGGTAATTCTAATTTTAACTTCTTCAGGAATCATCAGGCTATTTTTCACTGCAGCTATACCATTTTACATTCTCACTAGCAATGCACAGAATTCTAGTTTCCCATGTCCTTACTGAATACCCTGCTTCCATATCCAGCAAGAGATGATGAGGCCCTGAAGAGAGGAATAGCGATGAGAGCAGAGAAGGAGGACAAATTTGAGGAGACTAAGTTCTTATTGGACAGGTGTGAGAAAGGGAGGAGTGGTGAATGACCCAAGCAGGGGTAATCCAGTAAAATATTACCCTAATTTATAGTTAACAATCTAAATTAAATTAGCCTCCAACACAAGACTAGCCCTAGATGTATTGGCTCCTGTGGTGATAGGGTTTAGTGGAGCCTGAATCACCCTTCCTTTGCTAGCATCATTTCTCCTTATAAAAGTATCTTCTATGATTTATCACTGTTGACAATACCAACCTCCAATCCCATCTGGAAGAATATGGGATAATAAAAAAATGTAAAATAACTTAAGCCCAAATTGAAATCTGGAGCTTTGTGACTTTGATAAGGACCTAAACTTCATGAGCTTCCATGTGCTTCCCTATTTGTTAAGTGAGTATAATGTAATGGCACCCTCCCCATGGAGATGCAGTGAGGATCAAATGGCAATAATTCAGATCAAACCCTCAGAACTGGGCCTGGACCCAGGAAGCCTTAATACATGCAAACTGTGGCAGTCTTTGCTATTCAACCTCCACACCAATGGCCAAGTCTGGTTGAATCTAAATCAGCTTGAAGGCTATGGGGAAACAGGTGGCAGAGTAGTGAGCAGCATAGGCAATTTTTGCAGGCCAGGAACTTCCCTGTAGCTCACATGGTAAAGAATCTGCTTGCAATGCAGGAGACCCAGGTTCGATCCCTGGGTCAGGAAGATCCTCTGGAAAAGGGAATGACAACCCACTCCAGTATTCTCACCTGAGAAATCCCATGGACAGAGGAGCCTGGTGGGCTACAGTCCATGGGCTCACAAACAGTTGGACATGACTGAGAGACTAAGCACAACCTCTGGCTCCTTATCCAGTGAACATTGTGGTAGAATCATAGCCCTAGAATCAGAAAATCTTGGGCTAGGGTCTTCCCTGGTGGTCCAGTGATTAAGACTCTGCCTTTCAGTTCATGGGATGCAGGTTCAGTGCCTGGCTAGGGAACTAAGTTTCATGTGGGCATGCAACTAAGCCCATACTTCAACTAGAGAATTCCATGTGCCACAACAAAGTCCTAGCACGGCCAAAATTTTTTAAAAAAAGAAAAGAAAACCCTGGCTCGAAATCTTGAATCTTCTGTTGATCAGCTTTATGGCTTCTTCTGCTTAGGACCTGAGAGAGGGTGACAGAAGGTCAATCCCAGTGGTGAAGGGAACACCGGGGCCTTCTCACGGAAGCTTGTCACTGTGTTGTGTCTGTCTTCAGAGGCATGACCTCCGGTGGCAACTGTAGCTCCACTCACGTGGAGCCCAGAGCTACAGGGTCAGCACTGGATCTCCTGCCTGTAGCTGTATGGTGGTCAACCTGGGTGACAAACAGGACTGCACTCCAGAATGTTCGTGGTGCTGGTAAGGGAGCTAGCATGTCACGTGTGTCAGAGCCCGCGGATCACAGTCACCCACAAGACGCATCTCCCTCTAGCTTCACAGGAAGTGACACCGCCGAGGGCTCACCCCCAGCTTGCTGGCCACTTCTGAACCTCAGGGGTGGGGGTTACAGCCGTCTACCTGTAACAGCGCATTGCAAGGTGATTTCCTGACAGGCTGTCTCTGCAACAAAAGGTTGAAGCTCTACTGTAGCTGAGAATGAGAAGGACTTTGACGTGACCACATTTAAATAAGCATTTTCTGCCCCATGGATTCTGTTAGCAATGGTGATGTCAAGCCTTTAAAGGTGTTGTGCCCTATCTAGCTCTAGTTCCTCAGGAAAATGCGAAGGAACAATGCAACTATAAGTGCTCAAAGAGAGAGACATGAAGAAACCATAGTCTGAAACCACATGGTTTTAGTATTTCTAAAACAGGCTGACCCAAGCTTTGAAGAACAAATGACACCACCCCTCCCCTTACCAAAAAGAAAGACAACATGGAAGCTTTTATGATTTTACTGTTTAACTCTCTTACTAATGCTAATTAGCTTGTCACTGTATTTTGTCTGCCTGTAAAGGAGTTAAATACAGTGGAGAGTGCTATTTACAAACGTGTATTCCACAAACTAACACCGACCTGTACATGTTTTAAATCTGAATTAGTTGCTGACATTAAAAGTTGAAGTGGGCAGCAAGATTTAGGATTTCAAAAGTTATGTTTGCTTGAGTCCTCTGAGCAAGCAAATGCCAAGATGGGATTAAATATGCAAAATTTTATTAGGGAGAATGCCTGTGTGAGGGAAAAGTAGGGAGAAAGCCAGAGGAGGCTGGGAGGGCAAGTCTGAGCAGCAGAGAAGCAGGGAAGGAGAGAAGATTGGGTAGAAGTGTTCTAAGCTGAGGACTTCCCTGGGGGGATCCAGTGGTTAAGACTCCACTCTCCCGATGCAGGGGGTACAGGTTTGATCCCCGGCTGGGGAACTACGGTCCCACATGCCACACAGGGCTGCTAAAAAATAAAAAACAGAGGGGATCTAGGTTGCCGAACAGTTTGAGGAAGATTCAGCAAAGAGCAGAGAGTCCTGGGGACAAAACTTGCTGTCAGAGGAGCAGAAGAGCCCTGTGTCTCCCAAGAAAGGATCGCCAGTAACCTTGCTGCACTCAGCCATTGACTGGGCGCAGCTCCGGGAAATATGACCTCTGTATAAACACAGTCATGGGTTTCAGACTGCTGCAGCTTGGGACTTGGGCCACTGAGTTCTCTCTAGTTGTAAGTCTGCAAGGGAATTCACATGGCTGCCAGAGAAGCCATCTCCTGGTAGAGGATGTTTAACAGGCTGTTAATCAACCTAAAAAAGCATGGCCAGAATTCTCTGCCAGAGAGCAAAGACTTAAAATAGCCAGCCGCTCTTTTCTCTCATCCTTAGAACACTGTGTCTTTACCTGTCCAGATAGGCCTTATATTTGTGTGACCCTCCTCTGGAAGCACTAGGAAAATAGCTATATATATAAATAAGTTATATATAGTTATATATATAAGAGCAATCTCAAAGCATATTAATTATACTATAAGTAGAAGTGCTGAATGAGCTTCCAGTGAGCAGAATGGGAGTTTGAACTAAAAATCTTAAAGGTCACTTTCAGTCCCAATAGCTGTACTTCTTTAATTGTTCTCAGGGAAATATTCTTAAAGGAGTAGACCCCATTTTCAATACTATTTTTCTCTTACTATAAAAGTAAACTGTGCTTTTTGAAAAATGGAGAAAATATGTAGAAATTTCCATTAACACTTTAATATTTTTCAAAGCACCTGTGTATCTCTTTCAACTAGTTTATGTTCATATAGCATACAATTTTGGTATCTTCTTTTATAGTATGAAGTATCTTAAATATTTCCCCATTTGATTAAAAATTCTTTGGTATGGTGTATATTAGCATACATTGCTGAATATTTCCATATGATAAAGGGCTAGTAATTGCTAAGGCACAGGGCATATAACCTACTAATGATTTGATATGTACTGATTAAATTACTTATCAGTAGCATATAAGGGTGTCTGTTTCCCTAAAACTTCCTTAACTCTATAGACAGTATTTTTTTAAAACATCCTTTGCCAATTAGGGAGAAAATGGCATCATATTTTTTTTATTTTCTTTAAACACTAGTAACATTTAACTTATTATTCATTTTTTAATAATTTATAGTTCATCTTTGATGAATTATTTCTTCACATGCTTGACTAGTTTTCTATTGAATTTTTGTCTTTTTGTTATTGGTTTACAGGACTCTTTACATATTAATGACCTAACTAGTCATCTATCAAATAGAATACAAATATTACCCCAGTGTGTCATTTACTTTTTATTTTGTTTATGATGTTTTTCTGATGTACAATTGTTTTATGCATTCAAAACTAGTAATCTTTTCATTTATGATTTCTGCTTAGATAAGCCTTGCCTATTTCAAGATTATATACAGTTTTACCTATGATTTATTTATTTTTCTACTGAAAAGAAAATGAAAGTGGCTTTACCTTTCACATTTAAAAATGTCAACCATCTGATATTTATTTTTGTATATTTATCAAGGTAGGGAATCTAATTTTGTCATTGCAAATTGTTACCAGTGTGTTCCAGCACTATTTATAGCATGATCTATTCTTTCCCATTTATTTGAATTTTCAACTTTTTTACACACAAGGATAGTATTTTTTAAATTTTTTGTGAGTTTTTAAAATCTCCTTTTGATTCATTTGCAATTTTATTGTATTGCCATCAAAGAATGTGGCCTATACATTTCTCTACTTTGGGGAAAATATCCATCTTTCTCTTTTGCCGATCACAAGGGATTTCAGCCATGGGAACTACTGTGTGGTATTTTGCAAAGTAAATTGCTACTACTCATAAAATATTTAAATTTGTGACTGGTATACATACAAATTGGGGCTTCCCAGGTGGCTCAGTGGTAAAGAATCTGCCTGCCAATGCAGGAGACACAAGAAATGCTGGTTTGACCCCTGGGTCTTGGAGATCCCCTGGAGAAGAAAATGGCAACCCGCTCCAGAATTCTTACCTGGATAATTCCACGGACAGAGGAACCTTGTGGGCTATAGTCTATGGGGTCGCAGAGTCAGACATGACTGAGCGCATACACATGCACATACATATGAATTAGAATCTATTTGATACATCAAAATAGTAATACCATTCTAATTCACTAGCATTACAATTTGTTTTTCCCCAATTTTATTGAGATCCAACAGTGTATAAGTTTGTTACACTGTAATGACTTGACTATGTATATTGTCAAATGTCCTCAAAAATTTTAGTTAACATCCACTGTCTAATCCAAAAAAGAAAAAAAAAAGTTTTCCTTGTGATAAGAACTCCTAGGAGACATTACAATTCTTCACGATGGGACAGACAGCTGGGGGCAACATGGGAACCTGTCAGTACTAGTCACTGCTATGAGTCCTTACACTGGTGTCCATGAGGCCCCATCATTATAGGGTCCCCATTCTTGAATTTCCAGAGGGGCTCTGCTTCCTCTGATGCTTTCAGGAGTCTTACAGTATTTCTCCCTGGTCCCTTCAACTCAAGCTAGTATAATTAACTTCCATTCCTTAGGATGAAAAAAAGCTAACTAAAACACCACCACATTCTTCAGTGCAGAAGAAGGGACCCGTTTACATCAATCAGAGCAGTAGCCTGACACGGTGGAACACGGATCGCTAAGAAAGGCAGGCAGTCCTGGTGAGTGGGAGCTTCTACAGAGGGTTACCCGTTGTGGGGTACCCCCCTCCATTGCCTGGCTAGGCTGTCTCCCCCACAGTCTCCCTTAGCAGCCGGCCGAGCACTGCAGTGGGCTCTGACTCTGCACTTTGCTGTCTGGTGTGCTTCCAGGCGGTTCGTAGGGATGACGCACTCCTCCCTGGCACCTCCAGCTCCTGCCTCCCTGCGTAGGTGACAGTTGAGATTCCATCACAGACTCCTTCTTCTAGTTCCTTGGGGCTTGCTTTTGCATTTAGTGAATTGAGGGTTGCCTTTATTTTCTTTCAGATGAATCTCACTTCATTTAAGGAAGGTATCTAACAAGTATTTTTTAGATTTTCTGAATTGTGGTAGCATCTTCATTGAATTTCTCAGATAGTTACAGATTTCTTTCTATTTAAAAAAAAAATTGTTTTGGAGGAGTATGAAGGAGTTAAGTTGGGCTCAATTATTATCAGGAGTTGAAAATGACATTTTCCAGTTTAATTCTTTTTCTTCCCCCTCTCATCTAAAACCAAAGTCTTAGTTTTGACATAATACCTCCTTACTGAATCTATCCCAGTAATCAAGGCAAAATTGTGATGAAAGTGGATCACTTGGTAGAAATATCAGGACACCTTTAACAGCTATAAAACATTATTCAGCATATAATTTGGATACTCTCAGAGTAATAGACACTGTATTCTTTGGGGGTTTTAGCTCTATTCTTTTGTCCAAACTTTCTCTCTCTTCTCTCCATAGTTCATATCAGGATACCTCCTGGGTGATATTAGGAATAAATAGCTCACTCATAAAACACGTTTCAAGCCCCACAGTTTACAAACTTTTGGGCAAAGGGTTATAGGAAGTGTAAAGAGTAAACAGGTGCTGGCTATAGCAACTGCCATCATAAAATTATAAGCAAACTTCAAGAGAAAAACACACGAAGAGATGTTCAACATGATTAGTCAGCAGGGAAATGTAAATCAAGCCTCCAATGAGATACCACTTCACACCCAGTAGGACAGCTAGAACAAAAAAGACAGGCAATGACAGAGGGTAGCCCACCAGCCTCCTCTGTGAGATTTCCCAGGCAAGAATACTGGAGTGGGTTGCCATTTCCTTCGTCAAGGGATCTTCTTGACCCAGGGATTGAACCCGCAGCTCCTGTCACATCTTTTGTATTGGCAGGCAGAGTCTTTACTGCGGCTCTATTGGGGAAGCCCTTTAAACCATGAAATTTTGAATCAGTTAGATTTAGATGCTATGCATTGTAAGGTAAAGATAATAACCTATGCTTTTTCCTTGGTACTTTACCCAGTTGTCTTAATACCATTTACTGGATGAGCTAACTTTTCGGTGGTGATTTTAAGTGTCACCTTAAAATCACCATGTACACACAGGTCTATTTCTTTTTTTAATACAGCTTGCGGCAAAACCTGAATGAACTTTTTGGCCAACCCAATATTAGTGAGACTCAGTTAACTAACAAATAAACCTAATCTCAAAGGCTTTTAAAGCAACCCCAAAACTGCAATAGGAAGAGCTCAATTCTGATAAGGGGGACTGTGGAAAGCTCAGAACAAAGGACATCTAAGCCAGACCACAAAGCACAAGTGATCATATAATAGCCACTTACAACACATGCATATCTGATCTCTAAGGGTGCTGAACATCAGGCCTCTATTTCTAGTTATGTATATATGTATGTATGTATTTTAATTGAAGGATAATTGTTTTACAATGTTGTATTAGTTTATGCTGTTCAATAGAGTGGATCAGTTCTCTGTATACATATATCCCCTCCTTCATGAGCCTCCCTCCTATCTACTCCCAATCCTACCCCTCTAGGTCATCACAGAGCACCAGGCTTAGCTTCCTGTGCTATGCAGCAGCTTCCCACTAGCTATTTTACATATGGTAATATATATATGTCAGTTTTATACATGGTCGTGTGCGTATGTCAACTTTACACATGGTGGTGTATATTTCACAATTCGTCCCACTCTCTCCTTCCTCCGCTGTGTTCACAAGTCCATTCTCTATTTCTGCATCTCTATTCCTGCCCTGCAAGTAGGTTCATTGGTACCACTTTTCTAGATTCCACATCTTCTCTACATATACAATATGGTCCCTCTGCTGCAGATGAAGAACCCGAGGCTCGACCAATGGTCAAATGGTTTGCCCACAAAGACGGAGCTAGTGAGTGGCAGAGAAAACTGGGGTCAGCTGAGAGACAAGCTCTTGAGATGTGTAGGGGTTTGAGTAGTCTACACAGAGGGACAGGTGCAAGGTTACAGGGGTTGAAAATGGCAGCAATGAATGGGAAACAGCAAATCAGCCAGGTAGTTGGGCCTTCATCTGTACAGTTTGCAACTAGAACTGGGAATCAATCTGAAAAAGTGAGCAGAAGCCAAATTATGGAAGGTTTGTGTCATGATGGAGAAGTTTAGAATTCATTCTGGACTCATCAAAGAGCTGGAAGCATGTACGGTAGATGGATCTGTGCTTTAGAGAAGGGATTCTACAACCACAAGGACAGTGCTCAACCAGAGAGACAGAAGTCAAGGTGACTGACCCAGAGTCCAGCAGAGAGGGACTGAGGCCTGGCCTGGGGTTCAGAACTAAGCAAGGAGGAGAGGAAGAGATGAATAAAGCCACCATTTCAAACTGGTGAAAGCATTTTAAATGTTCATGCTAATGCTTACCTTCCATCGCCGCTGAGCATTCTGAATGAGGCAAAGCTGTTAACTGGCAGTTATTTTGGACCTGATTTAATTAAACCGAGTGCTGAAGCATGGAAATGTCATCATGTTTCAAGCCTTCCAGCCACCTTTGCTCTGTAATCGCCTACCTCCATCAACAGTCTTCTGGCCAGAAGAACTACTGGAAGCCTCTGATTAGCCAGCAGGTGTCATGTCTGACAGTGCTAACCCTTTTTTTTTCTTGTTGTGGCTCCTCACAAGTGATAAAGACCACTCTGGAGAAGATGGAAAGTGTACTGAGACTCCCTATCATTTAGCAGATTCCAGAAGATAAAACTGTTCTTTTCTGGGCCCATGGCCACCATCAATGTGCTTGGCATAGTCTAAGCACCAGGTATAAGAGCAAATCCCAGCTTTGTCACTTACTGGACAACCTTGGTGTTGGCTGTGTTAACTTAAGCTCCTTGTACCTCAGATCTCGCCTCTAGAAAATGGAAATATTCATAACAATTCCTTCACAGCATTGCAGGGGGGCTTAAAACAGTTAAAACATGCAGGGGAGGTTAGAACACTGCTTGATGTATGCTAACACCCCAAAACCTCAACAAACACTCACTTTGGCCTTGTAAGAATATGATCTGAAACAGGCTGTTTACATCTCAATGGCAATAATATTTTCCATTAGCTTTTAAAAACTTCAGCTCTCAGTAACTGTATCTGAAGTCAGTCCATAACATCAGAAACAATACAACTTTTGAACTGTAGTATAATGAGAGATAATGACTTATTAGCTATTTTAGGGGTTCTTGCTTAATTATGGTGAAGGAAGTTGCAACTTTTTATGTTCACCTTCTCAATATTGTTTCAGTTTCTGAAAGAGAGTAAGGAAAGAGAGGGGGTTTTCAAAGAGGTAAAGCTGTGATAGAGATGAAAACTTTTTTTGTTTGTTCTGTTTCTTTCTTTCTCTCTCTCTCTCTCTCTTTCACACACACACACACACACACACACATACACACACACTCACAATTTCCTTCACTACATTCCTCTGGTTATATCACAGTTTCTGAAGTTTCTGGATGTCAATATTTGCTTTCCATTATCACTAAGTTCAGTTCAATTCAGTTCAGTTGCTCAGTTGTGTCTGACTCTTTGCAACCCCATGAACTGCAGCATGCCAGGCCTCCCTGTCCATCACCAACTCCCAGAGTTTACCCAGACTCATGTCCATTGAGTCAGTGATGCCATCCAACCATCTCATCCTCTGTCATCCCCTTCTCCTGCCCTCAATCTTTCCCAGCATCAGGATCTTTTCAAATGAGTCAGCTCTTTGCAAAATGAGTCAACTCTTTGCTGACTGTGAGGAAGCCACATAGTGACTTAATAGCTACTTAATTAATTGCAACTCTTACTTCTAAGGCTGTATAGAATTCCCGCTGTTTGGCTCCATTGTGATAGGAATAACAAGGTCTTCAGTTCTCATAGACCTTACAGTTGATTCAAGAGACTAACAAACATGTGAACAACAACACTATTAGCACATGTAAGTTGGAAGGAAGATCAGACTCTAAGCAGATAGCAGTGAGAACCAATGACTTCAGCATCTGGAGATCCATCTGTTATACCCACAGGGGTGGAGCCGTTGTGTGACCTGGGAAAAGAGGGTCCAGGCTGGAAAGCTAACTTCTACTCTCTGGAGAGGCCATGAAACAAGAAGGAGAGAAAGCCCGGGGGGCTTGGCTGACCCCTCCCTCCAGGGTCCCTGGACTTCCTCTCCCTCTGCTCCACTCTTCTCTGACCTGGGGCTGCATGTCACTCCTTGGTTGTGGATTCCTAACACTTCTTCCTCCAAGTGACTGTGTTCCACGTTTTCATCTTCCATCTACCCCGATTTTGAAAATGAAATAAGGAAATACATAGCCTAAGCGGAGATCTGAGGAAGGGAAAAAAAAGAGATGTAAGAATTGTGCATCTAAAAGTGGGTTTTCAGAGTAATTCACATGTAGTTGAGAGACCGATTAGAACAATTAGCAGGTTGTTAGCACTGACTTTAAACTCTCTCCTCTGAGGTAGCCCCAACCATTAAGAATGAGCTGGGTAATGTGACTAATATTCACCACTATGAACAAATAATAAAAACAACATTCAATCCACAAGTGCTTATTGGGTGTGTTACTCGTGTATGCATTGTGGTACCCCAGATAAGACTTAAACACACACATGCACACAATTGTCTAGTCTCAGATCAAGAGCTACTGATCTTGATGGCACCATAAATACATGGAAGGACCCCCAATAGTGCAAGGCTGTAAAATTTCAGCAAGTGAGGGAAACTATGGATTCTCCAAAAATTGAGAAACTCAGAGGCTGGGGTTGCTCAGAAAAGCTTCACTGTAAGAGTTAGACTGAGGTAGGAACGTTGAAGAGAAAATATACTTCCAACAGTTAAGAATGTAGGCTCTGACATGTGACTAGTGAGAACTGATCTTGGCCTTGTACTAATTATTTCACCCCTCTGTGTTTCCATTTCCACATCTGCATCGGAATGGTGATAGTATCTATCTGATTGCATTGCTGGGAAGATGAGGTGAGGGAGCTCACGTACCTTATGAGTGACATAATGCTGTGCTTACCATACAGGAGACAATCGGTGTTAGCTGTTCTTCCATGGAGCAAATAACAAAGAAAGCATTCTTCAGAGTAGGACTCATTTTAGGATCACTGGTTTCTGAATAATCCTGCCAAGGCTAATTTTGACTGGATTATCTGGAAAAATTAACCGGATTGGAAGCCTTTTAAAAGTAAATCACATAAAATGAATTCACTTTGGTTCATATGAGAAATTATAGGTGGCAGCATGGTGGGCTGCCGTCTATGGGGTCACACAGAGTCGGACATGACTAAAGTGACTTGGCAGCAGCAGCAGCGTACAGTTTTTACTATCTTGTGTTCAATCAATCTGCACTTCCATTGGTTTCTTTTTTACAGTCAATGGTAAAGAGAAAGTGGGTCTGGGCTGCTATAACAAAATACCACATGCTGGGTAACTTAAACCTATATATATATAGTTGACTCGAAAAATAGTCACAACCTAAAAGTTGAGAGTTACGTTTTATTTGGTGGAAATTTTTAAGACTTAAGCCTGGGAGGCAGCAGCTCAAGTAGCCCTGAGAGAACTGCCCCGAGGAGAGGGAGGGAGGGAGGGGGAAGCAGTCAGGTTATATAGAAGTTTGGAACAAAGAGCAGGTAGTCTGAACATCAAATGTATTTTTTGTGAATTAAAGAAAACCCGAAGTCCCAAGTTAAGGAATTTAACACTTGTCTATGTATGGGAAGATGCAAGTGTCTGGGGTCACTGAACGCTTCCCTTTCGTGTGCATCTCAGCTATCTTGACGCCACTATCCTATGTTGGTTTACATCCCGAGTTCCTCAGTGCTCACCATGGGGAGTGGCTGCATCCTGATGGCTACCAGACCAGCAGGTATTCTTCTCCTTCCTGAGTGCCCCAGAGGGCAGGAATCACTGATGACTGACTGTTTACTGACGTGGCAGGAAATACTCCATTTCTCAGTATATATTTATTTCTCACTCTTCTGGAGTCTGGAAGTCTGAGATCAAAGTGCCAGTATGGTCAAGTTCTTGGGAAGGGCCCTTTTCATGGCCACCTTGTGTCCTAGGTAGGGAGAGATGGACTAGAGGAGAACTCTCTGGTCTCTCTTATAAGGGCACTAATCTCATCATGAGGACTCCACCTCCCCCCCACCTCAACTCATGACCTCATCTCTCAAAGATCTACCTCCTCCTAATACCATCAGCATTAGGGATTAAGCCTTCAACATATGAATTTGGGGATACAAACACACTCAATATACAACATCTACTCAAAAGAAATGTAAGAAACAAAAAATTCAAACATGTTATAAATGGTTCTATAGAGCCAAACTTTATAAGTTAAGGCTTTAGGAATAAAAAAGAAAATCAATTTTCACAGAAATGACTTTGAAGGTTAAACCATAACTATTCTGGGTAATAAAGATATCTTTAAAAAAAAGCTATACTTAAGAGTGTTTGAAGGTACAGAGCACTCAGAGATTCTGGTGGTGGACTGGCAAAGACAGGATGGTTTTATTAGTTGTGATGGGGGTGTGATTCATGTTCTTCATTTTAAAAAAGTATGCTTATAAGTCATCTTAATAGTTAATAGTCATCTTAATAGCAAGGAGGCTTCCTAGGTGGCTCGGTGGTAAAGAATCTGCCTGCCATTGCAGGAGGTGCCAGTTCAATCCCTGGGTCAGGAAGATTCCCTGGAGAAGGAAATGGCAATCCACTCCAGTATTTTTGCCTGGGAAATTCCATGTACAAAAGAGCCAGGTGGGCTACAGTTCATGGGGTCACAAAAGAGTCGAATGTAACTAAGTATGCAATAGTAAGACCTATTATTCTGTTTTTAAATGTAGTAGATTTAGCTTGTGCTGACCAAACAGATGTGCAGGCAACTCGTGCTATGTGGTTTGCTGTGTGCTATTATATCCAAGGAGCCCCGCTAGCACCTCAGTGTCCCATCCTGTCTGCCCCTCCCCTCTCATTGAACCCTACCTAATCTGTCTTCTGCAGCCCTTACCCACGACCCCATGGTCCTATTTCCCCTGATGTGGCTATGTTAAGTAAGTGTGTGTACATGGCGATTGTGGTGGTGATGGGCATCTCCATTCCCATCTCATCTGAATTTGGGGGGAGAAGGAGAGGTACCCCAGGAATCCCAAGTAAATGAGATATGAATATTCACATTAAAACAATGTTATTGGGAATTTCCTGGCAGTCCAGTAGTTAGGACTCTGCACTTTCACTGCCAAGGGCATGGATTCAATTCCTGGTTGGGGAACTAAGATCTCATAAGTTGTGTGGTATGGCAAAGAAAAGAAAACCCCAAAACCAATGTTTATCAAAGCAGTTAATTTCTACAGAAATTCCAGTGCCAAAGAGGGTTTACTGCGTGAGTGCATGCTCAATCGCGGCTGACTCTTTTGTGACCCCGTGGACTGTGGCCCACCATGGGATTTCCCAGGCAAAAATACTGGAGTGACTTGCCATTTCCTCCTCCAGAGGATCTTCCCAACCCAGGGATGGAAACTGCATCTCCTGTGACTCCTACAGTAGCAGGGAGATACTTTACTTTATACCACTGTGCCACCTAGGAAGCCCTAGGGTTTGCTAAAAGGCAAAAGGGGCTTACTTCCCATGACACCTTATTCATATGAGCCCTTCCCAGGGGCTTTTGCACTTTTATCTTCCTTATCTGGAAGGTGGCTCCCCAAATTGTAAGTAATTCAAGCCCTACAAAACCTGGATTGTTTCTGGCCAGCACTGTAGTTTCATTATAGGATTCTTTTCACAGACTTTTGGTAGACTATCCTGAGGACATTACTACCATATAAAGCGTTGCCTCTCAGGAGTAGTTTCTAGAGAGAAACAAATACCACTAACAACATATAACGTATTCTCAGCCCTGGGAAGTTGTCCAGCCACTATACTAGGTTCTTAACAAACATTTGCTGATTGAATAATCATGAAATAAATGAAGGGTAAATGGGTATACTTGAAGCACTTACTGAGTTCTTCTCTCTGGAGGGCAGGATTGTGGTGATTTTTATTTCCTTCATACTTGGCTGAGTTTCTACAAGGAATATGTATTTATTTTGAATAATTAAAAACTTGCTTTAAAAGTTCATAGTATGAAGTTTTAAAACTCATACATGTCTGAAGTGCTTGCTCTGTGACCTTCTGTTACTTCTGAGGCTATCAGTTCAGAGGAGACCCTCATTGCTTTGCTCTCAAGAAGTCTGCATTGCCAGTCACTGTTCTGACCCGTGAAAGGATAGATGACCACACAGGCCAACATTTATAGAGCCTGGTCTATTCAGGGTAGCTTAGTGAGAGAAGGAGAGAAGTAGGGGAAAACAAAATCTTGTTATCCTCAAGGATCCTTTTATACAGAATTCTATGTAAATAGACTCATGCACATCTTAGTTATATACTTCTTTCATCTTACCATAACCTACCAGGCTACTCTGTCCATGGGATGAAGCTTTCAGGAATGACCTAAAAATCCCAGAGAAGGTTGACTGCATTTGGATAAAACCAGCAGATGGATTTGCATTCCCAACTTTAAGAAGGAATGCAAAGAGGAAAAAAAAAATGCCTACCAAATTTGAGATGTAACTATACATTTGAAAGAACAGCTCATACCATGTGTCAGGCATCACACTAAGCTTTTTATGTACACTGCCACCTCATTTTATTTTTCTTTTATTTTGACAACATGCCTATGAGATAGAAACTCCTATCATCAATCCCATTTTACAGATGAGGGAAGGAAGGCTGAAAGAAATGAAACAAGTCATTTAAGGGAACAGATGATGACTGGCAGTGCTTCCTTGGAATCCTAGTTAGCCTACCACCCCTTCTAAACTACTCCTCTTTAGGAGGCTAGACTAGAAAGAGTTCTGGTTCCAAAGAGAAAATACAGATAATTTTAAAAATGGAATAAAAAGGGGTTTCAAAAACAATATGATACCAGCCTTTTAAATTGGAAAAGTGAGAACACTGGGAAATCTTTTTTTTTTTTTTCCCTTCCCCAAAAGACTGACTTCCTAGCTATTATGGGTGGGTTATTAACTCATGTCTTTAAATTATGAATTTGCTTTTCAGTTAGGTGTCTCATCACTGTCACAGCTCTGATGTGTCCTTTTCCGTTTTCCAACTTCATCTTGGCCCAAAGAGAGAAATGATTCCGTTGTGTGTGTGTGTAATCCACGGGGCCCAGGGAGGATCTTTCTGCCCCTTTTGTTTTCTTGGGTGTCCTCACTCCGGAGGCCTGGCATTCCTCACGCGTCTAGGGCAATGCAAGAGCAGCGAAGCGCGGGGAAGCCACACAAAAGACCGCTATCAGTGTTGAAAGATCGATTCAGTGCGCACACGAAACACCCAATATGACCAGGAAAAGGTGAAAACTACCTTTTCCCAGAGGGTGAGAAATTGGCTGACCTCATGTGGGTGTCCACAAAAAAACCCCAGCAGGTAAAGAGGTGGGCGGCGATCTTTGTGGATTCCCCAATCATCCCAAAGGCGCCAAGAGGCGCGGCCTCCACCCTTTAGTCCCAAGAGGCCGGGAGGGGCAAAGAGGGGGCGCCGGGCACGAAGTCTCAGGCGGTGTCTCCTTCCCTCCCCAGGGCAGCTTCAGCCCAGTGGCCGACGCTTCATTCATCTTGCAGGCGCCGCGGCTCCCGGGCAGGGTGGAGGCGGGTTGGTGGCCGCGCTGGGCCGGGGAAGCTGGGCAGCGCCCACCGGTCCAGCGAAGGGAGGGGCTGCGCGGCGCGGATGCCGGGCCTCGCCTTCCTCTGCTTCTAGCAGGCGCAGCCCCGAGGCTGGACCCGAAGACTGGCTTGGGTCTCCAGCAGAGCTGGGCTGTTCGGGTCTCCGCGCGGTCCAGCGGCTCCTCCCCGGCCATCGCCCGGGTGTCAGGCCCACGACGCAGCTTTCCCGCCGGGGTCTCCCCTCCAGCCGCGGGGTGCGCGCGCGCGCACGAACGCACACACACACACACACACACACACACACACACACACGCCCGTCCACGCCCTCGATTCCTCTCTGCAGCCCTGGCGGTCGCGCAACCCGGGTCCCTTCCTCTGGGGAGCGCGGCCCCCGCAGGCCCCTCCCGGGGGCGAGGCGGGGGGCCGGACGCGCGCGGGAGCCGGGCGCGGGGAGGGGCCGGCTCTGGGGGAGTGTCTGGCTGCCCCCGCCCCTCGAGTGAGTGACTGGGCGAGGAGGTCCCCTCCCTCCATCCTCCTCCCTCCTTCCCGGTCCCCTCCCTCGCTCGCTCGCCGCCAGCCCCGGCTCGCTCCCTGCCCACTCCCGGGGGGGACGTTCCGTGCCGCGGCCGCCGCTTCTTTCACACTTTAGTTGGGAGCCGCGCGCCGCGCTCAGTTACTGGAGAGAGCTGGCCGCGCGCCGCCGCCTCCAGCACGCAAGCACCCGGGCCGGGCTTCGGGGCTCTTAACCCCCGGCCTCTGGGAGGAGGGGGACGCCGGGACTCACCGTGGGGAGTAGGAGGAAGACAAGGAGGAGGGAGGAAGAAAACCCGCGAGGAGGACCGGGGCGGGGGGCGGGAGGCTTGCCACCTTCAGCCCCCCCGCGAGCGCGCAAGGTAAGCGGGAGCCCCCCGCCGGCCCGGGGGAGGGGGGAGTTGGCGGCGCGGCTCGGCTGGGCTCCGCTCCGGGGCGCGCCCGGGTGGGCTGGGAGGCAGGCCTGCGGGTGCCTGCCGCGCGGCGGGGATGGAGCCGCGGTCGTGGCGCTGCCGGCTCGCTGCCCGAGCCGGGGCTGCTGCTGCTGCTGCTGCTGCTGCGGGGCTGGCGGGGACGGAAGCTGGGGTGGGGGAGCCGCTGGGGGCGTCTGCTGGCCGGGACGCAGGAGCTGGGATGCGGTCGGGGCTGCTGACGACTTTCGTCACATTGAGGCCTGGGTGGTTGGGGTTCGACACCCCTCCTTTCCCACCCGCACCCCCCCACCCCCCCACCGCCGCCCTCAGCCTTTCCTGCTCGTCTCGAGCTTTGCCCGTAGCCGCCGTACTTTTGCAAGCCAGAGCTTGAAAGCAAAAACCAAAATGCAGAACCTTTGCTCAATCTCCGAGTCTCTCCGCACCGACGGATCTATGTGTTTGTGTGGGTGCTGTGATCCCCCGAATTTCTGAAGTTTTGACCTTTCGGGGAGGAGGTCTGACTTATCTCGGTGCAGCGGTTTGTCCACCTCGATGTATTTATTATTCGTGCCCAGGCGAGGCAGCCGGGGAGTGGGGCGCTCCGTTATTGCACGGGGGAAAGATTTCACTCCCCTCTGCGGGCAGTTCGCGAAGTGCGGCCGCCTGCAGCTGCCTCTGGTCGGCTACTGGGTGTCCTTCTCCTGCCTTCCACCCTGCCCCCCACCTCCTCCGAGGGATTTTTTTTTTTTTTTTTTCTCCCCTCGCTTACTGTTTGTGCGAGAGAAGCCCTCTCATCTCCCATTCATCTCTCTTTCTAAGGCTCTGGATTGGCTCAGGGACGATAATAAAAATTGGGGTGGCTTTTCTCCGTTCCAAGAGTTGCACGGTCAAAGGTAAAAATATATCCACATAAACACGCATTAATCCTGGGAGATGACAGGCCCCGTTGGAGATAGAAGTGTTCGGTTTCCGGTAGGACGTTGGCGATCTGTGTATAAGGTAGCTCCCGTCGCGTGTGGGTTAGGAAAATTGTTTTAAAATAGATAGTTGCTTGTGTTGTGGCTGGAAGACAGCCTTAAGTTCAGCTATCGGAGCAAGTCTGAAAGGGAGCCAGCTTGGTCACCCAGAACTTCAGGAAAGACCCACATGCTCTGACTCAGACTTTGGGAGGGGGACAGACACACCAGAGATTCCATGTAGTACTTTGTTTTTTTTTCAATTTTAAGGAAACAGTTGGGCTGTTAGGGGAAGTGACACGTTCATTACACAGACAGATATTATGAACACTTCCTTACTTCATGGGCTGGGCTCACCTTCTATCTAATGAGAATAATCTTTCTGTTGGTAGAATTGGGATGTACCAGGATAGGGGAAAAAAAAAATTATGGGTAGAGTTTTTTCTGGGGTGCTCTAGCTTTCTTCCATCCAAGTACTAACCAGGCCCAACCCTGTTTAGCTTCCAAGATCAGAGAAGATTGGGCGCATTCAGGGTGGTATAGCCCTAGACACTATAGATTTATTAGGGGCGAGAAGGTAATGTTTCTTAAGGGTCTTTAAGTCCAAGGTGCTCAAGTTGGGGGATTTCTCCCCTTTTTATACTTCTAGAGCTGGATTGTAGGATCAATAGAACATGTTCTGTGTTGGCTGTTTGGAAATGCAATTGATCAGATGTGGAAATTAATTTAGACTTGGTTATTTTTCTTTTGCTGCCTGCAAAGTAGGAAATGCTGGTGATGGGACAGCTGAGTGTATTTGTCTCTACATTAAGCCAGTGCTGGGACTAGCACTTCGTAGATCAGAAATGCAGTGTGGAAATCCACCCCTAGTGTTTCCTGCTGGGCAGACTGAGTTCTGACAACAGCTCAGGATGGCTGTTCGGAAAAGCATTGAAGACAAGCAAACTCAGCACTTGGATGAACAGAGGGCTTCAAGAAGGAGTGGGGTGCTTCTGTTGTCAAGTTTATCTCCTTAGGACATTTTTCCTAAGAAAAGGTGGCCCTGGTTGGTAGGGTGGTCTGATATCCAATGTTAACATTTCATCTGAGAAGGACTTTAAGATTCTAGGTTCCCTCTTCAGCTGACTCAGTTTCACTGGTCAAGGGAGCTAATCATTTGGTGTTCTTAGCTAGTAATTTACCCTTTGTCCTTTCACCCCTGATCCCACTTTATCATTTAGAATGGGTTTCTGGGGGGTTTCCCAGGTGCCCTACTGGTAAAGAACCTGCCTGCCAGTGTAGGAAACATAATGAGACGCGGGTTCGATCCCTGGGTCAGGAAGATCTTCTGGAGGAGAGCATGACAACCCACTCCAGTATTCTTGCCTGGAGAATCCCCTGGACAGAGGAGCCTGGCGGATGGACACGACTGAAGCGACTTAGTATGCACACATACGTGGATTTCTGGGAATTAATAGGCCATTGTCTGAAGTGGTTTGAGCTTTTTGAAGAATCACAGGATATAAATCAAAAGCTTTTTCATTAATTGGTACTATTTTTTGTGACTCTACTCTACCCAGTAGGAAGGTGATGTGTCCCATTGTGAGTACCGTTTCCAGGTTGATGGTGCCTCAGTGCTGTGTTGATTTTTGACCAGGCAAGACTTGACCATCACTTACTGAGTGGCTTACCTCAGGCTCCTAGTGCCCCTCCCCCCAACCCCCACCTTTTAAAGGGAAAGTCGTGCTTTTTTTTTAATTAATTAATTTTATTTTTGGTTTCACTGGGTCTTCACTGCTGCAAGTGGAGTTTTTCTGGTTGCCGCAAGCAGGGGCTACTCTTCCTATTGTTCATTGCACACGGGCTTCTCATTGTGTTGGCTTCTCTTGTTGGGAGCACAGGTTCTAGGGTGAGAGGGTTCAGTAGTTGCAGTTCGCAGGCTCAGTACTTGTGACTCACAGGCTTAGGTGCCCCATGGCATGTGGAATCTTCCTGCACCAGGGATTGAACCCGTGTCCCCTGCATTGGCAGGCAGATTCTTATCCACTGGTCCTCCAGGGAAGTCCTGGCCCCTTTCTAGTAGCTGTTTTCTTTCAGGGAATGAAACACCCCAGGTTGGAGAAGGAGATGTTTGGCATCTCCCTTTGGAACAGGAGTGGGCAGGGTATCATTCACCGAGGGTCCTAAGTGTGGTGTCACCAACTTCACGGGAACTTATCAGTAGAACCTGGAGCCCTGAGAGGCACCAGCAAGTGCATTTTGGGCTATCTTAGATTCCTTCTTTCGAATTATGGAAGTCTCAGAGCTTGAGAGAAGTAAAAGTTGTGATTAATTAGGTTCTCATTAAAATATGAAAAGCAGATTGCAATAAATCAATGTAAAATACTTGGAAAACTGAGAAGAGGAGAGACGGTCTCAGGGAGAAGGTGTGCATGCAGGGAGAACTGCTACCCTGAAACTGTATATTAAAATTGGTGACAGTTGTGACTTTAAGAGATCATAATTCAAGAGCTTATCTGAAGTGACACGTAAATTATATACATACATATTTTTAAAGTAGGCAATTATTTAGCTTGACTCCCTCAGTTCTGAAGTCTGATTTTACAACTTACACTGGCAACAAGAAACAACTTGATGTGCTGTGGTTATGCAATCAAGACTAGAGTGGTTGCACGTAAACTGGGTGAGGATGAACCTGGAAATGAACACACAACAGTGTCTGCAGTCACCAGGTAGTAAGGGCCTTCCCCTCCTTTATTATTATCATTATTATTTTTTTAATTCAGTGTGTTCCTGGAAAATGCTTTTCCTTGGTTGCAGGCTAGTCACATAATGTCAAAGATTACTTTCTCTCTTTACTTATGAAAGGAGATGCAGCTGCCTCAATCTGAATGGAAACTAATGAACTGACCAAACTAGGTATTTAGAGGCGTTGTTCGTCTCTGCAGCCTCCTTGGCAGCTGATGGGTTACGTTGCATTTACTTGCAAGTCACTCACTGAGTGATTGGACTGAATGGAATTCACCTAATTAGTTAAGATCTGTAATGTGTCAAAAACCTCCTTGGAAATACATTAGATGCAGATTTCCATTTTCATAAATCAGTACGGTAGTTTATCAAGAGCTCCATATTATGCCGCAGGTAGGATTTTTCAATGTGGAAACATGTTGGACAGAAAAGTAAACATATCAAGCATAATGTCTTCTCAAATTACTGGAATTTCTCTTTAGGATCATCTTCATTTGGAATATGTATACTATCCGTATTTGAAAAATATTTCTTCACTCCTGGTTGTGATTCTGGTCTTCATCTTTTGTCCCAGGCGTTCATTAAATAACAACGCTTCGTATTTAAAGGGTGCTTTATAGTTTTCAAAATTCTTTCATGTACCCTTGTTTTACTTGACACCGTGCTGTGGTCATAGCATGCGAGGTTTTCCTCCTGGGATCGCTCCCAGAATGTGCCTGCATCAAAGAGTGGAGAGAGGTCCTGGTAAAGCTCAGCTGGCCCCCCACCTCTTGGCTTACTGGATTTCCCAAGGGAGGCCATCATGGATATTCACCGCTGTTCCCTCTAAAATAATGTAAAACAAGCAAAGGTGAGGCCTGCCTCATGCAGCGGCACACTCAGCCTGCCAGCATTCATTCTGCGCCTCTGTCCCGGCATCTGTCTGTTCGCTCTCCCTAGGCTGCCTTTCATGTTGCTTCGCCAGACGTCCCTTTTACCTACATCTCCTTTCTAAAGCGTTTCTGTCCCATAGATGTTCATCCAGAGGCCTTCTGCTGCTTCTCCCACCATCTTACTTTTGCCTGCAAGACTTGGCTTGTGTGTGTCACAGTGATATTTTCCAGTCCTTTAACTGTGTCTCCAGGCCCACTTTCCCTCTGACGGCTCCCACCTCTCTGCACAAGGGTAGACTTTCTGCTTCCAGCCACTTCTCCTGTCTGCCCTCAGGGCCCCTCTTCGTTGTCCTACTTTGCCCCACATGCCTCCCTTATTACCTCCACCCACTTCTCTCCATCAAGCCGTCAGATCTCCCAGTCCATGCCTGCCTCTGCCTGTTTCACAGGCTCACAGCATATCAGCAGACGTGTTTACAACATTCATGAGTTGAAGTCCACATGCTCTGTACCTTGTAGAAAAATGGAGTTAGCACACTCACAAGTTTGGGAATCTTTCTGCCTTTGTTTTCACTTTTTCCCCAAAGATATGTATGTGTGCTGTGTTTAGTCACTCAGTCGTGTCCGACTCTTGGCGACCCCATGGACTGTAGACCTCCAGGCTCCTCTGTCCATGGGATTCTCCAGGCAAGAATACTGGAGTGGGTTGCCATGCCCTCCTCCAGAAGATCTTCCTAACCCAGGGATCAACCTTCCCAACCAAGGTCTCCTGCACTTATCATCTGAGCCACCAGGGAAAGGGGTTCTGCCGGGCCAAATTCTGAAACCCATCAGGACAAGGAACTCCTTTCTACGTCTGTTCCATTTTCTTCCTTCTGGAATAGGAATGTCTATAACTATTATCATATGCCTATCCCATCACTGTGTATATATATATATATATATACATATATATATATATATACACACACACACACATACATGCATATATATGCATATATATATATTGATGTGGACCATTTTTAAAGTCTTTGTTAACTCTGTTACAGTATTGCTTCTGTTTTATGTTTTGGGTTTTTGGCTATGAGGCATGTGGGATCTTAGTTCCCTGGCCAGGGATTGAACCCACACCCCCTGCGTTGAAAGGCAGAGTCTTAAAATCTGGGCTACCAGGGAAGTCCACGTTTTCACTTTTGATTCCACAATGTTTTTGACTTTTAAAGACTCTTAAAGCCCTTTAATGGGTGTTCATTGGAAGGACTGATGTTGAAGCTGAAACTGCAATACTTGGGCCACCTCATGCGAAGAGTTGACTCATTTGAAAAGACCCTAATGCTGGGAAGGATTGGGGGCAGGAGGAGAAGGGGACGACAGAAGATGAGATGGCTGGATGGCATCACCAACTCAATGGACATGGGTTTGGGTAGACTCCAGGAGTTGGTGATGGACAGGGAGGCCTGGCGTGCTGCAATTCATGGGGTTGCAAAGAGTCAGACACGACTGGGTGACTGAACTGAACTGAACTGAAAGCCCTTTAATAATAGCTGAGCCACTTTACCTCGTCATTTCACTTAGCTTTTACATCTTATGTTAGATCATAGATAAAGGAATATCTAGGCGATTCTTGTTATTTTTAAAGATTGGATGAACATACCTTGAGGAGCATTTTAGAAATTTTCACAATGACACCGTTGAAAGGCTCTCCTGTATACCAAAATCTTCTTTCTGGGCTTCCCTGGTGGCTCAGTGGTAAAGAATCCACCTACGATACAGGAGATGTGGGTTCGATCCCTGGGTTAGGAAGATCCCCTGGAATAGGGAAGGGCAACCCGCTCCAGTATCCTTGTCTGGAGAATCCCATGGAGCCTGGCGGGCTACAGTCCGTGGGGTTGCAAAGAGTCAGACACAGCTCAGTGACTGAACACACAGATACATTTATACTAAGCAAGGATTCTTTAGCTAAGACCTAACATTTTTGCTTTCCCGTATCAATTTATCACCTGTGTGGCCCTATTAGTAGGGTCACTGGGAGATTAAACTGAGGACTACTACTGGAAAAACACAGCCTATTGACTCATTGCATATGACGAACTTGGATTGGTCTTTTTATAAAACTACTTCAAAAGTAGATCCAGCACTAGTTACGCAATATCCTGAGGGCTCCAGGGCTTTTGGAAGAAGGTGCTTTAGAGCAGAGCGGGGAGAATGGTTTTTAAGTAAGAATTCCTCCCTTTCTTAAATGGATCTGTGTTTTATATTTGAGTGCCGTGGACATTACAGTAGTTTCAGTTCATTGTTTTAACCATATATTAGGACATTTTCCACCTTCCTTGATGACATACAATTTTCCCTGCCAGAGTAGGGTAAGGAAGGAGAACGAGGGATTGGTAGTCTTTGCTGGAGTGAGGGGACATTTTTCATACCCATCATCACAGTTTCTGGTGGAGTAGGGTTCGATCCCTGAGTCCAGAAGGTCCCCTGGAGGAAGGAATGGCAGCCCACTCCAGTATTCTTGCCTGGAGAACCCCATGGACAGAGGAGCCTTCTGGGCTATAATCCACAGGGTCGCAGAGAGTCGATGACAACTTAAGTGACTGACTCACACACAGGTGAGACCCTCAGCAATCCAAGAGATGCAGTATTTATCATCACAGGCACTCCAAAAAGCTTATCCCTGAACCCCAGAGTTGGCAAGGAGGCCTGTACTGGTTGTTTACAGTATAGTGGAACCCCTGTGTTAACCCTGTGATTTCTTTCAGGAGAGGGTTGAAAGGCCAGATGTGAAGTAAGGAGATGCTGCGAGGCTGCCCTGCTGAGATTTGCAGAGAACTTTTCAAAGACGTAGATAATTAATACATGCCAAGGGGTGACTTCAGCAGTTCTATCTGAAAGTTCTGCCAACAGCAATTTTCCTAAGATAATTTTGTAACAGTTCTTCCAATTAAAAGGTTATAAAGGAGCCAGCCACACATATCTCTGTGTCTCAGGCAGATACTATTACTATTTTGAGGAAGGAGGTGAGAATCCAGGAACCTCTTTGTTTCGTATTTACTGAAAATTCAGATGTTCTGGTCTTTATTGCCAGGAATCCATGACAGTCTAGGGACAACTCCCAAAACAAAGTTTCTGCTTATCCTTGGTGGCTGCCCCGACACGCACCCCCACCTGGCCCTGGGCTTCCCTCCCTCTGCCACGTCTTTTCAGGTCCAATCCCTTCTCCTCCAAAGAGCTGCTTCTCTGACTTTCTGAGTGGTGTGCCCCTTAGCATCCATGAACTCCTGCAGCACTTGCTAAATCACTTCATTTGTGTCTGACTCTTTTGCAACCCCATGGTATAGTCTGTCAGGCTCCTCTTTGCATAGGATTTTCCAGGCAAGAATACTGGATTGGTTAGCCATTTCCTTCTCCGGGGGTCTTCCCGACCCAGGGATAGAACCGATGTCTCCTGCCTCAGCAGGCAGATTCTTAACCACTGAGCCACCAGGAATAATGTCCTGCAACACTTATTTGATGTTTATTTCTTTCATTATTGGTTTTGATCTCGATTTATGTTTTTTTGGTCACCCCACCAAATCATCAGCTCTGTCATGCCCACTGGGCCTTAAGGGTGGGCATGCTGAGTAAATAGCTGTTGGTTGATTGACAGCTGGTCATTGGTCTGAGGCTTAGAATTTTTCTCTGTGGAGACCTTGCTCCCATTTAAAACTTTTTAACCAAATGAGGAAGTGGAGTTTCTCAGGGATGAGAAAAGATAATGGGAATTTTTTTATTCCTTTGTTGGCCAAGGTTAGGGTGTCTAATCTGTCTTACTCATGAAGATAATGTACTAAACAAACATTTGTTGATGATACTTTGTGTCATCTCTGTGCCTGGCACAGGAGAGATGCTGGAGATACAGATAGAAAGGCCTGGCCCTGACTTTGTGGACTTCTCAGAAACGCATGGGAAGTGTCAGTCAAGCACATGGTATGTGGGGAAGAATCAGGATGCTTTGGAAGCTGGGGGAGAAAGCAGCCGACTCTGTCTAGAGGTAGGCTGACTGGGCACCCTGTCTCCCTGGAACATTCCAGGTCTGTGCCCATTGTTCAACATAGTTATTAATGCACACCCTTTGCCCTCAGAAGTCTCCCAGTTTGGACAATAAATATTGATATAAGATCCCCCAACTTAGAGAAGTCGCAGAAGAGTTCACAGAGAAGGCGGTATTTGGGATGACACTGAAAAGCCACACCAGTGTCCCCTAGGGTATTGTTTACATTTCTTAAAGTATTGGAGGACCAGCATTGGTTTGCTAACCATTTTTCCTCATTTTACTGTGGATCTGCAGACTTGTTCAGAGACTGTCATTTGGGGATAAAGGAATTTGAGGGTCGATGGAAGGTGAAGTGGCTTCCCAGGTGGCACAGTGATAAAGAATCCGCCTGCCAAGTAAGACATGTGGGTTTGATCCCTGGGTCAGAAAGATTCCCGGGAGAAGGAAATGGCAACCCACTCCAGTATTCTTGCCTAGAGAATCCCAGGGACAGAGGAGCCTGGGGGGCTACAGTCCATGGGGTCGCAAAGAGTCAGGTAGGACTGCGAGACTGAGCGAGCATGCAAGGAAGCTGAAGTAAGGCATTCCAGCAGCGTCCAGACGGGCGGATGTAAGTCGCTGCGGCTTGGAGCACATGGAAGATGAGACTGATGAACTGTGCAAGAGTTTGGACTCATTGCCCAAAATGAGATGCATTGAGAGGCAATAAGAGATTGTAAGCAGGGGGAGAGACATAATTTGCATGATAGATGGTTCCTTTGTGAGTGTGGGTAAAAGACTGGAGGGGAACTGAGAGAGTGACCCCAGGACACCCACCACACAATTGGGGCCCAGCACATTTTTGTTGAATAAATGAATGAGAGTTTTTGAATATGTGGTAGTTGAAGCTACATAACTTTATGTGAGATTGCTTGGGGGAAAGTAAATAGAAGAAAAATACTGAACCCTGAGTTCCAGAGAACACCAACTTTGATGGGCTGTGTGGATGGAAAGGATAGTGGATACTAAAACTTCAGGCTGTCATCGTGGCAAGAAAACCAGGCAAGTGGTATCAGGAAGAGAGGATGGTTGTGTGCTTCACATTGTCACATGAAGGAGTAAAATAACATTGAAGAGTTTTTCTCAGAATTTATAATTCTGTTATAAAAATAGAAGTGGAAATATTTACCTTATGGCAGATATCAAGACATAGGTAATTGGTTGGCCAAAAAGTTCATTTGGATTTTTCTGCAAGCTATTATGGGAAAACCCAAATGAACTTTTTGGCCAGCCCATTACTTAGCATTATAGAATTACTATATTCATGCTGCATGCAAGGTTTGAAGTTTTATCATTGTTAGTTTTACACATTGGGATCCTGAGGTTTACCTTATAGAGTTTATGCCGGTACTGGGTATAGTAAAAGTCTGAGGCCATGTTCTTTGAGAATGATGGAATTACACAATGTTTAATCATTGTGAATTTACACATGTGCATAGTGATATATAAAGGGGTTAAAATACATTAGTGTTTACTTTCTACTAGATGTGGAGCCATCCATGGGGGAGGGACACATTAAGTTACAACATTTTTACAAAGGATGGCTAGTTGTAGAAGCCAGGCTGAGTAGCAGTGTCACTGAAGGTTTGTGGTAAAAATAAGAGACAATTGTTGCAGAATAGATTGTTACTTGTCCTCAGTCTCTACTGAGAGACCCCAGGTGGAGGTGGGGGGTGGCATTATAACATATTGGAGGGAACTTGGGCTTTGGATTCAGCAAAAATTATCCCATTTTCACCACTTCCTAACTCTAGCTTCCTGGTCTTGAATAATTATGGTAATAATTGACAATAGTAATAATAAAAGCTCACATATATTGAGTGCTTACTCTGCATCCAGGTGCTGTGCTAAGTACATTGCATGCATTGTCTTTAATGCTTGCAACAACCTTACGAAGAACCTATGACTATTACCTCTATAGATAAGGCAGAACTAAGGTTTAGGGGTGTCGAGGACCTTGACCAAGGTCTTATAGCCAATAAGTGGTGGTGCTGAGACTGGAATCCAGGCTCTCTGACTCCTGGGCAAGAGTCAAGCTTTCAGTGATCAACTCCTGGGCAGTTCTGTTTTCTGCCTTTCCCACTACACATACACATTCCCTTCTCACCTACTGGCTTTTTTTTGAAGCAAATCGCAGACATTATGTCATCTTATCTGTACATACTAGATTATATTTCTAAATGATAACAGTTTTTTTTCTTTTAATATAGCCAAGTATTATCATTCCTTAAAAATATTAACAATAATTTCTTATTATCTAGTCAGTAATCAAATTTTCCTGGTGGGCCCATATATTTTTTAATGATTAATGTATTTTATTCAGAATCCAAACAATATTCACACTTGAGAGATATGTCCATCTTTCTTTATAGACTTCCTTTCTCTATTTTGGGCTTCCCTTGTGGCTCAGCTGGTAAAGAATCCACCTGCAATGTGAGAGACCTGGGTTCGAATCCCTGGGTTGGGAAGATCCCCTGGAGAAGGGAAAGGCTACCCACTCCAGTATTCTGGCCTGGAGAATTCCATGGACTGTATAGTCCACGGGGTCACAAAGAGGTGGACACAACTGAGCGACTTTCACTTTCTCTACTTTCCCTCTTTTTATTCTTCCCTAGCAGTTGATTAGTTAAAGAAACAGGGATTTATCCTGTGGGACTCTCTGCAGTCTGTAGTTTTCATCTTCATTTTTAGTATTCTTCACTATATTCTTCAGTTAGTTTGATCGAGATTGGGAGCTTGATCAGGTGGTTTGGTAGGCGTACCTCATAGAAACTGCTCTGCAGGAGGCACTCATGCCTTTTTGTTTCTTTACTTGTGAGGTTAAGACTCACTGGACTAACTGGGTGGTGATGGGGGCTTCCCTGGTGGCGCAGTGGATAAGAATCCACCTGCCAATGCAGGAGACATGGGTTCAGTTCCTGATCCAGGAAGATCCCACATGCCCCAGAGCAACTAAACCCATGAGCCACAGCTAGAGGCTGCTCTCTGGAGTCCATGCTCTGCAACAAGAGAACCTGCAGCGATGAGAAACTTGTGCCCTGCGACTAGAGAGTGGCCCCCACATGGCACAAGTAGAGAGAAGCCCATGCAGCGATGAAGACCCAGCACAAAATAAATAAATATTTTTTTAAAGAAAGACTAGCTGGTGGATTTAGTGTTGTCAGCCTGATCTTTCCATTGGAAAGCTTCCCGAGTGGTTCTTCAAAAACCACTTTGGTAATTGCTTAGATATTTTATTTCAGAAATGGTTGAGAAATGATAATATTTTGTCATCTCTTCTGCATTTGGTTAGCTGGAGTTTTTCTATCAAGAAGAGATTTACCACACCAATTATTTGGTCACTTCAGGGTATAGTCCATCTAGGACAATTAATGCTCAGTTTTACTCCCTGTGTTTTAAATAATGTTCAGAATTATGAGCTGATTTTCTAGCATCTTTCTAAGAAGACCAATGAGAGTATCATTATGAACTCATGGATTTTAACACAATTCATGTGTTTATAGTCCTTTGCAGTTATTTCTTTTGAACTTCAAGTTATCTTTGGCCCAAAGGAGAATCTTTACATTGGCGTCTGATTCCTTTTGACATGACTATACTGGTGTTTGAGGATGTCCTTACTTTGTGGTATGACAAAGATATTTCAGAATTCTCTAGTACATTTCCTGTCCCAGATCTTTTTATTTCTAACTGATATTTAGAGACCACAATACAAGTGTTAGGAGTTCTCGTTGCCTTTGGACTGGTCATTGTTCCTAGGTCTGTTAAAGTTAAAAAATATAGATATGTATGTATACCTAGCTACTGAGACATGGATATATATATATATATATATATATGTTTGTGTATGGATATGTTTTTGTAAAAGTGTGTGTATGTATGACGTGTGTGTGTGTGTGTGTGTGTGTGTATGCATATTGTTTCTGTTTAATATAAGCAAAGGCTTCCTCAGTGGCTCCGCAGAAAAGAACCTGCCTGCCAGTGCAGGAGATGCAGGAGACACAGGTTAGATCACTGGGTTGGGGAGATCCCTTGGAGCAGGGCATGGCAACACACTCCAGTATTCATGCCTGGAGAATTCCGTGGACGGAGGAGCCTGGTGGGCTACAGTCCATAGTGTTGCAAAGAGTCAGACATGATTGAAGTGACTGAGCATATAATGTAAGCAAATGTATCTATTTTCTCCCTTTTTTTCTAAAAGGTAGCATACTGTAATTAGCCACCTTGCTTTTTGCACTTACTGGTATTTTTCAGAGATCACTCTGAAGCCATATATTAATATAAACATTTTTCAGTACCTTTTACAACTGCAGAGACTCCATTGTGTAAATATACCAAACTTTATTTGTTTGGCTACATGGCTATTTTCAGTCTTTTGCTTTTACATTGTAATGGGAATAGTTTGTTTTTGGTGGTGGGGTTTATTTGCAAATCAAACATAAAGCCTGAATGGTTAAGTTTTTCCTTAACTAAATGGACAGCTGAATGAACAGTGCTGCAGTGAATAGCCTTGTGAATATTTATGTATGTATTCTTGCCAGTTTATCTTCCTAAAAGTGAAGTGGGATTGCTGGGTCAAAGGATAAATGGATTTACAGTTTTGTTTGATATCACCAAAGTCCTTTCTGTGGGTACTGTACAATTTTGCATTCCCACCAGCAGGTAATGAGAGTTCCCTCTTAGCCCACAGTCTTACCAGTAGACATGTTGTAAAAAACCTTTGGGTCTTTGCCATTCAAATGGTGAGAGATGATACTCTAGTGTAATTTTAATTTGCATCTCTTATTATGAGCTAGCTTGAGCTCCTTTTCTTATGTTTTGGGGCCATTTGCATTTCTTTTTCTGTGCCCTGTCTCTTCATATTTTTTGGCCATTGTTATAGGATTTTAGGTCTTTTCCCCCTTTTTTTATGAAACTTTTTATACATTAGGGACATTATATACCAGGCATATCATCCCTAATATTTGACAGTTTTCCCCAGTTTATCATTTGTCTTTTTCCTCTGATTATGGCTTTTCTAATGTAATTTTTTCCCTTGACTTACTCAGTTATATCAGTCTTTCTTTATTCCCTCTTGGATTTGAATCATGATGTAAAAAATCTTCTAGATTGTAGAGCAGCACTGTTCAATAAAAACATAGTAGAAACCACATATGGAAATTTTTAGCAGCCACAATAAAGCAAATAAAAAGAAAGGTGTAATTAATAATGTATTCCATTTAATCTGTCAAAAATATTGTTATTTCAACAAGTAATCAGCATTTTAAAATTAGTAATGAGATATTTTACAATTTTTCATGCTGAATTTTTCAGAACTCGTGTATATTTTATACTATGGCACATCTCAACATGGTCACTAAATTTTCATTGTAAATACTTAATCTGTTTGTAGATTTCATAAAATTTAAAGTTTAAAAGTAAGTTCATGTAACAAAGTTGTTCCAAATATACATAAAAGTCTTTCAATAGCTGTGTTGAATGTCAGTTTTTAAGTTTCAATTTAAATTATTTAAAAGAAATTAAAACTGCAAATTCAGTTCTTAGCATGTTTCAGGTGCTTGGTAGCCATGTGTGCATAATGACTGCCATCTTGGACAGCACAGTTATAGGCTAGTCACCCATATTTTCTTTTAGTATTTGTGTGGTTTAATCATTAACATTTAAATCTGTGACCACTGGAATTTATGTTGGTGTATGGTATGGGAAATGGATCCAATTTTCTTTTTTTTCTAACTTGTTTATTTGGAAATCACAAACCACTTATTTATTAAAAAATTCATCTTTTCCCCACTAATTTGAGATGTACCCCTATCATATAGGCTCCCCTGGTGGCTCAAATGGCAAAGAATCCACCTGCAGTGTAGGAGACCTGGGTTCGATCGCCGGGTTGGGAACATCCCCTGGAGAAGGAAATGGCAGTCCACTGAGTGTTTATCAAGTACATGCTATACACCAGATGCAATGTGTACATTAAGTCATTTAATCCAGATAACAGTCTCCTATTAAGCCATACAGGTTATACATATTGCCAGAGAGTCAACACAGGAAATACATGATGAGATTTTCATGAAAGCTTGTCTGCCCCCAATCCCATATTCCAAAACAGCTTTTTAAGAGCTTCAAGAACTAATACATCCTTTACTCAGTGCAGTGTATCCTAACTCATTCCAGAAAGAGTATTTCTATTCTTAACATTTCAGAGAAGGAAGTGCAGGTCTTCAGAATGTCTGTGCATTTTCATCTGTTTAAATTTTCTGTCTTCAGTAGCATTAAGCAGCTGCTCTTTACCCCTCTGTTCGATGGTCCTTTCGTAGGCTTGGTGGCCTTAAAGAATTTGATTGACTGGGCAGTGGAAGACCTGCCAGGGTTTCTGTTGGTTTTCTGATGTGAACTCTTTCTTAATTTTGCATTCCCAGCATTAGCCCAAACCCCGAAACCTCTCTTCACCATGCCTGTGCAAAGCTTTTGTAGCCTATTGCACCTTCTGGCATTAAGATTACATGTATCTCTTTCTCCAACTTGTCAAAATTTTAAAACCATTTTTTTTTTCCCCCCTTGGTTCTTCAAGAATTACCTTATGTATCCCAAATTGTGCTTTCAGCAAGTGAAACTTTTTCCTGATCTTTTATCTGAGTCGTTATTCGGCATATTATTATCAGACCCAGCACTGATAATTGTTATTATGCTTTGAAGTTGCATCATGTTTGGCTTCAGAGTTCCCCCATTTTTACCCCTTCTTTCCACTGGTATTTTCTGGAGAGAACACAGCTGAGGAAGGCGACAGGGTGGGAAGGAGTATTCAAATGAGCATTTGGTTGCTAGGTAACCTGGCTTACTCAGGATTTGTGACTTCCTAAAGTTATGTAGAAATTAACTGCAGAGCTATTTGGAATCTCTGTCCAATGGCACATTCCTCTTTAGATTAGTGTGCATTCACTTCAGAGCTGACAGTAGCTTCTAAATCTACACAGCCTCTTTCTCTAGGAGCTATTAGACTTACTCTTTCAAGGGAGTGAATATGGCAAAAATAAAAAAAACCCACACTTTTTTTATATAAATAAAAATGAGGTCAGTGTACAAGTGAAGATGGTGAATCCCCATCACATCCTGTGATCTGTGGATGTGTGAGTGCCTTTCCAAGCCCTGGGAAGATAGTTTTCATAGTGATACTGAAGCCAGCCTTGTATATTCCTTCTGTCTTCATTATATTTGAGTTTCCACCAAGTTTGCTTTAGGTTCTAGTGTCAAGAAATATACTTGTCCTTTGTGTAATCTCCAATGAGAGTTACATAGTTTTCTGTGTGAAGATAAAATAGCTAGCATGTGTTTAGATATTTCACTTTTTAAAAAGCATAATATCTAAGATTAATAAAATTTAAAAGGAACCAAATAGAGTTAAATAAGCTCCTGTGATTTGAAAGGAAGTAAAGTGAGTATGTCCAGAAAATGAAATGCATGTGAGATTTATATTGATTTTCTACTACTTGATTAGATCCTATAATAATGTGTTCTGAGGCCTCTTCCTTGGATCTTAGATGTTGTCAGCCACAAAGGTGGGATCAGGGTGAGGGTGAGGGAGTAATGGCCTTGAAAGGAGATTGAAAAAAGCAGTGGTATTTACGATCAAGTGTTGTTCTTTGGAAAATCACATTTATTTTCGAACTTGTAGCAGGTTATTTGTTAAGTGGCAGAGAGGATCCGAATTCTGAGGGAAATTCAGTTCTGATAGCACTGCTTATCCTCTGCACGAAGCCTGCAGATAACCTTGTAATTTACAGCAGCGCGTTCAGACTGTATCGTCCTGATTGCCTATTCCGGAAGGACTTGAGCCTCTCTCTGTTACTTTGTGCTTTAATGGGCCAGCTGCGTGCATGTGAAAGCAGTAAGGGAAACTTGGAGAGGCTGTCGTCTTTTGGATGCTTCCTTGAGATTGAGTGGGTTTTTTCCTCCTTTCTACACTGCCCTCCTTCCCCTCTCTCTATGTAGTTGAATTTTCGATGTGGAACCAACCCATGTGGCTATAATGTTTTATACATTTAAAATGAGTGGGAAAAAAAATAAAAAACATGCTTAAATGGTATTTCCCATAATTGAATGAACTACAGCTCCATTTAGTAACATTAATATGAAAAACTCTGAGAATCTCTCAGGTTAAGATTTTCTCTCTAAGCTAAACAGAACTTTCCCCAGGTCACAGCCTGTGTCCTGCCACCTCCACTTAGCACCGTAAATGCATCTATTAAACAAATGCATGCACAGTACTTCGGAAATCCACAAACGCTGTTTTCTCTCCCTGAGTAAATAAAACACTGCGTTGGCCAAAAGGGACGTTTGGGAACTGAAAACCCGAACAAACATTTTGGCCACCCCAGTGCGTCAATCTTGGGTTATTTTGATAGCTCTAAGCAGTCTCTTACCTGCTTACCTTTGAAGTATCTTGCCTTTTTTAGGGCAGATGGTGGGACTGGGGCACTTAGGGAAATGTGCCAGGCCTCTCGCAAATCATTCATGATGCCAAATGAACATTGTATTTGACATGGCTATTTATTTTTTTTATCAAGTGTGAAGAAGTCTAAAATAAGAAGTTATGTCTCGTCCTGGCATTGGTAAGTCATGCTGAAGCTGTGAGAAAGTCAAGATGGAGAGGACTCGGTCTTGTTTATGCTGCATAGGCAAGGGGATTCCATAGCAGATGTGCTGATGGGTGTCAGATGAGGAAAAGAGCCATGACCTTCCAAGACGGGTTTAGAAACCATGGAGTGGGCCACAGGGAGCTGGAATCCTCATTTTCACTTTTCACTAGACTGGCTCTCCCTTTGTTACCTATGGTCAACTTAAGAAAGAGCAGTTGGAGAATTAATAACTCAATGATCATTATTAATACTGTGACAGGGCAACTAAGAAGGAGAAACGTGTCCTAAATCGAACTTGTAACAGTTCAGTATTTCTTTGCTGAGTGGGTAGATGACTCAATGCACTTGGTATAATACATTAGAATTGCTCTATTAAAACTGGAAAATGTGTCTTAATATTGTACCATTGCAGTCAGGAATGGTTTATTTTTGTTGCTGGTAGTTTATTTCCAAATCAAACATAAAGCCTGAACTGAAACATTACTTGTCATTTACTGGACAGACAGCTGAATGAACAGAGAAGGTAACTGAATTTATTCTACAGCCGTCAAAGCCTTGGGTTTGAAGGCTTTGTGCTTGTTGCAAAACTCTGCTGCCAAAGAGACTTCAGAGAGACTTCAGTGTCTCAACAGCGGGACCCACTCTATTGGTGGGTCCACTCTACTGGGCTTTTTATTAACTTGAAATTTTAAATTCATCATTCCTTATTCTGAATCCAGTTCAACAAAGGGTTGTTATTTGGGTCCTTTGCTAGGGCCTGGAGCTTTGCTAAGTTGAGCTATAGGTTAAAATGTTTATCATCAAAGAGGAAATTTTGTCTATGTTAGGTATTTGTGAGGAATGAGGAATCCCTGATAAGGGCTGAGAAATAGGAATAGGCACTCAGCTGCTAAAGAGATAGAATGAGCAGGCACATCCCCCTGAAGGCTTTACCCATCCTTTGGGGATAGTCTGACCTTTGAAAAAGCTTTAGTGGTCAGATTTCACCACCTTTTCTCTTGCATCCCAATCTGATGAAGTCTCATGCATAACAAAAATGGCACATCAGGGTCCTTTTATTTAACTCTGACAATGCCCACTAGAAAATTGTAGAACAAAGTCTGTTCCTTAGCCACAGGGCTATTCTTGCAGCGACCTAAGGGTTTGAATGTCAGTGCTCTTTCAGTACTAGACTACTAAGAGTTATTTCAGCTGAGAAGGTGAAATATGGGTAGTTTCCATCTATTCAGCACTCTTTTTTTTTTCATTCTTACACAACTTTCAAAGAAAGTTTCCTTTGGTGTTTGTAATGTTGGGATGACCCGAGGCTAGCAGTTGGCTAAACTGTTTGCTGTAGTTTCGCCTTGGGCCAGGTGAGTCCCAGCTGGGGGGCCAGGAATCTGCTGTTTGTATTTTTCAGTGAGTGGGCTCTTGTGTTGGAATACACTAACCTTCTGACCTTCAGCATTTATAGAAAGAATTATCTCACAGTATTGGGGAAAAGTAAATGAAATGGGGTAGTGGTGGAGTGTATGTGGGCTATGGAACGAGGACTCGAGCTGGGGGCTAGGAGGACTGCAGGAAATGACCTGCAGGTGGGTTTTTAACACAACACCTTTTTCAGGTCTCTTTGCTCAGTCGCTTCAGTCGTGTCTGATTCTTTGCGACCCCATGGACTGGAGTCATCTGTCCACAGGATTCTCTAGGCAAGAACACTGGAGTGGGTTGCCATGCCCTCCTCCAGGGTATCTCCTTGACCCAGGGATTGAACCCGTGTCTCTTGCATCTCCTGGATCACAGGCAGATCCTTTACCGACTGAGCCACCGGGGGAGCCCCGCTATTGGAATAAAGGAATTCATAGTGGATTTTGGTGAATTAAAACAGAAAGAGCAGGAAAGTCATCTATACCAAAGTAAAATAACCCTCTTAATCATGAATGAACAGCTCTTTTGCTGTTTAGTTGCTAAGTCGTGTCTGACTCTTTGTGACCGCATGGACTGTAGCCTGCCAGGCTCCTCTGTTCATGGGATTCTCCAGGCAAGAATACTGGAGTGGGTTGCTATTTCCTCCTCCAGAGGATCATCTTGACCCAGGGATCGAACCTGCATCTCCTGCATTGGCAGGCAGATTCTTTACTGCTGAGCCACCACTTTGCAGAGTGAGGATTTCAGTCCACCTGGCCTACCTCAACTTTGAAGCTGACTGTCTTCCTAGCACACTGCCTGGTTCACCTCAGGCCTCAGAAAAATTGAATTAAATGTTATGGTGACTCCAGGGCCTCTGGGTATTCATTGTTTTATTTCCCTTCTCTGTGGGTTTCTGAGTAATATCTTACTGTTCTGAACTGTCCTCTCAGTTGGCTTTCCTTTTATTTATGCCCTTTCTCAAGCAGCCCTGAAGAGTACCTTTCAACAAAGGAGAATCAAGACATCTGTATAAATTTGTATAATGGCAGCAGAGACATAGAGCAGAATAGAAATAAAGTATAAAAATTGGCAAACTTATGAAACATAAAATGATAAGATTATGGAGAAGAAACTGTAAGGACAGTAGGAAATTTATTTTTTTCACTATAATGGAAACAAAGTGTCTGTTCATAAATTTTAAAATAATATCTAATAAATATGCTGCAAGAGACTTCTTTTTAAAGAATGTATTGTTCTGGTCAGGAAAAGAAAAAAAGAACTGTAATAGTTAAAAGGTCTGTGCATAGTGTGTTTACATAGGAATTATGGCTTTGGAGGCAATGTTCAGATAATTAATTATGTCTGTACCTGAATAGGTAAAGATGTTTCAGGCCATTAGAATTTGTCTTGGGAGGAAGAGTTATACTAAGATCAAGGAGGTTTTTCAGGTGGATATATTGGATTTCATACTTTAGTCATAACTCTTGAACATGTTGAATAATTTTGACCAAATTTGTAATAGCACAATACGTGTCTTAGATTCAACCCTGTGGTTTGATGTGCAGTATTTAAACAACCAATAAAAGCCAGTCCATTTCCAAATGAACATATTTCTGTGAATTAAAGTGAATTACAGTGTATTTTAAGTGGATAAGGTGGCTAGTGGTATATGTCCATATTGAATGAGAAGGTGTGGTCAGTTTTCCAGTCTTCTAATATATATTTTGGATTAATTTTATCAGAGATTATGAAAGCTTAATTTACCAAAACTGTTTTTTTTCCCTTAAGTCCCTTCATCAACTAGAGTTGTTTTTCTCAGGCAATTCTAAAATCCTACAGAAAAAATATAAATGAAATATTTACAATTAGAGAAAGTACCTTATTGATTCTCTAATTTTATTTCCATTAATAAAATTTCAAAATATATGAAGGCTTAAACATGAATATACGTGGCTTCTGGGGAAGTTTATGATCAAATACACAATCAGTGGGGTCCTATGTAGTTTTCAGGGTTGGTGTTAAGCAGGCTTAGAAAAACTGCTGGCTTCTCTGGTTTTCAGAGATCTTTTCTACAAATGAACTAGAGTCTATTACTCCCTTACTCATGATTGCAAACGAATTATATTTTTCAGTTTTGTGTGTGTGTGTGCAGTAAATTGTGGCTATTGGGCAGCTACTTACAAACTAGGGTGTGGAGAGTTCAATGTTATCTTTTTTTAAAGCTAGTATAACTAAAAGTTATTGGCTACGTGAGTTTCTTTTGAAATGACTTATACTGAGTTTATTATGAGACATTAGGGGGTTCTGTGTTCTGTCATAAGCTAAAATTTGTTTTCTGTCCACAAAGCTTGCCTCACTGTGCCAGACCTGGTTGCAGGATTCAAAACTTATTTGATGCCCTCCTGGTGCTAATCATATAGTCGAGAAGACACCTAAAATTATCCTGAGATGACTATTTAGAGACTATTTGATATGGCTGATCATCATTGAATTAAATTTCCCAGAGAACTGGGATGTCCACGCGTTCCTCTTGTTCCTATTGCACAAGTACAGATGGCTTTTTAGTGGGATGGACTCTATGGCAAAGATAATGTCATTGGGTGCTTTTATATTTCTTTGTTTTTGGTTTAGTTATTTTACTTCCCTAACCCCTGTTTTTCAGTCCCTGTCAGAAAAAGCAAGGGTTTTCTTAGGAAATAATTCAGCCAGGTTTAATTGCCACTCAAATGGAGACAGCACACAACCCACAGTTAAAGCGAGAGTATCACCCTGGGGATTGTCAGCAGGCCAGCCATGGGTTGTCCTGCGTGAGGAATGTATGCTTGAAGATACAGTATAAATTATAGACTTTGGGTAACGTGAACACATCTCCATTGGATGGATGCTTGCAAACATTCTCATGGTTGGTGAACACTTAGAAGAAGCCTCATACAGGGGTAACTAATGCTCAGGTACTCATTTTTCTACTTCTTAAAGAAACACGTTAGTAAAAACAAAGAAATCAGAATGAAAATGGCAAAGGGATCAAACCGATGAAGCTAGACCAGAGTTAAAGTCCAGAAATGCATTCTGGAAGGCTCTGCCTAATCACATTACAGGTAGTCTGCAGATTTAGCCCTGAGTTTCCCTGTAGCCACAGGAGAGGAAACATGATCAGTTACAAGATTCAGTTGTAAAATAGAAATATGTCATTTCTTTGCACAAGCACAATTGTTGCAGCTACTCACAAGGAAGAAATTCCTCCTCGTGAAGGGTCAGCTGGGTGATGACAGTTTAACTTTACTTTGGAAAAGCCAGATTTCTTCTTGAGCCTTTTCTAGAAATAGTTCTGTTGATTATTGAAGGTGGGGAGCATTGTAAGACATCACACTTTATACATCTAGAGGGATTTCCTGGCCTTCCTCCTGGGAGTCAGTCGTCTAAAATCCCAAGAGCAAGTGAAAGAAGCATAATCTCTGCTGTTTGCCTGTTATCCCTTTGGTGGGTTTGTGTTGCTGGGTGACCCTGCAGTGTCCACCATGAGTCATTTCTTAAATTCTTTAAGGAAAAGAATGAGAGACTTCCTTGGTTGTCCCATGGTTAAGAATCTGCCTGCTCATGTAGGGGACACAGGGTTGATCTCTGGTTTTCAGCTAAGATCCCACATTCCTTGGGGCAACTGAGCCCGTGAGCCGCAGCTACTGAAGCCCGCAAGCATGTGGGCTGCAGCAAGCACGGCCTGTGCTCTTCAACAAGAGAAGCTACCAAAATGAGAAGCCCCTACTCACCACAACTGGAGGAAACCCAGGTGCAGCAGCGAAGACCTGGTGAAGCCAAAAATAAATAAACAAATGGGAAAAAAGTTTTTTGTTTTTTAAAGAAGGAATGATTGTTGCTTTGTACATGTTGAAATGTACAGGTATGACAAAATCTATGTAGGAGAAATTCTTAAAACCCTAATATTGGTCATCAAACTCCAGAGGTGAAGCTCATCCTCACATCCTGATAAAAATTACACAGTCTCTGTAGGCAGTTATTGAATTTATCTGAACTAAATCTCACAGTGTTAATGATGACCAAGGTAAGGGAGAGAGTCGCTGCTTTGGGTCAGGATAGATGTCCTGTCTGAACATCTTAATGATGCCAGAGTTGATTTTCTTTCTAGGTTCATAAAAGCGTTTGCAATCTGTAGGATGTTTTTGGATTTTTTCTGGTTTTGGTCAGCTGCAGAGCTTGCCAGTCAATCTCTGAAGGAGCTCTGGTCAGACCTGAGTTACCAGAGGAGTATGTTTCTGAAAAACGCCCAGTGACCTGAGGCATTGAATCTGTAGCCAGGGTTGGCTGTCTCATCAACCACTAGTTTCCAGAGAAGACTGCAGAGAATCTTGGAGAGGGGTGTAGGAAATGGAGTGAGAGTGTGTGGCAGGTCTGCCCTGACGCCCAGAGCCTTGTGAAGAATTCTCTCTGCCCTTGGTGAATGGCCTGTGTGTATGAGCGTACGTGTGGTGAGGACAACTTCAAACCTCTTTTTTCATCTATATACTTTGACAGAGAAGTTGAAAGGAAAGAGGAGCCTCAAAGTCAGAGAGGAGTGGCAAGGGAAAGTCACTCTGCCTCACATTTGAATATTTCCATGGATAAAAAAAGATCCCCTTGTGTACATATCACAGCTGCTTCCTCCTTCCCCTCAGGTAAATCCGTTGGCCCTTGTGGAGTTGCTTGTGTGATTATTAATAATAACTTCCACTTACACAGACACTGGGAAATCTTTGCAGTGGAATAAGTGACCTGAGAACTACAGAGTCTGGTTGTATCTCCTCCCACTCCCAATAACCTAACACTAGACCCAGAACTTAATAGTTGCTCAGTAAATGCATGTTGGATTGATTTGATTTTAGACACTGGGAAAACAGTCCTTGGGCTGTTTTTGGAAGAGGGGGCAAACATCACTGAGTGGAATCCCCAGAGAGTGCTGGTCATGCCTGGGTATTCCAGTGGCTGTGACTAAAGCTTGACACATGTGAACCTCAACTAACAGGAGGAGTCTTGCTGCTGCTGCTAAGTCGCTTCAGTCGTGTCCGACTCTGTGCAACCCCATGGACGACAGCCCACCAGGCTCCTCTATCCCTGGGATTCTCCAGGCAAGAATACCCTACAGATGGACAATTTGATTTTAGTAAAATGAAATCAGAAAACCTAACCAGACCGTGGATCTGGCAGTAAACGTACTAATTAAATGGTCTAGTTTTTATTATCTTACATAAGACCCAAATTCAATCCCTGGATCCGGAAGATGCCCTGGAGAAGGCAGTGGCTACCCACTCCAGTATTCTGGCCTGGAGACTTCCACAGACAGAGGAGCCTGGTGGATTACAGTCCATGGGGTCGCAAAGAGTTGGACATGACTGAGCGACGAACACTTTCAGTTTCACTTATTTAGTATGCTAGATTGATTTGCTTTTTGTTGATATTGTTTGTTGATATTGTTTGTTGATATTTGATTAAAATCTGAGAAGACCATTTGTAAGTTTTCTGATTTAGGAAGGAAAACGGATGCTTCTCATTACTAGTTTAGATGCATTTGATGAAGATCAGTACTTATTAAACAATGTGCTGGTTGTTGGATTGGCCATATGTGTGATTTTGCACTCTTGTGTTCTTGGAACTTTACTCTTCAAAATGGTAAGACATACATTTCTGTGGTTCTTCCTTATTCCCTCCCAGACATGGTGCTGTGCTGGGCATTGGAAGTACAGCAGTGAGCGTGACATTGAGTAAAGTTGTGGGATACATGCATGCATGTGCACTCACTCAGTCATGTCTGACTCTTTGCTGCCCTATGGACTGCAGACCGCCAGTTTCCTCCATCCATGCAATTTTTATGCCAAGAATCCTGGAGTGGGTTGCCATTTCCCCCTCTAGAGAGCCCTCCCAATCCAGGGACTGAAACCGAGACTCCTGTGTCTCCTGCATTGCAGGCGGATTCTTTACCTCTCAGCCACCAGGGAAGCCCAGAGTTATGGGATACTGGGTCACAGATGTGTACAAGTGGTCTTTGTGTATTTAAAGAACATTACCCAGGAAGACCCTGGAGAAGGGAATGGTTACCCACTCCAGTATTCTTGCCTGGAGAATTCCATGGACAGAGGAGCCTGATGGGCTGCAGTCCATGGGGTCGCAAAGAATCAGACATGACTGAGTGACTAACACACCCAGGAATACAGAAGGCGAGGCTCCACACTGTTGGCTCCACTACTAATTAGCAATGTGATCTTGAAAACATGAAGCCTCTTTGGATTTGTTTGCCTTATGACTCATGACTGGATTGGGGTCTAGATGAGTTTCCAAACTTCAGTGCATGTCAGAATCAGCTAGAAAACTTATTTAAATGACAGTTCCTGGGCTTTACCAACAGATGATCTATTGCAGTAGGTCTGGGACAGAGCCCAGAATTTTTTTTTTTTTTGCATGTTTTGTTCGGATGGAAGTGGTCTGTGGGTCACACTGTCAAAAACACCTGGTGTAGATCAGTGATTTTCAAACCATGGGAGGTGTCCCACTAATGAGTCATGTAGTCAATTTACTAAATTTTGAAATGCCTTTAAAAATGATATAGAAGAGTAGAGAAATTAAAGGTAGCTTCCTTGGTGGCTCAGATGGTAAGGATTCTGCGTGCAATGCAGGAGACCTGGGTTCACTTCCTGGGTGGGGAAGATCCCCTGGGGAAGGGGATGGCAACCCACTCCAGTATTCTTGCCTGGAGAATCCCACGGACAGAGGAGCTTGGCAGGCTACAGTCTAGGGGGTTTGCAAAGAATCGGACAGGGCTGATCAACTAACACTTTCATTGAGCAAAGATAAATAAAATTAGAAAGCCATTATCTATATTTTGAATAGTTTGTTACAGCAGAACCCAGTTCCAGGAATCTAGAAAACTATTCAGCCTATTCTCTGCTGATTGATTTGAATGTGCAAATAGATCTGGAATTCATCTCATTCCTGCAGCACTAAATATTTCAAGAAGATGAATTTATCTGGGTTTTAATATGCACAGTGCCACCTGACCTACCCTTGGATAGAAGAGCTGATCTCATCCTTGCAGGGGAAACTTCCCAGTATCATAACATTGAGTAAGAAGGTCCTTCCTAAGACTTGTCTTCATGAATATAAGAAGAAGCCCTGCTCCCTTCCACTTGTTGAAAATGACTTGGATAACATGGAAATTACAGTCCCAGGCCAAAAATAACACCAGAGGCAAACTCACAGCCACAAGATCTTCTTCCTAAAGAAAGTATTTGTTGAAAGGAGCTGTAGATAGTTATTCTGGAAAACTGAACATCTCTCTTTGCTAGTATTTGCCCAGTGTGTGTCTTTTGGATGAATGTTCTATTGGACCACTTCAAGTCTAAGATGCTAAGTAAGACCTTTCTTTCATTCGTTTGATCACTTATTCCTTGAAGGAATCATAGCCTTTAATTTTTAATTTTTTCCCATCAGTGAATGTTTTTAACTGATGAGAATGATAATAGGAAGAGAGTAAAGTTTTGTGACAATAAGATGTTAGATTCGGAGGCAATTGGCAGAAATCAATCATTTAATTTATTATAGATACTCATGTGTGTGTCCAAATGGGAAACACTGTCTTCAAAGTAACTGCTGATTTTGTACCCATTCCAAAGATCTTGTCGTGGCTTAAAAACCAGAGTGTCTATAGCCAAACACTATTTGAACTTTTTTTTTTTTTTTTTTGCCTGCAGAGTCTAGTTATGAGCCTCCTAAGAAAACCAGTTTCATTACTTTTATGGTCACACCTCATTTTTATGAAAAACAGTATTACTCAACATGATTACCTGCCTTACTTGGCAAGCGTGGCTCTGAATGTCTGTTGATTGCATCCTGGAATCAAAGACAGCTTCAAAGAATGACAGTGTATTATCACCAAGCTATTTAAATAGGAGTTCAGAAAGAGGAGTTTCAAACGTACATGAGCAACCCTCTTCATTGTGTCGCTGGAAGAAGTACAAGTTTCTAAAGATGACCATTCCAAAAGACTGGTACTCTTAAATATAACATTTCTGAAGAATTTGTTTTAAAACAAAACTTGGTCACACTTACTCCATTTTGACTGATAAGTTGCCAACAATGGTCCAAAAAAGACCGAAGAAATGGTTGAAATTTAGGCCAGTTTCACCAGTGACAGAAATCCAAACAGGGTTTGTCTATGATTCCTCCAAAGCATGAATGCTTGGTGAATAAAAATCACCTTTTTCTTTTGCTGGTGAATGCTGGTATACAGGCTGATCTATTCTCTAGCTGCATGTTTGTGGCTCAGCTAAAAGTGTGGTGCCTGAACAGTAAGCGGGAAGGGGGACTGCCTAGGCAAGACAGGACTTGCTCACAAACTAGATAGATTGCCATCAAAGCCTTTTCCAGTGAACAGAAGAGATGCATATAATGAATATGGCCTTTGCTAGCATAAGAAAAAACAGTCAAAATTCATAGCTGCTTCCATAGCGACAATGCTATTTTTCAAGTATTGTTAGATCCTAAGTACACCCTTCCCTCAAAGACATCCATGTGTCAAGACAGCTTTCAGAGTAGTTATGGAATACTTGTGAAGGTTTTTAATTAAAAATTTTCCCTAGAGATAGGCTGTTTGATTTACATTATTAATAAAGTAAAGATGTCTGCAAATAAGAGGTCTCAAAAATTAAGGCTTTAGGATATCACTTATATGTGGAATCTAGAAAAAAAAAATAAAACAAAGCAGTACAAATGAACTTATTTACAAAACAGAAATAGAGTCACAGGTGTAGAAACCAAGTTTATGGTTACCAGGGGGAAAAGCGGTGGGGGTGAGGGGGTGGCAGGGGGGTTGCAAGGGAAGGATAAATTGGGAGCCTGAGATTGACATATATACCCTACTATATATAAAACAAATAAGGGCCTGCTGTATAACACAGTACTCTATATTGACCTAGATGAGAAAAGAATCTAAAAAATGTATGTGTATATATATATGTGTATATACATATATATATATGTATAACTGATACACTTTGCGGCACAGCAGAAACGAACAGCATTGTAAATCAGCTATACTCCAATAAAAGTTAATTTAAAAAAATAGAACTTAGAGGATTGCCGTCTTAATTGAAACAGTTTAAGCAGGGATTTTAAGTTGGGGATTTTCAACAATTCACTAAAGGGATTCTTGGCATTTATATGTGTGATCTGATTTTAGATATTTGAGCTCACAATTTAGAATGATCAAGTAAAAGAAAAACTTCAGTTATCCATAGGATACACTGAAGTTTCAGCAGACATTTCTTGTGAGAGAGGCCATTTTCAACATCAGCATCTGCTAGATCCTCATTTACCTCTGCCCCTAGCCCCTGACGTTGCCACCTTCCATCTAGGAAGGATGAAAGAAGATATCTTGTTAGGCAATATCTGAATTTGGGTAGAAGGTCTAATGAACTGTGTTAGAATAAGGCCAAGTCTGACCAGGGACAAAACATTGTCGTGCTCTGTATGGGAGACCTCAGTTGGTCTTTCTCCCCGTCCGTCCCAGAGTCTGTAGTTCAGCAGTTGATTAAGGTGGTGACAGTAGCTTTGGGCCTTGCCTAACCACACAGCCTATTCTGAGCCATAGCAGTGGGTTTGGACTGTTCCCCCATGGTCTGAAGAGAAGCTGACCCTTCCAGAAACTTTTGCTCACAGACCCTGTCTCTGTGGTGTGGTGGCTACTGAGACTTTGGTCCACCACTGAGATGATTCAGGGAAAAGAGCCTCCATTGGAGTTACTGTTTCTCTGCCACTCTCTGGGGTCTGCTGGACTTAGCTGTCTGAGTTTGACATAGGTTTTGCTCTGTTGGGTTTGGGTAATGGCCCTCAGACTACTCCTACCCACCTCAGAAATGGTGATCAGAAGGTAATTGAACTTATCAAGTGCTTTTCTTCTGTAAATTCATTCATTCTGCAGATACGAGTTTTCTCATTTTGTTTCAAGATCTGCAGGCAGTCCCTGGGCTGGGGTGACTTCATGCCAGTTGGTGGAGGATCAGTGAAGGGGCTGAGGTCACCCTGGTTGCATAGCTAGTCTTCAGGGAGACTAGTGGTGAGGTTATTTGGTCATGCCATCTCCCTTTCTTGTTCTGTTATTGCTGGTCTGATTGTAACAGTAAGAGAATGAGTTCATTTGAATGACTCTTATTATAAAACTACAGCTTCTTTTATTTTATTGTGTGTGTGTGTTTTTTTTAACAGTCCAAGTTTTCTCTCTATAATTAACTGCACTGTGGATTCTTTCCGTAACTCTTCCATGGGGGCCTCTTTGTTATCTGGTGCTATCAAAGAGGTGAATCCATTTTAAATATTATTTATTTATTTACTTTAAAATTGATTTATTTATTATAATTGGAGGATCAATATGGTGTTGGTTTCTGCCATACGTCAACCTGAATCAGCTACAGGCATACCTATGTCCCCTCCCTCTGGAACCTCTCTCCCACCACCCACCCCATCCCACCCCTCTAGTTTATCACAGAGCACCGGATTTGAGCTCCCTGCATCATACAATAAATTTCCACTGGCTATCTAATTTTACATATGGTGTTGTATATATTTCAGTGCTACTCTCTCAATTCATACCTCTCTCTCCTTCCCACCATGTCCACAAGTCTATTCCCTATGTCTGTGTCTCCATTACTACCCTGCAAATAGGTTCATCTATACTATCTTTCTAGATTCCATATATATGCATTCATATATGATATTTGTCATTCTCTTTCTGACTTACTTTACTCTGTATAATAGGCTCTAGGTTCATCCACCTCATTAGAACTGGGTCAAGTGCAATCCTTTTTATGGCTAAGTAACATTCCATTGTGTGTATGTGCCACAATTTCTTTATCCATTCATCTGTCAGTGAACATCTTGGTTACTTCCATGTCCTAGCTATTGTAAATAGTGGTGCAATGAACAGTGGAATAAAGGACACTAAACAAGTTTAAAAGACAACCCTCAGAATGGGAAAAAAAATAATAGCACACAAAACAATTGACAAAGGATTGATCTCCAAAATATACAATCAGTCATTCAACATAATACCAGAAAAATGAGTAACCCAATCAAAAATAGGCAGAAGGCCTAAACAGACATTTCTCCAAAGAAGACACACAGATAATAAACATGGAAAGATGCTTAGTGTCGCTCATTATTTGAGAAATGCAAACCAAAACTACAATGAGGTATCACCTCACTCTGGTCTGAATGGCCATCAACAAAAAATCTACAAACCATAAATGTTGGAGAGAGTGTGGTGAAAAGGGAATCCTCTCGCACTGTTGGTGGGAATGCAAATTGATACAGCGACTATGGAGAACAGTATGGGGATTCCCTTAAAAAAAACTAGGAATAAAACTAATATATGACCCAACAATCCCCTACTGGGCATATACCCTGAGGAAACCATAATTGAAAAAGCTACATTTTATTTATGTTGTCTGTGCTGGGTCTTTGTTGCTGTGCAGACTTTTCTCTAGTTGCTGCAAGTGGGGGCTACTCCCTAGGTGTGGTGTGCGGGCTTCTCTCTGCGAGACTTCTCTTGTCGTGGAGCACGGGCTCTAGGCACACAGGCTTCAGTAGTTGGGGAGTGTGAGTTTTGTAGTTGCTGGGCCCAGGTTCTAGAGCACAGGCTCAGTACTTGTGCTGTGCAGGCTTAGTTGCTCCACAGCATGTGTGATCTTTCTGGACCAGGGACCAAAACCATGTCCTCTGCACTGGCAGACAGATTCCTTACCGCCTAGCCAGCAGGGAAGCCCGGGTGAATCCATTTTAAAAGGAAGGCGGCAGAATGGAACAGTCAGACAGTCCTGGGTCTGCAGAAAGGGCAGCGCAGGCACTCTTAGAAGTTTGGTCTTGGATTACTTAATCTTTTTGAATCTGAATTTCCTTAGGCACTCTAAGACAATAGGGAGGGATGGAATGCCTTACTAACTGGCTTTTGGTGAAGATTAAAATGAGAAAAAAGATTAAAATGAAGAAAATGAGAAGATAAAATGAGAAAAACGGTATCTGGCATGTAGCAAATTCTCAATACATGGTACAATTAATCCAGTGTTTAAATTTAGACTTTGTTAAATCAGTTTCTTGGGTTGATCTCTGTGGGGGAAATAACTGTTTACCAGCTTACCAAGCAGGAAGTACTGAATATTCATGGAATCCACGAAGTTAGAGCAAGAAAAGATCTTATTCATTCTACAATTATCTGTTGAAGATCTGCTACATACTAGGCTCATGAGATATGTCAGTGAAGAATACAGATGAATTCTTGCCCTCAACAAGTATTTACTCCAGCGGAGGGAAACAGATAATAAGTAAGAAACACTTTAGTAAATAAGTCAATTATGTCATTTGTTGGAAAGTGTTGTGCCATCGAGCAAAGAAAAAAAAATAGAGCTTAAAGGACATGTGATTTTATATCTAATTGAAAAGAATACATTTATTCAAATATTCCGTGGATTGAGGAGGCTGGTGGGCTACAGTCCATGGAGTCGCAAAGAGTCGGACACGACTGAGCGACTTCACCTTCACTTCTTCAAATATCTGAATAAATATGTATGGTTAGCCATACAGATATTTGAGGGAAGAGCATTCGAGCTTGGGGGAGGGGGATCAGCCAGCGCAGAGAGAGACCAGTGTGTCTAGAGGAGGTGAGCGAAGGGTGGAGCAGGAGGTGACGACACAGGGGCCCCAACATGTAGCTGCCTGGAAGCCGTGGTTGCTGTTCGGTCGCTAAGTCGTGTCTGGCTCTTTGCAACCCCATGGACAGCAGCATGCCTGGCTTTCCTGTCCTTCACTATTTTCCAGAGTTTGCTCAAACTCATGTCCATTGAGTCGGTGATGCTATCAAACGGTCTCATCCTCTGTCGTCCCTTTCTCCTCCTGCCCTCAATCTTTCCCAGCATCAGGGTCTTTTCCAATGAGTCAGTTCTTCACAGCAGGTGGCCAAAGTTTTGGAAGTTCAGCTTGAGCACCAGTCCTTTCAATGAGTATTCAGAACTGATTTCCTTTAGGATGAACTGGTTGGATCTCCTAGCTGTCCAAGGTTTTACTCTGATAGGGGAAGGTGAAGGGAGAGTTTTGAGAACAGGACTTACAGCATCCAACTTAGTTTTAATAGATCACTCTGGCAGATGCTCAGAGAGCAGCAGAGATGAAGAGAGAGCATAGATCTTGGAAATTATCACCTTTAACCCCTTCATGTTAGAAGAGAATTTGGACTCAGGCTTTGAATCTGGGTCTGCTGCTGTGCCCATCTTATGGGTATCAGAGATCCCCCAGGTAAGGAAATCTTCCACATATCCTATTATTCTTTGAGAGCCAGGATTAAGGCTTTGCAAGAAGGGTAAAGAAAATGCTGATTTCATTTATCTTACTAACAATGTATCTTTGGGGTTAGAAAGCTGAGGAAATTTTTGTAACCTAAAATTACTTTGGGGTTATTGGTCCATAGAGCTTTGGGTTGATGGATATTTCAAATAAGAGATGAAATTTCATTAGGTTGGCTGCAACATTTTATTAGACTTAAATGCTCTAGGTCTAGTTAGCTGTGAAGTTAGCTGTCAAGAAGTTTTGGAATCAAAATACTTCAGTGGTGTTAAAAAGGGAAGTTTGTGATAATATATCATTTTTACCTAAAGAAAGAAAACCTTGCTAAGGTATCTAATTTTAGACTGTTAGGAAAAAATAACTTAGTCTGGTAGATTTGCCTTCCTGTTAAGCCTTGCTATTTTTAACCTTGGTCAATATTCCATCCCCTCAGTCTTTCTGCTTTGGAGAACCCCAAAATGTCTTATATTGCATCAAGATGTACTTTTGTCTTCTCTTTTGCTTAACATTAAAACCTTAACATACATTGTTTAAAATAAGCTAATGTCTTTTTAAAAAAAACCCAAAAGCCAAAAAAAAAAAAAAAAATTTCTGCTACAGTTCTAATAAGCCCATGATTTTTTTAAATAAGGAGAACTGTAATAAATAAAGATTAATCAGTGCTCAGAGGCCAAGTTAATTCTTTGAAGGAGGGCTGATTATCTAATTTTGGATCTTCTTGATCTTTCTACTTCTTTTCTGTCATTTGACTACATTGTGATCACAAATCTGCCGGCCCCTTCTATAATTAGACTGAAAGAAGGAAAGAGATGAAATTTATGTTTGCCCATTTCATCCATTAATACAGTTTCACCATTTTGGGTGCATTTTCCCTCTGACTGGCTATTACATTTTAGCTTGATTGTATTCTTGAGGTGTTTGATCAAAAGTTGGCCATGAGAAAAACAGAATTCCTTCAGTCTTTAAAATAAAGCAATATTTGACATAGGCTGTCATTAGGAAATTTTTATTATGTTTCTGATAATTTTTAATATAAAATTCCTTCCCGGTTTTTTTCCACCCCAGCTTATAAGGAACCTAAGAAAGTAAATATGTCAATTTCAGATAAATGTGTGTTGGAGAGAATAGAAATTTCTTTAGTTTCAAGTTCTCCTTGTCCATTTTTTAACTATTTAGATGGAGTAGCAGTTTTAAATAATAAATCCAAATTTGCCTCCCCCATCAGTGAGATATTCATGACAAGTTCGGATGAGTAGGCAATATTGTTTACAGTGGAGCTGTCTGAAGTTTGAGAATGGTTTCTAAATTCAGCTCTGGAATGGTAATTAGTATAACAAATATCTCTGAACTTGAGCTGATGAGCATTATCTGTGGGGCTTTAGAAAGTATCTGCTCCATGAGTGTGAGGCATTCTGGAAGCCTGGAAGGTGTCTATTCATATACATGCATGTGTGTGCATACTTGTATGGATGAAAGTGTGTAACTGTCAACCACATACCCAAGACTAACCCTGACCAGAGGTATCAACCAAGAACAGGGGGAGGAGATCAGAGGCACGTTCATGGAAGAAGTCGAACAGGATGGCTTCGTTGGCTGATGGGTGGGATCTCAGGGGGTCAAGATTGTGGGAGAAGGAACGTCAGGCAGAGGAAAGACTGAGCAGAAGTGCAACAGTAAGGCGTGTGGAATATTGGTTGTTCCCATAGCTGATCATTCCCTCCTTGCTCTTATCCCTTCAGTGGGCTTTCAAAATCCAGCTCAAGCATCACCATGTCTTAGGTGTGTTCTGAAGGAAGGCTCTTGTGGATGGATGTGGGTACTGGAATCAGACATTTACTTGCAATGCTCTTGGTCAAGTTACTGAATAATAAGTGAAATTTATGTAACACTGTATACCAGGCAGCATTTTTAGTGCCTTGCATAGGTTTAGTCTTTAAAAATGACAGCATCCCTTTGAGGTAGGAACTACTATTATTCTCGTTTTACAGATGGGGAAATTAAGGGGCAAAAAGTGTGAGTAACTTGCTCAAGGGCTCACAGCTAGAAGCAGTACTGAGGGTAGAAGAGCAAAACTTGGACATAAAAAAGTATTATCTGAACCACCAATTTCACTGTAACCTTGATCAACCTAATTTGTAACCTTGATCACGGCTTATTTGTAAAGCCTTGTGATTGGATTTTCAGCACACTTCTTTAGCATGCAGTGGGCACTTGCGAATTGGAAATCATTGCTGTAATTAATAGTTCCTGTCTCCTTAATTTGATGGATACCTACCTCTCTTATGGACTTCCCATGTGGCTCAGTGGTAAAGAACCCACCTGCCAATGCAGGAGACATGAGAGACATGGGTTCAATCCCTGGGTTGGGAAGATCCTCTGGAGAAGGGCATGGCAACTCATTCCAGTATTCTTGCCTGGAGAATCCCATGGACAGAGGAGCCAGGTGGGCTACAGTTCATGGGGTCACAAAGAGTTTGACACGACTGACTTAGCATGCACTTGCGTACCTCTCTTAGAGCCTGCTTTCTCTGCACTATCATTGTTGATTTGTCTGTTTCACACATTGAACTGTAAGCTTCTTGAAGGTGGAATCTCTGTGCACAGGACCTGTCCACTGATGGCTCAATAAATGCTTGCTGAACGAATGAATAGATAACATGTTTGGACTGTCATGGGTGGTCTTGCTGCCCAGAAAGCAGCACTGTAGAGCAGTTCCTATCCAGTGTAAGATTTGAATCCAGCCCCTACCGTCTACTTGGCTTTGTGTCTTGTGCAAATTATTTATCTTCCCTTCAGTCTCCATTTCCCTCTTTATTTAATAGAGACCACAGAGTAGTTGTAAAGATTCAGGCAGATAGTTCATATCAGGGATTTAATGGAATGCCTGGTTTCAGATAAATAAGAAGTAACTCCTATTGTATTACTATTGAATAACTGCTAAAAGGCAGATGCTCTGCTATTCATTGGAAGCACAGAGGTAGAGATTCCTCCCCCATGCAGGGGCTTCATAGCTTCACAGAAGAGAAGAACTTCCACCAAATGCATTATAATGGGGCATGTTAATATACAACAGTGACATGGTTCAGATAAACTATGGGGGAAAGGAGAAGCGTGGTCATTTTCTTGATGGTGATATATCCAGGTTGGATTTTGAAAAATGAATAAAAGTCCTTAAGGCAAAGCCAAATAAGGCCCTCAGACATCAGGATATTGGACTTAATTGAATAGGCAATGGGGAACTAGTAAATTATTTGAGTAAGAGGGTGACATCAAAAGAACTTCCCTTTAGGAAGATTATTCTGACCAAATTACATAGGATGAGTTAGTAGGGAGAAAATGAGGAAATAAATATCACATAGACCTTTAGTGGAACCTCCTACATGGCATAGAAGTCCATTCTGCAGCAACCCTTAGAGGTGGCCATCTAGCTATCTATGTTTGAACACACCCAGCAAGGGGAGGTTCACTGCCTCTTTTTTTTTTTTTTGGTTCACTGCCTCTTAAGGCAGCTCCTTCTTTCCTTTTTTATCCCCTTCTTCCTTCCTCTCCTTCCATGCCTTCATCCACTTATCCACCCAATATTCACCTTCCATCTATCTGTCCACCCATCTATTCACTCATCTACTCTCCCATCCATCCACCCACCCACCCACTACCCACCCATACACCCACCCAGCTACTCTTCCATGGACCCACCTATCCATCTCTCCATCATTTCTTAAGTGTTTCCTTTGTGCCACTTGCTGGACTTAACAAGAGTACAAGGCGAATACAATATTGTCCTGCCCTTGAGGATCTCAGAATCTTGAATGATCACATGTCCTTTATTGAATAATTTTTGTTGTTGGAAAATTCCTTTTTCTTCCGCTTAAGCCAAAATCTGCTTCCTTTTGAGCTTCTCTCCTACTGGGCCTACTTTTCTCATTGTTTCTTCTAAAACACATTAAGTGTACTCTTCTTTTATGTGACTGCTTTTATTATTTTAAAAATTGTATCATGGAGCTTCTGAATTCTCTCTTTCTTTGGAAAATCTACTTCCTTTAAAAATTTCTCATAAGGTAGGATTCATAATATTTAAAGACTTTTAGAGATGAATGGTACTTTAGAAGTCAGTTAGAATTTATATCTTAATCCTCATCACTTTACAGGTAGGATCTAAACCACAGGTAAGTTGTGCCTTGCCTAAGATCACAGAGCTAGGCAGTGGCAAAACTTGGAGGACTCAGACTTTAGGTGTCCGTACTCACAAAACTACTGCCTTCTCAAACCTTCTCTCCAAATAACCCTTCCCAAACATTTTATAAATTTTCCCTATCTCTCATAAAATGTGGAACCAGAAGTTGAGTGTGGTGTTGAGAATAACAGTGTCCTGACCTTGGGTGAGAGCTGTAATTAGAGTTAATAAAGCCCAACATTAACAGAGTGTGCCAGGCTTTGTGCCAGCCTCAATACCTGCATTTTCCCATTCAGTCTCCCAGCAGTCCTTCCAGGATGAGTTTACTGCTGCAGTTTGAAGATGGGGAAACGGCACTTGAAAGGGAAGTAATTTCCAGTCCATGGCCATGCAGCTAGTAAGTGGACGTGCTGGAAATGAAACTGAGGTCTTTCTGACTTCACAGTCATAGCAGGGCCATTATTGACCATAGTTTCTTAATTATATATTCATCTTATTTTAACTTTTTATTTTATATTGGGGTATAGCCAATTAACAATGTTGTGATAGTTACAGGTGAACAATGAAGGGACTCAGCCATACTATAAATATATCCATTCTCCCACAATCTCCCCTCCGATCCAGGCTGCCACATGACATTGAGTAGAGTTCCCTGTGCTATACAGTAGGTCCTTGTTGGCTATCCATTTTAAGTATAACAGGGTATACATATCCATGCCAAACTCCCTAACTATCCCTTCTTCCCATCCCTCCCACCAGCAAGCTTACGTTTGTTCTCTAAGTCTGTGAGTCTCTTTCTGTTTTGTAAGTTCATCAGTATCGTTTCTTTTTAGATTCTACATATAGGGAATGTCAAACAATATTTCTCCTTCTCTATCTTTGACTTGCTTCATTCAGTATAATAATCACTATGTCCATCTGTGTTGCTGCTGATGGCGTTATTTCATTCTTCTTAATGGCTGAGTAATATTCCATTGTATGTATGTACCACATCTTCTTTATCCATTCCTCTGTCCGTGGACACTGGGTTGCTTCCATGTCTTGGCTGTTGTAAACAGTGCTGCAATGAACATTGGGGTTTGTGTTTCTTTTTGGGTCATGTTTTTCTCTGAATATATACCTAGAGGTGGGAATGCAGGGTCAAATGGTAGCTCTATCTTTAGTTTATTAAGGACCCTCCACACTATTCTCCATAGTGGCTGTACCAATTTACCTTCCCACCAACAGTGTAGGACTCCCTTCTCTCCACATCCTCTCCAGCATTTATTATTTGTGGATTTTTTTATGAGAGCTGTTCTGGCTGATGTGAGGTGATATCTCATTGCAATTTTGATTTGTATTTCTTCAGTAGTAGTGTTGAACAACTTTTCATGTGCCCCTTGGCTGTCTATATGTCTTTTAACTAAATTTGTATCTTAAAGAAGCACTGGCTGAAGCATAGTATTTGTGAGCGTGTGTTGAACTTACGGTCATCTCGCATTTCTAAAATTAAAAAAAAAAATGTATCATAGTCTTTATTTTTTTCCTACTAAGTGTTGCACTGTTGTTTTTATCTGGTCTCATTGAGTGGAACAAGGCTCATGCATATGTTCTGAACACTTGACTGTGACTGCTGGCTCCATCCCATGTGATTGGGTCACATGTTCTCAGATGTCAATCCCGATCAGTCCTACTGACCTCACTGTGGATGTGAGATTAAATTGGACAATATATGAAGAAGGGCATTGTAAACAGGCAACTTAATGCTAATCCTGATCTTTTAAAATATGGATTGGGGCCTGCCTTGCCCCCGAGCTCTAGCAAGCTTGCTCCTGTCTGTTCTAACCTTACTCAGGTTTTTCCCCTTCCCAGAAATACCTCTTCCCTGCCCTCCTCTGCCCCTCAAAATAGGACCAGGTTGTTCACATTTAAATCCTAGCTCAGTGTGTGACCTCTGGCGAGATACTTCGCCTTTTCTAAGTCTTAGTTTCCCTGTCTGTAAAATGAGGATGGTAATAGATCCCACCCACTTCAGTGGGTGTTGTGAGGTGTCAGTACCCCCACTGAACACAGTAATTTACAAGTGATGAGCATGCCTTAAAAGCTGTTTTCAGTATTTGTGACTCTTTTTGTGCTTTAGTCATTAGAATTTCCCCCAACAAACTTACACTGAATTCTCTAGCTGTCCCATATGGTATATCACTGTAGAAGATTGTATAAAATCCTACAAATTTTCTGCATGAAGCAGCATTTAAAATCAGGGCTTTAATGCAGTGAGTAGCGTTGAGAAGGAAGAGGATAGGAGGTTAAAAGGGTCCAGGAGAAATGATTCTTTTTCGAAATGCTGTGGGAGATGATCGACCAGATAAGTTACATTAGAATAGCTTCAGATGGGAAGGAGGAGAGAACATGGGCAGGGCTGCTCATACTTCGTGAAATGAAGTGAAATGAAGCGTTAGTTGCTCAGTTGTATCTGACTCTTTGCGACCCTATGGACTATATTTCGTCAGGCTTCTCTGTCCATGGAATTCTCCAGGCAAGAATACTGGAGTGGGTAGCCATTCGCTTCTCCAGGAGATCTTTCCAACCCAGAGATCATACCCAGGTCTCTTGCATTGCAGGCGGATTCTTTACCATATGAGCCACCAGGGGAGCCTGGTCACACTTCTTGGTGTGTGGTAATTAACAAAATGCACCCTTATCTTTGCAAAGAATTGATCACTACTGAGCGACTAACACAGCACCCTTATCTTATCCCAGGTGGCACTAGTATAAAAAACCTGCCTGCCAGTGCAGGTAGATGTAAGAGACGTGGGTTCAGTCCCTGGGTTGGGAAGATCCCCTGGAGGAGGGCATGGCAACCCATTCCATTATTCTTGCTTGGAGAATCCCATGGACAGAGAAGCCTGGTGGGCTGCAGTTCATTGGGTCACAAAGAGTTGAACACAACTGAAGTGACTTAGCACACATGTATGCATGCACCCTTATCTTATATTCAACCTGATTTATGTTTATGTGAGCATTGAGCTGCATTTTTTTGTTGACTTAAAGTAATATTTTGTAGACATTTAAGCAAACATTTGTTAATTTGGTAGTTCTCCTTTCTTTCTGTATTCTGTTCATTTCCCACCCATCCCCCCCAGTTTGCAGTTGTTTCTGTAGGTCAGTGAGACCTATGGCCTACTACCATGCCTGTGATGGGTAAGGAGAACCTAGAGAAGGCAAGCAGCTGGGGCTGAGCAGACACTGGGCTAAGATCAGGTTGCCTTCTTGAAAATCCACAGGCAGGGAGTGTGGAGATCTTCGCACCACTGTTGGGGGACCAGACACACAAAAGGAAGGGGGACCTGCGGCAGGAGCTGTGATGATCCTGCCCTCTCCGATCCTCCTGCCCTCAGGCATCGCTGCCTTTTGCTTTTCCCTCTCTCTGTCTCCCCAGCCAACACACATTTGGTATCAGTGACTTAAGACTATACACACCATCACTCGTTCATTCATCAAACATTCATTGAGTGCCCACCAAATGCCAAACTCTTGGGTTACACAGATGAATTTAATACCCATTCTATCCTGAAGGAGCTCACAGTCCAGGTCTCCTTTGCTTATATCACCACTTGTGAAAAGGGCCCTGAACAAGTTGCTAACTGAGAAAATAAATAAATTCTGGGACTGGGGGGGCCCTGGAATCTTCTTGGCTCTTCTGTGGTTAAATGTGGTGCCTGCATCACTCTTCTCACTCCCACGTTAGTAATTGGTTGTAGGAAAGTTCTTTGCGCTGGGGATGACATAATTTTTTTTCTTAAAAAAAAAAAAGAAAGAAGGAATCTATGCAAGTCTCCAATTCTAAAATTCTGTGATTGTATGATTCCAACTTAAATTAGGAAAGCAGGCAGACAGTTTCTGAACGTGTTGCCATGGACACTGTGGATGTTGGGTTGAGGTGTCTGCTTAGTCATATTTGGTGCCATCTGGCATGAAAGAGTTTCTGGATTTTGGTCTGAGGGCAACTCAAGGTACCCAGAGGGATTTGCTATTCTTCCAGTATTCGGTTGAAAGGTCCTAGTGACTTAGCAGACCACCTGCCAGATATAATACAATACAGTATATTAAAAATATGAATGATTTTTTTTGGTGTAGTAAGTACATCATGTGGAATGGGATGCACTTATACTAAAAAATGATCTGTTGTTTATCTGGAATGCATATTTAACTGGTGATTTTTGGGGGGACGGGGTGCTAAATCTGGCAGCGTCTACCTGTAATCTGTGATCTTGGGAACACTTTGGTACAGGTAATATTGCACAAAAGTGTCTATCAGAAAATAAGAAAGTTTCCAGTCAATCAAGTCTGCCTCCTGTTCCACTGAATGTTCCTCACTCTGAGTTCCTCTTCGCATTTTACTGTTTGTGGAACTTTGATTAATGTTTCTCTTTCCTGCGCAGCTAATGAAGTGACGAACAACCATTCTATTAAAATCTTTAAAATGTCCATAAATGTAATTTATATTTCAATTAGCAGTCAGTTACTTATATTTTGAAAAGCAGGCTTCTTTTGACTAAAAAATATTTGGTGAAGTTTGAATGTACAGTAATTTATGAGTATTTTGTGGCTTTCTTTTTCTTATCTGATAAAATAGCTCTGGAATTTACATGAGGTCAGGACCTGTTAACTCCAGCACATGGCAGCAACTCTCCCCAAATACCAGATTTTTCTACAGTTCATCTTCGGTTCTCATTAGCCTTGGAGTATTTATAACTACACCCATTCATCATTCTTTCTTTTGGGAGCTGGTGCATCTGCGAGGAAGAAGGGAAAATACAGCCCTATGTTCTTGCAAAATTTATAGGCTTTTGGTGAGTTAAGATATTTGGTGAAGATAAAGGGATAACATGAGAGTTTTGCAAAATCTTTAAGATTATTAGGAACTCTTCTGCTTTGCTTTTCCTGGTTTTCATGAAGGAAAGTAGAGTATGGAATAATGAACTTGCTGGTTTTCGTGATTGTATTTGATATCAAAAGACAAATCTCAGAATAGTTTTTTACACCTTAATTCAGTCATGGAATTTTGGCACTAAAGCTCAGCATCAGTGGTATCCAAGTCAGACCCAAGAGGCACATGCTTTTGTTCTCTGGAGTCTGTAGAGTGAGGAACCATATGTAATGCTCTATTTCTGAACTGTCCTCAGACATAGTGGGTGAATTTTTCCACAGCCCTGGATTCACCCTTACTCTGGCCATTCCTCCGGCAGGTAGCTGTCTGCCGCAGCCCACGACAGCAGTGCCTGGCCGTCTCCTCTTGGCCTCCAGAGGAATGGCAGAGGTGACAGCCCTTCTGCTTGCAGGGGGAGGTGGGATGGGGTGGGAGGCGTGTGCACGGTAGTCCTCTTTGCCCCGGATCATCCCTATATGTCAGTCGCTTCAGTGGTGTCTGACTCTTTGCGACCCCTTGGACCTCTGCCAGGCTCCTGTGTCCATGGAATTCTCCAGGCAAGAACACTGGGGTGGGTAGCTAGTCCCTTCTCCAGGGGATCTTCCCAACCCAGGGAGCGATGCAGGCAGATTCTTTGCCATCTGAGCCGCTAGGGAAGCCCCTGCTCTGGTCCAAAACCATAGCCAAGGAAAACCCTTTTCCCCTGGTCAGGCTGCCAAGAGTAGTGCTCCTTGCTTTCTAGTGGGCTGGCAGGGGGAAAGTAGGTATGCAGAGGACTTTTTTTCCAGTTCTGTCTTTGCAAGGGACTGAGAAAGGACTGGTTTAAAACATGTAGTGCATACGTGATGTCCCTTGTCTTTGTAAAGTGCGGATCTGAATGTACTGCTTGCCTACAAAGTTTGCTCCCAATGATTCCCATAACCTATGGGAAGAATTCGTAAAAATCTAAGGATAGCAGCGTGGTGGGAGCCAAAGCCCAAGAGGGCTACAAGGGGAAAAAAATAGGATGTGAAGATGAGAATGATCCAACAGAAAGGGAGGTGCCGATGATGCAGGAAAAAAAGAGAACGATGCAGCAGAGACAGTGTTGGTAGATGAGAAGGGTTGGGGAGATTGGCCTTAGCAGAAGGAGTACTGTTGGCATTGTAACCAGCTGGAAGGCAGAGTATGTGGAATCAATGCAGCTAAGTTGGTGGAGTTATTGTAAACACAGGGTAAATCTTTCATCATGGCATCTCTTTTCTTTATTATGTAGGTAATAGCTATCGGTTGAGAGTAAAGGTTGAATCTGAGATGTGAGGAAATGGGAGTGGTCAGCATGGAGATTTGGAAGGTGCACACACATGGGGAGTGTGTGAGCATAAAGAGAAGTCATCACTTGTGTGGTCTGAGGCAGAGAGGCTTCGAACCCAGCCCTGCCCATCTCCTAGGAGCCCATGACTTAGCAACAGGCTTCGGTGGAGGTAGGAAAATCAACCTGACCTGTGCCACCCTGCCCCATTGCCCTGTTGACTGGTTCGTTGTGAGCCACTGTTTGCCTTTGCCTCCCCCCTGCCTTCCTGGGCCTTGTCCCGCTCCCTTACCCCTCTAGCAGGCTCTCTGCCTTGGTCATTTATTGATCATTCAACAGTGGCAGGCACTGGTCTGTGTGCTGGGAATGCAGCTGGACAAGGCAGATGAGGGTCCTGGAACATGTGTTCTAAGAAGGGGCAGCAGCCGTAATCAAGGAAAAAGAAACTGCCCACAAGATACGAAGTGCTGTGAAGTCAAGAAACTGAAGCAGTGAGGTTGGGTGACTGGGGTGTGGAAGGCGAAGCAATCTCAGAAGGTCCCTCCCAGGACAGGCCCTCCGAGTTGAGACCCGAAGGGTAGGAAAAAGCCGGCCATGGGGCATCTGTCCTCTGTGGGGAAGAGGAGATGAGATGAAAGAGCAGTCCCATGGGATGGGTGTTAGCATGGGCCGAAGAAATCCTCTCCCCGTTTTTGTTCAGGTGAATAAAATATTAAAATGTTTCAAGACTTCCCTGGTGGTCTAGCTGCCAGTACAGGGGACACGCGTTCGAGCTCTGGTCCTGGACGATACCACATGCCTCAGGGCACCTGATCCCGGGAGCCACAACTGCTGAAGCCCCCGCTCCTAGAGCCCAGACGCCGCAACAGGAGAAGACACCAGAATGAGAAGCCCCACGCACTGCAGCTAGAGAGTAGCCCCCGCTCACAACTAGAGACAGCCTGAGACAGCAGCGAAGACCCAGCACAGCCAGAAATAAAAAAATAAATAAGTAAAAAAAAAAAAAACAAAACACTTAAAAAAATGTGTCGGTCTCATCCCGGAAGGTATCTCTCTCTTCTCCCTCCTCTCTTTCCCTCCCTCTGCTACATTTCAACAACTATTCATTTCAGGAAGAAAAATCACCCTGGTAGCACAAAAAAGGGGTTTGGTCTTCGGATCAAGCCCACTCCAGGCTGAACTCAGAAAGTGGACCAGTGACACACAACCAAGGCTTTTGTTTCAGTAACACAAACAAACAGCAACAATAGGGTAAAAAAAAAAATTAAAACAACAACAACAATAGGGAACTACTTTCTCAACTAAGAAGTTTCACCCAAACCTTCTCCTGGCTCTTGTTTTCCCTTCTCTCTTAACTTGGTATGTTGCTTCATATCATGCCTGAGGATCTTTTTCATTTTTTCCTCCTGGTGTCACACCCCGAATGTAAAGACAGACAACGGCTGTGGGTGAAGGTGGGTTGGAGGGCTGGAGGTATCAGGTTGACTGTGTGCTTGTTGGGTGGAGCCCAGAGGAACTTAGGTTTAATTTGCAGCCATAATACCATTTTATGGGCTTTTCATAGTAAAGGGGGGGAAAAAAACAAGCTAGGAAGGCTAAAAAAGGTCACATTCATAGGTGCTCTCAAAATAGACTTTCTTCCTCATTGCTGATGCATGTCACATAGAACTTAGCTTTAATTCCAAACTCTGGGTTACCCTGGGAGTCCTGAGCAGGTACCATCCTGATAAAAATTTCACCCATCAGTTATATTTCACCTTCAGGGCTTTGGGGGCCAGAAGGGATCTCGGGACTTGTCTAGGTCACCCAGAGGAGTCCCTAGGCTCTCCTTGGCAGTGCTTTGTCTGGATGACTTGGTGTGGGCAGAGTAAACCAGCCCCTCTTGCCAGCAGCCCCTCCGTTACCGTGGTGCACTGCTTCCCAGCCTTTGCTCACTTCACAGGACCCGTAGAAAATGATCACCTTGGCTAGGCACATTGGGGTTCATAGACAGACTTGCTGAAGACTAGCGATGGCCAGGGAGCTTGGGTTGGCGCAGATGCACAGAGCAGAGGGTTTGTATCTTGGCGCATGTAGAACCCATTGGTAGTCTCTGGTTGGGAAGCACTCCTGATAGACTGTACTCCTTTTATGTGGGCCCCTTGAGAGTGGGTAGGCTGTGTTTGGTTGTTCTTGAATACTTTAGGCCCTTAAAAAGTTCTTTAGAACTGGGAGAGAGCCTAGGGAATATGGTTGCTTTCAATGCAACAAGGATGTCTTCAGTGAGGAATATTCAACAGCTACAGAGAATTCTTGCTAAGCTTCATTGATAAGTTACATCTTTGGGCTGCCTGGAGTCACACTGCTCAGGTTTGAGTTCTCATTGGCTGTTCCATCCTAAGCAATCTGCTTCATCTCTTGAGGGCATTTCCTCATCTTGGCCGTGAGGCTAACACTATTTGGTATGTGACAGAGTCCAGACCCTACCCCAGAGCTATCTGACTTCAAAAGCCTTTTTCTACGTCACTCCATTGAAATCTCTGTGTGGAAGCCTTTTATTAACACAAACACATTTATAAGATAGTGGAAAAGTCAGAGGTTGAATTTTTGGAGGAAAGATCTTGTGATTTAGTTAAAATAGATGTTGGCCAATAATGCCTAAATTTTTAAAGTGTTTGAGATTCCTCATATCAATACGTTATTGGGCTTAAGAGTTACAAAGGTGATCAAAATAAATATGGTATGAAAAAGTAGGAGAAGAAGTGAGCCTGATGATTTCTTAAGGTTTATGTGGTTGTTAACTTAGAAGAAATTTAAATGAAGTATATTAACATGTATGTGTGGAATGTAGAAAAATAGTATAGGTGACCTTATTTGCAGAGCAGAAATAGAAATACAGACATAAAGAACAAATATATGGATATCAAGGGAAAAGGGGGTAGAATGGATTAGAAGGTTGGAATTGACACATATACACTACTGGTGCTGCGTGCTTGCTAAGTCTCTTCAGTTGTATCCAACTCTTTGCAACCCCATGGACTATAACCTGCCCAGCTTCTCTGTCCATGAGATTCTCCAGGCAAGAATACTGAAGTGGTTTTCCATGCCTTCCTCCAGGGGATTTTCCTGACCCAGGGATCAAACCAGGGATCTCTTACGTCTCCTGCATTGGCGGGCAGGTTCTTTATCAGTAGGGCCACCTGGGAAAGTATGAAATAGATGACTGAGAACATTCTGTAGAGTACGGGGACCTCTAGTTGATGCTCTGTGGGGACCTGAATGGGAACGAAGTCCAAAAGGGAGAGGGTATCCGTATGTGTATGGCTGATTCATTTTGCTATGCAGTGGAAACCAACACAACGTTGTAAAGCAACTATATGCCAATAAAAATTAATTTTAAAAAATGAATTCAACTTGGTTACAAATCAATTTATCTAAAGAAACCACTACCCCTCCCAAATAATGTTAAACTTGTTTTTTACTTCTGATTGGGGCTGAGTCTCATAAGAGTGAGGGTCTACTATGTTGGATTTTAAAATGATTGTTGGGAGGGGAAGTGATCACTAATTTCTCCACAGTGGATATTGTTTGCCTTGGTAGAAATTAGCATAATTGAGACTTGCCTTAAGATGATTAGCACCCAGAAAATATGTCAATTTCATTCTTTTCTTTTTTTTAGTATTAGAGGAAACTGTCCGAATATTTGCTTTGAGGAAATCTGATAGATTAAAAAAGCTTCTTTGAAAGAAGTTTACTAAGAAGTTGAACAAACACATTCTAATATAATTAGTTTGGGAAAACATTTCTGACACTTTAAAGGCTATCCCATGAATGACAAATATCTATATATGAAGGAGTGAGGAGTGCTTTATAAAGTTTGTGAAGTGTACATCCCTTAAAAGTATGTATTAAGTTATGCATTAAGCATTTATGTTAAAAAAAAATTACCTTTCCCAATTAAAGGAACCTCTCTGAAAGGCCAGCCAGACTGTACATTTTCCAAGAAAATCAAGTCCTAGAAATTTTGCATTTCCTTTTGAATGTTGATGGCAGAGATATATCAGAGATACCAGGGGAAAATCTTACCAAGTTCTCCCTATAATTTGAACTGAAGGGTCCTATTTGATGATTTTTTTTGCTGTTGTTGTTATTGTTGGACCCAACACCCTGGGTAAGCTGAAATTCCACCCACTCCTTTTGGAGAGGCATCAGGGGAGATGTACCTCCTTAAAATTAGAAGTCTTCTAATAGAAGAAAGCTTCCTCTTTCGGTTGGTGGAAATTTCCATTCCCAGGATACATATTCATTTTTACCTCAATGCAGCTTCCTCTTGGTTTTGTGATTGAGTTATTTTTAGTGAGTTACCATGCTTTTCCTCATTCCCTGCTTAACTATGCTGCATCTTTTACTTTTCTTTCTCCATTAATTATTCCCACAGTGCTTTTCTTAAATTCTTCCTTCATACGCTGAGGAATATTTTAATTTTTTTATGCATGCGTGCATTAAAAAAAAAAAGTCATGTCCGACTCTGCAACCCCATGGACTGCAGCCCGCCAGGCTCCTCTGTCCATGGGATTCTCCAGGCAAGAATACTGGCGTGGGTTGCTGTGTCCTCCTCCAGAGGATCTTCCTGACCTAGGGATCGAACCCTCGTCTCTTATGTCTCCTGCATTGGTGGGCAGGTTCTTATACCACTAGCGCCACCTGGGGATATATCTGGTTTGTCTAGAAATCAGGTATCAGACCTGCCCAAAATCAGATGTTTGATTCCAGCCTTCTATTTCTGTGTCTTATGACACAATTTTAATTAGTTCATTAGTTTCTTAGATTTTTATTCTTACTTAACCTGAAAGATCCAATTCCAAAAGAAGAGGGCAGTAGCAATGTTGTATGCCGGTTATATATCAGTGCTGTACAGATGTATGATAAGTGATGTCATCCCCATTTTATAGATGAGTAGACAGAGCTAGTCATCTTAACCACCCTGCTTATACTGCCTGGTAATACTGTTTGGGCTTCCCAGGTGGCTCAGTGGTAAAGAATCCACCTGTGATGCAGGAGACACCAGAGATGCAGGTTTGATCCCTGGGTCCAGAAGCTCCCCTGGAGAAGGAAATGGCAATCCACTCCAGTATCCTTGCTGGAAAAATCCATGGACAGAGGAGGCTGGTGGGCTACAGTTCATAGGGTAGCAAAGATTCGGACACAACTGAGCACGCATGAGCAACACTGTCTAGTAAAAGTACAATTCTGAGCTAGTTGGAAATTTATTCGTGTAGCTAAAGCTGCTGTAAATCCAAGATAACATTCAGTCTTTTGTCGTGGTTTAGAAGACGTTAAAGAATTTGATGATGAAAGAAATGGACAGGGTGCATTGTGCAATGCTTTATGTCCAGCAGGTGTTTATTGGGATTGATATTCATCTTATGAGTGGATATCAGCGAATGACACAGCCAAACCCTTGGACTCCATCCAGTTGTATTGTGGTCAGTGGATGGAACAGTCCTAGTAGAGGGCACCATGGATTTTCAGGTCAAAGAGAACTTGATTTGAATCCCAACTTTTCCCCTATTCTTGGATGACCTTGCAAGCTGCTTAACCCTTCTAACCTCAATATATTCATGTGTAAATGGGAATATTAACACCTCATATTGCTATGGTTAATGATTAAATTAAATGAGAAAATGTTTGTAAATTGCTTAGCACCTTACACACAATATTCAGTAGAATGGCAGGTGTGAATTAACAGTTGTAATCACAGAATCTCTGAGTAGAGAAAGATCTTAGGGTCAGATGAACTGAGTACCAGTTCTGATTCTACGAGCAGTGGCATTAGCCGAGTCATCAGCCTCTCTGAGTTTCTATTTCCTCATGTGCACAATGGAGATAATATTTAACAGGAGATTATGATAAAGATTATGTGAAATGTGACATCTGTAAAGTGCCTGGCACTAATTAACCCTCATAAATGGTGATGACCCCCTCCCTTTGTGCTGACAACATGAGGGGACAGGGTAGCTCTAGTTAGAATTGTTACAGCTTTGCTTAGGCACTGAACCTTAGTTTCCCTATGACATTTGCCAGTTTGGCTGTAATCCCATGACCTGATTGGGAAAGTTAATTTTGCTCTCAGGGTCATGATTTTGATTAGATCTAGAAGTATTGCTAGGACCCTAGCCTACTTGCTTGATTGTTAAGATTAAAATTCTTATTCTTCTCCAGTTGATCTTTATCTCCATCTTCCTGGATACATTCTGTGCTGAACAAAAATATTTGTGTACATGAAAAAAAAGTTCTAAACCAGAGGAATGTGACAGGCAGCCTTATCAGTGGATTGGATGGTTCAGTGCTCTGTGTGCGTGTTGCCAGTGATTCGGAATTTAGTATAGAGATCAGCATTTTAAATAATTTAATGCTAAGTGTGACATCTTAATTTATTTGGTCTCTCCTCCATTCTCCCTTTCTGTCTACCTTCCTGTGAAACACTACAGTTCGAAGTCAGTAAATAACAGTAGTATTATGGTGGGCTTTAAATGTGAAGGCAGCATGAATAAAGCAGCTGAATAAAGCATTTTCCTGAAGGGAGGGCCCCTTCCTGCAGGGTCTTCCCTGCGGTTTAGGTGCAAAATCCCTTAATCATATACTTAGCGTTTCTATACTCCTTAACGTGCAGAGTTATTTGATTTCTGTGGGCTGTTCCTGTGTGCCCTGCATAAATAGCTCTGGGTGAGATTATTACATGTAATGCTAGATCTTACCTAACCTGCTTTTCAGTGTTTTGGAATTGAGAGTGCAGGAGCTGTTCTAATGTGAATAGTCACCTGGTTTTAACATCCAAAGTTGTGTTCGCCACTGGATGCCAGATTTTATATTCCACCAGCTTACAAGTTTATAAATACCACATTAACTTTCCTTCCTTCTCTCTCAGAAGGAGACTTCATCTCCAGTAGTGATCACCATGGGCATATGCCCAAGGGTGGACTCCTGGAGCGCTCAAAACAAGATTTCCTTTATAAACACTGTGCCTGTTAAAGAGAGTTTGCCTGCTTGCTGTTCTTTCAGGAGCATTGGGAAAGCGTTTTACCTCCAGTTCTTTTCTCTGCTAATGATACAGTTGACTCCTCTGGGGTCCACATCTCTCCTTGCCAAACCCCATGTTTCTGTGGAGGGACAGTACTTAAGTCCCTGCTACTTGATTATTATTCCATTCAGTCCCTTTAACTGCCCCCCTTTTCCAGAGCTGCAGAAGGGATGGTAAGGCAGGGGTGGGTTCCCGTGGTCTGGAGTCCCTGAAACAAGGGTATCAGGCCCAGAAATCCAGTTAGGGCTTGAAGTGCCAGGGTTCCACTGTGTTCAGAGCCTTTGGATCGGATGGGACAAGGCCCAGTCCTGAGAAGTAGGCAGCATTTCCCATAGTGATCAGGTATAAGTCACAGCCTTCTCAGATGAGCTGGTAATCAAAAATTCTTTCAATTATAAAAATACTGCTTTTCTCTTTCTGACTTACTTCATTCTGTCTAACAGGCTCTAGGTTCATCCATCTCACGAGAACTGACTCAAATTCATTCTTTTTTATGGCTGAGTAATACTCCATTGTATGTATGTACCGCATCTTCTTTATCCATTCATCTGTCAATGGTCATCTAGGTTCTTTCCATGTCCTAGCTATTGTAGATAGTGCTGCTCTGAAAGTATATGGAAGAAACCAACACAGCATTGTCAAAATTAAAAAAAAATAGGTACTTCTCTGAGGTGGGTGCAGGGAATTATAGCCTCCAACAGTTTGGAGTGTACAGCCTACTCTCCCACTTCGTTTAACTGTGTCTCTTTGGAGGGCTCTGCCTCTCAATGAGGAGAGCCCTAGAAAGAGATGCCAGCACCCAATTGTCTCAATCTCTGCAAAGGAGGATCTGTATCTTTCATCTCCACCCATATGTCTTCTTACTTACCTACTCTCAAAATGGACTGGGTTCCAGGTATCCACTTACTAGCGGTGAGACTTTAGGGAAGTCACAGTACTTTGAACCTGATTTCCTCACATGAAAATGAATATGTAGTATTCCTACTATCCACCTTGCCAGGTCGTTAGAAGGAAATTGAGACTAGTGCTTCTTCTAAGCATTTGACAAACACAGAACAAACCCCAAGAAGGACTTATGCTAGGACAAAGACACGATGTGGTCCCCATCTAGGGAGATCAAGAAAGCAGTCTTCCAAGCAAAGAAGACTCTGTCTCGCCTGTCGTAATCTCAGTGTGTGGATATGTGTGGATACAGTATTTATGTGTGGATGACAGTATCTGATATGTGCAGATACCTAGTGTGGCTACAGTATTTGTTCAGTGGTCACGTGTAGTGAGTTTTGTGCTGTAATATTTGTGACTCCATAGGGGACAGTAGAAAGATGGTGGATGAATATGTCTATAATAAATGCGGAAAGACCGCCTCACAGAGATAATGTTTGAGTTGGACCATAATGGATGAGTCAAGTTTTATGAAAAATTTAATATGTTGCCCGCCATTTTTTTTTCTTTTTTCTTTTTTTTTTTTTTTTGCATTTCACAGTGGGCTGTCCCTGGTCGACAGACTGGCATCTGAGAAACACTCTTTGACTTTTAACTTGCCCATTCATCCTCATAAACTCACCTCACTAATGTGTTTATAGATGTTTTTTAGCAGGCTTGTTTTTAGATGAAGGTTTTCAGAATATAAAATTTTATAATGAAAAGCCTTCTACTTTATCTGAGCCCTTTTTGAAAAACCTGATACTACAGCACTTTAAATTAAGCCCTGTTTTGTTTTTAGGGCTGGCGTTTATTCCTAATGGCAGGGTAATTATAGTGCACGGGAACACTCAGTGAATCGGAACATACTTGCTATAGATGTTGAAATAGAATTTGTTCTTTGGAGGCAGGGACAGGAGAAAAGTCACAGACAATGAGACAGATTTTTCCAGAGGGCAGGTTGACAGAAGGCATGTGTCCCTTAGGGGGCATTGGTTAATGGACTCTATTTCTTACAGTTGCATTTTGTAAAAAGTTCTGGTCCTTAGAAAAAAATGTCATGTGAGGGAAATGGCAAAAATTAATTCAAAGGGCATACATAACCTTAGATCTTACTCCTTATTACGGTTTTATGTCAGTGTTACACTATTGGCTAAATATCTCCCTTGTAGGGTTGAAGGATGTGATTATATAGACTTTGTATTTATAAGACAAAATAGTTACTCATATGAGTTATATGATAGAGACCCCTCTGCAATGAATTTTCTTGGGAGATTAATTCTTTAAGCACAGAAGCTTCTAATTCTGAACATTCTAATAATAGACACTTCAAAAATCAGGAAATGCTTCACACTTTTGATCAAAGTAAATGCAAAATAATTTAGTCTTTTCTTCTTGATGCCTTTAGGATTATTGTGATGGGTGTCAGTTACTACCTCGAGTGCTCTGGAGAGATGCTCAGGGTTGCTTAAAATGGTCCAAGAGTGGTGGTTTATGAGTAGAGGAATTGGTTGGTTTTTATATTTTTCTGTTTCTTTTTTCATCATCCAGTGTCTTTTATGCCATGCTTTTTTCCTGTTCCTCAACCTTGCCTTTTTCCACTGACTTCTTTTCCACAGCACATAAGCATGATTTGTCAGCCCCATCTTTTACAAACCCTGCTTGTATGTCTACTGATGGAATCAACACTCCCTAGGAAGTATTCTTTCTAAAATATTGACCCCGAATCTAATCAAATCTCTACATCCAAGTACCAAGATACAGGATGCAGAGGAATAAAGTAACTTTTAAATGATACTTCAAGGATGCAGTCAGCAAAATTAAACAAAATGAAACAATTTTACAGAATAAATAAGTAAGGGAGTTTAAAAAAGAAAAAAGACAGACATGCAAGGGGAACCTGTAGTTTAAGAGACTATAGAGCCTTACCAGCCAGTACAATGTGTGCACCTTATTTGGATCCTGATTTAACTGAACTGAAAATAAAATGAAAAAATGTGAGGCAATTGGGGCAAGTTGAACATTAACTGGATACTTGATGATTTTAAGGATTTATTATTATTTTTTAAGATGTGATGATGCTGTCATGGCTATGTCTTTTTTAGTATGGTCCTTTTATGGGTAGACACTGATGTTTAGGAGTGAAGTGAAATTATATGAGTTGACAATTCTTGAGATTCAGACACATGTTACAAGGGACTCTATTATACTGTTCCCTCTACTTTGAATATGTTAGAAATTTTCCATAAAATTAAAAAAAAAAAGCCACCAAACTAGAACTCTGCTTTGTAGCCCAATGCTGTCGATCTATACTACTCACTATTTCATATACATTTATAGAAGGACTGATATGCAGTCACTGTGGAGGCATAGTTTTTCTTGGCAGCTCTTGCAGTTTCTTTTGGACCCTATTTGGTAATTATTTCCTTCCTAAGCCCTCTTCTCTTCTTACTTTATACTAGGAACATTTAATCTGTGAGTTCACAGATGAACTTCCTCTAAATCATGCCTTTTCTGTATTTGCAAATGTGCATTTTTAGGGATTAGGTTCATGGCATCGATCAGCATTTTAAGGGTCCATGATTGTAGAAGGTCAAACACTGTCTGCTTTGCTCAACAGTCACATTCATGGCAGTTTCTTCTACTTGCATATTTCCTGGCTTATGTCTGTTCTCTGAAGTTGTCCTGTGCTTCGGTCCTGTCCATTCATTTGTCTCCTCTTTTTCTCCACTAACACCTCAAAGATAACATTTGGGTGATGGTTTTACCATTCGCCCAGTTGCTCTTCATGCCAAATACCTCTCAATCAGCCTAGATTTCACTTTCTTCCTTAATGAACATCTGCACATAAATAGTCATCAAACTCCTATTATTTTGCCTCCTAAATGATATTTTTTGTGTCCTTTTCTTACTTGGTTCAGTGTTTGGCTGTGGATGCTCACCATCTCTCATCTAGCTATTAGACTACCACTGGAATCCTTCATACCAATCTCCTTGCCCTTAGCCCAGCCCCTTCTGTTCCCAGAAATGACATTACTAACACAAAAATCTGATCATTTCACCCCTGTGTTGACATCAGTGGTTTACAGAGTCTTGGCAAGGCCCTTCATTATCCAGCCCCTGTCTCCCTAAGCAGTCTCATTTCCTGACACTCCCTCCTCAGACCTATTTATTTAGAGCATGACATCCTTGTCAAATCTCCTAAACTTTGCTCATGTCTTCACTCTGCGTGGAGGTCAGCACCCCTTCCACCACCTTACCTTGTTCATCTTGTCAACAGGAGAAATGCTGCTTTACCCTTCAAGTCCTTAGGGGGACTCGTCTCTGAGAGGTGTCCTGGATGGTCCTCTTAGAGTACTTGGGACCTTCTTCTCAAATGCTCACTCTGCCATTTGCACAGACTGCCATTAAGTGGTGTTGTTTTAAGTTGCTTTTTCATTGCTTACAGGGTATAGGCTAAGCTTTTACTACCTTTGTAGCATCTGCTTTTAGGAAGACGATTGGTTTACAATGCTGTGTTACTTTCCGCTGTATAATGAGGTGAATCAGCTCTCTGTGTACATGTTTCCCATCTCTCCTGGACCTCCCTCCCTCCCCCACCGCACCCTCTAGGTCATCACAGCCCTGAGCTGAGCGCCCAGCGCTCTGATAACACACGGTACGGCGTGTATGTGACTCCCCATCTCCCAATTCCTCCAGCCCCCACCCCACCTCCGCTACGTCCACATGTCCGTCTCCTGCATCTGTGTCTCTGTTTCTGCCTTGGAAATAGGTTGATCCGTACCATTTTTCTAGATTCCACGTACACGTGTTAATATACCATGTTTGTTTTTCTCTTTCTGACTTAACCTCACTCTGTATTAGATACCCTGTAGCTTTTGCCCAGTCCTGGGCATGAGTGTTAAATAAGTGCTTGCTGAACATGTGCTGACCTGGGTCTCCAGAGGCCTTCTTCCACTCACATGCTACCACCTCGAGCTCTTTTGAGATTTGGACACGGAAATCTCAGGGCTCCTTTTCCTCTTCGGTCCCATTTCCTGAAGAGAGAGGTGTCCTGAGTAGCCGCTGGGAGGCGTAAACTTTACAAGGAGAAGTTTTTCTTTGGTGACTTGATTATTCCTCTCTCTTTCTAGGTTATTCTGTTCCCTCCCACTTCTTGTCTCCTTTTTAAAAGAAAAAAACAAAACAAAACTGAAGTGTAGTTGATGGACAACATTATATGTTATAGATGTACCATGTAATGATTGACAGTTTTTAAAGTTATGCTCCAGTAATAGTTGTTGTAATATATTGGCCCTACTTCTGTTCTTTCCCATTGTTAGTGACCCCTTTAAAATATGTGACCATTGGGTCTGAAATAAGACTACCTTCTTCCTCAACTTCTCACCTATGTGTATGTATTCTTTAAATGAATTAAGGTGATTGAATTTTACTTTTAACCTATTTGGTAGTGTTTTTAGGGTTTAATTCTCTTACTACCCAGGAGCCACTGAACTCAATATTGGGGTGTATGTGTGTGTCAGTGTGAGTCACTCAGTCGTGTTCGACTCTTTGAGACCCCATGACTGTAGCCCACCAGGCTCCTCTGTCCATGGAATTCTCCGGGCAAGAATACTGGAGTGGATTGCCATTCCCTTCTCCAGGGAATCTTCCTGACCCAGAGACTGAACCCAAGTCCCCTGGATTGCAGGCAGATTATTTATCATCTGAGCCACCAGGGAAGCCTCGCTATTGATAATGGAGCCTTTTTCCGAGAAAATTATTATTTGAATCTTCTGAGAACAGTTTCAGTCAGAAAGATTTGCAGTGACCACAACATCATCTCAAAATTAAGATTTCTATTGCTAATGTATTTATAAACCCACATTTTAGCTGCTGTGAGTTTGTATCTAACTGTGACACTCCATACAGTCTTCCTCCAGTGTTCAGTAACCTCATCCTGCCAGGTCCATGGTGGAAAAGACAGGGTCTGCTAGCCCTTAGGCATGAAAACAGGAAAGCAAGGCTTCCGTGAGATTTGCGGCATCACACAAAAATCTTCCTGCCTGGTGTGCAGGGTGTAGGTAAAAGGGAGAACACAAGATGGAGGGAGATTATCTTTATGGTGGAATTGGGGTGTGTGGGGGCTTCATTCCAGGCATGTGAGTCAGTTGTGCAGTGAGGCTGTAGGTGGGCACCTGGTACAGTCCTGGAGAAGATAGTGCGGAGAGGTTTCATGGAGGGTGTATCACTCCGGGCTCCATCAGAGGAGCACCCCTTTACTAGACTCCCTGGGGTCAGGGAAATGGAGAGCGCAGTCTACACCGTGTGCAGGCCTCTCCGGGGCCCTCCAAGACCAGCGCTCCTCTAGGCAGGGTGCTCATCCCTGCCCTTTCCTGGGTTCCCCCCAATCCCAGACAGAACTTGCTAGGTCTCCTCTAGCCAGGTAACATGGAACACTAAATCAGGGCAGGGTATTAATAATGGTAGAGTATGTTGTTTGTCCAAAAAAATATGTGTATTTAGTGGTTGTCAGCAATGCTTTAGGGACTTCCCTGGTGGTTCAGTGGCATTCCCAATGCTTGGGTCCCAGGTTTGAGCCCTGGTTAGGGAACTAAATCCCACATGCTGCAACTGAGGCCCAGTGTAGCCAAATAGATTAATTAATTTAAAAAGATTAAAACAAAACAATGCTTTAATGCAGTGGATGAAAAATCTGGGGTTTAATGGTGATAAGCAGCAGAGGTGATAGTCCCAATGAGGTGCCCACCTTGTATTTTGGGACATGCTCAAAAGGTGTATAAACACACACACACACACACACACACACAGAGCTAGATAAAGGTTACCAAAATAAACATATAACCAAATTGCCTGTCCTTTTGCTTTAACTTTCCTGTCCTCTGCTATGTCCATATCAATATTAAACTTAATTAAATTTCATCTGGATGAAAGGCTTTATAAAGGTCAGGAAGAAAACCTGACTCAGTTTTCTGTGCTAATGAGTTCTTTTATTCTTTAAAATGAGAATTGAGGATGAAGAGAAAAGAAGTGTCAGTTGATATCTGAATTCACCAGCATAAAAATTGCTTGTTAAAGCTCTTATTTGAAAAAAAAGAATTACACAAAAATAATCACTATGCCCTTTTCTTTTTAAAATTGTATATTTTTACCCAATCTTGGAACTCTGGTTTTCATCTCAATCTGCTCATCCAGAGTTGTAATATTGTGCTCTGTGGCTCTAAAAAACTCTATACATGCACAAAAAAACTTAGGCATGGATACACAGTATATTCAGAAACAAATGAATTAAAAGTTAGCAGCTGTATTTACCTTCAAGTTCTTGCACACTGGAGGCCTATTCTGCTCCAAGTTCACCAAAAGGGCATTAGCAAATGATAAGCATCTGAAAGCTAAAGTTTTCCATGATTATAAACTTTATGAGCAAATGCCCTATTGAGTGATTTCATGCTTTATAAATAATTTTGGTTTTAGAAATAAATGTTAATGTTAGTCTGTTATTGGAGATGAATAAAAGCACCAACCAATCCCCACGTGATCTTTGGCTGTCCTCAGAAGGTGAAATATTTTGTGACATTGACATCAGAAGTTGAAGCCAACTCCTTACATGAAATTTCCCTCTGGGTAGTGTACAGAATACATCTTAAACTCCTAGATGTATGTGTGTGATGCAAGTGTTCCTGATGAAAATTTTATGGAATGCTTCTTGGATGGAGCTTATTTCTCAATAACAAGATAGACAGTTTGGTTGGCAAGAGTGATGGTATCACCACTATGTCTCCATGCGTGCGTGCTTAGTTGCTTCAGGCGTGTCCAACTCTTTGTGACCCCATGGACTGTAGCCTGCCAGGATCCTCTATCCATGGGATTCTCCAGGCAAGAACACTGGAGTAGGTTGCCTCAAGGCAAGCTTCCTGATACTATCTCCTATGAAAGGCTCTTTCCCTTTAAAAAGATTTTGGTTTCTGGACTCCCCAAAGCCTAGTGCAGAGCAAAATTCCCCCTCTTTGCAATTGTGGAAGTGAGACCAGCTGTCTTAGCAGTCCACAGGGAGAACGCACTTCTCACATCATTGGTGGGGTCACCGTTAGGTGTGAGTCATTAGATAACGTTGTATTTGTCCAAGCAGCAAAATTAAGGGTTGCCCCCAAAGTAAGTTCTGTGGTTTTCTGCTTGTGAAATCAGATCATATTTGCCTTGTGTATTCTTAGTCTGACCCCAGCATAGCCAGGTGGCAGGAGAGGGTGTGCCCACCACATGTGTTGTTGGCACATAGGCAGGCTGTGATTTGTGTACCTTTTCATGGTCACATCTGTGGTGTAGCTGATGGCTCAGAGCAAACTTTGGTTGGCCTTTTTGTAGCTAAATAATACACGAGAAGTTCTGTGAGTCACTTTATTTATGGTGTCACACAGGATCGGTGGGATTACTCAGGTTATACAAGGTAGGAGCAAAATCTGTATGATTCTGTCTGTCCTTTCTTGAGCTCTCCCTGTCTTTCTTGTGACCCAGAACAGTTTTATTACAAACTGCTCTAGCTGATGAGCAATTTTGCAGGCCTTTAAAACATTTAGTAGCTTTGCCTCACCTCTATTGTTTGTGCCTTAAAAGCTTTCCACGACCTCATGAGTGGAAAACTTTCAGTTAAAAGGAAGCATAAAGCCCTTTGCTGAGAGGATTGCTGTGTTCCCGGGGCCACTGGTCCCTACTCAGCTAGGATCATTTCCCTCCTCCATGGTAAACCAGCTGCATTAGGAGCCACAGCCTGGTTCTAGAAAAATCTTAGCACTGGGAAATGTACTCTGAAATGTTTCTTAAGTGGTGAGGACCACAGCCCACATCACTTTGGGGCGAAGAAGCCCGAGTTGTGTTGTAGCCAAATTCATCTAGAAGAACTGAGCCCCATTCAGTCTTCCAGCAATTCTACTAGCAGAGGTGAGGATTTTGTATTAACTGACGTTTGCGCTTGTGGAGCCCCAGGTAAACACAACATCACCTGGAGTGCAGGTAGAACGCAGAGCCACGCTTCTACCTGTGTTTTGCTTTTGTTGTGCGATTCTTTCTTTGCTTTCCATGAGATTTTAAAGTATTGATTTATAGTTCAGTAACACACTTTTGCTAGATCTGCCTTTTTCAGAAAGCTAGTGTTTCGTTTTCCCAAAGGAAACAACCCAGGGTAAACATGGATCCGCCTTCCAGTGTTTTTGTCTTTTCCTCCGTTTGCTGAACCTTTGTTAATATCCCCTTTTGTTCCAAAGCCTTGACATTTCTTGACATTGCCACCTAGTTTAGTTTTTAATCTCTGAAGAAATCTCAGCCCAAACTGGTTTTTTATTAGGTTATTTGTTCATAACTGCAGTGTTTGACTTGCTCTTCAAGAAATAGCTGTTCGTTTTATGTGTGAAACTTCAGGGATTAAGGGACAGTGAGTGCCAGGTATTCTACAGTTTTTGTCCAACTAAGTTAGACTAAGGAAGCTGCTCTCCTAGTTTCCCCAGAATGTGCTTTTAAATTGCAATTTTGAAAAGTCTCAACTCTGAAAGAGAAGAGAGATTACATCTAGTCTTTCTTTCTGGCAGTTGGAGAAGGATTGAATTTCTTTTGAAACTTGAAAACAGGAAACAAAGTGTTGTATGGATAGAAGGTTAAGATGCATCATGTCAGTACTCCAAGTGCTTTATACTAAATAGTATACCATGGGCAGCAGATCCATGAGGAAAACTCTAAAAATTGTGTATAGGATGAGTTTCTTTCATTTTATTTATGCTTGGAAAGACAGTAAGTGGGGAATAGCATGTATTTGAAACTCAATACATATCCAGTCATTGAAGCTGAGAATCAAAGAAAAGACTAGGAATACTTCAAGTTTTGATATATTTGATACTCTTCATTCAGTAAGATATGGTTGAGTAGATTAGAAGCTTTCAGTTTTGTATTCTTGTTGTTCAGTTGCTAAGTCATGTCTGACTCATTGTGACCCCATGGACTGTAGCACACCAGACCTCCCTGTCCTTCACTATCTCCCAAAGTTTGCTCAAACTCATGTCCATTGAGTCGATGATGCCATCCAACCATCTCATCCTCTGTCACCCCCTTCTCCTCCTGCCTTCATTCTTTCCCAGCATTAGGGTCTTTTCCAGTGAGCCAGCTCTTTGCATCAGGTGGCCAAAGTATTGGAGCTTCAGCTTCAGTATCAGTCCTTCCAGTGAGATAATCTATTATCCGAGTTGATGTAAATCTAATCAGTAACTACAGTCACAGATACTTAGAGGTCAATTTAATGGTAAGTCCAACAGCAGTGGGCAATATAACCCATGTGAAAGAGACAGGATCTCTCAAAGTGGTCTGGTATCATGGTGTGGTTTCTCTAAGTTCCTTAGAATTATAAATGACTGATCCCAAGCAGGTGCAAACTGTCTTCAGAAACTTGCAGTCTTTGAAGGAATTAGGGGGTACTAAATATATATCTTTTATATAGGCTCTTTTTAATTAGTTAGTTACATCCTTATTTCAAAACAGTCTAGCATCTGAAAGTGGGAATTATAATTTAATGGAGTGTGATATATTGTGTATGTCTATTACTCTGTCCTGTGATCTGAATTTTGAATTCCTCAAAGTTCCATTGTTAAAATTCATATGAGTATTTGTAGGTTTGCCCCTAAGTTGACATTTTTTTTTTTAAGCTGACATTTTAAAAGACCAAGAGAGCCCTCTCCTTGATGTCAGTGTCATTGTATCATCTCAAAATTTGGAAAGAACAACCTGTAAGTAACATTCAGCCACAAATACAAGGCGACCTGTCTTGTAATTCAGCTTCTAAATAATATGTGTTAGACTAGCACTTCTGAAACTTCTATGTGCATAGCAGTCACTGGGGATCTTGTTAGAACTGCACATACTGAGATCTAGAGTGGAGCCTGAGATTCTGTTTTCCTAAAAAGATCCCCAGTGGATCCCTGTCTTGTTGGTCCCTAGATCACATTTTGAGAAAGAAAGTCTTAGAAAGTAGCTGTGAGGTGGCCGGCTTCCCTCCCCCACCCCCAAATTGAAAACTCTATTTGTTTATATTGAAGTATAGTTGGTTTACAATATTGTGTTAGTTTCAGGTGTATAGCAAAGTGATTTGGTTATATATATATATATTATTTTTATGCATTCTGCCTATGGTGTTTTGTTGGCTCCTATATTTTCCCTCTTCGGAGAAGGCAATGAAAATACAACTATAAATGGTTACCTTTTGGGCTTGCTAATATTAAGATTTACCATAAACTCTTTTTCACAGTGACCACTTAAAGCTCCATGCCATTCTAGTTCCCATCAGATCTTAAGCACCTAGAATGACTCCTGACCCAAAAGATGGGCCTTGAATAAATATCCACTAAATGAAGTCATCATTCAATGAATGCGTAACATTCAGATTTGGGGACATTATGAATACTCTTCATTTTGGATTTTCACTGTCAAATTTTCACTAGCCCCTGGGAACACATCAAGAAGCTCCGTCATTCTCTGATGTGTGTGGTGTGTTTAGTCACTCACGTTCTCTTTCCCTCTTTTACAACCTTCTGTCCTCTTTGGTTCTTTACCCTTACAGATTGAAGAAGACTTATTTTATCAGCCTTTCCAGAACTCTGAGCCTTTTCATTTTGTTCTGTTTTTCCTCTGTTTATTCGTTCATCATGTCATTTGTGTTTTGATCAGTGGAACTGATAATACCATGTCACAAATACGACAGTACTATGCCTTGTACACGGTGAGGTCAGAGCGTAAGAAACCCTTTATGCTGAGTTTCCAATAAACATTCTGGTGATAACCAAAAAAAAGCAGCTACATAATTCTGTGTGTATATGCTAGAGGGTGTGTGTGTGTGTGTGTGTGTGTGTACATACACTGGAACTTGGTTCTTCCTTGCTGTGAGTTGTCAAGTTGACACCTGATCTCTTTTCATAGCTTCCTGCTTCAATTAACTTCCTCTTTTATTAACACAGTTAGGTAATTTCATTATCATAGCTAACAACTTGAAGGCAATATCAGGAGTTTACTTCTGCAATAGAAACTTGATGATCTTCAGAAAGGTTATGATATGTTTATACTTTTTCATAATAAAATATGGGGCTTCCCCAGTGGTTCAGTCAGTAAAGAATCTGCCTGTAAGTCAGGAGGCTGCCTACAACGCAGGAAACACAGGTTCAATCCCTGGGTCCGGAAGATGCCTCAGAGAAGGAAATGGTAACCCACTCCAGTATTCTTGCCTGGGAATCCCATGGACAGAGGAGTCTGGCAGGCTACCAGACTGCATGGGGTTGCAAACAGTCAGACATGACCGAGTGACTAAACTAATCATCACCACCATGGTTAAATATTCCCACTCTTCCCCTTTAGAAATGATGATGATAACACAAGTCCCAGATTTTATTTTTTTATGTTAAAATTCTTCAAGTATCCACTCAGATCCCACCTTCTGCATAGTCTTCCTTGAACTCATCCAGACTTCCTTTGTAAGTTGTTTTAATGCTAGCCATATCAACCAGCTTATAGCATCGCAGTTTCTTATGCATCTATTATTCTCTACCAGTTACTCCATTGGAGACAAATACTTTTATCCAGATGTGCCCAGTCTGGTGCTGGCCCACAGCAGCAGTAAATGTTGATTGAAAAATTGAATGAATGGTCACAGTGTTTGGAAAGAGAGAGAAGACTAAACCAAGCAGAAACTGTCTGGAACAACTTTCTGTAGAAGGCGATGATGGTTTGGTTTAATGTTATCCCTTTCTTTATTGTTATGATAACACTGCTGCCAGTATGTTAGAGTTGTTAAGTAAATACTCCACAAGAAAATGGGGTTGCTGTATAAATCAGTAAGCTGCAGATATTTACAGTGTGTTTTGAATTTAATTCTTACTCATAGGAAAAAACCTGTTGGGGACACAGAAGTGACTAAAATTGTATCTGTCATCTGGAGAGGAAAATTGGCACATTCAGCAAACACTTACTGAGCCAAGGTGAATAACACTGCTTACCTGCTTTTGAGAAGCTTATGCTCTCATGCTGTGGAGACTAACACCAAATAGGCTGTAAGGGGCTCTGTGTTGGAGAAGCAAGCAAAATGCTGCAAGAACCTGAAGGAAAGGCATGGATTCCAGCTGCGGGGAGCAGAGGCCAACAGTAGAACAGAGATATGTTTTGACTTCGATTGCATCTCTCTTGCTTTCTGAGGTGGGATCGACACGGCACAGGCAGTCTGGGCTCTCTGTGATCGTCCACATGAACACTGGTTCGGGGGCTCAGTCACCTGAAAGCTGCCGTCCCTGTTTTGCATTGCTCAGACTCTTCTGGACTCTTGCATCTGCTCAGAGTTCTTTTGTGCCTCTTGGATGGGAATCGTGCCAACTGTCAGTGTACTTACTTCCCCATCTTCAGTCTGATTTGTTATGGGCTATAACAGATAAAGGGAAAGTGGGATTGCATCAGTTTTGAGTGTCCTGAAGCAATTTTATGGGAGTGAAGCTTAGTGTAAATATTCTTTAGGCAGTCATAGCCATGTTTATCATCTAATGGCATGTATACTTCCTGATACGTATTCCCTTATTTATAATGAGAGTTATCTTCTAGTGAGTGCTTGGTAACATGGTGGTTGCTTTGCAGACATTGCTTCGAATGTTCAGAGTTACCCTACAAGGTAGATGGTGTTTATATTCATTCTGTAGAAGAGGAGACTGAAATTTAAGAGGTTAATTAACTTTCCCTGGGTCTCATAGCTGGTAAATAGCAGATCCTCTTTGTTTCCTAATCTGTCCGACTCCAAAGCATAGGTTCTTTTAACTGCTCCATCCTCCCTCTGGTGGAATTGAGTGTCCTGTGCTAGGTGAGGGGAATAGTTGAACTCAAGGAGGCTCAGGGATCTGCCCTCATGGAGTTTTGACTGGGGACCAAAGTATGGTGACTCATATGGTTAAGAATTTGCCTGCAATGCAGGAGATATCTGGGTTGGGAAGATCCCAGAGGGCAGCGAATGACAACCCACTCCAGTATTCTTGCCTGGAGAATTCCATGCATAGAGGAGCCTGACAGGCTACAGTCAGTGGGGTCACAGATAGTCAGACTCGACTAAGCAACTAATACTTTCATTTTCAAAGTATTTGAAGCCTAGATAACTGATCCCAGCAGAGGAACTATTACTATTTTGTGGTGATTACGGCAGAGTCAAAACCATATCTATTTAGAAATCAGATTGTTCCAGTGGTGTTTGTCCTTTTGTCCATCTTCTGCTAATATTTGCTTCTCTTTGGGAATTTACCCAAAGATTGATAGGGGAAAAGGGTTTGTTACAACCTTCTAATCACTCATTCATCTGCGTTGGTCCTACTGGGCAAAGAGACAAAAGGAATCTTCTCTCAAGGAGTTAACGTATATACTGCTAGATCTAGACTGTTTGAAGCAATAAAAAACTATGTAGTATGCTTTGCACGTGTACACTGAATAGTAAATGGATATGGTTTTGACTCTGCTGTAATTTGAAACAACTCCAAGTATTCCAGTTTAATATCTTCATTTATTTACACTAACTCTGGCTTTTACAACAATCTGGCTTGTTGCCAGTTATCACAAGAGATTGGAAATTTCTCATAGCAGAATTAATTTTAATTCATGACTAAATATATGCCATGAAGAGAATTTTAAAAGAACCCAAATTAGACTAATTCAGAATTTAAAGGGCCTTAAAGTTTGTGTCAGGAAACAAAATGATGATAGAATTTTGGAACTTCACAAAGAGTGAGAAATTAACTCTTGCATAAATGAGTCTGCATCAAATTTAAGTAAATAAGAGGCCAGACTTCGCAAGTGCTTCAGTGGTTAAGACTTTGCCTTCCAGTGCAGGAGGTATGAGTCTGATCCATGGTTGGGGAGCTAAGACCCCACAGGCCTCACCAAAAAAAACAAAACTTAAAACAGGAGAAATATTGTAACAGATTCAATAAATACTTGAAAAATAGTACACACCAAAAAAAGAAATCTTTAAAAAAGTATTAGAGTAGTATTTGTATTTTTATTAAGTTTCTCTGTTTTAGAGGGGAGTTCTATCAAAGATTTTGCTATTCCTTAAATAAAGTTAAGTATATGTTTGAAAAAAACCCAGGGGATCTTACTAATAATCATATCTACTTAAACATTATTTGACAGCATTCTATAGCTGTTACATTGTGTTGGTTGTTATGAAATACTTGTTTCAGTATCTTGATACCTTTTAGAGGAATGTTGACATGATAGACTTTTCCAGGGTCCTAAATTTTTTCTGCCAGCTTAGACCATCTTCATTAGAAGGGTAGATCAGGAAGTAGACTGGGGAGTAATTTGTTTTAGTGCATAGCTTGACATTTCAGAAATTCATTACCTTAACAGAATGGGCCATATTTTTTCAACAAATGAGTTGTTCCTGGAGCAAGTGAAGGGCAAGTCAGACTCTTTCAAGGTTTGCCTTAATACTTTTAGGTCAAAGAGTACAACACGTGAAACCTATACCCGTAGAGAATTGATGCCAGTTATAAACATGCCTCATTTGGACTGTGAAATACTAGAGAAACTGCACACAGTTTTCCTTGTTTATTTCCCAGCAACTGAATGACTTTCCTTTCTCATCAGAGGGTTTTATTACTGTTTGTTGTGCTCTGTGTAGGTCTAAGGTCCCAAAGCTGCTCTAGGATTGTTATAGCCATTATTTACATCTTCTCCATTTTTAAGGTTCATACTACTTGGCAAACATGTGTGGAATACCTTCTATGCCTTAGTCCCTGGGCTAGGACCTAAGGAGAGGTTTTCTTCTTAGTGAGTGAGTCCCTCGTGGATAGTTGGGGAGACCAGCATAGCAGGCAGCGCGGGCATGGTATGGGAAGTACCGGAATTGCTGAGAGAGCACGTGGGCAGGGATCACAGAGGCTTCCTAGGAACTGGACACCCCGGCGGAGTCCAGAGATTGAGTGGATCTTGCAAGAAAAGCGGTCATTAAAACTTTCGCATCCTTCCCCTTCTCTTTCCTTTCTACTTTTCCCTTCTTCTCTGGCTGCCGCCAGTCTCCTCCACCCCCACAGCTGCTCAGCCTGTCTGTCCCTTGTACCCCATTTCTCTCCAGCTCTTTTGGCGATTCTTCAGGACTTTTCCACACTGGGACTCCCCAAGCAGCTCCGTCCACAACAGGGAGAGCAGAACGCGCGAGGGCGCAGGAGAGGACCACGCGTTTCCTCTCTCGTGATGCTGGAAGCTGTCACTGCTTTTCTCTAGATGTCTTAGCCACACCTTTCATTCCAGATCATCTTGGTAAGGTAGTGATAGAAATAGATTAGGGGTGGGGAACTGGCAGGTCGTGGAGGGAAGTCACTCAGTGTGACCCCCCGATCCCAGTGTTCGCTCAGCTCCTTCGAGTGGCTGATACCATTGTCAGGAGAAGCAGGCTCCTTTGTGGGTGCTTATGTCCCCAATAAAACACAGCTTCAGTAGACATTCAATAGAAATTGAGTTGTGGAGGTGCCAGCAAGCAGTAATAAGGTCAGTGATGCTATAAATGCCATTGAATATGCTCTGATGCCCTTATTGATTTTTTTTTTCTTCACTAAAACCCTATTACTCTCAAGCAGAGGAAATAAAAATGGGGTGACTATCACTTTATCTAAAGGAGCATGCCCCCTTCTTCACCTCTCCAGATGTGCCCAAACCTGGATTCACTTTACTGACATCTTGAGGTGTGTTGTCAGAGTCTCCCAAATCATCTACCGAAGACCCTGGCAGATTGACAGAGCCCAGTCTGTGTGTGAAAGGCTTCACAAATGGTGAAGAGGTATATGAACATCAGTTGTTTTTGCATCTGTGATGGCAGGAAAGGCCCTGAATTCCATAGCTCTCCATCACTGTTTGACATTGAAGAGGAGTTTCCTTCCTGTCGCCAGCTTATCTACATTTTCCTTGTCTTTTCTGAAAAAAAAAAAAAAAAAAAGAAAAGAAAATTATTTATTTGACTGTACCAGGTCTTTATTGCAACACATGGGATCTTTGGTGGCATTGTGCAGCGTCTCTGCAGCATGTGGGATCTAGTTCCCTGCCCAGGGATCGACCCCAGGTCCTCTTCATTGGGAGCACAGAGTCTTAACAGCTGGACCACCGTACTTGTCTTCTTTGTCTTCATTTTCTCCCCAGAAAATGTTGATGCTTGCATGCCTGCTGTCATCTGAGCATCACTGCTAGAGGTAGCATTTTCAGCACTGGCACAGCACCCTACTCCCATGGCCCAGGAGCACTCATCACCCATTCTGTTGACCAGACCTCTTGCTGAGGACCTCAGAGCTCTCAGTCAATCAAGGCTTGAATTGGGGTTCTTTGTATTCCATCCACTGTGATGGCCTTGTTCATCTAACCAACTGTCAGAATGCTAGCGGACAGGTCTCCCCTGTGGCTAACATACTCTGGTCTTCTTGACAGAATGTTCTTGGTGTCCACCTTCTAGTAATAGGTGGTAGAGTTGGAGGGGAGAAAAGCCCCCCCCGAGTTCTCCTTCTTGGATCCAGTGAGTCTCAGATTTTTGACCTTAAGCTCACAGCAGAGGCAGGCTTCCCAGATGGCTCAGTGGTAAAGAACCCGCTTGCCAAGGCAGGAGCCACAGGAGATGTAGGTTCTATCCTTGGGACAAGAAGATGCCCTGGAGAAAGAAATGGCAACCCACACCAGTATTCTTGCCTTGGAAGTCCCATGGACAGAGGAGTCCAGCAGGCTACATTCCATGGAGTCACAGAGAGTCAGATGTGACTTAGCAACTAAACAAGAGCAACAACGCAGCACAGGCAGCCACTGGGTGTCGAGAACCTTGGCAGGTTTGGGTCTCCCTGTCCTCGGCCCCTGGTGCCATTAAATCCTCCTGATTATTGCTACTACCCAGAGACGTGTCTTACCGGTGAGCCCATTTCCTGCACAGCAGACCCAGAGGCCCCAGCCAGAAGTCAGCTAATGTTTAAAAAGGATACAAGGCTGGCTGCTGCATTTCCTGTCTCTTTGGATTGATGCTCTTTGGCTATTTTGCTGATGTCATTGTACATCTGTTTTTTTGGGAGTGAGTGTAACAAGGAAGGAGAATGGTTAATCTAGCAAGAACTCATTACACCATGAATGATGAAGGGTAGGCTCCTGTTTTATTCCTGTTTGATTTGTTTGCTTCATTGGGGAAAACAAATGATCATGTCACCCTATGGAGAATTTCGCTTTCTCTTTGACATACGAATAAACAGCCTCCCACGTTTCATTTATTTTTGCCACTGCTGGAATGGTTGATTAAAAAAAAAAAAGCCATGTTGTTGTGCCACTTTTCTGTATCATGACCTTCACTACTGGATAGGAAAAGGAAACCAACAAAATATGTATATTTTTTTAAGAAATGGAGGATGCTTCACTACAGATGCCCTTATAAATCCAGGTCCATTAAAGCGAGAGAGGTGAGGTGATGACAAAACCAAACTAAACAACAGTGAGGAGGGCATGAGTCTTCATTTTCTTTCTGGTAATATGTGTCAGAGATGAGGATTCAGTTTTCATTCATTTATTGAAAACAATTAAAGTATCTCTTTCTCTTCTTGTCTTCATATAGGAAAACATTCCTGGTAATGGAACTAAAATTCATTGTCTTGATGTGGTTCAGTCTTTGGCATATAAAAGACATGGGAGGTGTGGGTTATCAGAGGGTTCTAGATGCTGACTAACTTGGATTTTTCCCAGAACCAGTACTAACTGGCAATGCTGTGGCCTCTGTTTCCTAGTAGTGTGTTTGTTTTCTGTTTATATTCCTTTGCATGTGTGCTATGTTACTGCAGTCATGTCTAACTCTTTGTGACCCATGGACACATTTGTGACCCATGGACTCTTTGTGACCCGCCCAGGCCCCTCTGTCCATGGGATTCTCCAGGCAAGAATACTGGAGTGGGTTGCCATGTCCTCCTCCAGGGGATCTTCCAGAGCCAGGAGTGAACCCGTGTCTCTTAGGTCTCCTGCATTGGCAGGCAGGTTCTTTACCGCTAGTGCCACCTGGGAAGCCCTTCTATTCCTTTATTATCTGGCTTTTGGAGCCCAACAAAAAGGTGCCTCTGTTTTGTGATATTTCCATTGCTGGCCACTATCTGTGTTCAGCCAGACCTGATTTGAACAGTGGGTTTGCAGACCCATCTCTTGAGGGTGTGTGGATATTTAGCAGTTGAGGGTACAGATTAGGAGGTCTTGACATCCTGTTGCTAGGTTACTGAACCCTGAATTACTGATCCCTCAACACAGTGTCTGTGTTCTAAAATTGCTGTTTGTGGTTGAAGGAGCAGCTGTACACACTGGTGGGGGAGGGTGGGCTGGGCCAGAGTGAGATAAAATGAATAGTTAGACACAGTCCATCAAAAAATAATTACTGTAAGGAAATATTTGTGGCAAACTAGGGAAGAGAGATTGCTGCTCCTCCTTCCTCCCCCTGCGACACTGGAAGAGCTATTTTGTTCATGTCAGGGAGTTTCTGGGTAAGCGTTTATAGAAGGCCGTGATGATAACTCAGTCATGAACTAGACCTTGTAATAAACATCAACTGATGCCATTGTGGAAGCTGCAGCCAGCCCTCCTGATCTGGGGTGGGGATGGGGAATGTCAATCTTGGCTATATGTTTTTCTTTCTTTGCTTTTTTATTCCTTTTCTGTTAAGTTTTCCCTTCTATTCATACTTTTTTTTAAATCTTACGGGCAAAAGTTTCTATTTAAAAATAACCTTTATTTAGAGAGTAATTTGACCAAATTATGGTGTAATTATACTATCACCATTCGACCTTCTTAAACAGCCACTAATATTCAGAAATTTCAACTGCACTTTTGGCAAAAGTTGTTTTCTGTAATTCCTGTAATTCTCTCCTTCTGTATACTTTTGCTTCTTAGCTAACACGTCAAGTAACAAATATTTATTAATCTCCTACTTTGTGTAAATAATTGCATTGGATCAATGACACGGAAAGCATGACTTGCCTTGAAGAATTTATAAGTGGGATAGGATGCCAAGACAAAAATGCACAAAAGTTAGCAATATAAAACAGCAGCGCAGGAGATGTCCCACGACCATGTATGTAATTATGTCCTAAGAGGAGAGGTAAGTGCTGACTTCGGAAGAAAGGGGATTCCCCGAGGCCGGGTTACACTAGGATGGAAAGATAACTGTGGACTCGTAGGAACATAGACAGGTGATAAATAGGCCATGTGGACACTTGCTGATGAATTTAGAGCAGATCTGTGTGGCCTGGAACAAGGTTTCTTAGAGGTGGTAAGACTTGTTCTGGACCTTGAAGGATGGGTAGAATTTGAATAACAGGTGGAGATGAATAACAGGAGGGCTTTCTGTCTAAGGTGAGCCTATGAGCAGAGGCATTTCGGGTTAGAAATATGTTCAGGGCTTAGTAGCTAGAGACTAGATTGGCTAGAGCAATATGCCTGGAGGAAGCTGGATGAGATTGGAGATGTGGATGGAAAGCCTTGATTTCCATGAGGAGTTCAAACTTTCTTCTGGAGGACAACTCCATTCCTTATTTATTGCCTGAGCACATATCCTCCGCTAAGCGCTATTGGAAGCTAGGGATACAGTAGGAAGCAAGAAACCCATCATCTGTATCCCCCAAGGAGTTTATGCTCTAGACTTATGGGACCAATAGACAGACAGTTAGGAATTAAGAATATTCTGCCCTTTATGACAGCTATGAAGGGGGCTCTCAGGTCTTCTGAGACCTCTGGGGAGTGACAGCTCATGCAAACCAGAATTTAGCCAGACAAAGGTGAGCAGAGAGAACCTTCTAGGCAGAGGATAGCCAGCACAGAGATGGGGAGATGAGGCCAGCCTGCTGGTCACTGTTTTGAAGAGGGTTTATTGAGTTCGACTCTGTGTCTAGCTGGGCTTTCAACATAACAGGGGAGACAAATACAGAAGGTGGTTTCTGCCCCAAAGCACTTAGTGTCTATTTAGAGAGAGAGGCCTGAGAAATGCAGAATAGTTGACTCTATGAGTAAGAGTTTAGGAAAGAGAAAATTGATGGAAGTTGTGAAATGGTATGAAGCTTCTTCCTGGAAAAGTAAAGGCTTAAGCAGAAGTAGAGAGGCGGGCTTGTGAGCAGAGTGTTGAAGGAGAAGGGTGGTCTATGAGACCCACCTGATGTGATGAAGAGGATGATACTTTGGAGCAGCAGGAAGAGGAAACAGTAAGTCAATGCATCTGGGTCCTAAGGGACCCTGGGTTAGCCACCTGAACTCCTCAGTCTCCAGTCTTCTCATCTGCAAAGTTCAGAACCTTGACCTCAGTATCTAGCTTGAAAGTCCAGGTATCTCAGGCTTTACCCCAGAGGCATTAATGAGTCTTGGAGGGTTTGGGGCCAGGGGAAGGACTCGATGGAATCAATGCACTAAGAATCTTAATTTGTCTTTGTTGTAGAAAACTAATTAATGGATAATTACTAACTTATGAGAAGTACAAGTTTTTTTACTTAAATTTTTAATCATGTTCTGATGTTTTTAAAACTGTCAATGGGACCATCCTAATGTCCATTGGACATGGCTTTTTAAATTTTTTCCTTTCTCAGAACAGCAAGTGAAGTGAAGTGCAAGTCACTGAGTCGTGTCCGACTCTGCAACTGTGTAGTCCATGGGATTCTCTAGGCCAGAATACTGGAGGGGGTAGCGTTTCCCTCCTCCAGGGGATCTTCCCAACCCAGGGATCAAACCCAGGTCTCCCACGTTGCAGGCGGCTTCTTTACCAGCTGAGCCACAAGGGAAGCCCTTGAGCAGCAAAGACACAACAAAAACTACGGCCTAGAAAATGCTGGTGCGTAGTGAGAAGCTGAGTCCAGAACATGGCTTACAAATACAACTTTGAGTTTGAATCCTAAAAATTCTTTAAAATTTTCAGGGAAATCTTGGAATGAGAAAATTGATGTCTTTTACACACGTCAGTATTTTTGCCTGCAGAATCCCATGGAGAGAGGAGCCTGGCGGGCTATAGTCCATAGCGGCACAAAGAGTCGGACACCACTGAAGCGACTTAGCATGCACACACATTTTTGTAACACCGTTCCTGGGGTGGTAATGGCAGTGATATAATATAGGTGATGTGGGGGTGACATCTTCCCCGACACAGGGATATCAGACAGCCTACCTGATATGCCTTTGTCATATCCAGGACCAAAACCCCCTCAGCCTGGACCCCCTAGAGATCCCAGCCTGACCATCCCTAGAGATGACAGCTGAGTAAAGGCCTTGTTAGAATAGAATGTGGTCAGGTTCTAAATGTAATATTTCTGCCATATCTCTTTCCAGTAGAAGTGTTTATCATCAAGCCATGCATTTAGCTTTTTATTCAGATGAAGACTTGAAACCCGCATGTGTCAGGCTGGAACGGAAGGTGGATCTCTGGAGAGCGTTAGTTCCCAGAGGTGCTGGCTGGGGCCACTGGACGCTGAGCCTTGGTCTCCTGTGGGCAGGCCCTAGTTTGGTGGCTCCTGTGTTGTCTGGTCCTACTGAGCTTGTAGCTCTGGTCTCTTTTTTTAAGTTCATTTTTCCGGATAAGTGGGAAGGAACATCATGTTCACTAATTATGCTACTTCAAATGGGCTGATTTCAAATAATTTTTTAAGCAGACTGCAAATTTGGGTAACATTTGCAAGGTCATCATAGCTCGTAACCTGTAACCCTAGATGTTCCTTAATAGTTTCTCAGTGACTGAAGATGAGTGTCTAGGCTAGGGAAGAGCTCCTTGTCCTCTCTTTATGTGTTTGTGGTCTCAAACCCCCTAAACATCACTGAAATGATTGTAGGTGCATAGAAAGACCCCCCAGTGCAGAGTCAGAAGCCAGAGAATAGCATCTGCTGGTACATCAGGAAGCAGTGGCTATTTCTCCCCATGACTTCGTCCTCCTGGGTCTGTTCTCTCAGGTTCTTACCTTTTGTTTTCTTTAAGTAGATGATCACACGGAATGTATTTTTTGGCCAAGCTCTACACAATTGATGAAGTTCCCAAAGTCTTCTGCCTTTCTTGAGAGCAGCATGAGAACTGAAGTGCTTTTTTTTGTTTTTTTGTTTTTTAACTCAGTAGGTTAAAGGGGCATTGATTTGTGCTACCTGAAATGGTATTTATACTTTCAATTTGTTTGGCCCTCTGAGGACATCTTCTGTAAATAGTTCTTTGTCATGGAAAGCTCAGCAGAGATTTAAATTACGGCAAAAGCAAAAACAAACCTTTGATTTTTCAGATGGTTGAGTTTTAGAAGCGCTGCTCAACATCTTTGGATTCTAATTGACAGTCAGGAAATGCACATCAAGGTCTGGCTGACTTACCCATTTTGGAATCTTCGGTCCCTAGTGAAATGTTGAGAACTAAACAAGTTACCAAAAAAAAAAAAAAGATTGTTGAAATAAATAAGCAGCCCAATTTTCTGGGGTGGATTAGGGACAACTGTGGGTGTGTGTGCTTAGTCACTCAGTCATGTCTGACTCTTTGTGACCCCATGGACTGTAGCCCACCAGGCCCCTCTGTCCTTGGGGATTCTCCAGACAAGAATACTGGAGTGGCTGCCATGCCCTCCTCCCAACCCGAATCAAACTGGGGTCTCCTGCTTTGCAGAAGGAGTCTTTGCCAGCTGATCTACCAGGGAAGCCCAGGGACAACTATACAAATGCCAAACGCTTCCAGAATTCCATTCTACTAGTAAGTGTTATATATAAGTCTCTGTCTTTTTAGAGAGCAGATACTGAACATAATTTTAAGTGGTCTATAATAGCTCAGATGAACACTTTTAACTGTAGCTATTGGCAATATATGCTAAAGACGTCCCTGTCCATGCAGGTGACTTAGGACCTGGGGCGGAGGAGAGCTCCCTTCCTTAAAAGTCCCCCCATGTCTCTTTGTGAAAAGAGGTTTCCAAGAGAATTCATCTGCTCAACATCTATTGCAGACCTACTGTGTGTCTGACCTGTGCTGGAAGGAATATAGAGAGGAATAATTAGGACATAGTCGTGACCTTGGAAGCCTGGCTAGTGAAGGAGAGAGGCATATAAACATATAAGAGGGGAAGAAGGGAGTGGCAGTGACCCAGCTGTGGCCAGGTTAGGGAAGCTCACTGACCTTCAGCTCGTCCGCACACAGCGGCCTCTGCCTTCAGAGCCCTGGGGTGTCCCCACGGGGGCTGGCCTGCCCACCCCCAGCGCTGCAGAGACACGGAGCTGCAGGGAGACCATGAGCCTCTCTTGCTGCAGAGCTGCTGTCCCTTGGTTTCCAGCTGTATTCCGTCTGCCTGCTTATCTTTGCTTTTGTCCCTAAGAAGAGCTAAGCTGCCACAGTTGACCTCTCATCTCTCTTCTGTCTCTTCTTTCTAGTCTCTTTTGCCCCTGCCCCGTTCTTTGCAAAGTTCATCATCATCACAGTCATGATGATGGTGGTGAGAGTGACAGTGACTGTCATATATTGATTACTTACTGATTGCCAGATGCTGTGCTAAGCTGTTTACGTATATCATCTCATCTACTCCCTCAAAATTTATGTGATCTTATCCATCTTATAAATGAGATCTCAAGGCCCTCTGAAGTCAATAACTTGCCCAAAGCCACCCTACTCCTTTCCTTTACAAAATCACAAAATACTGGAGGTGATCTTTGCATCACCAGGATTTTTATTGTGCATGTATAAGAGAGAAATTGAGCCCTTCACCAACAAAAAGTTTTTATCTATTTGCCTTCTCTCGGTTTTCAGGGCATTTCCAGAAATGGAGCTGTTCTGGATAGAACTTGAAGGTTCTAGCAGGCAGCCAAAGCTTTCTCTTAGGGACACTCATTTCAGTGAATAGCCATCTGCCCAGCAGGAAGGTGATGGATTTACTCAATCACTAGATCATTGCTGGCTTCTCCTCAGACCTGGGATTGGCCTGAGGCAAAGCACAAGGAAAGAGATCATAGGCCAGAGTTTGCAGTGGTCTCTGATGGATGGGTTCACTTATTGTGGCAGGGAGAGAAAAAAAGAGGAAAGAGGTTGTTGTGGGAGGAAAGAGGGATGTGCCTTTAGATTTTGAGAGAAATACTTTTTCCATTTCTAGCGTTTAGATCTTATCAAAGTGTTGCTTCATTACTTTGCTGAAAGTTTTTTATAGTTCTGAGGATATGAAACATACACATACTCAAATATTAGAACCAAAATCCACAAATGAAATATCAGCTGGCTTTTTTATTTTTAAATGGTTCTCACATTTTCTCCTAATGGTTAGTTTAGGTAATTCATATCTTATGTGTTGGTTGGTCATATTTCTTTTTTATCTACCACAGTAATCTGTTTAAGGCTGAAGTTTAGAGATTAAATTGAATCAGAAATGTAGAACACACTAGCCTTGTATAAAAGTTGTCTTTGTAATTCAGTGTGGAAAACACCCCGTGTGCTTTCCCAGTATGTGCATCAAAGGACAGTGGCATTCAACTCTTGTCTTCAGCACCACAGAAGTAAGACCGAGATTTCCAAGGAATGTTTCCCTAGTGGCTCAGCTGGTAAAGAATCTGCTTGCAATGTGGAAGACCCAGGTTCAATCCCTAGATCGGGAAGATCCCCTGGAGAAGGGAACAGCAACCCACTCCAGTATTCTTGCCTGAAGAATTCCATGGACAGAGGAGCCTGGCAGGCTGCAGTCCATGGCATCACAAAGAGTGGGACACGACTGAGCGACTGTCACACAATCCAGCTGCAGTTCTGTCGTAGCTTTTGGTGTTAGAGGATCAGCAGCTCACAACATGTGTTTCACTGTCCTCTTCACCAGTAAATGAGGGTCTCTCACCCAGGGTCTGCTAAGGGCAGCACATTATGCTGGCTGTTTCTCCATCTCTTGTTGCATTAAACAAAGCTGAGAACCTCAGTGGTGGTCCCGGAGACCCTGGGTTCAGTCTGTAGTCTGGGAAGGTCCCACATGCTGGAGTGCAAATAAGCGTGAGAGAGCCTCAGCTACCAAGCCCACATGGCCTGGAGCCCATGCTCCACAGCAAGAGAAGCCCGCACACCACAGCTCGAGAGTAGCCCCTGTTGGCTGCCACTGGAGAAAGCCCACACACAGTAACAAAGACCCGGCGCAGCCAAAAATAGATAAATAGCTGAGACAAGCACTAATTTAATTAGCTTGAAATATGCTGTGACTTCAAAGAACATGGCCCATCATTTCTTCCCCTGCAGTGTACATTAGTAGTTGGAATTTTATTTTACTTTATTATGTTTATGATCTGTTAGCCCTGTCTGAACGCTAGCCCTTCAAAGGCAGGAATCATGTCTGTTCTTCTACAATATGTCTCAACACACAGGTCACCCAGTTCGTCCTTCACTGGCCATTTGGGAAGACTCATGATTTTTTTGTGCTTAGATTAAAATCAGATTTGCCCTTTAGTACTTAGAACTTACATGTTCTAGTCATTTTTTGATCTTTATTCTTTCCTTTCCATCGGTTTTTCTCTCAGTTTCTCCAGGGCCACATCTGGGACCCCTCTGGGCAAACTGACTGCCCCCAAAGCTCCTGAAAAGCCACGAGGCTGAGAAGTAATGGCAGGCACGTGGCAGAGCAGAGTGCACACAACAGAAGATTACCATGCATTTATGAGTGCCTTGCAAAGCATGTTCTAATCTACCTAGATTTCCAAAAAAAATCCATAAAAGAGGGAGAACATCTGATATTATTAAGATACTAAGGAAGTCACATAGATTTGTCCCAAGTGACATGATGAACCGGGAGCACAGCTGGCAAAAGATGCCATTCATGGGTGTCTTGGTATAGAAGGTTCCTCACTGACACAGGTTGGAAACTTCCTGGAAATCCCTTTGGTATTCCAAGTCCTGAAAGTGGGAAAGGGCTTCCCAGATGGCACAGTGATAAAGAACCTGCCTGCCAATACAGGAGACTCAAGAGACGTAGGTTCGATCCCTGGGTCGGGAAGATCCCTTGGAGTAGAAAATGGCATCCTGCTCTAGTGTTCTTGCCTGGAAAATTCCACGGACAGAGGAGCCTGATGGGCTGCAATCCATGAGGTTGCAAAGGGTCAGACCCAACTGAGCACACACAAAGAAGAGGGAAAAAGTAGAATTCAAAGTCCAGGTATATCTGTCACTGGCTTGATCACAGAGGAACAAATCTAGGAACAGCATAATTCTTCTGCATAGGTTCACCCTGGTGTGGATGGGGAGCCTTTATTGGGATCGTGTGTTCCTCTCTTGCCTTCCCAGAAATAGTGTCAGCCATGCAAGAACTTGTGTGAACACATATAGTCAATACAGGAATAGAGTTTTTAGCTACAGGGTAAAGGCACCAAACTCTCAATTCCTTAGCTGAAGAACAGTGATACCACAAGCTTTTTCCATCCAACTCTCTGTAAGAAACATTTTTAAAAATTATTTTTACCTATGAAAGGCAGAACAGAAAAAAGAGAAAATAAGGTGGCCAAGCCTTGTTCATTTTTTCACTGGATATGCAATTGAAATCAACACCCATGGGCCAAAACATAATTGGCAATAATATTTAGACCTCAAAGGGCTTCCTGAAATATTTGCGGGAAAAAAATTGCAAGTATATCTTAACTGGGTAAGTGTTGAAACAAGTTTGTAAATATTGAGTCTAGGTAAGAAATGGCCTTTTTATAAGTGGTAATTTCATCATTCTTCCGCATCACTTGGATATATGTTCAGGTAGATCATAGAATCAAAGGAAAAGGCTCAGAGAGAGGAAGCCGAGCCTTGGTACTGAGAAAGATGTGTGAGGCCTGAGACCAGAGCTCAGTATCCTCACTCCCCCTCTAATTCTCTTTCCACTTGTCACCTTGCCTCCTTGTCCCAATCCCCCACTGCAGAAATCCATCAGAAATGTATCATCTTACATAGGACTTACTGTTGTTGTGTTTTTGAGAGATATCTCTGTATAATTATTATTTGAAAAAATGAGTTTTCCCATAGAGAAAACAGAAGCAGATATTCCTATTTCTTTGGCATTAATAGCATGTTGTCAATTGCCGTGTCACCAAATGAGTGTGAGGCGAGGAATGAATATCTTTTGTGATGCCAGCAAGTCCTGGGTAATAGGGAGGTTTGACTTTTCCAGACTATCCGCATGTCAAATGTGGCATCTCTTTGTGTATTATCTTTAACATGCACAATGAAATGTGAAATGGTGTTAACAGTAGCCCAAGGATACCAGAGCTTCAAAATGAGAAATCCCTTTTAGCAGTCTTTCTTCTTCCCCCCAGTGGGCTGCTGTATTAACACTCATTACAGCGAAGCAGAACAGATGGGCACGCAGACTGATTAGTTATTTATATATATATTTTTTTCTTTGTGGAGCTTGGATGTTGGCTCTTTCTTCAATAAAAGAAAGGAGTTTTTAGATGTGGTTTTGTCTTGATTTCCCTTTTTAATCAAAGGAAGAAAGGGGGGACACTTTGCTCCTGATCTATTAATAATGTGCCTATTATCTTTTTCTTAACTGCTGGCTTCATCGCTCTCTGCGTGCCCATTGCAATCAGAATTCATTTTTTCTCCAATCCTCCAAGCTCCATGTGGTGCCTTCGTGTTCTTTCTGGCCTAGGATTTCTTTATGGAGTTTTATCATTTTTAATTCATTTTTTAGAAGTGTCTCTTTTAACAAGAGAACTGTCTACAATATTTTTGACTTTTCCCTCCAAAATGAAAAAATCCATGATTAATTGGTGAAAAGTGAAATGATCCATAATATTATGTAAGCAGAAATATTTTGCATAACCTTTGTTTAAAAAAAGGTCAGATATTTCTTTGATTTTTCTTAAAACAGATTTTGCATATTTTATTCCTCCCCAATTTATGGAAGTAAGTTTTTTTCTGATAAAGTTATGCTTCCAGTTCATAAAGTTAAGGTAAAGAAAAAAGCCATCCACAGTCACAATTCTGGATGTATATGTTCAAAGGAAGTGAAATTATTGTCTTGAAGGGATATCTGCACTTCCACTTATTGCAGCATTATTCACAATAATCAAGGTGTGGAAACAACCTAAGTGTCCTTCAGTGAATGAATCAAGAAAATGTCACACACACACACAGAGGAATATAATTCAGCCCGATTATGAAGGAAATCCTACCATTTGCAACTATATGGATGAACCTGGAAGAAATTATGTTAAGTGAAGTAAGCCAGACAGAGAAAGACAGATACTGAATGGTATTGCTTTTGCGTAGGATCTTTTTTTTTAAATCTATTTATTTTGGCTGTGCTGATCCTCCTTGCCGTGCAGGCTTTTCTCGGGTTGTGGTGAGCGGGGGCCGCTCTTTATTGCGGTGTGCAGGCTTCTCACTGTGGTGGCTTCTCTTGTCGCAGGTCATGAGCTCTAGAGAATGCAGGCTCCAGCAATTGTGGCTCATAGGCTCGGTAGTTGTGGCTCCCAAGCTCTAGAGCACAGTCTCAATAGTTGTGGTGCACAGGCTTAGTTGCTCCGTAGCATAAGGGATCTTCCCAGACCAGGGATTGAACCCGTGTCTCCTGCATTGGCAGGCAGATTCTTTACCACTGAGCCAGGGAAGCCTGCGTAGAATCTTAAAATTTAAAAAGTCAAACTCATACAAACAGAGGGTAAAATTGTGGTTGCCAGAGGCTGGGAGAAATAAGTTGAGACTGGTTAAAGGGTACAAACTTTCAGTCAATAAGATGAATAAGGTCTAGGGTATAACATGGTGACTATAGTTGATAACACCATATTGTATGATTGGAAGTTGCTGAGAGAGTAGAACTGTGTTCTCATTTTAAAAGAGTAAATATATGAAGTGATAAACGTGTTAATTAACTTGGTGGGAATCCCTTCACAGTGTATATAGTATATTGAAGTATTCCCTTGTATGCTTTCAGTAAATTGTAGTTTTGTCAGTTGTTCTGCCATAAAGCTGGAAAAAGTTTTTTAAAATAGAGATATCTCTGCATTGAAAAAAAGAAAAAAGTTATCATAAACCCATAATCTTTTCTTATAAAAGGGCAAATGTATCACATTAAAAAAGTGCATAAAAAAGTAAGGACTTATGTACAGGAAAGAACTTCCTCATGTTACAATGTGAAGTGTCCTGGAACAATAATCCCCCTGTGGATATGTAAAATAGTACCTGAGGAGCCTTGAGGCATAGTGTAAGGAGGGGAGGGGTAAACATGCATGAATACAGATTTGTGAGTTCTTTTGAAAAATTTTGAATTGGATTTACAAATTTGTCAATGTGTTTTATCAAAGCATGAAAAATATCCTGTAAAGATGGTGAGAGGGCTTCCGTGGTGGCTCGGTGGTAAAGAATCTGCCTGCCAAAGCTGGAGACACAGGTTCAGTCCCTGGTCTGGGAAGATCCCACATCCATGGAGCAGCTAATCCCATGTGCCACAACTATTGAGCCTGTTCTCTGGAGCCTCTGAACCGCAATTACAGAGCCCAGGTGCCGCAACTACTGAAACCCACGAGCTCTAGAGCCTGTGCTTGGAAATAAGAGAAGCCACCACAATCAGAAGCCCTCACATCATGTCTAAAGAGTAGCCCCCACTCACTGCAACTAGAGAAAAGCCTGTGCAGCAAGGAAGACCGAGCACAGCCAAAAAATACAGAAAAGTAAATAAAAAGATGGGGTGATATTAATTTAGTACATAACACTGTGGATAGGGATTTGCAGCTTCTAATTTCGTGGTGTAGGATAATACAGCCACTCAGCCACTTGGGGAGATTTTTACACCAAGCTCTTGCCTGGAGAATCCCATGGACAGCGGAGCCTGGTGGGCTGCAGTCCATGGGGTTACAGAGAGTCAGTCACAACTGAGCAACTAACACACACACATGTGGACTATTAATTGGACCCCATGTTTTTGAGCTGCCTGATAATCTTACATCTCCTGAAAGGCAGGAGGAGAAGGGGACAACAGAGGATGAGATGGTTGGATGGCATCACCAACTCAATGGACATAAGTTTGACTAAGCTCCGGGAGTTGGTGATGGACAGGGAAGCCTGGCATGCTGCAATCGATGGGGTCACAAAGAGTCGGATATGGCTGAATGACTGAACTGAACTGAACTGATGATCTTCATCAGAGGATCAACTGATGATCCTCCCCCCAATCCCTCCCAGCATCAGGGTCTTTTCCAACGAGTCAACTCTTTGCATGAGGTGGCCAAAGTATTGGAGTTTCAGCTTCAGCATCTGTCCTTCCAAGGAACACCCAGGACTGATCTCCTTTAGGATGGACTGGTTGGTTCTCCTTGCAGTCCAAGGGACTCTCAAGAGTCTTCTCCAACACCATAGTTCAAAAGCATCAATTGTTCGGCGCTCAGCTTTCTTCACAGTCCAACTCTCACATCCATACATGACCACTGGAAAAACCATAGCCTTGACCAGATGGACCTTTGTTGATCTTACATATAGATTATTTAGTTTTTAAAAAAATCATCCTCAGTGAGACTTGGTATTAGAAGATCCCATCAAAGAGATGCTTCAGTTGAATTCTCAGCCTATGATCTGTGACTTCAGAAATAAATAACATGCTGTTAATGACAATATGTGAGAGCGAGACTGTCTGCTCGGTGCTTGGCTTTCTCCACGCTCATTTGCACCCTAAGCCTTCCCTAAGTGGGGTAGTTTCAGGGGCGTGAATGAATAGATGATATGGGAGCTGGGATGAAGAAAACGCATGGAAAAGTGTAAACTAAAACAATATGCTTGGATTTATGTGAAAGGTAGTAAGTAGAAACTGAAGGGAAGCTTTCTTTTATTACAAAAAAAAATTATTTATTTAGTTTTGGTTGCACTGGGTCTTGGTTGCTGCCCGTCGGCTTTCTCTAGTTCAGGTGACTGGGGGCTGCTCTCGTTTTACTCTCTAGTTGCGGTTCACAGGCTTCTCTTTGCAGTGGCTCCTCTTGTGACCGAGCACAGGCTGTAGGGTGTGCGGGCTTCAGTAGTTGCAATTTCCGGGCTCTCGCGCACAGGCTGGGTAGTTGTGGCACACAGACTTGGCTGCTCCATGGCACATGGGATCTCCCCAGACCAGGGATGGAACCCACGTCTCCTGCATGCACAGGTGGATTCTTATCCCTGGACCACAAGGGAAGCCCCAGGGAAACTTTGAGCAGATGATGGTGGCAGTCGGTAGGGGTTCATTTCTGAAGGTCTCCTCAATTTGAAGTCGCAGTTGGATTCACATAAGTAAGATAATTTTCAGTAGAAATGAAACCTTGAACATTACATCAGACTATGAAAGAAATGTCATTTGTAGGGGAGGGGGGCGGTTTAGTGATGTTTATTCAGCTGTGGTCAGATCTCAAATCCAGCTTTTCTTGACATTCCTGATTTCAAGGCTGAATCAGTACCTGTGGGGTGAATTCCCCTGTCATCCTATGTGATTGGCAGTTGGCTGCACCGCATTGTGAAACTGGTCTTTCTCATGATCTCCTTTCTCTGAGTGTTCATGTTCTTATAGGGACAGGGAGGAGACTGGTCCTGTTTATGTTTCTATACACAGGGTCTTCCAAAAACGTGTCTATCACAGTATTTTTCAGTAAATATCTATTGAATGAATGAATGCACAGTGGTTTTGTGCAGAGTCCTGATGACATAGTAAAAAAACTTTCCCCAGTACTCCATGGTTCATTTTGAGAATCGTAGATCTTCTCCCTCTCAGATAATTTCATAATTATCTCCTTTGAAATGGACAAAATATTAAAACATATTCCTGATGAAGTTGTAAAATTGGAAAACTTCACTCTTAAAATTAAATTACTGCAAATAAAATACATCGTGTGTGTGTTTCAAAAACAAATCTGCACCTAACTGTGATTTGGAGAGAACTCATTTTGACTGATTGTGCTTTTTAAAAAATACAATTAAATGAAGACTTCCCAAGTCATCACTTGAATTTTAAGTGTCTAATTAGAATCATATCTAATCTGCTTGTTAACATGCCCCTCGCTTCCATGCCTGAGTAACAGAGAAGTCCTTTGACAAGTTTTTAAATAGGTTTTATTTTTGTTTGCCCTCTGCAATGTGATTTTCATGTGATTTCACTGTTTCAAATTCAAGTAAGATTTGTTGCTACAAACACAGCTTTTAAGACAGAAGAAACAGCACACAATGGTTTTGGGGAGAAGCAAAGAATAATTCACATCTTAGATTCTTACATTAATTTCTTGGGTAGCTTGTGAAGCTGTCCACACAAAATAGGAATGAGGAAAAGAAAAGCAAGAGGACTCCCAGAGAGGAGGGTTGTAAACTGTCTCTGAATTCCTATTGTCCTTCAGGATTTCGCTAGGGTTTCCCACTCTGCTTCCTGTTTTCACTTTGTTACGAGGCGTCAACAGACTGGAAGGGGAGATGAGGTTTCCTTTCCACTTCAGGTTGCTCTCCTGTGTATGTGTGAAGTTGTTTTCCCACATTCCGTTTTGGAAAGTAAGGAATTCATTCTGGGAACCCACCCTGTTGCCTTACCTGATGATGCAGAATGAGGGGGAGGTGGACCCTGAAAAGTACTACCGGGGTAGGGCAAGCCGCAGCCCTTGGCAACCACCTGCTTGGAGAGGGGTCTTCTCTCTTCTGCCTGTGGAGCTGAGTCCTGGCTCCGCTTCTTCTTGTCTTGTATTTCAGTACTGACTCTTTAAACACTGTAGTAGGTTGACAGAGTGGATTCGAATGCTACTAATTCAGTATCTCTCAAAGTCTTCTCAGATTTGGATCAAATGGACTTCCTCTATCTTGCAACGTCTTATAGTTTATCTTTACTAAATTGGGTAAAGTTAGCAAGGCTTCCTCCAGGCCCTTCACAAGCCTCAGCGGTGCAGTCCTCTTCCCTGCCCCACCCCCACTTGACCCCCTGAACACACATGTGCGCACACACCCACCCACCCACACACACACACACACACACACACACACACACAGACACACACACTGTGCTCGTCCACATTCCGGTGTCTTAGCTCAGGCAGTTCTTCACATTTGGATGATGCTACTACCCTTTCAAGCCTGGCAAGTTTCTACCAAACTTTAAGACACTACAAAATATCACTTCCTCTTTTAATTCCTGCCTTTGCCCCATCACAATTTAATCTATTTTTTTGAAATCTGCGTTGCCATAGATTCCTGTGATATGTTTACCATGGTATTAATACACTGTATTGTATAGGAGTTTTTTAAAATGTCAGTATACCTCTCCCATCTCCTTTCTTCCCAAACAGTGTCGCCTCGGTGACAAAATATTGAATCATTTTATAGAACCTACCAGAAATGCGTAAACTAGCCCATGTTCCAGCTCAGTCAACAACTCCCAGCAAAACTGGAGTTGTTGGAAAGAGCTGGCTACAGGGCCGGATGAGAAAGATGGAGGATTTTGCCCAGCCTTCCTAACTCGGTGGATCACATCCATGTGCTCACCTTCCTCTGAAGGTTTCTGAGATTCCAGAACATTAACAAACCTAGATGGCCCTTCAAGTTTGTATGCGGCAAGTAGGAGTGCTCAAGTATTCATTAGAATAAATAAAGAGAAATGTTTTATGTGCTCAAAATGTCCAGCCACGTGTTGTGCAGGGCACAGGCCTTTCAACCCTGCTTTCTGAGCAAAGGGTGAGATGAGAATGACCCATGCCGTGTTTCTTCTTCGGTGCCTGATCACACCCCATCCAGTGGACTCAGGCAAGAAACACTGGGGACATGGAGACATGGGCTTCATGTTACGCCTTCTGATCTAGTGCTCTCTCCTTCCAGGTGCACCCATCTTGACCGACTCAGCAAGAAGGTGGATTTTCCCTGTGTCTAAAGAAAAAAAAATGTCCCCGTGTCTGTAGAGATGATTTGCAGTTCAGCCCGGCTGAAGCTGACCGAATGAGACTATGGGCTGTGCCTCCGCCAAGCATGTTGCCACTGTTCAAAATGAAGAGGAAGCCCAGAAAGGGAAGAACTACCAGAACGGAGATGTGTTTGGCGGTAAGTGCCACTGAGCTTCATTCTCGGCCCCCTCGATCTAGGCCTTTCGTGTTTGCAGGAGTGAGTAACTGCAGTGTCATGGTGTTGTTCCATGTGACGGGGGAGTGGGTAAAGGGCCGATGCGATATGATAAAAAGTGATGCACATCTTTTTACACTGGACAGTTTCATCCTAATTTATACCTGGAAGACTTTGAGGAGGACCATGGAGGTTTTATACAGAGCTCACATTTAAATCAAGCTTTGCAGAACTCGTAGGACTTAGGTGCATTGGACAGTGGCCACAGGTGTTTTGGTCCAGAATTGTGGGACTGAAATGTGAAGGTCCAAAAATGGGTGAAGATTTATAACTGAGCGAAAGTGGTATTTCTTGAAGTTTATTGTAAGTTTATGTGAATTATAAATCCTCGGATCCCGAAATACAATTGCAGTGAATTTAGAAATCATCTTTTAACCATCTCTGATGATTCATAGTGAGTTGAGACTGTGCAGTGCAAAGGTCACAAACTGCCAACCCATGGCCACATCTGGATTTTCTTTGGCCCCCAGAGAATTTTTAAAATAAAAAGAAAGACAGCCTTTAAAAATCAGGATGTTTCACACAAAACCCCAGATTTCTTGAGTAGATTTGGCAACACAGATTTTCCGTTTCCTGAGGCAACAGTTGGCGGGGTGGGGTAGAAGTTGCCCACCCAGTCAATGTCTCCAGTAAACCACTAAGCTTTCCCTGTGAACGCACAGCAAGCCCTGTTCACTCGCCGATGTTCCATGCCTTGCCATTCACAGGTTTTGAGTTTGCCTAATCTTAAGTTTGTCAAGATCAGTGAATCAGTGATTACCCTGATGAAGAGTAGCTACGTGTTTGTACCAGGTTCCAGTTAGTCAAAGAAGATGAAACCATTTTTGCTGAATTACTATAACAATAATACCCATTGACATTTGCATGGCACTTCTATTCATAAGAGCACTTCTTCATCTCTTATTCGTTAAAGAATCTTATTGAAATAATGTTTACATGTAAACAACTCAAGTTGCACTATTCAGTCCCTGTCAAGAGCTTCTATGGCATTTTAGTCTCTAGCTTTTGATCCATTGCAATGGTTGCTTCAGTTCCCTGGGGAAGAATTGGGAACACTGTGGAAGGGATAATGCTCTACTACAAGTAAACTCATGTATATGGAGGAAGACAGATTCCCTTTGGTTTGTTTTAAGGAAATATATTTGTTGCCTAGAACAGACTTGCTCTAGTGATCCCTACCTATAGAACCGAGAACTGTGGAGTGATATATGAGCATCTTAACACATTATTGACTGGAGACATCACTGCATTTTTAGACGGTGTAAAATAAACATCACTGTGCAAAACTGTTAGAGCTTAAAATTGATCAAGTGTTCTTTATACAACTTGACTGTCATTATCATTCACATATTGCTCCATTATGTTTTTGTTACAACCTTGTGTATATCATAAACATAGAATTTTCAAAAATGACACATTGAAAAATTTTGAGTGAAGAGGATTTTTTGGTGAATTTTATGCAGATACTTTTTCTGATTATCTGAGTGACATATATACTAAGTGTCTCAGACACAAACCACTCAGAAGATCATGGTTTTCAGAATATGGTTCTGATTCAAATGATGTAAATATTAGACCAACAAAATGACAAAAAATACTTAGTGATTCATTCTGATACAGAAAGTGAAAAATGAAACCCATGGTGCTGGAGAATGTTCCTTTGCTTCTAGAGAAGAGTGGAGTGAAGACAACATTTCACAAAAATTAGAAGACTTTACAGATATGTCAGTTCTGACTATTGAATGAAATAACCTGTAAAGTGTTAGTGAGAAAAAATTTCAACCAGCCCCCCCCCCCCCCCAAAAAAAAAACCGCCAGCTGCAGTGTTAGTTTCTGCAAAAATCTCCTGGTCAATAATGAGTTAGTAAAACTAGAATCCAGATCTTTGAAACCACACCTCCTGAGAAAACACCTAATAGGAATTAGAGCTATTACTGTCACTCTCAAAATTGAACTTTTAAGAGGAAATAATTGAGTATCAGGGATTTGTTTAAACCAACTTCTATGTGAGATTCTGTGTCATTGTCATTTTTGTAATTAGAGCTACCACTTATGGAGCCTCCACCATATGTCAGACAGTGAGAAGCATTTGCATTCAGTTTCATGTTGAATTTTCACAACAACCCTGTGAAATCTGTGCCATCCCTATTTTAGAGATTTGGGAGCTGGAGCACAGTGAGACTAACCGGTCCAAAGCTGCTCAGCTACTAAGTAATACAATCAGATGTCTCTGACTCCAGAGTCCGCGAACCCTTCTCAGTGTCGTGGCTACTTCCTATCCATCTTCCATTGTCTAATGTGAAAATTTATTGACTAGCTGGTACATGATGTGTCAGGCCCTTTGCTAAATGCCATGGAGGATACAGAGATAAACCTTGTTTTCTAGGACTTTATAAGAGGGTGAGGAAATGTTATGAGGCAGAATAAGCCAAATACCAGAAGAGAAAAAGACATACATATCATGATGAGAGTCAGAGGGATGGAGAGATTACCTTAAAAGATGGGATCAGAACAGATTTCTTACAGAGGTGACAGCTGAAACTGGTCTTAAAGGATGGAGAACCTAAATCTGTTGGATAATGAGTGTAGGGAGAAACTGGATGAGGAAAGGCTAAAGGTGATGTGACATATTCAAAAATTAAAAGTAATCCCCCCAAAATTACAAAATCAAGTAATCTAGTTTTATTAAAATTGAAGTATAATTGCTTTACACGATTGTATCTGTTTCTGCTGTCGAGCCAAGTGCCTCAGCCATATGTGTGTATGTGTATATCCCCTCCTGAGCCTCCCCCCACCCCCTCAAGTGATACGGTTTGAATGGAATATAAAAAATAAGTGAGAGGAAATTGGTCAGAAAACTAAGTTAGGATTATATTATGGAGAACTTTGAATACCAAATCATAACCTATAGAAAGATAATCTTGGACTTATTTAAAATTTAATGATCTAATTTAATGATAGTCTATATATATGTATATATGTAAAACCTTTTTATTTTGTATTGGGGTGTAACCGATTAACAAACAAGGTTGTGTAGCTTCAGGTGATCAGCAAAGGGACTCAGCCATACATCTATGTGTATCCATTCTCCCCCCAGTTCCCCTCCCATCCAGGCTGCCCCATGACATTGAGCAGAGTTCCATGTGCTATACAGTAGGTCATTGTTGCTTTTCCATTTTAAATAGAGCAGTGTGTACATGTCAGTTCCAAACTCCCTAACTATCCTTTACCCTTGTCCTTCCTCCCAGCAGCCATATGTTTGTTCTCTAAGCCTGTGAGTCTCTTTCTGTTTTGTAAGTTCATTTGGTGACACTCAATATATTGTATTTTATTTTGCTTGGCAGTGAAACCATCTAACCATTCATTTGCTAATATGGTTACAACTTTTATAACCAAGAAGACTTTCTGTTGTTCTAAAGTATCGTGTGTAGTTTGCAAATATTGGCATCTAATAAAGGAGCCTTGTATTAGTCAACTATTGCTGGATAATAGACCACTTCAGGATCTCAGTAGCATTCAACAATACGCATATCTTCCTTGATCACAAGGCAGTTGGTCAGCTGGAGTGGCTCTGCTCCATGTCTCAACTTCCTCCTGGGACCCAGGAGCCAAGGGGAACATGCTCTTCTTTTTCAGAAGGGTAGAAGTGCAAGCAGTACACATGATGCCTCTTAAGCTTGAACTTGGACTTGGCACACTGTTTGCACCCGCATTTTATTAGCCAAATTGAGTCACGTTAAGAGGGTTCAAAGACAGAGGGCAAAGAAGTTCATCTGACCAAAGCACATTGATAGCAAGGGTATGGTTGTAGAAAAGGGTCAAGAATTGGGGCTAGTAATTCAGTCTACCCCATGCCTGCCTAGTCATTGCTGTCTGTGTGACTTCACACAGTCCACACCACCAAGTGCATTAAGGCCTATGCCAGCTTCTCTTTATCCCCCCAGTACTCACAGTGACGTTTTATTCACTCCAGCATTCATCATCTTATCACTCTTTCTGATGTCAACATTTGTAGGTTTGTGGCATGGTGTTACATAAAAAAAGAACACAGGAAGAGAGAGAGCTTTGTGTTGCAGTCAAGGGAGACAGTTTTCCTAGTCCTTCCGGATTCTGGGAGTAGAACTGTCAGAATCCAGTGTGAACATCAGTACTAGTATCCTAGATGTTACTGAATGCTAGAGTCTGAATATGACAAGAGAAGGTACTATCTGTTTCTCCATTTGAATTAGCTTGCAAGCAGAAGTCTACAGAATCCCAATAGAATCACAGATGGTCACAGGTGAATGGTAGATCAGACTCACTTTCAGCCACTTGATATCTTTTGTCACCCATTGTTTCAGTAATCTGCTATTACCTACAAAGGACCCCAAACTTAGCAGCACTGATGTATTATTTCTCCTGATTCTGTGGTTTGGCTGGGGTTCATCTGCCAGGGCTCCAATCATGCTTCCCTTGTGCCCCAGATGGTAAAGAATCTGCCTGCAATGCAGGAGACCCAGGTTCAATCCCTGGGTTGGGAAGATCCCGTGGAGAAGGGAGTGGCTGCCCACTCCAGTATTCCTGCCTGGAAAATCCCATGGACAGAGGAGCCTGGCAGTCTACAGTCCACGGGGTCACAAAGAGTCAGACACAACTGAGCGACTAACACTTTCAGTTATGCAGTTGCCTTCAGGTGGGAGCTCAGCTGGGCTCAGCTGACCATGATGGCTTCAGATCTCTCTTTCCATCAGGTAGTCACATTTTCATGAGGCGGCTAACTGCCCGGACAAGAAGTAGAAGCTGCTAGCCCTCTTAAGGCCTGGGCTTGAAAGTCTAAGAATGTTGATTGTGCTGTGTTCTGTTGAGCAAAAGCAAGTCACAAGACCAACCCAGACTCAATCAAGGGAGCACAAAGACTCTCCATTTCTTGAGTCTGACCCTTTAGGCAGGGGAAGAATTGAGAGCCATCTTTGGAGACCAGTTACCACACCCATTACCAGAGGCCATGAGAACTCATGACTGGGCTGTATTCCATCCTGGACAGTTACATTCTGCTTTCTAAATCATGCCTCTATTTTCCACTGAATAAAGAGGCCTCATCCACTTTTTAAAAGCTTAATGTTTTAAAATGTTTGAAAATATTATTACCACATGTTGTGGGAGATTTGACAAAGTCTGTGAAAGGTGGCATATTTGGAGACGGCTCTGAAGTATGTGTACACACACACATTCGATCCTTTTCCTAAAAGTGTTAATTGAATTTTATAGCCTCTAAGGACATACTGGGGAGCATTGATAAGCCATGTGTTTTTTACAAATGATTCACTTCAGTCACTCAGTTGTGTCCGACTCTTTGCGACCCCATGGACTGCAGCGTGCCAGTCCTCCCTGTCCGCCACCAACTCCTGGAGTTTACTCAAACTCATGTCCACTGAGTCAGCCATCGAACCGTCTCATCCTCTGTTGCCCCCTTCTCCTCCCCTTCTCCTCCCGCCTTCAATCTTTCCCAGCATCATGATCTTTTCAAATGGGTCAATTCTTCACATGAGGTGGCCAAAATATTGGAGTTTCAACTTCATCATCAGCCCTTCCAATGAATATTCAGGACTGATTTCCTTTAGTATGGACTGGTTGGACCTCTTTGCTGTCCAAGGGACACTAAAGAGTCTTCTCCAACACCACACTTCAAAAGCATCAGTTCTTTGGTGCTCAGCTTTCTTTATAGTCCAACTCTCACAGCCATACATGACTACTGGAAAAGCCATAGCTTTGACTAGATGGACCTTTGTTGGCAAAGTAATGTCTCTGCTTTTTAATATGCTGTCTAGGTTGGTCATAACTTTTCTTCCAAGGAGTAAGCGTCTTTTAATTTCGTGGCTGCAGTCACCATCTGCATTGATTTTGGAGCCCCCAAAAATAAAGTCTGTCACTGTTTCCACTGTTTCCCCATCTATTTGCCATGAAATGATGGGACTGGATGCCATGATCTTAGTTTTCTGAATGTTGAGTTTTAAGCCAACTTTGTAATTTCCATTTATGTGAAGCCCTTTGCTCTCTGTGATATTTTGGTTATTAGGAGACTGACCACTCCAAATGCATGGGACAGAATCGCTATAGAATATTCCACCATCGAGGATCAAGTGATGAATGGGCATCTTGCCTTGTAGATTTCATAGGAGTTTGTTGACAAAGAACTTTATTACTGACATATACCTCTAGACTTTCCTTCACTTTAAATATAGAGGTATGTGCTTGCATCCGTGCTAAGTAGTGTCCAACTTTTTGTGACCCCATGGACTGTAGCCTGTCAGGCTCCTCTGTCCATGGAATTTTCTAGGCAAGAATACTAGAGAGTGGGTTGCCATTTCCTGTTCCAGAAGATCTTCCTGACCCAGGGATCAAACCCATGTCTTGCATATTCTGCATTGGCAGGTGATTCTTTACCACTGTTCCACCAAGTTTTAAATCTAAAGCTGTGTCTCAGCACCATGGCCCTTTCAGAAGTAACATCCAGACCAGGAAGTTCCATGTCCAGATTGGAAATTTCCTTCCCTCAGTGGTCGGGTCAGACATGAAGAATGGTCAGCAGATCTTCTGAGGTCATTCAGTGGACAGCTGAGCATATTGCCAAGACCAGCTTGCAGAAAGCAAGTGACCAGCAGGCTCAAGTTATCAGAAACTAGTTAAGCAAGTTCTGAGGAGAGCCAAGTGCTTATTGGATTTCTTTCAACCGTCATTCACTTAAACTATTAAAGTAGGTGCACAGAACAGATTCAGGCCTTATTAGGGAGGTTTACATGTTAAACTTGAGATCATTATCTCTTCCAAAGCCCACTCTCCATGGGGAAAGCTGTTTAGTTATATTGACTTTCCTATTTGCGTGAAGGTTGCCATCATTCTTCCAGTAACGTAGACTTTAATCTTGAAAAGGCTTTAAACTTGAGGCCCTTGTCTCTTCCAGTTTCAGATCTGTAAATCTCATTCTCCTAACATCACTTTTCCTACTGCCAACATCATTTAGGTTGTTGTAATCCATAACCCAGAATAGTGCAAGGTTCTCTGAACTTATGCTCCATTAGCCCTCTTTGTTTGCCTGCTTCTTTGCTTTGTTTTTAACTCTCCATTTTTTTTTTTTTTTTGCACCTGTAAATTGTCAGGCTGTACCAGATTTTTCTAAAGTAGTCCTTTGTCCTTGTTTAACTCTCCCACTCTAGAACTTTCTGTTGCACTCACTTCTTAGACTGTAAAATCCTAAAACCTTAGTGAACATACAAGACCTCTGAAGATGGCCTTTACCCTCTCACTCACTTTGGCAAACTTGTTCCATACTCTGTCCCTTGTGTTCTACAGCCAGAGGGGACAGCTCACCCTGTAACCACTTTGCATACCTCTGTGCCCCAGGTCGAGTACACTGTGATCTCTGCTTGACATGGGCCCTTTGCCCACTTGCATCTGTTTAAATCCTGCTCTTTTTCCAAACTTGTGTGAAGCTTTCTGGTACCTTCAAAAAGAATCCCTTTCCTGCCATCCCAGAATACATTTTATTTGCTTATTTATTTGGTTTACTGGTTTATATGTCTAATCTCATTATTTGTGTATGTGTGTCTTCTCTTATATGCTTCTCTCTTATGAGCCCCTGGAGGCAAGGACTGTTTGACCTTGAGAGGATGTGGGGTTCCATAATGGCAGGAGCTGGAGGCAGAGAGACTGTTCAGGAACTGGGTGGGCCCTGACCATGCCAGCTCCCTCCTTATGATAAGGTGGCCTTGACTGATTAATATGGTCCTAATTATTGTATATGTTCCCTTAAGTGAAAGTGCTTAGATTATAAGAGTAAATTCTTCTGGAACGGTGGTATATAGAAGAGCATCAGTAAAGCAAGAATCTGGCTGCTTTTTTTTCATATGGTCTCTATACAGCTGTGTGGCCTCAGTTCTGGTCTGGTCTTTGGCCACATAAATTGAGAACATATAACAGGTGTATGTGTCTGTTCATATGTGTATCTGTATGTGCGAGAGAGAGAGAAAGGGCAACCCTGTTATGCCAATCTGTTTCCTATCTAGTATACTATTGGGTCCAACTTCACAGGTTATGGTGAAGATTAAATGAGGAAATAGATTTTTGCAGAAATCCAAAGCAGTTTGAAGCAGATTCAGTGTTTCTTCCTGTAATAATTTCTGGTTGCATGAAGTGAAAATTAATTAAGGATTAATTGATCTGTGTTTGTTTGTGAGACAGAAATGGAAAAAATCAAGTTTTAAGTCTGTGCCATCTAATATAATAGCCACTGGCCACATGTGATAATTAAGCATGTTAAATAAGGTTAGTCCTAATTTAGATATACTGTAAGTATGAATTGGGAGTTGGTGATGGACTGGGAAGCCTGGTGTGCTGCAGTCAATGGAGTCACAAAGAGTTGGACACAACTGAGCAACTGAACTGAACTGATAAGTATGAATTACACATGAGATTTTGAGGACTTAATACAAAAAAAAGGATAAAATAGCTCGCCAGTTTTCTTTGGATTACATGTTGAAATGATAATATATAGAGTTAAACAAAATTTATTGTTAAAATTAATGCCACTGTTTTCTTTTTACTTATGTGGCTGCTGGCAATGTTTAACTCACTGACATAACTCACATTATTTCTATTGAATAGTGCTAGTTTAAGTCACTAGAAGGTAGTGTTGGTGTTTACAGTTTCCTTCCCATTCAAGTTTCAGTTTTGGAGTTGATTTATTATTGAATCAAAGAGGAAAGGGGTTCGACTGAGGAAGCAGCACTCATTTTCTGCTTTGACCCTCCAGATGGGAGATACACACAGGTGTGGGCCCAGGAAAATCAGAGAGACAAGACTGGGAACCAGCCTGGCAGACGAAGAAGAGCAAATTCTAACTTGCTCATCTCTCAATGCTCATTTGTGGTCATCTTTAGCTGCATCCCCTGACACTTTGCTGGCCTACAGAAGCTTCTTTTGCCTTCTGAAGTTATTTCTCAAAGATCAGAGAGGACATCTTCCCCTCAACACACACTAACTTTTTTTTTTTTTTCAGTGAATGGGTAAAGAACCTTAAAAGCAAAAGTGTTTGATGAATGTATGCTAGAGCTAGGTCACAGTCATAAAAGCTTAAAATAAAAAAGAAAAAGAATTTAAGTCAGGAAAGCAAGGAACCTGATCCTGGCTTTAACCATTGAAGATTCCAGAATGTCTTGTGCTGAGCCTCAGAAAGATCTTAAAGGCATTCAGTGCACCTGGCGACTTGTGAAATGCTAGAAGTCAGCCCACCTCAGCCAGGAGTTTCCACCTCACACTTCCAAAGGGAAAGGGCTTAGGCCAGTGTCTGACTCAGAGAAGGTCTCAAAGTAGCTTAGTTTCATTTTCTGCTGTTTCTGGGCCCTTCTGATAGGTGTTTATCACTTTGACAGGAGAGAGGAGACAAGCCCAAACCTTGAACATGTAAAGAATTGTGAATTCCCGCCTGCTAGCTGGATTTCTTCCAGCTACCCCACTTCCAAAGTGTTGTCTTTGACAAGGAGCCTCATCAGTGTCTGAGTTTCCTCGTCTACAGTATAGAGATAGCAGTGGTATCCTCCACTCGGAGTTGTGTGGAGGAGTTAGTGAGTTAACGAGCAGAAAGCTCTTAGAAAGACGTCAGGTGTCATTAGCAGTCCAGCATTGGTTGTACACAGGAGTAGACTGATCCAGCCTCTTCAGTTTGGCCCCTCGCCCACCTCGGAACAGACCGCACTGGAATGCCACGTGATGCAGAATTTAATCTAGCCGAAGAACAGTCAGTCTGAATTTCTGCTTGGAAAAAAATTTTTGTGACAGAAAGTCTCGAAATGTGCTATACTTTCTATATTTAAAAAAAAGAAAAATCCAAGTGCTATTTTTCCTTCCCTTGCCAACCACATCATGAGCCCGTTCTTTTAATATTAGAAATAGAGGTAAGCTGACAAGTCAGACCGTTTGTCACTTATTGCTACGAAGCAGCCTGATTGCAAGATGACGGAGCCTCTGAGTTCCCAGGTGCCTTCAGCGGGGACGTGCTGGCAGGGCCCTTGGAGGCGTCCCTTCAGTTTTGCGTCTGGAGGGTTTCCTTCAGTTGCTCGCTTGCCCCTCCTGGTCTTGTCTGTAGCTGCCGGGAGCCCTTCCTCGGGGAGGAAATAAGACTGGATGTGGTCCCTGGATGTGTCCCTGGATGTGGACACGCTGCCCGGTGCCTCTCGGCCTCCTGGTACCATCCAGCGGAAGCGCAGAGGACCAGAGCTGTCGGCGAGGCTTGTTCTCTGCCGGGGGAAGTTCTAAAACAGTGACTCAGCCACAGAGAGAAGGTGGGAGGGTTTCTGTACCCATAGCACTTCTCCTCGAAGTTATTTTCTCCCGAATGACATCACGGAATTCAGAAATTCAAAACAATAGCCTCTTCCTGGAATCCTGGCTGATGTGGCAGAAAGGACCTGTTTTGCCATCAGCATCTGCCAGGTAGCACATACCTAGCAGCACCTGCCTGGCAGCGGCTACCTGCGGGGCACGCCTGGCCATCCCTGTCTGGGGCTTAGACCTCACTTAGGCCCTGGCTCTCTACGGAGCCGCGTGGTACCCACCTTCTGCACCTGGAGTCTTAGAGGTGGCTGTTTCCTTTGCACCTGAATTGTTACTTGGCATCAAAAGCACCGACTCACACTTTACAGTTTAGAACACTCACACTTTACAGTTTAGAAGACCTTTTCGCGAGCAGTTATTGTAATCCCTACTTGATACAAAAGGAAAACTGAAGAGCCCTGCCAGTTCACTTAAGTAAAGAAGTAGGACTGTGGCTTAGAATTGAGGATGCCGGCTCTTGACAAAGGGTGATTCCCTCTCAGGAACAATGTATCGTCTTTGTCCTTAATTCCGAACCCACTTTTGCTCAAGAGTCTTTGTGAAGTGATTCTTAACTGGCTGCCTGAGCTCAGTCTCGGTGGTTTTTTGTTGTTTTCTTCACAAGAGGATGTCGGGAGAGTCTGTGGTCGTTATTAGGGCTATTTTCAATGGACTTGAAGTTCACTGTGCACAGGCTTGAAACCTGGCTAATTGGTTTCAAAGCCTGGCTCAGTTACTCACTAACATGTAGCCTTAGCAAATCACTGAGGCTCTCCTTGCCTCAGTTTCTCCATCTGTATAGTATAGAGAATACAGTACTAGTACTTACCTGCCTTCAGAGGGCTTAAATGTATCAAAGTATGGAAACCCTTAGATTAGGACTTGCCACATGATATGCTCTGAGGGAAGCCCATTTATTACCATCATCATCTGAGCAGTCTTTGTTTCCCTTCACTGTGCTGAGGGAAAGAAGAATGTTAGTGCAGATCAATTAATTATGATTTTCTACATGATACTTAGCTCTTTACCTTGTATTTTAGAATATTTGTATTCCTGTGATTTGTTCTTTCTCTGTTTTGACCTAGACTAGCTTCTGTTCTGTATAACACGAGGATGTGTCTTTACATCAAAGGACTGTATGGTTTAAGAGGAGTGTATATAATGTTATGACTATTGCTATAAGTTGTTGTTGCTGTTCAGTTCCTAAGTTGTGTCGGACTCTTTGTGACCCCATGGACTGCACCACATCAGGTTTCCCTGTCCTTCACCATCTCCCAGAGCTTGCTCAAACTCATGTCCATCGAGTCAGTGACGCCATCCAACCATCTCGTCCTCTGTCATCCCCTTCTCCTCCTGCCTTCAATTTTTCCAAGCATCAGGGTCTTTTCTAATCCGTCATCTCTTTGCATCAGGTGACTAGAGTATTGGAGCTTCAGTTTCAGCATCAGTCCTTCTAATGAATATTCAGAATTGTTAACAAATATATTTTCATTTATTAAACATAAATCTGTGTGTGTTGTGTTTGTGTGTGATGTGATCCAGCATTTTCCGACTCTTGGATTTATCACATACAGTGAGGATGTTTACAGAAGGAAGGACATTTCTTTGTGAAGCACTGTAGAGAAGCCAAGAGGCAAAAAACACAGATTATAATTGGACATATGCATTCAGAGCTGACAGAACTAAAAAAATGCACAAACTATATACTATTTCAATTCATATTTTATTCTTTATCCATATTCAATTCTATTTTATTCTTTAAAATATGAATCATTTTATGGAATTTATATGAAATTATATTCATAAGTATAATATTACATTGAATTTCTAACTCATCCCTTCATACTAGAGTTTTCCAGATGAATCTAAAGAGCAAACTGTGAAATATGAAACCATAGAAGTATTATAGAAAATATGGATATTTTTATAATCTTAGGTTGTAAAATGTCTTCTTTGTAATGCCACACAATCCAGCACCCTAAAAGAAAAAGCTGACTATATAAAAATTTTAAATCTCTGAGCTTTGCAACAAACACACCAACTGCTGTGAGCTAAGTTAAAAGACAAGTGTCAAAGTGAGTGAGACTAATATTTGCAATACAAATAGGGTTAAAATGACCAGTATAAAAGACAAAACTTATTTTAAAAATTTTTCTTAAAATCTATAAAGAAAGAACTAATACTCCAATTGAAAAATGGATGATGTTTGTGACCAGGCAATTGAAAAGGCAAAAATTCAAAAGGCCAATAAACATGCAGAAAGATATTCAACTTAGAAATTAAATAAACCACACCAAAAACCTAAAACAAAACAAGACATTTGTCACCACTCAAATTGGCAGGAACACACATCTGTCTTACGCCACAACTGGGAATGTCAAGCCAGAACAATTTTTCTGGGGCACCAAGTGGTAATATCAGTTCAGTTCAGTTCAGTCCCTCAGTCGTGTCCCACTCTTTGTGACCCCATGAACCGCAGCATGCCAGGCCTCCCTGTCCATCACCAACTCCCAGAGTTTACCCAAACTCATGTCCATTGAGTTGGTGATGCCATCCAGCCATCTCATCCTCTGTCGTCCCCTTCTCCTTCTGCCCCCAATCCCTCCCAGCATCAGGGTCTTTTCAAATGAGTCAGCTCTTCGCATCAGGTGGCAGAGTATTGGAGTTTCAGCTTCAACATCAGTCCTTCCAATGAACACCCAGAACTAATCTCCTTTAGGATGGACTGGTTGGATCTCCTTGTAGTCCAAGGGACTCTCAAGAGTCTTCTCCAACACCACGGTTCAAAAGCATCAATTCTTTGGCCCTCAGCTTTCTCTATAGTCCAACTCTCACATCCATACATGACCACTGGAAAAACCATAGCCTTGACTAGACGGACCTTTGTTGGCAAAGTAATGTCTCTGCTTTTTAATGTGCTATCTAGGTTGGTCATGGTACTCTATTGAGATGGAAGGAAGTTCACAACATATTGATAAAGGGTTTTACACCACATACCTTGTTTATAAATTTTTCATGTTTAAAATATATGTAAAATTCTGTGCAAGTACATGAAAGAATCTTTGAATGATTATTCACCAAAGCCTTAACAATGGCAGACTCTCTATTGTGGAATTTCAGGTGATTACTAGTTACTTTTTTTCTTTTTTCCTGTATGACTTAAATCTTTTATTGGTTAACATTTATCATTCAATACAACTATTTATTTTGATAAATAGAATTTTGTGTTTCCATCTTCTGAAGGCCTTCAGTGCTTTAAGGGTAATGTGATATCTGTCCCAGAGGAGAAAGTTCTGTCACTGGAAATAGACCCAGGGCAACAGGGATTCTTCTGATAGACTTGTTTGTCCAGGTAAATAGATGGAGTCTGATCAGTGGTTCTATTTGGTTTCATTTAAAGCCTAGCAGTTCGTTCAGTCTACTAAGCGTGTACTATCTCACGTGGCTTAGGCACTGTGCTAGGCACTGAGTCTATAAAGATGGATTAAACGTGGTCCCTGCCTTTTAGGAGTGGATACTGATGTGACAGATGAGCATCTCAGCAAAAGTATTAGTATCCTATGATGATAATGCAGAACATTCTTATCCTAGGAGTAGGAACAGACTCGGAAAAAAGACGATTAAGGCATCAGCTGAGTCTTACGAGATGAAAGACAGACAAAGATGTGGCAGGAGTTTCAGGCTGAGAGACAGCGAAAAGGCTGAGATACATGATGCATTAGGCATGTCAAGGGGAGACTGGACTGCTTTACCAAACGAGTGGGGAAGTTACTTTATAAAATATCATATTAGGGCAAGTATCTTGAATATTGGAAATATTTTAACTGTAATTTTTTTTCAAAACAACAAAAAGCTCACACAGGCAGTATAGGAGTCATCATTATGTTACCTGAAAATTGACTGAATGTTTAGAAAACACTGGACAGATAGTGTAGAAGACTTGACACTAATTCCTTAAGCTGCTGAAATGGTCAGCCTCACCTCAGGTTAGATAATTTTAGGCCTTGAGATACTAATGCTAGTACATGGCCTTGAATGCATGTTAAGACTGTATTATCATTAAAGCATCATAGAACTGGCCAAGACATAGTACGATGGTATAGTGTTTGTCCAATATGGGGATCAGAACATGATAGTTATTTATTGTTGCACTGGTGATGTCTCCAAAAGTTGATTTTATATGCATCATAAGTGAAAAGTGAAAGAGTTAGTCTCTCAGTCTGTCTGACTCTTTGTGACCGCATGGACTGTAGTCCACCAGGCTCCTCTGTCCATGGGATTCTCCAGGCAAGAATACTGGAGTGGGTTGCCATTTCCTTCTCCAGGGGATCTTCCTGACCCAGGGATCAAACCCAGGGTTCTGCATTGCAGGCAGTTTCTTTACCATTTGAGCTACCCAGGAAGCCCAACATATATGCATATATAGGCGTCATATGTCTTGTGTAAACTCTTCATATCTGGGGAAATAAGAACGACAAAACGATGGCGATAGTTACTGCCTTCAGAGACATGTAGGATGTCATTGTGCCACATGAGTCCTGAGTCTTTGCCCCAGATTTTAGAGAAGGAGATTGGGACATGGTGGTAAGTAGCAATGGCAGGTCCATCCCCATGAGACAGAGCAGAATTAGGTGGACCATTCATTCAGCCACCAGATCTTCCTAAGCATTCAGCTGTGAAATATTTCCAGTTGAGTAGTTTGTGATCACAAATCAGTGTCACAGTTTAATTGTGTTCCTGATAACACATTCTAAACAGTGAGGAAAATTGCTTCATCCTATTAAGTACTCGCAAGGTAGTAATCCTCATTCAGTGGTTGTTGATAGGCAGTTACAAGGTCACAATGGTTCCAGTCGAATCAATGTTTATAAACAGGCCCTGTGTACTCCTGGGTGATGGAGACACAAGAAACAAAATCAGGTGACCTTGCCATCAAAGAGTTTACCTTATTTTATAAAAGACACCATTTATATATGGGAAAAATTCAGCAAGAAAAAGAAACTTGAAAACATGTAGCAAAGTGCTACCCTGAATGTCTGTTGGCAGAGAATGCCCTGGTATTTGCAATACCATGGGTAATGGGAAAGATTAATGTAGGCCAGCATTAGGGGTAGAGAGAAGAGTGAAATGAGATGGGAAAATGAAGACTTTTCCCTCATAGAGAAGAGACTAGTCACTCCAGTAAATCATTATTATTTTACGATCATTGACTTTGAGCTCCTTGAAGATTATGCTTCTTATCATTTAGTCATACAACACACTTGCCTAACATAACATAGTGTTCAATATGTAAGTTATTCAATAATAATGAACTGATATTAATGATAGCTGTCATTTATCAGAGGCTGTTATGCCCCTTTGTAGGTGAGTGGTTGGAGACCACCATGAGATGTTAAGCAGTTTCCCTAAGTTTACACAGGTTATCTTAGGGAACTTGTCTGTGTCTGGCTTCAGAACTTAAGGGAACAAATGTGTGCTTTAGGAAGGGGAAGCAAGGGAGGCACTCTGTTAGGCATACAAAGGGATTTTTTTAAGTGTACAAAATACAGTGCCTCTGTTCCAGGAACATTCAGTCTAATGGAAGAACAAAGCCGTAAATCACCTGCCTCTTCCTTTCTCAGCCGGGCTGTTCATCCATCAGGCACTGGTTGATGGAGCCCTCACACACTTGGGGCCCTTTGGTCCTGCCCCCACCCTGTGATCTGATGGCTGTCCTCTGGCCCAGTCATCTCAGGGCCGTCTTCACCTCCATGACTTCCCGTGACAGTGAACTTTGGGCTTCCATAGGAAGAGCCCACAGATGTGATGGGCCACGTTGTGCGTTGAGCTTCTTTTTGTTGTTGTTGGCAAGCAATCACTGAGCACTGGCAGGAAAACAGCCCCTCCTACTGCACCCTGCTCCGGAGCCAGCGCCTGTTGACTAGGGTCTGGGAAACATGTCTGGGCCAAAGGACGGTCAAGGGCACCTCTGTTTAGAGGCTGAGAACTCATCTGCATGGCTGGCTCTGCTGTTCCTTGAACCAAATGAAAACCTAAGGGTATCGAATAGTCCTCAACTCTCTAATTTGGGGATAGGAAGACTACAGAGTTTATGACAGTTGATGTCACACTTCCTTGTTTGGATATTTCTATTTGTTTATTTCCTTGTGTTAAGATGCTCTGATATTAAGTGGGAAAAAAAAAAAACCTGGTTGTGACACTTGTATATATGGAATGCCATTTATCAGATGACGAAATATGTAATGTGCATGGACTGAAAACAAGCCTCTGGGTATTTACCAGGAAGGGTGAATAATGACCTCTAGGTGGTGCTTTGTATTTCTGTTGTATTTCCAAATATCTGCATCTTCTTTTCTTCTAAAAGAAGTTTTTTAAAAAATTAAATAAAAATTTTTTTCAAAGCGCACTATGATGACAGACTTCCCTGGCGGTCAGTGGTTAGAACTCCACGCTTCCACTGCAGGGAACTATGATATCATTCCCTCTCTGAAGTATATTTTTAGCTAATGGGCCTTGTCTTGCTCTTCATTTCAAAACATAAAGAGGAGACATCATGTGGGGGTTGACAGATTACTAATGCGAAATCGAGCCATCTTCATCCTTTGTGATTTGAGTCTCAGTCTCTGACTTCCTCTCACATTTTCTACTCTAAGTAATTATTTGCAGAAGTTACTCTCTTAGCCGTGGGCTACATACCTCATAAGGTTTTATGAAACAGAACAAATGACTGTGGCCCAGAAAGCCCAGTTTATAGAGAAGCCCTTGGCTCGCTGGCTGGAGATCCTGGGTGTGTTTGGGTTTTGGTGCAGAGCAGCTGCTATAAGGCCATCGCTGTCATCCTCAGTTCCACATCCTGGGAGCAAGTGGGTTGAACTTAGGTGATCCCTGTTGGAGAGTATTGAACACTCATGTTCAAAGGTTCTACCTTACCTGTTTCCCAGCCTGTGGACAGTTCACATGACTCTCTGATCTCCAGAGAGACCGTGATTTCTCCCGCCACGGGGCCATTGGAAAGATTATACATAATAGTATTGAGGATTTTTTTTTTTTTTTTTAAGAAAAATGATGGTGGTGGTAGTGGTCAACAACTGTTGATTGCTTTATACTTTTTTCCTTCTGAAAAGTTAAAAGTATCCCCAACATCTTCTGTCGCTTCAAAGCATTCCAGGAGTGTGCTGAGTCGCTCAGTCGTGTCTGACTCTTGGCGACCCCATGGACTGTGGCCCTCAGGCTCCTCTGGCCATGGGGATTCTCCAGGCTGGAATACTGGAGTGGGTAGCCGTTTCCTTCTCCAGGATTACAGGAGTAGAAGACAAGACAGGTGGAAGGGTGGGGGTTGCCACCCCTCCTTCCATCTCGGCTGGCTGCTTTTCAGTTCATCTTTCATGTATCAGTGCTTGAATTGGTGCAGTTTAGTTGCTGAACGGTGTGAGAATTGTGTTGCCGACTTTCTGTTTTAAAGTTTTGTTAGAAGTGGTAGTGGGATATGTTAGTTCTGTTATTTGAAAAGGATAATAAAATGCATGATAAGACATAGTTTTAAACAAAATTTAGACAAAAGGGGAACATTTAATTGTCCAGATTGATGACTTCATACTGTACTATACTCTAACCTGGTCACTTTCAGAGTGTGATTTTTTTTTTAATTGACTTATGGTAGCTATAATGTGTTGGGCCTGCCAGATTCCAAAAGAGCAAGAAAAAGTCACAACTTTAAAGTCAGATTCTGAGGAATAACAGAGAGATAAGCATCTCATGGCTGTTGTATTAAATCTATATGTAAATACTATTCTACTAACATATAATTAACAATACAGTTTTAAATAGTGAATGAAAATGACCTTTGGTTTAGAAAAATTGAATAATTAAATTTTTTATTGAAGTACAGGTGATTTACAATATTGTGTTAGTTTCAGGTGTATAGCATGGTGATTCAGATAACATATAAATATTTTCAGATTCTTTCTTTATTAAAGGTTTTTAGAACATACTAATTAAATTTTTTTAAGAAAAAACGGGCCATTGCTGGGAAAGGTAGTTGGTGGAGAGAGAAGTCCAGGAGGGACAAAGGTATGCAGTTCACCTCCTTAAAAGTAATAGTCCACGCTTAAGTCTTAATGTAAATAGATTTTATATTTTCACTTAAAATATATTTTCAAATCTATGTGCAATGGCTATTAAGAATTGAAAGTAAATGATTAGGGGTGAAGTGAAAAAGCATGGTGTTAAAATACCTATCTGTGAAACTAATGAATTCTTTCAGATTGTAAAATAAAGCCAAACTGGTACAAATCTCTATTTAGGTTATGTTTCATTTCCATTTTGAACACCACACTCAAGACAAGCTAAATTGCATTTAAATTTCCTCCTAGCTACAAGCACCCTTGCCTCACTGTATAGATGTCACTGTTGATTTTGATCTATAACCAAAGAAGACATAAAGTGATCAAATTATATATGAAATAAGATTTTATTTTTAATGTTGCACCCAGCATTTTGGTCTGTATTGTGTCAGCAGTATTGTTGAACATAATATTTTTTCATTAATCTTTTATTCCCATTGCCTTCTTTCACCCCAAAAATGTCTCTGTGTTTAAAATGGATAATCAGTGAGGACCTACTGGATAGCACAGGGAACTCTGCTCAATGTTACATAGCAGCCCGGATGGGAGGGGAGTCTGGGGAGAATGGTATATGTATATGTATGGCTGAGTCCCTTCACTGTCCACCTGAAACAATGACAACATTGTTAATTGGCTTTACCCCAATGCAAAATAAAAAGTTAAAAAAAAATAGAAATATTTAGATTTTGAATTTTGACCCTGAATTTCCTCCTTTGTTCTTGTCTTGTTTCCGCTAATGCAGTTGTTCACTTGCCAAATGTTAACATGAAAAACAATATGCTTTTAGCTCAGATAGAACTCTGAAAATCACAATTATTCTTTCAAGAAGTATTTATTGAGCAATTGCAAGAAACTGGCTTTTACTAGAGGATGCAACAGGTAAAAAGACAGTGACCACCCTTGTTTTGTTTACATCCTAGGGAGGGACCCAAGTTAACCGAGAGACATGTAATACATTGTCAGGTGGCAATGAGCACAGTGAGAACAGTAACCAGCAGGAGAGAGAGTGACGCAGTGGCTATTTCAGACTCGCAGGTCAGAGAAGGTCTGCCTGAGCAGTTGACCTTTGGGAGCAGAGACCGGAAGGAAGGAGCAGGCCAAGAGAACAACCAAGAACAGTCTTTCAGGCAGAGAAACACCGGGCCTGAATTCCCGGGAAAAGACCCTTAGGTTGGGAGAGTGGTGGGTGATGAACTCAGAGAGGCAGCCTGGGCTTAGACTGCGTGTTGTCCTGTAGCTCAAGCGTAGACTCTGGATTCTGTTCTAAATGTAACAGAAGCCCGAAGAGGACTTGGGGAGTGATTATAAACCAGGCTGACTTTGGTTTTAATTTAAAGGTGGACTCTGGCTGCTACATAGGGAATAGACTCTAAGACGCAAGAGTAGAATAGCAAGTGGCCAGTTAGAAGCTGGTGGAGACAGGAGATGACAGGGGCCTGGACTGAGGGGCTAGCAGTAAAGAGAGATGTGGTCAGGTTCAGGGGGTGATTAAATGTGAGCTTCCTTATCCTTGAGCTTCTTAGTGAGGCACTGGGAGCGGTGAAGTGAGTGGAATTTTATACCAACAGAGGCTTCTCCTCGTTAGTGGTTTTCAGGTTCTGAAACCAGACCGTGCTTTGAGGCTTAGCACCGTGGGGTGAAAAGAGAAACAAGTATTGTGAAAGTAAAGACTTTCTCAGATGGCGATGTAGGGATTAACGGGGTTCAAATTTTACAGCAATGTGTTTTACCTAATTGTTGTTGTTGTTTTCTTTGTTTTAACCTTCTAGTGGCATATTCATTGATGCAGGCTGGGATGCAGGGAGCAGTGTTCTGACTCTAGCTTGCAGTTCATGGGACGTGGCCCCTGTGAAAGGAGTCACTTCAGGGCTCCAGCACCTCCTGGGCTGAAGTGCATCGGTTCAGCATTTCCTCTGCTCAAATAGAAACCACTGTTTCGTTTCACTCAACCTGAGTAAAAAGGGATCTTCAGACATGACTTGTTTTCATTTTGTAGCACGTTGGTGGAAGGCTGGGGGGCCTGAAGTCACATTTCTGGTCCCCCCTCTCCCTTCCCCTGATAACCACAGCTCCCCTTTCACAAGGCTCTTCCCTTCCCCCAACCTAGACTCTTCTCATTCCAGCACTCTTTGTTCCTCATAGAGCTCTGGCCTCGTTTCTTCTTTCCCTGACCTTCTCTGTGCTTTGGGCCCTCTGCTTCAGACCTAACCACCACCCCACTTCAGTTACCTTTTACATCTTCCCAGAATAGGAGCCATGTGCTATGAGATGCAACAACCGATACACAAATAAAACCCAGATTTCTGTGGGGGCAAACGAAGGTCCCAGAAAATTTCCCATGATGAATTTCTATTCCAGTTTTCATTGTTAACTTTTAAGGAAAAAATAGCGTCACGCTTACTCACCTTCCTGCCCTCCCCGCACTCCCTCCTCCACCGTGTGAACGAATGCGTCGGTGTTCTCCAGGATGCTGCCCCAGTGAGCTTCTTTTGTGCTCACTAGACTCTTAGAGAAGAAGAAATCATCTATGAAAAGTTACGGTAAATGTGTAACCTTTTTGACAGGTACCCTTGCGTTTTGTAGACAGTTGGGCTTTGGCAGGTTTGATTTGCCTCCAGAGATGGTGGTGAGAAGAGAAATTGACAATATGGAAGATGAGGTTATAAAGAGAGTCAAATGGCTGAAAGAGATGGAAAAGGGAACAGGTAACAGGGGGTGAGCAGAGTGGGGTTTGGTAAGCCAAGGCCAGGTCCACCCACAGAGTGTCCCAAAGGAGTCGGGTGAGTCATCTCTGTGCCCTCCCCAGTTAAGAAGTGGTCAGAAGGACTTTGAGATCTGAAACCCACACCTTGGAGTGGGTGACGTGGCTTGCTACGTGGGGAACAGGTGATGGCGGCTGTTTCTGGAAACCAACATGGTGGTGGTATAAGAGGAGTGAGCCTGCAATTCATGCCATTCTGGTTTGGCAGATATTTCGCTGGGTATGCGCTGCCAAGACCCCAGACCTTGGGTATACCTCTGCCAGACCCTGCAGGAGCAGTTTGGAACCTTATCACCCATGACCTTGATCAGGTGAAAGGCCTCTTTACACCATGTGAAAGAAACTTTGGAACATGTCCAGGTCATGCACTATACTTGAAGATTTTTGAACTCTTGATATTTTATATAACTCAGGCCTTTGAGTGCAAGCAGCATCTCTGAAAAGGAACTAAGAGAAAAGAGTACAAAAGATGTGCCAAGGAATTATGGCTGTTCTGTGTCTCTGTATGAACCATCCTCCCAAATTCTCCTTTGGTCTGTGTGTATAGAATTGTGTGGGCCGTTCATACTTTACTGTATGTTGAAAATGTCTGATTTAAATCATTCAAAGTCTCAGAAACTATGGCAGCTCTTTTTTATATAAGGTAAAAATTTAAGGTATACCGTGTGGTGATTTGATATACCTTGCAAAATGATTATCACAATAAGATCAGCTAACACATCACTGCACATAATGACCATGTGTGTGTGTGTGTGTGTGTGTGTGTGTTGAGAACATTTAAGATTTACTCTGTTAGCAACTTTCAAGTCCATAATACAGTAGTGTTATCTGTAGTCACTGTGCTGTACATTACATCCCCAGAACTTAACTCATAGCTGGAAGTTTCTAGTCTTTGACCAGCATCTCCTCATCATCTCTCACCCTACATCTGCTGGCAACCAGCATTCTACACTCTTTCTGTGAGTTTAACTTTCTTAGATTCTGTATATAAGTAATATACAGTATTTCTCTTTCTCTGATTTATTTCACTTATCACAGAGCCCTCAAAATTCATCCACACTGTCACAAATGGTAGAATTCCTTCTTTCTCATGGCGGAATACTATTTCATTGGGTATATATACCACATTTTCTTTATCCATAACTCCATCAATGGACAGTTAGGTCATTTCTGTACTTTGGCTCCTCTGTATTAGTGAGAGTGTGGGAGTGCAAATATCTCTTTGAGATCCTGATAGCATTTTTTTTGGGTGTATACCCGGAAGTGGAATTGCTGGATCATATATATGGTAGTTCTGTTGTTAATGTTTTGAGGACCCACCATACTGTTTCCCATAGTGAGTGTGTTAATTTACAATCCCACCAACAGTGCAGGAGGGTCCCCTTTGCTCTGCATCTTCGCCAGCACGTCTGATCTTTTGTCTTTTTGATGATAGCCATTCTAACAGGTGTGAAATGATTTAGCAGTACTTTTTTTCTACTATACATCCCTCTTTTAAGATGTTTACTTATTTGGCTGCACCAGGTCTTAGTTGCAGCACGCAGGATCTTCAGTTGCAGCCCTCAAACTCTCGGTTGCGGCCTGTGGGACCTAGTTCCCTCCAGGGATTGGACCCAGGCCTCCCGCACTGGGAACGCAGAGTCAGTAGTCTCAGCCTCCAAGGAAGCCCCTGTGTCTCCCTCTTGAGGAAGCAAAACGGACCCTTAAGAACATTCACTGTCTTTCAGTTCAGTTCAGTCGCTCAGTCATGTCTGACTCTTTGTGACCCCGTGGACTGCAGCACGCCAGGCTTCCCTGTCCATCACCAACTCCCAGAGCTTACTCAAACTCATGTCCATCAAGTCGGTGGTGCCATCCAACCATCTCATCCTCTGTCATCCCCTTCTCTTCCTGCCTTCAGTCTTTCCCAGCATCAGGGTCTTTCCTAGTGAGTCAGTTCTTGGCATCAGGTGGCCAAAGTATTGGAGTTTCAACTTCAGCACCAGTCCTTCCAATGAATATTCAGGACTGACTTCCTTTAGGATAAACTGGTTGGATCTCCTTGCAGTTCAAGGGACTCTCAAAGAGTCTTCTTCAACATCACAGTTCAAAAGCATCAATTGTTTGGTGCTCAGCTTTCTTTATGGTCCAACTCTCACATCCATACATGACTACTGGAAAAACCATAGCTTTGACTAGACGGACCTTTGTTGGCAAAGTAATGTCTCTGCCTTTTAATATGCTGTCTAGGTTGATTACAGCTTTTCCCCCAAGGGGCAAGCGTCTTTTAACTTCGTGGCTGCAGTCAGCATCTGCAGGGATGTGGACCGCTTTCCCATCATCTGTGTCCTCAGGCTCTCACTACTGAGCCTGTCTCACAGCTGCTGTACCACTCAGTTTGGATCTAATCAAGCCATTCAATCGCCCTTGTGAATCCTCCCCCAAAAGATGACAATACCAAACAGCTCCCATCTCTTGCAAACAAATTGAGCAAAATGTGTTACTAAAATAGGCTCATTCAGACTGACCAGGTTGTGGAGGATGGTGTGTTCTTAGTCACGGTGCTGCTCACCAAACCGCTGTCATCGAACATTAAACTGTCATCGAACATGCTGTTGCCTCAACTCACCCAGACACTTTATTCCTAAAGAGCTATTCGTTGTCGCTCTCAGAGCACACTTTAGTCTCTAAGGGGAAGATAACTTGGTGATTCATTGCAAGTAGAAATGGTCTTTTGCTTTATGTGAAAGAAGCTCTTGTGAGAAGAGGTACAGACTTGTCAGAAGGAGAGAGAATGTGCGAGAACCCTCTTCACCCCTCACATACACATGTGAGTGAGCTCTCTCGCCTCCCCTTCCGGGACCTTTCTTCATGACATCCGCAGTGAAAGTCAAGTCATGAATATTTTTCATAAGTGGGGAAGCTGTACTCTTTTATTACAAATTGTATTTTAGCTGTGTTTTTCCATTTAAAAAATTCAGTGGCAGTGCTTGTAGCTTTGGGAATTGCTTCAAATGAAAACAGCTCTATCTAGTTCTTTCCTATTCTTGCTAATGATTTTGCAGCCACTAAATTATTTCTAATGGTTGTAGAACACAGAAGCCAGCTTCAGTCCAGAGGCATAGTAAAAGAATCACCAAAGATCACTGAAAAGCAATTTAAATTTTTACTGAATAACCTCGAAAACTCCCAAAGAAACATCTCATTATTAAACCTACTTCACCATGTACTGAAATCTATTCCCATGAATAGAGCTGTCTGCCACTCTGGTGACTTTCTGTCTGCCTTTCTTTCGACTACCTGAAAAATCTACCCGCTGTGTCTTTCTAATCTTCTGCAAAACTTTCCTTTCCAGCCCAATTCATCTCTCCAGCTCTGCTCTTTCTGGTGTAAATTCAGGTTGCTGCAGTTTCCCCATTGCCAGACTGCATCACAGAAGAGCACAAGCCAGGCCTGCTGGTCAGGTGCCTGCAGAGAGAAGGAGGGGACTGGGATGCTTAAGATTCTGGATTATAATCTAAGAATCTTTTCTTTAATAGAAATCCACTTAAGTCAGAGCCCAATTAAAGGAATTAAATCCAATCAACATTAGGATGTCCTTCTTCTAACACACAAACGCACACAGGTGCACGAGTGTGCCATTGGTCAAACTGTTCCGTGTTTCAGAAGACTCTGTGGCAGCCACCCTAAATGGGGAAGAATTCCTGCAATGGTCATGAATTTCCTAACTCTGACCAGCCATCCAGCCAGTTCACAACCATTGACCCTGGACAATAGTGAAGGACTTACTATGGATGAATCAGCAGAAATTTATTACCAGTTTTAGAAAAGCAACTCTTGATGACAGTGGAATTTTATGAACTCTATGTCCAAAGGAAGGCATGTGAGCCATTCTGTTAGTATTTGTTTGTATTTGTTGTTGTTATTTAGTTGCTAAGTCATGTCCAACTCTTTTGAGACCTCATGGACTGTAGCCTGCCAAGCTCCTCTGTCCATGTGATTTCCGAGCCAAGAACACTGGAGTGGTTTGCCATTACTTTCTCCAGGGGATCTTCTCAGCCCAGGGATGGAACCCCTGTCTCCTGCATTGGCAAGTGAATTCTTTACCACTGAGCCACCAGCATTTGCTGTTACCTAAAAAGAAAATCACCGTTTGCATTTATTTTAGGTCTTATTTTATCATAATATATATTTTAATGTCTGACCTGAAAAAGTTTATCTTAAAGATGATTTGCACTCAGAAAGAGGATGCACATTGTGATAACATATTGTAATAGTTCTGGAACAGACACCAGCAAAGAGAATTTTCATTTTTATCAGAAATTCACTTTATGACACATTTGTGGGAAAGCTGAATAAGAACATGGGGTGTCTGAGTCAGACTGCCTGGGTTCAAGGGCTGGCTCCAGTCCCACCACATATTCGATGGTACAGCTGGATGAGTGAACATTTCCTTGTGATGGAGACATGGTTCTCTTTCTTAGAGCCCTGGGAGTATTAAATGGATTGTGATAGAACAGATTTTCCAAACTGCATCTGGGACTTGGTAAACGATAGCTCTCATCTTCCTTCTCTCACTCCTCCTCCTCCCCACCTCTTCTGTCTTCAGACCCTTTCCTCCTCCTCACTGCAATGAAGGAAGAGATCACTGCTTGATCTTATTTCTAAGATCATATATCATAGTCATAGTGTATAACAGAAGCCTTAAAATGAAGTTACCTTTCAAAATACAATGTTTTTTGCAAAGACACTGCAGTATTTACTGCATATTGGAGAAGAGCTTTGGTTTTCATCCATTGGATGCAGTGGTGGTCAAATCGCCATTGTAATGAAAGGTCTCGCAACCCTTACTTTGGATGGCATGTTGATTCTTAACTTAAGGAACCTAGGGATAATATCTTCCACCGACAAAGACTCCCGACACCTGATGAGGGAGGCTCTGCTAGTTTCCCTGATATTACCCATGAACTTTTAGTTAGATATCTGTATAGCTTTTGTTTATATCACTGTGATTTGCAGATGTGTTCACATCCTTTCTGAGTCCATTCATACTTTATGCCTGTATCATTTCCCAAAGTGACTGTTTGCTGTGCTTTGTGGTTTTAAAAAAAGAACTGGCTTAGTGGTTAGGAGTCTGGCCCTGGATTCCAACCAACCTGGGTTAGAACCAGCATTGCGACTTGACCAGCCAGTCAAAGACTTATCTCTGCAACTGTGGAAATGGGCCTGTAGTGACCAGCCTCATCAGACTGGCATGAGGATTAGGGAAGAGGAGAGATGGCTGGAGAGGCGTTCTCTTGAATGGTCATCAAGGATAACAGGAACCCCGCCAAGAAGAGCAGAGAGGACTTAGCTGGTCTCCAGCTTTTCCGTGGTCGGTGGAGAACCAGCACTCCTGAAGAGACAGAGCAGGGCTCTTGAGAAGCTGAGTGAATGGCTCTCAGAACCCCCGTGCCTGCCTTTCCTCTCTGCGAGGGACTCGCCACTCTATCTTGGTTGACAATTATTATCGTATGTTATTAAATTAAACCCCCTCTCCATAGGACAGCCTTGGTTTGCTTATGCTTTCCTAAAGGAACCCAGGCTGGATTTGGACCTGGTGTATGTCTTTAGTCAGAGTATGTCAAAAGATGACTGTGCCGGGACCTTTAATGGCTGGTTAATAATTCCCTGGTCATTGAATGTGTGCTCAGTCGCTCAGTCGTGTCCGACTCTTTGTGACCCCATGGACAGGCTCCTCTGTCCATAGGATTTTACAGGCAAGAATACTGGAGTAGGTTGACATTCCCTTCCCCAGGGGATCTTCCCAATGCAGGGATCGAATCCCAGTCTCTTGCATCTCCTGAATTGGCAGGCAGATATTTTACCACTAGCGCTACCTGGGAAGCTCCATCACTGAATAACAAGCCCCAAATGAATGGAGGAGACATGCTGTCTGGCCTCTGAAATAATGAAATGATTCAGGAATGGGACCTGCAGGACCAGTCTTAATTATTAAAGGCGTTATAGTGGGGGAAGCTTTACTACTCTCGCATCCTTGCAGCTGTGGGCACCTTCAAAGATGTGAACAAGACCCTAAGAATGCTGAGAGGCCATAGCACCTGTGCACACACATCTCAACACACTCAGCTCACTCTGTCCCCTGCCTCCACGGCACACAGCTGGGAAGTCACCACACCAGGTCCAGAGGAGAAGGGCCCTTTGAGCTGGTGCTCTGTCCTTTCTGATTCACTGCTGTCCCACCAAAGGGAAAGCAGCTGGGGCCAGGTCCACTGGCAGCTCCTTTGCCCCAGGATAGGTCACAGCCCATCCCAAGCACTCCCTGTTCTGCAAGCTTCGATCCCTCCCCGTCCCCAGGTGAAGGCATAACTCTCCAGGAAGCAGGAGACAGGTTCTGGCAGATGTTGTACTTAAGCTCTAGCCCGACCAGCTGACTCCAGGTAAAGACTCCACCCTCCTGAGACTCCTCGTGGCCACGCTCTCTGGCTCTTGGCCAGTCTTCTCCTCCGGGTGTTGTTCTTCCTCACCTTCCTCAGCTGACTGGTCCACCTCCACTGGTCCGAGTGTGTTCCACCTGCACTGAGTCTTCTTTCAGAGAGGCAGAAAGCCTTGGATTACAATGGTTGCGGTCTCTCTAGAGGAGATGGCTAAGGACGGAAGCTTAGGCTGTAATGGCAGCTTCAGTCTGGTACCTGGTGGGGGAATCAATATACCCTTGGCATGGAGCCTGACTCTAGTGGGATTTGCATCCCAATTCTTCCTGCATTTGCCCTACAGCCTCTCTTCTGTACACCTCTCTAGGCAGCGACCCCCTCCCGCCCCCTCCCCGAATTCTGCCTGTTGGCTCTACCAGAACTCTTGCTGTTCTTCCTGTTGGCCATGTTCTCTGTGGCTGCTGAACTCACCGCCCCCTTACCTGTCCTTCCCACACACCTAGTGTTCCTTAGTACTCCTCTGAGTTACGTCACCTCCCCCAAGACTCTCCTCCACCTTTCTTAAGGGGCCCCTCCTTTCTGTGCCCATTACAACCACTCTGTGTTCATACTAAGTCTCTTCACTTGTCTCCAGCTCTTTGCTACCTGGTGGACCACAGCCCGCCAAGCTCCTCTGTCCATGGGATTCTCCAGGCAAGAATACTGGAGTGTGTTGCTATGCCCTTCTCCAGGGGATTTTCCTGACCCAGGGATCGAACCTGTGTCTCCTGTCGCTCCTGCATTGCAGGCAGATTCTTGACCACTGAGCCACTGGGGATGCCCCACACTAGTGCTTTATGGCTGCAGATGGTCTGCACTCCCATTTGCTCATTTTCTTAGATCTTCCCTCACTGGCTGTGAGCTCCTTGAGAACAGCTTCTACCCCCAGGACTGAGTACTCCGTTCTCTAGCGTGTAGTAGGTGCTCAGTGAATGTCGCTGAAGTAAAGAAAGGTAGTGTAGGTGATACCCAGCATTTGACTGAAGAATGGAAAGCAGTTAGTTCCTTCTGCCTCCTCATGTCTGAATGAAACTCAAAAGGTGCCTTTGCACAGAACTTTTGGGGCCAGAAGTATATCTGTAAATTGTTATAGTGTTCAGAGAACTCATAGCAGTCAATAAGAAAAATGCTACAACTCCAACTAGAGAAAAAGGGAAAAGGATATCAGAAAGAAGGGCATACACATGAACTGAATGATCCAAACAGGGAAAAAGTATTCAGTATCACTTGTAAATTTTGAAACATCAAACTAAAATGAAAACTAGATACTGTTTTCACCCCTCAATTAATTGCGTATTTTTTTAAAAAGGATAGCACCCTCTATTAGTGAGGGTGTGCTGAAATGAGTTTTATAAGACTGAAGCAAGACTATATCTTTTATCTATCTCTGGGTTTCAAACATGTCCCAGTGTTAGGTTTCACTAGTGAGTAAGAATACAGTAGGCATGTAAGACTTGCTCTCTGAGTGACATTAACAGTTTTCAATTATGAGATATCATAAAGGGGGATGTGTACAAATATATGGGCTTCCCTTGTAGCTCAATTGGTAAAGAATCTGCCTGCAATTCAGGAGACCCAGGTTCAATCCTGGATCGGGAAGATACCCTGGAGAAGGAAATGGCAACCCACTCCAGTATTCTTGCTTGGAGAATCCCATGGACAGAGGAGCCTGGAAGGCTATGGTCCATGGGGTACAAATATATACGATCTGCCTAATTCCCCTAGTGGAAACCCAATGGCCAGGGTTTAATCTTCCATAAATATGAAGTCTGAAAACATAATTTCCCTGTTTGTAATTTTTTAACAGCTTATATTCTTAGACTGTGAGCACTTAATGTATCAAACAATCTTATTTTGAAGTTAATTTTCCTTTATTAGGTTGATTTGAGACACACTTTGAAAAGAACCAAGAGCATTTAGTATTAAATGCACCAAAACCTTATTTTAGAAATGTTCAAAACATTTAGAGTGGGTACTTCATAATTATTCTAGAAATTGCTTGATGATGACTATTACATTAGAAAAGGCAAGATCGTTTTCTGCAAGTGAGGGTATAGTAATGATCGTGAAGGGACTGCCTGACTCAGAATTGCTAGTGGTCTGTGGGGTCCTTCAGTAGAGTCTCTGCTTTGCGTATATGGGGTCCTTCAGTAGAGTCTCTGCTTTGCGTATAAGGCTTTCCAGATTTAGTCCATCCTGGTGGGCTGTAGCCAAGTGGATATGGTCAGCCTAGTTGTGCGGTCAGTCTAGGGTCAGTCTAACCTGAGGAATATGCTCCAGGTAGTAGAAAGTTTCCCAGAGCACAAGCCTTCTCTTGTGGTTTCTCTCGGACACTGTTTCCTAGCTTCTTCCGTCCCCTCCCTTCAACACCGCCTGCCACCGCTCAGCTCAGAGCCAGCCCAGAGTAAGTTTTCAGACTGTCCTGAATAAGAGCTTTCCAGGTGAGGAGGGTTTAGAAGTGAATCGGGGTTAGATATACTGTGGGCATCAAAGCCTTTAATGCTTCTGAGACAAAATTCTCTTCGATCCAACAGCTATTAGGCACTGACCTGTTGTTGCAAAACTAAGAACCTCAAAGCTATATCTTGGAGATTAGGATGGTGGGAGAGGTGAGATAAGTTCCAAAGCATATCCCAATGATATCACAGTGAAGAGTGGGTCCCGAAGTCAGGCAGCTCCCCATTTACAAGCTGTGTAAAGACAGGAAGGGAGGCATGGAGAATATTAGCTGAAAAATTCCCAAATATGATCAACAGCAGCAACCCACAGATTCAAAAGCTCAGCAGCTCCAAAAAAGATAAAGGATGGATGAGACTGGGTTGCCAGCAGTGACTTTCCTACCCTATTATGAAACTATGGCCCCTCACCCAACTCCCAGCCAGAACACGTGTCAAGCCTTGAATTTTTTCCTTTATGTTGAATGTCTTAATCGAAACATGTATATTATCTAGGGTGAAACAGATCACCAGCCCAGGTTGGGTGCATGAGACAAGTGCTCGGGCCTGGTGCACTGGGAAGACCCAGAGGGATCGGGTGGAGAGGGAGGTGGGAGGGGGGACCGGGATGGGGAATACATGTAAATCCATGGCTAATTCATTTCAATGTATGACAAAAACCACTGCAATGATGTAAAGTAATTAGCCTCCAACTAATAAAAATAAATGGAAAAAAAAAAAGAAGTACACCAATTAGTGATTCCTGATTTAACACAAATCATCTTTATTGGAGCACCAAAAAAAAGGCTAAGGTATAAGTTTGAAAAATAGGCTTTAATACATGCCTTAGTGGAATACTGCAGAAGTGGGGACAGGCAGTAGGGCTGAGAAAACTGCAGAATGGGGAGGCTTGGGGAGAGGTTTACATGGAGATGCAAGTTGGGTTCAGAAGAGGAGGTTCTTTGACATCAAAGACAAACTGCCCATTTAAAGCTTTGGTTCAAGTCAAGCTTTACATCAAAGAAAAGAGAAGAAAGTGTTTCCTTTCTCCTTCTTCACCTCCTTGGACCACATGACCACCTTCTTCCAAGACCTTACTGCTGAGGTTGCTGGTGCCTGTATTGAATGGTTCAGCTACATGAAATTAACTGGGTTTTCCATGGAGTAGCCTGGAAATGAAATCATCTCTTCACTTGGAGAAGTTTACAATTACTTGAAATCACTTCACATGTGAAGGAAATAACACTAAGGGTATTTGGGGCAAGTTTTAAAAGTGAAAAGTAAGAACTTATAAATTTGAAGTCAAAAGAGATAGTTGTAGTCCAAAGAGATTGAAGATTTCATAAAGATAATGAAACTTGAACTCAAATGGTCTTTGAATCAACTGAGAGACTAGGAAAGAAATTCTAGATAGGGGAATAATACAAGTTTTAGCTCAAAAGCCTACATATAAGTCAGCCAAGACTTCCACACTGAGGACATCACAGCGAAAAGGTCAAGGTGAAATAGCAGTTTCACACCCATTGCACTTGTTTGCAAAAATGTAAAGAATGGCATTGGGTTTTTTGGTTTTTTTTTTTCATTAGATGTCTTTTTTCTTCATTGGAGAATCCAGTAAGGGGAAACAAACAAAACTGAAGCACGGATTGGGGGAAATTTTATTCATCTGTGAACTGAAGTCAGGTCTCTAGGTTTTATCTCTTAAAAAAAAAAGGTTTTATTAAACACCAGTGTGCCAGACACTTTGAGTGAAAAAAACAGATACCTCGTCTACCCAAACAGCATCCAGTGAGCCCCTGAGAAAGACCACAGCTTAGTTAGGTGAGTGTGGAATGAATATGCAAATGGAGGCATGAACAGCTGATGGGTGGAGTCCTCCAAAGTAGGAGGCCACATTTCCTGGTATAATTGACCCAGCTCACCATCCATCTTTCTATGGCTTTAGTGCCATAGAGTTCTGCCTTCTTGTCCTTCCAGAAAAGGGTTTTCCTTCCAAAGTGGCTTTTTTTTTTTAAAGCAACCTCTGTCCTTCTTTCTTTAAAACAATCATCCTGCCTGTTCTGAATTGGAACCTCACCCGTTCACTCTTGTGCCCTTGAGGAAGGCTGAGACGAGGAGCTATGCCAATGGCAATAATTGAGTTAGGATATACAGAAAGATAGAGGAGCATTATTTTATTGTAACCTGGATTTCACTCAAATAATGATCACTCTTCTTTTTCCTATCATGAAAGTTATTGTTCTTTGAAAATCATGTTGTATTTTAATTAAAGCACTATATGTACATAGTTAAAGAAAATACTGAAGGCTTATCATGGATAATTATACCCCCTTATCACTTCCTCTCTGATTTGTCAACATAGTTAAGTCACCATTTTTATTAAATAAATTATTAATGTTTACATGATGCTTTTTGTTTTTATGTGCTGTGTGCTAAGTTGCTTTGGTTGTGTCTGACTCTTTGTGATGCTATGGACTGTAACACACCAGACTCCTTTGTCCATGGGATTCTCCAGGCAAGGATACTGGAGTGGGTTGCCGTTTCTGATGGATTTTGTGCATTAGAAATAGTATTCCCTGCAGAACCAGCTGAGTTTTTCTAAAGCAGCAGCCAATATTTTTTGAGCACTTGTTATGGGGTAGGCACTGTTTTAAGTGTATTCATGTGTTAATTCACGTGACTCCATGTGTGAGATTACATACTGTAAATATTCCCATTTCACAAATGAAAAAACCAAGTGAAAAAAACAATGAAAAAACCAAAGCACAGAAAGCATGAGGAAGTTGCCCAAGATGATATGGCCAGTCATCCTGGTAACAGCTCTTGAGGCCAAGCTTTTAGCCACCATGAGTATTCATCTCTTGAAAGAATAGGTGTGTGTGTGTGTGTGTGTGTGTGTGTGGTGGTGGTGCTCAGTTGCTCAGGTGTGTCCAACTCTTTGCAGTCCCATGAACTGTAACCTGCCAGGCTCCTCTGTCCATGGGATTTTTCAAGCACGAATACTGGAGTGGGTTGCCATTTCCTTCTCCAAGCTACCATGTGTAAAATAGTGGAAAACTGCTATATAGCAGACTGAGCTGAACTCGATGCTCTATGATGACCCAGATGGGTGGAATGAGGGGGATGGGGTGGGAGTGGGAAGGAAGCTCAAGAGGGAGGGGGATATATCTATAAATACAGCTGATTCACTTCATTGTACAGCAGAAATTAACACAACATTGCAAAGCAATTATACTCCAATAAAAATTTTTTTGTTTTTTTTTTTCCATTTATTTTTATTAGTTGGAGGCTAATTACTTTACAATGTTGTAGTGGTTTTTGCCATACATTGACATGAATCAGCCCTGGATTTACATGTGTTCCCCATCCTGAACCCCCCTCCCACCTCCCTCCCCATCCCATCCCTCTGGGTCTTCCCAGTGCACCAGCCCCAAGCACTTGTCTCATGCATCCAACCTGGACTGGCGATCTGTTTCACACTTGATAATATACATGTTTTGATGCTGTTCTCTCAGATCATCCCACCCTCTCCTTCTCCCATAGTCCAAAAGTCTGTTCTGTACATCTGTGTCTCTTTTTCTGTCTTGCATATAGGGTTATCGTTACCATCTTTCTAAATTCCATATATATGTTTTAGTATACTGTATTGGTCTTTATCTTTCTGGCTTACTTCACTCTGTATAATGGGCTCCAGTTTCATCCATCTCATTAGAACTGATTCAAATGTATTCTTTTTAATGGCTGAGTAATATTCCATTGTGTATATGTACCACAGCTTTCTTATCCATTCGTCTGCTGATGGTCATCTAGGTTGCTTTCATGTCCTGACTGGCATGTAATGGTACCTCATTGAGGTTTTGATTTGCATTTCTCTGATAATGAGTGGTGTTGAGCATCTTTTCATGTGTTTGTCAGCCATCTGTTTGTCTTCTTTGGAGAAATGTCTGTTTAGATCTTTGGCCCATTTTTTGATTGGGTGATTTATTTCTCTGGAATTGAGCTGCAGGAGTTGCTTGTGTATTTTTTAGATTAATCCTTTGTTTCTTCATTTGCTATTATTTTCTCCCATTCTGAAGGCTGTCTTTTCACCTTGCTTATAGTTTCCTTTGTTGTGCAAAAGCTTTTAAGTTTAATTAGGCCCCATTTGTTTATTTTTGCTTTTATTTCCACTATTCTCGGAGGTGGGTCATAGAGGATCTTGCTGTGGTTTATGTTGGAGAGTGTTTTGCCTATGTTCTCCTCTAGGAGTTTTATAGTTTCTGGTCTTACATTTAGATCTTTAATCCATTTTGAGTTTATTTTTGTGTATGGTGTTAGAAAGTGTTCTAGTTTCATTCTTTTACAAGTGGTTGACCAGTTTTTCGACTACACTGGAAGGGGCCTATAGATATCAAGAAGTGTAAGCTGGAACAAGGAACTATTTTTTTAAGTTTTTTGAAAAAGATCTTAGGGAAGAATCTGAAGTTGTGCCAGGATTTCACTACTTGAACTTAGTTTGGTAGACAGGATGCTCAGTGGGAGAAACCTAGGGGGAGTGATTTTATATTAAAAAGCAGAATAGTTTAGTCTTTTAATTGGTTTGTTTATTTTTATAAATATTTCTTTTATCTCTTTTCCTAAGTCCTCATGGTTTCCTGAGCATATAATAATAATTAGTATACTAGAGAATCTTCAGGCAAATTCTGAATGAAGAAGCAGTCCAGAGCATTCAGAGAAGATGCCCAGACAAATGTTAGATTTTGATATGAGGACTTTAGCACAGAGTTTTTGAAATTGAAACAGTCCTGGAAAAGATGTGGTTTATTTTGGTACATATGTCATTGCTGAGAAGAAGGAGTAAGAAGGTGTGAAAGTAGATGCAAATTTCACCATTCTAGGAAACAGCTGTAACATCCACTCTTACCTCAAGGAGCAGCATTTCTAGAACTCTCGCCTTTCTTCTTTCTTACCTAATATGTACTTTTATGAGAAATGTTAATTGTTTAATGATTTTGGCATTATAAACTCACTCCAGCACTCACTTCCATCTAATTGCCTCATGTTAAAGTCAGTTCCCTTGATTATAAATGTAACCTTGTAGCACATCTTTGTCTGCAAAGCTTGAGAGAACCAGTTAGGGGCCGGTGAGTTGTTAACAATGGAAGAATTGATAGGATCTAGAAAGTGGTGATGATTCCGTACCATCTAAAACCGAGTCAAACCATTTTATTCCCTTCGAGCTCTAAAAACTTGGTTCTATATGTATATTTGTTGTTGTTCAGTCGCTAAGTTGTGTCTGACTCTTTGTGACCCTATGGACTGCAGGCTTCCCCATCCTTCCCTGTCTCCCAGAGTTTGTTCAGATTCATGTCCATTGAGTTGATGATGCCATCCAACCATCTCGTCTCTGTCGTCCCCTTCCCCTGCCTTCAGTCTTCCCCAGCATTAGGGTCTTTTCCAGTGAGTCAGCTCTTCGCATCAGGTGGCCAAAATACTGGAGCTTCAGCTTCAGCATTAGTCCTTCCAATGAATATTCAGGGTTGATTTCCTTGAGGATTAGTTGATTTGATCTCCTTGCATTTTATGTCAAAAGTGAGGTCCAAAGATTTGGTGGGAAACAGTTGTCTTTAGTTTGATGGAGCTGCCCCTCTCTGGTGTGATCTGAGGAATAAGACACTATCACCACAGCAGTGCTTCTATCCCAGATATATTTTGACTGGCACAGCCTGCAACTATTTACACAGAGAGAAGGGGGAGTGGGTTTGAAATGGGGTGTTAGCCTACTGTTCCTGACGTGCATTTTAATAAGCCACCTGACAAGATCAAGAAGAAGAAAAGAAAAATTGTGAACAGGTGTGAGGGAGCCGGAGGAAGACGGTCTGCTTTTCACTCCTCTTAATCAAGTTGGCACATTGTTCTTTCACCAGGACTCTCTGGCTGTTAACAGTGGCTCTGCTAATTCCCTCCAGTGTGGGATCTGATGAAGGGGGCCTAAAATCCCCCACGGATTCCCCTGTGCCCTAATAAAAGGAAAAATGGATTTCTGTGGTGGTCATGTCACGGCCATAGCCTGAAACGCTCTGTTCATCCACCCAGAGTGTCATCGTGAAGGCGGCATTACCATGGAAATGTGTGACACGTTGGTTGACAAGTTGTCTATTTCCAGATGGGCATCTTCATCCCCAGCATGAGCCTTTGAGAGATTTGACAGACCATTTTTAAGTCTTGGCTTTGTACAGACTGTGGTTTATCTAAGGGCCTCGCTGGCTTTTTTGTTTCACACTGTGATGGATTTTGTGCAGTGTGTTGTGTAAGTAATAATGATAGGTCTGGCTTTGCAGACGTGGCTGTTTGTTTTTTTCTTTCTTTTTTAGCCAATCATAGTGTGTTCCATGAAATTGGCATTGGCTGGCCGTGTTTGTTAATAACACACTAAAACCTATCCTCTTTCTAAACTGGTGATGTTATAGAAAGTCTGTATGTGGGATGATGCTGCCTTGAAAGTCATGTAGCCAGCAGCTTTTCTTCATTGAAAAGAAGTAGAAAAATATTGTTTGTCTACTACTTTCAATTCAGTTTTGTTTCCTGGATGGATAAAAAGAGAATGAAGATTGAATACCACTCCCCTGTTTTAGAGAGTGTCTGCTATGAGCTATTGCTTGGTATAGGAAGGGACAGCTGGCAAGGCCAGGGCAGGTTTGCTCTAGGAGAGACCTTTTACTGTGCTGCAGGCAAAAGGCCATCTTTTGGAAGGCTCTTTCAGAAGGTTCTGCTTAGGACCTAAAACGTTGTGCTTTCCCCATCTTATCACATGAGGTTGTGTGTCCTCTAGACAAAATCATAGAGTCTGCTGGAACTGTGTTTTAAAAAACTAGGTATGTATGTATGTAATTTAAGTAATCAGAGACTTACCGTAAGTCATTAACATCATAATTTAGTTAAGTTAAATGTTAGTGATTATCCCAGTGAACTATCATTTATAAATATTAATGTTCCAAACTGAAGTTAGGGAATCCCTCTTTAGCTATTTTTTTCTTTTTATTTTTATCTCTATATAATTGTAGTGGAGGCATAATTAGTCAGTGTCTTTTCAGTTAGCAAGTGCTTTTCCAACTTCTGAGTAAATAATTCCTAATTAAATGCACCAATTTTATTGATTTACTTTCATTTTTTTTTCTCTTCTGCATACCAAATTGAAATGTGAAATTCTTACACATTGTAATTGTGGATCAGAACCCACTGATTAACTTGTTAATACCTTAAGGATGTGGTATTCCTAAAGGACTCATTACTGTAAACTTATACCACTCTTTCTAATTTCTTTAGAAAGGAGGATCAATAACTACCTTGAATTGTCAGAAGGAAAAAACAATTGGCCTCTGAATAGGGAGTCTTGATTCAGAAATATGCTTTCATAAGGAGGATAATTTTGAGAAACATCAGAACAGCATAATTACTGAGGAAATATTACCATAACAAACATCTTTGGGGTGTAGCATATTGAGGGATAGTATGAGGAAGCCTGAAACTATTTTGGAAATGGTATTATAAATAATAAGGTAAGAAATTATGTAAGAATATAGACATTGTAGCAAATTAACTGCAGACAATAAGAAACTATATTGCAACTTCCTAGTGATAGATATCCATCTATTAGGTAGTCTGTTATATACATTATTCCATGCCCTTTGCTAGGCAATCATCATTTTATTGGTTGATGAAGTTTTCTAGTTCCATAATGTCTGTGATTTTTCTCCCCACATACTAAAGATGACTCAAAGTCATGCCTGTTTTTGACCTTAGTGTACCCAAGTCGTTTCCTGGTGACAGAAATCTGGTGAAAGTGTCAGCATTGTTGTCACCAAACCTCTATCCTGGAGAAGGACTTTAATTGCAAGTTTTCCCAAGTTTGACCTTTGCTGTGTTTCGATGTTGGAATTTGTTGTGCTGTCTTCCTCTGGCTGTTGCAAAGTCCAGGTCCTGTCCATGGCCTGGTCTACTCTCCAGCCTTGACTGATACACCTACCAGTTAGAGCCATGCTCCTCTCATGTGTGACTTTACAGAGAGGTTAAGAAAAAGTCTGAATATATCATATGAAATTGTTGCACATTTAATATGTGAATCATCAGTAGGAAAATTTCAACTTCCAATTGTTTACATTTATTTGTTGATCAGTCAAGCTCATTGCTTTTACTTTGTTTTTTCAGAAGAGAAAAATTTAGGTGTGAATGTACTGTATATCACTGCTGCCACAGGTATTTTGAACTAATATTCTCATGGAGGAAAATCTCCTTGGATCATTATGTGATATGCCCTATTACGTGTAGATTCCAAATTGTGTTTGGAGATGGAACAACCTCTGTTTCCACTGACACCATCTGCTCTCTATAAAAGGACCAGGCAGTGGCACTTTCGTTAGCTGCCTTCATGATGCTAAACTTTTCCCAGTGGACAGAGATCACTTCATAAAAAGAGGCTAGTTAAGCATCTTCCAGATTGTTTCAAATGAACCATATATAAAAGCCACAGGGAAAAAGGCTCTAACAAATTGTGCTGTTGGGCTTTTCTCGCTGACACTTTCTACCATTATAAAAAAAGTTATAAAATGTCTTTTCTTTTTTTGGCACTCAGATGAGTATAGGATCAAACCGGTGGAAGAGGTCAAATACATGAAAAATGGGGCAGAAGAGGAGCAGAAAATAGCAGCCAGGAACCAAGAAAACTTGGTAAGAACTGCATTTCTTGTATAACAATGAATTTTGGTGACAACTTTATAATAAAATCTGCACTGCATGTTTAAACTGCAACTTAACACACCAGCGCAAGATTTTCTTGAAAATGCCGTTGCTATTTATAGCTTGCCTGGAGCTGCACCATTTACTCCTGTATCCTGTTTGTTTTCAGACGAACCCTTCTTTAATCTTGATAGAGATTTCTCCAGGAGAAACAGCAAAATTTTTAATGTTTCAAAATGCTTAAATTTAAAGGAAAAATCATGAAGTAGGATTGAGTTTTATGGCGGGAGGACCTTTTTTTTTTTCTTTTCATCCTTTATCTCTTAATGCAGATCAGATTGAATAGCTAAGTTTAGTTATTATTGATATGTAGTGTTTTAAGAAAGTTGCCTTTCAAAGGAAAATAAGGTACTTAGAAGGTAGGTCTTTATCAAATAGTCCTTCACATTCACAGTGTTAAGGTATTTCGGGTTTTGAGTTAATGTGAGAATTCTAATGATCTGAAATAGATAGTTAGAAACCTCTTCCTCTAAAACAAATCAATCAACATGTTCCACCTTAATATTTCATCTCTGAAAAAACATTTAGTAAATTATCATATTAGCTGACTTCTTAAGAGATTACAGATTGTTAAGAATATTCATGTATTCAGTTGTGTTGGAGCAACATTGTTCTTCTCTTTTATTTTGGGATTAATTACTGCTATTTTTTCATGTTTCAGTGAATACATTTTTAGGAAGCTTGCAATGTCATAAATATTTTCACTTGACTTAAACTCCTTTCCGTGTTGTGCTTTGTTTTTTTTATTATGATTTCTGCTACAGCAGAGGGAGTTGGCAGAATGTTACCCAGTGCTCATGAGTATTTAAGGCTGTCATTTTCCATGATACACTAATGAACGTAACAGGCTCATTCTTTTTCCTCTATTCTTTTCTGAATGTATAACCTATGACTTGCAGTACTCAAGTATCAACAACTGAATATTTTAGATCATTTTAAAGGAGCCAAAATACTTTAATAAAATTTTACTTCATAAATGGGATTTGGATTTTAAGGTATCCTTTAAGTCACAGAGGTTCATCATACCTTATGTTTTAACATCAACACTTAAATCAGTCCTGGGTGTTCATTGGAAGGACTGATATTGAAGCTGAAACTCCAATACTTTGGACACCTGATACAAAGAGCTGACTCATTTGAAAACACCCTGATGCTGGAAAAGATTGAGGGCAGGAGGAGAAAGGGACAACAGAGGATGAGATGGTTGCCTGGCATCACTGACTCAATGCACATGGGTTTGGGTGGACTCCGGCAGTTGGTGATGCACAGGGAGGCATGGCCTGCTGTGGTTCATGAGGTCGCAAAGAGTCGGACACGACTGAGCAACTGAGCTGAACTGAACTGAACTTAAATCCAGAAAAAAGTAACTATGACTGAACAGTAAAATTATCAGGATTTTTATATAGAAATTATTGTGCATTGAATAGATACATAGAATATTTTAGTAGTTGACGCATCAGTGGTCATTTTTCTACTCTGTTTTACTGAAAATCAGAGTTTGTCCTTGCTTGATATAATTTCATCTTAAGTTATAAATCTCATCTTGAGTAATAGTATTTCCATTGAATGCTAAAGAGACACTGGTGACCAGTTAGCCAATAGCTGTTTCTTAGATGTAACTGCCTACTTTCCGTGTTTGTATCTCTGAAATCCTAAAGAAAGCAATGACTTTTATCTTACAGCTTGTGAGTTCTTCCTCAGTGTTGATAGGGCCAATATAACTTTCTTCCTTTTTCTCCCAGTTCCATAATCTATAGACTCCTTGAGGCTAGTGTTCTTTTTCAGCACTGTGGCCAAAGTTGGTGTTGGTGCTTTTCATGCAGACTGAATGGGGAGGCTCAGACAAAGAGAAATCTCTGGTCTTATTTATTCATGGATTATCTATGTCAACCCCACACGTTTTTACTCTGCCCTTCAATCAGAGTCCAGGCCAATAAGAGGAGTTTTCAAGTATCTAAAGATTTAGAAGGAAATGGGGAACTAAATGGTTGTTTTTAATTCTGAGATTTCTAGACTGATTCACAAAATTAAATGATTTTCAGTTATCTGGAGGTGTGTTACCCTTATCACCTCCATGTTGGGGGATGCATAATTAAGTACTAACCATGCGTATCATTTGAGAAAACAAGTAGCCTCCTAAATCTGAAGCTTACATGGGAAAGTAGAAAAGAAAGACTTAGCAATTCTTTATTTTTACACCCATTAAAATAATCTGAGAGTCAAGATGTTCTTATGTTTCAAAGAATGATTTTAAGATGTAGCTTGAAGTATTTTTTTTTTAAGATTTTTTGTTTACCCAAACTGTTGAAACTAAGGGGAGTTGGCAAACATAACCAAGGCATATGGCATGATGGTGACAACCGTGGGCTCTAGAGGCAGAAATTGCTTGGGTTCAAATTCCAGCTCTGCCACTGACTTGTTGCAGAATCCAGTCACTTCACTTCTGTAAATCTCTGCCCATCCATTGAGGGAAAAGACAGTGCTTCACGGTGTTCTTGGCACAAGATGATTGTTATAAAACTTTGAGTGCAGTGTCTGGGACAGGTGAGAGGTGATTTAGTGAATATTTTAGGTTAATGCTAGTGTTCTGTGTGTTTTGAAATCTCTTACTCTGAAACTATGAAATTACTTAAATGAATTCAGTTTTGAGTACCTGTTATGCATAAGGCCCTTACATGTATCGAGAGGCACTGTGTCCTTAAGGTCATTATTCTTAAGGAGATTACAGTAAAGTTGAGAGGGATGTTCAGGTCGACCAGTAGCTTATTGAGTGCCTCTGTGTACAGTGCTCTGTACCAAACTCTGCAAACAATCACAGAAATAGGGAAACCACTGACCCTCACCACAAGGACCTTGTACTGCAGTAAACAAGGTAAGTACCAAATCAGTATAAATAAAGCAGGGTTAGATAAATTAAAACAAGACTGACTCCAAAAGAGCAACACAAAGACCTGCTGATATCAAAGAAGGCAGCTATCTTGTCTGTGTGGTATCAGGACCTACTTCATGAAAGAGCTGGCCTTTAAAATGGGCCTCAAAGGATAGAATGAGAAAGAATGCCCCAGGTGGAAGTAACAGAGATGGAAAATGCAAGATGTATTTAATAAAAAGCACATCATCCTATTTGACTGTGGAGTGGGAAGAGGCAGGAGAAGGTATCAGTAGATGAACAATGGTAAATTAGAATCAAAATGTAGATGTGGTCATACATAAAGCTTTGATGTCCAGTGAAGAGATCCAGAATAATTCAGTGGATTCATGGGAGCCTTTGAAGGTTTGAAGAAAGAGATTGGCCACATGAGGTTATGATTCAGGAAAGTTATGTGACTTTAGCAGGTATAATATGGATCAGTGTGTGGAGCCTGGGTGGGAGATCATTCATAATAGTTTTTGCAAGAGATAATGTGCCTGAACCAAGGTGGTGGCGGGGAGAATAGAAAAGATTTAACAAGGTTGTAATAGAAGCAACAGGATTTGACAGCTCATTGCCAGCATTAAAAGAAGGCAGAAGAATCAGGAGATAATGATAACAAGACTGTGACGTCTGGAAAGATGACCAGTGGTGGTGAGAATAACCACCTCAAGGAAACGATAGTGACCTCCAGGAAATGATAAAATTACTAGGAAGGCTGTGTTTGATGAAAATACCAAGTGTTCATTCTTTCGTCATTCATTACTCATTCTTGCTCAGCCTTGGAAGATCAGATGTGGCCCACAAGGCAGAAAGCGAAGCCTCCACACATAGGACACGTAATAAGTGCAGTCACAGAGCGCCCGTGCTACCACCAGGGTCTTACCAGCTCTGTGCTCCGGGGTGCAGAGGCACACGGTGTGGATCTCACCCTAAAGAGCTCACTTTCTGGTAGCGGAAGAAGCCCTGTGACCTCAGTGACCACAACTCAAGGTACATTGCAAATGTAGAGGTTGGTTTTGAGCTAGCAAAGATTTAGGGACTTCCGGAATATCCATGCAAGCGAGTCTAGCAAAGTCCACACCCATGAGTGTGTGGAGCTTGTCACCAGGGACATGTTCAGTATGTTTTTGTTTGCTTCAGTGGATGGAGGAATACATGAATAAGAGGCATTGGACCTCTAGGTCCCACTATTAGTTTGTACCTAGTAGTTGCTCAATAGTATTTAGATTTCCAGGTCACTCGGGCACTTTGACCACATTTTCTATGGATGGCAGAGATCATGCAAGTTTTCTGTAGCTGGTGATGAATCATTTATTTCTCAGTCATTTATGTAATCAGTACAAAGATGTGCATTCATGCAATTTTCACCATTGTTGAGCACCCATGTATTTCACTTTAGTTCTCTCGGGTTTTAATTCCTTCTTGAGGAAGGTGGTATAAAGTAGACATTGGCTTTGGAGATTATGTATAAACATATATCAATATGGATCTTAGCTTATTTCTAGCTTTAGAATTTTGGTCAAATATCTGAGTCTTCTGAACTTCAAGTTCCTCATCTGGAATCTGGGAGTTATGAAATTATTGAAGTATTAGAAGAGAACATAGGAGTATATGTTTAGAATAGGGGGCTTTCTTAAAACATAGAAAGTAAAAGCTATAAAGAAAGAAAAATAGTTTATTTCATTAGATCAAAATTAAGTAAAGAACACTTGTAAATAATTAAGAAAAAGATAATCCACTAGAAAAATAGGTAAATGAAATGAACAGATGGTTCACAGTAGTGGATATTGGGCAATACCATATGAAAAGATATTCCACATCACTAGTAGAGAGACTGCTTACTCCCTTACCCAACTTGCTGCCTTAGAAGATTCTGAAAAATGCTGACTTCAGTCCAGAGTAGGCTCACTGGATGGCTGGTTGGCTACTCTCTAGGACACCTCTGTGCTTTTGTTCTCTGAGTTAAATATGTGCTTTCCAAGAGCCAGTGTGATGCTTTCCAAAACTGTTTATACTGGTTGAAAGTCACTGTAATTATGTTATTCAGTTAAGTAATATGTAAACCAATGAAACACAAGTGTGGAAAGAGAGCTCCTTTTGTAAAAATAAAATGCTTTAGAAAATCTTAATGAAGGTACATTACTAAAAACTTGTGGCTAAATTAAAAATTCTGCACTCAGAGTATTTCACAAGGCTTTTACATTCTCACTTCACTTAAGAAACCAAACCATGGAGTCTTTGATGTACATTCTAAGGGTGTGGCTAATGCAGAAAGTATATGTATAGCCCCTGACAGTAATTCCTTTCTTGAGAAGCTTTGTTCCTTTATCAGAAGTTGGAAGGGGAAATGCACAACTGTGTATTTTAAAACAAAGAGTATGCCTAATATATATATATATATATATATATATATATATATATACACACACACTTATATACATTTTTTTATATTGCCCTACTTTAGATCACTTTATCATTTAATTACCAGTCCAGATGGTATTGCCTAATACAATTTGTTATTGTAATGAGAGGAATGCATACTAAAACATGATTCCTTAGCTTGGAAAAACTTTGAGATTGATAATATCAGATTTTGGCATGGCTGTAGGAAAATATTTATTCACATACTAGTGGTAAACATCTTAGAAGATAATTTAGCAGTACCTATTCAAACTTAAACATGTGCTCAGCATCACCCAGCACTTCCATATCTTGATATCCACCCAAGCTGCCCTTGTGAATGAGAAAGCTTGCACAAGACTTTCACTGCATCATTGTTAGTGCAAAATTGAAAATAACTTTCATGCTATCACTAGAAGAACACTACAGGCATAGTACATGTTCATGCATGCTTAGTCATGTCCTACTCTTTGTGACCCCACGGACGGTAGCCCTCCAGGCTTCTCTGCCCATGAGATTTTCCAGGCAAGAATACTGGAATGGGTTGCCATTTCCTTCTCCAGGGGATCTTCCCAACCCAGGGATCGAACCTGCATCTCTTGCATCTCCTGTGTTAAGAGGTAGATTCTTTACTACTGTGCCACTTGGGAAACCCAAAGCTGTAGTACATTAGACAGCAACTTCAAAGAATGAGTTAGAACTTATGAACTGTCAGGGAGAAATAAAAATGGTAAATTGGATATGTATAATATGGTACCGTTCACTTTTTTTTAAGTGAAGTACAGTAGCAACACTCTACATTTTCTGTAAGTGCTCATAAATGTATAGCGATTCATAGAAAAACCTGCATGAATATGTCCCTTACTATTAGTGGGCCCCTGAGTTAATAGGGGACATGAGTATGACCAGGCTCAGTTTTCTCCTCTGCAAAATGGGGATAATAACTGAACCCACTTGAGCAGGAAGTTGTGAAAATTAAGATATTCCACTAATCTCTTAGTGCAGTTTCTGGCATAGAAAACACCATTGTTGGTTGTTATCAACAGTGGAGTTGGATTGGGTGGGAAGAATGAGAAAGGATTGGGCATGTTGGAAAAGGGTTTTTTTTAATTTTTCTATTTAATAGTTTAATTTTTAAAAGAAAATTGTTGTTGTTCAGTCGCTTAGTCATGTCTGACTCTGTGACCCCAAGAACTGCAGCATACCAAGCTTCCCTGTCCTTCACCATCTCCCGGAGCTTGCTCAAACTCATGTCCATTGAGTTAGTGATGCCATCCAACCATCTCATCCTCTATTGTCCCCTTCTCCTCCTGCCTTCAATCTTTCCCAGCATCAGGGTCTTTTCTAATGAGTGGGCTTTTCACATCCAAAGTATTGGAGCTTCAGCTTCAGCTCATAAAAGAAAATATGAGTATATTATTTGTGTGACTTGAAATTTATTTTAAAGGAAATAATAATAACAAAACTTCAGTAACTATTTGGATATTTGGGAATCTGTAATGTAAGTAGGATTATGTCATTTTCTCACTATCTTAAATATCATCAATTTTTTACCATATCTGATTAATAGCAGATAAGCTCAAAGAGCTCAAGGAAACTCAAGGACTATCCAGTTTCCTTTTATGTAGGTTAATAGTTTTGCATATAAATAATTTAAGAGTAAATTATACCAGTCTTGACAGTATTCAGTCCCCTTGCATCTCTAAAGACAAATAAAAGACATTCTAGTTTTTGTTTTGAGGATTTCTCTCTCACTGTATACTAAAACATGCTCATATTTTCCTTGATTAACATTTGTCATTCTTGAGCTGTTCTCCCTTCAGGTCAGTTCAGTTGCTCAGTCGTGTCCGACTCTTTGCGACCCCATGGACTGCAGCATGCCAGGCTTCCCGGTCCATCACCAACTTCCAGAGCTTACGAAACTCATGTCCATTGAGTTGGTGATGCCATCCAACCATCTCATCCTCTGTCGTCCCTTTCTCCTCCAGCCTTCAATCTTTCCCAGCATCAGGGTCTTTTTCAATGGGTCAGTTCTTTGCAACAGGTGGCCAAAGTATTGGAGTTTCAACTTCAGCATCAGTCTTTTCAGTGAATATTCAGGACTGATTTCCTTTAGGATGGACTGGTTGGATCTCCTTGCAGTCCAAGGGACTCTCAAGAGTCTTCTCCAACACCATATTATGAAAGCATCAGTTCTTTGGTGCTCAGCTTTCTTTATAGTACAACTCTCACATCCATACATGACTACTGGAAAAACCATAGCTTTGACTAGACTGACCTTTGTTGGCAAAGTAATGTCTTTGCTTTTTAATATGCTGCCTAGGTTGGTCATAACTTTTCTTCCAAGGAGCAAGTGTCTTTTAATTTCATAGCTGCAGTAACCATCTGCAGTGATTTTGGAGCCCCCAAAATGAAGTCTGTCACTGTTTCCATTGTTTACCCATTTATTTGCCCTAAAGTGATGGGACCAGATGCCATGATCTTAGTTTTCTGAATGTTGAGTTTTAAGCAACTTTTTCACTCTCCTCTCACTTTCATCAAGAGGCTCTTTACTTCCTCTTCACTTTCTGGCATATAGGTGATGTCATCTGCATATCTGAGGTTATTGATATTTCTTCTGGCAATCTTGATTCCAGCTTGTGCTTCATCCAGCCCGGCATTTCGCATATAAGTTAAATAAGCAGGATGATAATATACAGCCTTGATGTACTCCCTTCCTAATTTGGAACCAGTCCATTGTTCTATATCCAGTTCTAGCTGTTGCTTCCTGACCTGCATACAGATTTCTCAGGATGCATGTCAGGTGGTCTTGTATTCCCATCTCTTTCAGAATTTTCCACAGTTTGTTGTGATCCACACAGTCAAAGGCTTTGGCATAGTCAATAAAGCAGAAGTAGATGTTTTTCTGGAACTCTTTTGCTTTTTCAGTGATCCAACGGATATCGGCAATTTGATCTCTGGTTCCTCTGCCTTTTCTAAAACCAGCTTGAATATCTGGAAGTTCACAGTTCACGAACTATTGAAACCTGGCTTGGAGAATTTTGAGCATTACTTTGCTAGCGTGTGAGATGAGTGCAGTTGTGCAGTAGTTTGAACATTCTTTGTCATACCCTTTCTTTGGGATTGGAATGAAAACTGACCTTTTCCAGTCCTGTGGCAATTGCTGAGTTTCCCAAATGTGCTGGCATATTGCATGCAGCACTTTCACAGCATCATCTTTTAGGATTTGCAATAGCTCAACTGGAATTCCATCACTTTCACTAGCTTTGTTCGTGGTGATGCTTCCTAAGGCCCACTTGACTTCACACTCTAGGATGTCTGGCTCTAGGTGAATGATCACACCATCGTGGTTATCTGGGTCATGAAGATCTTTTTTGTATAGTTCTTCTGTGTATTCTTTCCACCTCTTCTTAGTATCTTCTGCTTCTGTTAGGTCCATACCATTTCAGTCCTTTATCGTGCTCATCTTTGCATGAAATGTTCCTTTGGTATCTCTAATTTTCTTGAAAATATCTCTAGTCTTTCCCATTGTATTGTTTTCCTCTATTTCTTTGCATTGATCTTTAAGGAAGGCTTTCTTATCTCTCCTTGCTATTCTTTTGAACTCTGCATTCAATCATTTGATGCTGGTTTTGGGGGTTTTTTTGGTGGTGCGGAGATTGGGTTTGGAGTCTTGGTATGTATTTCCTAGGTTTATATGTATAATAGTTTTGGACTCGCTATTTCCAGATATCTTTTTATAAATAAGAAGACTTTTCTATCAAGTGACACGTGTCATCGGTGGGTAAACTTTTTATTTCAGTCTTATCTATAGAATTAAAGACTGAGTTGAAACATGCTTTTCTAAGTCACCAATTCCTGAGTGCAATCAAGTGACAAGATAAGAAATAGAGCATTCTAATAGGCTTTAGTGGAAAAGGAGAATGGAATCAAGTTTTAGGCATGCCCTCTTCCTGCCTGTTGAGTTTGTTAGAGCTTCTGTACCTATCTCCAGTGCATTACATTTCCAGTAAATGTCAGGACATCTGGTGGCAGGAATGAAAACCTAGAGGTTAGGAGACATCTTTGATAAGAGGATATGTTCCAGAAACCTATCAGAGCTTTCTTTGGAGCAGTGGCATTCAGCTGGTGAGCATTGGGAAGTGGCCCTGACCCACAGAATATGCCATGGTTGAAGCAGTCCCCTGGAGGACTGGTGTTCTCCAAGGCATTGGATTGATTGACAGTGCTGAAACAAACCAGAGCAGCCTGCAGTTTCTTCAGTACCTGTAGGTCAACAGGAAAACTTAAGTGCTCAAAACCACCATCACTGTAAGCCTATGAGGAACAAACGGCATGTGAATGAACATTGTAAACTTTGACTCAATAATGTTTATTCTAATAAGATATATGTGCTGTGCTATGCTCATTTTGTGACCCCGTGGATGGTAGCCCACCATGTTCCTCTGTCCATGGCATTTTCCAGGCAAGAATGCTGGAGTGTGTTGCCATTTCCTACTCCAGGGGATCTTCCCAACCAGGGGATCGAACCCACGTGTCTTGCATCTCCTGCATTGGCAGGCAAATTCTTTACCACTGAGCCACCTGAGAACTCATCTAGACACTCTCATAATTAGGAACCCTCAAAGAGTTGATTTAAAGTCGTCTTTTAAACAAATACAACCATGTTTACTTACCCCATGGCTCTGTAGAGCAGCTAATATAATAGCAAACTGACTTTTCTGTTTAAAGGTTTTTCTTGGTGATCGTAGGAATAACTGTTTATCTTTTGAGTGCTGTCTCAAATGGAAGGTCAAGTAATTATTTTTGGAAACCAAATAATGCAAAAGACCATGACTTTGAATTGAACCAATCTCCCAAGTCCTTTAAACATTCCTAGCACTCTCGAGAATAGGCAAAATAAACTGACAAGAGTCAAGCTAGTATTACATAGAGTCAAGCTTGACAAAGCGCCTCTCTCCCCTACTCTCCCTCCCCTTCCCCCTCCTTCCTTCAGGGTGCCGATTGGATTTGAGCTCAGGCTGGGGCTGGAATGAATTGTGAAGGTGGGGCATTGAACTTGAAGGAGTCCTGGTTCCCAAACCAGAGTGAAGATGGGGGTGGTCCTAAGAGCATCTGATTTAGACAAGAGAGACCTCACCCTCGAGAAGCTTCATAAGTGTCGCTTTAGCACAAGACTCATCCCCAGAGATTCCCAGCTTCTAGCTCAGTGAGTGGTCTCATTCTCCTTCCTGTTCTCTCATGCCTATGAAATTGACACCAGCCTCATGTTCCTCCAGATAACAAGAGACACCATCAGGACCTCAGATGGGATCTACCTTAACCAGAGTCTTTTAGTATCTGAAGGGAATAACCTCCACGTGAGCTTTGGTTTTGGGGATTCCATCCTCCTACATGTGTTGTGACACAGAGGGAACAGGAAGGAAGAATGCTGTCTCTTCGCTGATCTTGGAAATCATCCTTTGTCCAACTAGTATTTTTGTGTTACTTGAGCCAGGCACATACAGGGTCTTAAAGATTCTCCTGGCACTGTGGTTAATTTACTTTAGAGTAGAATGGGAGTAGAAAGGATGAGGGATTTGTTGAATCGGCCTTCTAAGATTTAAGTGTTGAACAGAAGCAAAGTTCCTGATTCAGGAACAGAATATTATGAGAACAAAGGAATGCCCACGAAGTGCTTTGTAAACATAAAGTCCAACACAAATTATAGTGATTATTGTTGTCCCCACTTAAAAGGACACCTGGATTTGTTTCTGAGATTAGTTGCTACTTCAGGTGGAAACAAAGTTAACAAACAGCATTCTTCTGGGTCCAAGTAAGAGTTAATACCTATTCCCCTTGAGGAAAGACATATTATCGAGTGTGTGTGTGTGTGTTAGTTGCTCAGTATTGTCTGATTGCTTGTGACCCCATGGACTGTAGCCCTCTAGGCTCCTCTGTCCAAGGAATTCTCCAGGCAAGAATACTGGGGTGGTAGCCATTCCCTTCTTCAGGGGCTCTTCCCTACCCAGAGACTGAACCCGGGTATCTGCATTGCAGGCGGATTTTTTACCTCTGAGCCACCGGGGAAGCCCTATATCATCAGAGCAGACTTTGTTCTCTCATAGAGAAAGGACAGTGTTAAAGTGTACAGTTTTCCCCTGCTATCTGAAAGTAGTGCTGCTATGAAGCCTGTAAGCTGGAATGGTGTAAAGTGAAAAAGCAGTTACCTTAGGACACATCTTGCTAATGGAGGCACACAATAAATTGAGATACAGCACAGACGCTCACAGACACAGTTGAGAACCACAGCAGTTTCATGCTGAGATGCTGAGCGTAGTCCCCGGGAAAGGAGCCTGGTGGTGCCACTCTCACTGTGCGGGGCACCCACTGCCTTTCTCACGGCTCGAGCACAACAAATGCTGAATATTCTTTTCCTATTTTCGCCTTTTCCCCGAACAACAAAAATCCTCTTTGGATTTCTTTCAGCATCCAAAACAGATACTAACATAGTTCTTTTGTAAAGGCAAAGTGGTATAAAGCAAACTTTGAGAAACCAAGGAATACCTGTACCCATGAGATGTAGAAACCCATGAATTGAAGATGGATTCTGGAGCACCTACTATTGTCATTCCAACAGCTAAGCATAGCAGAGCATGACTGAAACCCTCTTTCAAATAGCTTTTCTTCTTTTCCATACTAATACACTGACCTGACCATAGGCAGGTGAAGATGGTGTTAGGGGTCTGGTACAACCTATCATTTTTTTTAATAACCTGCTTTTAAATTGAAATATAGTTCATTTACAATGTTGTGTTAGTTTCAAGTGTACAGAAAAGTGATTCAGTTGTACAGACGTATATTTTTTCAGACTTTTTTGCACTATAAGTTATTATAAGATATTGAATATATCTCCCTGTACTGTACAGTAGGCCCTTATTATTTATCTGTTTTATAAATAGTAGTGTGTATACATTAATCCCAGACATCAGATTTATTCCTTTCCTTCCCTTTCCTTTGGCAATCCATACAATTGTTTTCTATGCCTGTAAGTCTATTTTTGTTCTGTAAATAAGTTCATTTGTATCATGTTTTTTTTTAATTCACATATAAGTGATATCATATGATATTTGTCTTTCTCTGGTTTTCTTCACTTAGTATTATTTTCTCTGGGTCCATCCACATTGCTGCAAATGGCATCATTTCATTCTTTTTTATGGCTCAGTCATATTCCACTGTATATGTGTGCCACATCTTTATCCATTCATCTGTCATTGGACATTTCGGTTGCTTCCATGACTTGGCTATTGTGAATAGTGCTGCTATAAACATTAGCATGCATGTATCTTTTTGAATTATAGTTTTGTCCAGGTATATGCCCAGGAGTGGGATTATAGGATCTTATGTTAACTCTATTTTTAGTTTTTTATAGCATATCTCTTGAATAAATTCCTAGTTCAGTGTACTCAGTTCTTACTGTCAGCTAGATATTATCTGGGCACTGATGGAAAAAAGAATTAATGAGGTACTGATATAACTTGGGAAGCTCAAGGGGTGACAGACACATACACCAAGTCTCTAATAGAGGCCCTAATGAAGTCTTTGGGGGAAATGGGAGTGGAACAGTGGACCCTGACTGGGAGATCTGAGGAGATTCACAGAGAGCTGGCGTTGCAGCAGGGTCTTGAATGAAAGCAGTTTTCATTGGTGTACGAGGAGGGGAAAGGGATTTCGAGCAGAAGGAGTCCTATGAGCCAAACACAGGGACGTGACATGATTAGTGAGTGGCTTAGGAGACTGACGGAGCACATTGTGAAGTGTTTATTGGGTGGTTAATGTGCGTTAGCTGTTTTTTAAATAAACCAGCACCTTAATTTCTGTTTTACGGATAGCCACATTCTTTAGCCAGTTTGCAGCTACAGAATAAATAAAACAGACCTCTGCTCACCTGATTTGAAGATTGAGGGTGTTGATAATAACTTCCCTTTTCCCAGCATTGTTGCAAAGTGTGATCGTTTTTAAATATGCCTTCCTTGGATGCAAAATGTTGTCTTGACCTTCTCTGCCCAGTAAAGCATAGCTTCTGATTTATCCTTTAAAACCTTCCTTGTTTAACTTTGGGAAGTACAACATACTGTGCTTTTCTATTTAAAATTTTGGCCTCTTTTCCAAGAACCATACCATGATATTTAAATACAGAATGGAAAGATGCCCTCTTCAAACCCTGATTCTGTTTAATCCACATGGTCATTTTTAGACATTGGATTTATTGGATTTATTTGTCTCACTGTTTTAGAATGGGCATTTTTTTTACTCAAAGGATCCAGATACAGTAGTGGAGTAGGAGGAAATGAGTGACAAGTGAGAGGACTCCCTACAGCTGACACCAATGACAGTACCTAGAACAATAATAACACAGGCAAGTGTCTTTCTGCAGGTTGTTTGTATTTCTTTCTTATCTTCCCTGTGATGCTAAAAATAAAACCAAAGCATATAAGTTTCACTCCTCGGTTGGCAAACTCAGTGAGATAGCTTCACCCAAAATTAAAAATTTATGCCCTAGAGGTGAGAGTATCAAAAGAAACCGTGATAATGTCTCCAGGAGCCTGGGCTTTGAGTAGTGTCTCTTCTGATAGACTTTGTAATTAATACTTAATATTAACAGAGATGTAGGACTCACTGGCCCTTAGATTTGTTTCTAAAAGGTTCTTTCTTGGTATTTTGACAGTGGATTCTATACCTGTCATTCAGAAAAGATAGAAATAAATAACCAGGAATAAAAAATTCATGCCCTTTCTTTGGAAAGGAGAGAATGCATTGTTTAGCTTGTCAACATTATTATAGATATATGACGATGCCATTGTTACTGCCTGCTTCATGTTCACAATGCATCTAATTTATTTACTCTGTATGATAATAGATGCCAAATTTCCTCCTCCTTTGAAAATTAAAACAACTGGTAATGACAGATATATTTTCTAAAACTTAATGAGCTGGCTTCGTTTTTTTTTGTTCATGTCAGAGTGTGATGTTATACTGCAGATTTTCATTTACTGACAAACTTCTGCTCATAACTAGATCATTTGAGGGCATGCTTGATTGGAGGCAAACCTTTTTTTTTTTAATACGTTTTGGATTTGTATAGTTGAGGGCACTTCAACCAGAAACAAGACAGGAATCTGGTGACTAAAACTGGAAGATGAGGTTTAAAGGTTGGTCTCAGAAACAAGGCAGAAGAAAGACAAATATCACTGGACATCGCCTGTGTGTGGAATCTAAAAACATGATACAAATGAGCTTATTTACAAAATGGAAACACAGACTCACAGACATAGAAAACAAACCTACAGTTACTAAAGGGGGAAGTGGGGGGGGGGGATAAATTAGGATTTGGGATTAAAATATACACACTACTATATACAAAATAGATAAGCAACAAGGGCCTACTGTATAGCACAGAGAACTATATTCAGTATCTCAGAACAACCATAAGGGAAAAGAATCTAAAAAGGTATATATTTATGTTGGGCGGGGGGGAGGGGGGTGCTTCCCTGGTGGCTCAGAGGGTCAAGCGTCTGCCCGCAATGTAGGAAACCTGGATTCAATCCCAGGGTTGGGAAGGTCTCCTGGAGAAGGAAATGGCAACCCACTCTAGTATTCTTGCCTGGAAAATGCCATGGACAGAGGAGCCTGGTAGGCTACAGTCAGTGGGATTGCAAAGAGTCGTACACAACTGAGTAACTTCACTTCTCATATATATGTGTACATAATATGTACAAAAGGTACAATACATATGATATCAGTCTATTTATATGACATCTGAAAAAGGTTAAAGCATTAAATCAGTGGTTTCCATGGGTTTGAGGGAAAAGGAGGGCTGGGTAGGTGAAACACAAGGGGGTTTTAGGGGGAGTGAAACTATGCTGTGTGATAATGTAATGGTAATAGATACATGACACTGTGCATTTATTAAAACTCATAGAACTTTACAACAAAAAAAGTGAACTTTAACTTTATATGTACACATATATATTAATATATCTGAATAACTTTGCCATATACCTAAAACTAACAAAACATTATAAATCAACTACATTTCAATTTCTAAAAATTAAAAATAAATAAATAAAAATAGGAACCAGACAGAAGGTTCCTTATTAGAAGTGGAGTGCAGGCACAGGGATGGGAATCTAAGTCTCCCAAATGCTTACCAGGGTTCCTTTCCTTCTCCCGGGTCTGAGTTACGTAGATCCTGAAGTGAAAGGCAGGAAACACCAGATGTAGGCAAAGAGTAGAGAATCTCATTACAGTGAAATGCTTTACAGTCCGTGTGGTGCCTTAACACTCACAGTATGTACGCTCACATCAGAGCATCCCCACTGGCCAGGAGCTGGGGGTCTCGTGAAACAAGATGAAACAACATGGAACCGTTGCATTTGGTTTCCTCCTGTTATTCTCTTACTTAATTGTACTTTTTAAATGAATTTTTCCCTGATTAGAAATGTACCGCTCACTTGAATTACTTGGAAAAAATATAAAAATGACTAAAAACATAAATAAAATTGGTCATAAATCCTATCACAACTGTTTGTTTTATGCTAAATACATAGAAGTATAGTCTTCTTCTGAACAAAAATGGACCTGAATTTCTTACAAAGCTATACATAGTCTTACCATATGTGCAACACCCATGCTTCTAGGATATTTGAAAAACTATGATCCCACAAAAATCTTCATGTGAGTGTTGATAGTAGCTTTGTTCAGAATCACCAAAAAACTGGAAGCATGTAAGATGCCCTTCACTGGTGAGTGAACAACCCATAGTACATCTACACAATAAGGTATTATTTAGTGAGAAAAAGAAATGAGCTACTACGCCATGAAAAACATACATGAGTCTTAAGTGTACATTGCTCAGTGAAAGAATATAGTCCAAAAGGTACAATACATATGATATCATTCTATTTATATGACATCTGAAAAAGGCTAAAGCGTTAAATCAGTGGTTTCCATGGGTTTGAGGGAAAAGGAGGGCTGGGTAGGTGAAACACAAGGGGGTTTTACGGGGAGTGAAACTATGCTGTGTGATAATGTAATGGTAATAGATACCTGACACTGTGCATTTATTAAAACTCATAGAACTTTACAACAAAAAAAATGAACTTTTAATGTTTGCAAATTAAAAAAAAAAATTTTAAGTTGTCAGGGGACCCCACGATGGAATATAGATTGACAAAGGAATCTAACAGTATCCTAATATATGAAATAACCTCACTGAAGGGTGGAAAGGATGGGCTGACCTTAGTAACTGTGGAACGGATGGACGGAGACTGTAGGACTAAAAGTAAAAGAAACTTTATGTAAGCACAGTACTCTTTTTTTTTTTTTTGTAGTGGAGCAAAGAATTAACAATTCTGCAAACACTGTTATTAGTGAATCCATGGATGCTGGGTGGTAGAGACAGATTTCTCACTATTGGAGTGAGAGATTGCTAGAAGGGAGGTGGCTAGGAGCATCCAATAGCCCTGGATTAGAACTGGAGACATCAGTGTGAATTAACATTTAGCCAAATATAGATTTAGATTGATGCATGTAGAAATATTGATAAATATGTGTATGTGTGCATGCTACTTTGCTTCAGTCATGTCCAACTCTTTGAAACCCCATGGACTGTAGCCTGCCAAGCTTCTCTGTCCATAGGATTCTCCAGGCAAGAACATTGGAGTGGGTTGCCATGCCCTCCTCCAAGATATGTGTATACTCACTTAAAAACATACACACACACTGTATGTATATGCATGTATTTGTATACATTATGTATATACATGTATTATTGGTATATATGTATGTGCAGGTATAGATATGCATGTGTACACACACACACACACACACACACATTTTCTTGCTCTCTCAGCTGAGGAGACAAAGACAGTGACACTCCAGATGCAACAATCACAGCCAGTATCCTGATCTTATTTCGAGCACCGTTCTCCAGAAAAAGAAACCAAGACTTTTTGAACAAATGTTTGATTATAGGGCTGGGCAATGTGTAAGATGATCCTGGAGCATTTTTGTAGTACCCAAATCGGGAAGTGCTAACAATATATACACACGATGGTGGGTGTGTCAAAGGGACACAGGAGCCAACTGAAAGAGTTCCCAATGGCCAAAGCTGAAGCAATTTAAGCAACAAAATTAATCATGTAGTTTTAGACTGTGCTATTAATCTGGAGTAGTCCACAATGAACTTACTGTATACAAATTATAAAAATAAATATCCATGAGTTCATACTAACATATATAAGTAATTGAATAAATAAATGGAGAAGAGTTGATAAATCTCATATGCCGAATAATTCCAAATCATTTATGTATTACTCTGCCCTTAAGGAGGCAGAGCATAACTTCCTACTTCTTAAGTGTGGGCTGTGCATGGTGACTTCTTTAGAGAGAATGCATTGTGGATATGGAGGAAGAAAGGTAACATTACTCTGGAGAAAACCGACAAGCACTGCCCTAGCCAGGTGATCAAAATTAACATCCACAGTTTTAAGTTTATGTTCATAACATGTACCCTTGATATGATGTGATGAAAATGACCTCTGTGGTCTTCTTCCTCAAAACCCACAACCTCAGTATTATCATAAGAAAAAAAATCAAACAAATCCCAGTGGAGGGACAGTCTACCAATTACCAGTACTTCTCAAAAGGCTCAGGGTCATCAAAACCGAAGAGAAACTGTCACAGCCAGGAGGAGCCTAAGGAGACGTGACAACTAAATGTAGAGTCCTGCCTGCACTCCTGGAACAGGAAAAGGATACGAAGTAAAACCGGAAATCTGAATATCATGTCAGTGTGGGTCATTAATTGTGAAAAATGAATTGTCCTAATGTAAGATGTTACTAATAGAGGAAACCGAATGTAGGGCATAAGGGAACACTTTACTGTTCTCAGCACTTGTCTGTAAGTGTTAAAGCATTCTCCATCATCAAATTTAAGTATAAAAACTGAACCTGTCCTAGACACACTGTGAATGTACCATTTGAATATGCCATAATTTAGCTAATACTTTAGTGAATAATTTTTCCTAATACTTGGTATCTCTAATCATTTTCTACACATAATCCTATGTGTTGGATTACTGAGGGAGGTTTTTTATCTCCAGAAAAAATCTTTCACCAACTTACCCTCTCACCACCAAAGTATGATTGTCCATTTCTCTTGACCCTTTACCACGTGGGGAACTTTATAAGTTTTAGTTGCTGCTACTGTGTATATTTTGTTGTTGTTATTAGTACTAATGAGTTTATACTTTTAAAAATGTGTTTATACCTTAGAATGTAAGGTCCACAAGACGAGATCTTGTTTGTTTTATTCAGGACCTAACACTAATAATACTAATAAATATTTAATGAATAAATCATATTAAATATGCTTCATTTTCCCCAGAATTTGATATTCTCCTTTCCTTGGGGCTTCCCTCATAGCTCAGTTGGTAAAGAATCCGCCTGCAATGCAGGAGACCCCAGTTCTATTCCTGGGTTGGGAAGATCCCCCAGAGAAGGGATAGGCTACCCACTCCAGTATTCGTGGACTTCCCTTGTGGCTCAGCAGGTGAAGAATCTGCCTGCAATGCGGGAGACCTATGTTCGATCCCTGGGTTGGGAAGATCCTCTGGAGAAGGGAAAGGCTACTCACTCCAGTATTCTGGCCTGGAGTATAGTCTGGACTGTATAGTCCATGGGGTCACAAAGAGTTGGACACGACTGAGCGACTCACTTTCACTTTTCCTTGGATCCTAGGGGGAGGAAAAGCAGGACAAAAGAATTTGTTAATTTTATTCTCCTGCATGAATATAAGACTATGAAACTGGATATCTTCATGAGGAATTCCTAAGTAATGGGCTCCTTGGATCTTAGTCAGATAAGTTGGCCCATCCTTTATTACACCAGATTTGAATTTGACCCAAGGTATTGGCCCACAAGAATATTGCATAAGATGGGAAGAATCGTGACCTTTGAGGAATCAGAACATTAGGTGAAATTAATCCCAGATTACTAGTCAGTCATCCACCCATCCATCTGTGCCTCTTTCCAATTAATTAGGATAAAGAATTGGGATAGCAATATTTTTTAAACAGTTTTGAAGTATTCATCAGTTCTTCCAACAGTGCTGAATTAAAGATATAAATATGGTTGAGCAGCATCTCTTCACTGGCTGCTGGGAGATTTAGGTCATTCAATAGGTTTCAAACTCCTGGAGAAGAGCGCTCTTAACCCCGTGTTGTGGACTGAGAACATCCAAACTTCCGTGATTCCTGCTGTAATCTCAGGATGATGAGATTACTGAACTGAGACGAAACGCTTTGAACTGGATATTACTGGTCCCACTTTTTTGTCATAGAAAGTGTTCTCAGAAGTTACTTCTTAAGGTATCTATCAATCTGGGGAGTGCATCAAGATTACCTACTAACAAAACCAGTATTTTCTGAGTTGGAACCATGGTGAACATTTTTTACTCCTTAAATAGTTAGACTCTTCTGCGTCTACATTTCTGTAGTACAGTGATATTTTGCTTTATATTAAGGCAAGATAAACAGACCTGCCAGGATAAATGGAAAAAAAAAATAGCTTTTATTAAACTTAACATTAGCTATTAACACCTCCTTGGTCTTATTTTCGTATAAATTATGGTTATTATAATAATTATTTTCATGTGATTGGTTTCCATGGAAAATTGACTTTCAGTTGTAACATCTTAATTTGTCATCAAATTATCATAAAATGTATACACTGTACTCTTCCTACTTTATTTCAGTATGACTGAATCATAAGCTTCCAGTTTTAGCTATTCATTTTAATTTTATCCCTTTGTTTCATGGCATTTTTCTATTCTATCATTGGTTTTGTGGATTTTTGTAAACCAAGAAATCATATCAGCATTAAGAAAGATGGGCATAGGGTCCTGATTGTGTAAGCAGAAGTCATATCAATGCTGTGACATACACAGGAATTTTGTGATCAGATCATGAAATGCATTTAAAGAATCCACAAGAGAAATCTGCTAGTGTTAACTGAACCTCCCTCCCTCCCAAAAAAGAGTATGGTGGCAGGGTATCTCTGTGTTGCAGGGTTACAGAAGATTATTATTCTTTCTTAAAAATTCCTTTCAGCATTTAGCGTGTTTTCCTCCTTAATGAATATTTTTGGGGAAAGGAGATTCTACAAAAAGTATTCAAAACACAAGGATTTATGGCAGAACAGCAATATCAGTGCTACCTCAAATATTAGTTGCTTTTTTCAGGAAATGCACATCTCCAAGAGGAGGGAAAAGGACTATTCCCTGAATGTCCATCTCAGTTGAGAACCAGGGGAAACTTCATTCTGCTGTAGGCAGTGAGGTAAACGAATGAATGCAGCCCAGTTACTTTTCAGGGCTTTGTAAACTAGAAAAATAAAAACATTCGCTATGTGGACAGATTGCCTTGCTCTTTGGGAGTTCTTTAAAAGATACAATGAAAGTACTGTTGTGAAACTATTCCCATTATTTAGCAAAGTGGCAGTAATTTAAAATCCTTATTATTGGAGTTAATGACAGAAAATCTGAGTTAACCAAATTGCCCAGGATATGGAATATATTGATCAAGCACCGTCGTTCTTTTATTTTTGCCTTGTTATTGAAAGGTTTTTGAAATATATTTTATTTGCCCTCTCTTTGTTACTAAGTACAAGATTTTGAGCATTAGTAAATTTTTCTTTCGTGATTCACTGTCTTGCCTGGCCTTGAGGTCATTGTTCAAAACACTGAAAACTAAACAGAAGATCCAAAAGCTGAGGGGTTTGGCTGCAATCTGGGCTAGCCTTCTGACATCTCCTAGAAAAGAGTTTATTTTTTATCTAAACATTATTTTCTCCTGTACTTAACCTACAAGTACTTTTGGAGTATCCTTCCGTTTCCAACATTTTATTTTTTTTACTTTAGCATTGTTAGTGCTGAATTCTCTCTTTGCTCAGGTGGAGTCTGGCAGGTAATGCAAACATGAATCAGTTTATCAGCATTCTGAAGCTGTACAGAAACTAAATTGTGTTTGGTTACTGCTTTAGAAAATGAAAATTGGAGATACCCTGGTGGTCCAGTGGCCAAGACTCCATGCTCCCAATGTAGGGGGTCCAAGTTCAGCCCTGGGTCAGGGAATTAGATCCCACATGCTGCAGTGAAGATGGAAGATTGCAAGTGCCGCAACTAAGAGCTTGCATAGCCAAATAAATAAGTGAATAAATATTTTTAAAAATAAAAATTGTTTGACAGCCTTATGACAAACTAGCTCCAAATATATCTAGTCACTCTGCTGAGAACCCACTCTGTTTTAGAATGTTTCAGTCACTTCAGTCACTCAGTTGTGTCCGACTCTTTGCAACCCCATGGACTGCAACACATCAGTCTTCCCTGTCCATAATCAGCTCCTGGAGCTTGCTCAAACTCATGTCCATTGAGTCGGTGATGCCATCCAACCATCTCATCTTCTGTCGTCCCCTTCTCTTCCTGCCTTCAATCTTTCCCAGCAGCAGGGTCTTTTCTAAGGAGTCAGTTCTTTACATCCGGTGGCCAAAGTATTGTAGTTTCAGCTTCAGCATCAGTCCTTCCAATGAATATTCAGGACTGACTTCCTTTAGGATTGACTGGTTTGATCTTGCAATCCAAGGGACTCTCAAGAGTCTTCTCCAATACCACAGTTGAAAAGCATCAATTCTTTGGCACTCAGCTTTCTTTATGGTCCAACTCTCATATCCATACATGCCTACTGGAAAGGATGGCAAAAATTACATGATATACGTGAAAGTGCCTTAGAACTGTGAAAGTTGATGCTGGTATCAGATATTTTCAATGTTTATAGTATAGATATTTTAGAATGTTTATATAGGTACATTTTCATAGTCTCTCTGTTCTTTAAAGGAATAACCCTGCAAAAGTAAATTTGCTTACTGCCATGTCAGGGATATATAGTATTTCAATATATCCCCCCAAAATATCTACTCCCAGTTGCTTGAAAGAAATAGTTGCTTCACCCCACTGAAGAAAACCACCACCACCACTATTCTGATTATCTGTTGATGTTGTATAATAAACTATGGGGCAAAATGTAGCGCTGTACAGTAGCAAGTTATTATTCTCTCATGGTTCTGTGGATCAACTGGGTTTAGCTAAATAGTTGATGACTGGCAGTTTTGGCCATGAGGTCAGCTGGGACTATCCACATGTGCCTACATCTGACTCTTCCACGTGGCTTGGGCTTCTCACAGCATGGAGGTCTGAGGGTAGTCAGCCTCTCACCTGACAGCTGGCTTCCCAGAGAAAGAGATTTTCTTCCAATTCTGTTTGTCAGGGCAGTCACAGATTCAAGCATCAATTCGAGGGCATGAAAATCATGCCCAGATTCGAGGGCATGAAAATATAGGCTCTTCCTCTTGACGGGGGAGCAGCAAGGTTACATCACACAGCTCAGGGGATGGGAGATACCAGCACGGCCATCTCTGGGGACTACAGCCTGCTTCTAAACCAGCCTGTTCAAATGTCAGGGCGGGTAGGGACCACTTTACGTGAAAAGCTTTGTGGGCAATCCTGCTGACTTCAGAAACCTAGATTGTGTCCTGGGATCTAATTTTCAATTTTAAAAGAAAAACTGACAGAGAAACACAACTCCCCATGCTTATATCCTGAACGAAACACTTCTGTAAGTACCAGATACCCAGAAGGCTCGATGGCTCTGATTATGTTATTCACAAGTCTTCTCATATAGGATGACATCTCAATGAGCCTACGAAAAGCTGTCTTTGGCATTAAACCTAGCTGAACTATTTTCTAACTGGATGACCTTACTCTTGGTCATAGACCATGGCCTTGATCTCTCATCTATAAAGTAGGAATAATAATAATAATTCTACTTTCCCTAATTTGAGGAATTAGATGATTTTTATAAAACACCTAGTATACTGCAGCACATACTTAGTACTTAGTGAAAGATAGTTTGTTTTCCTCTTTATTTTCTTAATTTCTATCTGTCTCATATGCCAAAGCCAGCTACTAGAGAGTTCCAGGTGCTTCCGTGTTTACTAACTTAGGTTTCACTATTTTGTTGAACGTCATCCGTAGAATTTTTTTGTTTGTTTTTTTCATTTATTTTTATTAGTTGGAAGCTAATTACTTTACAGTATTGTAGTGGTTTTTGTCATACATTGACATGAATCAGCCATGGATTTACAAGTATTCCCCATCCCAATCCCCCCTCCCACCTCCCTCTCCACCCGATTCCTCTGGGTCTTCCCAGTGCACCAGGCTCGAGCACTTGTCTCATGGAGTTTTCTAACTTCAATTTCAGATTTTTTCATAGTATCAAAATCGACATTAATAATTTTTTACTTTCCTAAAAGTGTTTCCAATGTAGCGGCTGATGTTAGATCATTGTGTTTAAAGTGAAAGGTCTCCATTTTAGTCTTCATGTCTGATTTTCAAGTTTAAATTAGCTCATGTTATTGGAATTTAGAAAAGGACAAAAAAAGCAAATTTATAATGGGTGTTTAACTAGAATTTGTCATCACTCATAATGAGGAAAAACTGTCTATCTCTAGGCAGCTCTCTTGTCTCAAGAGCCTGCTAATTAGCTAAATGTTTGGCATATCTCAGTAACCCTAGTAGCCAGTCTAATTAAAATTAGCTTTGAACACAGAGTATCCCACATCTTATTTCCCTTCTTGAAGGCCTCTTCTTCAACTGAGAGCTTTCTAATAATAGTTCCTCAACACTGAACTGATCTCAGGATAAGGAGTGAACATGTCCATGAAATGAATCTTTTTATTTTGTGTGTTTTTAAAGAAGGCTTAAGTGGGAGCATTTTTACTTTCTCAGAAGGTTCTGTTTTCAGAGAAAAAATAAATCCTTTATAGAGTTAGCACTCACAGCGATTATTGAAGAGAGTATGGGAAAAATTCAACATAGATGGACAAGGAATGTATCCTTTTTAGTTGCTCATTTGTTTTTCATAAAATTCTAGAAATGCCATGAAATTGAAAGTTTCTTTTTTGTCTTGCACTATAGTAGAGCATGCTAAAAGTTGAAATATCTTGTCAAGACTGTAAGGAAAGAAAATGTCTCAACCCCATTCATTCAATCAATCACTCAGCAGATATTCCTTAATCAGTTACGTGACACTTACTGCCCTTGGTTTTGAAGTTTATGAGGAATACCTGCATTTCTATCCTCAAGGAGCTTACTGTTTAGAAGGATTCAGTAAGCCAGTGAGCAGAAATTTCCAATGTGTAGGCTCACAGGCCTAATGAGTTAAACACATGGTTCTATACACACTTAACCCAAACTCACTGCATCCAGGAAGTTTTGCTCATAGAGTGATCCCTTGTATGTTCCCATTTAACTAAACTACCTTTAACATCAAAGTTCTGTGAAAAAGAGAAATACGGGCTCTTGATTCTCAATTCTTTGTACATAGCAAATGATGCTTTGATGTAACAAGTGATTCTTGGGAATATCCTCTTGATGCAGGTGTGTGTTAGCAAGTGGTTGTTTGGTCCTTGTCATGTCCTGGAAATTGTTCTAAGAGCCAGGAATACACCATATACAAAGCTGTATAAAACATGGTCTTTGTTGTTGTGAAACTCATTATTTGTGAGAAACAAGCTGTAAAGACATGTAAAAACAATGTGGTACACAGTGACTTATAAGCACAAATTCCTAACTAAAGAGCAGCAGATATGGGAACAATTAGTTGTGCCTCTGGAGGTGGGAAGGTGAAGCCAGGAGGGGTGAGTTGTGAGGAGGACCCTTTGAGGAACAGCAGGGGCAGAGGCCTGTGGCTTAAAAGGTCTTGGTGTCAACTTGGAATTCTCCCAGATCTGGAGTGAGGCGAGTATGTCAGGGTTCAAGGTTTGAAAGGCTTTGTGCACCATCCTAACAAAATGGGACCAACTGTCCTGTGGTAACAGAGCCCCCGGCTCTGAACTCTGACAGACCCATGTTCCAATCTTGACTGTCTCCCTCACAAGCATGTTACACAGCCTCTCTGAGCCTGAGTATCCCAAGGCCACAATTATAGTACCTACCTAAGGGATTGCTGTGGGCTTCCTAGGTCGCTCAGTGGGTAAAGAATTCACCTGCAATGCAGGAGATGCAGTTAGACCTCTGGGTCAGGAAGATCCCCTGGAGGAGGACATGGCAACCCTCTCCAGTATTCTTGCCTGGAGAATCCCATGGGCAGAGAAACCTGGCGGTTGGACCCAACTAAAGCAGCCGAGCACACACACAAAGGCTTGTTGTACGGGCTACAGAAGATTAAGCAAGGAAAGCAGTTAGCACAATGCCTGCCATGTTGGCAAACAGTAAATGTTAGCAGTGGTTTTTAGTGCTAGATTTGATCCTGTGGACATTGGAAAGCTATTGAAAATTATTGTTGCTTGCTGTCATCACTGTAGATTACCAAACCTCTTTTCTCCTTCATCTTTAAATATTTTGATTATTAAACAAGGTAGTTTTTGTAAAGTGGTTAGAAGAGTGCCAGATACATAGTGAGTGCTATTTAAGTGTTTATCACGTAATTTAATTTAATCTCCTAAGGGATAGAAAGATGGTTTTCTCATTTTATAGATGAGTAAGCTAATTTCAGGGAAGTTCAGTTTCTTGCCTAAGGTAGTACAGCTGATAGAGTGGGGAAGCTGTGTTTCATTTCATATTCAACCCATGTTTTGTTTCATGTTATAGTGATTGCATCTTAGAATTTGATTGAAAAAGATATAAAATCCAACCATCACAACACATTGTTTATTTTTGTGAATTCTTGTCAGATGCTTTCTGTCTTTGCTTAGGTACAAGTAACAGTTTTTTACAGAGCAGGAGTCATAGCCACATGTAACTTTGCATTCCAGTTTTTTCTTAGCATCAAATCATATCATTTTCCATTTTTCTTTGTAGTCATCATGTTAGATTTTAATGGATGTAAAAGTACTTTGGGCTTCCCTGGTACCTCAGTTGGTAAAGAATCTGCCTGCAATGCAGGAGACCCCAGTTCGATTCTTGAGTTGGGAAGATCCCCTGGGGAAAGGATTGGGTATCCACTCCAGTATTCATGGGCTTCCTGGCGGCTCAGACAGTAAAGAATCTGCCTCCAATGCAGGAGACCTGTGTTCGATCCCTGGGTTGGAAAGATTCCCTGAAGGAGGGCATGGCAACCCACTCCAGTATTCTTTTCTGGAGAATTCCCGCAGATGAGGAGCCTGGAGTCCATGAGATCACAAAGAGTCAGACATGACTGAGGGACTAAGGACACACAGAAGTACTTTAGATTGATTTTCCTTAGCTTTAATCCTGATGTTGGGTATTAGTCTATTTCCTGTTTTTCATTATTAAGTGGTACTTGATGGCACTGTAAGCATATCCCCAAATACAGCCATTTTCTTCTGTTGCTTTATTTCCTTACATCCATTTCCAGGATTATTGAGTTGACTGTTATTCATGGTTTTCTTGTTTTTGACATACATGACCTGGTATCTTCCACTAGCAGTGTGTGGAGACTGCCAGTTTTAAAATCACGATAAAGGGGCAGAATTGATAGCTTCTCTAGCAATGAGTGTTTAATATTTTTAGATTCTTGCATATTTAATTAAGACTAAAAAATGATACCCCAAGGCCATGTTATACTTTTGCATGTTTTGATTATTTATATTTTTTTGAATGAATTGTCACCTAATGGAATGCCCTCTTTTATGCCCTCTTCGCTTCCCTTCTTTTTCAACATCTAATTATTTTTCAGCCCTCCATATATGTCTCTTGTGTCAGTTTCTAATGGACTAACCCAATTTTCTGCAGCATTGATTTTAATATTTACTCTACGCAATGACGACCTTATTGCTTCTGCCATAAGTGAGTGGATCCTGCTGTTCCTGTTTCTTTATGAGGATATTTCTTTTTCTTTTCCTGAGAACCAATAACAGCTGTTTCCCAAAAATGTCTAACGTGGTGTGCAGGTCTTATTTCAGGAGGCGTGATAATTGCTTCCAAGATTTTCCTAGTTTTTCATTTTTCTTCTGGGTACATAACTTTCTTGTTAGGGCCAGACTCTTTTTTTCTGTTTTCTTGTACTTCCTCTTTGATTTTTGAAGTGTTTATTTTAAGGAAATTGACTTTAAATTCTATTTCTACCTATTGGGAGGTTGGAATCAGGCCCATCAGCGATGCTCTTTTTTTCTCCACTATCCCACCCTTTCAGTAAGCAGCGCTGCAGTTCTTCTAGTTGAGATTGTAGATCAGACCATTTGAAGGGTCTGGTTTCATCTTGTTCCATCCCAAATGGTTATGACCAATAAGTATCTCCTGAAACAGGCAGGTGGAGCATTTTAAAAATGTTGTGCCATTGATGTGGTAAATTAAAAATTTTCTTCTGAAGTTTTTCAATTCTTACTACTCCTTGTGGCTGTATAGATTTGATTTATTTATGCATTTATTTAGTTAACTTTGCAGAATATTTTATATAGTGTTTTTTTTTTAATTTAAAGCAGGAAAGCTTTTCCTTCCCATTCTGGTTTTTCCCAGAAGACCAGAATTGGGCATTTGATGATAAAGTCTAGAACCCATGTGGCATCCTGGCAAGGTTTGGAGCCAGAGAAAAATAGACACGGGTCATCATCACACTTAACTACCTGTGTGACCTTGGCAATTTTAAAAATATTTCTGATCCTCAAGTTTAGTTTTTTTCAGGTGAAGCAGTAAAAAGTCATACCTACCTTACAAGATTGTTGTGAAGATTAAATATGGAAAGCACCTAACAGGTTGCCTGGCACGTGGTAGGTTTCTGACAAACAACTGTTGCTGTTGTTAGTAGTAGTTGAAGTTTAAAGGCGAGAAAACAGTCAGTTCTGTCATTACATAGTTGTGAGTCTTAGGGCGGGAAAGCTATGACTCCAGATTCACAGGTAAAGGGTGTAGGTTGCTCTTATAGACCAAAACAAAGAAAAACCCCACTGGACCAAGAGTCATGAAAAGGAGGTTCTACCACTATCACTCTCTCTGTGTTCTTGATCAAGTGACTTCACGTTGATGGATAAAGGCGTTGTCTTTATCCATAAAATGAAGGGATCCTGCGACCATGATGGATCAAGTGACTTCACTTCATGGATAAAGGCGTTGTCTTTATCCATAAAATGAAGGGATCCTGCGACCATGATGGATCAAGTGACTTCACGTTGATGGATAAAGGCGTTGTCTTTATCCATAAAATGAAGGGATCCTGCGACCATGATGGCTCCCCACTCCCACCTCTGTCCAAATTCTCTGTGCTTCTTACCACCACCCGAAGCATTAAAGTTGCCTTTTGTTTTTGCTTTTTACTGCATATCTGATCATATTACTCCCCTGTTTAAAAGCTCTTCCTACAATGACTTTGTGTTGCTCTTAGGTTTTGACCTGAGGAGGGGTTGATCCCCCCTCACCACTGCCTTTCTGGGCTCCTTCCCACCCACCAACCCGTATAGCCTGGCCCAGGTCCTTCCTGCATGGAACCCGCATTCCTTCAGTTCCACTACCCCCACCACCCCCTTGACTGCTTTTTCTCCCTCTTCTTCCCCTTGACCAGCTCCACCTACCCTTCTCTCAGTCCTGAGGTCCTTGCCTCAGCAACGCATTCTCTCACCCCTCCACCATCCTTCCTTGCTCCATACAGTTTTCACTGTAGCTTGAAACCCTCTACCGCTCCTTTGTCTCCCTTATCACAATGGCAATTAAAGTTACCTGTGTAATATTTGCTGCAGGTCACCTCTGCTGGTTCATGGCTGTTTTCCCAGTACCTGACTTACTGCCTACCATGTCACAGAGCTAAATAAATATTGGTAGGATGAGTGAATGAATAAATGAATGAACATAATCTTGAACATAATGATAAAAGAGGTACAGGCTTTGATTTTTTTTACATTGGATGCACAGGAAGAGTGACTGCTTCTGAAACAATTTTAAAAATAAATGTTCTAGCAGGATATTTACAGCTGTTTGTTCTTTCACATAAGAAAGATGCAAAATTAAATTCTGTTGCAGCCGTTGTTTCCAGTAAGAAGCGACCAGCTCTGCTATATCCAGTCACATTGGGAAGGGAGGATGCTTGGTGGTGGTTAATGGTTGAGCCTTTTCTTCTGTATTTGGAGTCTGTCTTGGCCTTGGAGGTGCATCTGTTGCTTTGCTGTATCCAGACCTGCCCTCAGACCATGATACTCAGACCCATGGGAACTGAACTGGTTGCAGAGTGAGTCCATCTGAGAGCAGTGCTCTGGGGGATTACCTGCCAGAGCAGTCCTGAGTCTCTGTATTTTCCTTGAATCCCTAATACCTGTTACCTTTCCTGGTCCAGAGTGACCACTCTGAAGAGGGCTGTTGAATAAAAGTCACTTGTTTCCTTTTTTTTAACTTCTGTAATAATGATGCCTTTGTTGACTTAGAAAACAGTCACAACCTGAGAGTTGAGTTATATTCTATTCAGCAGAAATTTTTTTGGACTTAAGCCTGGACAGCATCTCAAGTAACCCTGAGAGAACTGCTCCGAAGAGGTGGGGGGAGCAGTCAGGTTATATAGAAGTTTGCAACAAGAGGCAGGTAGTCTGAGCATCAGAAGTATTTTGTGTATTAGAGAAAACCATATATCCCAAGTTAAGGAATTTAATGTTTTTCTATGTATGGCGAGATGGCAAGAGTCTGGGCTCACTGAAATCATTCCTTTCATATGCATCTCAGCTACCTGGGACCACTATCCTGTGATTTTTCACATCCTGAGTTCCTCGGTGCTCACCATAGGGAGTGGCTGCCGCCTGATGGCTAGCAGATCACTCAAGTCTTTTTCTCCTTCCTGAGAGTCCTGGAGGGCTAGACTCACTGATGACTGTGACACCATTGCTTACCAACATGACAGGAAATACTCCATTTCTCACCTTTCATTTACATGTCATTCTGTAGTTTATAGAACTCTTTCATGGCCACCAACTCATTGGAAGCTCACTACATGGAAGGTACAGCAGGTATTTTCATCTCCATTCTAAACTGATTTTTAAAAGAAAAGAAAACCTCAGAGGAGTATTCCTTGCCAACAATTGCCTAAGACTTGCTTTGGAGTGAGGTGGGATTTGGATTTTAATTTTATAAATGTAAACTGCCTAGAGTTAAGGAGGCAGAAAGCTCAAAGCTGAAATTCAGATCTGGGTCTTCTGATTCCTAGGATAAAGATATCCATTGTCTCTCATGCAGCTTTTCTGCTCCATAAATGTTTTGCCTCTTTCTATCTAAACATAAAAGATGAGATAAAGAGACACTATTATAAATTATAATTTATAATTTCTTTTACACAATTAGGTTTTATTTTAATGACTTAGACTCTACAGTTTAGGATCCTTTCTTTTTTCTTTTATTGCCACTGATCTATTGATTCAGCAAGCATATATTGAATATCTTCTGTGTGCTAAGAACTGTACCAGATGTTCAGAGTAAACTTAGGATATGGGGAAAAAAAAACTTAGGATATGATTCCTCTCTTTGAGATTCTCACAACTTAGCAGGGGTTGTGGATACATAAATAATTAAAATACAATTAAACCAGTGATATTGTAGAGGGAGGAAAAACTAGGAGAGAGGCCAAGCAAAAAAAATAACTTAAAAAAAAATGGAGGGGGTGGGGACAGAAGAGATTACCCCAGGCAGAAAGTGCAGAAGGCTGGGTCCTTGATGTGGAGAATAGTCCAAGATAATTGTCACAAAGAGGAGCAATAGGAGAAGATAGGGCTTAAGAGGCAAGATGGGTAGACTTGAATGTCTTTTGATGGTAAAACTCAGGCACTCTCTAGGCAACAGGGATTACCTGAAGCAGGTATGTGACATCAGATTTAAAAACATAACTTTAAGCCCAGCATAGGGTGACACTGATAGTAATGTGCTCCCTTCTAGCAATTCTGAGTTCCAAATTAGAGATTTTGAAAGCTAGAAGTGAAGTGAAGCAATAATTTGTTGTGGACAAGTGAGCCCCACTGATACAGGCTGTCATTTCTGCTGACAGTGAAAATGACTCAGGATAGCTGTGGGGGGGGGAATCGGAAAGAGGGGTGGATGAAATAGTGGCCTTGCATTCTGATGGCTGGTCCCCTGAGGTCTTGGTTCTGATGTTAGGCCTTGCTATCAGCCATCCAAACACAAGGACAACTAAAATAAATGTTTCCAAAGCATATTCCAAAGGAGAGAAAGAATTCTCGTTTTCCATAAACTACCCAAAGCTTAAACCAACAAGGTCAGATGTTTTTGCTCTTTGAAACAGTTCCCAGCCATTTCACAACTCTTTACAGCATCAGATGCTCAAACCACGTCAAACAGTCTTAATTCCTGTTGAATGGCACATGAACACAGCAAATGAGGATGTCAAGAAAGTGGAGAATTGAGAATTGTTTCTTTCCTCCTTTCCTATGAAAAAGTTAACTGAAAGCACGTGTGGTTCAATGGGTGGACTTTGTTTTACTTATTTAAGCTTGTGGTTTCTTACATGTGTACTGAAAGTTGGGTGCTTACCCCATCAGGGCCAAATTTCAGTCGCATCTGAAGGCTTACTGTTCCTTCTGAGAAAGAAATACAAATACAATACAACCCACTGATTGTCTCCATGTAGATTCTGGGAAATGTATTTCAAGAATATCTTCCAAGAGTTTGACTGCTTCCTCAATCAAAACCTTCAGAATTTCCCATTAGATTGGAACCCTGGCAATCTACATTAAATGAAATAATTTCTATTAATAGGACATGTTGATTATCCTAGGAAACTTGGAGTGATGTAGTTCTTAGCATTAAGTTCTATTGTTCCTTCAGCTGAGTATGACATTAAATCATAAGAAAGAAGTTGTAAGAAACTTTACTCTCGTGCCCATTAACATGAAAGATGAGTAATTTTCCATCATTTTAATGTACAGTCTACAGAGCAGGTAGCTGTATGACCATGGACAAACACATCTTTTAGTGTCTCTGGCCTTAGTTTGTTCATCAGAAAATGAGATTTGAACCAGTTGACATGAAAATAGTTGACACTTTTTTTTTTTAAACTTGATTTTTAACTGTAGGAGCTTGTATTCCCAGTGTGTTATAAACATGTCTTTCCCTTACATACAGTCCTTGCAAAAGCCCTCCAGGGCTGCCCTGGAAGCTTCATAGTTTCAGGAACCCAGATTCCTTCTATCCTATTGCTGTCCTCTGTTCAACACAAAGCTTCCATTTGGTGCTTAAAAGTGCTGCCCTAGAGCCTGGCATCTTGCCCACATACCAGCCAATGAGAGACAGGAAAGGGTCAAGGGAAAGACGCATCCATTCCTTAAAAGGCATGATCTAAAAGTAACACACAACTTCCATTCAGACAGCCAGCTGGTCACGTGATCACAGCTAGCTGTGAGAGGTGTGAGGTGGCTGTCAGATCATGTCGTTGTCATCTACACTGTTCGGGCAGGAGGAGGAGAGGCAGATGTCTGAGGACAACTAGAGGTCTCCTGTCATGACATCTGAGATCCTTTCCAGTTTTAAAATACGTGATAACCAGCGCAGATTCCAGGTCTAATTTCTCATCTGCTTGTGAAAAAAATTCAGACCGTATCGGTCCCCAGCATGTGCCTGTTTGAAAGTGCGGGTGACAGAGGAGGCAGGTGGGAAAGAGCCCAGCATAGGGTGAGAGTGTACAGCCCTTGGAGGGTAGCCTGATGGAGCACATTCTTTGTGTGAAAAAAAAAAATTACTTTCCCTCAAAATGGAAAACAGTAAGACATATATTTGTTCCTCTCTACACTTACCTTGGGCTCCCGTGGTTGCTCAGTGGTAAAGAATCTGCCTGCCAACGCAAGAGACCTTGGTCCAATCCCTGGGTCAGGAAGATGTCCTGGGGAAGGAAATGGCAACCCGCTCCAGTATGCTTGCCTGGGAAGTCCCATGGACAGAGGAACCTGGTGGGATACAGTCCATGGGATTGCAAAAGGATTGGGCACAACTTAGTGATTAAACAGCTCATACTTACCTTATCACTTAACAAGGAACAAATTAACCAAGATCTTAATTTCTTCTTACTGCTTTCATATCCAAGTTTTGTTTCCACTTAGAAGGCAGAATCAAGTTAGTTTTTGTTGGATACAAATTATTAATTCCCTCCCCTGCACAGCCCAGGATGTGACTTTGTAGAGCAAGGTGGCATTGCAAAAAAGCTGACATATGTTATGACTGATGTTTGAATTAGCCCCAGCTGCGTGCTTAACCTTTAAAAGTGGAAGGATCCTGCAAAGCTCCCTTTAACAGTGTGTATATTTAACACTGAGGATGTTCACTCAATCTACCCACTCTGAGTCCATGGGGCACTTCTTTGCCCATGGGATGATGTGACTTGCTTTTCCTGATGGAATGTGAATAGATAAGCCTTGTATCATGTCTAAGGGACTACCTTAAAATCCAGTGTAGAATTCTACATATTTCAGTCTGCCTGCCATGGTGACCAGGAAAGTTCTTGATCCTGATCTCTTGATGCTGATCTCTTTGTATCCCTGAGTGAAGACCTGACGTGGTAACATGGAACAGCTTCCCAGGTGACCTGCGATGGGCATGTAGCATGAGTAGGAAAGAAACTTTGTTTAAAAGCCACTGAGTTTAGGGGATGTTCCTTACTACAACACAACCTCTTGGCTGATACAAACAGAAATAAAAATGCACCGCCTATGAATGACAAGCAATGGGAGTGGGGGTCAGTTACAGCTCTATTCATGAAAGTCATTAAACAGAAATGCCTCATCGTTAATAAATGCCAAAGAAATTCAGTATATAATGCACACATCTTTTTGTTTCTTATAAAAGCTTTTACCCAAATACTCATAAGTAGTGCTCAAATTATTGTTAACTTAGTTGTCTTTTCATAATAATAAGAATATTTTAAGTAAATTCCAGTTCCTAAACTCTCATCTTAACATAATTTTCAGGGTATAACATATACCACAGTTTTAAAAGAAATTGACAGACTTATAGCATATCCTTGTGTCTGGCAGTTTTCAGTATTATGAGTTATAAAAACTTGTAATCTAGTCTTGGAAAAAATTTATTATGCTATAAAGTTATGTTTTGTAGTTCTAAAGTCCTATAATTTGGAGAAGAAATAGTGACTTTTTAATCTGTAAATTGTCAATGGCTTTGCCACGAACAATGTAAATGCCATCATACCAGTTTCCTCCCCAAATATTTATCATTTTTTAACCATTTAAAAGAAGTATCAAAGTAAACTTGTAAGTTTTCAAGTAACTTTAAAAAGAGTACTTTGTTTATTTGAAAACCAACTCCAAAAACAATAATAGCTAACATTCATTGTATGCTTACTATTCACCAGGTATGCTAAGTGATTCCATAAATTATGTCATTAAATCTTCGTAACGGTCCTCTTGCACATGAGAAAATTGAGGCACAGAAAACCTAAGAGATTTGCTGAAGCCCATGTTGTGAGTAGTTGTGAGTGAAGAAATTGGTTTAAACCCATGTTGTTTGCCCTCTTGAAACTGTATTTATATCCTGGTGCCATCCTGCCTCCTTGAGGGTGGGGGTGTTGGGGGTCCCCAAAGTCCTCCTGTCTATTGTTGACTTTGCCCACCTGTGTAAGAAGCAGGGCAGATGAAATATTGATTACACCTCTTTCCTCATTTTCCAGTTGCAACTAGTATGTGATCCCCACCCCTCACCTCCCAGAAATACTAGTTTTATTTGTTTGGCTTTTGTTTACTTAACTATAGCTCTCTAAAGGACTGGCTTGCAGCAGCATCCTAAGTGAACATGCTTGCATCATCCCTGGAATAAGCCCTGACCCGGTGATCTGCTGTCCACATGGCCAGCTCTTCCCATCCCAACAGATGGAATCATGACTTCACTCCCTTAGATCCTGGACTAGGACATTTACAGGTGGCCTGCCTGGGTATCATCAGGTGACAGGAAGGATGTCAGTCTTATGTTCAGGATTCACCTGGTGGTACAGTGAATAAGAATCCACCTGCCAGTGCAGCCGACACAGGTTCGACCCCTCGTCTGGGAAGATTGCACATGCCACGGAGAAGCTGAGCCCTTAGACCACAACTACTGAGCCCTTGCGCCTAAAGCCAGCGCTCTGCAACAAGAGAAGCCAATGAGAAGCCCGTGCGCCAGGACGAAGGGTAGCCCTCGCTCACCGCAACTAAGGAAGGCCTGTGAGCAGGAACGAAGACCATAAGCAAAAATAAATTATTTTTTAAAAAGGATCTTGTTTTCAGACCCTAGCAGAAATAATAGAAAGAAAATATCAGATCCTTTTTATTTTACTTCGAGATCTCATCATGGTCCTCTGATGATGCTGCAGATGCAGGGAGCCTAAACCGCTCACGGCATTCTCCAGTTAAAACTTTAAAAGCAGGGGCCTCGCTTCCTTCTTTTGTGTGACAAGCAAAGCAGACTTGGCAGTCCAGATGAGAAGTGCATGATCTTGGTTGAGCTCTTTGAGAAAGGTGTGTCAAGGAGAGCGTCTCCGTTTAATGATCTGGAAGCCAGGGAGGGGTCACAGGTGGTGTGCAGAGCTACTAAGTCAGAACCATCAGAGCTTGAGCAGGAAGGTAACAGCACTCCACATGGCGACTATCAGGCATGGCCTGTCTGCATGGCCAGCTATCTTTTTACAGTTTCTTAATTGCAGAAATTGCTGAATTGGCTGAAGTTGAATGTTCTGGGGGAAAAGGAATGAGGGTGATTAATTGCCTGAACTGTGCTCTTGTTTTTGCTTTCAGGCAAATTCCTTCTCCATACCGGGTGCAGTCATCCTTAGTCTGTCAGCATGTTATTGTCACAACATGTTGGGAGGCTCATCCGCTTAGCCACTTAGAGCTAGGCAAGTGATGGAGTGAGAACCCCAGCCCTTCTGCAGGATCTCACTTGCAGATCTCCCCAGATGTGGGGATGCTGAAGTGTGTACAGGACAGGGTGATTCATATAGTAATGCCAAGAGCAAACACTGTGTGCCAGGCCCAGTTCTAGACACTTGACTTGCCTTCTCTCATTTTTTAGTAATAATAAACTATGGAGAAGAGTCTTTTAATAGCTCTTCTTTACAAATAAGAGGATTTTAAGCACTTAGGTAACTTGCCTTGGGTCATGTAACCAGTAAAATTCGGACTGTGGATTCAAACCCAGAAAGTCTGGCTCTAGTAGCTGAAATGATCCAATCACAGCTCACAGAAGCATTCACTAGACAATGGGAAAGTACTGGATCAATAGTGATGCAGAGGGGGACTTACCTCATGGTCCAGGGTTAAGAATCTGCCTACCAATGCAGGGGACACGGGTTCGATCCCCAGTCTAGGAAGATCCCACGTGCTGCAGGGCATCTAAGCCCATGGGCCACAACTATTGAGCCTGTGCTCTAAAGCCTGGGAACTGCAGCTATTGAGCCCACATGCCTCAACTACTGAAGCTCACACTCCACAACAAGAGAAGCCACTGCAATGAGAGACCTGTGCACCACAACGAAGAGTAGCCCCCGCTAGCTGCAACTAGAGAAAGCTGCAACTCAAAAATGAAGGCCCAGTACAACCATAAATGACAGATAGATAGTAATGCAGAGGAAGGAAGTATTTTAGCAAAACACGTAACTTTTAATCAGCAGAAAGTTGTAAATGATTACCTGAAAAGCAGGTCAGGATTCTGAACTGCTAGTGGATAAGATCATTTCACATAGGAGAAGCTTTTATCTACTCTCCATGCAGAGTCATGGAGTTTGTGGTATAGTAACAGATAGTGCTTATACAGAGAGAGCCCATTAGAAAATCTCTACAGAGTACATGTCTGTGGATCATGTAGCAGTGACAGGACAGGAGTGATAGTTCTTCGTGTTTGCCTGAGGATCCGGCAGAGCTTTGGGGAGAAGGAGTCAAGTCTGCTGAGATGGACCCCGAGTTCCTGAAGAGCTCAGACTGCCAGCTCCATGGCCGCAATTTCCTGAGAGAGAGAAAAAAGAGCTGCAGTTCTGTAGTCCTGTTTGAAACTCTCTTAGACTGTGATCAGGGAGGAATGCTTTAAGGATGACACTGTATTATGACTAGAATGTTCTCCCGCCCCAGCTATGGAGGGCTGAGAGCATGGTATCTGCCTTGCTGCGGGATCCAAAGAGGAGAGCTGAGGGTCCCTGAAAGAGCACGGTCCCATCGGGCAGTGGCCGCTGCTGGGGAGGGAGCCCCCACTTGCCTCAGGAAGAACATGCTTGAGTGCTGACAGCGGAGGTGATATATGGAGAGAAGGCTGGAGCCTGTCATGGGAGCCCAGGACCATGTCAGGCACAGCTCAGCTGACCTCAGGCAGGGCCAGCTGGGAAGGTGGCTGCCCATTAGAGGTGACTCTGGGGCAGGCAGGGCAGCAAGACGTCCTTGGCACCCTGATACTCACCCTGGGTTTCCCTGCCAGGAGAACTGGGGGGAGTCCGGCAGGCCCCAGAGCCTCTCCTGAGACGAAGCCATGTTTTGTCCACATGCTTTGGTTTTGCTTCTTCAGAGCAGTGTAGCCTGAGATGCAGCAATGATAATTAAATTACATTGTCACTTATTTGTCATGTACTAGGTGAGGAGTTGACTGGTTGGTTTAATAACCATTCAGGACCTTCTGAGTTGCACATTTAAAGAGATCGTTTGATCTGCAGCCGGTTTATCTTGGTTTTCCACTCTTAGACACCTGAATATTTAAGAAGGCTTTCAGGAGTTTCCCTTGTACAGTATGTCTACTGTACTGTTGACCAGTAGATTTTTTTTTTCCTAAAAATGTTTTTTATGAGTTCTGGTGGTAGAAACAGATAGATGTATTTAATAATTTGGTGAAATGTCATCAAAAACAATATTTATTTTAAAAGATAACTAAATATACATTTGTTTACATTTTCTTGAAACTCAAAGTGTTCTGGTGGTGGGAGACCTGTAGTGATTTCAGATGCTTTTTTCCCTGGTAAGAAACATTATTTTTACTTATCTCAAACATCACTGAGTTCCAGTCCTCTTTATAGGCTTTTATAAAAGATAAGAAGTTTTTTCCAGAACCATTTATTCTCCCCAGGAATTGAAGCCTAATAAGGAATTAGTTGAGTTCATATTTGTTTTGAGACAATTATGATGTTTCTTTTACGTAGTTTTGGAAAATACAGACATTTAGTTCCCATCTGATCCCAGTCACTCACTCTATTCTTGTTTATAAGCTTCTGGTTCAGCAACATTAAAAGGAATTAATATTTAAATTTACATCACTTCTGATTTAGGGCTGATAGCTTTAAAGTTCAAAGTCATGCCTCTTATTGAAATCACTTAATGTTCTGAGCATTTTTGAGAAAACAGTCAAAACAAGATGTTGACTTATCCTGCCAGACTCAAATTTCAGTGGTTATTTTATAAAATCAATAATTTAATAGAAACTTTAAATGATAAGGTAGTGGCTTAGAGCTTGAGGCATGGCAGCTCACTCTGTCATTTTTTAAATCATTTAGAACTCTGTGATACATCTTTTGCTTTTCATTTCTGATGATGCATGGCATGTGTCCAGAAAAAATTGAAATTCAAGAAACAAATCAAAGCAACCAGATGCCATGTGCTGCCCATTAATTTAGTAAAATTGTTTTGAGTTTGATCGTACCTGGAGCTGTCGAGGTGTGAAGAAACCAACACTCTTGTGCTTTGTTGGCGTGATTACAAATTGCCACCACTCTTTGGGAGACACTTTGGCAATAGCTTTTAAGTTTTTGAAAGCATTTACCTTTGTTCTAAGTAGTCCATGGCTAGGACTTTACTGTATGTGGTGTATCAGTCATCTATTGTTGTTTAGTCACTCAGTCATGCCCACCTCTCTGAGACCCCATGGACTGTAGCCCACCAGGCTCCTCTGTCCATGGGATTCTCCGGGCAAGAGTCCTGGAGTGGGTTGCCATTTCCTTCTCCAGGGGATCTTCCTGATCCAGGGATCAAACCTGGGTCTTCTGCATTGGCAGGCAGATTTCTTTACCACTGAGCAACCTTAGAAGCCCAGTCATCTGTTACTGCATAACAAATTACCTCAAAATCTAGCAGGTTAAAACAAATACCTCACATAGTTTCAGAGTTCAGGAACTGAGGACAATGTATTTGCGTGGTTATGGCTCAGGGTCTCTTGTGAGGTTTCCATCAAACTGTCAGCAGGGGCTGCAGTCCCTCTCCACGTTCACTCCCCTGGGTGTTGGAGGCCTTGGTTCCTCACCGCATGGGCCGCCTCCCTACAGGCTGCCTGAGTGTCTTCATACCATAGCTGCTGGCTTCCTCCAGAACCTATGAACCAAGAGAGACAGGGTGAGCATGTGAGAGAAACCCAAGAGGGAGGCCACTGTTTTTTTAAACCTAGCCTTGGAAGTGACAGATCGTCATTTCTGACATAGACGCTGGGTTGCATAGACCAATACTGGTACCGTGTAGGAGGGGAAAGCACAAGGTATGAAAAGCAGGAAGGGGAGATTCTTGCCCCTTTCCTTGGAGGCTGCCAAGCACATGTGGCTACTTTAAAACAGACAAAAACTGAACTATAACACCAGCCTGAATGCCCATCTCTTATGTTATGTAAATTACAGTATACATCGTACTATGGAATGTGTTGCAGATGTTAACAAAGGAAAAAGATCTGTAGGAAAAAGATGTGTAGATATAAAAACCTTTAAAATACTCTATTAGGTAAATAAGGAATTCTAGTAGAGAAGGCTGTGTAGGATGATATGTTTTCTATAAATATTTTCAAAGTATACATGTAATCCCCAACCTTTTTGGCACTGGGGACCAGTTTCATGGAAGATAACTTTTCCCACACCAGGGTAGGGGAGAAGGATGGATGGTTTAGAGATGATTTAAGTGCACTATGTTTATTGTGCACTTTATTTCTGTTTATTTCTGTTTCATGGCAATCTCAGGCTATTCCACCTTGACTTTAGGGTTAGGGATCATGTTCCTATGTGAATCTAAGGCCACCGCCGATCTGACAGGAGGTGTAGCTCAGTAATGAGAGCAATGGGGAGTTCACCCACTGCTCACCACCTCCTGTGCAGCCCAATTCCTAACAAGGTGTGGGGATCCCTTTGGTAGAGCATCCTTTTTTTTTTCTAGAATGAAAACCTGTTGCCAGTGATGGATTTTTCATCTTTTCCCTTCTCTCCATTTCCCCAATGAGTAATTTTTTTAAATTTGGAATCGGGGCACTGATGCCTGCACTGATGCTCCTGCTGTCCTGCCCGTTCACCATCAGCTCCGCAGCCCTCCCCGCTCTGATCTTTCTTTTCCAAGTGCCCGAGGACTGCAGGAGCAGGTGAGCTGTGACTGTTCCTACACTGGCCTCAGCTGTTCATCTGCAGCCTGCTTTACTGTGGTGCATGGACTGGGTGACACGTAGATGCTTTCTGCTTCAGTGTCTTCAGCCAGCTGGGCAAGAATTATTGTTTGAACAAGCTTTGCAAGTTCCAAGATGCCTGGTCTACCTGGAATCTCATGAATCATTAGATTTCTGTCTCACTGAGGTTTCCTCCCAGCTGGCTGTCTTGTCTTAAAACTCCTTTTCTTCCGTGGCAGTCTCTTGAGGCACAACTAGCCTGACTCTGCTTTCTTTTAGAAGTAGCTTGTTCCTTTCTAGCCCTGGGGTGAAATGCTTCAGTGAAAATTCTGCTTTCAGTTGTGAAGTTATGAAATGAGTCTCTTGGTCTGCCAGCTTCTGCTTCTTGCTGTCTTTCGAATCCTTGTTTACTCAGTAAGAAGAAGTAAATTTGCTAGATACTTCCATCCTGTCCTGGGTCTGGTTATTTCTTCCACTACCCGTCTCCATGGCCCTCCTTATTAATTCATTCCATGAGTATGCAGTTAGCCTCAACTTGACACCAGACACAGTGTTAGGGACTGGAGAGAGAACTGTAAACAGAAAGTCACGGCCCCTCCCCTTACAGACCTTACTGCCTAGTTCGAATGACTGATACTATTATACCTAACTAAGTGTACGAATAATTGTCTGTAGACCAACAAGTGCTACAAATGAGAAACCCAGATGCATATGTCAAGCAGGCAGCCTTGCAGGGCCAATAATAGGATATACATTGTGTCTGTGCAAGTTAGAAACAGCCATCCCCTCTCTGTGGACAAATTAAAAGGCAACATCTCCAGGGATATGCAAACCTGTAGGCACAGAGTTTGGCAACAGATGGAGCCTCTTTTTTAGTTCACAGAAAGGGATCACCTTTTCCAGGCAGGTAGAGCCCAGCGTCAGGGTATGTGACTTGGCCAATACAGCAGCCTTCCCCCTGCCCACCTTGATTAGAGCCCCTGTTTCAAGCACAGTCTGCCCAACCCAAGGGGAGCTGGCTGATCTGGAGGACTGGGTAAACCTAAAGGCTAAGTTAACCAGACGATGGAGGTGGGGTGGGCGGTGGGGGGAGGATGATGAGGAAGACTATCGAGAGCCTTCCAGGCAGAGAGAATTGCATGCTAAGGTCCCCAAAGTACGAAACAGCCTAGGATATTCCAGGAACAGAAACTAGAGAAGAAGAGTAGATGGACAGGTAGGCTGAGCTGAAGCCGGAACAACCAGAAAAGGCCAGACCACACAGGGTCTTCCTAGACCAGTCAGCAGGTCCCAGTTGAGGATGGCCTCAAATGCTGAGCTAAGGAGTTTGAACTGGAGCACGATTCTTTTACTTATGGAGGGTCTGAATTATTCTGCTTCCCTTTTGTCTTTAAGTATAATCATTCTTTTCTGGTTTAAGTTTGTATATCATCTTCTTTCCTTGCCACTGGAAGGTACATAAGTACTTATTTCTCCCTCTCTTAAAGAACTGCAAATGGCAGGCATGTTCAAGGCAAGTTCTTGGGCTTGCTTCTGGGTACATGGTGTCTGAGAACCACATGGAAGAAATCAAAGGAAATCATAAGAAAACTCTGTGCTCTTCCCCATCACCAGCACCCACACACATATACACACTTGCACACAACCACAGGAATGTTCTCTATCACATATCACGTCAAGAGAAGGAAGCCAAGTGTTTCACTCTGGCAGCATTTCGCATATTTAAATTTTTAGCTAATGTCTTAATTAAACTTGAATACATGAAGTGAACATATCCCATCAGTGATGAGGAGAACAATCAAAATGAATATGCTATTCTCTGGGGAGATGGTGTGGATGAATATCAGACATTGTTTGACATTCACAACCATCTGAAATGTTGACCTAGGGCATCAGAATGTGCAGATGCAGGATAGACATGTCAGGTGGTTAGAAACACACCTGCCCCCTGCTGCCTCGGCAGCACCGAGTCTGCTGGCTCCTGCCCCTTGTAACCAACTGTCGCGGCTGGGAGGTTGCTGCAGCCCTGTGAAGGCTGTTACTCTCTGCTGAGTCTCGCCTCCTTCTCCTTCTCCTTCTCCTCCTCCAGGTGTGTTTCCCAAAGACCTGCTGACCCCTCCTGGTGGTACCTTAGCTGCATGCTCTGAAGGAGAGTCAGCAGGTATCAGATATTGGCCAGGTGGGATAATGAAAGTGCCTTTAGAAAGTGTGGCCATTCACGTTTCCCATTTTCAGTGCTCCAGCACACACACACACAAACATACAGGCAGGCATGCGCACATACATATACACATAGACAACATGTCCATGCACAAGCCCACACTATTTGGCAAGGGGAGGCTGGTTAAAATGGGCCTGAAAGAAATCAACCTATAGTGCCTGACTCTGCTCAGTGTTTCAGTGGGAACTTCCATTTGTTCATTTGTTTGACTCACCTTCATCACCGTTTCACTGTAGGAGTCTACTCAGTGTATACATGAAATCTACCAGGTCAGTACTTAACCAGTCCCTGAGGGGTCTATAGACAGAATTCTGAAGCGCCAGTACTTTGGCCACCTAATGCCAAGAGTTCACTCATTGGAAAAGACCCTGATGCTGGGATAGATTGAGGGCAAGAGGAGAAATGGGGGACAGAGGATGAGATGGTTGGATGGCGTCATCAACTCAATGGGCATGAGTTTGAGCAACTCTGAGAGATAGTGAAGGACAGGGAAGCCTGGTGTGCTGCAGTCCGTGGGGTCACAAAGAATCAAACACAACTTAGTGACTAAATGACAACAACTGCAGACCAGAGTTCAGGGTGTCTATGAACTTGACCAAGAAAAAAAATTAACACCTTTATTTTCACTAAACTTGAGCTAAAATTCAGACTTCTGAACAAGACAAGTATGTAAGATACTTTCCTTTGGAGAAGAAAATAAGGTGTCTAGGAAAACAATACAATAATTATGAATGTGGCATACAAACCAGTAGTGGTACCTGTGACTTTTCAACAGTAGAAATCAGATGTTTTTATAGTATGGCTAAGTCATTGTAGATGTTTTATTTAAGTTGTTGAAATATTAATGCTCTTCACTGCTTCAAAATTACTATAGTTATCAGAGCCTATAGTATATCTCCTTATTTAGTATTTAATAGAGAATATACATTGCTATATCACACATTTTTTTCCTAAAAATATTCTGATAACTTGTTTTGTTATAATTTTTGTGCTTTATAACTCCATGTGTTTATTTAAAAATGTTAAAACACAGTTCTGAGAAAAGGTACATTGGCTTTTCCAGACTACCAGAGGCGTTCCCGACACAAAAAGATTCTGAACTCCTTGGGCTGGAAAGCACTTGAGCTCTAGGCTCAAATCCTGCTCAGTCCCCTGGCTACACAACCTTAGAATAGTAACTTCTGAGCCTCTGTTTCATCATCTGCAAAATGGTTTAATGATAGTGATGAAGCAGGTGAACATCTTAGTTAAGGAAAAGACTTTTTCTTTTCCCTCTTGTTATACTAACAAGTGTGAGGTCTTGTTTAGAGTGCTTGTAAATTGATAAAAAGTAGAATCATTAAGAAATCACTTATACAACCCTCAACTTTGTCTTCTTTGCTTTTTGTTTCTTGTTAACAACAGCCTTTTAAAATATGATAAATATATTTAAGTACAGTGTTAAATATATACAGTCAGGGAAAGTATTATATACCCTAACATTTTTACCTTTTTAGTTGTTGCATTGTAAAATATTTTAGGCTGTCTCTCTGTTAAGGGAATAGCATTGCATTCCCCACCCATTCTCTGCATGTGAGATAATCTTTGTCAGCCTTTTTGTTTGATTGCTTTTGTGATGTATAAAGATTCAAGTGAGGAGCTGTAGGGAAAGTAGTGCCAGTGAGGCAGTTCTGGGACATTCCTGGCAGGTGTTTTTTTCCCTAGTCCATCATTTTCCTTTCTAATGAAAAATTAATCAGTGAAGTCTCCATATTATTCTATTTATTTTTCTGTATTCCTATACTGCATTGAGAAAGCTAATTATTAATATATAGAGAGTGCTTTTAGAATGATGGTTAAAAAACAAAATCTATTAGGTGATTAGAGATGTTAATGGTTATTTTTCCCTAAGGTACTAGTACCAATTGTATATTGTTATATAAAAATAAATAATATAAATAGATGTTTAAATATTAAAAAGATTTAACATCAAGGAAAGCATACAGTGCTAGATCAGATTGTAAGACTTGTTGATGTCTATTTTTATAAGCCATTTAAGAGAAAGTACATTAATTTGTTTTAACTGTGCAGGCTTCCCTGGTGGCTCAGATGGTAAAGAAATCTGCCTGCAGTGTTGGAGACCTGGGTTCCATCCCTGGGTCAGGAAGATCCCCTGGAGAAGGGAGTGGCAACCCACTCCAGTATTCTTGCCTGGAGAATCCCATGGACAGAGGAGCCTGGTGGGCTACAGTCCTTGGGTCACAAAGATTCAGACATGATTGAGTGGCTAACATTTTCCCTTCATATTGCTTTGTTTTAATTGTGCGGACTACCCAATTTTCTTCACTCAGTTTTTTAGAAAGAGGCAAATTATCATGCCACCCACAGCATGTTTGCTGAATTTCTCTTCGCTACCTTCTGGATTTACAGAAGGGCTGGTGAACAGAATTCGTGGCAGTAAATCAGGTCACTCAGAAGTCAGGTGTCTTCTGAGTCCATCTTTTGTGAAGATGGACTTGGCGAAAACACAACTGGCTGTTGAGAGCTTGAGATAGTCCAGTTAATGACATGATGAAAGACAAGAACATCTATTTTTGATAGGTCTTTTCAGCTCTATTGAGGTGTATTTGATAAAATGTGTCTATACTCAAGTATACAGACTGATTTGATAGATGTCTGTGCTCAATCTCTCAGTTGTGTCCGACTCTTTGTGACTCCATGGACTGTAGCCTACCAAGCTCCTCTGTTCATGGGATTTCCCAGGCAAGAATCCTGGAGTGGGTTCCCATTTCCCCTTCCAGGGGATCTTCCCAGCCCAGGGATTAAACCCCAGTCTCTTGAGTCTCCTGCATTAGCAGACAGATTCTTTACCACTGTGCCACCTGGGAAGCCCTCATATATGTATACATTGTGAAATACCACAGTCAAGTTAATTAACACATCCATCACCTCACAGTTACCTTATTTTTGTAGTGGGAGCACTTAGGAACTATTCTCTTAGCAAATTTCAAGTATGCAATACAGTATTATTCACTATATCACCATGCTGAACAGTAGATTCCCAGAACTTATTCATCTTATAACTAGAATTTGTCCCCTTGACCAACATCTCCCCACCCTCCCCATCCTACAGCCCCTCCCTCTCAAAATATCTTCTGGTAACAAAATAGTTTAGGATAGGGTTGCTATGAAACAATTTTTAAAAGTGATGAAGAAGAATTTAGTATCTCAAGTATCAAAACATTTAATAAGTCTATGATAAATAAAACAATGTTTTGCAGGCATAAGAATTAAAGCAACAAAATGAATAGCCCTGAAATACACACAAAGACACACACACGTATACATACTCACATGCATTTCTGATCATGTGGAACACAGCAAACCAGTAGGGGAAGAAATGTATTATTCAGAAAACCACATACCAAAATATACTCTAGGGAACCAGGGAATTACGTGGGATTTAAAAACAAAATTTTTTTTAATCTAGGAGAATAAAGTAGATGACTAACCAATACTGGAATGAGAAAGGATTTTGAAATTTAAAAGCAGTGTAAGAAACCACAAAGGAAAGAATTACTTTACTTCACCATTGTTTTATTAAAGATAGTTAGGATAGTGAGGAACTAAACCAACTTAAAATATCACAAATAAATGGAGGGTTTACTGGAAAGGGATCTTGGATTAATCCACAACCCACAAGGATTGTAGTTGGGATGGGCCTTCCTGAGGCTGAGATAGAGAAACTACTTTAGCTTCTGAAAGGACCAGGCATCTGAGCGCTGGACCTGAGTTCTGTTACCTATTGCCATTGCTTCTTTCTGTCTAGCTGTTTCACCCTGAACCAGCTGGCCTTGATTAGTAGGAGAGAGGACCCACTGCCTTCTCTTATTTTTTTGTGTTTAGTTGATAAGTCCTGTCTAACTCTTTGCAACCCCATGGACTGTAGCCCGCCAGGCTCCTCAGCCCAGGGAATTCTCCAGGCAAGGATACTAGAGCAGGTTGCCATTTTCTTCTACAAGGGATCTTCCCAACCCAGGGATTGAACCTGCATCTCCGCATCTGCGTTGCAGGCGGATTCTTTACCACACCACCAGGAAGGCCAATTTCTGTGGACAGAAGCAAGTTCTCTGAGAAGAGGAGATGAGTTGGACAGAAAAGGGCAGGGCAGGCATGTTTCATGACTAATATATGCAAATTTGAAACTCCTTAGAACAAAAAGACAGTAAACATTTAAAAGGTAAATACCGCCCAGTTAAAAAAAATTGCAACAAATATTACTCCAAAAGATTTAATATCCTTAACATGGAAAAGGGTTTGTCAGATAATAAGGATATCCCAAACAACCCAGTTTTTCAAATAGACAGAGGACATGAATAGACAGTTTGCAAAAACAGAAAAAGAAAATACTATATATGAAAAAAGAAGATTAACCTTATTAGTAGCAAAAGCGGGGACAAATTTGAGAAAACAATAAGATACATTTTTTGGTCTAAGAAACTGACATTTTTTGCCTTTTTTTGTGTTTTTAAAATTATACTGTCATTTCTGGCAAGGGTAGAGTGGGTTAGACATCCATATCCTTCTGCTGACGTTCAAATTGTTACAACCTTTCTGGATGAAAATATTTTGAGCTATGAAGATAGATGCTCATGTTCAAATTGATCAAGTAATTTTTCTAAGAAGAAAGCAGTCAAAGATATGTATAAAGATAGCTTTGGAGCATTATGTGTAATGGTAGAAATCTGAAAATAACCTAAATCTCCAATATTATCTAATTGTTATGTAATATTTATCCATATATGAAATAAATGAAATAGTGTAAGCCATTAAAAATCATTTGTTCTAAGAATATTTATTTACATAATTCCAATTTTGTAAGTAAACAGCAGAGAGAAAGGAAAAAAAGAGAGAGACAAAGATGTGTAAAACTAACAAAAAATATTCTAAACTGTTAATGGCACTTGGTAGGACAATATATTTATTTTCTACAATGAAAATATTACTTTGGTTATCAGAAAAACAACAGCAGTGACGTATTTGATATCTGTATCAAAGTAAAATAGACATTTTTATCACTTGACCTAGAGAAGGGACATACTTGTCCAGGAGAGCTGTTTCCTAATATTTCTGCATATTGTTTAAAAGGATTAAATTCAGAAATCCATCTCTAAGGATCTTGGTCCATACCTGCTGCTCATCCTAGTACTTAGTAAATGTCCACTGTACATTCAGATCTCAAATCTCTATTTGTACATGTGCAGAGGATTTAAACCCTACTGTGCATATCTCCTTGGTTCTTCATGCAGTCTGGTTGTCACTTTTTACAGGTACCAGGATGAAAGAAGATGTATTTTATTATTTTAGATTGAGAAAAAAAACAGATGTAAACTCTATTAATAAATCCAGGAGAAATAAACTAATTCTTTTTTTTTTTTTTTTGGAGAGTATCTGCTGGATTTCTATCAATAATCCTAGACTCAGTAGTTCTTTCACCAGCTGTCTTTTGGTCTGTGTGCGTACTTAGTCATGTCCAATTCTTTGCGACCCTTGGACTTTTGCCCACCAGGCTCCTCTATCCATGGAATTTTCCAGGCAAGAATACTGGAATGGGTTGATGTTTTCTACTCCAAGGTATCTTCCTGACGCAAGGATCGAACCTGCAATTTCTTTCATCTCCTTCATTGTCAGGCAGACTCTTTAGCACTGTGCCACCTGGATAAGCCTTTTTATTTAAATTTCTAGCTCAGAATTCACAAAAATTACATCTTGCTGTTTATTCTTAAATCAAAAAATGTCAATGCCTGTTTACTCTTTGCCTGGCTCTGTACTACACACTCTGAAATCACTGTCTTATCCTCACAAGTCTATGCTTATGGTTTTTACTCCCATTTTACAGAAATAAAAGCTTCAAAATCAAGTTAATAAGCGATGGCTTTAAATCTGCTTAACCAAGCTATCATGCCTCATTCATTCATTCATTCATTCACTCATTCAGTGGATAAAACACATCAGCTTAAGGAAGTCTGTGTACAGCAAAGATTTTGTAAAATTTATGATCCACTTCCTTTGTATCAATATATAAAATAAAATCTAAGGACAATAAAAAACTATGAACAGTCCCTTAAAAATTCCTTGTAACTTAAATTGGCCTATAATAGGTTTCTTTTAATTGTGATCTTTGGAAATGGAAACAAAAAGAAGCTTTTTTATTGTTTACTGTAAATTTCAAAAATAGAGATAGGCATGTGTGTCTAGCAACAACATAAACATTTTTCTAATTCTGGAGACCTTGACCTCTAGCTATAGAGTAATCTTTTCCACCAGCCCCCACTCTCTATTATCCAGTTGTATTAAAATTGTCTTCTTACTACTTCTCACTACCTGACTTGATATTATCTGTGTGTTTGCTCATTTTTATTGCTCTTTGCTTTACAATGAAAGTTCTACTGTTGTTGTTCAGTCATTCAGTCGTGTCCAACTCTTTGTGACCCCATGTACTGCAGCATGCCAGGTTTCCCTGTCCTTCACTGTCTCCCAGAGCTTGCTCAAGCTCATGTCCATTGCGTCAATGATGCCATCCAACCATCTCATCCTCTGTCACCCCCTTCTCCTGCCCTCAATCTCTCCCAGCATCAGGGTCCTTTCCAATGAGTCATTTATTCACATCAGGTGACCAAAGTATTGGATCTACAATTTCAGCATCAGTCCTTCCAAATAATATTCAGAGTTGATTTCCTTTAGGATTGACTGGTTTGGTCTCATTGCTCTCCAAGGGACTCTCAAAAGCTCTATTAGGCCACATGGTTTTTTTGTCTATCTTTTCCCCCTCCTCAGAACTACTCCTCAGTTCCATTTATGTAGAATGAATGAACTGATGGATAAATATGTTTCTCTACCTCTATCTGCTATGTGGGAGCAGAGACCACCCCCCCCCATTTTTGAGGTTCCTAAGCTGTTCCTGGGCTTTCCAGGAGATACGTGATACATGACTTGTCCCAAACCTACCAAGCGGCACATTCCCCTGGCACCTCACCCAGCTCTGACTCCCCGTGGGACCTGCCATTGCAGCCCTACACCCAGAAAGTCCTTGGTGCCAGGCAGAGCCCCCGTGAGCTGCCCCCGCCGCCGCACGTACACAGCCCCTCCGAGGCCAGGCCGAGGGCGCTGATGTTCATGGCCAGAGCCTGCTGTTTTAGTTACGGAAGGATCCTACTGGAGTCCACCATCTCATGGACCTGTGCTCCGCGTCTCCGAGTCCTCTCTGCCGACGCGGGATGAACACACAGACTCTCCCGCCCACGTGCAGAGACACCTGTTTCCTTTCTGGGCCAGGGCTGCCTTGCGCTCTCACATTCTTCTCGGGTTTTGGGGGAAACCCTCCTTTCTATTTTTACCCCTAAATCAGGGATTGGACTAAGGGATGATTGTAAGGTGGGGTGGGAGGGTTGGGTAAATCAGAAGTTCTGAGTGAGGAAAAATGCATCACAGCTCCCTGTCAGCACTGAATCGTTAGCTAACAATGCTTCCTCCAGGAAGAATAACTTCCCTGCGGGCAACCTGGTACCTCCTGCAGACAGTCGCGGTGGGGATCACCCTGCTGGCCCTCCAGGCCATCTGGATACCCCCTGAGATGAACTCACTTTAGCCCCAGGCTGGGATGGCTGCTAGCCAGAGATAAAGCTTAGCTGTTTCCTTTCTGCTTTGTGTTGGACTGTATTCTAGAAAGATATGTAAGAAATGGTAGCCTAATTAGTAATGGCTCACTCCACACACACACAAACACACACACACACACACCACACACACACAGAGAAGAGGATTCACAGTGTTCACCAGCACAGTCTATATTCTGAGAGAGTTTTATTTGGCTTCTTGGACAAATAAACCGAGGCAGATGAGAGCTGGGTAAGCCGTGGGGTGTGTCAGCCTGAGAAAAGGAATGAGCAGTGCCTGTTGACATGCGGGGCCTTGTTCCGTGTACGCTTCATGCAACTTAACAAAGCACATCCAGAAACCTGTTCTGGCTTCCAGAGCAGTCACAGAGCCTCTGCTGGTAACAGGCCTTGTCCTAAGAAGGCCCGTGCCTCTCATGGATCTGGGCAGAGAAGAGGGGCAAGGGGCTTCTGCCAGAGGTCAGGCCAACCCAAAGAAAGGGAATTGGGGGGCAGCCCCCTATTGATTTATTAAAAAAAAAACAAGAAGGAAGGAACCTTCCATCACCACCACCACTGTGACCGCTGCTCACTATTTTTTCAGGTTCGTGTACTCATATGATGTTTCTGGGCTTCCCCGGTGGCTCAGCTAGTAAAGAACCTGCCTGCGATGCAGGAGACCCAGGTTCAATCCCTGAGCCAGAAAGGCCCCAAGGAAAAGGAAATGGCAAGCCACTCCCAGTATTCTTGCCTGGAGAATTCCACGGACAGAGAAACCTCTCAGGCTACAGTCCATGGGGTAGTAAATTATCAGACATGACTGAGCCACTAGCACTTTCACTTGCTTTGCTTCATAATGTTCTTAACCAGAAAAGGATAGTGTGTTTTATTTTGAAACAATCTAGTATGTTGAAGAAGACAAAGGAAGGGAAAACAGAACCCGCCTCAGAAATCCTGGGCAAGTGATGTCTGCTTAGTGACCGGGCATGGTCACCCTTTCCTGTGGGGGAAAGCCATACTCCACGCTTTGTAAAACATGGTCCTTCCTGTTAGAGGCTGGCTGTAATATTAGAGAGGAGAAGATGAATGGAGGACTGTCTTGGCTTAGGAACTCCATTTCTATTTTTTGTCCAACTGAGTCACTGTGATAAAAGTGGCCCGAGCGTCACAAGACTTGTAACCTTTATGTCATCTCCCCTCCCACTCTGTTCCCGAAAATGCTCGTGTCTTTGTTCTACCAGCTTTTCTCTTGCTTCAAACAGTAAAGAGTTTTTCTTCGTTGGCAAACGTTCCATCTATTTATGAATTGTCACTGATTTTTTTTTTCTTTTTTGCGTGCACATGATCTGCCCTCTGCTCCTATCTTTGCACCTTGTTGTTCAGTCTCTCAGTCATGTTGACTCTCTGCAACCCCATGGACTGCAGCTCACCAGGCTTCCCTGTCTCCCAGAATGTGCTCAAACTCATGTCCATTGAGTCAGTGATGCCATCCAACCATCTCATCCTCTGCCACCCCCCTTCTCCTTTTGCCCTCAATCTTTCCCAGCATCAGGGTCTTTTCCAGTGAGTCAGCTCTTCTTATCAGGTGGCCAAAGAATTGGAGCTTCAGCTTCAGCATCAATTCTTCCAATGAATATTCAAGGTTGATTTCCTTTAGGATTGACTGATTTGACTTTTGCACTATCCAATTGGAATTCTTAACCGTATATGCCTTGGCCTCCTGATTCTCAAGAATACCAGTGTGGGGGTCATGAATTGATCCAACGTTGTTCTTGTAGTATTGAGTTAGCCTGAGATGCCCCATTGACAACATCATTCCCATACAGTTTTAATTTCCATTTAGGAAGTATTTAGATTCATTCAGGTTCTCTTTGATTACATATCATTAAGGTGCTCTTTGATTATATGTTAGTTTGGATTATTTTTAAGTAATTTTGTTTCAACTTTTAAAAACTACTACCAGTAGCTTGGCAGTACTACCACAGACTGTGGCTGATGGGCCCTTATGTGTTCAATAACCCCACTGTGATCTGGGCATAGTCATTCACTCGTGAAGTGGGGATTCCGGTGGGACTTCACCAGCATGCAATTGTCCTAAAGGACATCAGGATAAGTCCATTTGTTAAATGAATTCAGGCTCAAGTTTATATATAAAGTCTAACATGTGTCCTGCTTTACCTGCTTGTTTTCAGAATGCAAAGAGTTTAGGGCTGCTGGCTACGGTGCCCAGATACAACTCTAACAGGACTGGTCACTGCAGCCCATTTTCAGTCTCCTTTTCCTTCCCTTCTCACTAATCCGTGAGCAGCCATTAAAGGGGAAACTTAGTTACTGGTTTCCCTTAGCTTTCTGTTTTCCTCTTCAGCTACCACTTTTCACATCTTCCCCAACACTCACTAATAAGAAGCTTCCAGCACCTGTATCACCGAACATACTATCTTCAATGGTCATTTGTAGTTGACTTCTGTGGCCCTGACTTGTGAGTGATGACTGCTAATTTCACTCGTGCTCTCTGAATCTTGGCAAGCCTTTTTTCATTTATTTCCTGGGATAATCGTTAGGATTTCTTTTTTTTAACATCCATTTTCTATGCCAGTAATTCCAAAGTCAAAATATACATAAACCATTAGGTTGTAAGCAAAAGCATCCAGGAATTTCTAGCTAGAAGAAGGTCTGAGGTCAAGGGCAACCACCTACTCCAGCATAGGGACGTCTTTCCAGTACCTCCAACTCAGTGTCCTTGGCAGCCAGCTGCCACCCCTGGTGAGGGGAGGAAAGTCCCAGTCACAAGGATGCCCCCCACCACCACCACCACCCCCAGTTGTTGGCTTGGCAGATGCTTTTTGCGAGCAGAGGTCAGAGTCTTATGCTGTCTTGTTTCTTCATGTGAAATGGTGACTGTGATAATAGCAGTACTTCCTCACGGAATCGTTGAGAGTGTCAGATCGGTTAATACACCTAAAGGTGCTTGTGAGCGATCGTGTCTGACTCTTTGCGACCCCGTGGACTGTAGCCCATCAGGCTTCTCAGTCCGTGGGATTTTTCAGACAAGAATACTGGCGTGGGTTGCCATGCCCTCCTCCAGGGGATCTTCCCGACCCGGGGATCAAACTTACATCTCCTGCATTGCAAGCATTTTCTTTACCTGCTGAGCCATCAGAGAAGGCCCTGATACACATAAAAACTGTGGACAATGCCTGGCAAGAGCTAAGTGGAGGGGGGCTCACTGCTCCTGGGTAATGCCGCCTCTGTAGCTGGAACCCGGGAGTAGCAGAGAGAGGACAGATGAGGTTCAGGCTGACTGGTCAGAGTTCAGACTCTGCCAGCACCTAGCTCTGTGAACGTGCTTAATACATTCTGATCTTCCATTTCCTTCTGTGTAACATTTGGATAAGGAGTCGCCTGTGTGTACTTGCTATTGCAGGCAGTCAGTAAAATGCCAAGTGATTTAAAGGTTGGTGAGAATTCATGTAAGTCGCCCGATACAGAGTAGACATGCATTAAACAATCATGATTAATTACATTTCCTGCTTGACTGAAGAGGTCAAAAGAGAAGGTTCTGTTTGCCTTGCCTTAGGAGACAATATAGCACTGTGCTTGTCACATTAGTGCCTACTAGATATCGGGTTATTTTAGGCAAAGGGGAGTAAAGATGAAATTGAAGAGTAATTCAGGTTTGGAGCTTCTAAGCACCAAAGAAAAGCCATGGTAGATATTTGCAAACCTAGAAATGAAAAGCCTTTTACATTAACCTACTAGAATGTATAAGGTTCTCTGATGTGTATAAACTCAGAATTTCTAGTAAGGTTTCTCTTCAATGCTAGCAAAACTATCCTGGTTCATCTGAGCCTTTTCATGGAGACTCAAGCTGCAAGAGTCTTTGTTAGGTGTCTTTTCTGCAGCAAAGGAGCTCCTAACTGAGGCTACCAGGTTTCCCTGCTGGCTCAGACAGTAAACAATCTGCCTGCAATGCAGGAGACCTGGGTTTGATCCCTGGCTCGGGAAGATCCCCTGGAGAAGGACATGACAGCCCACTCCAGTATTCTTGCCTGGAGAATCCCATGGACAGAGGAGCCTGGTGGACTACAGTCCATGGGGTCGCAGAGTCAGACATGACTGAAAGACTAATACACACACACAAAGCTGGGGCTACCAGCCTCTTTTCCACCCCCCACCCCAAGTCTCCTCCCCCATCAACTCCAGACGTCCCAGACCAGCAAGTCATGACCCCCAGGGGCAGACTCTCCAGAATCCTCAACTATAAGCAGGATGATCCCTGGCTCACCACCTCTGAAATGAGCCAGTTCCTGGCAGAGACCTCCACGACATTAATTCTTCTCTTTACCTTGAATGATCTTTGATTACAGATTAAAGAGATGGTGACTAATAGCAGTTTTTACATTGCCAGTTTAATGACTAGATGGGACTTATTTTTAATTAGTGCTTCAGTTGTCTATATGTAAACGATGCCCACTGATGTGCTTAAGGGTCTTTTGCAAAATGATTATTTTCTTAATTTTGTTAAACATCGCTTGTTTGCAATGCTATTTGTGTTCTCTATGAGAAATCTTTTAAGTAGAGATCATTTCCAGCCTTTGTGGACTAATTCAGTTTTAGTGGAGATCATCTTGACAAGAGCATTTACCATATTTAGAATAAATTGCAGGGCAGTGGGTTTGCCTAGTCCAAGGAAAATCTACCAGTGCAGAACACAAAGCCATTTTCATGAAATTCACAGCTGGTTCCCTCACCCAACCCTCTGCCCTCTTCAGAGATATACAAGTATGCCCCCCAATTTCCATGGCAGCAGGTATTGGGGGTGCAGACACCTGGTGAGCCTTGGCAGACCACCTTGAGTGGGGCTAGAGGCCCTTGGCCTGATAAAATCAGGTAGATATTACCCAGGTAACAGCATGCATTCAGTGACAAGATGAAACCACAGTTTGGCATGTTGGGATCAACAGATGTGATAGTTACAGGACATAAGCTGATTACTTGCCTCAGCTCTGATATCATATTCAAAGTGTGTTCTCTCCTAAATCCTTGAAATTGCTCCCTGAAAAAGTAACTTTGGGTTCCAAAAGTCTGACATTGCCAATTAATAGATATATTTTTAGGATGCTTTTAGATAATACACTTTGGGAATTTTCACCCAGTTTCTTTTTTAAAAGAATCATCTTAGAATCAGTTTTCACCCACTGCTAGGCTTTTAGAGTTTTCTTTTTTTAGTCTGTATCTCAGAATAGTAGCTTCAGAGTTGCCAGCTGAAAAAGGACCTACGTGTTTGTTGTGTTTGTTGCTGCAAGCTATTTCCAAGCACACACTAAATAGGTTTAGAAAACTGGTACACGGAGTATGTCACGTGGATTTAGCAGAAAAAGCCACTTGACCTCAGTCCTTAGAAGCTGTCAGGGGTTCTGATTGTGAGCAGTCATTTCCTTGGACTTGCAAACTGAAAGGAGAAAAATTATATTTGACTTAGTCATTTCCAAGAAGGTAAATAAATGGTTCTTTTAGCAGAGTGGTGTTAGGCTGTTCACTGCCACCTTTAAACTGCAGGGATAGACTAATGGCTCTCCCTGAACTCTGGGAATGGCCCCATCAACCCAGATAAGCTCCATAGGAACTAGCGCACATTGCTGTCCATTCAGTTTTTCCAGCAGCAAGTGTTTGCCTAGCACCGCACTAGCAGCTGCATAAAATATCAGAGCAAGTCTATGTGGGAGAGCAGTAGCTGAAGCAATAAGAGAATAATCAAGGTCACATGGTCATAAATTGGTTAAATTGTCATTCATCACATTGTAGCTTTTGGCATACACAGGTGATTTTTCTTCATTTCCTTTTTAAAAGCAAATATTAAAATGCCACAGACTTACAAGTGCTGAAGTTAAAAGATAATTTTTATTCATTCAAAAAAATTTAAACACCCACTACTAAAATTATTTTATGTAGAACTAGGAATAGCTTCAGAATAAATAATGTTTTAGACCACTATTGAAAGTTCAGAGATGGATATCTGTTTATACAAATGCTTAATTCCTGATTGGGTGGCCTCTAGGGGTGGTTCTGATGTTGTTTGCCCTTTCTTGTGTTTTAAGTATATCACACTTTCTATTTTGGACTGAGCTCATGTGGCCAAAATTGTGTCAGTTCAGCATAAGCACTGCTGTGCTTTCTCACCATCCTAATCTTATGTATTTCCTGCATCATGATTTATTTAACAAGTATTTAGCTAATTTAGCTTAATTGTGGAGCAAGGGAGTTAGAATTAAGATTTCCTGATTGCTAATGTTTTGGTTCCACTAATTTGATTTTGTACTTCCTTTAGCTCACAGTTTCCATTCACTACCCCAGGACACAAGTCTTTACACCATCAATAATGCTCTAGAGACATTTCCACCATCTTTGGGTTTAACACCTACACCTCATTATCTTTTAACTGAGTTCTCGGACATGCAAGTGGAAAAGAAAATAATGGGTGATTAATGCTTCTGTCATGAGTAAGAACTAACTGTACCTATAATGAATACAACTTATTCTTCAATTTCTTCTGCAGTGAAATATTGTGTTAGTTAACAGTTACCAGACTGAGGTTAAACAGACTTTAATTGAAAACTACAAGCCCATAGCATTGCCACGTGCAAATCTAACACCAAAATGAAGCAAACCCTAAAATTGTTCAATAGCACCCCCTAGCATACATAACTTTAGGCTTTCAGACTAGGAAGCAAATTCTAGTTCTCATTTCATGTCTAAAAAGTATATGTTTTTCACATGTCTAGTTATATTGGCACTTTCTTCATGTTATTCCTGACTTGAATGTCTGAAGGTAACTATAAACAGGGGATAGGATAATCTAGTGGGCTTTCCTGATGGCTCAGTGGGTAAAGAATCCTGCTGCAATGCAGGAGACACTAGAGACTTGGGTTCGATCTCTGGGTCAGGAAGATCCCCTGGAGGAGGAAACGGCAACCCACTCCAGTATTCTCACCTGCAAAAAACCATCCTATGGACAGAGGAGACTGGTGGGCTACAGTCCACGGGGTCGCAAAGAGTCAGACACGACTGAGTGTCTAAGCACAGGCAAGCACACAGGTTATTCTAGTGGAATAATTTCTTGTGCAAATATTTTTGAAATGATTTTACTCTAACTGTGGCTGTCTTCTATTCATTGTCTGTGCTTTAGTTGGCTAGTTTAAAGGGATTTTTGTTTTCTTTTAGAGTAAGTCATCTAGGAAAGAGGAAAAGCACAGCTGGGGGTTGTGGAAATCCACAAAGTGGACGTAGTATGTTTAACTGCCTTTGGTACATGTTAAGAACACAGCCTCTGAAGCCAGCCTCTATGAGCTTTGTGATTTTGGGCAGGCCCTTAACCGCCCTGTGACTTAGTCTTCTTTTCTGTAAAACTGGTTAAGTTATAGCATCTGTGTCAGGGAGCTGTCACAGTTAATGCAAGCATCTTGGAAACAGCACATAATGAATGCCCAGTGATAATCGATGTTCACTGTTATCATTATTTCACTGTGGTTGCTTGGATGTAGTCATGTTCTGTAGTTTGGAATCTGACATCAGAAATTACTGAGTTCAAATCCTCTGAGAAACCATGGGCAACTTGCTGAAACTCTTTAAATGGGAATAATAATGACTATTGCATAGCATTATCGAATTAGACAATGTATGCAAGGTGCTTAGATTAGACAGGGTAGGACAGGTGGATCATAGCTGTTACCTTTTATTTCTTCTGAAACACTGATTTTTTTTCCCATTTATTTTTATTAGTTGGAGGCTAATTACTTTACATCATTACAGTAGTTTTTGTCATACATTGAAATGAATTAGCCATGGATTTACATGTATTCCCCATCCCGGTCCCCCCTCCCACCTCCCTCTCCACCCGATCCCTCTGGGTCTTCCCAGTGCACCAGGCCTGAGCACTTGTCTCATGCACCCAACCTGGGCTGGTGATCTGTTTCACCCTAGATAATATACATGTGAAACACTGATTTAAAAAAACAGTTAAAGCTTCTGCAGAGCAATAATAATAATCCTCTATGACTAAGAACAGAAAAGGATAGTGGACATTGACTTAGCAAACCCAAGAAAGCCAGTTACACTGCAGAATGAGCAACAGGAATTGCTAACACAGATGTCTCTGGAAATGGAGGGAAAAGTGGAGCTAAAAACAAGAGGATTCATTGCAAGTCGGTGTGAAAATCAGACTCTTGGGCCTCCTTCTACAATCTTTCCAGCTGGGCACTATTGAGGGCTAGCATGCCAAGATGAACTCAGGGCTTTTAAGTGAAAGTCTGCATCCTGAATGCCAAGGTCCCTGGCATTGTTGCTTTTCCCTGTCTGGCTCCCAGAGTGCTGACGAGGAGGATTGAACTCTCAAGATGAGATGACATGCGCCTTTCTCTGGGATCCCGACTAGCCCAAGTAAACAGATCCAAGTATGCTGCCCTTGAAAGTTATTGAGCAGAAAAGCCCTGTTGCCCTGAAGCCCGCGGTCCACACATCCATCCTGTGTGCACGGAGCTTCCAGTCAGGTGCCTAGTGTCCCACGCTTCATTAGGACAGACAGCCAGGGATCCCAGACCGTGGTTCCCTGGGGGTGTATCACAGTGGGGTGCACATGAACCAGATCATTTGCTCGTGCTCTTCAGGCCTCTTAGGTACGTTTGTTAAAGTTTGGGATCCATTCGTTGGGTCTCCTGCATTGCAGGTGGATTCTTTACCAACTAAGCTATCAGGAAAGCCCAATTCAATGCTAGCATATTCCAAACATACCCCTGGATTTGTCCTCAGGTATAGATCAAACCAGTCAATCTTAAGGGAAATCAATCCTGAATTCTCATTGGAAGGAGTGATGCTGAAGCTCCAGTATTTTGGTCATCTGATGTGAACAGCCAACTCATTGGAAACGTCCCTAAGGCTGGGAAGGACTGGGTGGGGGCAGAAGGAGAAGAGGGCATCAGAGGATGAGATGGTTGGATGGCATTACCAATACAGTGAACATGAACTTGGGCAAACTTCAGGAGATGGTGAAGGACAGGGAGGCCTAGCGTGCTGCAGTCCATGGGGTCACAAAGAGTTGGACATGACTGGGCGACTGAACAACAACAACAACATATCTGGCACCTAGCAGGCACTCTAGGTGCTGGCATCATCACTCATTCAACCATCTCAGGACAGAGCAAGTCACCTTCCCCATGGTTCACCTACTTCCGGAAGTAGAAAATGCGGTTTAAACATTCAGCTGCTTTTATAACTCTGCCACTTGTGAAAGTTCCACAGCAGAGAGGAGGAAGCCCTGGATTAAAAGATAGGTTTTTTTTAATTTTTTTTTAATTTATTGAAGGATAATTACTTTACAGAACTTCGTTGTTTTCTGTCAAACCTCAACAAGGATAGGTTTTTAATTCTGCCTCTTACAGTGTGACATTCCACTGATCCACGTCCACCACACCACTGATCTCTCTAGACCGTAGTTACTACCGATGTCAAGGGGAGAAACTAGACTGTCTTTAGAGATGGCTTCCTTGCTCCAAAATACCCTGAAACATCCCGACAGAAAGGTTTCTGAATAAGTCTTTGAGGCTGCATGTTGGAAGATTTCATGTGAATAAAATGTCCAGAACAGGCAAATCCACAGAGGTGGAGAATAGATTACTGGTTGCCAAGGGACAGGAAGGTTTAGGGGAGAATAGGAGTAAGTGCTAATGAGTACAGAGGTTTATTTGGGGATAATAGAAAATGTCCTAAGGTTGATTATGGGGATGTTTGCACATATCTGTGAAAATACTAAAAATCACTGAGTTGCATACATTAAATGAGTAAATTGTATGGTATAGTATGTGAAAAAAAAAGACCAAGTCTTTGAGGTTGACCTGGTTACTTTTCAGAAGTGTACATACATACTCTTATAATCATGAAAAATATAATCATAGTAACAAATAACTCTTATATCATGAAGATAAGTAATAATAATATCTAAGAATGATTAAATATCTACCATCTTTCAGATGTTTGCATCATCGTATTTAATCTCATTTCCTGAGCTACTAGTACTTTATGAAAGACATTCTGTTACCATCATTTTGTAGAGAAAGTAACTGAGGCTCTGAGAATTTTTGTGTGCAAAATTTATGGACACTAAAATGTCAGAGTCTGATTTTTGAAGATCTGGCCGTGTCTAGAGCCCCAGTTCTCTATACCTCACCACGCACCTCTTTTCTGAACTCTGGTTGTTCCCCAGTAAAATCATTATACTCATTCTAGTTTCTTCTCAGCTGCTGTCAGTTTTCAGTCTGGCTTTATTACCTTCCACTGGAAAATTGTATTTTTCCCTGTAAAGCTGATTGGCATTGGAGTCATAAGCAAACCAAGACCTACTGGCTTTTCACAAAGTTAGTTTGTACTGAGTTCCCAAAGTCCAAGGGCATTTAATGTATTCTGCCTGTGTGACATAAAACAATGTAAAAGTTCCTGCATAGCTAGACTGTTAATAGGATGTGTAGTTTTTCCCAGTGCAGGAAGACACGGACACTAAAGAGTAGCTGGCGGTTCATTCATTTGGACAGGGAAGCAGCAGTTCCCATTGACACTTGTCTCACATTTCCATCTTCCAGTCACTGAATGGAAGTGTAAGAATTTTCCAGAGCAGAGTTGAAAGTCCTGTTGTACACACACTAGCTAAATTGTTATTGGCCTCACATTTTGTTGGAGGTTTAACTTTTCTTCTGAAGGCTAAACAAAGAAACACATTCGTATCCAGGTTACAGTGTTCTTTCAAAGAACATTCCTAAATAGACAGCTGCCGGATTTAAAGGAGGGAAACTAAAGCTTTCTACAAGACATAAGGATGCTAGAAATGGGTCTTGGCTAGGTGGTAATCTGAAGATGGGGACCCAAGGGGACAGAACAGTGAGTTAAAGATGGAGAAGGATCTCACTGGCATCGGTACAGAAAGAGGTCGCTATGCTGTGGAGAGTGTCTCAGCATCATCCAAGGACCAAAGAAGAGGAAAGCCAAGAATCTAGGTCCCCTTAACCCAAATTTTGTAAGTATCATGATGATACTCCAGTCTGGTCCATCCAAAGTATTTCCTTGGACTGTGGTTTCTTCACGACTACATATAAAGAGTATTTCTTTTGAGGGAGGATACACACACAGAATCATGTACACACACATGCATACATATGTACATACACACAGAGGGTTAATAAACCAGGTCTCTGGGGTGAAAAGTCCTGATTTATACCATTTGCCAATTTCTATAGTGTAACTACTCCCACAAAAACTGATTTTAAGTCTCCAGCAGTTCACTCACAGAATTCCTGAATAACAATTGACTCACCCTAGTAAGAGCCAGCTTCAGCATACCACTGGATATGTGCATGCCGTTTAGTCACTAAGTCCTGTCCAACTCGTTGCGACCCCATGGATTGTAGCCCACCAAGCTCCTTTGTCCATGGGATTTCCCAGGCAGGAATACTGGAACAGGTTGCCATTTCCGTCTCCCTAGGATCTTCCCAACCCAGGGACTGAACCCACGTCTCCTACATTGGCAAGTGGGTTCTTTACCACTGAGCCACCTGGGAAGCCCCTAATTTGGAAGCCTCCAAAGATAAGTCATGTTTGACTCTTGGAATCTCATGAACTGTAGCCTACCAGGCTCCTCTGTCCTTGGGATTCTCCCGTCAAGAATACTGAAGTGGGTTGCCATTTCCTTCTCCAGGGGAACTTCCTGACCCAGGTATTGAGCCCAGGTCTCTCCCACACTGCAGGCAGATGCTTTACCAACTGAGCTACACAGGAAGCCCCCTTATAAAGGAACCTTGAATAGATAAGAAATGACAAGAGCTGGGGCCATAATTCACTTGTTCTTACCTTTTCTCCCCAGCTTGGTGACATTGCCGAAGGGGGCTCAGTCCAGTCCCATCATGGTCCCACATCAGCAAGTGCTCAGCTTGCATGCCTCTTGGATTGAATGGACACCCAAGTTGAGGGTCAGTGTGGACAGAAAGATCAGAAAGAAGGCTTTTCTAGAAAGCTTGCAAAAGACTGAGGAGATAAAGAAAGACAGTCATAGTCAAACACACGCCTTTAAAACATTTCAGGGTCCATTCTTTGTGTGACGTTTAAAATGAAGATATTTCTAGCAGCACATTTCTCCAAAAGGAGGGGAGAAAAAAAAAAAAAAAGATGTGCTTACTCTATTGCCCTAAGTGCCATATTTCAATTTTAAAGAGGTTGTTCAACCTGAATGCTAGCTGCAACCAACCAACCTTCCTCGCCCTGGGCGAAAAGGACATCTATAATGGAACAACACCAGATTTGATTATTGACTGTCAAGTCTGTGTATAAAAATCTAGTGACTGAGTCCACATTGTAAAATAATTGTACCATGACAAAACTAATGCTTGTATTAACTAGATGGCCTGGGGGTTAACTATTAAAACGGCAGCTTCCCCTCATTTACTCTGACTTCTGGTGGGAAGAGGTTACAGAAGAGTATAGGAGAGAGCATAAGGGTTAGGAGCTAAATTTAGAATTAGCTAGGATTCATTGTAGAAATGAAGAAAGAGATAATAAATGGAAAAAAAAAAGTCACTCCTTTTCCACCAGTCATCAACTTAAAAGCTCCTATATGGGAAAACATAAAGAGATTTTTAAGCACACTTTAAAAAATTACAATAGATGTAACAGAATTTACTTTTTTATAAAAATATGTATAGTGATAGAAAATTTTTTTCATATGAAGAGTTCATAGGCAGGACAATAAAAGATGTGGTCGCTCTTACTTCTCTTCCACCAGCAAGCTCCCTGATTTTCAATGTTGTGTTAGTTTCTGCTGTAGTGCAAAGTGGATCAGTTATACATATATCCACTCTTTTAGATTCTTTTCCTGTATAGGTCATTACAGAGTGCCATAGGGTCTTGAAAAATGAATCAAGATGATAAGCAAATATGAGAGCCAGGGAGAGAGGGGCCATTGCTTGACCACCTCCATCCCTTTGGCCCAAGATCTGATTCACTCCTGTGAGGCAAGCCAGTAAATGCTGGGCCTTCAGACAGCTGTCCTCTCTATCGGTATTGCAGTCCTGCCGTCTCTCTGCCACACGGGACCTCCCTCTCACTGCCTCTCTCCTGCGTGAACGTTGGTTGGGCTTCACATGGATTGTTGTTCAGTCATTCAGTCGTATCCGACTCTTTGCGACCCCATGGACTGCAGCACGCCAGGCTTCCCTGTCCTTCACTATCTCCTGAAATTTGCTTAAACTCATATCCATTGAGTCGATGAAGCTGTCCAACCATCTCATCCTCTGTCATCCCCTTCTCCTCCTGCCCTCAATTTTTCCGAGCATCAGGGGCTTTTCCAATGAGACGGCTCTTTGCATCAGATGGCCAAAGTATTGAGCTTCAGTTTCAGCGTCAGTCCTTCCAATGAATATTCTGGATTGATTTCCTTTAGGATTGACTGGTTTGATCTTTTTGCAGTCCAGGAGACTCTCAAGAGTCTTCTCCAGCACCACAGTTTAAAAGCATCTTTGGTGCTTAGCCTTCTTTATAGTCCAACTCTCGTATCCATACTTGACTACTGGAAAAACCATAGCTTTGACTAGATGGACCTTTTGTCAGCAAAGTGCTGTCTCTGCTTTTTAATATGTTGTTTAGGCTTGTCATTTCTTCCAAGGAGCAAGCACTTTTTAAAATCCATGTTTAGACTGTGTAATAAGTAAAGGATGTGTCTAAAAAATAATTGCATTATACTGTATTCTTTCAGAAAGACATTTTCTCCTAATTTATTATGATTCTTTAGGATATCACAGTCCAAGCTCTCAAGTTTCAGTTTCATTCCCTTCAAGAAAAGTGCACCACTGCCTAGCCCAATTCTGCATTACTAGCCATGCCAGCTTTCCTTTGCTTGCGGAGAAAGATACCTTTACTTGGAATGTCAACCCATCCATTATTTGTAGCAGGAAAGTAAAAGCACTTATTTATACCCATATTCCATCCTTTTAATTAGTAACCCTAAACCTCCTTTATTTTCCATTTAGTCACCACCATTTCCTACTGTCAGCTAAGCCAAAAACCTGGCTGTCATCCTTCACAATACTTTTCCATCTCCTGTATGCATTCAGTTGACCTCACATCTTTTCTATTCTTATATTACCATTTTGCATTTGGAGTTTTTCCTCACATATTTGCAGTTGCTCCCCGAGGCCAGGAATCTCACTGATCTTTTCTTACTGTTACCCTCAAAGCCTAGCAAGGTGCCTAGTACCTGGTGGACACTTAGTGATTTTCTTAACAACTTTCAAATCTGTTCCCTTGTCTCTGACTCCCAGAGTAATTTGTTATCTTATCAATACAAGCTGGCATGTGGTACGTACTTCCTGCACAACAGGCAACCCAGGGAAGTAGGTGCAACTTTTACCCCCATTTCATAAGTTAGGAAGCTGAAGCATGGTGGTTACATAATCTGTTCAAGGTGACCCAAGTAGAAAGTGGAGAGGCAGTAAGACTCCAGAACTCGTACTCTTGTTATCTGCTGGGCTGTCCCCTCTTGTCTTGTTAGCTTCTCAGAGAATCTCTTCTAATTTGCTGGTGACCAGCTCTCTGATCCCATCTTTTTTTTTTTTTAATTGGAGTATTACTATTTTACTATGTTATATTAGTTTCAGGTGTATGACATATTGCTTCAATATTTTTATAGATCATACTCCATGTAAAACATTTATAAAAATATTGGCTATATTCCCTGTGCTGTACCTTACACCCTTATATCTTATTTATTTTATACCTAGTCATTTGTACCTTTTAATCCTCTTCCCCTGTTTTGCCACCCCCCCCCAACCCAGCTTCTCTGATTCCATCTTTGAAACACAATTCAGACATGACAGAAGCTTCATAAACCCCTTCAGTAGTTCCATCTTGTTTCAAAATCTAAATGCCCAACATGAGCCCTTCATAGGCCAGCCCTTGCCCACCTCACCACCTTATCTTCCGCACCCCCTCCCGGTACACCATGCTCTTTCTGGATCTGCCAGGCTCCATATAGCTCTCCACACCTGGTTCTCTTCTCTCCCTGCCGGGGATACATTCTTCCCCCTTCAAGACCCAGCCTTGCCTTTCCTTCTCCAGGAAACTTCCCTGATCCCTCCTCGGAATTGTGTCATTGCAGGTGCTTGAACCACACATATGTCAATCTTTTTTTTTTTAAGTCTCTTCTTTTTGTTTTTGGTGGATAGGAATCATACCTTTGATTCCCTAGCACAGCCTGCCACAGAAGTACCATGAAATAGCGATTTAGTAAAGAATGGGCCATTGGGTTTCTCTGCGATGCTTTTCCACTAGTACTTTTTAGTTCATGTTTCTCTCCCTATGTGACTATTCATGATGAGCCGTGGACCTGCGTTTTGATATTGGTTTGGCCTCATTTGATGGAGTTTTACACATGTGATAGGTTGAATAATGGACCCCCCCACCTCCCAGTTTGTCTACATCCTAATTCCTAGAACCTGTGAATATGTTCTTTTACATGGAAAAAAGGAAGTAACTTTGATTACATTAAGGATCTTGACATGGAGAGATTATTCTGGATGATCACAAGGATCCTTACAAGAGGGATGCAGGAGGATAAGAATTAGAAAAAGAAGATATAAAGAAGGAAGCAGAGGTCAGAGAAGAGAGATGCTAAGGGCTGACTTTGAAAATGGATAAAGGGGGCATGAGTCAACAAAAGCAGCCTCCGGAAGCTGGAAAGCAAAGTCTCTCCTGTACCCTCCAGAAGGAAAAAAGCCTCAAACACCAATTTTAGACTTTGACCTCCAAATTTATATTTTATTGAATAGGTCTGTGGTAATTTGTTAAGTAGTGGTAGGAAATCTATATATATTCTGGTACCTTGAAACATAGGGCTGTAATAAATACCTAAAAATGCGGAAGTGACTTCGAAATTGGGAAGTGGACAGCGACTAGAAGAATTTTGAAGATCATAATAGAAAAAGCCTACATTGCCTTGAACACCTAGCAGAAGTAGTGAGAGTTCAGAAGGAAATAAGGTACATGTTATTTGAAACTGGAGAAAAGGAAACCACTGTTATATAGTAGCAAAAGGCTTAGCTGAATTGTGTCCTACAGGAATGTGGCAAGCAGAATTTGTAAACAGTGAACTTGATTATTTAGCTGAGAAGATTTCCAAGCAGAGTGTTGAAGTAACAGCCTGCTTTATTCTTGCTGCTTATAGTAAAATGCAAAAGAAAAGAGAGAAATTGAGGGGAAAGCTGTTCCTTAATCAAAAAGGAACCAAGATTTGATGATTTGGGGAATTCTCAGCCTATCCATATTGCAAAAGACACTAAAGCTTGGAGACTCACCACCAGGAAAGCATGCTCTGGAAAGAAAGCCAAGAATGTAACTGAACAATATTGTGCTCGTTTCTGGAAAGGATTAAAAAGTCAGAGTATTTAATCACACAGATGTCTCTTTGAACAGACTTGGCTTGTGATTTAGACATGAATCCCCTCAGCCATCTCAGCCGAAGCCAGGAATAGAGGTGAGATTATCCAGGAAAGATCTGTGCAGGAACATCCTGCATTATGGAATGAATACCATAATATACACAGGAGACCCATGAGGCTCTCAAGGAAGTTATACCAACAGAAATACTGCTTCTTTGAGCTCAAATGAACAGAGAATGAACTGAAAGAAGGTTGTTGCACTCCCAACCTTCTGTAGGCAGGAAACAGTCTGATAAGAAAAACTCAGCTGCAACCCTGTGCTCCCTTCAAGAAAAAAGGAAGGAAGGCTCAAGAAAAAAGGCTCCTACAAGCTAGGAGCCACAGGCCCAGAGGGCAAAGTCTTAAACCACAGAGGATTATTCCAGTACCTTAAAACCTAATGGAGTTTGCACAGTTAGATTTGGAAATTGCTTGGGACTGATGACTCCCTTTTCCCTTCCATTTTCTCCTTTTTCGAATGGGATCACCTATAGCTGTTACTTTCTGTCTATACTGTCGTGTGTTTTGTATAACTTGTTTCTAGTTCCACAGGTTCACAGATGGAAAGGAATTCTGCCATAGCATAGATCATACCCAGAGCCTCATTCATATGTAATTTAGATCATTTAGGTAGTGAGATAATTACATAATGGAACTTTTAAGCTGATGAAATTTAAATAAGACTTGAGACTTGAATTGATACTGTAGAGAGTTGAGATTTAGGCACTATGGGATGAAGTGCAGGTATTTTGCATGTGGGATAGGTGTAAATCTTTGGGGGCCAGAGGGACTGTGGTAGGCTAAACAAAGGCTCCTTACAAAGATGTCTACATCCTAATCCATGGAACCTGTAAATATGTTGCCTTCATGGGAAAGAGGATTGAATTAAGAATCTTGACCTGGAAAAATTACCTTGAATTGTGTGAGTGGGTATGATATAATTATGAGGATCCTTGTAAGGGTGAGGAAGGAGAATCTGAGTTAGAAAAAGGTTTAAGAAGTGGAGGTTGGAGAGGAGAGAAGATGCTAGACTGCTGCTTTGAAGATGGAGGGAGTGACCATGAGCCAAGGAATGTAGGTGAAATCTAGAAGCTGGAAAAGCAAAGGGAACAGGTTCTATCCTAGAGCCTAGGAAGGAAGGCAGCCCTCTAGACTGTTTTTAGACTTCTGCCCTCCAGAAATGTAAGATAATAAATTTGTGTTCTTTTAAGTCACTAATTTGTGTTCATTTGCGATAGCAGCAATAGGGAATTAATGCACCAGATTTTCTGGACACTGACAAATTTGGAATCAAAGAGAGTTGTGGGTATGTTAGGTAGATCAGGAACGCTGGAGTCTGATTTTTGGCTGGCTTATACACCATAGTGAATGCGAGAAAAAAGATCATGCCTCTAAGAAAAATTAGATCATTTAAGTTTTTGTTTTTAGCTTTGACATTTACAGTTTCTTAACTTAGTGAGGAAAACCTGTCAAGATTTTGGTTCATCACAGGCAAAGTTTAGCAATTCTGCACAAATGGTGGTTTTTTATTTGTTAAAATATTAAAGATGTGATGGATGATATGTTTCTTTGTTCTAATATTTTGTTAACTTTAATGAAATATACTTTGAATTTTTTGCCTGCTTTTTTACCCACCGCAAAAATCTAGCAAAAAAAAAGATGTTTATTTGTGGTTACTCAGCTAAATATCACCTTTTAGGGACCATAGTTCATTAATAGTTGGGTTCTTAAAATCTTTGGTCTTTTTATTATGGATCACAATGGCTATGATTCATATCCCTATGTGTTTTGTTGTATTTGATGATTGGAAAGGAGAAGTGAAAACAGAAAAATTAAGGGGTGTGTAAGTATGGATGTGGGTGCAGTTTTCCTAGTGGGGAATAAACCACATATTTTTGCCTTTATTCCATCTTACTGTGTCCAAGTGGCATAATATACTAATTTAACATAATATACTAATGTCAGCTAACCAAATAATTTCAGCTTTGTTTTGAAATCTAAACTCCGGCATTTTGGACCAATTTAAACTTCCAATAACTTTTTTTTCATGTTTAATAAAAATAAGATATTTGATGGATTCACCCATCAGAGTGTCTGGAAAGGAAGATCACAGTGATTAATGTTAGGTAGTTCTTGATTAAAAAAAACAACAAAGTAACTTTAAAAAAAAATTAGCATTATGGTCATCATTAGGGCTATTTTTTAAAAAATTTTATTGGAATATAATTGCTTTACAATGTTGTGTTATTTTCTGCTGTATAATGAAGTGAATCAGCTGTATATCCCATCTCTCCTGGACCTCCCTCCCTCCCCCATCCCACCCCTCTAGGTCTCTTTACGGAGCACCACGCTGAGCTTCCGTGCGCTACAGCAGCTTCCCGCCAGCTCTCTATTTTACACATGGTAGTGTATTTATGTCAACGCTACTCTCCCAGTTCATCTCAGCCTCCACTCCCCTCCGTGTCCACTTGTCTGTTCCCTGTGTCTGCGTCTGTATTCCTGCCCTGCTGATCGGTTCATCAGTACCATTTTTCTAGATTCCATATACATGCATTAATATACGATATTTGTTTCTCTGACTTCACAACATCCCAGTTCTTCTCCCTCCAAGCACATAGCAGGATTGTGCATTCTCCAGTCTCTGGAGTTTCAGTGTGGTCCTGTGACATGCTTTGGTGGAGTAAATATGAACACGTAGTTGTTGTTCACCTTTGTCCTCCCCTCCTCCGTCATGTGGATTACGAGAGCACATGTTGCCACGGGGCCTCCACTAGCCTGAGTCCCTGAGCGATTAGAATGAGCTGAGCCCCTCTGCCAGCTTGCACTGGATGTGCAGCAAGTGTAATTCATAAACCTGTATATTATTAAACTACTGATACGAGGAGGTGTTTTTTTTTTACTGCAGCAAAACCTACCCTGTCCTAACTGAAACAAGCATCTAGGTCAAAAACGAAATATGGTCCCCCCAAATTAGAAAAACCTGGAGATACATCATCTTGTTGAAAACATCCTTAACTTATAATTCTCAGTTTGATTTATAACAACATTATAGCTTGTTTCTTTTAATTCCTGACATAGTAACTGATGTGAAGAGTCAACTCATTGGAAAATACCCTCATGCTGGGAAAGATTGAAGGCAAAAGGAAAAGGGGGTGGCAGAGGATCAGATGGTTAGATAGCATCACCAACTCAATGGACATGAGTTTGAGCAAACTCTGGGAGATAGTGAAGGACAGGGAAGCCTTGCATGCTGCCATCCATGGTTTCACAAAGAGTCAGATAAGACTTAGTGAATGAACAACAAAATAGTAGTTTAGTGACTTGGTTCTAGGTTTGTTGGTAAACAATAAAATCGGAGCAATTTCTTTCAACTCTGTTTACTTTTTAAAGATTATTTTAAATGTTTCCATATACCTTGTGAAACAACTACGTGAAATATATTAAGTGTTTTAAAACTGATTTGCTCCACTTAACATTTATTAGATATAAAATGAAGTCCATGGTAATATTTTAATTTATAGAAAAAGAATTTCCATAAAGCTGAGACTTGCCATGCCAATTTTATCAGTACTAAGTAATTCTAACAAAATACTAATAGTTCCAATAATCTCCATGGATAGGTAATTTATTACATTGCTGCTACTGCTGCTAAGTCACTTCAGTCGTGTCCGACTCTGTGCGACCCCATCCCTGGGATTCTCCAGGCAAGAACACTGGAGTGGGTTGCCATTTCCTTCTCCAACGCTTCACGTAATTATGATACAGGTGGGCCCATGTCAACAGTTGCATTGGTTCACCTGGGCCTTGTCATTTGCTCACATCCAGAAATTCTGTTGGAATCAGTGTGGCTCAGCTGATCACCATCACTAAGACGGAAGATAAAATTCCTCTGTAGTTGAAGGAGGTGGTATCCTGTCTCATGCTAATATCACTGAAGAAATCACACATAAAACATCAAATGAGGTCCTTTTCTCAAAGAGTATATCCTACAGGATACTTCCCCAAAGCTGGAATGTTTCTTCATTATTCACAGTTGAACATGTTCTCATTTTTAAAATGTAGGCGTATCCCCCCTCCAAAAAAAAACAAAAAACAAAAAAAAACCCTCTGAATTCTTGCTAATGTGTTGGGTTGGCCAAAAAGTTCATCCATAGTTTTCTGTACTGTCCTATGGACAAACCCGAACGAGCTTTTTGGCTAACCCAATATTTACCTTTTCTGGTTTTCAGATACTTTCCGAAATGCAGTAGTTGAAATGTATTCACATACTGAGTGTGTAGAGAGAGAAACCCACTGAGAGTTCATATATAGTGCTTTTGTATCTTTTCTCTGTAGCGGCCCCTCATTAGCAGTCCCAGAAGCTAGTACTCCAACCTCCCATTATTTTTCTCCAGCCCTTCGGCTTCCTCCATCTATCAGGCCCCTGGGATTTCTTTATAAGACAGAATTTCCTGCTATTGGGCCCAGAAAAAAGAAAATGAAATCCCTCCTCATACTTCCAACCCAGACCACCTCTGGAAACTTCCCTGCACGCAGACTCAGAGGGATGACTCAGGCAAAGAAGTGACAAAAGAAAAGAAGCTCCTTCCCTCACCAGCAGGAAGCAGGGTGCTGTCTTCCACTGCCCAAAGGCACTGTGCTGCTTTCTTTAGAATTAAGGAGCTAAAGGTCGAGAGGATTTTATGAAGAAGCTGTCCGTTTCTCTTGGTATTCTGGCTTTCCCTTTGAGAGATGCCCCCCAGGTATTGGGAGCAACAGGATAAATATATTTCGGTTTCAGTTCAGTTCAGTTCAGTCGCTCAGTTGTGTCCAACTCTTTGCAACCCCATGGACCAAAGCACGCCAGGCCTCCCTATCCATCACCAACTCCCGGAGTTTACTCACACTCGTGTCCATTGAGTTGGTGATGCCATCCAACCATCTCATCCTCTGTCGTCCCCTTCTCCTCCTGCCTTCAATCTTTCCCAGCATCAGGGTCTTTTCGGATGAGTCAGCTCTTCACATCAGGTAGCCAAAGTATTGGAGTTTCAGCTTCAGCATCAGTCCTTCCAATGAACACTCAGGACTGATCTCCTTTAGGATGGACTGGTTGGATCTCTTTGCAGTCCATATTTCGGTTTGACGGTGTCCAAGTAGGGCTTCCTAGGTGGCACAGTGGTAAAGAATCTGCCTGCCAATGCAGGAGATGCAGGACACGTGGGTTCGATTCCTGGGTCAAAAAGGTCCCCTGGAGAAGGAAATGGCAACCCACTCCAGTATTCTCACTGGAGAATTCCTCGGACAGAGGAGCCTGGAGGGCTATAGCCCATAGAGGCACAAAGAGTCGGACATAGCTGAGCATGCCTGCACACAATGTGAGAAGCTGAGAATGATAAGTTTACCTAGACACTGACAAGTGTGTTCTGTTCATAAAGAAGTAAAATGATTCAAAGCAAAGGAGAAGTTTTTGATTTGCTGTTTAAATAAACCTGTCACTACATGATGTTAGTTTGCAAGCATTTTTGAGAAATGGATGCTTTTTTGCAACATCAGTTAAAAGCCCCCAAATGTAGAGTTCAAAGGATTATTGCTCTGGGAGACCTTGCTATTGACCCCTGAGGCAACCCTGCAGAAACCCAAGGCCCAGTTTGACAACTGCTCTGTGGAAGGCCAAGAGGGGGAATTCTAAGCTCAGAAGTTTCTTTTCTCTGGAATACAAGTCCTCCAACTTTTTTGAGCTAACAGTCATCTAGGATTCTTGTTTAAAATGCAAATTCCTGGGTACAATCCCAGAGAGGCACAGTCAGGAGGTAGCGCATAGGGCCTGGCAATCTGTATTTTAACAAGCACCCCAGATGATTCTGATTCCAGAATCGATAGATCATAAAAACACAGCTCTACCAACTGCCTGCTGAAAGGAAAGAAAGAAAAGAAAGGGATGCCCTGGTGGCTCAGACGGTAAAGCGTCTGCCCGCAATGCGGGAGACCCGGGTTCGATCCCTGGGTCGGGAAGATGCCCCTGGAGAAGGAAATGGCAACCCGCTCCAGTACTCTTGCCTAGAAAATACCATGGATGGAGGAGCCCGGTGGGCTACAGTCCCTGGGGTCGCCAAGAGTCGGACACAGCTGAGCGACTTGTCTGCTGAGGGCCCCTTTAATGGCGTCATCTTAATCCCACGTGGTCCCAGTTTATTTTAGGTACTTAGTTTATGAGTGTCAAATGCCACTAAAATAGTTTTTTTCTCGCCACGGGAAGTAATATCTTAGTTACCTCTCCCATCATCTCCCAGTTTAACTGCCCTATTCCTGGGGCACCCCCGAGGTGGCCTGGCTCTCAGCCCTCCCTGTCGGATCTGCTCCGCCTGAGACCCTCTGAGCCTCAGCCTTCCTCCAGCCGTTCTTGGTTTTGTTTACTTGTTTCTTTTTTCAAAGGCAGATCCCTTTAAACTTCTCCTCCAACAAACAAACCCGAAGTAGAAGGTAAATGCAAATATCAAATGGACTTTCTAAAAGCTGCATTCATTTATGTTTTGGCTGTGCTGGGTCTTCATTGCCGTCTGCGGGCTCTCTCTCGTTGTGGCAAGCAGCGGCTACTCCAGTTGCGGTGCGCAAGCTTCTCACTGCGGTCGTTTCTCTTGTTGCGGAGAATGGGCTCTAGGCACACAGGCTGCATTAGCTGCATTACACAGGCTCCGCTGCTCCGAAGCATATGAGATCCTCCCCGACCAGGAGTGGAACCGGTGTCTCCTGCATTGGCAGGCAGATTCTTCACTCCTAGACCCCCAGGGAAGCCCTAAAACGGACTTTTGATGTAAATAACAGCGAACTTGTAAGCCCATAAATGTAGCAAGGTGTAGGTGTTCTCATAGATACAAAGAAACAAAGGACAAAAGCAAATAAGTCACATTCGTAAAGTAAATAAAGCCCACAATGAAATACCCACTTGAATGACTATAATCAAAGGCAATACCAAGTGTTGGTGGGGAGGTGGAGAAACTGGAACTATCATGTACTGTGGAAATGTAAAAACAGTGCAGTCATTTTGGAAAACAGTTTGCTGATATCTTAAATTGTCAAATATAAACTTTAATCTAGCAATTCCACTCCTTGAAATCCACCCAAGAGAAATGAAAATATATGTCCACACAAAGACTTGTATATGAATGTTCATAGCAGCATTACTCATAATAGCCACAAACTGGAACCAATCCATATGTTCATTAATTTTGCATGCTTAAACAAAACACAGTATATCCATATGTTGGAGTATTACTTAGCAATTAAAGTAAATGATATACTGAAATATGCTAAAGTATAAATGAACCTCAAACATTACATTAAGTGATAATGCCACATGCAAAAGCCTATATATTATATGATTCCTTTTATATGAATCTAGACAAAGCAAATTTGTAGAGATAGAAAGCAGATCTGGGGTTGCTGAGAGCATAGATGTATGATAAAACTTTGGGGGCTGATAGAACTGTTCTAAAACTGAATTGTGGTGATAGTTACACACCTCTATAAATTTACTAAATTATTTAAAGTGAAGATGTTAATCACTCAGTCGTGTCCGACTCTTTGCAACCCCATGGGCTATAGCCAACCAAGCTTCTTTGTCCATGGAATTCTCCAGGCAAGAATACTGGAGTAGGTAGCCGTTCCATTCTCCAGAGAATCTTCCTGACACGGGGATTGAACCCAGGTCTCCTGCATTGCAGGCAGATTCTTTACCATATGAGCCTCCAGGGAGGCCCCCACTAAATCATTTAATCATACTTTTATAACAGGGAAATTTTATTGAATATAGATTTTATCTCAATACGGCAGGTAAATGTTTTTTTTTTTATTAAAGTATATACCACAATTAAATAACCGACAATTCTTTGCTATACAAAAGAAATAAAAAGACCCTATAGTTCAAGTGTGGCCTGCAGGCCCCTGGAGGCTCCTGAGACATTCTCAGGGAGACTTCAAGGTCGTTTTCCTAATAATAAAGAAGCTATTTGCCATTTTCCACTCTGTTGACATTTGCACTGATGGGGCAAAAGCAGTGCTGGGCAAAACTGCTTGTGCTTTAGCACAAATCCAGGCACATCTTATTAGTAATCATAGCAGTGCTATTATTATGGGTATGATTGCTTTATTCTGTTGTGCTGGTTTCTGCTGTGCAATGAAGTGAATTAACTATATGCATACATACATCCCCTCTCTCTTGGACCTCCCTCTCGCCGCCCTCCCTGCCGCCCCTTTAGGTCAGCTCAGAGCACAGAGCTGGGCTCCCTGCGCTATACATTGAGCAGCTTCCCCTATCTGTTTTACGTGGTGGAGTATATATGTCAGTCCTCATCTCCCCATTCATCCCACCCCCTTCCCCTCCTACATCCTCATGTCTGTTCTCTGTATTTGCATTTCTGTCATGCCCTGCAAGTAGGTTCATCTGTACTATTTTTCTCAGACTCCACATGTATATGTTAAAATGTGATATTTGTTTTTCTGTTGCTGACTGACTTTGCTCTGTATGACAGACTCTCAGTTCAGTTCAGTTCAGTCGCTCAGTCGTGTCCGACTCTTTGTGACCCCATGAATCGCAGCACACCAGGCTTCCCTGTCCATCACAAACTGCGGGAGTTTACTCAAACACATGTCTATTGAGTCGGTGATGCCATCCAGCCATCTCATCCTCTGTCATCCCCTAGGTCCATCCATATCTCTACAAATGACCATATTTCATTTCTTTTAGAAAAGACTCAGTAGAAATTAATTTTATTAACTATTATACCTTAGATGCATATCTTTCTATTTTTTAATAAATAAGATGGTTATCTCAGGAAAAGCACTTCTGCAGTTGATTGAGCTGCAAGCTGGACTAGCAGTTTTTTTTTTGAGTCACCATCTCTACTGTAGAATACTGGATATTCAGACTTGGGTATCTGGCAAATGTTTTCTCAGAAACGAATGAAGAGAGCCTATTTCTCCAAAGAAAACAATTGTCAGTTATCATTGCTGCTTATAAAATTCAAATGTTAAACCAGAACTAGAAGTTTGGAGAACTTGTGTCCACCACCATAAGCCTGACAGCTTTTGTCAAGAATTTTCTTGTGAGATTGATGCTGATTTTAACAAATGTGATTTTTTTTTTCATGTTGTATAATGAAATGCATCAAAATTTGGAGAATATAGGTAAGGGGTCTCGGTACTAAAAAGGTTGAGGACTACCAACCTAGTGACTAATAGCGTGAACCCTGGGCCCATTCTGCATGGATTCAAATCCCAGTGCTATTACTTGTTACTTAAAGAATCCCAGTAAGTGCTTCACCCCTCTATATCTCAGCTTCCTCATCTAAAAAATGGAGATAATAACAGTACACATCTCAGAGAAGTGTGTGGGCATACAAATGAATTAATATGTGTATACTTGTGAACATCAAAATGAGTTGATGCATGCAAACCAGTTAGGACCTGACTTACAGTAGATGCTCCATGATTTGTTATTGATTTCTTGGTGAGTGGTAAGTTATAAAAAAACAAATACATTATAAATACAAAATAGACATAAATCTGTATGTAATTATATATATATTTGTTAACTGGGAAATCTCCAGCTGCTTTGCCCCTTGCCCTTGCTTCTGCCTCACCTTTGGTCCTCTCACTTCCTGGGAAGGCGTGTCTATCTATACCTGATATCCTAAAGTATCTTTCCCATCTATTAAGTCTCTGTTATATTTGATGGGGGATCCTTCTTTTTAGCAACTACACAATACATTTTTAAGGAAGATTTTGTGAGACAGTATAATTATGGAGGGTAGTCTAATAAACTGAACAGAAATAGGATACAAGTATGTCATTCTTAGAAGTCTCTTTCCTGCCTTAGCAGTGTTTAAAATTATGATGCATCAAAAAAAAAAAATTATGATGCCTCATTTAAGTTCAAAGAGTTTAGGAAATTATATGAATAGAGAAAAAGTATAAGGTTCTGACATATCAAGTAGATATTTTTTCAAACAGAAAAAAATCCATTTTCAATGCTTAATCCAAGCAGACATAAAGTTTAGGGAGAAAATGACTCATTTGGAGGGAACTTACATCTTCAGTCCTGCAGAGAGACTACAGTTGAGCTATTTTTATCTCTAACTGTTTAAAAAAGTTAATTATGCACTGACATCATTCATTTGTTCTACCAATATTTGATGAATGCCTCCTATGAAGTGCCAGTCTCCTAACCAGGCCCATAAAGAAGAGTTGTGGGTCCCGCCCTCCTGGAGGTAGTGCATTCAAGTTTCCTAATTGTTCTCCCACCTTCTCTGTAAAAAATAAGATAGTTCATTTGTTGTTCTCTGACTGTATCAACAAAGGGAATAGTATATATTTTATACTTTTCAAATGTTCATGAAAACAGTTTCAAGTTTAATGTGAGGTAGAGAAGGTAAGCTAGACTGCAAAAGGATTGTAATGATTTTTTCTTCTCCTGGAGGATCACAGACAGAATTATCCTGTATTTTGGAGGACTGACGTTATACAATATGCTCGTGTTTGATGGTAAATAGCAAACAACCTAGCATGCAAGTCACTGTAGTTTCTCTGATTCTACATGTCACATGTAGCTTTTCTTGCATGACTTCTGCTATCCTAGGGGAAGTATGAACTCTTAAAAGAGCTCATTTGAGGACCATCTGTTCTGTGTGCCCTCCCACATCACTCTGCCTCTGGTGAGAATGTTGGGTTGGCCCACAGAACTTTTTACTTCTTGCCCTGGCCCAGGTCTTTTAATTATTGCCACACCTCAGGTTGCTTGAGTGTGTGTAGTCACCCGTTAAATGGGTTTAACATTTCATTTTGGTGGGTATATTTAGAGAGCAAATTTTAAAGCCTTAAAAATTTTTTACTGGACAATAACTGCTTTACAGTGCTGTGTATAACAATGTGAATCAGCCTTATGTGTGTGTATATCTCCCCTCCCTCCTGAGTCACCCTCCCAGCCCCATCATCTCACTCATTTCAGTCCTCACAGAGCCCCCAGCCGAGCTTGCTGTGCTATATAGCAGCTCCCCACTAGCTATCCGTTTTACTCATGGTAGTGTACACAATATTTGTTTTTCTCTTTCTAGCTTACTTCACTCTGTATAACAGGCTTGAGGTTCATCCACATCACTGCAGAGCAGTAGTATTATTGAGATAGTGTGCTTGCTGATAATATTTGCATTTTAAGATTTGAAAGTATTCCTTTCCTATGTGGCTGGTTGATGGGGAATAAGAGTTCAGATCAGGCTAAAAGTCAAAGTACTTCCAGAATACAGGCTAGATTGGGTTTGATTAATTTAATTGAATTCAATCTCAATATTCATCATTCATGGAAAATATTCACTATTTTTAGTTATGTCCCTGTCGCTGCAAGGGCCTTGTGCAAACTCAGTAACTTCAGTTGTCTTTCACAAACAAAATGCACAAAATTACTTATCCTGAGCAAGCAACCAATGACTGTGATTATACTACTGTTGCTTTTTTTCACACTAGGATCTTCTGATTTTTGATTCTCTTACTATTTTTAGGAGCTCCACCTAAAAATCAAATACTACTCACATGTAATTTTCTAAAAGGAGCCATTTTATAGCTGTTATAAAAGTTCATTCTTCTTTTCACAATAGTGTTCCCTGTTAAAATATCTGGCAGTTCTACCTGTTCTATGTGACATCTTTAAGGACTTTTGTCTGCATGAGGTAACCAGCTGTAAAGGCTCCCAAACAAATTTCGCATTTTGGTAATGAAAATTCATGCTCCTGTTTAATTGCTGATTCTTACCTTGTCTTTTCCATGTGTGTTTATGTGTTTCAGGAAAAAAGTGCCAGTTCAAATGTAAGACTTAAAACCAATAAGGAGATCCCAGGATTAGTTCATCAACCCAGAGCAAAGTAAGTTCCAGTTCCTGTTTGCCAATTTTGTTTTGAGAGATAAAAACGTTTTTAGAGTGAGCTCCATTTTGCCTGCTGGATAACCAAGACTTAAGAAACGGCCTCAGTGATTGAGACACATGACTTAGTCTAATGGAACATAACAGAGACCCAAGGCAGACCCACAGTATATGACCGAGCTGACACTTCCCATCAGGTAGGAGACAATGACGGGCAGTATCTTCATGACCATGGGGTAGTGAAGAACTTTGGATAAGTCACAAAGGATACAAATTGTAAGAAAAATGATTAATTTTTATGACTACAGTAAAATTAACAACTTCTACTTCTCAAAATATAGCATAGGAGAGTAAAAGGCCACAAAATGTTGGAATATATTTATAATACATATAATTAGCAATAGTGGATTCTTTACCAGCTGAGCCACAAGGGAATCCCAGGAGTACTGGAGTGGGTTGTCATGCCCTCCTCCAGGAGATCTTCCCAACTCAGGGATTGAACCCAGGTCTCCTGCATTGCAGGCCAGTTCTTTACTGACTGAACCACCAGAGAAGCCCAAGAATACTGGAGTGGGTAGCCTATCCCTTCTCCGGCAGATCTTCCCGACCCAGGAATCAAACCAGGGTCTCCTGCATTGCAAGCGGATTCTTTACCAACTGAGCTATCAGGGAAGCCCAGTTAGATTTCCAAGATATGTAAATTAACTAATCAATAAGTAAAAGATAGAACTTACAGAAAAATAGGCTAAAGACATAAACAACCACTTGACTGAAGAGGGAAATGAATAGCTGATGTGTCAGGAAAAACTAACATGTCACACCACAAGATTGGCAAAAATATAGTAGTCTGTTGATAGACAAAGTTTACCAGGAAATATAAACTGGTACAATTACTTTGGAAAACACTTCGCCTTATCTAGTAAAATTGTACCTGGGCATACCTGGCTGCCTAGCGCCTCCACCCTCAGGTGTATACCCTAAAGAAACTCTGATGAAGGTGTGCCAGTAGGCATATTTTGAAATATCCATAGCAGCACTGTTTATATGAACTCTTAAATTTCTTGAAAGGATGGGACTTCCTGGTGTCCCAGTGGTTAAGAAGACTCTGCATGTCCACTGCAGCAGACACAGGTTTGATCCCTGGTGGAGGAATTAAGATCTCACATGCCATGCAGCACAGCCAAAAAAAAAAAAAAACCTTAGAGATAAAACCCAAATGTCCATCAAATGTATAATGAATAACAAAATTGTGGTATAGTCTTATGATGGAAATACTACATATCAGTGAAAATAAATGACCTTTAGCTACATAGATCAAGATAGAGGGATCTCATGAAATGTCAGACTGTGCCAGTAAAGTAAGTAGTAGTACCTGCCTATGTACAGTTTCATGCATACAAAAATTCAAAAACAGGCAGAACTAAGAAATATTTGTATATACATATATTACACATCTATGTATACACATATTGCTCAGTCAGTAAAGAAAGAGTGGCTCAGTTGATAAAGAATCATCTGCCTGCAATGCGGGAGACCTGGGTTCAGTCCCTGAGCTGGACTATCCCCTGGAGGAGGGCATGACAACCCACTCCAGTATTCTTGCCTGGAGAATCCCCATGGACAGAGGAGCTGCAGTCCATGGGGTCACAAAGAGTTGGACATGATGAGCGATTAAGCACATATGATAAAACAATAAAAACAAGCAAGGAAATGAAAAGGCATTAAATTCAGGACAGTGCTCCTTTATCCTGGATAGAAGACAGTGGAACCAGAGGTTCTCTCTCTTAATCCAAGTTGTAGTTACATGCATGTTCCTTTAATTATTATTATTTAAAAATGTCCAAATAGCATTATGTTTCCTTTTCTGTGTGTTAAGTATTTCACAATTAAAATGTTAGAGAATAATGAGTAGTTTTCTATATTATTCTGAAGCTGAGTCTATCACTGGTGATAAAATGCACTTTGTGTGACTTGGAAGCTGCCTGTCCTTTCTTCAAAAAGGCTATTATCCCAAAGGCTGCAAATCTCTTTTGTGCTGTTCTGCCTAACTATGAACAAATTCCCTAAGGGTGCTGATCACACGAGTGAATCTGATACAGTCACTCCCACCCCCGATAAATTTAATGAGGACATATATGTAAATAAGCATCATAAGTGGAAAAAGTTCTCTGATCCTTCCTGGGAAGGTGAGACAAAAGTACCATCATCCCTTTAACCTGGGTGTCTGTGGAGCTGATGCGGCGATGGCCACTGTGAGGTGGTGGTTAGGACTCGGGGGGCAGTCCGTCAGCTCAGGGATTTCATTTCTTACTTCCGATGAAAACTGGGCGTTTTAAAATTCATTTATCATTTACAATGTCAGCCACTTTTTTTCCCCAATAATGGGAGAGCCAATTTTTTCACCCTTAGGTAAGTGTTATGCTATAATCACAACCTCCCTAATCAACTTCACTAGTAACCACTTTTATCTACACTAATTTTATCTGCCTCTGGGGACAACAGATATCTGAAGACACTATCACATCATCTTTTCATCAAGCTGTTATATGTGTGTTATTTTTAAATGCTTCTCTTATCTCTGAGTTCTAAAGAAAATACTCTATTAAGGAGAACTAAGGAGAGTTTCTTTTTTCCTTTAGAGTAAATACTTATTTACTTAATTTTGACGCACTGAAATAGCATGCTTTGCAGTCTGGCGTATGCTAAAGCTTTCAGAGAAGTTGATTAAATTGGCTCGTGTGTTTACACTAAAATTATGAAGAGAATCCCCTGTTTTTCACACAACATAATGCCTCTGTGTGTGTGTGTGTGTGTGTGTGTGTGTGTGTGTGTGTGTATTTTAAACTGAGTCAGATCATTGGGTTTCCAGAATTCAACTAAGAAATCTTTCTGGAGGTCTGAGAGAATGATTTACTTTTCCTACATGCTGACACATAGGATTCAGGAAATTATTATTTATTATGCAGTTGTATGGGCTTCCCTGGTGGCTCAGAGAGTAAAGAATCCGCCTGCAATGTTGGGGACCTGGGTTCGATCCCTGGGTGGGGAAGATCCCCTGAAGGAAGATATAGCAACCCACTCCAGTATTCTTGCCTAGAGAATCCTTATGGACAGAGGATCCTGGTGTGCTACAGTCCATGGGGTCACAAAGAGTTGGACACTATGAAGCGCTGACGCACAGCACATGCAGTTGTATAAAATGAGTTTGTTTCCCCCTTGAGTGGAGGGACAATCACATACCTGCTAACAGCAAATTTACTAAGAATGAAGGTGAATAGTGCTCACACCTTCGTTTGCTGCGCCACATAGAGTGTATCCTTATTGCCTTTGTAATCTCAGTCCAGTGAACTAATGTCTTGGAGCTTTAGTTTTCTCCAAGAAAAATAGAGGTGAAAAATCCTATCTTATAGGACTGGGGTTTAAGTGAAATGATGTATGCCTGGTGCTTATCATGATATCTGACACTTGGTAAGAACGCCTTAGCAATTAGAAACAACCCCAAAAATGCCCTTTGGCAGGAAATTGGGTAAATGAACTGCACTATATTCACACAGTGAAGTAGTAGCAGTCAAAACGAATGCACTGCAGCAATGCACAATGCTGGATGCCCCCTAGCAGCATAGCTAGTTCTAGCAGCTAGAACAAAGGGTAAGTCCTGAAACATTACATGGAGCATGATACACACTATAAAGTTAACAACAACCAAAATAGGGATTTCTCTGGGGGTCCAATGGTTAAGAATCTGCCTTCCGAGGTGAGGCAAGGTGAAGGCCCACTGGTGAGGAACACTGGCTGAGATGCAGGAAGCAGCAGCCGCGGGGCCTGGCGAGGAGACCATGGGCGCCTCAACCTCCTGGGGCCTGCCTGCCCGTGTCCCAGCTCCGCACCACGAACCACAGGAGGTTCCGGGCCCGAACCATCTGCCCATCGAGCTGCTCCGGGAGATGCTGAGCTACCTGCCCCCAAGCACGCTGCTCCGGCAGTGCCGCCTGGTGTGCCGGCGCTGGCGAGAGGTGGTGGACGACGAGGACCTGTGGCTGAGCATCCTGTCCTGGAAACACCCCGACCTGTGGCCTGTCATCCGCACCTGCCTGCCCCCTGCTGGCGGCCCCGGGCCCCGCATCCTGGGCCGCTTCTGCGAGCTCAGACCCATAGGGCGCAAGCTCACCGTGAACCCCCTGGAGAAAGACCTCTGGAACTGTATGATGCTGAGCAGTAGCGATGGCTCGGAGGAAGAGGAAGACTTGGGGGTCAGGCTTAAGACTTCTGAGGAGACGAGCTACAGTTCTGCCTACAGGTGTTGGTACAAGGGAGAAATTTTGGATCTGGAGGAGGAGGGCCTGTGGCGGGAACTCCTGGATAGTGGAAAGATTGGGATTTCTGTCTGTCGCCGCTGGACAGAGCAACAAGGCAGTGACCGGATGTATCAGCTAGTCGTCAAGCTTCTAGATGCCAACTATGCCACCTTGCATTATTTCTTCCATAAACGTTTTCCCGTCCGGCCGCGGACAGACAGCTTCTCCTTTCGGATCATGCATTCGTTCACCAACATCAAGAAGGGCGTCCGCTTTGTGTTGTTTGACCACAGTGTCGAGGGCTATGACTCGTGGCCGGAGCAGTGTGAAGTCTCCAGGCCCCAGTCCAGTGTCATCGTACGGATCCGTCCCTAAGCTGTCCCTGTAAGAGAGCCTGACCGTGCCTTCCAGGAGCTGCGACCATTGGCCAGACCACCTCAATTATCAAGAGCTTGTAGCTCCTGGCATCCTGGGATCTCTCCTGGGTCCAATCAAGGGACCTACTGGGCCTTGTATTTAAATTCTATGAGAAACTACAAGAACGTTCTTACATCAGGGTTACTGACTGAATGCAGCCCCTGTTCTACGGAGTGGAGACACACGGGTGAAAACAAGGAAATGGTGAGAGGGCTCCTCACCCTCCCCCCCAGTGCCAGGCCCTCTGGTTCGGCCCCCGTGCCCTCTGCCCTCGTCTTCTGTTTCTGCTGCAGAGGCTTCGTTAATCACTTCCAAGAATCCCTCTCCTCATGTCTGAACCAGAAACCCATCCCTCTGGCTGAGTAATTCCAGTCCCTAACCTTTTGTGATTTCAAGACTGTGACCAGGACTCAGAGCTGAAAGTTAAACTAGTTCTGTTTAGAGGCAGAGGGTTCTGCCCACCCTGTGCACAATGAATTTGGTCCCCAGAGCCCTGCCCTATTCTGGATTCTATGGTGGATAGAATTATTTTGTTACTTTGAAATTCTTTTTGAATTTGGAGATAATCAGGAATGTATCTTCCAATCATAGTTAATAAATACAATATTTGCCTAAAAAAAAAAAAAAAAAAGAATCTGCCTTCCAATGCAAGGGACACAGGTTCAATCCCTAGTCAGGGAACTAAGATCCTGCACGCCGCAACTACTGAGTGCACATGCTCTAGAACCTGTGCATCACAGCCCACATGCTGCAGCTGAGACCTGACACAGCCAAATAGATAAATAAATGTTCTTTTAAAATCTAAAATAAATTATCTGCTTTTTAAGCACATAGAGAGATGGAGTGTAGGAAAGCGGGGACATGAGGGTTGAGGTGGAGAAACGCATGCATGGGTGGGGAGTGAGTAACCTCTAGGTTGTTGTTAAGATCCTAGCTTTGTTTTCTTTCTTTTGGTTTCATGGGTACTTATCATACTATTTTTTAAAAAATAATCAACTGAAGAAATGCAAGCCATGAACTACTAGCAACGGTGTGTCCTGCTGTGAGGGCTGGGATTGCCCCACTTCCCTGAGGTTTCGTGCTTGCTTTACATGTAGACAGTCTGAGGTCCTTCACCTCTGATCTCAAGCACGTGATAGGGCCCCTGAGCCTGTGTGTCCTTCGCAGGGATGGCAGACACATTTGCAGAGTCGCTTTTACTAGAGAACTCTTCTCTTGTCCATGCAATGTGCATATGTCTGAGTACTAACCAAACATCCCCATTTCCATGCTTTGATGTTTACAATAATGGAGTTAATGGAAGTTAGTAACATCACAGAACATTAGCGCCAAAAGGACCTCAGAGACCTGTTCGCTGTTTTAAAATGAGGAATCTGAGGCCTGCGCCTCACCCATGCTAACAAATGGTGCTGTCTCTGTGAGGATCGCAAATCACATGAATTTAAATAGAGACCACTCGATTAACTAATTAAATAGTCATTACCCTGCTGTTGTATCCAAGGCGATAAATACTAAAAACTCTAACCCAAAAATTTCCACAGGGAACACAGAACCCTAAAAGCGCCATCTTTATGAAACATCTTGGGGTTTCCTGGGGAAACTAATGGAGCTGATTATAAAGAACCCACCTAGCCATGCAGGAGACATAAGAAATGAGGGTTCCATCCCTGGGTCGGGAAGATCCCCTGGAGGAGGAAATGGCAACCCACTCCAGTATTCTTGCCTGGAGAATCCAATGGACAGAGGAGACTGGTGGGCTACAGTCCGTAGGGTCACAAAGAGTCAGACACAACTAAAGTGACTTAGCAGGCAGGCAGGCATTTATATTAAGATACATAAATGTATTGGTCGCTCAGTCATGTCTGACTCTGTGTGACCCCTATGACCCTCTGTGTGACTCTGGGTTGTAGCCCACCAGGCTCCTCTGTCCATGAGATCGTCCAGGCAAGAATACTGGAGTGAATAGCCTTTCCCTTCTCTAGGGGATCTTCCCAACCCAAGGATCAAACCTGGGTCTAAGACTTATATATAAATATCTTCATGCCTTTCCTGTTTGGGACCCAGAGCTGGTCAACAAAGTCATCTCCTGAGAGCTTGGCTAAGAATAGGAAGGATGCCCCCAAAAGTGTCTGAGCAGCCACAGTGGGTACCAGAATATTCGTGCTTCCCACTAACAAGAATTCCCCCAGGCTCTCCTTTGGTGCCTGTTTATGCTAACTTTAGACACAACTTGAACAAATTTGCCTGCGCTGCTTCTAAGCATGGAGTCAAAGCAGAAACTGAGAAGAAAATGGAAAGAGGACTGATACCTTCTCTGACAAGGAGAAATGAAAGGAAGAGCTCAAAAGCAGGCAGAGAACAAAAGCCTGGAGTCTAAGGTCATTTTGCTTAAAGAGAGCCAGCTCGAGCCATCTTAGAGGCTTCAGGGCTATCCCAGTATTACAGAAGAGCATTGTGATTTAAGGTGAGGAGAGTGGCTGCCGGTCGTCAAGTGGAAGCTAAGTAATGTTTGAGATAGACGGCTATTCAAGAGTATACAGTTTAGAAGACTTGCATCCAGAGTGGCTCAAATGAACAACGTTTTGGCACTTAAAGAAGGAAATCTGGGGAAACTCAACTTTGCAAAATGGCTTTTCTGTCCAGCCAGAGAAAGAGAGGAGACGGTTTAATCTCCCTCATCATCCAAGATTCTGCCCTGCCTTGTAAAATGCAGTGAAAGAGGACCTGTTGCTGAAACAGGACGTCTGCCTTATTTGAATGATCATATTTGTTGTTATCCAATAGTGTCCGACTCCCTGCACCTCCATGGGCTGCAGCACGCCATACTTCCCTGTCTTTCACCATCTCCCGGGGCTTGCTCAAACTCGTGTCCACTGAACTGGTGATGCCATCCAACCATCTCATCCTCGATCATCCCCTTCTCCTCCTGCCTTCAATTTTTCCCAGCATCAGAGTCTTTTCTAAGAGTCGGCTCTGTGCATCAGGTGGCCAAAGTATTGCAGCTTCAGCTTCAGCATCAGCCCCTCCAGTGAATATTGAGGACTGATTTCCTTTAGGATGGACTGGTTGGATCTCCTTGCAGTTCTGAGGAACTCTCAAGTCTCTTCTCTAACACCACAGTTCAAAAGCATCAATTCGCTGTTCAGCCTTCTTTATGGTCCAACTCTCACATCCATACATGACTACTGGAAAGGATGGCAAAAATTAGATTATACGTGAAAGTGCTTTAGAACTGTGAAAGAAAGTTGATGCTGGTATCAGATATCTTCATTCTTTTTCTTTTATATCAGAGCTGATATTATTTTAAATCTAGATCTGACACACAGGGGAAACCTCCTTTAAACCTTATTATCTGTCACGGGAGGCCTGAAGGGTTTCCGGTCACTCTTGCCCCTCTATGTGGCCGCTGCAGGGGATGTCAAGTAGGTTGCCTGCCACACCTAGACGGGAGGGGAAGAGGCTCTTCCAGAGCCTCTCCTCCCCGTGCCCCCAGCCACTAAACCAGTAGGCATTAATGGCAAGTGAAAGAAATACTGGACCATGTGTCTCTTACCCCAGCATCCTGAACCGCCTTGGAACACCCACAACTCTCTGCCAGGTAGAAACTGCTGTCATTAAGACCTCATTGCCCCCAAGGCCCTTCCCCTCCCATCCCTGATCTCTGCTCTCCTTACCTTCTTGGTTTTGTCCCCACCAACCACGCCCATCTCACTGAGGATGCTGTTACATAGCAAAGAACAGGGAATCAGGGCGAGGGCTGCTCAGACATGCCTCCTCACTTACTCCCCATTACAGTGGAATTTCAGTTCCAAAGAGGCACATTTGCTGTCACCAGTTATCAACGACGTTTAGGGGCAAGGTTAAGTTCTTGGCACGTCTGCAGCCAGCACACAGCCATACGGTCAGCTGAATACCGTGCTCACGCCTCTGGTAAAATACACATTTTAACATCATAATTAGGATATGTTTTTTAACGAATCTTTTTTTAAAAATATTTATTTATTTTATTTTTTGCTGCACTGGATCTCAGTTGTGGCACGTGGGGTCTTCATAGTGAAGCACAGACTTAGTTGCCCCATGGCATATGGGATCTTCGTGCCCCAACCAGGGATTGAACCCGCATCTCCTGCATTGGAAGGCGGATTCTTAACCACTGGACCGCCAGTGAAGTCCCAGGATATATTTTCTTGTTATACTTACACACAGCGTTGAAATATGCCATGTGCTGCTTACCTGTGCTTTTTGTTTTAATTATAGATGTGTATCTGAAGAAAAAAATGGGCACATACCTCCCAGTAACACCAACATAAATAATATGTACATTGAAAGGAAATTGTGTTCCTTAAGTTGTAGAAACTTATAGGCTATTATGAAACACACTTGTAGGATTACTCTCATGACATTCAGCCTTAGTATGACTTCAGAGCACTTCAGTGGAAAAGTCTGCAAGAAATAAATGACAGCCTCAAAGTTTAGACCCTCAGCATTTTTCACCTGAGGGAACTGGGAAACATTGAAAATATGCACTTAACTACTCTTTGTTTTTCAGCATGCACATCTCTGAAAGCCAACAAGAATTCTTCAGAATGCTGGATGAAAAAATTGAAAAGGTAAGATGTGAAGTAACTGCATATTTCAAGGGGAATGTTGCCTCATGCGTTAAGAGTAACAATATTCTGGTGTCTGTGGTACAAAGCTGTCCTTGCAAGGGGGTGGTTAGAATTAACAGCAGTTATCCCACACACACAATTCAGAAGGTGGCTGTGAGAAGGTTTAACGTATGACTGAGCTTCCCAGGATCCTGGGCTGATCTTTCACTGAAGCGTGGAAACTCAGGGTGAGACTGGTGAGAGCCTTTGCCTAAAAAGTGTTGCAATCATTGTGTGTTGTCCACACCTGATCCCCTGCTCCTCTCGCAGGCTGCAGGCAAGGAGGTCCTTAGTACCTGCTTACTTAGTACCTGCCCAGGTACTTACTTAGTACCCACCCAGCGCTTCTCTGCCTTCTTTACAAACATCACAAACATGTGGCAGTCAGTACCTGCTTGAGGGAGCTGGCCGTGAGAAAGGTAACACGTGCGTTTTACAAAAAAAGTGAGGCTTAGAATGCCCGAGTATAACTTAGCCAGGTTTGCAAAGCTAATAGCAGTAGAGTTAGAATTCCAGCCCATGTCTGTCTGACTCCAAAGCAGAACCTCCAACTCACTTCTCCATATGAGTGTGGATTTTATAATGACGGGAAGATTCAAAGTTGATCCATGTGGAAATTTAACCCATATTTACGCTCTCAGAGTGCCACATGCAAATCAATTGAAGGAAGAGTAGAATATGGTAATCATTAGAGATTTGCATGCTCATAGAATTTCAATTTATCACTGCAGGGAGTGAATTTTAAATGCTAAAGTTATACATCTGAGAGCTGTAATTTGAAGCCTTATTCTAAAGAAGAGTTAAATTCTAAATTCAGAACATATCGCCACTGTGGTCAAGGCATCACAGACCAAGTTTACCTTTGAAATGTTTTCCATTTTAATTTTTATTTCTCTTTTATGGCTTGTGGTCCTTGAGTATTTCTTCGTGTATTCCTAGGTTATGTATGTATCAATCAGTGGAAGATAGTGAAGAAGGTCTTAAATTCATCTGTATTTCAGTAGCAGACTCCACTCTGAGGTAGACCCCTGCCCCAAAAGAATCATTACAAAATTTTCTAATGCACCATCAAAAGACCAGCATATATTACCAATGTAAAAAATAGAAATGGGTAATGAATTAAAATAATAATTTAATCTATAGTGTTCATCGGCTGTGCTCACATACTCATTTGAGTATATATTTTTCTTATTTACTTTTAGTGAAATTTTTTAGCTTATGCATGACTTTTTATATTGAAAACATCATCTAAGAATAATCAGCAATTTTCAAATATTGATTCAAAAGCTGACTAACTTGCCAATAACATTTTTTTTTTCAGTAAAGAGAAACCTAAAAAATATTTTGTCCCCACTCTAATAGTGAAAATTTTTTTTCTCTGTTTGGATTATTTCTCCTGCACTAACATTTGGGCAGTAAAAATATATGCTTATTAGTTAGAAATAATCTGCAAAAATTGAAACCTGAATTGTGAGTTATCTTTTTAAGCAACATTTACAAACCCTGACAAGGTGTTTAAAATGATCTAATCTCTTTCCAGTGTTTCCATAATTGAAATTCTACCTCTTGTTACTCAAAACTGAAATTCATTGTTCTCATCTGGAATTCAGTTTCCTGTCTTACTTTGCATCTAAGGTGTAGACAATGTGTGTAGTGCAACAAAAGCGAAGTTTATAACTTGGTCATTTGTTTGGTGGAACTTTCCTTGGACAAAGGAGCATTTGTAGATTCAATATAAACAGTGTTCCCACTATATATTGAACACATTCATATTCAAAAAAGGAGCAGTTATACAATCTGTGATAATTGCCCAGTTACAGGTCTCTAAGGGAATTTTCTATCAACTCTGAGCCAAACTTTCCTGTTTCTCCTCCCTTACCTAAAGTTCATCCTTCTGAATTTTGTAAATATGCTATCCTTTGTATCATCTAAACATTAAGCCTCCCTCAAATTAAAATATTTCATCATAATGTATATGTTTGGCTTAATATAATCTTCACAGTAGTTTATATAACCAAAATTGGAAGTTGGATTCTTGTGAACTATTTTCCTGACTTTTTACCATTGCTGAATATTTCTTTGCTCCGGCTAGCATGTGGACGACCGTAAATGCAATCAAAACTATTTGTTAGGTTTTGTGTTGTTGTTGTTCAGTCGCTAAGTTGTATCCAATTCTCTGTGACCCCATGAACTTCTGCTTCCCTGTCCTTCACTATCTCCCAGCATTTGCTCAGACTCATGTCCATTGAGTCGGTGATGCCATCCAACCATCTCATCCTCTGTCACGCCCTTCTCCTTTTGCCTAATCTTTCCCAGCATCAGGCTCTTTTTCAATAAATCAGCTCCTCTCATCAGATGGCCCAAGTATTGGAGCTTCAGCTAGCTGTAGCCACAGTCCTTGTAATAAATATTCAGGGTTGATTTCCTTTAGGACTGACTGGTTTGATCTCCTTGCAGTCCAAGGGACACTAAAGAGTCTTCTCCAGCACCACAGTTCAAAAGTATCAACTCTTCCACGCTCAGTCTTCTTTATGGTACAACTCTCACCTCCATACATGACTAGTGGAAAAACCATAGCTTTGACTAGCTGGACCTGTATCAGCAAAGTAATGTCTCTGCTTTTTAATACATTATCTAGGTTTGTCATGGCTTTTCTTCCAAGGAGCAAGCGTCTTTTAATTTGAAGTCTGCAGTCACCATCCATGGGGATTTTGAAGCCCAAGAAAATAAAACTTGTCATTGCTTCCACTTTTTCCAAATTTATTTGCCCAGAAGTGATGGGACCAAATGCCATGATCTTAGTTTTTTGAATGTTGAGTTTCTGGCTGGCTTTTTCACTCGCCTCTTTCACCCTCATCAAGGTGCTCTTCAGTTCCTCTTCACTTTCTGCCATTAGAGTGGTGTCATCTGCATATCTGAGGTTGTTGATATTTCTCCTAGCAATCTTGATTCCAGCTTGTGATTCATCCAGCCCAGCATTTCACATGATGTATTCTGCATATAAGTTAAATAAGCAGGGTGACAATATACCAACTTGAGGTACTCCTTTCCCAGTTTTGAACCAGTCGGTTGTTCCATGTCCAGCTCTAACTGTTGCTTCTTGACGCACATACAGGTTTCTCAGGAGACAGGTAAGGTGGTCTAGTATTCCCATCACTTTAAGAATTTTCCACAGTTTGTTGTGATCTACATAGTCAAAGACTTTAGCATAGTCAATGAAGCAGAAGTAAATGTATTTCTGGAATTCTCTTGCTTTCTCTATGATCCAATAAATGTTGGCAATTTGATCTTTGGTTCCTCTGCCTTTTCTAAATCCAGCTTGTACTCTGGGAGTTCTCAGTTCACATACTATTGAAGCCTAGCTTGAAGGATTTTGAGCATAACCTTACTAGCATGGGAAATGAGTGCAGTTGTCCAGTAGTTGAAACGTTCTTTGGCATTGCCCTTCTTTGAGATTGGAATGAAAACTGACCTTTTCCAGTCCTGTGGTCCCTGCTGAGTTTTCCAAATTTGCTGACATATTGAGTGCAGCACTTTAACCACATCATCTTTTAGGATTTTAAATAGTTCAGCTGGAATTCCATCATTTGCACTAGCACTACATTTGTTTGTTTTACAGGGTTGACTTAAAAAATTAAACTCAGAGCTTCATGCTGAAAATTGGAGTCATTCTGAAAGGTCTTGATTTTTGAGATTTAATTTTTCTCTAGATTCCTTTTTTCTTCCTTAAATTGTTAAGAAGCAAAGCCGAGTGAATCTGTAGTGATTTAAACCTGCCCTTCCGGGACTTCCTTGGTGATCTAGTGGTTAAGACTCTGTGCTCCCAAAGCAGGGACCCAGGTTCGAACCCTGGACAGGGAACTAGATCCCATATGTTACAGCTAAGACCCGATGCAGCCAAATAAATAAATATTAAAAAAATAAGTAAATAAACCCGCCCTTCCTTGATTCATCCTTTGTATTTATTGAATGTCTCCAGGGCATGATACCTTTCAGCTGTCCTCTCCATACCAAAAGAAATCTCTGGTCTGTCTCCTCAAGGTATATGCAAAAGTACCACTGATACAGGGAAACAAAGATGACTGGATTATTTAATATTTATTGTGAAATTTAGTATGGACGACTCTACTTCCCAAGTGGCATAGTGGTAAAGAATCCACCCGCCAATGCAGGAGACGCAAGAGACACAGATCAGGCAGATCCCCTGGAGGGGGAAATGGCAACCCATGCCAGTATTCTTGCCTGGAAAATCCCATGGACGAGGACCCCGGCGGGCTACATGGGGTCTCAAAGAGTCGGACACAGCTGAACGGGCTCGCACGCACACACGCTACTTCAGAAATAATCATGGTGTCAAGCTGCAGTTTACTTTTGCCCACAACTGGGCAAGCAGTGTTGTAAGAAGTTATCGGTGGCAAAGAAAAGCAAGTAGCAAAAATGAATTAATTATCTAGCATTTATGAGTACCAGGCATTATGCGATGACTCAGAATAGAAAAACAGGAAATGGGGGATACAAAATAAGTATGAAACAGTCCCTTGCCTTGAGGAGCTCAGTTCTAAAAGCAACTTCTTTGAAAAGGTAATTATTTTAACCATGGAGGAGTCCTTCATCCAGCACCCCTACCTCCATTATCACCATGAGTCAGGTGTTCCTTTATTGAATACAGATGTTTCAGGAGTCAAGTGCTGAAACTTGAGGTCTATGAACCAGGCAGTTGGGACATCTGGCCACTTGACACCATTTCACTGTGCTGGCATGAGGAAAGCAAAGACAGTGAGCTGCATCTGAAGATGACCATGGGAAAGAGTTTTATCAGGAGAGCAATGAGAGTTCAAAAGAGCATTATAACCTCTGATCTACATTTCCTTTTCCTTTCGGAAAGTAAAAACCCTGTGAAACAATGAGAGCACCTCATTTATCTTTACCTCATTATTTTTTACTCAAGTACCTACCTGTTATTCTATGACAGTCTGTAGTTGTGCCTGACAATTCTGAATCTTATGTAAAGTGATGACATTTGCCTAGTTTTGCATCTTAAAGAAAATGACAGTTCACTGCAGAAGATGATAATGATTTTAAACTTGTCTTTCAGTATAATCAGAGGAGGAAGAAGAGATCTAGATTATTAAAACTTGGCCCTGTGGAAGAGTTTTTGAATATGATACCAAAGACAGATTACATCAGATTTTAATATACGCTTTCTACAATACATTTAAATTTACTTGTAAGAAGAAGAAAAAGTAAATACATTTTTAAAGTATCTGCCTTAAGAGCATCTTTTCCAGGCAAACACAGGGATTTATATTTTGCTTTAGGAAGATTTAAGAACAGCCAATGACTGGGAAATCTTTTGCCTTCTCAAAGAGAACCCTGAATATTAAATAAAGAATGTCTCGGCACAGAGCTATTTGCATCTCGTTAGTTTTCCTCATGCAAGGCATCTTAAGCTTTGCTTCATGGGCATCTTTTTGGAATTTTGTTAAAGTTATAAAAACACTCCCTATAAAAAGGCACATGCTCTCATATACACAACATTCTGAAGTAAAACTTTAGAGTTTATAACTCTCCAGAGCCCGTCCTTGATCCCCAGGCAAAGAACCTGTGCACTTCACTGGTATGCTTTGCTCAGATCCAGGGCCCGATGACACCCATGAGCACCCACGAGTCTCATCAGCGTCTCGTCTTATTCATGTGTATCTCTGACTTAAATGAAAATTAGGAAACCAAGCACAGATCAATCCCAACACAGCCCTGTCTGCTTGCTTTCTCATCTCCCTTCTCCTCTTTGAAAATAGCTCATAGTGCTTCACCACCCCCGCCCATGGCTGAGCCATCAGCACGCCGCCGTACTTCACATATTCTGTACAGTTTTAAGAGTCTGCCTCTGCTGACCGGAATTATTCAATGTGACATTTTGAGGAAATGTCTGAGAAAGAGCAGCGTTTGGATTTTAAATCAGCTGATTTTTAAAGATGCTTATCTGTAGACCTCTACGTCTATTGCAGAATCATTTATACTCAGAAAACGTTTGGGTTCCTGAAATGGCCTGGGTTCCTTGGCCCCAGAACTAGTTGGTGAGAAAGATCATGATAAGTCTGCATTTCTAAATTTATTTCAAGGGCTCCTTTTCTTAGTATTATGTCAGAACTCCATTATGAATCAGTATGTCGCAGATCAAAAGGTGTTTGCTTTCCATCTGGTGAAGAGCCTGACTTGTGTGTAATTATGAACTGTGATTTGGGGCTCTCTGTATAAACTCTTCCTGAGGTAGAGAGTTTAACCTCAGAGCTGCTATCGAATCGAAGATAATGTTTGGCACCTGCAGGTGATGATATGTTTTACTTTCAGGTGGTGCATTTAAAGGTTTCCTCAGTGCCCACCAGTGATGAGAAACATGGGGTTGTTTTATCAAATCCTGAACAGTGTCACCCGGCCTGCCCGTGTGTACAGATGAAGTCATAGCTTGTCCCTCCCACCCAGCTTGCCAATCTTGGTAACAACTCGGACCTGCAGCACTGGCGAGGAGATGCTCTTGGCGGCCTGAGTATTTTGGAAGTGGGCTGGGCTGCCGATCGCATTGCATTAAACAGCCCCTTGCCCCACAGGAAACAGCACAGGGACCTGCTTTTGCTAATAACCAAACCTTTCCCGTGTCTCCTTCCCCTTCATCCCCCGCCTCGCCTACTCTCTCCCCTGTATGCATCTTGCCTCATTCATCGGCCAAATTAAAGCTGTAATTACAATGGTAAGGACGTGACTCAGCCCTGTTTGTTTCTCTCCCTACTGCATAGCTTTATGCAGGTGACTTCTTAATTGAATTCAAGTTGAAATGTACTGCGTACCTGCATGCATGCTGTCACTTCAATCATGTCCAACTCTTTGCAACCCCACGGACTGTAGCCCGCCATGCTCCTCTGTCCGTGGGATTCTCCAGACAAGAGTGCTAGAGTGGGTTGCCATTTCCTTCTCCAGGGGATCTTCCCCACCCAGGGATCGAACCTGCATCTCTTACATCTCCTGCATTGGCAAGCCGGTTCTTTACCAGTGACTAGCGCCACCTGCTTAGTCACGATGGTAACGTCATGCAGGAACCACTGGTGATGTGTATGCACACCGTGGGCTTTGAGGATCCCCGCGTCCCCCAGCATCCCAGGTAGCTACTAATCATGGGGGATGCAGCCAAGGAAAATAAAGCGGGCGGCAAGCTTAGAAGAAATACAGCACAACCAGTCTCCGCTCACTTTCTTTTTCTCTGGAGGGCTTGATTTTCAGAGAATTCTTGAGGTTCTATCGGCCTGGCAGCTGAGGGAGTAGCAAAGGAGAGAAGAGTGCAGGTTCCAGAACAAGGGAGTACAAGAATGCAGACAAAAACCATGCCGTTTTTATGAATGCGGTGAGGCTGACAGTGCTGTGAACTCAGTGGCAACATGGGGCACAGCTGGTGCATGGTGCCATTTGGCTGGGCGTGCAGGGAGACAGCCCGAGAAGCCACTAGCAGGGAGACAGTGACTCAGGCTCAAGTCACTTTCTTGCCTTGTTCCCTTTTGGCTTCTCCTTCCCATCCTCTTCCTCGGCTGTCCATTTCCCTTCCTCCCCGTGGCTTTTCCACTCTTCGCCTTTAGCAGCCAGGGACATTGCTTTAGCCTTGCAGAGAGCACTCGGGGACACAGAGGAGAGTGCCAACCTCTGTAACTGCTCATGTTTTATTTAAGAATCTCGAAAAGGACTCGAAGCGTTACATAGACAGCACCCTAAGGATGAACACTGGATCTCGTTCGTGTTTGTTTCCCTCGAACCTCGCAGAAGGCCTGGGTTAGAACGTGTTCTCCCCGGCCGCGGGCCCAGGACACCCGCTCCTGACTGCGCTCCGGGCCTTCTCTCCCTCGCATCTGGCTTGTTCACGGCCCTGTGCCTTCTGCGGGCGGGGACCGCCCATCCGTAGCCGCAGCCCCCTTCCTGGCCAAATGCCTGTGCTTCCTATTCTGACAGCAATTCTGCCTCCTATGCCTTTCCTCACCTTTATCGGGAAGAAGGAAAGGAACCAGCTTGTCCCACTCTCCTGTCTCTGGTTGGCTAGCCCATGGAGCAGGAAGAGGGGCAAACCCCACATTGTCCACTCTCTCCGTCTGTGACTGGGTGGGCCAGTCACCATCCGTTAGGCCTCGGTGGGGAATGGGAGGTAGGCAAGGGGATGAGGAGAGGTTGCTGGGTCCTCTGATCCATCAAGAACTCTGATTCTCATTGACCAGCTGCTCTCAGTTAAAAACTGTAAGGAAAGGAGGTATGTGTGTAGCTCCCCAAACCTCTGGCCATGTTCAAAACAAATTCTAGGCTATGAGCAATTTTTTCAGAACAAAGAGCTCTAAAGTTTGTCTGGAAGGCACATCTTTTTCAAGAGGCATATAGGGGCCCAATGGCTAAGGCTCTGCTCCCAGTGCAGGGAGGTTCTATCCCTGGTCAGGAACTAGATTCCACGTGCCATACCACAACTAAAGATTCTGCATGCCTCAACAGAGATAGAAGACCCCGTGTACTGCAGCTAAGACCCGTATAGTCAAATAAATAAATAAAACAGAAACTTTTAAGGCGTATGGGTTGAAATCCCAGACTTACTAAAGCCATCGTCCTGAAAGAAGTGAGTCTTAAAGGAGATATATGAGGCTTCGTGTCCTACAGGAAGTGAATCCCGGGGGGAACCCATGAGGCTCCAGTCCACCAAGTACATTCTCCTGGCGAGGGGCAAGAGGGTGGTACTGAAATCTTAACTTTTTTTATTACCTGAGAATAGACTAATTGAAGACATCTCTTTGAATTAAATCCATCAAGTGACCTGGAAATCTTCTGCAAAAATACCACAAACCTTTATAGTGTTTTATTTTATCATTGTGAGGAATCAGGTATAACAGGGGAAATTTTTTTTTTTTTTTAATTTTTATTAGTTGGAGGCTAATTACTTTACATCATTACAGTAGTTTTTGTTATACATTGATATGAATTAGCCCTGGATTTACATGTATTCCCCATCCCAGTCCCCCCTCCCACCTCCCTCTCCGCCCGATCCCTCTGGGTCTTCCCAGTGCACCAGGCCCGAGCACTTGTCTCATGTACCCAACCTGAGCTGGTTATCCGTTTCACCCTAGATAATATACATGTTTCAATGCTGTTCTCCTGAAACATCCCACCCTCTCCTTCTCACAGGGGAAATTTTTATAATATTAAGTGAAAAAAATTTTCAATTGTGTCTATCATAGGACTGAAACTATATAAAAATGGCACACATGGTCAGAGATTTAAGTGAAACTTGAAAGCGTTCTGATTTATTAGGAAGATGAGGTTCCAAGAAATTTTTTTAATTTCAATTTCAATTTTGATTGATGGTTTTCTTACTTATAAAATAAGAACAATTTTATAAAATGGCCTTTTGGAGAAGTCTGGCCCCATCTGGAGAGAAATCATTCTTATGAAAATCGTATCTGCTGTTTGAGCTCTTAGGAAGAGGGCCTCTGAACCCACTGATGATAATTGTATTTTCTGTGACAAGAGTGGGCAGAATACAGCCCATGAGCCAAATTTAGCCTGCCAGACAAGCATGGTTTTTATGTGTTTAAATGGTTGAGGGAAACAAAATGCAGAATGACATTTTCTGATATGTGAAACATTATGTGAAATTTCAACTTCAGTGTCTAACAAATAAAGTTTTATTTGAACACAACCATGCTCTTTCTTTTACTTTTATCTTCTTTTACATTTATGGCTGCCTTCATACTTATAGCTGCAGTAGAATTGCATCAGAGACCCTGTGGAATGCAAAGCCTAGAGTATTTACTGTTTGGCCCTTCACAGAGAAAGTCTCCAAACCCTGGTTTAAGGCATGGCCCAGGGACATGGCATCCCGAGTTCTGTATCCTTGCTTTTCTGTCCTTAGTCCCGCTCACCTCCTCATGGGGTAAGGAACATCATTGAAGTCACCTGAATGCCAACATCCAACAAAACTTGAGAAATAGATCCCTTACAACTTCTAAAATCTTCTTTTTGCCAGTAGAATGAAGATCCGGGTTTAAGAAACACTTCATGCATGCTTGCTCAATCGCTCCAAAGAGTCATGTCCAACTCTTTGTGACCCCGTGGACTGTAACCCACCAGGCTCCTCTGATCTTAGGATTTCCCAGACAGGAATACTGGAGTGGGTTGCCATTTCAGGGGATCTTCCTGACCCAGGGATCAAACCCGAGTCTCTGAGTCTTCTGCATTGGCAGGTGGTTTCTTTACCACTGAGCCTCTTGGGAAACCCAATGAATACTTCATGGGGGTTTTAAAGCTGTTGAGTTAATACATTCTCTCTTGGAAATGAAAAGGTCAGTCTACTAGGATTCTTGTCACTGTGCTTGTTATCATGGTAATCATTCCTATATATGGTCAAAGAAACAGTCAGAGGCTGTCATACTCCTCCCATTCATTACTAACGAGATCTTTTTCCAACTGAAATAACAACAATGCACGAGTCTAATTAGAATAAAGCTCATTAGAAACAGGCATGGCCATTAATGCCTCGATTGATTTTTCTAATGAAATAAGCCGGGGGAGGAGACCTCAACAGCGCAGCTAATTATGTCTGCCTTTCTCCAGCATTACCTCAAAACTTGTTATAAATTGCTGTTAGGCTGTAAACGAAAATGCTGCTGAAACTCCCTGGTTGAAGAGGCTCTGACACTTGCAGCCCCAAGGAAGAGATGGGGGTGAGGCATTACTCCTGGCCCACAGCCCTACAGGAGGAGTGAACAGCAGCCCCGGAGGTGTCCTTCGTTTCACTTTTCCACCCTTTTCCCGTCTCCTCTCTATCATTTTTGTTCTGGATTCTGGCTGGTAGTTCACAGATGCTTAAGCTGTGGAGTGCAACTTTCACGGCCCTGTATTCGTGGTTCAAGGACGGAGCTTAAATGTCAAGATTCCCACAGAAACTTAGAATCAAAGTTGCTGCTAGATGGTGATACATGGGAAAATGTTGGTGGGAAAAGGTGTTTGATGGACAGAGAATCAGGATGGCCCATTAAATTCTGCACCACAATACAGCTGGGGCAATTGTGTTTCATTAATCAAGACGTTCTTTAGTGCCGAGAAAGCCAGACCATCCCCCCGTGCAGGGTAGAAGGCTTCCAAAGAAGGATGACTGAGTCAAGAAGCAGTAACTCAGTAAGCCCACGATTAGGAAGAGAGAGGAGGAAGATGAATCATGTAAAGGAAGCAGGCAGGAGGTAAGAGAGTTAACATAATGCACAGGCCTGAAACCTACAGAGGTTCCCAGTGTCCTTCAGAGAGGTATGGGGAGAGGAGGAGGAATTCTTCATTTGTCAGGTAGCCTGCTTTATGATGAGCTTAACAACACATGTGCTGTGCTATGCGAAGTCGCTACAATCATGTCCAACTCTTTGTGACCCCACGGACTGTAGCCCGCCTGGCTCCTCTGTCCATGGGATTCTCCAGGCAAGAATACCGGAGTGGGTTGCCATGCCCTCCTCCAGAGGCTCTTCCCAACCCAAGAATCAAAGCAGAGTCTCCAGCAGAGAGACCCTGGTAAAGCAGGCAGATTCTTTACCATAGGAGCTACCAGGGAAGCCCTAACAATGTGTGCTTCCATACAAAAATAAGCCTTGTTAAAGCAAACTTCTCTGAACTGCACAAGGATTCCATTAACTGTTCAAAAAGACAAAGATGAGAGTGCAGTCCTCCTTGGTTCCCTTATTCTGCTGCTCTCCCCAGGTGCCCCTTCCCAGTAAAGTCTTTCACTTTATCAGCAAGATAAAAACCAAAGATGAATAAGAGACATGCTCTGTTCTGCACCTTGTAGTAAGGGAAACAAACATTTGGGCTACAGTTTCTATAAGGCATGGTGGTGGGATGGAAGGACCACTGAGAGGGGAAAAGACCAAGTCTCCCTAAAGCTCTTGATGATGTTGGGACATGATCGTAAGTGTCAGTAGCTCCTAAGTGAAGGCAGGAGCTCCGCTCTCAGACTCCCTCCTCCTCCGCCTTCTCTTGCTGGGCTGTGTTTAGTTGCTCAGTCGTGTCCGACTCTGCGACGAACGGACTGTAGCCCATCAGGCTTCTCTGTCCACGGGGATTCTCGAGACAAGAATACTGGAGTGGGTTGCCATGCCCTCCTCCAGGGGATCTTCCCAGCCGAGGGATCAAACCCGGGTCTCCCAAACTGCAGGCAGACTCTTTACGGTCTGAGCCGCCAGGGAAGCCCTTTGATTTTTAGTAAGTTTACCAAACTGTGTGACCATCAGTACAACTCACTTTTAGAACATTTCCATCACATCAGTAAGATCCCTCCTGCCTGCTTACAGCCAGTCCCCTTTCTGACCTCCAGGCCCAGGGAAACCAATCTGTATATTTTTAAAAACATGTATCTAGGGTTTTATCATTGCTATTAATTAACATAGCAATGATTGCCGTAATAAGGGTATGAACAATTTTATGACTCATTATACACATTACAAACTACTTTCCAAAGCATCCATACCATTTTACAAGGCTGTAGAGTTGCATTTCATTGTGCACTCTCAAGAATTTTTAAATAGTATCTAATTGTTTTCCTTTGTATTTTTTTGATGACTGAAACAGACCATTTTTTTATTTGTGTGTTTACGGACTTTATTTGTTCTGAATGAATTTCCACTTTGTGTCCTTCCCTCTTACTGAGATCCTCTTAAGTTAATTTTTTATTGGTATGAGCTTCTAACTTGTCATTTACATATTATATGCTGCCGGTATTTTCCCCACTGAGGTTTGCCTTTTTATTCTTTTTTTGATATATGCATTTTTACGTGGTCAGATATGTCCATCTTTTTATTTTTCTTTGTGATCTTTGTCCATGCCTTTGAGGCTAAGAGTTACTTCCCTCTCAAGAGCTTTGACAGAAGTTCAGTTTTATGTTCTGTTTTGTCTTGTTAAGAATTAACACATCATTTCTCTTGGAATCTGTCACTTCTGGTGACCTCCTTTGTCAAATACTTAATTCTTACCTATTTTAGGCCATATTACGAGGTTTTCTGGTTCTGGGCCAGTGATTTTTTGATGGGTGCACTTAGAGAATGAGGGAACTGACACATACGCAAGAGAGGAAGACCTGGGAGGAAACCTTGTTACTTGCAGGTGATGGACCAGGGATGCTCTCCGTCTGGGTGGACCTAGCCTCCTGTTGCTAAGGCCCCGAGTACACCTTTCTGTGGGAGTTACAGGGAGGCAGCGTTTGGGCTCAGCTCTTGAACACTTTCATGGGCAGCTTGGGATCTGACATATTCCAGTGAAAAAGAGGAGGCTCCCTGCCCATAATGTGGTCACTGGAGGTCTGTTCCATGTTAGGTGCCAGGTCAGAGAGGAAGACCTCCAGGTCCCCTTCCAACTCCAGAATCTCAAATCTCTCTAGATACTGTGCTTGCTTTCATTTATTCAACAAATTTTATTGAGCATCTAATATGTCACTGGCGCTCGTCTAAGCTCTGGGGATGCAGCAGTGCAGAAAACAGTTTCTGCCACTGGATACTTCTATTCAAGGGGAAGACAGTCAGTAAAGAAACAAATTCATATATATTTATAATGTCAGGTAAAGATAGGTAATATAAGTAAAAATCAATTCATCAATTGATGCTTTTGAACTGTGGTGTTGGAGAAGACTCTTGAGAGTCCCTTGGACTGCAAGGAGATCCAACCAGTCCATCCTAAAGGAGATCAGTCCTGGGTGTTCATTGGAAGGACTGATGTTGAAGCTGAAACTCCAGTACTTTGGCCACCTAATGCAAAGAGCTGATTCATTTGAAAAGACCCTGATGCTGGGAAAGATTGAGGGCAGGAGGAGAAGGGGACGACAGAGGATGAGATGGTTGGATGGCATCGCTGACTCAATGGAGATGAGTTTGAATAGACTCCAGGAGTTAGTGATGGATAGGGAGGCCTGGCGTGCTGTGGTCCATGGGGTTGCAAAGAGTCGGACACAACTGAGTGACTGAACTGAACTGGTAAGTAAAAATGAAGCAGAGTAAGAAGAGCTGTTTTATATTACGAGCTCAGTGAAGACAATGAGGTGACATTTGAGCAGAGGTCTAGACAATGCAAAGTAATGGATGGGGTGAGGGCTGAGGGCAGGAGGAGTCAGCCAGGAAGGAGAAGGAAGGACAAGCACCCAGGCCCAGAGGCGCCACTTGTGTGAGGCCCTGAATGAAGAGAAGTGATCCAGCGGTGAGCCCAATTTCTCACATAGTCAGTTTATTAACAGTTGGATCTGTAGATCTCATTTTTCAGTATCATCATAAGAGCTAAAATTTATTAATTCCCATGTGCCAAGCTTTGCTGATCACCTGTGTGTAATGACTACTAAGTCTCACAACAGCACTGCAAGCTAGGTCCTCCTGTCCTCATTTTACAGATGGGAAAACACGCTCACTGCTTCTTCTCGGGAACGTTCATCTCGCTCCAGACTGCCCCACTGGGGAAATACTCAGCTCACAGCTGTCTGTTACATGCTCAGTGTGTACGGATTAGGCCCATGCACACATGTCTATAGAGAAGCACTAGAGACTTCTGTGATAAACTCACACCGGAAACTTGACTGCCAGCCCTAGTCTATTTGCCTACTTAACTTGAAGAGAAAAAGTACAGTAGGCACTTAGGAGAAATAATTCCTTTATTTGAAGTCACTCTCTGAGCTGGTCCTCTTTAAACTAGCAGAATATAACATCATGGCAATGCCCTTTCCTTCACTGCATTGCAGTATTGTTCATTGTAAGTCTAGACAAGTAGACAAGTAGAAAATCCTTATCCTAGAACCTTAGAAATGTAGGAGTTGACATAAACTTCCAGTTTCCAAGAAAATCATGCATACAATTGAAGAGGACATGGAAACTACACGGAGTAAGGGTGTGGTCAGGGAAAGTGTTAGTCGCTCAGCCGTGTCTGGCTCTTTGCAACCCCATGGACTGTAGCCCACCAGGCTCCTCTGTTTATGGAATTCTCCAGGCAGGAATACTGGAGTGGGTAGCCATTCCCTTCTCCACAGGATCCTCCCGGCCCAGGGATCGAACCTGGGTCTCCTGCACTGAAGGCAGATTCTTTACATATGAGCCACGGTAGGCAAAACCTCCTAAGATTTTTTTGAGTCTGCACCACAGTGCCCCTCTGCTTCTTCAGACAGCCCCTCCTTGTCAGCATCATCGTGAGTTTCCACTCTTCACGCTTGTGGGGGCCTCGTGGGGACCTGGCTCTCTGTAGCTTTCACTGTGCCCTTTGCACAAGGGAAGAATTGTGTCTAACAGCCCCTAATTCTGGCTGCATAAAGCATCTCTACAAAGACTTCCATTTTGTCGTCCCTTTGAGGGGAAAGGGCATGCTTCAGGCTGAGAGAATTGCTGTGAAGCTCCCACACCCAGCTCACTCCTGCTTCCTGCCTTCAACAGCTGAAGGTTTTAAGGTTCTCTTTTTAGCACAGTTCTTTAAAACTTCAAGTGAGACGTGAAGTCACGTTACAGTAAAAAGCCTCCCTATCTTGCCCGGTAGAGCCGGTGGGTAGGTGGGGTCCCATGTGATGCTGAGATGGGGCTGCCTCCGTAAGTTTTCTCAGGTTCCCCTTAAAATGACACTTGGCCATATGGGAGCACTTACTCTCCACGTTTTTGATTTCCAAGTTTTCTATTCATAAAATAATTGGTTCTCAGAACTGCTGACAGGTGAAAATAACAAAAATAAAACTGATTTGAATTTAATTTAATCATCCATTCACTATGATCATTAACAAAAGAGGCAAGGATTAGCCCTGTTCTGGGCTTCGCTGAGATTTTCCCGCAAGTAACAGGCACAGGACTCCTACCTACTTTGCAGGGTTGGTGTGAATCACCAATGAAATAGTTTCTGTAAGGCGGCGGATACGATTTTCTTTCTCCTTCTCACAGTCGTAATAATAATTTCAGAGGATCAAATGCTTGGAAAATGAAAGTTGCTGTTCGGGGTTGACACAGAGGGTCTACAGAGATTTATCCCTCAAAGGGGGGCACATTCTTTTTTGTATAGAATGTTCAGTTCAGTTCAGTTCAGTCACTCAGTCGTGTCTGACTCTTTGCAACCCCATGAATCGCAGCATGCCAGGCCTCCCTGTCTACCACCAGCTCCCGGAGTTTACTCAAACTCATGTCCATCGCGTTGGTGACGCCATCCAGCCATCTCATCCTCTGTCGTCCCCTTCTCCTCCTGCCCCCAATCCCTCCCAGCATCAGGGTCTTTTCCAATGAGTTAACTCGTCACATCAGATGGCCAAAGTACTGGAGTTTCAGCTTCAGCATCAGTTCTTCCAATGAATACCCAGGACTGATCTCCTTTAGAATGGACTGGTTGGATCTCCTTGCAGTCCAAGGGACTCTCAAGAGTCTTCTCCAACACCACAGTTCAAAAGCATCAATTTTTCGGCGCTCAGCTTTCTTCACAGTCCAACTTTCACATCCATACATGACCACTGGAAAAACCATAGCCTTGACCAGACGGACCTTTGTTGGCAAAGTAATGTCTCTGCTTTTTAATATGCTGTCTAGGTTGGTCATAACTTTCCTTCTAAGGCATAAGCGTCTTTTAATTTCATGGCTACAGTCACCATCTGCAGTGATTTGGGAGCCCAAACAAATAAAGTCTGACACTGTTTCCACTGTTTCCCCATCTATTTCCCATGAGGTGATGGGACCAGATGCCATGATCTTAGTTTTCTGAATGTTAAGCTTTAAGCCAACTTAAGTATTGAATGTTAGATTCTTTCAATTCTAAAGTGCTTTATAATTTTCAGAATTTCACATACATGATTTTATGTAATCACATAATAATCCTTTTTCCCCCCTACCCCTTAAAAGAGGGCACTTTCTTATGGTAACAGTAATCCTGGAGGGTCTGAAACACTCCCTCTGCATAACCCTGTAACTTGTCTACAGAGTTGAGACTGCTTTATCATTGAGTACACTAGTTCATGTGTGTGTGTGTGTCTGTCTGTCTGTCTATCATTGCATCCAAGTCCTTCCTTGTGGATGAGGTGCCCTCTGAACCCCACATTGGCCGGCTGGGCCCTTGCTCTGACTGAGGCATTGTAAGAAGTGACGGGACCTAGGTGTCTGCCATAGAAGCTTTATTGGAGTTCTGGTCCATCTGGGGTACAAGACTGAGGTGGGAGGAAGGGTTCCCTGACACCTGGCAGATTACCATTTGTGACAACAGTTCACATCCCCCATCAGCCACAAGGAAGGTGGTCCCTGATATCCTGCCACGGCCTGAACAAACAAGGGGTTCAGCAGCAACAGTAGTAATAATAGAAGCAGCTGACAGTTACTGACCACCTGCTAGATACTATATTTTTCCCATTTGATCCTGATTACAACCCAGTGAGACAGAGACCATGATTATCCCCAGGGTGTCAAAGCCCAGTGATGTGCCCAGTGTCACATAGCAGTGTACGTGTCCACATATACACGGGGAAAGTCATCTTTCCTTCCCTAATAAAACCTCCGTGGAAACGCCACAAGCCCACATTTCCCCTCCACCCACCCAGCACCCACCCAGCACCCACCCACAGGTCTACTTTCTGAGCCCGGTGAGTTGCTTCTGATAGATGTGGATGTGTCCCATTTCCCACAATGGAGAATAAACCCCCCACGCTCAGGGCCCATGAGGACTCCCTAGCTCCCCATCGTGTGGCTCAGGGCGTGTCTCCAGGGTGGTTGGGGCCAGGACAGCAGCTGGCATCTGCTGGGGCAGTGTCACCAGGGAGGGGTCGGGAAGAAGACTGCCGAATGCACACTTCTTTTGTCAGGATTGGTCACCTTGCCCAGGAGACGTTTTTATACAGCGAGTAGAACAAGCCTAGAGATGACACCAGGTTCAAAAACTCTGCCAGGAGCAAGGATGAGAATTGGTAGTGTAATAGAAGAAACCAAAAGTCTGCTCACTGGTGAATCATCCAAAGAGAACAAGCCATCTGGGGCCAGTTAGCATGGGGACAGGCCACCCTCCTGCATTCACAGGCCCTGAAGACTTCATCATGTGGGAACACTTCCTTATTTATCAAACACGTGTGTATTTGTGTGCGACACATACCACATGTATAAAATTATGTGCCAGGCAGGACTGAATCACTCTATTATTAACTCATTTAATCTTCAGAAGCCAGGTGAAGTTGGTACCGTTGTTATCTTTGTTTCACAAATGAGGAAAGTGAGACGCAGGGAGATAATGTGATCAGGATCCCAGAGCTAGTGTCACAAAGCCAGGATGACCACCCAGCCAAGTGGTACAGTTGTGCACTATGATGATGCTGAAATATTAAGAGAATGTGAACTACTTCCAAACAGATATTGTGACAAAGAAACAAGCCATGCATTTGAGAAATAGTTGTATGCAAACTTATTATTTTCTTTATGTTTTAGATATGTTTAGGAATAAGCCTTTTATTTAGACTTATTTAGAAATAATTATTTAGAAAATTTAGAAAATTTTCTAATTTAAAAAATTTAGAAAATTTTATTTTTTTAGGTATTTAGAAAGTTTCATTTTTAAAGGAACTTGTTTCCCCCACAAATTGAAAAATGTAGTGTATATTTAAAAAGAAAGAGGTTGGGACTTCCCTGGTGGTCCAGTGGTTAACATTCTGAGTTCCCTATGCAGGGGGCATGGGTTCGATCCCTAGTTAGGGAAATAAGAGCCTATATACCACACAGTACAGCCAAAATAATGCTAATAATTTAATTAAATGAAAGAGCTCCATCTCTCCCCACTGCTGCTAAGCCCTAGCCCCTAGCCATGGTCAAGCCCCTCCCCACATGTTTGTCCCATCCTTGTCTAGGTCATGGGGAGGCTTGGATGAGAAGCACTTTAGACAGTCAGGACATGGCTCCACTTCTGTTGAAAAGAAGATGTGGCCTACAATCACTTATACAAAATCCTGCAAATAGGATGTTTGCAGAAACCAAACCCCAAATACCACCTATAAGAAAGTTAAAGATGTATGCATGACCTGCCAGAGACTGGATGTTGGGTAAAAGCTTTATGACTTTGGAAAACTTCTGGGCGTCTCTGGGTTTTGTTGTTCTCATCTGAGAAATGGGAGATGGGACGGTACATAAGACCTAGGGCTGTGGTGGCAGAATAAGCCACCACAATGGTACTTGAAAAGTGCTGAACATGATACCCAACATTCACTCACCAAACGAGCATTACATGATGTTAGCTGTTCACACCGCTGTGATCCAGGGGTCAAGGGCTAAGTCCTGTTGAGTCAGTATGATTGTCACTCCAGGAAATCGGAAACAACAAACAGAGACACAGACTGAAAGTAACTGGAGCTCGGTGACATTAATAGCCTCTCTCAGGAGGCAACCTCCATGTCATCCTACATGTATCCCTTCCAACCTCGGTTACTGAGCCTCTTGTTCTTTGGGATACCCTTGTATCTTTCCAATATATTCCTCTTTTTTTTTTTTTCCTTTAAAAAAAAAGAAAGAAAGGAAGTGGTCAAAGATATAAATAGTATGGATACGTGACTTTATACAAAACCCTTATCTGTGACACTGTGAGACAGGCAGGGCAGAGACTTGTTCCCATGCTCTGTGAGGGATTACAGATCACAGACCTGTGTGCTTTGACCAAGACAGTCAGTGACGGGACATGTGGAACTTAAATCCCAGACCTAACTGTGCCTTCATAGAGTATATACCCTGCTGGGGAGACGACGATATATGTTCAAAAGTAACAACTGGATGTAGTTCTTAAGCCTTCAAGTAACCTGTTTTGTCCAAGTTCTGGGCTTGGAGATGCAGCTGTGGAATGCTAGCAGCCCTGGCCCTAGGAGAAAGGGTCTTGTTCACTGTTCATTTTGTTTTCTCCTGTTCATGACAAACTGGTCTCCTGAATGGATCATCCATTTGGTGATTATGTGGTGAAAGGCTGAGTCTTGGCTGTGCCTAGTATAATATAAATTCTTACCAATACAAAGTGAAGAGTGAAAGTGAAAGTCACTCAGTAGTGTCCGGCTCTTTGCGACCATGGACTTATACAGTCCGTGGAATTCTCCAGGCCAGAATACCAGAGTGGGTAGCCTTTCCCTTCCCCAGGGGATCTTCCCAACCCGGGGATCGAATCCGCATTGCAGACAGATTCTTTATCAGCTGAGCCACAAGGGAAGCCCAGAAATACTGGAGTGGGTAGCCTATCCCTTCTCTGGGGGATCTTCCCAACCCAGGAATCAAGAACCGGGGTCTCCTGCATTGCAGGCGGATTCTTTACCAACTGAGCTATCAGGGAAGCCCTACCAATACAAAGCAAAGGCTTATTAGAAGCTTACTAAAACTTCAAAGCAATGAGGTATATACAGTTTACAAGTTGGCCAATGTGTATTTGTGACTTTTGTGTATTTACCTGGTAAATAGTTACCTGGCAGTCACTGAAGAAGCCTGGGTTTCATTGCAGGGAGACATAAACTGAGAAGATGAATTGCAGGTAACTATCTCAAGCTCTGCTTTGAACTTCTCATTCACATCTTATTCTTTTCTTTTCCTCTCAAGGGTCGAGATTACTGTTCGGAAGAAGAAGATATCACATAGCACCAATCCTACCACTCAAACCGGGAGCTACTACTGTGTAAATAGGTTACACCCCAGTTGAAATCTTTGCAAAGGTCGGTTCTCTTCAGCGAACAGCACTATAGCAAAAGAAGATCGTTCCGTATCGTATGCCCCATTAAATTACAGTGTTTCTTAATGAACTTGCAAAGGAATATTGCTAAAAACAAACAAAAACTGTTATCGAACTTTCTTTGTTGCTGCTAGTTAAAACTTGTTGCAACTTTTCACTTCTCTCAGTGTCCAGGTCTGCAGCAAAATTCTGCAATTTCACCTTAAAGATACTGTTGGTTTTACAGATGCTCTCCAACCTATTTTCTAAAAGATGAGGTAGTGGTGAACTCAGATATCCAACTTCTGTTCTAGACTGGTTCTGCTTCTAAGACAAGCACCTCCTTCCCCCCCCTCCTCCCTGCCTCCCCCAGCAGTCCAGAGCCTTGCTTCTCACTGGCATTGTTGCGCTTTGGAGATGGGATGGTTGCTATGGCAAGCCTAGTTTCTCTGCTAAGAAGAAGTAGAGACGCTATTATCAATTCAAAGCATGTCGTGACATGACTCCTGGAAGTGACATAGGAGCGGGCAGCAGGTGGTTTCATTTCCTGGGTCTCTTAATCAAAGATCAAGCTTGCAACATCAGTTTTGCTCAGATGCAGACGGAAGTGTGATCACAATCATTTTGAATCCCTCTTGCCCACTTTTTTTTCTAAGAAAATAAACATTTTACTGTTTTTATGTATCCTTGTCTTCTCCCATTCATCCAGCTCAATGTTTTATGATGATCCTGGGTGCGGAAGCTGAGTCCTCCTAGCAATGGCACCTTGATGGCTCCCTACCATCCCATGTACAACCCGCCATGCGAGCGCAGTGCTGGCAGTGGCCAGAGGTGACAAGGGGACACCCCACGGCTTGTTAGGAGGGCCCGAAACCACCCCGTTACCTTTCACTTTGTCAGCAGATAGACCACCCTACTTCCTAATCCTCTCCCTTCGAGATGTCACGTGGGCCTTGCCACTGCTATTCTCTTGTTGGCAGCGCTGGATGGTGCAGTGAAAAGCCTTTGCCGCCTGGAAAACGTAGTATCCCATTGACACTGGTGATGATTTTCAGAGATGCGAAAGCCAAAGCCCCGGGCCGTAGTGGGGAATGTAAACTGTGGGTTTGGTAGAGTTTATTTTTCCATATTCTATGAAGAGAATGATCTCTTCTCAAAGACAGAAGTAATATTTTTAACACATGTTGTCACAAGTAAATAGCAATCAAAAGGAGAAAATAACTTTTGTATTTTTTTAACATGTCCGATAGCTTTGACGAGAGTTCTCTTTGTTACTTTTGGGGGAGGGCACCCTGTTCAATGCCACGCCAGCAGTCCAGGTTTGGATTTGTTCCACCCACCCACACACACACACACACACACACACACACACACAAATAAAACACAGGAAAAGCACTGTATGTTTCTCTTTGTGGGGTTATGGACACAGAGGCCTCACTATCAGCCACTGTACTGCCCTCCGAAGCTGGGTAGTTAATACATTCTGGGTGGTCAAGAGATTACCTGCCACCTACTAGACTAGGAAGCTTAGTGTCATCTCGCTGCAGAGATGAGCCTTGACTTGAAAATCCATCCATATAGCTGATGGCACCACTAATGTGTCCAGGGAGAAATTCCTGGTCTCCTTTTGGACCCAGCAGCACACACCAAGCATGAGGGGAAGGAAACTCAGTCAGGCACTAGAGAAAACGGACTGAAACGTTAGCAACAAAAGCCCTTCCTTCTTTCCGCCGGCAGCGGCAGCTATTTTGGGGAGCAGCTGTGGTTGTTACATAAATAGAGACACAGCCAAAATTTCAGGCTTTTTATCCTGCTTCAAGCAGAAAAAAATGCAGGGAGAGTTCAAGTCGCCTAGGGTTTTGCATCCCCTCCCTTTGTATGGTTTTTTTGGCCAAGTGACTAAAATAGTTTTCCTCAACTGTAAACGAACTGCTGAGCCCCACCTCAAACTTGTGCACCGGAGACTTGTTCGCTATTCCGAGAATGACCTTTTCCCGAGATCCCTTGCTCTTATCAAGCAAGAATGAAGCAGACACTGAACGCCTTCCATTTGGTGTCTCGGATAGCGTCTTCCCAGAAAACCACCACCTTCAACCGAGATAAAACATGCTCACATCATTTTTCTTATGGTCACGTTTAACATTTTGACATGATACACACATACACAGAACCACGTGTCCCTTGGAATCTGATTTTTGAGGGTTTCAAGTGTCGTTTCCGTGAACCAGTGGTTTCTCACCTGGGTTCTGTCCTCCAGGTTTAACACTGGCTCCCTCGCTGATGTGCAAAAGTGATTTCACCTGCAGACACGCGTGGTACACTTAGATCTGAGAAACGGGGCAGCTGAGCCGGTTGGCATGAAATGCTTGATTATGTTAGCAACACTCAAAACTGTCTGTTTTCCATTTGTCGGCTTTAATCATAAAATTGTCAAGTGATCTGTGTTTGTATTTGATTTTTTTATGCCTTCTGAAAAGGTCTAACGCAAAAACCTGTTGCCTTTCTTCCCCCCGCCCCCCACACCCCCCTGTGTATCTGAACCTGTTAAACACATTGTCTCAGATACAATGAAAGAATAATCTGAAAGCTAGTGCTTCTGCTGGCTGTTATCTCCGAGGCCTCTGGGAGGGAGGGAGGGAAGGGGCCTGGCGGAGGGAGGTAGAAAAAGGATGAGAGATGGACCCAGGAGCATTTAGGACACAGCAGGTCGAGGGAATGGCGTGGGCCGGGTGCGATGCAGGATCCAGCTGTTCAGCGGCCAGTGGGCAGGGCGGACTGTCGGCAAGATTTACTGCGGGATCACTCACGCCCTCTGTGCTCTGAGTTGTCCAATTGTAAAAGTTCAGGAGTCTGTGCGTAGCTTTCTTTTGGTTGGCGGAGATTCGGGATCACGAAGTACTGCTGTCATAATTGAATGCGTGTTTGTTACTGGCTGAGGAGCTTAAAAAGAGGCTTTTAAACCTCAGTGTTGCCTCCGAGCCCCCGGCTGGAGCGCAGGGCGGTGTTATTTAGGGACAAAGAAGGTACAAAGTCTGGGGACAGAAAACTAGGTCAGCCCTCAGACACACCAGCGGCCGCCCCCGCCCCCGCCCCCCCCACCCCGGCCTGCTGGGAGACAGGCCTCTCTCTCCGCATCTGCAGCGCCCAGGGTCTGAGGTCGGGCTCTGATGCCCAGACTGAGGAGCAACCTCGGTTCTTTAGCCTCTGTGCGTGCTAGCCTCCTCCACCTCCGTGTCGGGGGCTCCCGCATGCTCATAAGCCGCAGCCCCCAGGAGCGGGCCCAGGGATGATGGCGCCCCCTCTCGGTCCCAGTTTGACTTACAACTTTGTCCTCCCAGTTTCATTGAGACTGGTCTCTTAGGGCCAGCTTCTCCCCTAAGCCTGCTAAGAGCAGAAATTATACCTCTTATGCAGTTTACCTCAGTAGCCTATGAGGCCCCTTGGCATATTGATGACAAGCCCTGCTTAGACATCGGCAAGAATTTAAAAGAGCATTTCCATGTCTACTGATTTTAGAAAAGAAACTCAGTTAAATATGTCAGTTTGATGGGAAGAAAAGTTATCAAGTTCTTAATCTAGGAAAATACCAACTCTGATTCTTGGACTCTGGCACTCGCGTATTTTTTATGACAGGCAAAACAATCGGCTCTCTCCCTCCTCCCAACTCCATCATTTAAAAAAAAAAACACCAAATATCAGATTACACTGTATAATTTTACATAAAATCTGCTTTCCCCTGGAAGATGTGCTCAGAGCTTTATTTCTTTGTACCTCTCAGAAATTAAACTTTTTGCTAAGTTGCTTCAAACCCTAGTAGAAGAATAAGACCTGGTCAGGGAGAGGGGAGATATATTTAAAGACATAATGAAAAGGTGGCTCGAAGCTGGAAGGTGGCTTCTTGGTGACACAGGTGGATTACTGGACACCCCTCCCTGCCCCGCTGTCCACCCCAGGTGCTTGTGTGAAGCCGGTGAGGCAGTCAGCTTCCACACAGCCCAGGTCCCTGCCATCGACCTTTGGAATTTCATGGATAAGTTCTATGAATTGCCTTTGCCAATGAATGGACATGTTTTTCCAAGGGGAGAAAATGCCCTTGACTTCAGTCACTTTTTTGTTTGTCTCTGGAAGAGAGTGAAATGCCATGGAAGAATATGAGGTTTGTGGGTAATTAGATTTACTTTTGTGAGAAACCTTAGGATGGGCTCACTACTTATGCCATGCTTTTCAGAAGACTCTTGTACCTTACCTGGGATCTAATCTAATCTTAGGGAAAGAGGAAAAGGAACTAACATTTATTATTTAAACTCATTCTGTGCCAGATACTGTGCTAGGCATTTTTATAACTGTCTTGTCACAATAATCCTGGGAAGTGAATCAGTTACCCCCATGTTCTGAGTAGTGTATCTTAAGTGTAGAATGCATCCATCCAACATAAATGCCCATGTTGAAAGAAGGAAAGATGTCATTCAAGTGCTTTTCCAAAAATTTTATTATTATTATGCCCTTCGCAACGTAACACTGTGAAAACAACCCTTTGGGGGCATCTCCCTCTTCCAGAGTCTCTCCTGGGCTCATCACCAGCATGGTTTCCCCTGGGGGAGTGTTTTCTCGGCCTTCCCATACCTGATGAGCGACAACAAACAGGAGAGGCTAGCAGGGTGTTGGTGCCTGGAAGGAAAAGGCTTTGGGGTTTTAGACACATCTCTCTCTCCTTGGAATACTTTCAGCATCTGGAAAAGAAGGCTGTTGTCTACAGTTAGGCATCCGATGTGGCCAGAACAGACTTTTGAGTGCCCTGATTTCTTTCCTGGGTCCCAAGTCTTGTTTCATCCCAGAATGCGTCCTTTGAAGAAAGTAAAAAGCCTTAACCTTTTGAGAAGTTTAAGAGAACCTGATCTCCAAAGGTGGAGGAAGAGCAATGCCTAGACCATTAACTTGAAATTCTTTCTTGTGGGCTAGGGTTTGACGTCTCTTTTTGATCTTTGGACTAGGAGCTCTGTGTTTCCCAGGCTAGTGTAAGCATTGAAACTAGATGTGAATCTCTTTCAAGACCTTAAATGTTTTAGATGGTCATGTAGTGACTTGGATAGGCATTTAAATAATTTGTTCCAAGGTCAGGAGAGTCTGAGAATTCCCCAGAGTTCCTCTCCTTACTTCGAAAGGCACAACAGCCTCTGAAGAAGATGATTCATGTCTCCATAGCAACTGTTAAAGGTGCTGCCTAGAGGGGACCTGTCTCCACCCTCACTTTCTTAGCTTGAAAGAATCAAAAGAGTTTCCTTGTGTCAGGGGGGTGCTATGTCCTGTTTTCTCATGAAAACTGTCCCCAAGATTCCTGCCTCTTTCTAACATGGTAGCTGTCAAAATCCTTTAAGATGGTGTCGGAACTGACTCTTATCTCTTGGAAGCCAGAGAAAAATCGCTTTAATTAATCAAGACTCACCCCTAAACCAAAGGCCCTATTCTAATACTGTCTTCCCTCTCTTCTCTGAATGCTCCCTTCTTTCCTTTTCAGGGGTTATTTTTAGCCCAAGGCTTTGCATCTGATTGAGTAAGACTTAGAGGCAGTAAACATGAACGCCACAAACTCGAACTCGGCCAAAACTGCCTTAGGGCCCCTTGGGTTGAAAAATAGCTCTAGAACGTTGGAGGCCACTGGGCTGGGACCCAGAAGTGATTGAACAGCCCCTGGTTTCTGCCTTTTCAGTCCAGATCTTCAGACACCCTTCTCCCTTGACAGTCAAATGAGCAAGGGAAGTTTTGATTGCAAGCCAGCTTTTTCATTCAGAGCGAGACGCAAATTCATTTTTGAATTTTTGTATCGATTTTCCTGGAGCAGAATCAGGCGGCTGCTTTATTAGGACTCTAAATTTGGATCAATTTCCTAACACACTCATATACATGCCACAGAAAGATACATGGAGAAAAAATACATACTTTATCATTTAAGTACTTCAAGAAGAGCTGCATTTGGCTTTGCATAATCTCTAAGATAACGTCTAAGAAATCATGAGTATAATTATAATAATACCAAACTAGGAGAAGCTAGTGATCACACTCTCCAAAGTCTGAGTGAGACCTGAATAGGAGGATGGAAGTCTGCTGGTCGTCTGGCCTTGCGCCTGCTCTGTGCCCGGATGCCTGCCATTAGCATCTTGCACTCACGTGGGCTCCCCCACCTGGACTCTGTGGTTAGCAGTCTTTCTAACTTTGGGCAATACAGCACACGGGCCAGGCCCAGGCGAATCCCCCAGCGCGTCTCACACTCTCCCACTCAGCCAGCGTGGCCCCAACTGCAGCGTTTCACCAGCTCTACTGGGACTCGACAGCATGGGGAGTGGGGTTGGGCCCCTCCATCCAGGTTGGCCCAGATGTAGCATTTTTGGCATTGCCTTCCCTGGTGAGTTTCCCTGGTGGCTCAACTGGTAAAGAATCCTCCTGTGATGTGGGAGACCTGGGTTCGATCCCTGGATTGGGAAGATCCCCTGGAGAAGGGAAAGGCTGCCCACTCCAGTATTCTGGCCTAGAGAATTCCATGGACTGTATAGTCCGTGGGGTCGCAAAGAGTCGGACATGACTGAGCGACTTTCATTCACTCACTCCCCAGTGTCGAGTTATTTAACAGATCATTTGGAGCATCTCATTATTAGCTCCAGGCACTGAGCTAATCGCCAGCAGTACACAGATGACCCAAACCCAGCTCCCGCCCGCGAGGAGCCCATCATTAGCGGGGAAGACAGTGTGGGAGGCAGTGCTGCAGGAAATTCCTACGGGGTGCCGAGGGAGCATCTCAGGGGGCATCCGCCCAGCTTTGCGAACCGGGGGCATCCCAAAAGAAGGGACTGCAAAGCCTGAGTGTGTTTGAGGCCTGAGGGAAAGCCCCGCAGAGGGCCTTCAGGCTGAGGGGACAGCAGGGGACACAGGCGAAAGACTGGCCAGCGTGGGTGGCCAGGGCCGCAGGCACAGAAGCAGCTGGAGTGGGAGCTGAGGAAGGAGAAGAGACTCAGGCAAGGCAGCCAGGAACCCCGTCCCGGGGGCATAAGGCAGCTGTGGGTGGTGCTTGGCTCTCTGAAGCCCACTTCTGAGGCCACCAGAGAGGTAAGTGTGGTCCCCGTCGGGACCAGGAGTCCCGTCCTCAGCATGGAAGGACACAGATGCTTCCTGAGACGATTTATTCCCGTGTATCCTCCATCCCTGCCCCAGCTCCTGATCCTCTCCCCCAGAGCTGTTTGCTCTCAAGGGCTTTACCCCGGGCTGGATTTAGAGACATACAGGGGACAGCTCTAGGTCATCCTGACCTGTCTTGTAGAGCCACCCAGACTAAAAATACCTCCTGGGAACTGGCTGGCCTAGAGCTCAGGATGAGGGTACACCCAAAGATAAATACGTGGGAAGCCGCCAAGGATTTCCCTACCCTGGGTATGAGGCCTTCATTCATTCTACCCGCAGGCAGCCTCCCTGGGACAGCCTTTGCCTGGGTTGGGTCCCACCTGGTGGCCGAGCCTCCACTGTGTCTGTGGTATGCACCTGTGTCCTGCCAAAGAAAGGGAAATTCAAACAAAACACAAGCGCACAGATGAACTGTATGCACGTGGAAAATACCTGCCAGCCCGAACAGTGGCCGTGAGCCTTGTGGGGGCAGGAAGGCCCCCCCGGGGGCTCGGAGACGGCAGGATCTTTCTGTGCAGACAACTCCAGGTGCCTTTTAGGCTTTCCAAAGAACCTCTTCAGAGCTCAGAGCATTGGATTTCTCTTCCCCTTGCCCCCCAGACAAATTGTTGGAAGAAGAAAAAGAATTAGATGCGTCCAAACACTAGCTATGGGAGAACATGGTTTCTAGAAACTCAAGAAAAGGCCACAGCAGGTAGCATCATTTCCTTGAGAAGCTGAAGGCGTTGGGGGCTGAAGGCAGGTTTCCTAGCTAAGTGGCTCAGGTCTTCTACCCGGGGATCCCCAAGAGCTCCGAGGGCTGCTTGGGACTCACCTTCTTGGCACAAACCCCACAGCTGCTGTCCTGGCTTCAGGCTGGCATGTTCACCAGCCTTCTGGACGCTCAGAAAGACTGTAGCTCACACACCTACTCTTTTCCCAGATATTCCTCTGGCTCCTTGCAGAGGAATTTTCTAATTCTGTGTCTTGTGGTTCCCACGCGAATTTCACAGCCGCCTAGGCGTTTTGATGAGAATTCAGCCTGTGGTCATCACGATGCTGGAAACTGACAGAGCGTTTGGCCTCAAATACACCTGCTTTAAAGTGAAGGCTTAGAAGGTCCCCTGAGTGGGGGTGTGGTCATGGAATCTGGCCAGGTCTGCCTTCGGTCATCCTCTCCCCATTGTCTGCCCTGGTCCAGTTCCCTCTCCATCACCAGGCAGAGATCAAAAGGCTTCCTTGCCAGGGTCGAAGGCTGTGTCTGTGCTCTTCCCAGGGGCATGTGTGTTTTCTTGAGGATAAGGCCTTAACATTTAAGGAAAATAGAGCAGCGGGACCAGGAGACCTCAGCTCTTATTCAGGTCTGGGAGATAATCTTGAGGCTTTGCTTTTGTGGGCACCTGCAAAAGCTTCTCAGAGGGGCATGAGCGCCCAGCAGGGCAGCCTCCCCAGGCTCCCCGTGCACATGGATTCTGTAAAGCAGTGGGTGCCCATCTCTTTGGACCACACATGCCTATCAGCAAAAACCTTGCAAGATGCACCCCCCCGTATGTTTATTAATTTATTTAAAGTATATATTCATATACTCCTCTACTAATATATTAGGCACATTTTTTTTAAGTACACAGCATAGACATTTTTAAAGAATAAGATAAAAAATATTATAGACAAGAGGTTCTAGTATTTTCCCTCTGAACCCCTGAGGGTTTGGGTGCCCCCTCGCAGGTGCACAGCCACTTTGGACACCACTATTTTAAGAGCAAATCAGCACACCTTGATGGCACGCTTTCCCAAACCCTGTGCTGGCACTCACAGACCTGCAGAATAGGAAGGTCTTAAAGCAAACCCCCCCAGGAGCTTCTAGTCTGGGAGATAGGGCAAGCAAGCTCTCAAACCACAGAAGCTTCGAGAGTTCAAAATCCCATCCAATAGGAGAACTGTTCCTAGACAGTAGTGGCTGTAGGTGCTAAGAGAAGATCAGATACACTGTACAGAGCAGTGGGGTTGCTCATCTTCCCTCTCTGGGTCTCCAGAAAAGGACATTTGGCAATATCCCCAACTCGCTCGACTGACATTCTTTGACCCCTCCAAGTGCTTCAGCAGTACTATGATTCCCCACAGTACCAGTGGGTCCACGTCGCTTGAATATTATTTTTGATTTGACCACCCAGATGTGATGATGCTTCTGTTTCATTTGAAAAGGGTCTTAGAAAGTGTACAGGTCTAATTATATATACATATTTATACATGTGTATTTTTGTTTATTGTTACATTTTGACATTGGACTTTCTATTAAATAATTTTTAACAGTTGACCTGGCTCGGTTCTTTTCTGTGCCTTTCTGTTTTCCTGGGTCTCAGGAACGAGGCTGTGGTCTACAAAAGATCTTGGGGTCTTCCTGTCTCTCCATTCTTTTGTCCTCTTCCCGATTGTACGTACAGACGTTCAGGTCCTTCTGTGTTTACAGGGAATGTGCCATACCAAGCACCCACTTGGAAGGCCCCCAACCTTGTTTCCATCGCTTTCAGCTTTCAGGGACAGTCAGCCTCTACAAATTCAGAGCCTCGCTGTCCCCTCTGCAAATTCAGAACGTCATAGATTTGATGAAGCTGAAGAAATGAACAGTGATAAAAAATGATGTCATGAGCCTTTCAAATCTCTTGTGCGTTCCTCCCCCTCCACCACACACACACACACACACACACACACACTCCTAGATGTGAGACCTTGGACAAGTTACTTAACCTTCCTGAACCTGCTTACCTTACACTTTTCTCATAGGTTTGATCTGAGGAGATCCCATAGTAAATGCTTGGTAAACAACCACTCACTTTCCGAAGATACTCATTCAGCTGACATCTGCTATTTACATGATGGATGCTAGGCTCTGGGGTCTCCCAAGAAGAGGGACAGGGGTGGGAAGATTTAAGGAACAGTATGAAAATGAGGTAGGTACCTCATGAGGTGTGAGTCTCTCTCATGCCCCACTCTCAAACTCCATGACTATCTAGCACATTCTGGAGGCCGAAAACAATTGACTCTCCCACACGCTCACCTTCCAGGATCTACCAGAGAGAAGTGCATATGTACACACAATCTCAGAGTGTGAAGCCACAGCAAATTTTCTTGGCTCTGTCCTCCCTGTGGCATCAGCCTGTTCACCCCTGACAAGCATTGATCTGGTCAGCCAGCCCCGCAAGCCTCTCTCCACGCTTCTCCCTGGCTCTAGAAAACATTTTCTTCATGATTTCCTGATGGTTTGGTGGTGAGAATAAGGGTGGGAATGGTGAAGGGAGAGGGAGCGGGGGTCTGCCAGCCAAGGGGAAGGAGTTGATAACCATACCAGACTTTCTCCTGACAGCAAGTGGGGCTGGAAGCTCAGATTCACTGCTGAGTTTTATGCGCTATCAGACACCACCAAAGCCCAAGTTTCTGCCCAGAGTAAGCCTGGGACTCAAGCTTGCTTGTTCTTTCAAAAACAATCAGCCTGTCTCTCCCATCTCAGCCGTCTCATCCTCTGTCACCCCCTTTCTCCTCCTGCCCTCAGTCTTTCCCAGCATCAAGGTCTTTTCCAAGCTTGAGGGGCTTCCTAACCTCATCCCAGTCCCCACTGCACCCCATACACATACACCTGCTGGTTCCTGGTACCCCCGATAGGGAACTTTGGGAGCTTCCCATAAGCTCGAGCCACAGAGGCATCAAGCTGCAGAGAAGATGCTGGACCACCCCTCGTGTCTGCTCCCCCAAGCTCTTGTAGGTGACGTCAGGATCCAGCCCACCCATCACAGCGGGATTGAAGCCTGTGCGTGGTTTGCCTAGAGTTCTCCTACTTGGAAGCAGGAGTGGTGGGAAGTGCCACGTGAGTGGTGGAGGGAAGAGGAAGACTGATTTGATAGCATCTCAGAGCTCAGCAAATTGGAGGGAAATGAGGCCACGGGTCCCAGCTGTGAGCACTGCGCACTCAGCCTGGCCTGGGGATGGCCCTAGGGAATAAAGTTTCTCCTCATGTTGTGGTCTCCCAGCCACAGTCACCTGCCACTGCCCACTCACCCTTCCCATCCCGAAAGCTCAAAGTCAACTGGTGGGGAGCATGAAGCTTTAACTTTCTAGATTCATATCATGTCACCCACTGTTGGACAGAACCCAGCTTCCATCAGCCACTGCTCTTAGCCCAGGCTTCACCCTATACTTCCCAGGTGGCCCTAGTGGTCAAGAACCCACCTGCCAATACAGGAGACATAAGAGACATGGGTTCGACCCCTGGGTCAGGAAGATCCCCTGGAGGAGGACACAACAACCCCCACCAGTATTCTTGCCTGGAGAATCCCATGGACGGAGGAGCCTGGAGGGCCACAGTCCACAGGGTCACAAAGAGTCGGACACGGCTGAAGGGTCTGAGCATGCATGCACGCACAACCTGTACTACTCTGCCGTGTTTATTTTCCTTCTCCAGCTCCTGATTGCCCTCAGGAAGATGCTCCCTTTTCTTCTTATTACAGAAAATTGCACTTCCTTTGAGGTCCAGTTAAAACTGACCACGTGTATGAGATCTCATCTTAAGACCCAAGATATGCCAAGCTTTCCTGCCAAAGAACATCCCTTTCAGCAGGGGCCAGGTAGGGGGCAGAAGCCCTGAGAGGCTTGAGGCACAGAGTCCGGTGTCAAGTCTAGGTCTCCAAGTGCAAGGTGGAGGCCAGCAACCAGGTCAAGTTCAGAGTCTAAGGGCCAAGTTGCCGGTACTGAAGAAGACAGAGCCCACGGCAGAGCCCTATGCAGGCTGCTCGCAGGTCTGAAAGCTGTGATGGTCATGGAGGCAGCATTTAAGGAGAGAGCGAAGCACCTATGTACAAGGAGAGGCGTGAAACAAATAAGCGACAAGAACACAGTGTGCAGCATGGGGAATTATGCCCATTATCTTGTGATAACCTACAATAGAGTATAATCTGCAAAACTACGGAATCACTATGCTGTACACCTGAAACTAATATAATATTGTGAATCAACTATACTTCAAAAGGAAGAGAAGGAAGGAAGGTAGGGAAGAAGAAAGAAAGAAACGGATGTGTGCCAAAATACACATTACAAACAAGGTTGTAGCATTATTTCTAACCAGGAAAAATGGAATGCACTCTTAAAGCCCATCAAAAAGAGAATGGATGAATAAATAGGTTCCTTAATCCTGTGTCAGCATGGATAAACCTCAAAAACAGGGAAGTGAGTGAAAAACATGCAGAGGATGCAATATGATGCCATTTATATAAAGTTTGAAAGCTGGTAATACCATATCATATATTGTGGGTGGATGCCCATGTATGTAGTAATATGCATAGGAAAACATACTTGGGAAAGACAAATACCAAATTCAAGAAAGGAGGGAAGGGGACTTCCCTGGTGGTACAGTGGCTGAGACTTTGCACTCCCAATGCAGGGCACCCCAGTTTCAGTTCTGGTCAGGGAACGAGATTCCACATGCTGTAACTAAGAATTTGCATGCTGCAACTAAGATCCTGCACAGCCAAATAAATAAAACTAAATATTAAGAGTGAATGTTTAACAATGATTAGGCATACATAAAATGGAAATTATAGAAGCTCATTCTTAAAATAAATAAGGAGGGGTGAAGAGGAAATGGCACAGGGGTGAGTTAACAATGTTTCAGTGTTTAAAAAAATTAACTGGAGCAGGGACATCCCTGGCAGTCCGGTGGTTAAGACTCACACTTTCAATGCAGGGGGGAACACGGTTCAATTTCTGGTCAGGGAACTAAGATCCCACACCGCCTCTGCAGAGCGACTAAGCCTGTGCCCCACAACTAGAGCCTGTGTGCTGCAAACAAGATCTGACACATAGTAAAAAAAAAAATTTTTTTTAAGTAACTGGAGCAAATATGAGAAACATGGTACCTGTGAATTTGGAAAATATCCCCTCTACTCTTTTTTTGTGTATCCAAAAAGAGACCTCGTGCCAGGGACCAGCTGCCGCTGATTTAGGCTCAGGGGCTGCTGTCAGCCACAGCTGAGACACCAAAGCTCTGACAGGGAATGGACATCACTGCTCTGGGAGCTCTGGGAGCTTTGGAAATCTGTGCTTCATCTCATATGTTGAGGCCCTCTTTAGCTTTCCCACGCAGAAGACAGGTACTCTGAAGTCCCACAGCCCTTAGCAGTGAGCTGCACATAGAACTAGACTCAGCAAACTTTTTTTTTGCATTTAGTGAATGTTGTGTTAATATCTGCTGTTACAGCAAAATGATTCAGTTATATGTATATGCATTCTTTTTCATATTCTTTTCCATTAGGGCTTATCACAGGATATTGAATTTAGTTCCCTGTTATATACAGTAGGACTTTGTTGTTTATCCATCCTGTATGTAATAATTTGCAACTGCTAACCCCAAATGCCCAATCCTTCCCTCCTCCACCCCCCACCCCTTGACAAACACAAGTGTATTCTCTAAGTCTGTGAGTCTGATTCTCTTGCATAGATAGGCTCATTTGTGTGGTCTTTTAGATTCCACATGTAAGCAATATCACATGGTATTTCAGCAAATGTTTTGTGATCTGACGTCGCTCATTTTTGCTGTGAGTGAAACTCATACAATCACCTCATGTGTGTTCCCATTTGGCAAAACACACCCTGTCCACATGCAACTCCCTGCAGGCTGCTCAACCCACTTGGGGGCTCACACGCGGCCCCTCAGGCCTGCCCGCGACTACTTCCCACGAGGCTCAGAAACGTGACCTCCTGTATAGAAAGCAGTGAGGAAGGGGCTTGGCAGATGTGGAGTGATGCTGGAGAATGAGAGAGAATTCCTCATGCTAGAGCAGGAACTTCCTAAGACTTTGTGAACTGCTCAATGCTGTTTCAAACATCAGAGTTGAAATGCCTGCCAGGAGCTCTCCTTCCAGAACATTTTTTTTTTTTAATTGGAGCACAATTGCTTCAAAATATTGTGTTTGTTTCTGCTACGCAATGAAGTGAATCAGCCTATGTAGAAACATATCCCCTCCTTCTTGAGCTTCCCTCCCACCACCTCTAGGTCAACTCAGAGCCCTGAGCTGGGCTCCCTGTGCTATATAGTAGCTTCCCACTAGCCCCATTCTACACACAGCAGTGTATAAACACACCAATGCCAAGAGTTCTATGGCTCAAACTAATGGTGTTCATAGTGAATAAATGCTAGGGGTGAGTAGGGCTTGAGAATCACACACATACACACACACAACAAAAGAGAAGGTGTCACTTGGGCAAAGCTCGTTGATTCATCCTAAGGCAAGCTTTCATTAACAGTCTACTCTGGGGGAATGGTTCTCAACCATGGCTGCAGGTTAGGCCACCTGGGGAGGTTTTCAGACCACAACCAATGTCCAGACCTCAGGTCACTCAAGTCAGGATCTCTGGGAGCAGGGCTGGGTATTTTTAGGTATCTCCCCAGGCCACTGTGAGGCGCAGGGAGGGTCCCCAGGCCACTTGTATACCCAGTATACCACTGAGATGGTCACCAGCAAACAAAGATGGACAAAATGAACCTTGCCCCCAGGGAGCTATGGAATTGTAGTGTGTGCTGGTCCATCCACACACTCCAAGGGGCTGTGAGAGCCTGGAAAAGGAAGCACCCAACTCTGCTACCTATCATGATGATGCGAATGAACCTGGAAAGGTGAGGAATGAGGAGAACTCTGGGGGACACACAAAGGCAAGTCCCTCTTGGTGGTGGACAAGAGAATGAATCGACCCCCAGAAGATGAAGAGCTCAGGCTAGGGAAAGGCCTCAAGGGTTCATCGGGTGTCCAGGCAGGATTTTGCTTAAGCCATTCTGAAGGAAGAGAATTTCGTGAACTCCCCCATGCTGGACGGGAGACTTACCCCTCATCACTGACCCCAGGTTATCGCTGACCTCAAGCTGCAGCCTAAGCCTGCTCCTGCCAGCAGTGTTCCTCACCCCACTGCTCCTCAGCTCTCAGGACGCCCCTGGCTCTGGGAGATGTGTTCAGGCTAATACACAGAATCTCGGGAAGAAGGCCCTTCCCCTCAAATTGACAGGGAAGGCAGCTCCCACCCCCAGGAGAGCCGGGTCCCCTTTGCAAGGGGGCTGGGAGCAGTGGCTGCCCATCTTCTCTGCAGCACCTCTCAAGTGAACACTCAGAACAGGACCTTGTGTGGGGCAGAGCCGAAGTGTGGGGTGGGGGTTAAAATGGTTATAATTGGGGCTGCCATGCTTGAAATCCTGGAGAGTTTGGGAATTGTCAGCTGGGATGTTACCCGAGACATAAGCATCCCCCAACGTGGGGCAGCCAGGCTCACGGCTGGAATTTCAAGCACTTGCTCCAATTGTTCCCGGAGTTGTGGTCATTGGTATGCTCGGCACTTGGTTGTTGACCTGACACTGGGTTCTCATGGTTTGCTCTCCTATCTGGGACTGAGAGCCTTGAATACAACCAACACAGACAGGATCCTATAAAAAGCAGTTGTAAAGACTGGTCTGCCACCTCCCTGCTTCCCAGGGCCCCAGCTGTGGGGTGAGCCTGGGGCTGCCTGGTTTCCCCACAGCCCTTTTGTGTTGGCTGAAGCCTCCCCTGAACACTTCTCATCAGCTACAAACCAAGGCTGGGGCCCACAGGGATATGAGTCTCCCATGATCAGACTGGAATACAAATGGAGTTGCCAATTTAAAGATCAGGTTAGATGGCGTGGGATGAGCGGGCCACGCAGAGCAGAAACTCCCTTCCGAAGCTCCGTCATTCTACATGTGAAAATTCAAGTCACTAACAAGGCTCTGTCTGTTTTCAGCTCCCACCCCTTCCCAGGCCCTTGCCTGAAAAAGGAGAAAGGGAAGCTTTAAATCGTCACCCTAAATCCTCTTTTATCCTTGACATAATCTTCAAGATTTGTGCTCCTAGGGATTCAGTGGAATTCTGCTGCCCCGGGGCCCCCTCTGACTGCTGCCAGGGGCCACAAACATCTCATTCCCACCCCTCCTCGCCCACACAAAATTGGAAGGAAAAAGCTTGAGGATTTTCCGAACTCTAATTACACAGGGTCACCGCTATTAAGTAGGAAGATTCAGGTAAAGTGGAATCTCTTCACTCTCTGAAACTTGGCCGTGGTCAGAGCTGATTCCCACCCTCAGGTCCCAGGTGAAATGGGCTTCTCAGCAGAAGCCGAGTCTACCAAACACTGACAGAGTCCACATCCCTGGGCGGCAGTGTGACATCAAGGCCATCAACTGGCCCCCAACTGATCCATCCTCATAACAGTCACTGCCACATACCGAACAGAGACTAAACGTTTTCCCACATACTCCTTCAGATAATCCCTAGGAAGCTTTATAGTTGGGGAAACTGAGCCGCAGAGAGATTGAGTAACTTGCCCCAGGTCACACTGCATACATGGTAGAACCAGGATCAGGTCATCTGACCCAGAGGCCTAGCTTGGAACCACTCAGCCTTACTGCCACTCACACATGTGCCTTGGGTCAGCACGCCACATCGTCTCTGCTTGATCACATTCTTTGCCTGGGCCACCACCGAGCCACCTTCTCCAGCTTCCCTCCAGTATTCTCATCCTTCCTTCCTTCTCACCTTCCCTTCCTCCAGTTGAAACAGCTCCCCTAAATGTGTCCCTCCTCAACCAAATCCACCAAGTACTCCTCATAGTGAACATAGACCGCTGTGAGCACGTGGAAGAAACCCCAGGCAGCCCTTCCTGCACTGCACTTACCCCTGGGGGTTCCTTACTTTTCTTCTCTCCTTCCTCCTTTCTTCTCTCCCCCTCCCTCTCTCTCCCTGTCTCCCTCTCCCCCTCTCTGCCTTCCCAAGGTTTCCGCTTACCTTCCCAGCTTTTCTGCATGCCAGGTAGATGATCTGGAGTCAGCAGATCATTCAAAGGAGGTTGCAGAAGTTCCATAATCTTCCCTCAGAATTCAGAAAGCTCAGAAAGCTCAGCATTCTCAGGGCCCTACCAGCAGAGGGGGGCCCACAGCTCTCAGCAGACGACTGCCTTTTGTCAAAGGCACTTTACAAAGGACTTGTTACTGATGTGTTGTCACTGAATTTGTTTACCATTGTTACTTGACATACTGGGCTACGACCCAGCGAAGGGGGCCATCCCATCTACCCACACAGCCACCTCCACGGGGCACCTCAGGAGTATTCAATCCTTGCTGCTGATTGGCTGAGCCAGGCAGCTGCTGAGTGCGCGTGAAAGCTAGTAGCGAATCAGCACTCCCCATAGCTTTTTTGAAAGATTCACATGTGTTTAACATGTATAAAGCCAAAGAAAAACAGTCCTGAATTCTATAGCAGTATTCTGTACAATTCATCTGGCCATAGAACCTACAACTCAACATGTTCAAAAATAATGTATATAGCAAACCCCACTTATAAGGATGACATAGCTGTCTTTTTAGCTGCCAGGTTTGGGGATTGGGGGAATGTCACGTACACACACACAACCAGCATAATTGGAGCTAACCCATGGGGCCCAAGGTGCAGGTGGGGGCGAGGAGGGGCACGAATTCCAGGGGAGGAGCTGTGAGGCGGTCCTGAGGTGGTTAGAGGCCAAGCCAGGGCTCAGCAGCTTGTCCACCACGGAAGGACATGGTGGAGCTGACCGGTCAGACCCTTGGAGCAGCTGCACTCCTCCAGGAGGTTCTGGCAGTTCTTGGGAAACCCAGCTTCTAGCTGTAGTGACAGCTGCCACGCTGGACACAGGATGAGTTTGCTACGGTCCTGGGAGATGCCAATTTGCACCCAGCCATTACTGAGTGCAGGATGATGGTGCTGCGTGTGCAAAATCAGGTACATGGGTTGCTGGACTAGTCCAACACCTTCCCACGGGTGCCCACCTTCAGCAAGTGTCCACTCATGGAGTTTTGGAAATACGTAGAGTGTGATCTTCACGGAGGAGTTGGGATGGGAACTCACAGTGAGGAGGAACACTGTGCCATCACACTGTATATATCGCAGACAGACACCAACAGGCTAGAGAACAAGATGAGTCCAGTCATTGGAGAGCACCCCCACACTCGGTCACACGGCTGATTCCCAGGCTGCACTTATCCAGGTGGTCCCCCCGCTTTGCTGACTCAGAAGATGGAGACGCTGGCAGAATCCTCAGCCTCCTCCTGCCTCACCATCCCCCTCTCAGAGGGCTCGGAAGACTTCACGCTATGCGGCCAATACAACATGTCACCAAGGTGGCACTTGACCACTTCTCTGGTCTCCTGGACCACTGGCTCCTCTTTCTCCCAGGGAGTCTTGGGCATAGGGTTCTCCAGGCCTTTATTGAGGACTGTAAGAGGCTTCCTGTTCCTGGGGTCCAGTCTTCTGGGAGTGACTGAAAATCTTTGTGGAATGGTGGGGCAGGTAATGGGGAATGGGCTGGGATGTAGCCAGAAGAACTGGTCTTGAGCTGCTCATGAACGGTCAGGTGGGCAGTGGGCTCTGTCTACAGCATCTCCTGGAAGAGGCAGTTATGTGCTTGGGAACACTGCATTCATTCTTCTTGATCTGGAAGTCAGTAAGTTTTAGGCAAGAGATCTCAAACGTGAGCTGCCCTTACTAACATGATGCACCCAGTGGACCCCACGACCACCTGGAAATGCAGCCTTTTCTTGCTTAACACTTCAGGAATGGTTTGTTGTTGTTTAGTCGCTAAGTAGCATCCGACCCTTTGGCTCCTCTGTCCATTGGGTTTCCCAGAGAAGAATACTGGAGTGGGTTGCCATTTTCTTCTTGGGGATCTGCCCAACCCAGGGATCAAACCCAGGTCTCCTGCACTGGCAGGCAAATTCTTTACCACTGAGCCACGAGGGAAGCATTATGTATTTAGATAGGGTCTTCTGCTCCCCAACATACTCATCTTTGGTTGCCAGTCCAAATCCCCTATTTTCACCTCTAGATCCTCCTTCAGGAAGACTCTGCCCAGCTTGAGGTCCCGGTGAACAAGCCAGTTTGGGTGCAGCCAAGGGCCATCTGCCGCAGGTAGCAGCGGGTCTTGTTCTGGCTCATGAATTTCCTCCCGTGATGCGGCTCCAAGAGAGATCTCCAGCAGCAGAGACCCCACACGACCAACATGAAGTTCACATCCTTGAAAAAGCTGTGGAAGCCTCAGGCTACATGCTGGCAGGCAAAGGGGAGGTGAATAGACCTCTCCCAGGTCTTCGTCACCCTCTGGTGCGGCCTGAGTTGCAGCGACTTAGATAGATCTTGCTCGCAAATGCCTCCTTGGGGTCTTCATCAAGACAGAAATGTCAAAGCACTTGGCGAAGCCGCTCTTCCCCCAGAAAGCGGCCTGGGAGACCGCGCGGCCCACTGCATGGGTCCTCTAGGCCTTCTGGGATCTCTTTTGCCCTCTGGATGTCCGTAGGGGCCTTGGGAGCCTCAACCCCAAGGATCCGGTCTTTCCCGGGTGGGCTGGTGCCCCAGCCAGCCTCGCTGCAGCGCCACCTCTCTTGTGTAATCTTGGGAGCTGCTCCTCCGACAACGCAGGGTCTGAGCTGCGGTTTGGCACTATTAGGCTTATCCCTGAATCAGATGCTGCTGTGAGAATGTTACAAAAGCTCTTCTCACTCTTTCTCTCTCTCCTTTTTTTTTTCCTCCCACAATCGGGGAGGAAGAAGTGAGGCGGCAGCGGCTTGGGTTCTCCAGGTACCCTGGGCAGCCTGGTCCCACGCCCCACGCCCCACGCCCCACACACTCAGCATCCAGCCCCCAGACTGGGTTTATTTCCTCCGGCAGAGGGGAAGTCAAGGGAAGGTGGTTTTATCAGATTAACACGGACGGGTAAAAACGCTGTCTCCCAGTCTCTGTGAGCAAGCCGACCCAGCTGTGTGTGTACCCACTGGTTTCCAGGCTGGTGGGCGGTTGTTTTTCCTCCAAACCCTTGGCTAGCTCCGCATCTCACCCGAGGGCTGCGGTTTGGGGAATGTTTTGAGTTGAAACATTCAGGCCCCTCATGGTATTCGGAGTTCTGAGACCCTTCTGTGCTAAAAGGAAAAATGAACGGCCTATTTAGAAACTGCTAACAATTCACAGTGTAAAGAAAAGGCCACAAATTGGCTGCTGTCGGGCTGGTGTTCTAAGGGTGGTCCAGGGAAGCTGGCTGCCTGGCAGTGGTGGCCCCCGCTCTGGATATTCCGTCTAGAAGACCCCCTACGAGTGGGGGCAGTGCTTCCAGAAAGCCTCCTCCTGGCTTTTTCTGGGCCCTTCCCCGAACATGCTCCTCCTGGGGCCTGTGGTGTGCTTGGGCTGTGAATGAGACCACTTTTCCTAAATCAGATGAGCTTTGCTCTTGACGAAGGAAGGAAAGGTGACTATTTAGGAATACCTGAAACAGCTTCTCTTGGGTTTGAGTTGTGAGGTTTTTAGCTCTCACAGACATAGACACGGTTCTTCTGAAGGAGGAAACTGCCTTTCCTTTGAAGGACAAAACACACTTTGGGGGTTTTTTGTCACCAGAGGTGCCCACTTCAGCACGGGATCACAGCACGGCCCAGCAGGCAGTGAAGCAAAGGACACAGCCTCTCTCCTCACATTCCTCAGTCTAGTCGGAAACACAGGTAAGAAAGAGCTATTGAGAAGGATGGAAATAAATGACTGGAGAACACTTCCCACTCTTTAATGAGTTCTGCCTTTTACCTCCCAATAGGATCTAAGCTCCACAAGGGCGGGGGTCTCATCTTACTCACCACTGGGTTTCCTGTACCTAACACTGCCACTGGCACACCCTAGACCTTCAAGAAATACCTGTTGGGTGAATGAATGGATGAATGTCATCTTCCTTGTCATAGCCCCAGCTCCCAGCATAGCACTTGGTTCAGTAAATTCTTGATGAAAGAAGAACAAATGAATAAGAGAGTGTCAGAGCAGGGCTTTAAAGTATAAACGAGTTAAGCAAAAAAGGACTGAAAAGGAAAGGGGCAGAAGATTCCAAGGGCAGAAAGGATGACATTTGCAAAGGCAAGCACAGTTGTGCAGTTTGCAGGGAACTTGTTGGAAGTAGCCCAACATTTTACCTGAAAATAAATTTAAACAAAATTTTGCAGAAAAGTAGCAGAAGATGGCTTCGCTTGTGGCTCAGTGGTAAAGAATCCACCTACCAGTGGAGGAGATGCAGCTTTGATCCTTGGGTCGGGAAGATCCCCTGGAAAAGGAAATGGCAACCCACTCCAATATACTGGCCATGGAGAATCTCATGGACAGAGGAGCCTGGCAGGCTACTGTCCACAATGTCGCAAAGAGTCGACACTACTTGGCAACTAAACAACAAAAAAGCAGAAGACCACCTAGGTATTCTTTTTTTTAAAGTGTTGAACATTTAATAAACTGCCATATAACATGGAGGAGTGTTATACAGCCATTACCACAATGAAGATGGCCATTTTTTGTGTGTTTCTAAATAATGCATAAAGGAGCTGCAGAACTCAATAAAGCCTGTGCATCATCACTGTCTTGTGGCCAAATCAACAGTTGCATTTGGCTGCTGGATGCTGTAACTTTTCAAAATATTTATATATTTTTAATAGATTGTCTTGTCAATGTTTTTAAATAGACAAAAGAAGGATGTGGTCAACAGTAAAGGCCCCCAGTCTTCTCCTAGTTCCAAGTTCCAGGGAAGATATTGTAGGTAAGGAAAGGGATTCTATTTACATTTCTTTATTTTCTTGTGCTCCAAAATCACTGTGGATGGTGACTGCAGCCATAAAATTAAGACACTTGCTCCTTGGAAGAAAAACTATGACAAACTTGGGCAGCATGTTAAAAAGCAGAGACATTACTTTGCCAACAAAGGTCCATCTAGTCAAAGTCATGTATGAATGTGATAGTTGGACAAAGAAGGTTGAGTACTGAAGAACTGATGCTTTCGAACTGTGGTGCTAGAGAAGGCTCTTGAGAATCCCCTAATCCGCAAGAAGATCAAACCAGTCAATCCTAAAGGAAATTAGCCCTGAATATTCACTGGAAGGACTGATGCTGAAACTGACGCTCCAATACTTTAGCCTCCAATACATCAGCCTTCACCTGATGTGAAGAGCCAACTCATTGGAAAAGACCCTAATGATGGGAAAGACTGAATGAAGGTAGGAGAGAAGGGGATGACAGAGGACGAGATGAAGTCACAGGGCCAGCTGATTCATGCTGATGTTTGACAGAAAACAACAAAATTCTGTATTATTCTGTAAATTCTGTAAAATTACCCTTCAATTAAAAAATAAATAAATTTTTTCAAAAAGTCACAGGGTTGTGTGTTGTATTGATTACAAGCTTTTTTTGTTTGCATGTGACAGAAGCTTAATGTAAACTAGCTCAAGTAGGGAAGTCCCCTGTGGTCCAGTGGTTAGGACTCTGTGCTTTCACTACAGGGAGTACAGATTCTGTCCCTGGTCTGGGAACTAAGGTCCTGCAAACCAGGTAGCTTGGCCAAAATAAATAACAACAATAATAACAAACTAGCTCAAGCAAAAGAACTATCTAGTGCAGGAACTAGTTCTTTCTAGGTTTCTGTGTGTGTGTACATACACAAATGGATGTATCTATCATCTGTCAATCATCTGTCTATCTAATTTTAGGTTTTCTTCTTCCCAGGGTAACCTTGTTCTCTGCTACTTCATATACCTCCTCTTTGCAGTCAGGGAAGCACTCTTACATGGCCTCCGCAGCTTTGGGTCCATCCATATAAAAATCCCAAGAGAAGACTTTTGTGAGTTCTGCTTTGGATCACATGCCCACTCCAGCACAAACTCTGTCACTATTGACCAGCCTGAGTCAAGGGCCCTCCCATGATTAACAGCACCTTGACTGCCAGATCTAGAAGAAGAGGAGTGTCCTCCCAAAGGAAGAGATGCAGAAGAAAATCAAACCACACATCACCCCACAGCAGCCTTGCAGGTGTCCCAGGCAGCCAGGTGCCGGGTATGGACACGCTGACATCACATTTTCAATCAGCACAGAAGAAGGTAGACTTTGAATGCACATTTTTCGTGTCTTACTGTAGCCTCTCATCTGGGATTTGGTTTCTTCACCTGTCAAGTGTGTATGTTGGGCTAAGTTCACCTTTAAAAGTCTCTTGTGTGAATTCTCTGGTAGTCCAGTGGTCAGAACTCTGCCTTTTCACTGCTGAGGGCATGGGTTCAATCTCTGGTCAGGGAACTAAGATCCCACAAGGCTTATGTCTTGACCAAAAAAGGAAAAAAGTTCCTTGAAAATATGACATTCTAGTATTTATGAGATATTCATGCTTAAAAGTCTTGCTAACATCAGAATAATGGAAATGTCAGCTTCCTTGGTTGATTAATTCAGGAGGTAGTTTTGGAATTTTTAACTTGTGGCTGTTATTCATTTTAAAAACACTTAATCTATTGTTCTGCAAAGAAATCTTATCTTCTTCCCATTGAGCATTTTTCAGTCTCACTTAAAATCTGAATTACTGGAACCATCATATTTGAAAGAATAAGATATTTGGGAGAAAAGTATTTTAGATCCATCCCATATTTTAATTCTTAGGCCCAAGACTTTTATTATTTCTGATTGATCCTAGAAGCTGTGGGAAGGAAAATCATTGCTCCCTTAGATTATTTGGGGACCCCTTGACCTTGGTAGAGAACAGTATTCCAGAAGGGGAGAATCTCTGAGCCAGAAATTGTTACTGTGCTGTGTTTGTTGAGTATCCATGATATACTTATGAAGTGCAATGAAATCAGAATCACTGACACCTTAGCCATTCGGGGGGTGTGGGACTCTGTGCCTCTTAAAGCACGGCCAGCTGCCCCACCCCCACCCACCCTGGGCCAGGGCAGCGCAGGTGCAGAAAAGAGGGCACGAAGAAGGAAAATGTCTTAGGCCAGGCCAAGGACTAGATGGTAAAACTTGAATTTTTTTAAAATTGGAGAATAATTGTTTTACAACGTTGTATTCGTTTCTGCGGTGTGACAACGTGAATCAGCTGTATGTACACATAGAACCTTCCTCCCACTCCTACCACCTCACCCCCAGGTCATCACAGAGGACAGAGCTGAGCTCCCCTCTCGTTCTCCTTCAACATGATCTTCCGCTGTGTCCCCTTCACCTCCAGCCACCTTCAGAGCCTCCTTCTCTAAGCCCTGAAACCAAGCCCAACCCTTCCTCACCCCCAGCGCCCAAGACCTGCTTGGTAGTGCTGTGACCCTGACCACCAGCCACGCTGGGCCTTTCAGTCTTGCCTCCCACAAGCATCTGGAGCGGGCTCATCACTTCCAGGCATCTGTTGTGTTTGCAGAGAAAGCCCTTTCCTTAACCCAAGCCTCACAATCCAAATGCCTGACTCCTCGAGGCATCTTCTAACAGCCGGACCTTTGTTTCCTTGAGGAGCCTACCACCCCCCACAACATGCTCTGTCTGAGGCTCCCCGCCCACAGCCCGGCTCCCCTGCACACAATGGAAGACCTGTCTTTCTTTCCCAGCCCTGGGGATGTGTCAGCGGATGCGGGAGCCTCCCCAGGCTGGCCAGGGTCACTGGCAAGGTCAGCAGCCAGGCTGATCCTGGGCCTCGGGGCGCCACCTGCTTGGTGTTTTCTTGATCACTGGTCCAGGGAAGGGGTGATGACTTCTCCTGGAAACCCACCCCTCATACCCAGCATGTGGAGCCCTGTACCAAGGTCACAGGTATGGAGACTTAGACCAAGGTCAAAGGTGTGGAGCCTTAGACAAAGGTCACAGGTGTGGAGCCTTACACCAAGGTCACAGGTGTGGAAACTTATACCAAGGTCACAGGACAAAAATCTCTGGAACTAACCAAGCCCCGTAGCAACTGCTATCATAAACCTCCTGATCTAAACCAGCCTGTTCCCCCACCCTATATTAAGTAAAATACCTGCCCTATTACCCACCCTATAGCATCCTTACCAATCACCTAATGCCACCTTTCCAGTAGGAATTTTCTGTCATGAGGCTATAAAAATTGGCTACTAGGCCTAAAGAGGGGACGGCTCTCCTTTGAGCTGGCCAAGCGTTCTAGCAGTGTCTCCCACTCTAATAAACTCTATTCTCCTCTCATTCTGCTTCATGTCTGGAAATTCTTTTCCAGCCCGTGCACAGACTACACGACACAGCAGAACCTTATTCCTCAAAGTTCAATAGGCTTTCTTCAATGGGCTTGAGTGGCCAAGGCCTGATACAGCAACAAAAGCTTCCCAACTTGAGAGGAACCCCCAGTCATTCTTCCAAAAAAGACTAGTACAAACCATTGCTATCTGCCCATTTATTTTCTTCATTCATAAAAATATTTATTAGACTCTTGCTAGGTTCCTGGCAAATTAACAAAGCTCATATGCATTTTCAGAACCTTCATTTTCTGCATATCTCAAAGCCCATCTTAAATGCTCCCTCATCCAGGAAACCTCCCCTAGAATTTCTATTTTAATTCAATTTCATAGGACACGGAACCCTGAAGGGTTTGCTGCTCACTGCTGTCTCCTCCACTCAGGCCCTGCCTTAGTGACTGGCACCTCAGCTAAGCCTGTTAACACTAGACTAGGACATAAGAGAAATCTGGCAGCAGTTTCCAATTCTCCACTCCCCTGCAGACACCGCCAGCCCATCAGCCTTCTGAAGCCCATCCCTTCCCACAGGACATCTCCGCCCTCCATCACAGAGTACTTCCCCATGAAACCCAGGCTGTCTTTTGCCTGCTGTTTCTGGCCTTCTGAACATGGTAACAAGATTAGTCTGCTTTTTCTCTTTGGCTGCACTGCAGGGCAGCATGGGGAACATCTCCAGCTGGGGGACCAGGGATCAAACCCGTGCCCCTCTGGAGTGAGGAATGGAGTCTTAACCACTGAACCGCCAGGGAAGTCCCAGATTAGTCCTCTTGTTGTTGTCGTTGTTTAGTCCCTAAGTCATGTCTGACTCCTTTGCGAACCTGTGAACTCTAGCCCGCCAGGCTCCTCTGTTCCTGGGATTTTCCAGGCAAGGATACTGGAGTGGGTTGCCATACCTTCCTCCAGGGCCAGATTAATCTTCTTATCAAAGCACCATGACAGTTCCTAGCACTGACTTGGAAGGATGCATTAATTATCCACTGATCACAGGATTTTTTTCAGTCTTTTATCAAGGATTTGTTAAGCACCTACTCTACTATTAATAATTACTCTGCAAGACACTGGGGATATAAAAGTGAGCAAAACAGAATTGCAGTCTAGATGGGAAGACAAAAATAGACAAGGAAAATAATACATGCGATCGGCGTTGTGCCAGGCACGTAGAAGAGGAATACTTAGACTGGCCTGAGAGGCATTTGTCAGGCAAGTGGAGGTAAGACAGATAACCTGAATGAAACCTCCCTTGCCTGCATTCAAGGTCTGTGGGCTTCTGTCCTCGAAGCTGTCCCTACTATGCGTGTCTGCTCTGAGGATGCCACTTCTCCACCAACTTCAACACTTTGGCCCACCTGTCTTCCTCCTTCCTCCTCTAGTCTGAATGGTTTCTCCAGCTGTTTAACTTAAATCTACAACTAAACAGTGAATTCCAGCAGGGCCGGACTGGCAGTCTTTGAGTCAAGTTCAGCATCATGGTCTGCAGGGGACTGATCTATGTGTCGTACTTTAAGTGCCTGGGGCAAGTATGCTGGCAGAGATGATCAGTGGTACAGCAATGCAATAGCTGCCCAGCTAAAAATGACATTTCCCCTCCAAGCAAAGTTCACATAAATGTGGAACAAAGGAGGAGTTGGGCCTTCCAGATCTGGGCCTTCATGTTGCTGCTCATACTCTCCTCCACGCCCTTGTACCTCTGCTCCTGGCCACATGAGGCTGTCACTCTGCTTTGATCATGACCTGTGAAAGAAATCCACATCCAGGTCCCTTAAGCCATTGTGTTGTTGACTCTCTTTGTTAGAGCAACCCATCCTTCAGTTCAGCTCAGTTCAGTCACTCAGTCGTGTCCGACTCTTTGCAACCCCATGAATCGCAGCACGCCAGGCCTCCCTGTCCATCACCAACTCCTGGAGTTTACTCAAACTCATGTCCATCGAGTCAGTGATGCCATCCAGCCATCTCATCCTCTGTCGTCCCCTTCTCCTCCTGCCCTCAATCTTTCCCAGCATCAGGGTCTTTTCCAGTAAGTCAACTCTTCGCATGAGGTGGCCAAAGTATTGGCGTTTCAGCTTCAGTATCAGTCCTTCCAGTAGCCTTAATGTGATGGCCAGCATGTCAGCTTTCTAGCTTCCACTGTGAACATGGAAAATGTAGCAATGCTATGCCTGCAACCCTGTGGAGCAACAGTCAGTAGGCAAAGACCCGCAGTGACCAGCGAGGCCAGGAGCCAATGCCCCTGCCAAGGCCCTCAAAGTCTTGCTTTTCTGCTTCTTTACTCCTTCCCAGGAACTGCCTGATCCTTGCAGGCACTTTCGTTTGCAGAAACATTTTAGCCTCCAAACAGAACACAAGATTCAGGAAGTCCCAGGGCTGATGATCCATCTGCCTGGCTCGTCTCTCAGAAGTCTGTCCTGTTTTAAAGCCTAAATCAGACATTTCACCCCAGGTTTAGGACCTGGAGCAGACCCAATGTCTTCCGCACAACAAACATTCTACAATATCCCCTCTACATTCCTGGAATTAAACTAATATTAAATTAAATAGTAATCAACCAATTAATTAATAAGTGATAAAAACTAATAATCAAATTTGGTATTAATTAAATTAATACTACACACCATTTTAAAAATCAGTATAATGCTCTAATGGAATATAAAGGCAAGACAAAACCAGAGTCGCTTAGAATAACATCATATGTGTTTCAGTACTTAGAGGTTTGGTGCAACTCCATTAGAAGCCAACAGGAAGTACTCAGATCCTCTGGTGGGGGAAATCTGACAGCTGCAGGTGCAGATAGGTACAGGTATGTGGTTTTGGTAACAAATACCACAAGTGTCACTGCCATCAGGGATCTGATTCCAAAAGGAGGTGAACAACTCTTGGTAAAGGTGAACAATTCTTGGTAAAGCCCCAAACAAAACAAAATTCTGTCTTTCCTTGATTTTCCACAGCTGTTAAAATCAAGTTTTCCTGGGGACCTCCCTGGTGATCCAGTGGCTAAGACTCTGTGCTCCTAATACAGGAGGCCTGGATTCGATCCCTGATCAGAGAACTAGATCCCACCTGCCGCAACTAAAGATCACATGAGCAGCAATTTAGACCCGACACAGCCAAATAAATAGATTTTTTAAAGAGCATTGGAAATGGTAAATATAAAAGACATCTGAGTAAATATAAAAAGCCTTATTTTTAAAAAGTCAAGTTTTTCTGGAAAACATCATGCTTCAAGTTTGAAAGCTTGAAACAAATACTTTATGCTGATGAGTAAAATGGAGTTCAGATGTACTCTGAGACCATTCCAAATATCTCCTCCATAGCGAATACACAGAGGGCCCCCAGCAGTCATGCAGTTCAGGAGCAGTTCTTGGTTGGGGACACCAGCCAGAGAATTTCAATCTGTTTAGCATCTCTGCCCTTTCCCCAGTAAACTCTGAGATCACCCCCAGCCCACTGCTAAGACAATCAAACACACCTGGGCATTTCCAAAGCCCTCCTTTCAGCAGGTGTCTCCTACATGAGAATCCCTTCTTCAAACCACGCAGATGCACAGACAGGCAATGGTGATGTCGAAGCGAATAGGAGTGTGACTCAAGGCGTCACCTCCTCTTGCTGTTCTGTGACTGTCTGGACCTGGGAGGCTTGTGTTCAGCACAGGCCTGAGCGGTGGTCAGAAAGTACTGTGATGGGACCCTCGGTGAGCGCGCCGCTGGGAGGGGAGAGGGAGGTGGCCACCTTCTCCCTCTGCCTCTGGACTTCATTTCTGTGTTTGAAAAAGAGGTATGCATACAAGTGAGAGTCCAAAACTGAATGAAATTCAGTTCTCCCATCCCTCTCATCTCCTGCCTATTAATAGTCTCTAGGAACAAGTCACGTTGAGACGTTTATTCATTGCCTGTGAGAGTGTGTTCACCTGAAATAGTTCCTGGGCCATTCTTCTCAGCTTCTGTGATGCTGGGCAGCCAAGAGACACCATTTCTCAAAGAAAGGTGTGTGCGGCCAGGTTCCACCCGGGTTGGGGTGAAGCCTGGAGTCAAAACACCAATCAGCTCCTCACAAACTTAGAAAACCAGGGGCATGAACGCTTGGTCCTCTGGACCCTTCTCTAGGGACCACCCTCTTGTCTTCTCCTCATTGAAGAAAACCGCCTACTTTCTCCTCAGGCCTCGGTGTTGTCTAAGCTCTTACATGACTCTCTGTGGCCTCTGGACAAAGGTGGCAGTGCTACCGACCGTGTGTGCCGTGGAGGGACAGAGACAGAGGGCAAGGTGCCCTTCCTCTCAGGACCTTCCTTGGTCCTTAGATCTGATCCCCTGTGGCAAAAGCCTCCCTTTCCTCATTTCATGCCATTCCACCACCTCATTTCCTCCCCTGTCCAAAGTCATTTTTAACTGTCTGACCAGGAAGGATCTGACCTGACAGGACAATTAAATATTCATACCCTGATTGAAGAGTCTGTGCAAAAATCAATTAAAAATAGGACATGTGGAGCTGAGACATTTTAAACTTTTTTTTTCTTTTTGTCAGGAAAGCTGTGGAGCCCAGACGCCAGTGCCCTGGGGCCGGGGTGGGTCCCAAGAGGCATCCACACCTTCTGTCAGCTGGGTACACAGTCTCCACCCTCCTCGCCTGGGGCAGCTGAAGGGGCTGATATGACCTTTGTCCCTCCAAGAGGAAGAGCAGGCACCTGCCCCCTGCATCTGTCTTCACCAGGATGAGCTGCCGCCCTCTCTGGGCTTCCATTGAGTGCCCCCTTTCATCAGATGTTTGTCATTATTTGCTAGATTAGTTTGCACCTTGTTCTAGAGTATGAGAGAAGGGAATGGCAACCCACTCCAGTATTCTTCCCTGAAGAATCCCAGGGACAGAGGAGCCTGGCTGGCTACAGCTCATGGGGTTGCAAAGAGTCAGACACGACTGAGCGACTAACACACACTAGAGAATGAGGGAACAACATGTTGAGGGCAGGAACTGTCCTCTTCATCTTTCCACACAGATCCCCAGCCAGTCCCTGGAATCCGGAGCACAGCTAATAAATGTTTGCGCAAAGAATCAGGAGGGCAGAAATCTGCCACTTCATTACTACTTCCTGTTTCCGGTAGTAAATCAGTTAAATAATAATTAAAAGTTCAATTCTTCCACTTCCTTCCAGGTCAACTTGAGGTGGAATAGGAGTGACTCCAAGAAAAGTCCAGAACAAGCGAGGATTTATTTCTATAAAGAAGCAGAGAGGGCAGCTCATACCAGATCTCTGACATGATACGGTTCTTAGGTAGATGGACCCCAAGATAAATTCATTGCCAAATAAGATCAGAAAAAGCATCAAGATTAGTTAGCAAAATAAAAGCGATGGGACATTCTGTGGTCAAGAAATCCACATAACCTTTAATTTGGCACTTCCTAAATGTTTTGTGGAAATCCGTTAACATCCTTCAGAATCGGGCAAAAGCTGGCCCAGCAGATCTCTAGGTTCCCTTTCAGCTTGAGAATCCCATGGTTTTAGATCTTCAAAAGGCCATGGCAGGAACAAGGAATTTGAAGTCAGAACAGGTAAGCTTGGTTTCAAACATTGCCTCTCGTTAACTGAAAAAGCTAGATGAAGTCAATGTCTCAGAGCCTCAGTCTTATCTGTGAAATGGGGATGATAATAGCATCTGTATCATTATGCTGCTTTGAGGATCAAATTAGGAAACCAGTGTACACTAAAGCAGTTTATAAACTGGACATGGCATACTCATATTAGCTATTACTAGTATAAATTAAGAACAAAACAAAATTAGAATTTGAACCTGAAAAATCTTGTATCTCCTAGTCATTTGCTGGGAACTGGTTTCCCACAGCCCTGCCTGCTCTATAGACACATTTTTTAAATAACGCAAATCCCTTGACTTCTTTCTCTTTCTTTTTCAGATCGATACTTTCAGTGTCATTTCAATTTAGTATATGGGCTGGGAAAGGAAATACATTAAAAACAAACACATGATTTGTTCTACGCAGCAAGCCTCTGGCTGAATGAGTTTGGCTTTCATTCAGTACCAAAGGCTGGTGGTCAAATTAAAAACAGTGCAAGACAAGGGAGACTCTGCTGGAGAAGAAATTCACTGCAGAGAGCCAAATTCCACCACAGCAAATCCCATACAGACAGTTCTAAGACACAATTCTTCAGGGGGAAAAAAATTGCCTGCCTTCCTGAACATCTCTTCCCAGTTAGAAAGAACATTGCTTTTTACACCTCATGCTGGTGCTTGGTGAAAAAGAGTCTTCCTGGTCCAAACAACTGTTTTCTGCACATAATAAATAATATACAGTTATGCCATGAAAATAATCACATCCCAAATCCTTCTACCTTGTTTGTTTGTTTTCCTTCTTGGTCTTTACTCAAATGTTGACTTTTGGCCCATTTAAAATAGTACCTTCTATTTGTACCCTGCTTTTAGTTTTTTAAAAATTGTCTCTTTAATGATACAGTGAAGCTGAAGATCCAATATCGAGTCTGCACAATGCAACTTTCTAATTGATTTTTTTCTGTAAGAATATTTCAGGGTCTGATTGAGTCACTGACTTCACATTGAAGGATATTCTCAGACAGGCTGGTTTGCAGCAGCAGCTGGGATTCCTCAGAGAAATCACTATGATTGTTAAGAAATGAAGTAGCTCTCCTCCCAGGGGTTTCCCAGGTGGCACTAGTGGTAAAGAACCCACCTGCCAAAGCCAGAGAGGAAATTGACGAGGGTTTGATCCCTGGGTCAGAAAGATCCCCTGCAGGAGGGCATGACAACCCACTCCAGTACTCCTGCCTGGAGAATCCCCATGAACAGAGGAGCCTGGCGGACTGCAGCCCATGGGGTCGCAAAGAGTCGGACACGATTGAAGTGACTTAGCACGCAGACAGTCCTCCCAGGGCAAGATATGTACTTGCAGGTAGAAAATGATGGCAGGAGCATTTCGAAAAGACAGTTTCCTACATTTTACTCGATTTATGGTGTAAAATCAAAAGCTCAGGTTCTGCATTTCTAAAAGGTTCTGGTTGATAAAATTCTGCTCACAAATTTTTTTTTTCAATTTTATGAAAAATGTGATGCATTAGCACAGGGGAGAAAATATAACCTCTCAGTTTTGCTGAACCCAGAAATATTTCATTCAGCAGAACCTGTTTGCAAGAACTTAGACAAATCTCTCCAAAATAAAATAGTTCCCATAGTAAACTGTTCAAAAATGAGCTCTTTGAAAGAAAAAAAAACCTGCAAAGAGTCTGTTGTTTCATCATTTGCTAATTTTACCCCATTGAGTTTCATATCCTATTTTTAAACTGTTTCACCTTAAGATGACGAAGCAGAGCTTTGAAATTAATGTGGAGTATGTTATTTTGTGTATTAAAAGAGCTTGTCTCTCAGTATCAGATCAAAAAAAAATGCTAGTATGTATGCTTAGTCGTTAAATTTATTTTCCAATCAATTCTTATGTTTTTCTTATATCACTTTTATTTTCCCATTTCTCAAATGAGGAACCTCATTTTTAGAGAGTTTAACTCTTTAGCCCAAAGCTGTATGGTAACAACAGCCTTGGTATTGAATCCAGCACTGTCTGATTCTAGACCTGTGTCCTCCTCCGTGCCTCATGCTGACTCTCACGGCTAACAATTCAGGAACATTGAATCCTGGAACAGAAAGCAAACCCAGAGATCATATGCAGAGAACACTACTTTATGTGAGAAATTGGAGCCCAGAGACATGAAATAGATTTATTCAAATTATCTATATTTATTCAAATTTATTCAAATTCATATCATTTAGGTAATAAGAGCTATCACTTCTCAGCAACTTCTGATTTTTCCGTCAGAACTTTTCTGGCACAACAATCATTCAGTGCGAGTTTTGCTGGGATTTCCCTTCACAAATGAAACTAGCTTTATCATATTATGTAATATACATGTATAACACACATGTACATATGTACACATATATTAATATATGAATAATAAAATAGCATTCATGCTACGAGGATCTGTTTCTATACATAACTCTGACACCAAACGTGTGGGTTTTCCCCACCAGGCAATTCTCCAGTTCTCTGTGGAAACCAAACAGGTATCCTGCAATCTGCTTCAATTCTGACACTAACTACCTGGAGTGAGTACAGACCCCAGAGTTTAAGGGCTCAGGCCCCAGGACTCCCCTTACCCCCACTTAAATGCCTCACAACTAGTACGTCCCCAGGTTACCCACACTTCTGTCTGACCTGACTACAAATCACAGGTTCCCATGACCCCTTCCTTCTCAGGCTTGAAAATTTGCCATCAATAAATAGTTCTCAGAATTCAGTGCAATGTTTTACTTACTATTACCTGTTTCCTATAAAGGACACAAATGAACATCCAAATGAAGAGATATAGAAGGCAAGTTCTGGAAGTGTCCAGAATACAGGAGCTTCTGGCCCCATGGAGTTTGCAGTATACCACCCTCCTGACATATGGATGCAGTCTCCAACCCAGAAGCTCTCTGAATCCCAGTTTTTTGTTTTTGCTGTGCTATGCAATTTGTGGGATCTTAGTTCCCCGACCATAGATTGAACCCATGACCCCTGTAGTGAAAATCAAATCCTAATCACTGGACTGCCAGGGAATTCCCCTGGACTCCTTTGTTTGGAATTTTTATGGAAGTTTTATTACTTATGCACACTTGATTACATCATTGGCAATTAGTGATTAATTCAATTCCCAGCCCCTGTCTCCTCGAGGAGGTTAGAGGGGAGCCAGTGGTCTGTGAACCCTGCAGCACCAGACCCTATGCCTCTGATCCTGGTGACATGTTGGAAGCGAGCCTGCTGTGTGCATCCATTCTTCAACTCCTTCCCACAGCCTTCTCCTTGAGCAAGGATTTCTCTCCAACTGTGCACTTCTTATCCACTTCCACTAAGAGGTCCTAGTCACTCCAGGTGACAAGTGTCCCCATCTCCTGCACGTTAATCCTCTAATCCAGTTATTTCTGTTTTAGGAGCACAAACAAAACTTTTCTGTTTGCCCCTTTGGTTCTGCATTGCTTCTATTTCCCTATTCCTCTTTCCAGTTAAAGCAAGAGAAATCAGACCAGGATCTCAGCCCCTGCTCATCAATTTCCATTTTTGCAAAATCGACTAAGGCTACACAAGACCTCAGAAGCATTTTCTGCAGGACTCCACCACTTTGAGAAGTAGCAAAGTGTCCATGATACATTGTGTTTTAAATGTGGTATATAGTACAGTAGCATGCAATATTACACCAATTCTATTTAAAAAAAACATATATATTAAGGAAATACTGGAAGTAATGGGGAAAAAATGCTTTAACAGTAGTCATCTCTGAGCAGTGGGAAATAAAGATATTTCTACTTTTTTACTGTTTTCCCATAATTAATGCATCAACATGTATTACAGCTTTAATGAGAAAACTATACTATGTGTGATTTTAATTTGGAAAAATATAAAAATAGAATGAATTCAGACTCCACAATTGTTCTATTCTGACTTGAAAATTGTTCCATTATGATTTGAGGTGATGTTTTTTTAAAGAGATTGAATTTAAAAGCTATGTCAGTAATAAACATGGGCTCTGCAGTTCTCTGTCCAGGGAGGTATAATCTTCAAGGAACCCTACCATGTGCCTTTTTACAGTATCTCTAATTTTCACAAAAACCCTGAAAAATGCATATTGTTAATTCCAAGTTAGAGGTGATGAAACTAAGAAACTCATTCCCAGTGAGGGCAGGTGTCTCAAATATCATGTCCCCATGGAAAGCATCTTTGTGTGGGAGTCTAAGAACATGGTGAAGGGCGTGGCCTCCCTCTGGGCAGCATCAAGTTATAAGCACAGCTGTGGTCCTCTCGGGTACATCTCCAAGGACAAGGAGTTGATCTAAGGTTCTATTTCTCATAAAATAAAAAGATAATTTCCCTTAAAGGGTTGTGAGTATTAAATGCCTACCATTCAAAGCCCTTACGTGATGCTTAGCTAGGTTAGCTACAGGCTGCCGCAGCGCTAAGGTTGAAGCACAGATATATCTGGTCACAAAGTTCACACTGTCTCTACTCTGCAAAACTTCTTTTCTCTACCAGGACTTCTGTGAGGAGGAGAAAGTCGCTCTGTTGTGACCAACCCTTTGCAACTGTATAGTGCATGGAATTCTCCAGGCCAGAGTACTGGAGTGGGTAGCCTTTCCCTTCTCCAGGGGATCTTCCCAACCCAGGAATTGAACCCACGTCTCCCATATTACCAGGCGGATTCTTTACCAGCTGAGCCACCAGGAAGCCCACTCCTCTGTGAGTGGGCTCCTCCTTTATTCCTTCCAGCTCAAGGAACTCTGCCTTCAGTTCCAGCACAGCGCCCCCAACGGGCACCAGGCGCCTATTTTCTCTGCGTAAGGTAAGGTGTTGCTGGGAGCTGGGGCCGGGGAGCTGAGAGACTGGGGGACTGGGGCTGGGGGCTATGGTTTGAGAGCTGGGAGCTGGGGGCTTGGAGCTGGGTTTGGGAGCTGGGAAGCTGGGGACAGGGGCCAGGAGCTGAGGACTGGGGGCTGGGAACAGGGGCCTGGGGGCAAGGAGCGGCCTTCTCTTCCCCAGTGGTCTCCCAGGAAGCTGGTTCCCAGGCTCTCTCACTCTGGCAGGTGCATGGAGGTGAGGACCATCTTTCTCTCTCCTGGTAGGAACTGTGTTCGCTCCCCAGGCTGAGTCTCCTTGCTGACCAAGCATCTTGGAGCAGCTGGCTTCAGCTGCGTCCTCTTTCTCTGGGGGAGTCTCTGCAGAGTTGTCAGGACCTGAGTTTCCGTGTTTACCCTTCCCCATTTACACCTTCCTCAGGCAGGTGGCCGCTCCTGGGCACCAGAAAATGTCAGCGCGCTGGCTGGGAACACGGCCCTCCCGCTGGCGAGCCGGCAGCTCCCGCGTTCTGTAGTCTCTGGAGCAGCCCTTGCCAATTAGCTTGTACTCTGCCCACACGCCCGGGGCTAGAAGGGAAGCGGGCCAGGCTGAACCAAAGCAGACAAGGGCTCCCAGGACACCCGAGGGCGGGCGGTAGGAGCACCTGCTATTCTCTCCACTCGGGGCTGATGCGGGGGGTGGGGTCGAAGGGGGAAAGGTTGCAGGGAGGGGGGGGTCAGGAAGTTCTTCCTCCCATCCCAGTGGGGGGCTCCAAGGGGAAGGGGAGGGGTGTTAGCACTCACACCCGGGGCGGTCACACATCTGTTCAGCCAGGAAGAAGGCCTGTAGGACCGTCCAGGGCTGTGGCTTCTCCATCTCTGTGTCCTGCAGAGTCCTCGAGATTGTCCTGCCCACTCAGGTCACGAGGGCGGAGGGCCGCGTGGGCAGTGGCTCAGGACGATGACGGGGAGGGAGGCAGATGGGCGCTGTCCTCCCACCTCCTCGCTGACCCTCCCTGGAACCTCAGCTACTTGGCTTCTCGGTTAGGGTTTCTTCCCCTAAAAAGCAGACAGAAGAAAAGAGTCCACCCCTTAGCATTACTGTGAGGATGAAAAGTAATGAAATGTGCAACACTTGGCACATAGAAAGCACTCAATAAATTGTGGCCATTTTATTTACAGAATCCACGCGGTCTCGGTTTATAGATTTACTGGACTCTCTTCTGGGATGGAGAAAATTGTAAGCCTTACCCAGGTAACATTTCATCTCCGAGGTTAACTAAAAGCAGCAGCAGGACAGAAGGCAAAGATGAACAGGGAGACATAATGAACTTTCTCAGAGACCCCTCAGGTGCCAAACACTGGGCAAGGTGCCTTATGTCTGGTGTCTCATTTTACACTGCAGGTAACCTTTCTGAAAGATCAGGCAGCTAAAAGTCAGACAGCTTGCTGGCGCATTAAAGAAACAAAAGAAATGTTCAAGACTAGAATGCCTGCTGTGTCAAGACACCTAATTAGAAAACAACGTCACAGTGAATTAGTAGAGCAAGTCTCTCTGCTGGCAGAGCTAAAATAAATGTGCCAACAGGGGAATCACAGAGTGAAGCCGATTATCATCCCGGTGATTCCATTGATTCCACATGCACGACTCGGAGGTTTGACAGAACCGGGCATGTGCTGTGTCTCGGTGCCATGCTAAACGGTAGGGCTTCCAGACACACTTGTCGTGTTGCCGAGAAAATCCTATTCCAGTCAGAGATCTTCATGTCAGTTGAACTTGTCTAGTTATAATAAGGAGACATCAAGGTAACTCCAATCACCCAATTAAAACACTCTGACAATGACTGAGCAACAGCAGGATGTCGGATTTATAGAGATTTTTATTTCCAGCTCATCAAGACATTCTACAAGGGAAAGACAATCATTTCACAAAGATTATCTTCACCTGCCATACTGGGACACACCCTCTTAGAGTCAGGGCTGGTATCATTCGTTCATTCATTCCATCTCTTACTCATTTTTCCATTCATTCAACCATGTGAGTTTAGTGCTGTTTCATAACAGGTAGAGGCAGGGAGACATAAAATGCCAAATAAGAGATGGTGCATTCCTTTAAGGGGCAAGTCTGTTAGAGAATAACCCAGTGACAAAGATTGGCAGTTATGTAAATAACTGTAAGACAGGTTTAGGCTAGGATGGGGTGACCATGCTAAGTTTGACATTTATTGTGCAGGTTAGAAGGGTGCTATTGAAGGATTATGGGCCTGAGTGTGCACATTTTAGAAGCAAGTGTGTAGGTACGCAGGATGGAGGAGAAGCAAGTACGTAAATTAGGAGGTGAGTGCCGTCGCTTCGTGGAATCTACTCCCACTCCGGCTGCCTCATTATCAGTTTCCCTCTCCACTCATGGCATCTAGGCCTTTTCTCCACCTCTTGGCCGAAACTATTCTTTCCTACGTCATAAGTGAACTTCTGGGCAAAGTCCAATAAGTGCTTGCCTTGTTTTATCTTATCTGATCTCTCTCCTCCACTCGCATGGAAAGCCACTAACTAGCTGGAAACTTTTCTCTGGCCTGCTGATGCTCTGATTCAGATTTCTCATGACCTACCCGTCAACAAGTCCTGGTGTTTATAAGGAGCATGTAAAACTCTCCCTGGGAAATGCCTTGCATATTGGCAACTTCTGCAGCTAAAATTCCTCCTCTGTAGAAAATCTATTAATGAAGAGGATCTGAAAATGGGGATTCTCTGAGGGAAAATTTTAATCACACAGTTGGTCTGAGCATTATATTATCATGAATCCATCTCTACTTATTTAACTTAAGAATGAAGATTTGGGGTCAGAATAAATATAATGTCTTCCTCTGGTTTGCCTGTGCAAGCTGCACTGGGGCCTATTTGGGCCAATAATTGAACTTGTTAAGAAGAACAAGATGCAGAAAGAGGCTTTCTGAAAGTCCTTAGAGAAAGATCTTATCTTCTAGGTGAATTTTTGCCGAAGGAAGGTCATTTAAACATCATCTCTGGTGTTTTAAAACCATGTCTAGGCCCTTAATACCTGTTCTGCTTCTCTCTGGTCTCCATAGTAAATTGTTGACTAAAACTCGAAGGGAAGTTCCATGGGGGTTAAAGCCTCAGTTTGTTCACTGCTGCTTCCCCAGGACCTAGAAGAGACCTGAGACAGACTAGGGACTGATAATTAGGTACGGAGTGAATGAGAAGTTCTGTTTCAAATAGGTGGGGGATGCAGTTTGTGCCTACATATTCCTGGTTTGTTGGCATGAGGGAAACAGCAGCAAAACTTTGGCTAAACTGCTGAGATCGTGGATGAAGAGAATTTAGAAGAGGTCACGTAAGGATTTATCAACTTCAAATCTAATGTAAATGTATTATGGCCTCCAGAAGCCTCACATCTTTGTGGGAGGCCCAGGATTTGGCAGTTACCACCACGAATGAGGGAAGACCTGAGGACATTACCAACCAGGCGTGAACTGGCTGAGTTTACAAACACGGAAGCTCAAATCGAGACTGACACCTTTCTTTTTTGCAGCTCTTCGACCTCAGCACAAATGTCTGAAAATTTGTGGATTACAGGCACCTCTCTGGTTGGATTTTGAGCATGTCTTCTCATAGAATTTAGTTTATTTAAAGCCTCAAAAAAAAAAAAAAAAAAGAAAGAAAACCAAAGACTTTTCCCCTGAGACTGTGGTCCTCTCCAATGGGTAGGGTTCAAGGCCATCTCCTTACCGATCTGAACCCACGGCTAGTACAACGAAGGGAGTTTATTGCCTCCTAATTTGTGCCCCATCAGTTTGCTGAACATGTTACCCAAACGCTGTGCTCGTTTCCTTCCTGGTGAGAGTCAGCTGGAATTTCCAAGGCTGCTTGGCCTGAGGCCAGGTCCGTGGAGAATTGATACCTTCTTGACCAACCTGTGCAGGAATCTCTCCTGAACAATAGTAGGATGGTCTGTTGTCTCCAAGTTGAACTTTTCTCAACCTTTCATTCTGTAGCTTGAAGTCAATTTTGGGATTTAGTTTTTTGAACTCAAAATAGAAGCTTGATAACTGATCCTTATAAAGAAGCAGCATGCTATACCGCCTTCAGAGTTGGAGTCAGTTAAGTGTGGTTTCTGGAAAATACACACAATTTTCTTTTTTTAGTCAAAGAGCATTGCCAAATAGAGCAGCATTTTGTTTTATGCCCTTTGTTAAAAATATTTGATTTATGGCCCCTTTTTGATCCTGGCAAAGGATCCCTGCATTCCCACCTGCTGTTGAGAGCAGAAACGAGAACACTCCCTTTGTGCACTGGTGATTTCAGATAATGGTCAGGAACCAACTGCAGCTTCTACCTCTCTATTTTCTGATAGAAGGGCTTAGCATCAGGCTTCCCTGGCGGCTCAGTGGTAAAAGAATCGGCCTGCCAATGCAGGAGACACAGGTTCAATCCCTTGGTCTGGGAGGATCCCACATGCCCAGGAGCAATTGGGCCTGGCGCCACAACTACTGTGCTCTGGAGCCTGGACAGTGCAGCTACACAGCCCACGTGCCACAACCACTGAAGCCCACACACCCTGGACCCTGTGTCCCACAACAAGCGGAGCCAGCACAATGAAATGCCTGCATAGCACAATGAAGAATCCTGCTCGCCGCAACTAGAGAAAACCTGGGCAGCAACGTAGACCCAGCACAGCCAAAAGTTCGTTAATTAATTTTTAAAAGAAAGAATGACTTAGTATCAATCACTGCTTAGTCCAAATCATTTTTTGGCATATGTTCTTAGAAACACAATTTATCTGTTTACAATTCCAGATATCGGGTGAGTTCATTCAATTTCTTGGAGGTTTGTTTTGTCATAGGGAAGAATCTTTCAACTCTATTACAAGTTACTCACTAAAGTGATGTTGCCTGTAAGTTTAAGTTATACATAAATGGCCCATCTCTGGGAACTCTACCTCCTAGGTAATGAACATTAAGCTGAAATACCTCCGTTTAGCTCACAGAAAACATCCTGACAAGGCCCACCTGTGAATGACTGCAGGCAGAAAGAAATTAACACATCCTCCCCAAAGGCTGCTGGGAACTAGCAAGTGTCTGACTTTACTCCCTCCCGTTTTATATTAAAGAAACTTGAGTTCTAACTCAGGCAAGATGGTTCTCTGGGACATGAGGTCACCATCTTTTTGGTCTGCTTGCCCCCTTGCCTCAGCAAGCTGCTTCTTGATTTATTGGCACGTTGTATGGTGAGCAGTATGAGCTTGGACTCAGTAACAATTTTTGGTGACCCAAAAATGTGACCCGACTTGGAAAATTTTCAGGTAAGTTTTCAGCAGCTGTCAGGACCACTTGTCCTGAGGACCTACCGTTCAAATTTCCCCAAAGCGGCGCCCCCTGCCCCAGTACTTGGCAGTTGGATCAAAGGACCAATATTTGGGAACCAAGGTGCTCCACACAGAAGGGTAAGTCCCTCCAGCGTGTACGGCTGTAAACTTTCTCTGTTTGGGGCTTTTGCTTCAGAATAAGCCAGTTTGTTTTGTATTTGAGTGAGGTACTTTGTTGGAGAGAGGAAAGAGCTGTTGGACTTTCACCTGATTTGTGAACTCTTTCATTTCTTTGGATGCTGGTATTTGTGTGCACTGAGTCTTGTTTGTATTTCTGTCTCTTAAAAAATGGGGGATATTTCAGCTATCTCTAAAAAGTTCTCTGAGTCGCATTTTGGATAAGTGCTCTGATTATAGCCTTGAACCTGTAAGTGAGAAGAAGCTAATTTATTGTAGGTGCAAAATCACAGATTCTCACATCTGTCTGGTGTTCTGTATCATGACACAGGTTACTGCAAAGTGATAGTGATTGAAACTAGGACTCAGTTTTGAAAGGAGAGGCAACCTGGGTGCCACTGTTGAAACAGGCTGTCCAATTCTATTTATAATTGGAGGATAATTGCTTTACAAAGTTGTGTTGGTTTCTGGTGTATAACAACACAAATCAGCCATAACTGTGTGTGTGTGTGTGTGTGCGTGTGTGTGTGTATGTATATCCGCTCCCTCTTGAGCCTCCCTCCCACCCTCCAATCACCCCCTCCAATTGTTAAGGTTTTGAATTTCTCATTCTCTTCATTGCTTGTTGAGGGAACCCCTCACCCCACTGAGTGTAACTGGCAGGTTCTTACTCAAGTCAAGAAAAAATAAAGCACTCAATAAGCAGGTCAGTTCTCTGATATTTGCAAAGAGAATTGCAAGGAAAGTATTTTAGGAACATAGTGCAGAGAATAAAAAATGATGTATCTGGTGTTTGTATTTCAGGAGACAGAGAAGAGACAGGAAGAGACAGAGAGAAAAAGAATAAGAGGTTTCTAGTTCAAACCTACAGAATAATTTCACCATCTGCTGGAAAGAGTCCCCATGACACAAAATTCTGCAGGTTTCCTACTTCTCACACCCCCGCACTGTTCCCAATTCATTGCTGGAAGAGGGTTTCTAGAGCTAGAAGATTTTGAGAAGCTGCTGGGGGAGGAATAGTTTTATGTATCAGCACCTGTGCCCTGAATCTTTCCTGGAGTTTGGGGAAAAGGAGGGCAAGGAAGTTTTGTTTCTATTCTTGGTTTGTTTTACAAACATTCTTCATAAAAGCGATGCATCAGGCTTCCTGGTGGCTCAGTGGTAAAGTATCTGCCTGCTAATGCAGGGGGCCTGGGTTCAATCCTTGGGTTCAGAAGATCTCACATGTAGTGGAGCAACTAAGGCCATGCTCCACAACCACTGAGCCTGTGTGCTAGAGCCTGGGAGCCACAACCGCTGAACCCCCAAACCACAGCTCCCGAAGTCCACACGTTCTAGAGCCCCTGCTCCGCAACAAGAAGTCACTGCAGGGAGAAGCCCCCACACCGCAACGGAGAGTAACCCCTCCTCACTGCAATTAGAGAGATGCCCGGGCAGCCATGAAGACTCAGCCAAACCCAGATAAATAAACAAAATTATTTAAAAAGAAAAGAGCAATATACCTGGCAATACCAAATGCTAGTAAGGATACAGGTTCACAGAATCTCATACACTGCTGGTGGGAATATGTATAGACTGAGGTAAAAACAGTTTGGAAAAACAGTTCCACACTGCTGTTTAAACTTTCACTCACCCTATGACAAGCATTTCCACTCCCAGGTTTATATCCAAATTGGTATATAGGGACAATGGGAATTCATGTACCAGAATATCTATAGTACTGTTCTTAACAGGAAATGTCTGGAAATAGCCTAAAATACAGAATGAACAGTAATATGGTCACACAATAGAATATTATATAGTAATAAAAATAAATAAGCTCCCATGGCCTATGCATCAATAGAGATGGATGTCAGCAATATTAAGTGAATGAAGTCCTAGAAGACAATTTATAGCATACTACCTTCTTAAAAAATTTGAAGCCACCAAGATAAAAATATATAGTTCATATAGCTTTATGAAAGCACATATCAATTACATACAACTTTATTAAAAGGAGAAGAAGGGATTTATGAGATTTGGGAAGGTGGTTATCTTGAATAAAGAAAAGGAGACCAAAATAAGAACAGAAATCAGTGGGACAGGAGAGGATTCATGCCTAGATGCAAATTTTTATTTTAATCTGAGCTTTTATATTGAGCCTTGAATGTATGAGTACTTACTACATTCTAATAAACAAATTAATAAATAATGGCTATGCATGGACTAATAAGGTGACTATTTACTTAGTTAAGATCAACCCAGTTCAGAGTGTCTCTGGATCCAAACAAGAAACTGAAAGCAAAAATCATACATTCATTGTGAACAATTTAGAGCCTCAGACAAAGCATGTGAAGAAACAACCATCCCTAACTGTATCACTCTAGAGATGATCATTCAGGTGTATTTCCTGACAGCTACTTTTTTCTGATTCCTATTTTGAACAAAATTGTAATCTTGATGTTTAAACAGTAATCTTATTCTTTACACTTAATATTATATACCTTTTCCCATGTGATGAAACAATCTGAATGTTTTTAACAGCTGAATAGTATTACATTATATGTATGCATCATAATTTAACAAATCCTTTATACACATTTATTTTGGTTTCACTGTTTTTTTGTTGTTATGGGTTAGACTGAAATAAACAATTAGCACATATCTGGGTGCTTTCTCTGATTTCATTAAGATTTTTAAGAGAATCAAGGTGGGAAAATTTTTTTAGTTATTGTTACGTATTGCTAAATTGGAGGGCACTATTCTTATGTGAGAAATGAAGTGAATAAAATACTGCATATAAAAATGCCTAATATATACATGATAGACATTCAACATCAGTTGACTATGAAGTTGCATATAATTATAAGGTTAGCTGGAATACATTGGAAAAGGATAAAGGAATATCTTTCTCATCTCCCAGGCTATGAAAATTAGTTGACTTAGAATTGCATCTTAAGTTTTGGTGGAAATATCAGTACAAGTACATGACATAGGAGTATATAATTATATTAACTTTATGTTGCATTAATGATACTAAATTTATATGCCATGCTTGTTCTTTCAAAAATGTTTTCATATGCATAATCTCATTTGCTTTCCATTACAGTCTTCTAAGATACGTTAAATTACCTCCACTTTACAGATATGGACGTTGACACTTGGGTTACTATACTTACCTGAGATTTTGAAGCTTAAAACTGAGTTCTAGTCTCAGCAGTGGTGGAAGGGCTTATACTAAATGACTGTCCTGCAGATAACACTTATAAACGATGGACAATAGCTGTTTTAAAGGTTCCAGAGAAAAACTAAAAGCAGGCAGAAACTGAAAGGGAAAAGGTTAAAACCAATAACCTAAGTTTCCACCTTAAGGAACTAGAAAAATAAATTAAACTCACGAGATGTAGAAGAGAGGAGACCAAAATAAGAACAGAAATCAGTGGAACAGAAAACAGACTATAGAAAAATTTAACAAAACCCAAAATTTGTTTTATTGAAAAAATAAAATGGCTAAGCCCCTAGGTAGACTAATAAGGGAAAAAAAGCAATTTTTCATATTGGGAGTGAAAGAGGGAGAATCATTACAGATCTTACAGACAATAAAAAAGAAGGGATTATTGTGCTGCTGCCAAGTCGCTTCAGTCGTGTCCAGCTCTGCGATCCCATAGACGGCAGCCCACCAGGCTCCCGCGTCCCTGGGATTCTCCAGGCAAGAACACTGGAGTGGGTTGCCATTTCCTTCTCCAATGCATGAAAGTGAAAAGTGAAAGTGAAGTCGCTCAGTCACGTCCGACTCTTCGCGACCCCATGGACTGCAGCCTGCCAGGCTCCTCCATCCATGGGATTTTCCAGGCAAAAGTACTGGAGTGGGGTGCCATTGCCTTCTCGGGATTATTGTGAACAACTGTCAATAAACTCAACAACTTAAAATGCACAAATTCATTGAAAAACATCTCACCAAAAATGAAAAGAGAAAAAAATGGAAACTCTGAATATCCATGTATCTGTTATTTTAACTGAATTTGTTATCAAAACTTTTCCACAAAAAGGATTCCAGGTCCAAATGGTTTCACTAGTAAATTCTATCAAATAGTTAAGGAAGACATAACACTAATCTTAAACTCTTTCCAAAAACAGAAGAGGGAAAATATTCCTAACTTTTCTGAGGCCAAAAATATCCTAATACAGAAGCTTGATAAATACAAAAAGAGAATAAAACATATCTCTCATGAATAGTGACACAAAAATTCTTACCAAAATATTAGTAAGTCAAATTGAAAAAGAATAATACATCTTTATCATATCAGGTTTAACCCAGGTATACAAGATTGGTTTAATATTGGAAAATCAATTAATGTGATTCACCATTAATAATATGTGAAAAAAAATCCACATGATCATTTCAAGGGTATTACAAGCATTTGACAAAATTCAACAGCTATTCACAATTCTCAGCAAATTAGGAATAAAGAGAAATTACTCAACCTGAAAAAGGGCCTCTCTTAAAAACATACAGCTAACATCACATGTAGTGATTAAATATTGGTGGTGGAAGCACAAAAGGAATGAAACCAGGACTTCCCTGGTGGTTCAGTGGTTAGGAGTCTACCTACCAATGTACGGGACATAGGTTTGATCCCTGGTTCTGGAAGATCCCACATTCCGTGGACAGCTAAGCCCACGTGCCCTCGAGCCCATGATTCACAACAGACACCACCACAATAAGAAGCCTGTGCGTCCCAATAGAGAGTAACCCCTGCTGGCCCCAGCTAGAAAATAACCCCTTCTCACCATGAGAGAGAAATCTGAGCGCAGCAACGAAGACCCAGTGCGGCCAAATAAATTTTTTTTTTTTTATTAAAAGGAGCAAAAACAAAAAGGCAGTTCTCATGAATCAAGGAAAAGTGATGTCCCAGTCTGAATCTGTAAGGCCTGAGGCTACCCCAGGGAAATGACTTCCCCCACCTTTTCCAGAAATATGAGTTGTGCAAAATCCTTATTTGATGGTGGGATTAGAATTCCCAGGAAAGTATTTTTGTTTTTTTCCCTTATATAGCTTATGCTTTATTGGAACAATTACCTATTTTTAAAAAAATCTCTTCTTCCTCTGTTCCCGTATAGCTCTCTGACAAATTTGGGCTCTTTCTCTGGTTTTAGAATTTGTGTAAAGAGGCTGGCACTCCATAGCACAGACCCTCTGGCAGTGGGCATACCACCCGTGGTGGAGGTTCTCGCCTACAATGTGTGTGCGGGGGTCTGTCACCCTGTTTCTCTCTGCCAGCCTTATCGGGAGGCAGCTTTAGGGAATGCATTTGAGAGCTAGTGAGGATCCCACTGGACAGACCTGCTCCTGGGGATTCTTGGTGTAGTAACTACACGCTAGGTTGTTCAGTTGCATCTGATTCTTTGTGACCCCACGGACTATACTCCGTCAGGCTCCTCTGTCCATGGGATTTTTCAGACAGGAATACTGCAGTGGGTTGCCATTTCCTCCTCCAGGGGATCTTCTTGGCCCAGGGATTGAACCCACGTCTCTTGCATCTCCTGCATTGGCAGGTGGATCCTTTACCACCGTGCCACCTGGGAAGCCCCAGAGAACAAAAGCCCCTCCTGTTGTGTACTTTGTTTCATTCTGGGATTCAGTTTATCACCCACCCTGGTCTCCAGTCACACAAGATCTTTTAAAACAATCCAGGTCATTCCTTATTATTTCTCCTCAAATACGTGGCTTTTGAAAACTCCTTATGATTTCATGGGATCTTTTCTGCTGTTTTTTGAGAGATTGAAATGATTAGGTCTGTCTCCATTGGTGGGATACTCTCCCTGCATCTCAGACTGGACCAGTAAGAGGTTGAAGGGCATATAACTGAACCACAGCTGGCACTAATGATGACCAGAACTGATTAATTCAGTTAGAGTTTCTAGGTGAAAATCAAAGACACCAATTTGATGAAAGAGAGGCACATAAGGAGAGGACTTGAAATCACATCTACGTAGCACTTTATTTAATGATATTTCTTAAAAATTAACTTTTATTGGCATATAGTTGCTTTACAATGTTGTGTTCATTTCTACTGTACAGCAAAATCAGCCATCCGTATCCACGTGTGTACGCTAAGTTGGTTCAGTTGTGTCTGACTCTTTGGGACCCTAATGGACTAGAGCCCGCCAAGCTCCTCTGTCCATGGGATTCTTCAGGCAGGAATGCTGGATTGGGTTGCCATTTCCTTCTTCAGAGGATCTTCCTGACTCAGGGATCAAACCCACATCTCTTATGTCTCCTGCATTGGTAGGTGGATTCTTTACCACTAGCGCCACATATATCCCTTTATACGTTAGCTAATGATAGATACTGTACTGAGATCCCACCTTGATTATGGCACTGAGCTGTTTTTAAACACAGCTGTTCTTTGAGATAGGTTCTATTAATATCCCCACTTTATAGGTGGGCAAACCAAGAGACCCAGTGCAAGGTCACTTAGAGGAGGGGTGGAGCCAGGATTCTAATCTCAGCAGCCTGGCTCCAGAGTCGGTACTCAACTTCCACATCCTACATGATAAAGATTGAGGAAATCTTCCCTCCCTCAGCTCCCCTTGGTGTCTCCACTAAAACCCTTTAAGAGATCTCTCCTCTACAGTATCTGCCCATCCCAACTCTGCTTTATTTGGCCAGAGGGTGTTTCTTTGAGTTAAGAACCCCTACTGCTAAGCCTCAGTTTTCTCATCAGTAAAATGCGAATAACGATGGTAGTTGTCTCATACGATTATGTATGTCCTAAGCACGGGGTAAATATCCAATAAATGATCCTTATTATTACAAGCTATTAGGAAGTTTTACAGAGGTTTAGAAAGTACTGGCTTAAAATGAGATGCATCTGGCTTTCTTATTCTAGAATTCTCCATCATTGCTCTACCAGTATAGAGTAAGCAGGTTGTTTATCATTCTTTTCTGCAGTTCCCTATCTTACTCAGAATTTCACACTTAGAAACTTCAGTTTCAGCAATTCAGCTCTCAAGAGCACCATTCCTACCATAATCGCAAAGCAAGCTTGGGCACCCTTGGGTTTGAGACCCAGAAGAGGGCCCGCCCAGCACAGATCTCAGTCTCACCACTTGAGCTCTGCCCACGCACATGTTCATTCAGATGAATAAAATCACCAAAGAAAGTACACAGCATATTCTTTCATTAATGGGTTTATTCATCAGGAAAAGAAGAGGAGAATAAATGCTGCCAATGAGAATAGCCGGTTTTCAGGGAATTAAAAGACATTTTTGCTTGAATGTGCTAAAGGTTTAAATAACAAGCAATAAATTATCTAAGTCAGTAGTTTTCAAACTGTGTTCAGTGGAGCCCTGGAGTTTTGCAAATGCACCTTAAGGGCAGTGCTGGAGTTAGTAATTATCTTACCAGCTGAATGTTAACTTGCAAAGGAATGAATATACTGAGGCCATAAGGTGGGTGGAATGTCTTTGAAACAGAAGAAACAGAACCTTCCTGCATCTGGAGGGCATAATTGATACCGGACATGTGTGACCTTGGTTAAGTCACTTCCCATCTCTGGCTTCTGTTCTGTCCAGTGAGAAGATTCAGGGCTGTGATGATCACAAAAATCTTTCAGCTCTAAAGCTCTGAGACCACCTCTTGTTCTCCTCAATGACAACTTTAAACAGAAGATAGTTTTAGAATTATCTTTATACAGATTCAGTTTCATCATTTCTTTGATGTTTCTCAGTGATTGCACATCCTAACTCTCTCTAGATAAATGTGATTTTTGGACCTAACAAAAACAAAAGTGAACAAACAAAAACATCCCCTAGCTCAGAACCAGATTGTGAAATGAAATTCATATTTTACAGCAAGAAAAAATTAAACATAAAAAAATTTCTCTGGGCAAAAACCACTACAATATTGTAAAGTAATTAGCCCCCAACTAATAAATATAAATGAAAAAAAAAAGAAAAAAAATTTCTCTGGGGACTTCCCTGGTAGTCCAGTGGATAAGACTCTGGGCTCCCAATGCAGGGGGCCTGGGTTCAATCTCTGGTCAGGGAACTATATCCCGCATGCCCGTGACTAAGATCCAGAGAAGCCAAATAAATAAATATTTTTTTAAAAATTTCTCTGCCCTTGGCCTCCTCTCTCCCCACACTGTGCACTGGGTACTCTTTTTGGGCATCAACCAAACCGCCCCACTGGCAGAAATACCTGCTCAACTATAGAAGGCAAAATTTTCCCAGCATCAGCAAGACAACTCCTTAAAAGGTAACATTCCTTCTTAATCTTGTAAGGGGCCACAATGACCCCTGACCCACTGCTTGCTGGATTGTGTAAGCTGTCAATAATACATCACGGAAGGGATTGCCCTCTGTCTCAAAAAACTTTGGTGACTGTGCTTGACTTCTAATGGGCAGAACAGTTCTCCAAGCTTTCTGAGATGCTGTTCCTGGCTTAGATGATCTTCAATTTGGCTGAAAAAAAAATTCCATTTCTTTCTTAGATCAGCTGATTAATTTTTCATTGATGAGGTATTTCATTTAGTTCTCCATAAGTGTTTAGTGAGTGCCTTTCAAGAGTCAGGTACTGATGTAGGGGAGACAAAGATGAATAGGCCAAACTTTTCTGTTTTCTCAAGGGGCTCTCAGTCCCTTGAGCTGGTAAAACATACTTGTATGAATTTCTTTTGTGCTTCATAGACGTCACCTAGTTCTGGCCATTCTAGCTGGAGAAGATAAAATGTTTGACCCAGTGATTAGAAAAACTAGTAGTTGCCCTAGAAAGAGGGAGACCTATTTCTCTGACACATGTCTACCATTTTTTAGGTTTCTGATAAATATCCTCTAGCTCAGAGGCCGTAAGGCCTGAATCTATAAGCAGACTGTGTGCAAATTACCTTCAATTCCCAGATCCCTTTGGTGGCTGGCTGGTTGGCAGTAAAACCTTGTTTACTAGGATCTCTAAATCAGCTTTGTTTGGCAGCCATATTACACTTGGCCTAAATGGATAACTGTACGTAGACAGGAAAGGCTGCTTGTGTAGTAGAAATCTGATTCATTTAGGCCCAAGTCCCAGATCCATCTAACTGGCTTTGGGACTTCGGGCAAGTCCCTCAACTTTGTTGAAATATATATTTCCTTATCTATAAAATGAAATTACAGACATTTCACAATGTTGCCAAATGGATAAGGAATCACCTATATAGAGTTCCCAGTATATGTTAATACCCAGTGATGATTCAGAAAGTGGCAGTTCTTTTTATTAGCAGGACTGCAAAGAGGAGCCCCAGATGGTAAAGAGTCTGCCTGCAGTGCGGGAGATCCAGGTTCAATCTCTGGGTCGGGAAGATCCCCTGGAGAAGGAAATGGCAACCCACTCCAGTATTCTTGCCTGGAGAAACTCATGGACAGAGGAGCCTGGCGGGCTATAGTCCATGAGTTTGCAAAGAGTTGGACATGACTGACTGACTTCACACTTTCACTACAAAGAGGGCATGAGTTATCACACTACCTATGAGAGGAAAATTGACCTGGACTAGTCCTCTTGGAGGGTTGCTAAAACTTGAAGGAATCGCTACTGAGCTGAGCAGAGGCTTATAAATGTATCCTAAGTGGTGTGTGGCTCTGATAGGGCTTCTTGGAGAGAGCAAGCTGCCAGGAACCACAGAAGACGTTGTGGTCAGAAGATGCAGTCTGACCGAAGCAGTTGACGGAGGCAAGGTCTGACCTGGTGTCTCCTGCTTGACATTAGAACTGTAGGAAGGTGAATGGATGAGGCATGTTTTTCCATTGACCTACTTGATTAAGCCAAGGATATTTATTTGGAAAGCCACATAATCACCATCTGAGGTGTTAAGCCAACAGAAAGTCTCAACAGTTGGAGGAGGCCTTCAATTCAGTCGCTCAGTCGTGTCCGACTCTTTGTGATCCCATGAATCGCAGCACGCCAGGCCTCCCTATCCATCACCAACTGCCTTAGGTGCCTGTAATAGGTCTAGAATACTGGCAAATGGTCCCTTGAAAATGAAGGGGTCTTCTTTCCACCTTCACATGTGGAGGTGACAGTCTGCCAGCTCTGAGGCTGCAAACTGGAGCCTTTTGTTGTCATATCTTTTTTGACTTCAGTTCAGTTCAGTCGCTTAGTCGTGTCCGACTCTTTGCGACCCCATGAATCGCAGCACACCAGGCCTCCCTGTCCATCACCAACTCCCGGAGTTTACTCAAACTCATGCCCATCAAGTCGGTGATGCCATCCAGCCATCTCATCCTCTGTTGTCCCCTTCTCCTCCTGCCCCCAGTCCCTCCCAGCATCAAGGTCTTTTCCAATGAGTCAGCTCTTCGCATGAGGTGGCCAAAGGACTAGAGTTTCAGCTTCATCATCAGTCCTTCCAATGAACACCCAGGACTGATCCTTTTTTGACTTGAACCATGTTTAAAATGAGATTTCACCAGAATTTCTGACTTTTCTCAAATGTTAGAAATACCTAACCTGCGTTCTGATATAGAATGGTACACTGACACCAGCTCTTTAGGGATTTCGGGTTATTCACAACTCCTTCCTTGAAATGATATTTCTTGTGGTTTTTATAACACTGCTCAGTCCTCATCTTCCTCTGTCCTCTTCATCTGCTTTTCCATTCTATCAGTCCCTTCCTCCTCTGCCAATCCTTACATGCCAGCAAACTCAGGGCTCTGTTTTCCATCCTCGTTTCTTTCCCCCAGTCCATGTTCTTTTCTTTCTTTCTTTCTTTTTTAAATTTTTTGGCTGTGCCATGTGTCTTGTGGGATCTTAGTTCCTGGACCAGGGATCAAACCCGTCACCCCCTGCTGAGGAAGCACAGAGTGTTAACCACTGGACCACCAGGGAAGTGCCCCACGTGCTTTTATTAATAAACCTCATCTCCTCCCAAGGTTTTGAATCCCAGCTATATGATGCTACAGGCAAGGAAAACTTGTCCCTTCTTCCCTTCTAGATTCTTTAGCTAGTCTATTAATTAAATTGACACAAGAAAAATTAACAGGAAAGAAAACAAATTTAATTTCATATGGACAGGAGCTCATAAAAATGTGAGACTCAAAAGAGTTACCAAAGTAGACAGCTTTTATACCTTTAGACAAGGAAACAACAAATCCGTGAAGAATTGACAAGACAAAGGAGTTTGGGTTTGGGGTTAACACATTGGTGGCGAAGTAACAAGGTTTGTTTATATAACCTTTCATGTCCCTAAATTCCCTGTCTCTGGTGATAAGGATGCCCTGTAGCCTCCTGGTACAGGGAGGGTACCTTTGACATGGGAGATTGATTTCCTGCTTTCAGGAGGACAAAGGAGAGTCAGGGTGTTCTTGCACTGAGTTTTTTGTAAGTTAATTAATTTATTCTTGGTTGCACTAGGTCTTCATTACTGCGTGCAGTCTTTCTCGAGTTGCGGGGAGTGGGGCCTGCTCTTCGTTGCAGTGCACAGGCTTCTCATTGCCGTGGTTTCTCTGGTTGTGGGGCATAGGCTCTAGGTCCACGGGCTCCAGGAGTTGCAGCAGGTGGGCTCACTGGTCGTGGTTTAGGCTTAGTTGCTCCGTGGCATGTGGAATCTTCCCCAACCAGGGATTGAACCTGTGTCCCAGGCATTGGCAGGTGGAGTCTAATCCACTAGACCACCAGGGAAGTCCTGACTGTATCTTAAGTAACTTTAATTCAAAATAATCAATATGCAGCCTGTTTGGGGGTGGCATATTTTGTTCCCCTTCACTGTTGATGGTCATGGTAAAGTGTGGCGCACAGAGGACTTGTTGAATTGCGCAGAAGCACATGATAGGAGGATTCTGGTATGTTGTTTTCTTTTTCCCTTTCATCGTTTAATTGACCTAGATTGTTTTTTTAAAAAAATTATTGAATTATAGTTGATTTACAATGTTGTGTTTAATTTCTGCTGTATAGCAAGGTGATTCAGTTATATATACATGTACATTCTTTTTTGTGTTCCTTTCCATTATGGTTTATCACAAGATATTTAATATCATTTCCTGGGCCATACAATAGGAGAACCTTGTTGTTTATACATTCTATATATAATAGTTTACATCTGCTAATACCAAATTCCTAATCCAACTCTTTCTTACCCCTACTCCCCTTTGGCAATAAGTCTGTATTCTGTGTCTGTGAACCTGTTTCTGTTTTGATGGTAAACTGTGTTGCATTTTAGAATCCACATATAAGTAATATATGGCATTTGTCTTTCTCTTTCAGACTTACTTAGTATGATAATCTCTAGGTCCATCCATGTTGCTTCAAATGGCATTATTTTATTCATTTTTATGACTGACTAGAATTCATTGTGTGTGTATGTGTGTGTATCATTTAGGTTGTGTCCATGTCTTGTGAAGCCCCCTTGTGGCTCAGATGGTAAAGAGTCTGTCTACAATGCAGGAGACCCGGGTTTGATCCCTGGGTTGGGAAGATCACTTGGAGAAGGAAATGGCAACCCACTCTAGTAATCTTGCCTGGAAAATCCCATGAATGTAGGAGACTGGCAAATACAGTTCATGGGGTCGCAGAGTCAGACATGTCTGAGCGACTTCACTTTCACTTTCATGTCTTCTTGGCTATTATGAATAGTGCAGCTATGAACATAGGAGTACATCTTTTTAAACTATAGTTTTGTCTGGATTCTGGATGTATGCCCAGGCGATTTTCTGAGCGACTTTCACTTAAAATATGGGCTTTCCTTGTGGCTCAGCTGGTAAAGAATCTGCCTGCAATGTGGGAGACCTGAGTTCAATCCCTGGGTTGGGAAGATCCCCTGGAGAAAGGAAAGGCTACCCACTCCAGTATTCTGGCCTGGAGAATTTCATGGACAATATAGTCCAGTTCATTTCAGTTCAGTCACTCAGTCATGTCCGAATCTTTGCAACCCCATGGACTGTAGCATGCCAGGCCTCCCTGTCCTTCACCAACTCCTGGAGATTACTCAAACTCATGCCCATCAAGTCGGTGATGCCATCCAACCATCTCATCCTCTGTCATCCCCTTCTCCTCCCACCTTCAATCTTTCCCAGCATCAGGGTCTTTTCCAATGAGTCAGTTCTTCAAATCAGGTGGTCAAAGTATTGGAGTTTCAGCTTCAACATCAGTCCTTCCAATGAAAATACAGGACTGATTTCCTTTAGGATGGACTGGTTAGATATTGCAGTCCGAGAGACTCTCGAGTCTTCTCCAACACCACAGTTCAAAAGCATCAATTCTTTGGCGCTCGGCTTTCTTTATAGTCCAACTCTCACATTCATACATGACTACTGGAAAAACCATAGCTTTGACTAGATGGACCTTTGTTGGCAAAGTAATGTCTCTGCTTTTCAATATGCTGTCTAGGTTGGTCCTATCTTTTCTTCCAAGGAGCAAGTGTCTTTTAATTTCATGGCTTCAGTCACCATCTGCAGTGATTTTGGAGCCCCCCAAAATAAAAGTCTCTCACTGTTTCCACTGTTTCCCCATCTATTTGCCATGAAGTGATGGGACCAGATACCATGATCTTAGTTTTCTGAATGTTGAGTTTTAAGCCAACTTTTTTACTCTCCTCTTTCACTTTCTAAGGCCCACTTGACTTCACATTCCAGGATGTGTGGCTCTAGGTGAGTGATCACACTGTCGTGGTTATCTGGGTCATTGAGGTCTTTTTGTATAGTTCTGTGTATTCTTGTCACCTCTTCTTAATATCTTCCACCTCATTATAGTTTTGGTTTTCATTTCTCTAATAGTTAGTGATGACGAGCATCTTTTCATGTGCCTGTCAGTCATCTGTATGTCTTCTTTGGAGGTAGATCTATTTATGTCTTCTGCCCATTTTTGATTGGGTTGGTTGTTGTTATTGAGTTGTATGAGTTGTTTGTACATTTTGGAAATTGATTCCTTGTAGTTGCTTCATTTGCCAACATTTTCTCCCATTCTGTAAGCTGTCATTTCATTTTGCTGTGGTTTCCTTTGCTGAACAAAACCTCATGTTTGATTAGATCTCATTTATTTTTGCTTTTATTTCTATTGCCTTGGGAAATCGACTTAAAATATTGGTATGATTTATGCCAATTTATGATTTTTGAAGATTCTCTTCAAGGAGTTTTATGCTGTTATGTCTTAAGCCATTCTGAGTTATTTTTGCCTGTGGCACGAGTGTGCTCTGACACTGATTTACGTGTGGCTGTCTACCTTTCCTCACACCACTGGCTGCTGGTGCATTGTCTTTTCTCCATTGTATCTCCTTGCCTCCTTTGTGGAAGATTAATTGACCATACATGAGTGGTTTATTTCTGGGCTCTTGATTCTGCTCCATTGGTCCATGTTTATTTACCATGCTGTTTTGATTATTGTAGCTTTCTAGTATTGTCTGAAGTCTGGGAGGGATATACCTCCTGCTTTGTTCTTTTTCCTCAAGATTGCACTGGCAATTCTGGGTCTTTTACAATTCCATATAAATTTCAGGACTATTTGTTCTAGTTCTGTGAAAAAAATGCCATGGGTAATTTGATAAGGACTGCATGAAATGTGTAGATTGTTTTGGGTGGTATTGCCATTTTAACAATATTACTCTTTTCAATCTAAGAGGATATCTTTCCATTTCTTTGACTCATCATTTCCTTTATTAATGTTCTGTAGTTCTCAGCATGTCTTTCACCTCCTTTGACCTAGGCTGTTTTTATTTTTAAAGTCATAATGTCCATTTTGGAAATGTACCCAAACACAAATAGAAATTGCCTGTAATCCAGAGATAATGATTGTTAATGTTTGGTTACTTAAAGTAGAATTCTCTGTTGATACTCATCACTTTCCTCTCATTGTAAGTTCTTTTCCTTCATAAGCTTATTATTGTATTTATTAATTGTTTTATTTCTATCTTCTTTACTTATCTTTGACCCAGTGTTGCAACCTCCAGGCCCTATAATGCCTGGCACACAGGAGATGCTCAATAAGTTTGTGTTGAATAAATGAGTGGTTTTATTATTATAAATAGGGCTGAGGTCATACTTCATATACAGTTCTAGATCTTTATTCATTTAGCATTACATTTCATTATGCTAATTTAAAACACTTTAGTGGAAGGACTCCTCCCCTTGCCTTCCTCAGTGGCCCATTCTGAGGGTCCTGTCTCTCACCTTCAGAAGGAGGCCTCCTGACTCTCTCGCAGGCGTCATGCTGGAGAACTTGGCCAGGGTTGGGCAAGGAGGTGGGTTTGTTATAGCTTCAGGTAGTCAGGAGGGGAGCTGGGTTAGGGGCTTGTTAGGGTTATAGACCGGAGAAGGCAATGGCACCCCACTCCAGTACTCTTGCCTGGAAAATCCCATGGACGGAGGAGCCTGGTAGGCTGCAGTCCATGGGGTCACTAGGAGTCAGACTCGACTGAGCGACTTCACTTTTGACTTTTCACTTTCATGCATTGGAGGAGGAAATGGCAACCCACTCCAGTGTTCTTGCCTGGAGAATCCCAGGGACAGCGGAGCCTGGTGGGCTGCCGTCTATGGGGTTGCAGAGTCAGACACGACTGAAGTGACTTAGCAGCAGCAGCAGCAGCAGTGATTTCTCATTACCTTTAGAACAAAGTCTAAAATCCTTACTAAATCCTGCAAGCTGTGAGTCTTTGGAAAGACACACAATCCTCATCTTTGAATCCTCAGAACCCGCCATAGCCCAGTTCCAGGCTCTTCTCTCCATTTTCTCCCTTCCTAGAAGGGATTTAAAGTGCCAGTCAGCACTGGTGGTGTGATTTCATCCCGTTCCAATAACTACTTACACTTAGGTGCTAAATCAATGAGTAGTTTTAGGGCTTAATAAGATTTAAAGTTTTGCCAAGTTTGCTCAAAAGAACAAGAAACTAATGGTGGGTAAATTGGAAGTGAGGCCATGGGGAGGGGTGATGGATTCTGAGAAAGTAGAAGGATCAATGGATTGGAGGTCCTGAAGAATTACCCAAGTGAATGGACAAGAGTGAGTTAAAAGTAATGATTGGAGACTGAAATAATAGGGCTTTAAAAATATTTACATATTTTATTAATATAATAAGGCAATTAGAGCTGGGATTCAGTTGGCATAAGACCTCAGGTAAGACAAGAGAGTGGCTGACTAAATAGATCAGTTCTTCTAAAGATAGCAGCTCTCTGGGATTGCCTTGAGAACTCCACCTGCTCTGCAAGGAGAAAGCTGGACGGGAGAGTAGGGAAAGGGTGTTTAGGACAAGCTAGCTTGCAGTGTTTGTCAGACTCCAACTGCCTCTTGACACAAGATCGATGGCTTTTCCCAGAAATTTGGAAAAGATACGGTAGGGGTTTGCTGTGTGAGCTGTGCCTCCAATTTTGCTTCAATTCCAGCAGGAGGGTGGTGGTGAGACGGTGGTAGGAGGGAAACAGCCAGGCCCCTGGTGTTAGGTCCCTCTGTCTTTGACTAGTCTACTTAAGGACTTTGGTTCTCTCCTTAACCCTCAGAGGAAGGTTTTCAATCTCTATGAAATTCCATCCCACTGTTACATCCAAAGTCTTTTTTCAGTATTACCTATAGCTGCTATGTCTCAAGACAGCACCACATCTTAGACAGCTGGGGCTGAAACAAGGGGAGAAATGTGCTCTAACACACCACAGGACTTCTAAACTATTTCTCCCACAGTCATCTGGAATGATGAGTCCATTCTCCTACAAATTCATAAGCTCGGGAAATAAACCAAGGCTCCCATTCCATGAACCAGGCATCAAAGCATAAGATGCTTAGAACTTGTTCAACTTTCAGTTTGCTTATCTTTAAAGAAGGTGATTATTAATATCAACAAGTAGTGATATTATCAGATCTTTCAAGGTATCTTGTGTTCAGAAACCCTAATAGAACAGTAAGGATGAAAAGTATAGTATCACAGTATCTGAAAGTGGCTGTTAAACAAACGGTCTCAATGGAATTAACAGGAGAGGTCAGTATTACTTTTGATGACAATATTAAAAGGACAACTGATTTTATTAAATATTAGGAAACTCAAAACATATGGGCTTCCCTGGTGGCTCACTGTTAAAGAACCCTCCTGCCAATGCAGGAGATGCCAGTTCAACCCCTGAATCAGGAAGATCACCTACAGAAGGAAATGGCAATCCACTCCAATATTCATGGCCTGAGAAATTCCTTAGGGAGAGGAGCCTGGTGGGCTACAGTTCATGGGGTCTCAAAAGAGTCAGACACGACTTAGTGACAAAACCACCACGTAACAAAACTCAAAACACACATGCTACCAATATTGACATTGTAAATTAGTAACTCTAGCTCTACCCTGAGGATACTAGTTGAGTTGTGGGAACTGTTCAATGTGTGTTTGCATGTCTATATTCTAAGCCATCCCCCAAATCTACTCTTCTAGGGTAAAATGAAAGGGAAGACAGTGGTGAAAAAAAATTTAGAGATATCAAAGTATAAAGATATGCAAAGTATGCTAGAAATTAAAACTAGACCAGGATATTTACATATTTTATTAAATCTTTACAATCAGTAATTATAATCAAATACACAACTATATACAAGGATTATATACATTTTGCCCAGACTTTTACATCACAGTACATAGTTTCCCTTAGAAATATTGTATACATTTATCACCAAACAATAAAATCCAACAACAGTAGTGTTACAGCACCTGTTAGTACAGACATCTTTTTCATAAATTACATCATAAGAAAATATACGGCTGTAAATTGGGCTTTTAAAAATGTCTTTTATAAAATCTGAACATACAATATTTCATTCACAGAATGTTTTTTTTTTCTATGTTCTGACTGAAGCCTTGTGCATAAAACGACCAGTTGGAATATTTACTAAATGCCCCCTCCTCTAAATTGATAAGCACTATTGGAATTATGGATGCTGAGCTTTCTTTATGATGAATTCGGCATGGGGTTTGGTGAGGGAACAAATGCTGGTTTTACTACTGAAAGGGCCGTGTGATGGTAATTTAAATTAAAATAAAAATTTCAAGAGTATATTAGAGAAGTTAAAATCACAGAGTGCACAGTTTTTCATTTTATTCTCTAAACACGTGAAGAAAAAGGGAAAAGTATAATGTTAAAAAAAACTTTGTTCTGAAACAACTGTATTCTTGTTGGAAGCCTATTAAAAGTTAAAAAGAAAAAAGAAAACCTACCCAACAAAACATCCCATCCCAAACATATCTAGTAAGTTACAATTCTTTCACACCTAAAACTTTATGAGAAAAGCACTGCAAATTAGGGTATATCATTTTAATGGACTTTCCTAAGCAGAAAAAACTAGAACTATTTTTAGTAGGTAAACAAGTGAAGTTTTAAAACTTGAAAATACCTGAATTAAATACTTTCTCTAATATCTTTTAACTCTCAGATAAAATCCATACTTGATTCCAGGTTTGTAAACATTGTATAAATCCTTCTTAGTCAATCAATTTTATGGCTGTGGTGATCACTTCAGCTCTATCTCTATGCAGTCAACATCTAACTGAGGTAGACCAGATGTTTCTAAAATTCAGGGTCACACAGAAACCCCTGAATCTTTAGGAAGTAAATAAAATGCTATAAAAGGTACTTAAAAAACAAAACATTTAAAAAAATGCCTAATGCTGTTGAAACTTTTCAATGAACTCAAAAACAGCTTCATGGCAGCATGTCAATTAAGAATGGCGAGTCAGTGACAAGGTTGGAGTTCTGAAGCTGAACATTACACCTTCTTTTCTTAGCTAGGGAAAAATCAAGTATAATTCCTTCTGCTATTAATTTTATAGTTGAATTTTTGTTTTTCTTTTTTCAAAGGATTCATTTTTCTAAACAAGCTGGTGGTTTGGTCGCTAAGTTGTGTCTGACTCTTGTGACCCACGGACTGTAGCCGCCAGGCTCCTCTGTCCCTGGGCTTCTCCACAAGAACACTGGGGTGGGCTGCCATTTCCTCCTCCAACAAATTGCTTCTAGACCTCAATGAATGGCAACAACTCCCTCTAATGGCCAAAGAGAGGGTAAGTGGCAGTAAGCTGGCTTTTCTGTGTATGCCACAAGATCTCTGCTGGAAATAAAATTATGTTGTTTTGATAAATTAGAAAAGCTAGATTTAGACAACAATGGCTTTGAGCTACAAAAAGAAAACCAAATCAATGTATATAAGGCTTCTGTAATCCAAGTCTTAAAGGAACATCTGCTCCTTTTCTCCAAGCCCCAGTCCTATAAATCAAGGCAAGTCAAGTAATTACGCTTCAGGTATTTTGGCAGCTTTGCAATCAAAATGAACAAAGCACTATGTCTATCTTTCCATATACTATATGTATTATAGTTCTATCTTCTTACACCAAATTTCACATGCAGAGACTAAAAATATCCATTTTGGTGTCAGGTTTAATTAAGGGCCAATAAAAGTCTTGTATGCTACTCTTTCCCCCCCCCAAAGTGAATTCTCAATTAGATTTATTACTCACTGACCCAATTAACTTTAGCTGGAATTTTTGAAAGCAGCTATTTATCCACTTATAAAAGAATATGTTTACCTGGAATCTAAGACATACTGTACATGAATATACATAACTACAATACAGCACTGCTGTTCTTTTAACAGCTCCATATACAGTTTAAGTTCATCGGTACCTCTAAAACTGTGTTTTGAGAAAAAAAAAAGTTATTATATAATGACATGGTAAAGAAAAAGAAAATTAAGTCTCAAATATTCCTTTAGAACTGATTCACGTATGTTTAAAAAAATAAATAGAGTAAAGCCACGATTTCAATTACAGGGCTGTCTACAGATATCAACAAAAAAATTTTAAAAACTTAAATGTGGCCAGCACCAGACTGCCACACACACACACACACACACACACACATCAAAAAAAAAAAAAAAATAGGGAAAAAGGTTCCATTAAGCTATATGGCTATATGTTAGTTGCTACTGTGTTTTTTTACACAGGTTACCATAGACTAATTTTCAAGTCCATATTGGAAGGAATACTCATTAAAAAAAAAAAAAAATTTAAAAACCATGATTCAACAGAAAATGTGACAGATTCCTTAGGTGCAACTTTAGCAACTATAGTTTCAAAGGAGGAAAAAATAGTAGTTACTCCAGAATTTTTAGATCACTACCACAGTTTTATCATGGCTAAGACAGAAAAATGGAACAAAATGTATTCAGCTATTGGCGACACAGGTTTTGTGGCTCAAAATGCATACTACACATGGGATGGAGTAAGGCTGATGGCTAGAGGTAATCACCTCCAAAGAAATGAACTGGAAAAGATTTATAAGTTACCCTACAAAGATATAACCTTAAAACCTTAAGTTCCATTTCAGAGTAGTCACAGCTTTCCCTATGGAAGGCCCAATGGCAAGTTCATATTGCAACATTATAGTTTCTCCCTTGCTCCATTTTTCAAGAGTATTAAGTAACCAATTTCCACATTATATGACCTTTTTACCTGGTCCCAATGATTAGTCTTTATGCAAAGAACTCACTGAGAAAGTACACTGGCTTCACCTTTGGTTTAAATGAAAAGGACACCGTTAAGAGGGAAAAAACTCAAGTCATCTTGATCATGTTACACAATGAAGCAAGTGAAAATGATGAGCAAAGACTGTTTTCACCATGAATGCATCTGCTTCACAACCACTTAGGTCACTTTGAGTGTTTCCGTGAAGGCAGCATAACCAGAATGCCCACAAAACTCCTATGTGTTTTCCCCAAAGAACCTCTAACCCCCAAACCAAGAAAACTGAGCTTCCTTTAATTAGAAAGCCGTACAAATCTGTATTCCCCACCTCATAGTTAACTGAATATGTTTCTTAGCTACTATCCAGAGACTGCAGAAATCTGGTTCCAAGGAATGCCCAGTAATCTTTTCCTGGCCCAAAGTATGCAGCAGGATGGTACAATCCTGTCACCTGGGGGGCAGGGGAGGACTGTGAGTTTGCATTTTTGATGGGACAGTTTTAAACAAGGTCAGTTCTAACACAGCATGTTCCAGATTCCTATGATAACTAACTCTCCCAGTCAGAACGTGGTTGCTTATCACCATACTTAAAGCCTCCCATGAAGAGAGCCTGCTTAGTATCAGGGTGTCTATTAACCACAGTTTACCTTTTCTTTTGAAATACCTACCACAGGTAGACTTTCGTGAGTCAGAGCTCATCCTTATCCATCATTTCAAATGCTTCTATGTCTTCATTCCAGTCTGCTAATATGGAGTCTATAGGCTGGACCTTTTTACCCCAAACATTAGGATTGGAATCCTCCTCAGTTTCTGACTGTTCTTGAAGCTGGTTATCTAAATCTGTACATTCACCATCAAGACTTGTAGTCTCATGGTTTTCCGTGGGGTTAGAATCCTGTTCAGAAGAAGAAACGCTTGCAGCACTGTCTGTATCTACTGGAGATAAAGATTCTGGGTGAGAGTTCACAGAACTTTCCTCAGGAGACTCTTGATCAACCAGATCAATCTCCTGAGACCTTGATGCAATCTGTTCAGCACTCTGAGAGTCATTTTCGGAGGATGGTTGTTCTTCATTTTCCATCTCAGGATCTGTGCATAAAAGAAACAAACTTCATGCTACTTTCCTCCTCAAAACATGTACTATCATATTCTCAAAACCATACTGGTTTTAGTGTTAAAGCAAAAAACTGAGAGTTAAAAGAAAACCATGTTAATGCAGGATGATTCTAATAAGACTGCCATCAATGGGTGTCAATAAATGCCAAGAAATACACTAAACAATAATACTATTAAAATGCATTTAAATTTATGTCTCAAATTTATTAAACATATAAATTCAGGAAAGCCCACACATGAGAACATATTAAACCAAATAAAATTTAAACAGTGCATGCCACTGCTGTAATTTTAATATTCTTTGAAAAGTGAAAGTCCCACTCAGTAAACCATGAAAATGCAGATAATATAAAATTAAATGATTCATGGATATCAATGTGATTGATTAAATATCTCCATAAATACAGAAACAGATTATTTACAAAACTTCATTACTGGAAGTCTCTGAATTATAAGATATAATCATAAAATCTACTGGAAGGCTGAAAAGCAGGCTAAACCTCTGGTAATGAATATACAGTAAAACCACTAGAGGCATTTTATTTAGGGTTCCTACAAGAAAGTGCTTAGGTAGCAACATCTATAATCACGGGCTGCACAATTCTCAGACACTGCAATCAGTTGGGAAAGATCTCCTGAGCGTCTTACTGTGTGGCAGGCACCGTGCAAGGCGCTAGGGATAAAACTAGGTGAAAACAAAACACCTATACCTGCCCTTCTGAATCTTATAGTCCAGCTATAATCATCACACAAATAAATAGAAAACTCTGTGATGCATGCTATGGTGTTAGGAAAGAATAATGAGATTTGAGGACTTCTTTCAGAATGTGACACTTGAACTGAGATTTCAAAGATAAGCAGAATTAGTCAAAGAAGAAAGAGAAGATGAACTTATTATAAAACCAGAAAAATGGAAGGAAATAAAGGCACACAGGGAAGGACAGAAGGATACTATGCATACACCCTGACCTGGCAGGATTACCTGACATGGGAAGCTTAAGATAGCTCGTGGTGGGGGTGTGTCAGGGGGAAGGTGGGCAAGGGGGAGGAGTTCCCACACATACTCTCAGTTGTGGAAAAGGTCCATTTTAATTTGACATTTAGGGAAACTAAAGAACAGAAAGCAGTCTGGCAGCTTGGAGCTCATTTATGCTAGGCTATCCTACGTTCGAGCGAAAACAAAAAGAACCTTCGTTTCTAGACTGCATTAATCTAGTTTAGGAAAAGGTGTGGGGCTATTTTATCTAGTAATAAAGACTGTGCTTTTGACAAAGAATCACTCTAGGGTTACATGTTACATAATATTATTTTGGAAACCTAGCTCAGGATAAGGAAACAGAATGGTGTAGGCTCCAATTGAGATGTGGAGTAGAAGGACAGGGAACTCCCCACCTACCACAAATAACAGGAAAGATACATCTACAAACAGAATGAATCTCACAGAACATCTACTGAACACGAGCAGGAGACATCAAACAGCTGAGAGGACAAGAAAAATCTCTAAGTCATCAGGTAGGATGAAGGAAAAAAAACGAGGATGGAGGGATGGGATGTGTGCCCCTGGGAGGGAGCTAAAAAGAGGAGGGGTTCCCGCATCCTGGGAAGCCCCCTCAGATCTGCGGGGACAGAAAGGGAGCTTCAGAGGCTCGGAGGAGAGCACAACCCCCATCTGTGGCAGGCAGAAGACCCCTGCACAGACTGGAGTGCTGCTATCCTGCGCCCCGGCCTGAGACACGTGTCCGCTGGTACGGCAGGGCCTGCAACTCAGGGGTGAGCGCGCGGTCCCAGAAGAGGACTGCTGCTGGCTGTGTGGACAAGGCCTGAAGGGGGCTGGAGTGCGGTATGGCCGCAACTGGGGGTGTCTGCAGAAGCATCCAGGCCACCAAAGAAGTCAAGCACCATTGTTAAGTGGCACACAAGGGGAGCCCCTTTCTCCACTGCCAGCCTCTGCCTATGCAGGCTCCAGGAGAGCACACCTCAGTCACTGCCTCGGTGGCTTAACAAATGCAAATCAGTATACACAGGATGGATAAGCAACAAGGTCCTACTGTTTAAGACAGGGAACTATATTCATTATGCCGTGATAAACCATAATGGAAAGGAATATAACTGAGTCACTTTGCTGTCCAACAGACATTTATACAACACTGTACATCAACTGTACTTCAACTAAAAAGAATAGTGTAAAAACAGAAACAGGAAAGATCAAGTTGTCTGTATTTTCAGATTCTGTTTTACACTTAAACTCAAAGTAACTCAATTTTTAACAGTACTATCAAGATGATAAAAGAATTTGATAGAGGGTAAAAATAAGGTAAGTAGGCAAATACAAATAACCCCTCTGTAGTAGCAATAACTGGTTAGAAATACACTAAGTATCCTTTTTATAATTAAAAACAGAATCTACAAGACATAGAATTAAACTTATTATGAAATCTTATTGCTTAGTATTATAAACTCTCAATGAAAAAATAAGATCTGATTCAATTTACAGGTAAGTACCTGTATGTACCTGGATGTAAAGTCAATATTTAACAAAATTTTCCTGTTTATATGTAACACACACAGTTATACAACCCCAAAGTGAAGCCCAATTCTACTCCTTTACTTTTTGGACTGGATAGGATTATTTTTAAATTCCTATGGAAGAATGTACATCACAGAGAAGTCAAGAAATTCTGAAAAGAATTAGTGAGAGGGGAGCTGACTTGAGAGATATTAAAATGTATTCAAAATAGCAAACTATCCTATTATTGGCACTGGAATGAGCAAATAGATTAGTGTAAAAGAAGAGAAAGTCACCCCAAAACAGATCAAATATATGAGAATATGTGATACATAGCAAAGTGGCAACAATCAGCTACATAAAAATGACAGCTGGAGAAGTACAAAAAGGAAGAAAGAATCTACCACCCCACTACAAAACCTTCATTCTAAGGGGCCTGTTGTCATCGTATGGAGTATCATAGTACTAATGACTACATCATTAAATTCAGGGATGGTGAATCAGACTTGCGGAAGCAAAAGAGAATGAAGAAAATCTCAAGATACAAAAACAAAATAAGAGAGAGAGAGAAAGAAAAGAAAAAATTTTAATAATGAAAGGACAAAGAAACTTGGCAAAGAGACTGGATGTTCTACAATCATTCATTCACCCATGCAACCAGCATTTACTGACAGCAAGAAATACAGAGCTGAGATGCAGGTAAAGAAGTACAATGTAATACAAATGTCAAAAGTACAACCATATTAAGATGCTGGGATTTTCCCTGGTGGTCCAGTGGTTAAGAATCTACTTGCCAATGCAGGGGACACAGATTCAATGCTGGTCTAGGAAGATCTAGCAACTAAGCCTATGTGCCACAACCACTAACTCTACGCTCCAAACCCTGTGCTCTGTAAGGAGAGAAGCCACGACAATGAGAAGCCCACAGCACCACGAGCAGAGTAGACCCTGTCTGTCCTAACCAGAGAATGCCGTGCAGAGCAACAAAGACCCAGCACAGCCAAAACTAAATGAACACACATTTTTAAAGAAGATGTCCATTCATTTTATCTATGAGAATAAGAGAATTCATAGAGAAGATAGCACTAAACTTGATATTTAGAATAACGAAATGTTTTTAAAGAGGAAAAGGTTGTGGGAGTGGAATCAGGACTTACAAGGCATTTGTGGAAAGAGGGAAGATGTACAAATGCCAAGGTGCAAGAGAAAACATGTGGTGACTGAGGAAGAGGCTGGAGTCCTTAAGTGTTAATCCTACTAGCAGCGTCTCAGCGGCCCCTTTCCAAGCAAAGACGCCGTCTGTTTACATATCCGATTCACCTCCTCAGAACCAAATCCTTTCCAGTAGAAATCTAAGTTCTACAGGATCAACTGAAGGACAGATTCACCCCAATCAAATTCAGTGAAGGACAATCTTAGGAAAAGGAAGACTGCCACACTTAAACCTCAGGCAGTTCAAACCACTGGACTTTCTTTTATTTCCCCTGTCCTGCCTGCCTCTTCACCAGACAGACACAAATGTGAAACTAGTTCCGAATCTGTGTATCCACACAGCTCTTAATGCACTGGGACTACACTATAAACTACAAAATGATAACGTGTATTCAAACTTTTAAATGCTGATTTTTTTCCCCCTCTTGAGAAATATTACTGAGAAATGTCAACTGAATCTTAATTGTAAATTGTTTCAATTTGTAATACGAGGTAACAGTGTCTTTTGTTTGCAGGCACAGGGTGGGAATTATTATTCAGTACCTTTACAAATTCTAGAAATTCTGGAACCGTATACATGACGGACACAATATTAACACTTCTGTGGATAACTTAACTTTTAGAAGTGTGACTGGTTTAAACTGAGAAAGCAGCATTTCTATTCGATAAATTACTAATGCTTTATTCTGAAGAAGAATGTATAATAATTATCTGGACATTTTTGCTAGGATATAGGACTGTTGCAGATATTTCTCTTATCAATGGCTGGGGTTTATCAGAATTAGAAGGGGGAGTGGGAGCTTGTTCTGGAGTCTCTATTTTCTGTATTGATATGTGGGAAGATTGGCTCCATCAAAACTGACTTTTTAAGGGAAATATGTATCTGTGGAATGAGATCTTTAGAGAAAACAATCTGGAGGACATTTTAAATCATTCAGATTTTATGGCTGCTATTATTTGGTGTACTTATAGAATCCTACCTAGTACCCATATGTGTGTTGTGTGCTAAGTTGCTTCAGTCATGTCTGAGTACCCTTGATGGCACAATAAGGCCAGATACAGAGCTGGGAGATTTTTTTTTTTTTAAGGAGGGGTGCCTCCATGGCCTTATTCAGTGCTTCTCAAAGTATAGCTGAGTACAATGAACTGGAATGCTTGTTTAAAATTTCAGATTCTGATCCCCTGCTTTCAGAGAGTCTGATTCAATACTCTGGAGTAGGTCTCAGAAATCTACACTTTTACCTACTCCATCAGCTAATTCTGAAGCAGAAGAGAAACAATGCATGCAGCAACAGCACAAGCCAGATTAATGGTGCCCACTACAGATGTTAACTTAGCATGTTCCTAAGTAAATAAAGCAGCTGACTTAATAAAACTATCATCACTGACTTTCGTTACACTGATACATACTAACAATTATACTATAACTCATTGCTGACAGTTAATAATGCCCTATAGTTCTTCAAAAAGCTATACAAAAAGGGGAATTTTTCAAGGCTTTTTGTCAAAATATCACACTACAACAGAATCGCAGTCAAAAAATGGACAGACTATCAAAACTTTAAAAAACATATAATTTAAATAAAGCCCTTTTACTGCAAGGTCCTTAAGGGAATACTATTATGCTGTTCAGACTCTTTTTTTAATTTAAATAGCATAACTGATCTCTTTGCATATCCTTTCTCTGGTATAGGCAGCACACGCTCTACACCACAATCTCATAGTCCTAACCCTCACACATTTCCTACAGATATATGGGTTTTAAAAACAAGTTGATACTTTAAATAGTTTATACTGCATTCCAATAAAAAGTGATCAAAAGTAATACATGCTATACAACAATGTCTTCGTTAAGAGTAACTCTGTCATGGATATGGACTAGTGAATTCACCTATTATTTAATTTATAGAATTTGTTATGACAGGATCAATAAAGAATCATCATCATGGGACAGCTGACTAGACATGAAAATAATTACTTTAAATGATGTATTATCATGGTAGCCACTGAAACAATATACATATGCACACGCATGTGTGTATATACATGTATATACATATATACACATGCATATACATATATATAATTTAAGGCTTATTAAAGATACTTACTACTATTAATAATGTAGCTTGGAATCATTTTACCTTTTAATATTGCTGCTGAAATTCCAATGGTAGCACAAAATAGGGGGGAAAAAAGCAAAGGCATTAAAGAGTTACATGGAATAATAATTTGCCTGTGTTTGATGTGCCAAAATGTATATAAAGATCTAAATGAAAAAAGGGCTCAAGAAGGAAAAAAAAAACAAAAACAGGCACATAGGAGGAGTTAAGAAGATTAGGAATCCTTTCTATTCTGTTCTATTTATACATCCTTAAGTACATACACCCTACTCACTCCATACTGCTTAAATAGTTAACAACTGAATGAACCTCAAAGAATTAGGCAATACAAGAAGACAACACAAAACACTGATTTGGCTAGCACTAGATTATTGCTAAACTTTTTTTTTTTAATTGGTCCACTTGGAGGTTATACTGAATTGAGTAAGTTTCCTACATATCTGCCAAACAAATATCCCAAACATCAACAATCGTGTACAATTACACAATCTGTTGAAGGCGAGGTAGGAGGACAAGTGCTCTCTCTATAGGAGTCTCCAGTGGCTAAGAAAACGGCTATTAAAAGCAGGATTACAGACTACATCTGATGGTTCACTTTCCCTCATTTGCTCTCTATCCCTAGATGTGAAATTGTAAAAGAATACTAGTGAGACCTTGCATTTATACAATAATTTGGGTTCCAAAGAGCTTTCAATTTACTAACAAAAATCTTGGCCCAGAGAGGGATATATATACACTCTCATGAATTAAAGCATGCCATCTTGTTCTTCAGGCACTAGCTAGTCATGTGTAATTCTTGTAGCTTGTAAGTATCTATATGATGAAATTAGATCTCAGTGAAGAGAAGCTGCTAGATTTCTACCGCCTTCACCAAGACACACGTTATTTGATTACAGGTGGCCTGGTGAAACCCAATTACTATTATATCGTATATAACACCGTTCTATATAATCCCTTTTTACTTCTTATTCTAAAAAAAACCCATAGGATATAGAATCTGTGAAATTGAATGGTGGATGTTAAAATGACTCTGTGAATGTTAAAAAGGACTCTTAATATAATCTCTTCTATTTTTATCACTTGCAGAATCATAGCAAAAATTATAAATTACATATAAAAATATAATTCTAATGACATCCCAAATCAGCAAACAAAGCAAAATAAACATTTCATTACTCAACTTTCCAAAAGAAAAACATATTTTGAAATCACCTTCTAAAAATTTTTACTTCTTTTACCAGTGAACCATAAATAATCATTTTGTAACTCATTTTTGTCAAGTTAGAAAAATTAATGTGAAGCAGAAAACAAAGGATTTTTCACCCTTACCTCGATCTTTTGCTTTGTCAGAAAGGAGCACCTCTACCTCCTCATACTCCCGGATGGCATCCAGTATGATACTTCCTTCTTTACTGAATAGAAACAGCATGGGGATCTTAATGTCATCTGTGTCCTTTCCATCCCCTGCCATCTGGAACAGAGGGGCAGTATCACTACTGCTCCCCTCATTGTCATCTAGCCAGAGAATGAATAAAAGCAAACATCAAAAAGTTCATCCATGAGAAAGGTCCAGCTACCAATCTTTACTGTTCTTCACCTGTTGACATTAATTTCCTGCATTAAGAACCACAAAATCACTCATACCTGTGGGGCCCCACTAATTCTACTCCTAGAAATTTATCCTGAGGAAATAATTCAAAAGAAGTGAAATGATCTATGCCTGAAAAAGTTTACTGGAGTGCTTTATACTTGTCAACAACTGTAAACTGTTAAGTAAATTATAATGAACTACCTGAGGGAACACACAGAAAAACAAAATGTTATTATTACATAAAAAAGTAAAGTACAAAGTTCTATGATTGTGACTATAAAAATTTCAGATGCTTATGAAAAAGCCTAAAAAGGGAAAAATTCAGAGACTTGAATTACAATGATAGAATAATGAAAATTTTATTGTTATTTACAATTTCCTCTAATGGCATTATATTATATATTTTAAAAACACTCTTCACAAGGAATAATTACGAATAGACCGTTGTTTTCCTCTGTAAGTTGAGTGAAACACTAATGTGACTTTACACTGGTTAAAAAATAATAGTAGGGCTGCTAATTACTACTCTACTGGAGATGTCAGTTATGTCCAGTCCTAATCTCACATGCCAGTCTCCCTGGAGAACCTGTCTGTCACCTCTCAGAGAGCTTGCATGGACAGGCCCTGCTAAGTGGAGAATACCGTGCAGAATCACCCCCTTCAACAATAACTGACCGGACAAAGGATGGCTACCTGACCCTCAGTGTCTCTGGGATATTTGAAGTGGCACACTTTCAAAAAAGAAAGACTTTCGGTTAGCAGTGGGTAGAAGTCCAGTTAAGTGACACAGACTGATGGCTTAGGTTGCAATTTTGGAAAAGGCCATTTTGGAACTGCTAGGTAAAAACAGAGCAAGCTGGTGAGAAACTGCAGAATGAAGCAGAATAGCAAGGAGCTTCAGAGAAGAGTCCAGGAGGACCCACAGATAGAGACAAGAAAAATGCTAGCCATCATGGTTCCTGATGATTTTTAGTTTCCACTTCTAATTCCTTAGAGCACTCAGTTGTATTTCTTACTCTTGGGTTCAACAAAAATAATCTATTTCCATATAGTAAACAAACCTCCCTTACACTAAATAAACTGTCTCTTCTAGGCAAATGATTTTTAAGATAATCTATACTTCTGGTATTTGGGATAAAAAACAACCAAGTCCTAATTTGCTCATTTATATACAATTAAAACCACTCACGACCCAGATAATCATGATGGTGTGATCACTCACCTAGAGCCAGACATCCTGGAATGCGAAGTCAAGTGAGCCTTAGGAAATATCACTACGGACAAAGCTAGTGGAGGTGATGGAATTCCAGTTGAGCTATTTCAAGTCCTAAAAGATGATGCTGTGAAAGTGTTGCACTCAATATATCAGCAAATTGGAAAGCTCAGTGGCCACAGGACTGGAAAAGGTCAGTTTTCATTCCAATCCCAAAGAAAGGCAATGCCAAAGAATGCTCAAACTGCTGCACAATTGCACTCATCTCACATGTTAGTAAGGTAATGCTCAAAATCCTCCAAGCCAGGCTTTAGCAATACGTGAACCGTGAACTTTCAGATGTTCAAGCTGGTTTTAGAAAAGGCAGAAGAACCAGAGATCAAATTGCCAACATTAGCTGGATCACTGAAAAAGCAAGAGAGTTCCACAAAAACATCTATTTCTGCTTTATTTACTATGCCAAAGCCTTTGACTGTGTGGATCACAATAAACTGTGGAAAATTCTGAAAGAGATGGGAATACCAGACCACCTGACCTGCCTCTTGAGAAACCTGTATGCAGGTCAGGAAGCAACAGTCAGAATTGGACATGGAACAACAGACTGGTTCCAAATAGGAAAAGGAGTACGTCAAGGCTATATATTGTCACCCTACTTATTTAATTTATATGTACACATCATGAGAAATGCTAGACTGGATGAAGCTGGAATCAAGACTGCTGGGAAAAATATCAATAACCTCAGATATGCAGATGACACCACCCTTATGGCAGAAAGCGAAGAAGAACTAAAGAGCCTCTTGATGAAGGTAAAAGAGGAGAGTGAAAAAGTTGGCGTAAAGCTCAACATTCAGAAAACTAACATCATGGCATCCGGCCCCATCATTTCATGACAAATAGATGGGGAAACAGTGGCTGACTTTATTTTTGGGGGCTCCAAAATTACTGAAGATGGAGACTGGCAGCCATGAGATTAAAAAATGCTTACTCCTTGGAAGGAAAGTTATGACCAACCTAGACAGCATATTAAAAAGCAGAGACATTACTTTGCCAACAAAGGTCCATCTAGTCAAGGCTATGGTTTTTCCAGTAGTCATGTATGGATGTGAGAGTTGGACTATAAAGAAAGCTGAGCACAGAAGAGTTGATGTTTTTGAACTGTGGTGTTGGAGAAGACTCTTGAGAGTCCCTTGGACTTCAAGGAGATCCAACCAGTCCATCCTAAAGGAAATCAGTCCTGGATGTTCACTGGAATAACTGATGTTGAAGCTGAAACTCCAATATTTTGGCCACCTGATGCGAAGAGCTGACTCATTTGAAAAGACCCTGATGCTGGGAGGGGGCAGGAGGAGAAGGGGACAAAGAGGATGAGACGGTTGGATGGCATCACTGACTCAATGGACATGAGTTTGCGTAAAGTCCAGGAGTTGGTGATGGACAGGGAGGCCTGGCGTGCTGAAGTTCACGGGGTCGCAAAGAGTCGGACACGACTGAGCGACTGAACTGAACTGAAAACCACTGTAGATGGTGACTGCAGCCAGGAAATTAAAAGACACTTGCTCCTTGGAAGGAAAGCTATGACAAATCTAGACAACATATTAAAAAGCAGAGACATTACTTTGCTGACAAAGGTCCGTATAGTCAAAGCTATGGTTTTTCCAGTAGTCATGCATGGGACTTGGCTTTTTCAGTAGTCATGTGAGAGTTGGACAATAAAGAATTGATGCTTTTCAACTGTGGTGTTGGAGAAAACTCTTGAGAGTTCCTTGGACAGCAAGGAGATCAAAGAAGTCAATCCTAAAGAAAATTAGTCCTGAATATTCATATTTCCTGGAGACTCCCATAGAGGGAGGAGCCTGGTAGGCTACCATTCATGGGGTCGCAAAGAGTCGGACACGACTGAGCGACTTCACTTTATTCATATGAAGGGCTGATGCTGAAGCTCAAACTCCAATACTTTAGCCACCAAATGCAAAGAACTGACTCGTTGGAAAACAGCCTGATGCTGGGAAAGATTGAAGGGAGGAGGAGGAGGAGACAACAGAAGATGAGATGGTTGGATGGCATCACCGACCGGATGGACATGAATTTGAGCAAGCTCCGGGAAATGGTTAAGGACAGGGAAGCCTGGTGTGCTGCAGCCCATAGGGTTGCAAAGAGTCGGACATAATTGAGCAAACTGAACTGAACCGAAAACTATTAGAAACTAAACAAAATGCTTCACCAGAAACAAAAAAATAACTTCAGGGAAAGGAGTTACAATATAAGAAAGTTTCCACTTAGACATTAATTTTTTTAAAAATTAAGGACCATTTCTTTTAATTATTTACTTACAGATCTCAAGATAGCATTCTATAACTGATAGCTACTAATGAAAGCATTTGATTTGACAAACCTTGCAGAGTACAGAATACCATGAAAATTAGACTTTACCAAAAAATGGGGAAAATCTAAAATACTCCACATATGTTCCCAACTTTATTTTTTCATATTTTTAAAACTCAGTAAGAAGTCTAAAATAACAGTAGTGGCAAGCTATTAAATTATTTAATAAAAGTAATCTCAGAGTGGAAAATAACCAAGGATTAAGAGGTGATTTAAGTCTGCCATCAGCAAACCCTCTGTAACTGGTCAGATAGAGAATAGTTTAGGCTTTGCTACTGTTACCACCACTCAGCTCCAGCACTGTTCTGGGAAAGCAGTTACAGAAGATAGGTAAACAAACTGACGAGCTGTGTTCTAATAAAACTTTTACTTACAAAAAAAGCAGTGAGCCAAACTTGGCTTGCAGGCTATAGTTCGCTAACCACTAATTTATTAAGCAGAACTTCTCCTAATGTTAATATTTAACTATGAAATTCATGCATTCATTAAATCAACACTGTAGTGCCCATATAGGATAAGCAAAAGGAATAGTAAATATTTTTTCAATGAAATAAATCCTACTATTTTATTTTTACCCATGTCAGTAATTTTAGGAAATTTTATTTCCATTATCTTCAAACCTCACAACCACCTAAAAGATGTTTATTACCATTTTCACCGTAGCTAAAAAAAATTCTACTGAATAAACAGGTAAACAATCTAAAGGTTACAGCATGATTTTGTAGAAGAGCCAGGAACTGCACCCCCATGTATCTGACTCCAAAGATTGCATCTGTGTGGAGGAATGGCTATTTTCAGTGACTTTCCACTGGAGGTGGCAGGTATAATTCTTGCCCCTAGGGGTTTTGGATCTCATGGGCACATTTTCTGATCCATGGTATCAGGTGTTTTTACCATCACTCCTGCTGCACCTTCACATCTGACTCAAGTACATTTATTGGCATTAATATACAGAAACTCAGATTTAGATGTTCAAACAAGGTATGAGACATATACAAGTTATTAACAGAATCACTAGATTACCTATCCAATATGCTGGCTAGTGAAGTAAAAACAATATGACAAACTCTGATAAAATTTTGGAAAATGAAAGGAAAAACCTTAAAAATTATGTTTTAGTTATTATTACTTACCAATAACAATGCCACCAATGGCTCCAGCATTCTGTATGTTGCGTGCCTTTTCTGCAAACATGCACTGCCCTCTTTGTATCAAAGCAATTTTTCCCATCACTGCTTCAGGGTTAGTAAGTTCTGAACAACCATTGTATGGTTTACTGCTTGCAACAAATCCTCTTGTCTGTCAGAAATAAAAAGTTACTTGAACAACTTATCTTCTCAAATCACTACCATGTCATTAAAATTCAATATCTAAAGCCTTAAGATCTTTCTTTTCTAACGATAACACATCCAATACACATTTAGCATAAATTTCTGCTTTCAACATTTTGCATATCGTAGTCCCCGACCAATATTTCTACTGTACTTTGCAGTTTATAAAAGCATTTTTACATAAATTACTAAACCTGATCTTTATAATGGCTCTGAGTTAAATATAGATAACATATACATTTTACATATGGTGAACTGAGATTCAGCTTTCATAATTTGCTCAAGGTCACGATGTTAGAAAGTGGTAAAGTTGGAGCCTGTTGGCAGACTCACTATATACCCAAACCCATACTTCAACAGCTGAGAACCATTTTTAAACCATCACTGGTAACCAGGAAAATTTTTGAAAGAGGGGAAAAAAATGGATTTAGTGTACATAAATCTGCAAGCAATTCTTCTTCCTAGAAAAATTAAATCCACCAGAGAACTGATTTTAAAGATGTGAGTGTAAAGATGTTTTAAGATCCTTCTTGCTCTTAGAATGTAAACTTCATGAGTGCGTGAACCTTCACTGGTTTTTATAAACATGACATACAGTAAAAATCTAAAATAGTGCCTAGAGTAAGAGTTGTTGAACAAGTCAATCAATTATAAACCTACATAACTTTAAAGTATACACTAGAAAAAGTTTAAATTAGTGGTAACAGAGTTCAAAGACCGGTTTTAGACGATCAGGATACTTGGGTTCCAGTCTAGCAGCTCGCTAGCTTCGCTCCCAGTCAGTCAGACAGCTGCACTCATGAGCTCCGCTCCGCACGTAGAGTAAACTATCAGGGCAAGCTAGCTTAGTGGCCTTCCAAATTGGCTCAGTGGGGCCTCAGCAGCTGAGGCTCTTCACAGCCACTTGTCCAGAGCACTTTCGCTTTAGCTGTTCTCTACATCAAGCCTCTGAGTTAGATTTTTGTTCAAAGAAAGGTTTTAGTAGTTTAAAAGCTTGAAAACCATTTTTAGATAAGCTAAAGGCTTTGAATTAAGAGAACAGTATCTGAACAACATTTTAAGTAAAATTCTATAGACATATTGCAAACATACATTATGACTCAATATTTTCAAGATATGCTTTTAAATTTAATCTCTTTTAATCTAGGAGACTAAATATTTAGGTGTTTTAAGTAAGTTAAAAGTACTAAAATAGAAAAGAGATTAAAAAATTAACAACACTTAAGTACTATCCAAGTTCAACCTCAACAATATTAAAAGTGCACACACCTCTTTATGTTTAGACAGGTCTGGCCCAAACTGTGCTGGACCAGCAGTTAATACTACCCGGCCAAAAAATGGGTGGGAAATAATCTGTACAGCTCGTGGAGGGAGCTGCTGTTCTTTTTGTTGTTGACTTGACAATTCAATCATCTCCTGCATAAACCTCAATCCATCTTCTGCATCAATCGAACTAGCAGCCTAGGAAAGAAATAAGATTAATTTTATCCTTTCTGGAAACTTTCAACTTTTTTATTTCTTAAATACTTCTGCAAATTTACTCCAAAATTTCTCCTTTCAGCTTTGGTCTCTACCAAATACTTATGGCCTATTTCTTCTCATAAATATTGCTTCTGGAAATATTTTCTGAATATAACATCTGAAATTTTTATTAATGTCTCTTTCACTGTTCTATAAACCACTTTTGATACAAACTGAGAACTGGACTTCCAACCAAAGGCTCAAATGCTCACTTTGCCTGTTTTCTCCCCTGGCTGCCCTTTTAAGAAATAAACCTCATACCTGACTTATACTCCCCTTCTTTGAAAGTATGAACCAACAACCAGATTATATTCAAGGCATAAGTATCAGTCACCTATTACATCCTAGACCTTGACTAGGCACTGGGGATATAGTCTTTTACTTTAAAAAGTTTATATCTAGAGAAGAGATGTAAAATTAGCTACAATAAAATTTCTCAAGAGGGAAAGTAGACTAGGAACATAGACAAGGGAATGAATGACTGATTTTGTCAGTGTGTATCTGGGAAGTATTTGGAATGACTCAAATTGCATCTTAACAGAGGAAAAGTTGAAGAGTGCCTGACTATAGTAGGAAAAAGATGAATTTCTAACACTTTACAGAAAAAGTCAATGGAACTTGATAGGAGATAGAGGAGAACAGAGAAGAGCTGGCAGACAGAAATTCAAGCCTATCTGAGATTTCTAGTTTTGGTGACTTAGAAAATAACGTCAGGGCTGACTAAGATAGAGAACAAAAATGAAGAGAGAGACAGACTGTGGTGGAAGCAGGGAGAGAGAATTAACTCAGGTTTGGTCAGACTGAGATCTGAGATGCAAAAATGCATGACAGGTAGATTAAAGCTGGGTTTAAGAAGTAAAGTTCACAATCAGGATTACATACAGATGACCCACTGGAGAAAGAAGTAGCAGCCCACTCTAGTATTCGTGCCTGAGAAATCCCACGGACAGAGGAGCCTGGCGGGCTACAGTCCACGGGGTTGCAAAGAGTTGGACACGACTGAGCACGCACGCATACACATGTATCTAAGAAATCACATGTACAAAGATGATGGTGGAGCTTGCAGAAATAGATACTACTGAAGAAGAGTACAGAAAGAAAAAAAATATGGTGCAGATTCTTTGATAGTACCTACACTGAGAGGCTGTGCCAAGAAAGCAGAGTTGCAAAGGAATCTACAAAATACTGAACAGAGTATTTGCAAAGATGTTGGGATACCCTGGAAGACAAGAAATGGGTATGTTCTAAAAAGAGACCAGTCAATAGTTACAAAAAAGTTCAATCATATGAGGATGAAGGGGCCACTAGCTGGCAACTACGTCACTGGTGACCCAGGTGAAAGCAGTGTCATTAGAGATGTCATTCCCTCTGCTGGGACGAGTGAAACACAAGGAAGCAGACAGAAGATTCTTTAAGGAAGGACGGATGTGGCAAGAATAGAGATGAGAGAGAAACCCAAGGGGAAGATGAGGTAGTGAGAAGGTTGAATTAGAGATTAAGGGATATCTGAATATGATTCTACTTCGTTGAAATTATTTCTCAAATTGTACTTCTCTCAGAATTAAGGTAGGAATAAGGTGGACAATTTAAAGATCTCAGGTTATGAAAACTTTTAAATCAAAAATCTACAAAAATTTCCCAAAGACACATGTTATGTTGCCTAGGCACAGATAAATAAATGCAAATTTTGATTAATGAATGAAATATTTAATACTCCTTGGAAACTAAAACAGTGTAAAATAGAGATATAAATATTAAAACTAATTATTAGCTTTTAAGACTATGTTCTAAATAGTGGAAAGACAAGAGAATGAGAAACAGAAAACTTAGATTTGAGTCAGTGTTTGACCTTATCAACACAGGCAAACCAGCAATCTATTTGTGATTTAACTGATCTATACTATAAATCAGGTTGAATTAAGATGGCTTTCCAAGATACTTCCAAGTACTAAAATTCTGATCCTCTTACTTTAAACCATACATTTGAGGTTTTTAAAAAGCCAAGTGTCATTATATTATTAAAGCTAATGAGACCAAACAGGATAGAGACCATAGCTAATTAGTGCAGCAATGTCTTACTTGGATTGCATGTTGAACCAACTGGACTCTCCCATCTTTGAGGTGAATCAAACTCACCCCCATCTTCTTCAAGATTTCTAAATGCTCAGGGTTAGTGGCCATGAAATCTCTGGCTCTCAGAGGGGGTTTAGCTCCACTCCTCAAACTCTCCTCTCTGCTAAAAGTAATTATAGGCAAGGCTTAAAAAACTACAAATCAGAATTGGGAAAAAACATAAAGCAAAATAAAAATAATGTTAGATATTTGCAGAATTGCTAGTTTTAAACTAGTGAAAAATGGAATAGAAACTGTTATTTACCTACATACAACATAGGTTTTTAGTAAGTGTTATAGCTTTCAAATATATTTTACAGTTATACAGTTATCAAAAGCTTGTATATTATCTGTAAGGCAGTATTAACAGCATTATAACCATCTGAAGGTACAGGACAGCTTGGCTTGGGGATTTATTACTATTTATTTCTCCCTCAAAAAAAATCCAGACATTTCTCTCAATATTTGAAAAGCAGAACAATGATTATATCACTGAATAACATTCCCTTAAATTTTCTTTTAATTTTCTAGTGATAGCTTTTCTAATTAACTATTTAGACAAAAATGAACTCATTAAGGTAAAAATTTTTATTCAGCAACCAAGAATAAGTATCTCATCAAAAAATCAAATCAAAACACTGCTATTTTTCTTATAGAGAAACTACAGATAAAAGGAAAAATATTTTCTACATAAACAAGATGTGGAAATATTTGATGAAACTATCCTGTGTAAAAATGTGCTGTGGAAGTTACAAACTATTATATGCTGCCAAAATTACTTGGTTCATTAATCAAAAGATATACAGAAATTTCCATAATAATAAAGATATTATTGCTGAATAAACTTTGCTATCTAACTTTATTCACCAATAATTTTAATTTTAATCCATTAACATACATACCTTCTCAATATTTTGGTTCTAAGTGAATGTATTCTTGGCTACTCCTTACATTCTATATCATTTACTGAGAATTAATTTTGGTACTAATAAATATAAAATAAGACATCTTACACTCTGATGATGCCTCTAGGACAGCTCTTGTCCACCACATTTTTCAAGGGTTCACGGATGCTCTGGGCATATAGTGGATCGTTAGGGAAGAGGATCTGAGTGTTTGGACAAGTCCAGTCAAAGTTACTGTCATCCAGTTCTGTATATTCTGAAGTCTAAAAAGAGAAAAGAATGTTATGTAAGTACAAATAATTATTTTACTTAATATTATACTTTGTGCAAAGGAATAAGTGGAATGTAAGTATACACAGGACACAATGTAAGAAAACGTCAAAGGTATTCTTCAACCACACTATATTTATTGAATTGTGGTCATGGATTACTTTTCACTTAGAAAAACAAAACAAACAGATAGGAGTAAAAAATAACAAGATATTTAATTCAAAAAGATAACCTACTGTGTTCTTCTTAGAGACTCTTTGATTTGTAGTGGAGAGCCAAAGAGGTAACAGATGAGCTTCTGTTGTAAAAATGTAATCTTCTATGTCAAAAATAATGTCTTCTTTATCCGCAAATAACAGGTAAAGATACTTAAACATTTCCGCCAAGAAGAAGGAATCCATTCTAAAATAAAAGGTTACAGACAAATCTAAGTACGTAAAAATATCCAAATGCCAGCTATCTGAAAGCTGCAGAATCAAGGTCAACAAGCGTGTCTACACCAGCACAGACGTCCAAAGAACTACAGAACGTATCTACTCCCCAGTGGTAACGGCCTGGACTCCAAGCATGTTCCAAGGAAGTAAAAAAGACCAGGGGCTGCCTACCACACAAGCACACTAAATCTTCTCAAAAATGCAGACAATATTTTCCTATGGGCCTCCTGAGAAAAGAGTTCGGCATTTCTTCTACAGAGAACCAACATCAGGGAGGTAATGCAGATGAACACTACTACTGAGAACCTTACAGGAATCTTCAATTAACCTTCATTGAACTGGATAAAGTAATACAATTCTGAGCAGCTCATTACACAGCCATTTAAGTGATAAACAAGAAGGCTTTAAAAGTAATCATTTATGAAGTTACATGAAAAAAGTACAACGCAAAATCATATGGACTATGATCATAACCTTGTACATACTGAAATAGTTCTCAAGAAGGGAATATGAATAAAGGAAATTAAAAACATGTGACTTTACAAATGATTTAAAGTTATGTTTTTTTTTCCTTTTATTTTTATTAGTTGGAGGCTAATTACTTTACATCATTACAGTAGTTTTTGTTATACATTGAAATGAATTAGCCATGGATTTACATGTATTCCCCATCCCAGTCCCCCCTCCCACCTCCCTCTCCACCCGATCCCTCTGGGTCTTCCCAGTGCACCAGGCCCGAGCACTTGTCTCATGTACCCAACCTGGGCTGGTGATCTGTTTCACCCTAGATAATATACATGTTTCAATGCTGTTCTAAGTTATAATGTTTTAATAAACATTTTAAAGAAAAGCTTTAGTAAAAAGTGGTAGAAAAAGAGCATGGTTACAGTAACAAGGAATTTAAGTAAATGTGCTACATTCCAAAGCATTTGAGCTTTTAGCAGTTACTAGACAGGCTGCACAGTTTCATAAATCTGGGCAAGCACAATTCCTGGCATACAGTAGGCACTCAATAAATGTTTTCAAATGCAAGTTTAAACAGCATTACAAAAGAATGAAATGGAGAGGAAGCTGGACAGAGCGGTAAGGATCTGAGGCTTTCGGAATAGAAAATACCTTCTAAAGGCTAGCTATGACACCAAGGGGATACTACATAAGGACCATGAGCTCCAGTTTATTCTGAAAGGACATAATATATGCTTATAGTGGTGTAAAAACTAAATGAGATTCTATAATGTCAACTATTTAGCATAGCACTTGGCATGCACATGAGCTCAAAAATAGAACTATCATAATTTTTCCCATACATAAATGATGTTTTATTTTAGAACTCACCTATAATGTTTCAAAACTTTTTTGAACATTTTGGATGTTAATCATTATAGAATAGATAAAATACTTTCCTGTCTACCTGCAATACACTTATGGTAATTTAAGTTTTTCTGGAGGGCTGATAGTTACTTTCATGAGCAAATGCTAGTTTGAGAACTGTAAACTAATGTGCAAGATGTTGATTTTTAAAATTTTTATTTATTTTTTAATTGGCGGGAAATTATAATTATGTGTTGGTTTCTGCCATAAAACAATGTGAATCAGTCATAACTATATATATATATATATATATATATATATATATATCTTCTTTCCATCCCCACCCCCCATCTCATCCCTCTAGGTCATCACAGAGCACAGGGCTAGGCTCCCTAGGTTATTTAGCAACTTCCCACTATCTATTTTACACATGATAGTGTATATATGGCAAGATGTTGATTTTTGGCAAATTCCACAGATGATTATGGAACAGATGATTTGTAAACACTCAGAAAAGAATAGACATGGTAAGATCACTATAGTATGAGTTAGGTAAAGCTAGCGAGTTTGAGTATTATATCACATAATCTATTTTGTACTTAAAAACCGTAACTATATACATAAATGCAAACACACAGCCATTAAAATTGTCTCGAAGACTGTTTCTAATACTGCCAACAGTGATAATCTTAGGATGGCAAGTAGGGAAAGTATTGCAGGAAAATTTTCATATTCTTTTTTGTCATTTAAATTCTTTAAGTGATCGTTATTAGAAAGATGCAGATATTTCTACTTTGAAAACTGGGAGGGAGGGCAGGGAGGGGAGACATAGGTGAGCTAGACAATAAGGTAGATCTGTAGGGGAATAAGCAACCAAATGCAGAGTATTAGATGGAAATTTTTATAGCAAAGTTATCTAAACCCAAAATCACTGAAAACAGTTGTTTAGCTAATATATTTTTAGATGACTGAGATGATAGTTAAGCCTTCTTTTTGGTCTAGATACACACACAAAAAAAACCCAACAAAAAGAAATTTTGCTGGAATAAGTATTAAGTCCCAAGTTTACACTTCAAAAAAAAAAAAAAAAAGTCAGCTTAAGAGCAGAATAGAGAACACCCATTTGTCAGCAAGTCATTGTTAAGTATCTGAGGTCAACTAGTCACAAGTTCACTGTGTGTTGAACATAACAAAGCTGCTGAGAAAACCTAAAGCACATCTAATAACATGGCATGACGAAGATTAGTAGTTCTCAACCTTTTGTTGGACCAAATGCATCCAAGAGATACAATGCTACCATAAGGAAAAGTGGACAGAGGAAGCAAGCCCATCAGCCCCTCAGAAAATGACCCATCCTGTGGCTGAGCCCAGATGGTAATAGTGCTGCGGGGCCAAGCACACCTCAAGTACCGTTCCTTCTGGACATGACATTTTAAGAGACACTCTATATATTGGAATACAGTCAGAATGGGACAAAGGCAACAATAAGAGATCCAGAAATGTAAGGAATATTCAGCAGGAGGAAAAAAAGGATGCTAAATTTAGAAAAAATGGAACTCTCCAGGCATAGTAAATCATGTTTTCCCCTCTGTAATTCCTCCACCTGCTACTTTTCTTTCTACTCTAGCACACATCAGGCTTCCTGGGGCTCACCAGTAAAGAATCTGCCTGCAACACAGGAGACTTGCAGGAGATGTGGGTTTGATCTCTGGGCCAGGAAGATTCCCTGGAGGAGGAAATGGCAACCCCCACTTCAGTATTGTTGCCTGTGAAACCCTATGGAGAGGAGCCTGGTAGGCTACATAGGCTCACATAAAGCTGGACAGAACTGAGTGACTTGTGATTCTTTTATACCCACCTTCCTCACTTACTACAAGTCACAGGAGGGCAGGGACTAATTCTAATTGATCTTTTCATCTTCTTACCTAAGAGTAGCATCTGGTATACAGTAGACAGTTAATTACTGTTCCTTCAATGAGTTGCCAGCATAGCATATAGTCAAAAGCCTATCTGCCTTGATTAGCATTAATCTAACTAATTCTGTGACCTCGGACAAGTTCCCTAATCTCTCTGTGCCTTGGTTTCTTCATCTGTAAAATGAAGATCATAACAGAAATTATACTTCAGAGGGCTGTTGTAAGGATCAAAGGAATTAAACATAGAAAGTGTTTAATTAGAAGAGTGCGTGGAATGTAGGAAGCAGCCAATAAATGTTACAGATAAATACACGAGCCATCTGCTTTCATTTCTTGCTGTTTTCTGTATGCCTGATTCCAGAAACCTATCCATTTCTTATCAGTTGTAGTCAAGGAAGAAGCTCTCAAGTCTAATCAACTATTACCTGAATGCTCTGAGAGAAGGACTGAGGGACAGCTCTGTGAGTGTTGTGTTTTCCCTGTCCCTAGTTCCTCTGCGGGAAACTCCTTTTACCACTTTCCTTTTTCTAGTCCTGATCCTTCAGGACACAAGATGCTCTAGAAACCTTTAAGTGAATATCACATCCCACTCTGCATTTCACATCCCTTTAATATGATCCACAGCACGAATACAATACTTTAAAGCCTGTTTATCTGCCTACCCCAGGAATTCAAAGATAGAAAGGACATGTCTTTATATCTGTAATCTTCAAAAACTAGTATAACTCTGGCACATAAGACATTTTAGTAAATATTTGTGGAATGAACATTTGCTAACCAAATGAACAAATTTTAATGTTCATTTAGACATGTGTTGCTATGTTCTGAACAGTTAAAACAGCCAAATCGAATGATCCTGGAACAACTGGAATTTTACTGACTTTCACATTAACCAAAGCATGCTTTTTGTATCTTGAATGCTCCATGTCATCTACATCTATCCAGTATCCAATAAAATATAACCTGCCAACAATCCTCCATAGCCCTCCAAATCAATAACAGAATAAGAATATACACAGTAACCACCACACTGCTTTTGACTGAACAGGAATCATTATCCAGATCATTTATCATCACCTTGATGATTTCTAACATTTTACATAGCAGAAAAAACTAGTAACAAAGAAGAAAATACCAACTTTCCTAATACTCCAAAGCCCAAGCTTCTGATGTTTAACAATCATTTATTCATCTATTTAAAAATCATTTGAGCACTTACTATATGCCAGTCACTATGGCAAAAATACAAACTTTCAAACAATTTAAAATAAGCCTATTTAAGAGTTAAAAAAAAAAAAAGCACAATGAACTAAGATTTACATCTTCAAATACCCTTGTAAAAGCATTTAGCATATCTGAAAGCTGACTAAGAATCGTATTTTGTGTTGTTTCAGAGTTACCCTGAGGAAAACGGAGGTTAGGAATTGTTTTACCTGTCCTCATGACTTCCAGTACGAACATCCTTCATGGCAGCAAATCCGCAAGGCACTCTAGCATATTTATTTAAATTTTCAATAAGTGTTTTCCCTACTTCAAGGTAGTAAGGATCTCCTGTAGCCTATTAAAAAGGAGAATATATGTATACATATACATAGCTTATATAGTACCATAAAACCATTCATTTATCAAATATTTATTGAGCACCTACAGGGTGCCAGGCATTGTATCAGGCACTGGAACACATGTTACATGGAACCTAGTTCTGCAAACACACCATGAATCTGCTTTATGAATTTCTTAAATACGCAACTGGAAAGCAGCACAACTGTACATCTTAAGCTTTAAATGAAATTTCTGATGCCCAGAAGGGATGCCTGGCTGAAAAAAGGCAAGAGACATGCTTTAGAAAGCAGCTCTAGAATATAAAATTTCTCTTTAATGCAACGCTTAACAAATGTTTTGAAAAGGCATAAAGCTTAGATGTCAATTCTTGCATCTTTCAATACTCTATGAACTAGATGAATTAAGAATCATGATATATGCAACCATTATAACATTAAACAAGGACTTTGAAAACCCAATATTAATTATTATAAGATAATGAGTTATCCAACAGAGAATGAAGGCTAAATAGCAAAAAGAGAGTTAAATTAGCTTACTTTATACAAGAAGTAGGTACTTTCTGCAAATTCTGGCCTTAAAGGATGTTGAGCCCAATGTACCCTGAAATCTGTGGTAAATGCCTAGATAAAACAACATACAAATATTCATAAAAGTGTGATTTAAAAAAATAGTTCTGTAATATGTAAATTAGATCACAGACAAGTAAAAATAGTTAAAATATTGATAACAATCTATGAAATGAAAATTTCATTGCTTAAAATCACAATTCACTTTTGTGAGGTTGTTATTTTTATCAATTGAATGGGATTGCTTTTTTAAATGATCACTTTGGCTGTTAGGAAGCTTAGGAAAAATTATGACTCAGTAATGCCACTACACACGTCCTGATGGCCTACATAACTGTGTTTTCTTTCTTTTTTCCTTATTGCCACTTTTTTCTCGTAATTATTAAGTCCCTCACCCTCCTATTTCTATTTTAGCATATGCACTCTTTTTCTTTTTTTTAAATAAGAATCTCAAATCCTCTGTGGCTTGAAACAAATACTTCAGGAAGCCTTCTGTATTGGTGAGATGCTTAGATATCTCACAAAGAGTACAGTCATATACAAATTTGGAAAATTTTTATGGTACATTTCTGGAAAGCCAAAAGGCATGCTATTAAAATCCTGCAGTATCAAGCTAGCAAGAATATTCATTACTAACATATAAAAACCAGGGAGAATAATTTTTAAACAGCATGAAGAGCTAACATTTCCAAATATCCAGGGAGCACATGTGATCAGCAAAGCATATTCAATATATGTAGTTTTCATAAAATACACTTTAGAAAATGAAAAGTACAAAAGTCTTCCTAGCCGGCAGGTATGTGTCAAAGCTAGAATGAGACAACATGCAATGGTATGGATTAGAAAAGGTTGAGAAATACCAATCTGGAATACTTTTTAATATTAAATTAATAAACTGTCAGCATTATCCTAAACTAGACTTCTCTTAATACATAAGGAAAAGGAAAAACATATACTGTGTACACCCAAAATATATTAATTGAATAAACTATTTAACCAGGAAAAATAAAGAAGAACCAATCTTGAAAATGACATTTTCTACCTTTAAATTATTAATCTATAGATTGAAGTAGAATTCCAAAGATGATCTGCTTACCTCTGGTAGAAAATTGTGTTTTTTAATCACCTGATATAACATTTCATGAGTTTCAATAGCAGGTCTAATATCTCCCTTTAAGACCTAAAAACCAACAATAACAACAAAATAACCTAGTAAAGCATGAGTTGATGTTATTTGCAATCATTACATACACAGAAAAATCCAGGTTAACACAAATTTGAGTGTGACTATTTTGATAATTCAATTTTGGAGATCACAAATACACTTAATCATTCTACTTCAGTATTAAGAGAACTATGAGGTTTTGTTGTTTTTTTTTTTACCTGCAAACCTGGAAAAAAGGCAAGCAAAGCATCCATCCAAGTCCGAGCATTCAGCATTGGCTTGTGGATATGAACATCAAGTAGAAGAGGTGGCTGGCTTATGTATCTCATTATGGCATCATAGTGCTAAAAAAGGTCACAATATGTGTTCATGAAAGTCGATGAGAAAAGATGTACTGTTCTAAATACAGCATATCATTAAATAGCACTGTGAAGAAATGAAACCTGAATTTACATATGAATAAATTTACTAAGGAATTGTTACCTAAACTAATGCATCTCATCAGTGCTGTCATTCTTATGGTCCACTACCTCTGTCTTTTATGGTCTTAAAAATTTTTCTCCCCTTCTTTCATCTTCTCCGAGACATTTCTCAGCCTTGACAACAACAGGTTGAGCTGTCAGAGTCAATGAATGAAAACAAACCAACAAAAAAAATAGTATCTGTCCCCATGTACCTCAATAAAATCTTGTTATAATCTAATAAATGATATATGTAATACTGTTTCTAAAAGTATTCAACTGATGACTTATTAGGACTTTTACTAATAAATAATTCTCATTCTCTGGATAAGGAATAGAGGAAAATATCTAAGTTACTTGCCCAAAATCACAAAACCAGTGGTACAACCAGGATTTAAACTCAGACAGGACAGCTCCCATACTTTCAACCACTATATTGCACTATGCCACAATAACGTGAGTAAACCCATGAGAGGGCAAAGATATGGTAAATTATTTTGAAAAGAATGTGGTGACACAGTTGATGAGTTTATTCTAATTAATTTCAGTTTGATTTAATTACAGACAAAGGCAATTCAATTAGGTTCAATAATCTCCTCCTTCACTCCTAAAAATATGCCTATGAGTCTGATCCAGACTTAAAGATGTACAGACCTGCTTTTGAAACAAATACTCACTGGTTTGTTCAAGTCTCTAAAGCCCCAATAACTTGGTGTGGTCAAGGACCAAGTCAAACTTCCTAACTATTCCAAAAAGAATTAGAATACAAAGGAGAAAGCTAACTAGTAACTAATTTCAATAAATTCTCTTTCTTGTATAAAAGATTAGGTAAAACTCGTATCTATATATTTTATTACTTACTGGAAAATCTTGAAAACTTCTGGTGATAGAAGAAAATAAAAACTACTTTGCAAACTAGTTTTTGAAATGTATGTAGCTTTTTACCCTGTCCCTGTCCAAAATCAGAGAATACTGATCAAAAAACTACTATATATTTTTAAATAATTTTTCAAAATATCAAATGACTGAATTTCTATCAAAATCTGGCAAATTATAAATTGGCTCTAAAATTAAGACAAAATTGGAACAACTTACTGTATTAAATCTTTCCAGAAAGCTGTCATCTCCAAGCAAGACATAGGCTTTCAATAGATATTCATAATACGAATCAATCCCTGCTCCAACTCCACTATCTATGGAAAATACATATAAATGTGATTTTTTATTAAACAAGTCTTAAAAATTCTTTACAGAGTATAAGGTACTAACACACTAAGAATGAAAAGTTAGTCTAAATATGAAACTTTCAAAAGTAAAAATTATACATTTATAGAAACATTAACCCTACTATATGACCAATAGGTTCCTTTACTGATAATAGTTTATATGTTTAAAAAAAATTCTTGCTTTGTAAAATTGGCTACAGAAGTCTTATTTAAAAGCCAGAGATACTAGTTTTAAGAATTTTTTTAAAGCTGATTTTCTAATGAGGAACTTCAAAGAGGAAGCACTAGAGGTTATATTATGCAATTATTATGTAATTACTGGATCCTTTATCAGTTAGCCATCAATCTTCAGTTATAACAGATATGAAAACAACACTGCTGCTGTTTAGAGGTGACAGTTCCATTGCTGAAGCTAGCATAACGGCTGGCTTTTTCCTCCAAGATCATCACAGAAGACCAAAGAAAGAAAATAACAAGAAAACTGTATGAACTTGGTGGGGGATGGGGAGGGGAGGGATTTAGTTCTGGAGCCGAAGGCAGCCAAGCATAGCTATAGGAGGATCGAAGAGCAGAAAACCTGCTGGAATTTTGCTCTGGTTTCTCTCCTACCACTGCCTTAAGATAACCATGTCTCCTCCCACCCCTGCTACAACTCAGACATACATTCTAGGCAGCCTCAAGAATAAAATCAGAGCAGCACAGAAGTCCTATGTAAGGAACTGAAATCAAAAAGAGATGGGAACTAATTTTAGATACTCTCTTCCCAACCTTTTCTCCTTCAAACTCTTAAAGCTAATGAATGACAATCTAAGCTACAATTACAACTATAACCTTAGAAATCCCTATATCCAGGGTATACTCCAGGCCAATCAAATCATTATCTCTAGGAGTCCAGGCACTGGTATTTTTAAAAACTTCTTAGAATCCATCCCTATGATAACTGGGGCTGATAGGAATTGGAATCTTTCCCACAAAGTAGGTGACAAGTCAACATGAACTTATAGAACAAAAACATTTAAGATGCATGACTTTTTAAAAATAAGAAAGCACTGGAGTAAGAGTTTATCTGAGGTACAAAATATTACAACAGGCAAACCAAGATTTAAAATTAGTCTAATAAACACATTAAAGAGACAAGAAAGAGATTAGCAATACAAAAGAAGAAATTTTTAACTGAGAAGAAATTATGGAATAAAAACATAAGAAAATTCCATAATGGATAGGATACACAGCATCTACGATGTAGCTGAGGAACAAATCAGCAAACCCAGAAGACTACATGTAATAGCAGGAATTGCAAAAAGAGATAAAAATGAAAGAGATAAAATATCTTAAAAAAAAAAATCAACTTTCAGCAATGAAAAACACAGATTTTAAATTGAAAGGGCCCAAAAGGAGAAATTAAGAAAATTCAACACCTAAAATTATTGCTACATTTTCAGAAACTTTGATATTCTTAATTTTCTGGAGAAAAAGCAGATTACAAATAAGAACATAAAAATCAGAATAACAGGTTTTTAAAAAAGAAATTTGACAAGACAATGGCTCCCCTGGTGGCTCAGGGAACCCGCTTGCCAATGCAGGAGGCACACATTTGATCCCTAGGTCAAGAAAATCCACTGAAGAAGGAAATGGCAACCCACTCCAGTATTCTTGCCTGGGAAATCCTTTGGACAGAGCAGCCTGGTAGGCTACAGTCCAGGGGGTTGAAAAAGAGCTGGACAAGACATAGTGACTAAACAACAAGACGACAACAGAGTTGTATTTTCAAAGATTTGAAAAGAAAGAACTTGAACAGAAGATTATTTACAGCCAAACTTTCTCAAATATGAAAGCATAATAAAATTATTGTTGGGCATCTACGGCCTCAGAAGCTATTAAAAGCTACTGAAAATTGGTTGGGATAAATATTTATACAAGAAGAAAGGCAAAAAAAAAAAAAAAAAGGCAAAACTAAGAGATATTGCAAGAAATATACAAAGTACAGGTGACAAAATACCTCTTTAGAGTTGAATACTTATAATGAAAGAGGGAGGAGGGGCAGCACTAAGATCAAAAGAAAAAAGAGAAAACGTTCATAACCAAAAAGAACTAAATATCTACAGGATACTAACAGTGGATGAGGGTTGGAACAGAGGGGGAGAAAATGGCAGAGCAGGCTGAAGCTCATGTCTCACTAGAAGGTAAATATAGGTTTCAATTAAAAACAAATGGATTAAAAGGAAACAGAAAAGGTGAGACACACTGAAATAATAATTAAGATAGTATAAATAAATCCAATATATTAAAAATGCCAAAGTCACTAATTAAAAGACAAAGACTGACAAAAGGATTTTTTAAATCTATAAATTTTACAGGAAAGAGCATGAGCATCTGCAAAGATTGAAAGTAAAAGAGCAGAAAAAGACCTATCAAGGAAATACTAAGCAAAATAAAGCTGACTTAGCTGTATTACTAACAGACTAAACAGACTTTAACAGAGTATTATTAGAGATGATAACTACATAATGATGACACGTTCAACTATGAAGAGATAGCAATTTTAAATTAACGCAGCCAACAAAATATATAAAGCAAAAATACAACTACAGGGAGATACTAATAGGTGCACAATCACTGTCAGAAATTTTATCAACCTTCCTTAATACACCAAGCAAAAAAAAATTAGCAAGGAACTGCACAACATTATTCACTGAGAAATTGACACATATAGAACTCTATATCCAACAATTAGAAAATAAACATTTTTTTTCTTAAGCACAAGTGAAAGTTGACCATGTTCTAGGCCAAAAGAAAACCTTAATAAATTTCGAAGGATAGGTACCACACCGGAGAAGGCGATGGCAACCCACTCCAGTACTCTTGCCTGGAAAATCCCATGGACAGAGGGGCCTGGTAGGCTGCAGTCCATGGGGTCGCGAAGAGTCGGACACGACTGAACGACTTCACTTTCACTTTTCACTTTCATGCATTGGAGAAGGAAATGGCAACCCACTCCAGTGTTCTTGCCTGGAGAATCCCAGGGATGCGGGAGCCTGCTGGGCTGCCATCTATGGGGTCGCACAGAGTCAGACACGACTGAAGCAACTTAGCAGCAGCAGGTACCACACAGATCATAAGTATCATATAAGTATCAATATTCACTGATGAACATAGATGCAAAAATCCTTAACAAAATTCTAGCAAACAGAATCCAACAACATATTAAAAAAATCATACATCATGACCAAGTGGGCTTTATCCCAGGAATGCAAGGATTCTTTAATATCCACAAATCAATCAATGTAATACACCACATTAACAAATTGAAAGATAAAAACCATATGATTATCTCAATAAATGCAGAAAAAGCCTTTGACAAAATTCAACATCCATTTATGATTAAAACTCTCCAGAAAGCAGGAATAGAAGGAACATACCTCAACATAATAAAAGCTATTTATGACAAACCCACAGCAAGCATCACCCTCAATGGTGAAAAATTGAAAGCATTTCCCCTGAAATCAGGAACAAGACAAGGGTGCCCACTCTCACCACTACTATTCAACATAGTTTTGGAAGTTTTGGCCACAGCAATCAGGGCAGAAAAAGAAGTAAAAGGAATCCAGATAGGAAAAGAAGAAGTGAAACTCTCTGTTTGCAGATGACATGATCCTCTACATAGAAAACCCTAAAGACTCTACCAGAAAATTACTAGAGCTAATCAATGAATACAGTAAAGTTGCAGGATATAAAATTAACACACAGAAATCTCTTGCATTCCTATACACTAACAATGAGAAAACAGAAAGAGAAATTAAGGAAACGATACCATTCACCATTGCAACAAAAAGAATAAAATACTTAGGAGTATATCTACCTAAAGAAACAAAAGACCTATGCATAGAAAACTATAAAACACTGATGAAAGAAATCAAAGAGGACACAAACAGATGGAGAAATATACCGTGTTCATGGATTGGAAGAATCAATATTGTCAAAATGGCTATACTACCCAAAGTAATCTATAGATTCAATGCAATCCCTATCAAACTACCAATGGTATTTTTCACAGAACTAGAACAAATAATTTCACAATTTGTATGGAAATACAAAAAACCTCAAATAGCCAAAGTAATCCTGAGAAAGAAGAATGGAACTGGAGGAATCAATCTGCCTGACTTCAGACTCTACTACAAAGCCACAGTCATCAAGACAGTATGGTACTGGCACAAAGACAGAAATATAGATCAATGGAACAGAATAGAAAGCCCAGAGATAAATCCACGAACCTGTGGTCACCTTATCTTCGACAAAGGAGGCAAGGATATACAATGGAAAAAAGATAACCTCTTTAACAAGTGGTGCTGGGAAAACTGGTCAACCACCTGTAAAAGAATGAAACTAGAACACTTTCTAACACCATACACAAAAATAAACTCAAAATGGATTAAAGATCTAAATGTAAGACCAGAAACTATCAAACTCCTAGAGGAGAACATAGGCAAAACACTCTCCGACATAAATCACAGCAGGATCCTCTATGACCCACATCCCAGAATTTTAGAAATAAAAGCAAAAATAAACAAATGGGACCTAATGAAACTTAAAAGCTTTTGCACAACAAAGGAAACTATAAGCAAGGTGAAAAGACAGCCCTCAGATTGGGAGAAAATAATAGCAAACAAAGCAACAGACAAAGGATTAATCTCAAAAATATACAAGCAACTCCTGCAGCTCAATTCCAGAAAAATAAATGATCCAATCAAAAAATGGGCCAAAGAACTCAACAGACATTTCTCCAAGGAAGACATACAGATGGCAAAAAAACACATGAAAAGATGCTCAACATTACTCATTATCAGAGAAATGCAAATCAAAACCACAATGAGGTACCATTACACGCCAGTCAGGATGGCTGCTATCCAAAAGTCTACAAGCAATAAATGCTGGAGAGGGTGTGGAGAAAAGGGAACCCTCTTACATTGTTGGTGGGAATGCAAATTAGTACAGCCACTATGGAAAACAGTGTGGAGATTTCTTAAAAAGCTGGAAATGGAACTGCCATATGACCCAGCAATCCCACTTCTGGGCATACACACCATGGAAACCAGATCTGAAAGAGACACGTGCACCCCAATGTTCATCACATCACTGTTTATAATAGCCAGGACATGGAAGCAACCCAGATGCCCATCAGCAGACAAATGGATGAGGAAGCTGTGGTACATATACACCATGGAATATTACTCAGCCATTAAAAAGAATTCATTTGAATCAGTTCTAATGAGATGGATGAAACTGGAGCCCATTATACAGAGCGAAGTAAGCCAGAAAGATAAAGACCATTACAGTATACTAACACATATATATGGAATTTAGAAAGATGGTAACGATAACCCTATATGCAAAACAGAAAAAGAGACTCAGATGTATAGAACAGACTTGTAGACTCTGGGAGAAGGCGAGGGTGGGATGTTTCAAGAGAACAGCATTGAAACATGTATATTATCTAGGGTGAAACAGATCACCAGCCCAGGTTGGGTGCATGAGATAAGTGCTCGGGCCTGGTGCACTGGGAAGACCCAGAGGGATCGGGTGGAGAGGGAGGTGGGAGGGGGGACTGGGATGGGGAATACATGTAAATCCATGGCTAATTCATTTCAATGTATGACAAAAACTACTGTAATGATGTAAAGTAATTAGCCTCCAACTAATAAAAATAAATGGGGAAAAAAAAAGTATCAATATTAATTCTTTAAAAGAACAAGTAACTCAGTAGAAAATGGACAAAAATGTAAGAATATCCACATTTTTTAAAAAAAGGAAACACACAGCCAATATATATTAAGATGTGTTCAAATCATCAGTGCTCAAAGAAATACAAATCGAGTCACCATGGGAAATCATCTATACACTCATTTGATTGGCAAATCTTTGAGTGTGACAATATAAAGGGCTAGAGAGGATGCTGATCCACAGGCTCTCTTCTATGTTGCTGGTGAAAGTATAAAATGGTATAAAGTGGAAACAACTTTAGCAAACAATCTGACATATTTCCTATCATTGAACTTTAACTTAGCCTATGATCTAAAAATTCTACCTAGATATATAGACAAGCGCAACTTTTATATATGTACAACAGAAGAAACACAAAAATACTCATCGCACTAGGGTTCACAAGAGTAAAATCCTAGAAACAACCTAAATGCTTATAAATTCATGGTTTATTCACACAATAAAGTATTATGCAGCAGTCAAAACAGAATGAACGACATCATACAACAAAGTGCAAGAATTTTAGTAATATAATTTTAGGTGAAAAGTCTCAAAAGGTCTCATATGACATGATATCCTTTTATAAGTTAAAAATAAAACAAAAATATGTACATTAAGGAATACATATGGATGCATAAAAATTTATAAAAGGAAAGCAAGGGATTGACCGATACAGATCAGAATGATGGGTATTTCAGTTAGAGGCAGACCTATGAGATTACAGAGGTATGGTGAGATTACAGAGGTATGGGATTACAGAGGTATGGAGAGTTGAGGACCATAAGCAGAAGTAGTATATTGTCAAGTTAGCTGTTTTTGTAATGGATGGTCGGTCTGTGAGTATTATTAAAAATAATATATTATATATAGTATAATAATATATTATTAAAAATGAACTAAATAAAATGAGCCATGCATGGACCAATGATGTGAGTGAATTAAGAAAAGAAACTGCAAAATTCTGAAGCCAGGATTCAGATCAGTTTTAGGAAAGGACCATTTAGATAACACTGAAAATTTTCAGACAGTACTGAATAGAGGCAATAATTTTTAAATGTTCAAATGAATATTTACATAATTTCATTTATTTAAATATGGGCAGTTATTTTTTATTTTATACATAAGCCTTTAGAAACAGAGAAATGTATAAATAAGATAAACAAATCTCATTAGTAATAGTCTAGTGTATTTCCATTTGTTTATGCCTGTTTAATAGGGTTCTTATAAAGATCATATTTTTATATGATTCTACATCCTGTTTATTCATAAAACATTGTTACATGTTTTGTCCCCTGATCCAATTCAATAACTTACTACTCCCAACACTGATATAAAATAATTCCCAAACACTGATGTTACTCTTTACTGATGATCCCTTAGACTGTTTCCAAGTTTTCCACCACCACAAACAATTTTATGTGATAAACATCTTTGGGAACAAATGATTTTCTACCTTTTATACTGTTTCCTCAGGCTAGATTCCCAAAAGCGAAAATTTTAATTAAAGGAATTAAAATCACATGAGTGAGCATTTACTTCATAGTAAGCATCACATATGCCAGGCACTGTTCCAAGTGCTTGTGCTGTGTGTGTGTCTGCACTCAGTTGTGACTGACTCTTTGCGACCCTATGGCCTGTAGCCCAGCAGGCTCCTCTGTCCATGGGATTTACCAGGCAAGAATACTGAAGTGGGTTGCTATTCCTACTCCAGGGGATCTTCCTGAGATTTTAACTCATTTAATCAAAATAACTCTAACTGACTGCTGTACTGAAGAAACACAACATTGTAAATCAACTATACAATAAAAATTTTGCTCCAATAAAAATTATAAAAAAACACAAAAAACAAAAATCAACACAACAAAATCATAATAACTCTATGAAGTAAGTACTATTATTCTCATTTTCACAGATACAGAGGCACACAAAGGTTAAATATTTTGCCCAAGATCACACGACTTGAATTCCAAAAATATGGCTCCAGGGTCTATGCTCTTAGTTACCATGCTATACACAATTTTGGGTGGTGGGAAAACAAAAAAAAAGATTGGTGATAGTACTATTAAATATAGATTTCCACTTATCACACTTTGATGTGAGATGGTTAAGGTATTCTGTTCCTCTGGTTCTCAAAGAAATTAGTTCTACTGTTTCATCTATAATGCTATAAGGTATGAAATAGGATATTAAGCCATCTGGAATAAGGGTGATATTATTTGGCACCAAGGAAGAAAATCTGGCTACATTTGTTAAAATTCTAGCAATCTTGTGAGAAATTATGCTTTATACTGTCATAAAGACTATTTTAACAAATAAAAATCCTTTATTTCCCAACCAATTTTAGAATGTGAAGGCTTAATTTGAAAAGTCCAACTTACATACCTTTTCGTACCCAGTCTCCAGTATGAATATTTATAGTCACACCCACTAAATTACTACTTCTCTGTCTTTTCTCCCAGAGAAAATCAAGAGCTTTTCTTGCATATTCCTATAATAAAAAAAGAAAAGCATACTTGAAAAACTGCATATCTTTGCCAAACAGAAATCAAGGGCCCATTGTATACTTTTAGGATTAAGTAAAATTCCAAAGATGATCACTTATACATTAAATTTCCTTACAAGTAAAAAATATTGGCTCTTTCAGCCAAATGAGTCTAGTTAGAAAGAATGACTCTAAAAATGCTATTTAGTGCCAGTGATCTCACTTTGAGACCATCCTTGTCCATCTACTCTTGTAGTACAGGTCCACATTTACACACAGGAATTATTGAAATAAAAACAGTTGGCATATATTAAAATAATTTATATCTTTTAATGCAAAGTGAAAATCTCCTTAGATACGCTCATTCACAAAACTGAAAGAGAATTTGTTAGTATGCCATCTCTGAAACAGAACAGGCATTTCAAATCCTACATTTTAAATAGCAGGCAACTTCGTTAGTGAAGAGTAAGTAAAGCAACTAGCATTCATTTAACAGTACCAAAATTATAACCTTATAATAACATTTTACTCTTTTCATTTATTTTTATCCCTTGGACATTAAATTTTCTGATTAAATTCTTGGCTTTGGATGAAAAGATGTTTAAAAAAAACAAAAGCAAAGAACATGTACAAAAGAATTAAGTTAAAATTAATTTCAGAGCATGAATCTACTCAGCATTGCAGAAGTACCCCTATAAAAGAAATCATTAAACCAAGTTGTCACTCTACAGATTTAAGAACAGGGTATAAAATAGTTTTCATTCTTGACTCAATCTATTTATGCTGAATTTATAAAACAAAGCAGCAACTTTACTTAATCGTGTAATTTCAGATCTGAAAAAAATTTCATAAAGATTACATTTCCCTATTCCTATCTTATAGCTAAAGAAACAGGACCAGTGAAATCAACAATTTAACCAAAGTTTAAAACCAGACTACAGGACAGCTATTAATGATATGAGAATTCAGATCTCTTCATATATACCAGACCAAAGGTCAACAAACTTTTTCTGAAAGGGGCCAGACAATCAATATTTTAGGCATTATGGGTTAGACAATCATTGTCACAATTACTCAACTCAGTCACTGCAGCACAAATATAGCCATAGCAAAAATCAATAAATGAGCTGGCTGTGTTACAATAAAACTTTGTTTAGAAAAACAGGCAGTGGCTTGATTTGGCCTTCGACTGTAGTCTACCAGTTGTGTATTAGCTTGAGTCTCTGTCAACTGTATGAGGTTGCTTCTTCCATAATAAATCACATTCGACAAGTTAAAGAAAAAGCATGGTTTTAAAATATAAAATAACCCAGTGGAAAGAGGCTGGGCTTCGAATTCAGAAAGTCGTGGATTCTAACTCTGGTTCCACTCCTCCACCCACTAGTCAAGCATCTCTGAGCCTCACTTTCCTCAAGTGCAAATGCACCTCAGAGTTTGTAAGTCAAATTAAATTAGGAAGGATGTAAAGAATGACATTTTTTTTTTAAATGAAGGAAAAATACTAGCCAGCAAGTTAAAGAATAAAAATTAAACAAAATAAGATTAACCCATTCTTAAGATACTTTGAACATACACCCACACACAGACCATTAAACTTGTTTTATGTATACTCAGCCCCAATGTGTCTAAATGCTAGTGTTATACAGTCCCTGTTTCTGCTCATTCTACGTGCACCATTTGCTGAATCTGAAACAATTCTAAGTCATACGTTTGAACATAGACTGTTACTATTGCACTCCAATGACATGGTTAAACAAGTAGCTAAAATAAAAAGTGTGAGACATAGCTAGTTAACAACAAACTATTTGGAGGATATTAAGTCTTTGGATAACGAATGATATTACCCCTGGAGTAAACAAACTTACAGACAAGACTCTCACTGAAGGAAGTGCAAAAATTTCACTATGTTTTAGAAGATTAGTGAAGTTTTCAGAAATGCAATAGACCACACAGAAGTCTAACAATAAAACAAAGAGACACAGTATTTCATACAAGACATCTGTGACATTAAATTTCATATAAGTACTACAGCTATGGCATTTTCTAAGAATAAAACTAAAAAGTTACAATTTGTGAACAAAATGCAAAGTTATACTTAATATACTATGCTTTTGACAATTAAAAACTATGTGCTGTAATTTAGACAAAATGTTCACTAAGATAACAGAAATCCAATTGATTCTCTTAATACTTGATCGATGAAGAAAAGCTATAAAGTAGTTATTTATGCCCAATACCCAGGAGACCAAACAATGAATAGCAAACCTCAAATATCGTTGCTCCTGTGAACCGACTTAGAGCAGCAAACTCGAGGATCAAGGTGCCCGCACAAGCTGTACAGGTGTCAGTCTCAGTACCTGTCCGGGCTTCTGGTTTTCTGATACCAAACTTCAAATTGATCTAAATAAAATCAGAAGATCATCTTTAGTGATTATCAAGAGACAATGATTTCTGGATAAGAATTATTTTTCAATTGAGACTCTAATCAAATCATGAAAATAACTGATAAAATAACACTGAAATTTTATCTGCTGATCTTTGTGACTTTCCGATTAGCATCTAGGAAAGTACATTCTAAGCACATACTATTTATGGGATGAGTAAGTGTTCATTTAGCTGCTTCTTCAAGGATATCAAAATTCAGTATCAATATAATAATTATACAAAACAAATACCTGCTATAACAATCGTGTTCTCTGAACAGTTTGAACTAGTCAGTACCAAAATAGGAAACTATACCAAATTGAGGTATAACTAAAACAAACTGAGGTTTAACTGAGAATCTGTGAAAAAGCAGCACTATATTAGTTTTTCATAGAGAAAAAATTAATTACAGTATACATTTAAAAGAAGATTAAAATTTTATTCACAGGTTTTAAAATGAAATTCTGAAATATAGAGTATGTTACCTGCTGACAGACTAACAAATAACACAAAGAAAAATGTTTCAATCAGCCAAATAACACCACAATATAAACTTGAACCAAGCTGGCCAGAAATGAGCTCTAGGGTTTTACGTGGGTATAAAAAAATAACCATTAACTGTTTAATAGCATTTCTGTCCAGCAAATACTTCTGTGTTAAAACCATTATTGCAAATAGTATCAATTATGTACTCATATCCAAGGGAGGTTGATTGTACCAATTTTCATAAGCAAAAGCAGTATTTACTAAGTATATTTAAGAAGGATGGGAAGGTAGTTATTTTCTACCTGTAGTCCTCTTCTAAAAAAAAATCTTAAAAATTATATTGATACTTCTGAGGATAAGTAAGTAATATGACTTTGTTTTACAATGATGACCTTAGTAGCTTCTGTTTCAATTTCTTATCTGCTTCTCATGTTATGACAAAAGTGAAAACTGCTAGATTCTTCAAAATTCAGCACCTCCATTTATAATAAAAACTAAAAATATTTACTAAAAGTAAATTCAACTAACTAAACATTTAGATGGTTTAAAATAATTTTGATTTCAATTTTAATATGTTAAGGAAACAAAAAGATTAACAAGAAAGTTTAAGCCACACTAATAAGCAAAGAGATTTCAAATTTTAAACCACACAAGCAAAAGAAATTTCAAATTAGAACATGTTTCCATTTTTTCCTCACTAAATTGGCTAAAAGTGAAAGTCACATCCAACTCTTTCCAACACCATGGACTATACAGTCCATGAAATTCTTCAGTCAAGAATACTGGAGTGGGTTGCCATGCCATGCCCTCCTCCAGGGGATCGTCCCAACCCAGGGATTGAACCCCGTCTCCCGCATTGCAGGCGGACTCTTTACCAGCTGAGCCACAAGGGAAGCCCAAGAATACTAGAGTGGGCAGCCTATCCCTTCTGCAGCGGATCTTCCTGACCCAGGAATTGAACTGGGATCTCCTGCATTGCAGGAGGATTCTTTACCAGCTGAGCTATCAGGGAAGCCCAAATTGGCTGAAGAGAGATAATACACAGTGTGGGCAGCAGTATGACCCATGCACTTTTACACAACATAGAAGTATAAAGTAGAACCTTTCTGAAGAACAACTGGTCAATAAGCACACAAAGCCTTAAAAAGCATTCCCTACTTTATGGCTTTTTTTCTTCTAGTAATTTATCCTAAGGAAGAAATAAGTAAAAAAGATGTGTAGAAGGATATTCACAGACAAGCTATTTAAAAATATCATAGGATAGAAATTTAAATAAGAATTTAATACTAGTCTGTTTCTTAAACAATAACAACAAAAAAGATGTTTTCATGATCCACTAAATCAAAGGGTAAACGAATGGGCTGCGACCTCCAGTTTGAAAAGCATATATTATTGCGCTGGATCTCCAGTCAGAGATTTCTTGATGAAGGAAATAAGTCTTATTTATATTGGTAGAGAAGTTATTATGGCAAGCCTAAAGGTTTGGAAATGAAAAACAAAACCAAAAACTCCCTAGGTGTTTTGAAAAACACAAACAGATTATTTTGTCTGAAACAGAACATGCATTTCATTGAGGTATGGGTGTGAAAGAACCTCACAACGAAAGTCGATCACCAAACCAGAAAGAAACCTGGAAGTTAAAGGACATTCACTGCAAAAGGCAGAGTCAGTAAATTTCTGAGGGCAATTTGATAAAAACCATGCTTTAGTAAGATTAATTTTTAAGTCTCTGAAGCAAAAACTAGAGAGAAAAGAGTAAAATATACATTTGTAATAGTTTATGAATACAATTATATTAGTTTCAACAATAAAGAAAACAAATAAACAAATAAAGCATTTAACAGGTTGAGGTATCTGGCCCAGGTAAGAAGAAAAGAGTAATACTGTTATTAATAATGAAATATATCAGTAGAGAGTTCTTCCCATCTTCAATAGCTCCTTTCCCTCTGCCTTAAATATAAAATTTTCTTGGGCAGGTGGGGAGGGGGGAATAACTCCTAGGACTTCCCTGGTGGTCCAGTGGTTAAGAATCGACCTTGCAATTGCAATGTAGGGAACAAGGTTTCAATCCATGTTTGAGGAACCCACGCTGCGGGGCAACTAAGCCTGTAAGCTGTAACTACTGAGTCCACCTGCCACAACTAGAGAGAAGCCGACCTGCCACACCAAAAAGCCCATGGACGGCAATGAAAGACCCAATGCAGCCAAATAAATAATAATAATAATAAAAACTCCCTCAACTGACCGTGCTTGTGCTGCCAACTCTTCTTAACTACTAACACAGAGGAAATCTTAAAATGAATGTCCCTATACTTTCACCTACGTTGAATCCCTCTTCCCCTTTATTCTGCCACATTACATCCTTCAAGGCTCCATTTACCCCTATTATCCTAATGTTTGCTGGGACATCTCCTTCTGAAACTCTTTTTTTAGTATTTTTAATACCATACACCACGTTGTGGTTCTCCTCCTAAGTCTCCGAACAATCTCCTTTTCACTGCTGTACTTCTTCCTCATTCCCCTCTGTCCTGTATTCCCTCACTATTCTCTCCTCTGGAGAGTGAACACCTACTCTACTGCTTCCACCACATCGTCTGCACAAATAATTCTGGGCCCAAGTTCTAGTCTGGCATTTGTTTCTTCCTTCTGCAGCATAACCTTATGCAATGACACAAAAAGTTTTAACAAATCTAAATTATCACACCATTCAAGTGCAAATTAACCAAAATGGTCATATAAATTTGTTATAGAGCTTGAAGCAATTTTTTTCCAGCCTTAAGCAGCTAAGGAATGATGGCTGGATCACAAAAATTGATTCTTTCAAAACAGCAAAGTATACAAAGGCTGCCACATCTTTCAGAATTACTTACTCTTGGATAAGGAAGGCCACTGGTAGTATTGAAAGCTGGTAAAAGTTTGTAACCCAACTGCTTTGCCATCTGGAGAAGCTCATCACTGTACCACTGCATGTACTCGCCTTTTTCTTTCAGCATGATTGCCAGTGAGTGTCCACCCAAAAGACCCCTACAACCAGAGATGAAACATTAGTCACATTGTACACATACCTACACATCATCACCTAAACAGATGTGGGTACCTTGCTACTAACAATTTAGAGTACATAAGGAACAATCACAGAAGAACATAATTTCCTACCTAACTCTGGCTACTCAGTTTGTGGCAAACCATTATTAAACCATGGCCAGTACAAAAAAAAAAAAAAAGAATAAAATGTTGTAACTGTTGTAAAAGGTTTGGCCCCTGGAGAAGAGAATGGCAACCCACTCTAGTATTCTTGCCTGGAAAATCCCATGGAGAGAGGAGCTTGGTGGGCTACAGTCCATGGGGTCGAAAAAGAGTCAGACATGTCTGAGCAACTAAACAACAACAACAAAAGGGTTTGGCATTCTTAAATACCTTACATTTTCTTAAAATAAAAAACAACCTAGAAATCATTTATCTTAATAAATTTAACATATTTGATTTTAACAAATTTTAAATTTAATTATAGCACCATGAAATCTCTTGACTTCTAGTATAACTAACAAAAATTTCCCGCTCTTTATTAAATGTAATAGATTAATAAACTCTGTGAAAAGCTAAAAAACTATTTTTTTAATTTAACTGATTAATAGACTCACTTTGCCTGTGTGACAAAAGGAAATGAGTTATAGTAACACAAAAACAACCATTAAATATAAAAATGAAATAATGTTGAAACGTGAATTAATAAATCCTGCACTTCCTGTGTTCCAAGGATATTTCAAACTGTTAGTTCAAAGGTAATCCTATAAATTCAGTTTGGCTTGAAGAAGTGCTAAGGTTAGTAAAATAGATAAGCTGGCAAAAAAACTGGGATGTAGCTAATATGCAAATACTTGACCTATTGTCAGTCCTTTTTTAACAACATACAAGATTACCTTTGATTTGAGTCTGCACCTTTGATCTGAGTCTGCAACTATTTCCAAAGCTTGTTGCTGACTGTGCCTCACATATAGCAGGGTCATTCTGCAGTCTCTGTGTTTTACAGTATCCCACCTTTTATTTTTTAAACATAAGAAATTTCTTGCTTTACTACCACCAAGAAATAAAGAGCATACCCTTATTCTTCTGTTATTAAAATTAGAGTTCAGTATCTCACATACTTACCCAAGAACTCTGATGTTTGTTTCAAAGACTGATACAACTACATCATTATCTAAGTTAACATCTCTTAAAACTTTTCTCACTGCATCTTCAAATTCTTTAGTTTTATTTAATACCTAGGAGAAGAAAATTATTGAAAGTAAAGTTATTTTCAACCAAGACACAGAAAAATATCCTCAGAATGAGCTACTAATAGCAAGTCAATACCTTAAGACTATAAAAAATAACACAGAAAAAAATGTTTCCCTTAAGCATATTATAAAAATGTGATACTATCTAAAACTGAAAAAGATTAAATGCCTATTTATAGTCCAAGGAATCTTTATATACTTCTTTTTAGACACACTGAAAAATCATCAGGACTTTAAAACAATCATCATCAGAACTGTTAGCTGGTGTGTATAACCCATGACCTAGAGCTCCAAGAGGTGAACTCTACTAGGATTTGGTTCCCAAGTCAAACAAAACAAAACCCACCCTATTCGTCAAATATCATTTTAAAACTTGCTTAGTCTCCAAAGAAAGCACATCCTCCAAGGAATGATCAATTGGTCCTAAACCATACAACACTTGCCATCTTCACCCCATGGACATCATGGCCCCTAACTGAGGAGGCAGTGCAATGTTGGGCTAAAGAACAAGCTCTGATTTGAATTCTGGCTCCTTAGTCTCATCTCTGAGCCTGTTCTTTCATCTACAAAAAGAGGAACTACCTATCCTCAGAGGTTTGTTTTCCTAAATGAGGTAATGCACGCAACCTGCGTTTAGTAGAGCACCTGAAGCACGTGACTTAGTAAGTGCTTGACACCATTACTATCTATTATGACCATTACTACCACGAGGGTCTATAATCCTGACAAGATAAGAACTCTGGATGCCTGCAGTGAGCTCCAGAAGAAGGTCACTGTCATTACACAGGTTGTGTCGATTTTTCAGTCTAAATTAAGGTTGCACAAGTAGATGTTATTTAGATCTCAGGTCCATTAAAAGTAAGCTTTCCTTTACCTGACTGTTTAATCTTTTTGTTTGATAATATTTTATAGTGCTTTCTCATCTGATCTGGTACTTCACTAAAAATCCTAATTTGGGGACTTCCCTGGTGGTCCAGAGGTTAAGAATCTGCCTGTGAACGTAGGGTTGCTCCTTGGTCTGGGAAGATCCCGCATGGCAAGGAGCAACTAAATCGATGCGCCCCAACTACTAAGCCAGTGCTCCAGTGTCCGGGAGCCGCAACTAATGAGCTGTGTTCCCCCCAACTACTGAAGCCCAAGCGCTTAAAAGTCGCACTCTGCAATAAGAGAAGGCAAGGCAATGAGAAGTCTGTGCCCCACAACAAAGAGTAGCCCTGACTCGCCGCTACTAAAGTAGAGAAAGCTCATGCGCAGCAATGAAGACCTAGCACAGCCAAAAGGGAATAAAAATTTTAAAAATTCTAATTTAGGCATAAAACATAAGAGTATGACTAAAATTTAAGTAAAGTTTAGGGTAAGCCTTGAGTATAGCATAATATAAAACCCAATTTTAAATTGAGCACTTTTCTTTCTCAGTCTCAAAGTCCATGTAAATTCTGAAGCCACAAATGCGAATGTACAAAGACCTGTATCACTTCTGGGAGACACAACTGTTCTACTCACTCCGCACACACACACATACACATGTTTGTAATATAATTATTCTTTCAAAGTCTATCTCCTGAGAATTGCTCCCAAGAATAGTACCTATGCTATTTGTTTCAAAGAAGAATAAAAATGAGGAGAGTTTTGTCCATAATTAGCTAAAAATTCATTCTAACAGCTCCATTAGTTGACAAGTTTCTTAAGCTCCTAACTGATAACAAAGAACAAATTCAGGTCTCTTCCTTTCCCCCCTTTAATTTGTTCAGAATCTTTCTCTCTGTAGATTTCATGGTAACGTTGACTTTAGTGGTAAATTTAAAGTTTTAGTGTTTGATTTCATTACAATCAATAGAAACTAGATGTCTAGAATTATGAACAAGAGTTTAAATTGAAAGATCACTCAGCCATTAAAAAGAATTCATTTGAATCAGTCTAATGAGATGGACGAAACTGGAGCCCATTATACAGAGTGAAGTAAGCCAGAAAGATAAAGATCATTACAGCATACTAACACATATATATGGAATTTAGAAAGATGGTAATGATAACCCTATATGCAAAACAGAAACAGAGACACAGATGTACAGAACAGACTTTTGGACTCTGTGGGAGAAGGTGAGGGTGGGATGTTTCGAGGTTAGAACAGCATGTGTATTATCTACAGTGAAACAGATCACCAGCCCAGGCTGGATGCATGAGACAAGTGCTCGGGCCTGGTGCACTGGGAAGACCCAGAGGAATCAGGTGGAGAGGAAGGTGGGAGGGGGGATCGGGATGGGGAATACATTAAATCCATGGTTGATTCATGTCAGTGTATGACAAAACCCACTACAATATTGTAAAGTAATTAGCCTCCAACTAATTCCTGGTACTCCCTGCCACAAAGAGCAAGAACTCAGGTTACACCAAACAGTACTCTTAAGTGTGATCTGCTGACCAACAGCACCACCAAGTGGCAGTTTGCTAGAAAAACACCTCTTTGGGCCTGCCTTCAGTCTACTCCATCACAATCTGCATTTTATTTCAGTGAGATCCCCAGGTGATATGTAGCAAACAAGTCTAAAAAGCACTGCATCATTACACGTAGTTCTCAAATTTTAGCATATGTTAGAATCATCTGGAAGCTTGTTAAAAAAAAAAAAAAACACTCCTGGGCATTATTCCCAGACTTTCTATTTCAACAGGCCTGGGATGAGGTGCTACAATCTGCATCTCTAACAAGCTGCCAGGTGATGCTGATGCTGGTGGTACTGATGCTGGTGGTGCTGGAATCATACTTTGAGAACCAATGCCAAAGTGGTTTAATTTCAAAGTGGAATAGAACCTATTCATAATAATGGCTGCTCAATTATAGACCAGCAGATTTCTATATATAGGGAAGTTATGCAGCCTAGAAATACATTTTTTCCTTCATTTCTGATAAAAAAAAAATTTTAAAACACATAGAATATCTGAGGTTGAGGTTCATAAAAATCACTAAGAGCTTAGAGAGAGATGATGGAGAGCTTCCACTATGTAAGGATAAAGCCAAGATGACAGAATGAGAAACAAATGTACATCCACCTCTGGTCTTTCCTAATACACAGCTACTGCCCCTCACTCACTCCCCTGTATCAAGACAGACATGAGGTGTATCATCCAGCTATACTTATAAACAAATAACACCACTGAGCTTCTTCCAGCGTGGCAACTTGTGTCTCCTGGGATACCCATTTATCTTTTTCTCTTCTCCTATCATAGCAGAACACATAGGACTACTAAACCAAAAATAAGGTACACAACAGTCTCTCTTACAGTCATTATAATATGGTTCACACATTCCTTTTATTTCTGAAAAATGAAATCACAACTTTCAAAACTCTGATACAGCTAAAAAGGTCTAAACAATCATGGACTTCTCAACAAAAAATATCTCAACTATGGCTAAATTTTATAAACAAAGAGAAGCTTTAGAGATACAAAATAAAGCCAGGCCCCACTTCAGGAAAATTAAATCAGAGTAACTTGGGAAAGAAGAATATTTTTTTACACTTCTTAAGTAATATTCCTAAGGTGCTGATATAGTTGAGAGTCTCTGATTAAAAAAGAAAAGAAAAAGAGAAAAGAATCACCCAATGAAATAAAAATGTAGAAACAGTATTGGGAAGAAAAGCCAGTCTCTGAAAAGTTTCTGCCACCACAAAGATTTTTTGTTGTGTTTTTTAAAATATTAATCAATACTTTAGACATTAACTCAACTTTGAGAATCATGCCTTAAGGAAAATTCTGAAACAAGCCTATTTTTAAACCATAAATGATCTGAGAGTAAAAACCTAGAAAGACACTACATTCAGTAATCATGACAGCTGGAACTGAGCCATTCCCCTCTGCCATCACAAACCACACCCAACGAGAATTAATTTAAATAATTTTGCCTCCCATCAGGTTTAAAAGGAGTGCAAGTAGTGATCACTTGGTATTAAAATCACTTTTGAGAAAGAAGTAAACATTTAATGGACCTAACATACAAAAATTTTAATTTAACAATTTTAGTATCATTGCAGCATGTCTTTCTGGGAACAAGAATATCAAGAGCATTTTTTAGAATTACTTTCTTCCAATAGCTTCAACCTACTTGTCCAAAAGGAAACAACTTTTCTGATTAAGGGGCCATCATGTAAGCTAACATACCTATAAATTTTAAGTATCTCCATGATTCTACATAATTTCACTTGACATTCACATGACATTATCAACTAACAGTATGAAAGATTTATTTTGAAGCAAAGACTCAAATTATCTTAAATTCTGAAAGCTTCTATTTCAGACTTACTGTACTACAATTATATTCATAGTACTTAAGCACACATATTAAGAAATTTATAAAATAATTTAAGAAGAATCAAACCTACCACAAGAGTGTCCAAAGAATCAATCAGTGTCAGGGAAAATCTATGAAACAAGAATAGTGAGATACAAAACATTAGAATTCTGAATATTTGTATCCATGAACATATAAGACATTATCTGCATCCTACTGACTGACTGGCAGTTTCCATTATTCCATTAACTAGTACTTTCATGCAGCTACAGTACCATGTAACCTATAAAACACTAAAATAACCTGAAAAGCCTTAACATCACATTTACATTAGGCATAACTACAAATCTTTCAAAGTGAACAGAAATATTCATTAGCTCTTTTAAAAGCAAATAAAAAATATCAACACATCAACACCTTTTAAGTGTCAACGACTATATACATTCTAAAAGTCACATTCATCTTAACAAACGACTAAACTTTTCACTGATCTAAGAGGTAAACTGATTAATATTGTACAAAAGATAACAGAAAGGAATAAAGGAATTTAATGTAATACTTAAAGCAGTCTTTGAAATTTAACCAAGTCCCAGATACACAATTACACACTGCCTCTAAGATGCCTTAACACTTGAGAACTTTGAGATGCCATGTTATGCCCTTTGTTAATACTCACTTTCCCAAGGCGTCATCAACATCACCCCGACTTGGCTCCTGGCCTCTAACCCGACCTCTGCAGGTCAAAGGCATGAGTTCATCTGCTGGGTAAGCATGTTCCTGCAAGGAAAGTCTTAGTGAGTCACTAAGGAAAGTAGGAGGAAAGTGCACATCTTTTAGAGAACATAACTTTTCAGTTTTTTTAACAAAAGTTTTACTATTCTTACAGTCCATGAAACCTTAAAAGAAAGCTTTTTAGCTACAAATATGTACTTGTAAAATACAAGACAATATTTCCTTAAAACTCTAATAACAATCTGTTTCCCCTCCACCCAATCTCACCTACAGGTGTATTTTATTCTTTTTAATAACTGCACAGTGATAGTTTAATATTAGCTAATATTATTGAGTACTTACGTTCTAAGCACTGCTCTATATGTTTTAGTTTATTTATCACATTAAACAAATTCCATTATTTCTTTTTTTTTTTTTCCCCATTCCTTCTTTTTTTTAAACTGAAGTACATTTGAGTACAATGTTAGTTTCCGGTGTATAGTATAGTGTTTCCATATTTTCATAGATTATACTCCTTTAAAATTTATACCAATGGCTGATTCATGTTGTGGTTTCACAGAAAACAAAAATCTGTAAAGCATTATTTCTGTTTTGTAGAGGAGAAAACTGAGGGCCAGAGAAATTAAGTAAGCCTATGTAATGCAACCAGTAAATGACGGATCCAAAATGCAAACGTGGCAACCTGATTCCAGAGCCCACACACTTCATAGGACCTGCTCCTTACGGTATTCCAAAGTATGGGTACTGATGAGCATGTGGGTTGAACTCAATTTTTTGCTGTATAAACAATGCTTCAATAAACAGCTATATGTCCATATCTCTTGTACATATGCTTGTATTCTATGGATTAAATCTCTAAAACCAGACCCAGTAGGTCAAAGATATGGATATTTCATTTTTTCTGTGCTGTGCTTATCCAACTTATCAGTCATATCCAACTCTTTTCGACCCCATGGACTGTAGCCCACCAGGCTCCTCTGTCCACGGGGATTCTCCAGGCAAGAATACTGGAGTGGGTTGCCATGCCCTCCTCCACGGGCTCTTCCCAACCCAGGGACTGAACCCAGGTCTCCCGCACTGCAGGCAGATTCTTTACTGTCTGAGCTGCCAGGGAAGCCCAAGAACACCAGAGTAGCCTATCCCTCTTCCAGGGGATCTTCCTGACCCAGGAAATCGTACCGGGGTCTCCTGCATTGCAGGCAAATTCTTTATCAGCTGAGGTACCAGGGAAGCCCCTTCATATATACTAGCTACTATATCAAACTGAAGACAAAGATATACACTCTTAACAACACTCTCAGGCAATGGTCAACAGTTCACATTTTGCCATTGTCCTGGATAAAAAATGGTATCTCAAGTTTCATTACAAATGAGGATAAATATTTTTTTGCATTCAGTTCAGTTGCTCAGTCGTGTCCGACTCTTTGCGACCCCATGCATCTCAGCACGCCAGGCCTCCCTGTGTATCAAAAACTCCTGAAGATTACTCAAACTCATGCCCATCGAGTTGGTGATGCCATCCAGCCATCTCATCCTCCGTCATCCTCTTCTCCTCCTGCCCCCAGTCCCTCCCAGCATCAGGGTCTTTTCCAATGAGTCAATTCTTCGCATGAGGTGGCCAAAGTATTGGAGTTTCAGCTTCAGCATCAGTCCTTCCAATGAACACCCAGGACTGATCTCCTTTAGGATACACTGGTTGGATCTCCTTGAAGTCCAAGGGACTCTCAAGAGTCTTCTCCAACACCACAGTTCAAAAGCATCAATTCTTCAGCGCTCAGCTTTCTTCACAGTCCAACTCTCACATCCATACATGACCACTGGAAAAACCATAGCCTTGATGAGACGGACCTTTGTTGGCAAAGTAATGTCTCTGCTTTTTAATATGCCATCTAGGTTGGTCATAACTTTCCTTCCAAGGAGTAAGTGTCTTTTAATTTCATGGCTGCAATCACCATCTGCAGCGATTTTGGAGCCCCCCAAAATAAAGTCTGACACTGTTTCCCCATGTATTTGCCATGAAGTGATGGGACCAAATGCCATGATCTTAATTTTCTGAACGTTGAGTTTTAAGCCAACTTTTTCACTCTCCTCTTTCACCTTCATCAAGAGGCTCTTTAGTTCCTCTTCACTTTCTGCCATAAGAGTGGTATCATCTGCATATCTGAGGTTATCAATATTTTTCCTGGCAATCTTGATTCCAGCTCGTGCTTCAAACAGCCCAGCGTTTCTCATGATGTGCGTATAAGTTAAGTAGGTAGGGTGACAATATACAGCCTTGACGTACTCCTTTTCCTATTTGGAACCAGTCTGTTGTTCCATGTCCAGTTCTAACTGTTGCTTCCTGACCTGCATACAGGTTTCTCAAGAGGCAGGTCAGGTGGTCTGGTACTTCCATCTCTTTCAGAATTTTTTATTGTGATCCACACAGTCAAAGGCTTTGGCATAGTAAATAAAGCAGAAATAGATGTTTTTCTGGAACTCTCTTGCTTTTTCGATGATCCAGCGGATGTTGGCAATTTGATCTCTGGTTCCTCTGCCTTTTCTAAAACCAGCTTGAACATCTGGAAGTTCACAGTTCTCGTATTGCTGAAGCCTGGCTTGGAGAATTTTGAGCATTAGTTTATTAGCATGTGAGATGAGTGCAATTGTGCAGCAGTTTGAGCATTCTTTGGCATTGCTTTTCTTCGGGATTGGAATGAAAACTGACCTTTTCCAGCCCTGTGGCCACTGCTGAGTTTTCCAAATTTGCTGGCATATTGAGTGTAGCACTTTCACAACATCATCTTTCAGGATTTGAAGTAGCTCAACTGGAATTCCATCACCTCCACTAGCTTTGTTTGTAGTGATGCTTCCTAAGGCCCACTTGACTTCACATTCCAGGATGTCTGGCTCTAGGTGAGTGATCACACCACTGTGATTATCTGGGTCGTGAAGATCTTTTTTGTATAGTTCTGTGTATTCTTGCCATCTCTTCTTAGTATCTTCTGCTTCTGTTAGGTCCATACCATTTCTGTCCTTTATCGAACCCACCTTTGCATGAAATGTTCCTTTGGTATCTCTAATTTTCTTGAAGAGATCTCTAGTCTTTCTCATTCTTGCATTTCTCATTCTTTCCCATTTTTGCATTAGCCACTGCTATTTCTTTTTAGAAATGTCTATTTATACCCTTTGTTTATTTTCCATTGGTTGTCTGACTCCTTATACATTGTTATGTAAACATTTTTTCTCCTATCTTTCCTTTCGCTTTCAACTTTGTTTATGGTACTTTTTACTTTAATCTTTAAATATGTAGTTAAATCTATTAGTCTCTTCATGGTTTCTAAATTTGGGGCATGGTTAACAAGCCTATCTTGGGTCTCTGAATACAGCACTCTTATAATTTTATTTTTTATACGTCTAGATATTTACTCCATCTGGAATCTAATTTTGCTTATGATGTGAAGTGGGAATGTACTTGTATTTTCTCCCCCAAATAGCCTATTTCCTAAATACCACTTTTTAAACAATTCATCCTTTCCCTAACTGCTTGAAATATAGCTTATAAAGTGTCTACATGAACACACGTTTGTATAGCCTCTACTTTGTTCTACAGACCTAGTTCCTACTCCTATTGCCCTACAGACCTATTTGTTTTGCAAACCTACTTCCTGCTTCAAAACCATTGTGTTAATCAGTCTTTGCCACATGCCTTGCTACTTGGTTAAGCAATTCACTCCCCCCAATTATTTTGTTGTAAATTTTCTTAGTAAGTTTTTCAAGTTTACTCTTCTGGATAACTTTAGAATTTCCTTAAAATTCCATTGAAATTTTAATTGAAAGAGTCTAAATTGGGGAGAATTGATATTTTTTGACCAACTGAATCTTCTCATCTAGGACTACTTTATCAATATACTAGCTCAAATCTTCTTTTATGAATTCAGTTTCCACCACAAGCTCATATATTTCTTAATATTTATTAATAGGTACTTTTTATTGAAATAGGTTGATGTACAAATTATGTTAGTTTTGGGTGTACAACACAATGACTCAACTAATAGGCATTTTATAGCTTGAGTAGATTGTTTTTTGGATAAACAATCATGACAGCGTATGTCTAGTCTAAATGATAATGAAGCACACGCAAGAATCCTCCCTCTTGTCTACTACACAGTGAAATGTTGTATAATTTTTTAAAATTATTTTTAATACATAGCTAAGCTTGAAAATAAGAAATTTTCCAGTACCAAAACTGAATAGTGGAGTGAGAAGATGAAGCTGCATTGACCACAACATGGGCATTAGGAATAAAGACAGGCTTTAAAGGGAAAATGTTAACACCCAAAGTGTTGGGAGATGTTGGCCCTCCATGCATGGCCATAACCAATGAAGTAGGTTCTTTAAGTTGAGTAGTTGCGTTAATGAAACTGGACTAGAATATCTCCAATTACTTGGCTGTACCTCTTAGAAAAGGAGAGAAACAAGAAAAGCCTGCTAAACTTTATATTGTCTTTAACCAGGGGACTGTCCCTAAAAGAGTCCCCCAAAATTAATAAAATGTGACTCTAAGAAACATTTAGAAGCTAGAATCACTGTATTACATATTTCAATATTAGATAATACTTACTGACTACCTGACAAGGATAGCAGGATTAATATACTCACCCTTTCCCCTAATTCAACTTGGGATTTTTATCGATTATATTATTATAAACAGTTTTCACTTTGCATGTTTTCACTATACACACACAAATTGAGATTCACAATTTAAACTTTCAGCAACATGGTTCAAATTCCAAGTACCACTGTATTTTTAAATAACCGCACAGAATGCAAACTGAAGTGCCCAGTTCTTCCATCCACAAATCACTACATAAATACCAGATGCTTCCTGTGATCAGCAATCAATCACATCACTTCTTTCAAAGTGGAACTAGTGATTGATCACTGTGTATTTTTTAGTTCAGAAAGCAAGCATGAAGTTACACGTCTCCTTGTCACCTAGTGATAATCCTACATGACAGTTTGACAGTTTATAAAAATAGATAATCAAAAGAGGAAATTAACCAATGAGGATGAAAGCTCACAAAGAAATGAAAAGTGGAAACACTGAAAGTGAAATTCACATTGAACATAAAAGATATAACAGAAGAAACAGCTGACCATGGAATGTTGATACTGCTGTCACTGAAGCATTACCTAGATATGCAGCCAGAGGAATTCAGTAAAGACCAAATTATCCACGTAGATGAAAAAAGTGGTTGTGACATAATAATGCCTGCAGAAATTTCATGACACAGAGGGAAAAGGATAAAATTCTTGAAGTGTGTCCAAACTTTAAATTTCTGTATCTACCACACCAGGTATAGCACAGATTTATGTTGTATCTTAAGTCATACAACAAGAAGAAGGCAAGCAAGGCTAGTCCTGTTCTAACTTCTCTTAGTGAGGTTTTTACAAAGAAATAATACTTCAACTGCAAAATCTCTAGTATTTTGAATAACGGTACACTAAGTATTAGCTTTAGCTAGTTCAAAAATTTCTCTGTACATTTATAACTATCAGAAAGTTTTAAATGCTTTGACAAAGATTTTTTTAAAGGTTCATAACATTTATAGTCTGATCTGGAATCATAATTTCCCCAGTTGCTAGTGTTAGAATTCTACTTAACTGGAGTCAATGCACACCACTTTTCTTTGGCGTCTCCATTCCTGAGTTTTATCTCTTGGGTGCCTGGACTTTGTCCTCAGGTAAGTTATTTTTGTTTACTTTAAAACAGCGTCATCAGTACTGTTATTTCTGGGTTAAGCTGGCTCCTGCCTTACACTTGAAGAACAATCCGAATGATTATAAAATGCCTGAAACATATTTTCTCTCCTTTAGAAGTTTGAAAATACTATTCCTCTCTTCTTGCATTCATGAAATATCACCATGGCAAAGTTTCTAAGACTACTCTGATCCTTTGTACCTTGAATATGACTTGTTCCTTGTATACCTGTATGCCCATATGATTCTTAATTCTAAAAATTCAGCAAAAATATTCCTGACCCTCAATGTCCAACTCTATCCTCCTGCCTCTCACTTAACTCAATTATCTAGATTCCAAACTCATTACCATGTTTGCAGCAAAAAAAAAAAAAAAGAGGTCAGGAACACTACACAGATGGTCACACAAAAGGAAAGACCAAAACAAAAAAAATTAGACTAAATACAAAAAGACTTGCAGCCTGCAATCCTTCAGGTTATTTTAAAAACTTCGGTGTTCTACAATGATTCATTTCCTGAGGAAAGGATTCCAGGTAACAAATGCTTTGATATAATTAGAATCCACATGCAGCTACCAAATTCTAAATTCAATATTTTATAATTTTAATATTATATATATATTTTAGTAAAATTCCTAATTACTTTTGCATGTGGCTTTGAGATGTCAAGCTTCTCTATTTTTTTCAGTTAATTTCAACAGAACCATGATTTACCAGAATGCACAATATTTTTAATGCTTTATAGTTTTATATTTAACATGTATAAAAAAACACTTAGAAGTAACTCAAGTAACATTTTTTAAAACTTGCTTATGTATTTTGAAAGATATTATATAAGAGATCATTCAAATGTTAATTTGATTGTAAAGAGCTCTTCGTAAATGGCTGCTTAGAAAGCTTAATAATACTATTTTTAGGGTTTTGCAAAACACCTACACAATCACCTTTATCTGAAATTAAATATGAAACTCAAACCCTAAACTTATCCAGGTAAGAAAAATATTATTAGCAACTGAAAACCAGAATAATCAAATAAGAGAGCTTTGAACCAGGTGTAAAACTACTTTATGTCCCCCTGTTTCAACATTAAGGACAGAAACAAAACCACAACCTTTTCTTTTGGTTAACCACAATGCAAACTACAGTTGGTTTGCATGATTTCAGAGCAATGCGCGTGCGCGCTCAGTCACCCAGTCATGTCAGGCTCTTTGCCACCCTGCCAGGCTCCTCTGTCCACAGGATTCTTCAGGCAAGAACACTGGAGTGGGCTGCTATGCCCTCCGCCAGGGGATCTTCCCAACCCAGGGATCAAACCCAGGTCTCCCCAATTGCAGGCGGATTCTTTACCACCTGAGCCACCAGGGAATCATAAAGCAAACTACAGTTGATTTGCATAATTTCACAGCAATGCATACATGGCAAATAAACAGCATACATGGCATTATACGTCAAACATTCTGGCTAACTGAGGTTACAGTAATTGTTTCTCTTCAATGTATTGCCAGAACAAAGGATAAGAATTTTCATACTTTCAAAAACAGCCAGAAAAAAAAAAAACTTTAAAAATTATCACTAAAAATAAAACTCAGGCGATAAAAGTCCTATATCAATTAAGTATTGATAGAACATGTGCTTAGCTAAAAGCAAGAGCAAAAACATAAAACACAGTAGACTCTCCACATCAAATTCTAAATTTACTAGCATTTTGATACAACAGTTTCAAAACGCCCCAATCAGGGACTTCCTTTGTGGCTCAGTGGTAAAAAATCCACCTGTCAATGCAGGAGGCATGTGTTCAATCCCTGATCTGGGACCCATAGAGCAATTCAGCCTGGAGGCCACAACTATGGAGCTAGAGCCCGGAAATTGCAACTACTGAAGCCGGCGAGCCCTAGAGCCTGTGCTCCACAACACAGCCACTGCAGTGAGAAGCCGGAGCACCACGACTAGAGTGTAGCCCCTGCTCTTCACAACTAGAGACGCTCGAGCAGCAACAAAGACCCAGTGCAGTGAAAAACTAAACAAACACAAAAGTTTAAAACACTCAGATCAGGACTTCTCTGCTGGTCGAGTCGTTGAGAATCTGCCTGCCAATGTAGGGGCCATGGGTTCGATCCCTGGTCCGGGGAGATCCCACATGCCTCAGGACAACTAAGGCCGTGCGCCACAACTACTAAGCCCACGTGCTGCAACTAGGGAGCCCGTGCCCTAGAGCCTGTGCTCTGCGACAAGAGAAGCCACCAGAATGAGAAGCCCTCAGACTGAAATGAAGACTAGCCCCGCTCACTGCAACCAGAGACAGCCTGCGCAGCAACAAAGACCCCGCACAGCCGTAAATACATACATAATTAAAAAAACCCTCAAATCACAGCAGCATCCAAAACTGACTTTTCCGTAAAGCCAATTCCAAAAACTAGCCAAGGGGAAGAGACTTTATTCTACTAAAACCAACAATAAGACAGAAGTACTGTTTACTTAGAATAGTGAGCTACTGAAGACACCAAATCTATTTAATTCCCCATAAAATTATATACATTTTAAATGTTTTATTACAGATCCTTATTGTTAAACACCTCACCTCCCTTCTTGAAGCAGGTAAGATATTCCTTCCTAAAACAAAAACTAAATGATATCTAATAAACTATTATATACAGATAGCACATGCTAGTTACTGACTGAACTTACATAATTTTTCAGTTCTCTTTTCACCCCAAATCAAATATTCCTTTTCCCTTTTGTTCTAAGTAGTGATTTATCTAAACTATTTATTTAAATATTTATCTAAATATTAAATATTTATCTAAACTATTAAATTATTAATACTTCTACCCTTAACATATAGTCCTTTGACTACTATATTTTATGAAATGTTTCTCAGCACTGAAGGAGAAAAAAGTAACAAAACTGCAATTATCTGATAAGATTTTAAATTAAGCACAGAGCAGAATGCTGGCAAGCTTTAGAAGTCTGTACTCAAGAATAAAAGTTTCCAAATTCTTCAATATGTTAATCAATTTGGTTTGATCAATGATAAAATGAACTTATGAAATAATATTACATGGAATAAATAATAAATAATAATGTTGTAATAAAATAAAGTCCTGCTACCAACAGATATTTTTAGCAAGATTATTAATAATGCAGAAAAAGTATTTGACAAAATTTAATAAATACCCTGTGATGATGAAAATTCTCAGCAAGCTAAAAATAGAAAGGAACTGAATATAGAGCATCTATTAAAAACCCACAGCTAATATCACACTTAACAGGGAAAGGCTAACTGCTTTTGTCACAAGATTAGGAGTGAGACAAGGATCTCACACTTCTTTTCAACATCATACAAGAAGTCCTAGCTACTGCTCTCAGAAAAAATAAAAGGTACACAGTTTGGAGGAAGAAGGAAAAATCTTTTTTTGCAGATCACATGACCGACCATGTAGGAAACCTTACGGAATTTACCAAAAAAGCTACTAGAAATCATATGTGAATTTAGCAAGGATCTCAAGTTATCAGAAAAAGCTGTATTTCTGTATGACATCAATGGACAACTGGGAATTAAAATTTGAAAGACTATAATTTACCAGAGCATTAAAAGTATGAAATACTTATGAATTTAACAAGAAATGTGCAAGACTTGTACACTGCAAAGTACAAAACACTGCTAACATTAAGAACTAAATAAATGTACAGAGACACAATCTTGATGGATTAAAAGATTTGATACTATTAAGAAGTCAAACTCTCCAAACTGATGTATAGATTTCAACATAATCCCAATCAGTATCTCCATAGGCTATTTTTTTTCCAGAAATTGACAACATGATTCTGAAATTCACATGGAAATGCAAAATATCTAAAATATTGAAAACAATTTTGAAAAAGAACAAAGCTGAAAGACTTATACTGCCTGATTTCAGGACTTAATATCACTTAATTCAAGACTGATACGGATGGACTAATAGATATTTAGATCAGTGGGAAAAAAGATACAGAGTCTACAAATGGACCCAAGCATATACAGTTAACTGATTTTACAAAGGTGCTAAAGTAATTCCATGGGACAAGGATACTCCTTTCAACAAACCATGCTAGAATAATTGGATATCCACAAAGAAAAAAATATAAACAAAGCTTTACCTCATACCATGTATACAAACATTAACTCAGAATGAGTAATAATAGATCTCACTGAAAAAGCTAAAATCATTAAAACACCTAGAAGAAAACAGGAAAATCTTTGTGACTCTGGGCTAGGCAAATATTTTTTTAGGTAGGGTATAAAAGACATAATTCATAAAAGAAAAAGAATAAACTGGACTTGGTCACAAGTTAAAACATTTATACTTCAAAAGACATTAAGAAAATTCAAAGGCAAAGTACAGACAGGAAGAAAATATCTGTAAAACATACATATGATAAAGGACTAATATCCAGAATATATCTCTTATGACTCAGTTATAACAGGACAAATGACCTGATTTTAAAATAGCAAGAGATTTGAACAGATGTTTCACCCAAAAAAGATATACTAAGCACATGGAAAGATTCTCAACATCATTAGTCATCAGGAAAAATAAAACTAAAATCACAACAAAATACCACTACACACCCACTAGAATAGCTAAAATTAAAAAGACTGAAAATATCAAGTGTTGGAGAAGATGTGGAGTAACTAAAACTCTTAAATTGCTCATGAGGAATGCAATATGTTACAGCCACTTTAGAAAAGTCTGGCAGTTTCTTATAAAAAGTTAAATTTACCCTTCCCATATGATCCAGCAATCCCATTCCTAAGTATGAAAATGAATGTTCACATAAAAATCTGCATTCTCAAATTCACAGCAGTCTTTAAATAAGAGCCAAAGACTAGAAACATTGGAAATATTTATCAACTGGTGAATGGTGTTTTACCAAATCAACAAATACTACTGATCAGTAAGTAGGAACTATAATATCTCCAACAACATGGACAAATCTCAAAAGCATCAGACTACGGGAAAGAATGTGAACCAAAATACTACATACATATTCTAAGATGTCACTAATATGGAGTTCTAGAAAAGGGAAAACTAGTGGCAAAGACCAGATCACAATGGTTGCTGGAGGTCAGAGGTGGAGAAAAGGAACTGACTGCACAGGAGCATGAGAAAGCTTCCAGGGGGAAATGGAAATGTTCTGTGTCATAAATGTGGTGGTAATTAAACAACTGTGTACAACTGTACAACACAGAACCATGCATTTGAAATTGGAAATTCTTTTCTCTATAAATTCTACCTAGATATATAGGAAGATGTGGTTCTATTGAGTCAAAATCCTACACAGAGTATCACAGTATGATTTAAGAAACAAAACAAACAAAAAAACCTATGAGAAGACACTATAGAATTTAAGTCACTTTGGCAGTTTTTTTAGAATGTTCTAAAAGTAGAGGTCAAAAAAAAAAGTAGAGGTCAAGGAACAATGATTAATAAAAGGTAGTCCTACAATCGTATACACAAAAATTGCACATACACATGTATTTGTATCTTCCCTACTCCTGATCCTTAATACCACTTTTAAACTTATTTATTTATAGAATTACTTTTTGATTAAGAAACTATCAAAAAGAAACATTAGGTACAGTTTCAAATGAAAATATGAAAAAGTTCTAAAGATGGATGGTGACATTTGCACAACAATGTGAACATAATTAATGCCATACACTTAAAAAGGGTTTAAATGGTAAAATTTTATGTATATTTTTACCACAACGAAAAATGTTTTTTAAAAATCAGGAAAAAATAATTCTACGAAAACTTACACAAATCTGGAAATCCACACAAAAGATACATTTTAAAACAGTTCCTTTCGTTTAAAGGATAAACACAGATTTTTCTTTGAACTGTGCACTCAAGAAGATGAAGTAAAGTGAAGTCACTTAGTCAAGTATGACTCTTTGTGATCCCATGGACTGTAGCCTACCAGGCTCCTCCATCCATGGGATTTTCCAGTCAAGAGTACTGGAGTGGGATGCCATTTCCTTCTCCAGAAGATCTTCCTAACCTAGGGACTGAACCTGGGTCTCCTGCATTGCAGGCAGATGCTTTACCATCTGAGTCATCAAGGAAGCCTGTGCACTCACGAAGGCAAGCTTAAATGTGAATAGGTATGATGCTTCTAGCTAAAGGAAACTGTGCTACTGTGCTTACCAACTCTTTCAGAATTTATTTATAATGTTTAGGTCTCTACCAAGGTATTTTCTGCTTACAATAATTGATAATGGAGTTATCTATAGTCAACAGGAAAAACATTAGAAGACAGAGATCATCAGATCAGGGAGCTCAGATCCAAAACAATTCTGTATTTGGCGGCCTAAATAAATACATGTATTTTGTCATCTAATTTAGTCTGCAGACTGGCCTCAGCACAAATACTAAAAACAAGCTAACAGAAGCCCTAAAGTGGCTGTGGTCTAAGGTTAATAAGCTCACGCAAAAACTGCCAAATAACACATCTAATTTCATTTTATTTGGGGAAAAAAGAAAGTCATCTGTGCAATTCACTGTGGATAAACCAGTCTGATTGAGACTAGAGATGTCAAGTACATTCGTTATCGGTTCAGTTCAGTGCTCAGTTGTGTCCGGCTCTTTGCGACCCCATGAATCACAGAACGCCAGGCCTCCCTGTCCATCACCAACTCCCAGAGTTTACTCAAACTCATGTCCATTGAGTCGGTGATGCCATCCAGCCATCTCATCCTCTGTGATCCCCTTCTCCTCCTGCCCCCAAACCCTCCCAGCATCAGGGTCTTTTCCAACGAGTCAACTCTCCGCATGAGGTGGCCAAAGTATTGGAGTTTCAGCTTCAGCATCAGTCCTTCCAATGAACACCCAAGACTGATCTCCTTTAGGATGGACTAGTTGGATCTCCTTGCAGTCCAAGGGACTCTCAAGAGTCTTCTCCAACACCACAGTTCAAAAGCATCAATTCTTCGGTGCTCAGCTTTCTTTATAGTCCAACTCTCACATCCATACATGACCACTGGAAAAACCATAGCCTTGACTAGACGGACCATTGTTGGTAAAGTAATGTCTCTGTTTTTTAATATGCTGTCTATGTTGGTCATAACTTTCAAGGAGTAAGCATCTTTTAATTTCACGGCTGCAATCACCATCTGCAGTGATTTTGGAGCCCCAAAAAGTAAAGTCTGACATTGTTTCCCCATGTATTTCCCAGGAAGTGATGGGACCGGATGCCATGATCTCAGTTTTCTGAATGTTGAGCTTTAAGCCACTTTTTCACTCTCCTCTTTCACCTTCATCAAGAGGCTCTTTAGTTATAGTTGTTAGTATTTACGCTATTGTGTGCTTAGTCGCTCAGTTGTGTCCTACTTTGTGACCACATGGACTGCAGCCCACCAGGCTTCTCTGTCCACGGAATTCTCCAGGCAAGAATACTGGAGTGGGTTGCCACTTCCTTTTCCAGACAGCCCCAAATAATATTCTTAGTTGACAGAATGCACATGTTCTAAGCCTCTCGAGTCATGTCTCTTTTTGACCTTACAGACTGTAGCCTGCCAGGCTCCTCTCTGTCCATAGGATTCTCAAGGCAAGAATACTGGAATGGGCTGCCATGCCCTCCTTCACAGGATCTTCTCAACCCAGGGATCAAACCCAGGTGTCCTGCACTGTGGATTCTTTACCATCTGAGTCACCAGGGAAGTCCAAGAATACTGGAGGGGGTAGCCTATCCCTTCTCCAGGGATCGTCCTGAGTCAGGAAACTGAACCAGGGTCTTCTGCGGTACAGAAGATTCTTCACCAGCTGAGCTACCAATTGATAAAATCAGAAAATTCTTGGATGTAACACCAAGAGATGGCAAAGATTTAGTAATCTATCTAAGGCTGGCAGGGCATTGTTATTGAAAAATAGCATTACTAGAACCTGGGGAATCATAAAGAAAAACAAAATTCAAAGACGGCATGCCTCAAACAGGACAGAATGAGTGTGTCTGAAGAAAGTTCTGTGTACCATCTAGGGAAGGAGTTCTGAGTTAAAGCCTAGATAAATTTTAGGAGGGCCATTTCAGTCCCAGGTAGACAATGACTCGCTAGTAGCCATGATGATAGCAGCAGTAGCTGGCAGCAGTAAACACACAGTGCTTCCTATCTGCTGGACACAAATTCCAAGTACTTTAATGTTAACTCGCTTAATCTTTAAAACATCGTGAGGCAGGCAAACCATTTTAGAGAGATGAAGAAATAGGTTCAGGGAGATGAGGTAACTTTCCCTTGTAACCCAGCTGGTAGGTGGCAGAGCTACCGCAGGGTGTCCTCCTCCATTTCCAGTTTTTGCTTTCAATATTATTCTGCTTGTCTTTGGAAAATAACATTGTTTTCCCAGAACCAAGAAAGTTCAACGAATTGCTGTAATCGTGTACTAGACTGGAGAGTAATATTTTTAAAATCTAGTAAGAAATGAAAAGTTTTCAACATTTATTAAAAGCCATTTGAGCACAAAAAGGGCTTCCCTGGTGGCTCAGATGGTAAAGCGTCTGCCTGCAATGAGGGAGATCTGGGTTCAATCTCTGAGTTGGGAAGATTCCCTGGAGAAGGAAATGGCAACCCACTCCAGTACTCTTGCTTGGAAAATTCCATGGACGGAGGAGCCTGGTGGGCTACAGTCCATGGGGTCACAAAGAGTCAGACACGACTGAGCAACTTCACTTAGCACAGAAGGCAACTGACTACAGCAAACAGATTTGTACAACCCCAAATTTACCATTAACGTATAGTTTTGATAAAATTTATTACACAATTTCTGATTTTAAAAGGTAAAGATATATCACAATAATCAAATGCAAAAAAAAATCATTTGATTATACCTTCATAAGAATTCAAGTCAGTGCTTTCAAGAACAAAAACACCATTTATGTACCAGGTATGATGCTAGCTGGGCTTCCCTGGTAGCTCTGCCTGCAATGCAACAGACCTGAGTTTGATCCCTGGGTTGGAAAAATCCTTAGAGAAGAGAATGGCTACCCACTCAAGTATTTCTGCCTGCAGAATTCCACAGACAGAGGAGGCTGGCGCGCTACAGTCCACAGTGTTGCAAAGAGTCAGACACAACTAAGCGACTAACATTTTCACTTCATTTTTTCATGATGCTAGTTAAATATAGGACATATAGAAGATGAATTTATTAAAAAGTAAAGAAAATGGCCCTGTGATCTCAAAAATCTTATACTCTACAATAATCCTTTGTACTCATCCCCATTTTTCACAGGAAGACACTGCTCAAGGGGGTTAAATGATCTGTTTAAGGTCCAAGCTAAATAACTGACACAGGATTTGAACTCAAACCCATCTAACTCCAAAATCTATATATACTTTTACTCTATAACAAGCTAATAGTGTTTCTGAGTATAGGAACTAGAAAAAATTGCAACTGACTTCATATAACAAGTACAGGGTACCTGGTCTCTGTTTAACATTTTAAGAGCTGTTTCACATTAGCTGAGAACGTGAAAAGGGGAAGTGTGAATTCTAGACTAAATCTTGGGTTACAAACCTCACACAGTTTGAGCCCAGCACAAGTACACTGCAAGAGTCACTCATGTCGTAAAAGAGTTGAACATTTTAAAATAATATTGCAGTGGACTGTAGATGGGTGTGACGCCACCGGAAAAATGGAGGGCGGGGGGTGTTAATTCCAACAGTTTCTGGTCTTTGGAAATGAAGTCCCTCTCCTTTAGATCTTGCAGACAGATGACTGTAATAAAAGTTACCCAGTTAGGGTCCATAAATAAGAACTGGACCAGGAAGTCTTCTGAGGACTGCCATTGGTAGCTGCTCTGTCAGAAACTCATTTCTACAGTCGGAAAAAATGTACTGATGTAACTTTCAGCTGTTTACCTAATAAGGAACAAAATGTTAAAGATACTGTGCTTCACAAAAGAAGACCCTATTCACAGTGAGATGTATTGAATTAATCCAGCTGTATAACATCTTATTCAACTTTGGAACCAAAAGTATGCATTTATGACATGGCTTTGGTTTGAAGGTGTAACCTAGATCCACTTGGCCACCCCAAAACTATTAGCTTAGAGAAAATTATGCTTTGCCCAAACTGAATTAACCAGGGATAAATGATTTTGAAAGAAACGTTAAGGAAATGGGCGAGTCTTGAGAAATGAATTCAAAACTGTATTTTCAACATGGTTAAAAACACACAGAACTTCATCACCATTATATCCTAAAAACATTTAAGAACTCAGTATGTACTCTTAAAAGCTGTACAATATAGAAGGGAATAAGAATTATCAAATGTAAGACAAGCTTAAAAAATTTTTTTAATGTATAAAAGCGTATGTACTTACATGTTCATAAAGATAATGTAAACAAATAAAGATATTTGGGTAACAGAAAAATGGATTCAGAATCAGTTGAAAAACACAGCAGAATCAATTAAACTTAGTTCTTTGCCGAACTTTCCCCAACTACATTTACAGGCCTTAATCACAGAAGATATGTTGACATAACAATTACTTCATAAGAAGTAATTCTCAGAATAATCTGATTAACCTTATCAAAATTACACAAATTTACTTGTAAAATTATCTTTTGACCTCTAAAATTTGCTGGCTAGTTATCTTTTAAAAACTATTATGATTCTTTTTTTTTTGCATTTTAAGATCATTTTACTGGTGGGGGGCAAGAGGTCACTGGGGTGGGGGGCAGCTACAAATGCCCTTCCCCATCTCCTAGCTCTGTACTATTTAATTAAAATGAAATTTTCAATTGTGGTAGAAATCATGGAACATAAACTTTACCATTTTTAACTGTTAAGTTTAGCAACATTAAGTATATTCACTATTGTGCAATAGGTTTCCAGAACATGTTTTGCTTTGCAAAACTAAACTTGTTATTTCATCTCAAGTGAGCACTAAGGCATTTTAAAATAATATGGACCAGCATATCTAGAAAACAAAATAAATTCAAATCAAGGCCCACTGTGAGGATATCATTTGGACAGAAAGTAGGTGACGGTCTGATGCTCTTAAAGCAATGGTTTTCTTCATAAAGTGAATAAAGTAATTTTGTAAATACTTTTTTGTTTAGTTAAGAGAAGCACCTCCCACCACAATGAGGTACCATTATACGCCAGTCAGGATGGCTGCTATCCAAAAGTCTACAAGCAATAAATGCTGGAGAGGGTGTGGTGAAAAGGGAACCCTCTTACACTGTTGGTGGGAATGCAAATTAGTACAGCCACTATGGAAAACAGTGTGGAGATTTCTTAAAAAGCTGGAAATAGAACTGCCATATGACCCAGCAATCCCACTTCTGGGCATACACACCAAGGAAACCAGATCTGAAAGAGCCACATGCACCCCAATGTTCATCGCAGCACTGTTTATAATAGCCAGGACATGGAAGCAACCCAGATGCCCATCAGCAGACGAATGGATGAGGAAGCTGTGGTACATATACACCATGGAATATTACTCAGCCATTAAAAAGAATTCATTTGAATCAGTTCTAATGAGATGGATGAAACTGGAGCCCATTATACAGAGCGAAGTAAGCCAGAAAGATAAAGACCAATACAGTATACTAACACATATATATGGACTTTAGAAAGATGGTAACAATAACCCTATATGCAAAACAGAAAAAGAGACTCAGATGTATGGAACAGACTTGTGGACTCTGGGAGAAGGCGAGGGTGGGATGTTTCAGGAGAACAGCATTGAAACATGTATATTATCTAGGGTGAAACGGATAACCAGCTCAGGTTGGGTACATGAGACAAGTGCTCGGGCCTGGTGCACTGGGAAGACCCAGAGGGATTGGGTGGAGAGGGAGGTGGGAGGGGGGACTGGGATGGGGAATACATGTAAATCCATGGCTAATTCATATCAATGTATAACAAAAACTACTGTAATGATGTAAAGTAATTAGCCTCCAACTAATAAAAATTAAAAATAAATAAATAAATAAATAAACTAAAAAAAAAAAAAAAAAGAGAAGCACCTCCCTTAAGGCAAAGATAACATCTTACTCATGTTTATATTTACCATATTTAACTATACAAACTAATACACACCATTCATAGCATCAAAAGAAACTATTTAAATACAGTTTCATAATCTAATTAAAATTTATTCTTACCTATTCAATATACTGGTTCTCTAAGAACCACTATCAGGAACACCCTGTTACCCTATGTTCACACTATTTTTTAAAACTTCCTTTAAAAATGAATTTTTAAAGGAAATTAAATTTATTAATTCAGGTTGTAAAATTCCCAGTTGACTGCGCTCACATAGTAATCAGCTCACATAAATGGTATATAAAGATAAGTTTTCTACTTACCATATAGTTACCATAAGCATGATCAAACATTTCCAGTACTTGATTCCTATTAAAAGAGCAGAAATGGGAAAAAGTTAAATATATTCTACTTAATGTCTTTCAAAAAGTTAATGCTCCTTCATAAACATATACAAACAAAAAACAAAAGAAATATTTAGTTAGGAAGGAACATAAAGAGAGTCAGGAAATAGACCAGTGTTAGCAGACAAGCTTTCATGAATCACACATAGCTAGGCCAAATTTTCACTATTCCAGAAATTCATATAAAATTCATCTTATACTCTTTCCTAAGAAAACTGTTGAAGGATGCATGCCATGCAGAGAGAAGAAAATCTGATGATGAAAAACAGTTACCTTGTAACAAAATTACTTAATATAAATGTCTCCAAAGTGGAAAACAATAAAGAGCCCCCAAAGAAATAATTATTGCTTATACTAAACATTTGACCAAAAAAAAAAGAGGTGGGAATGTGTATTACTATAAAATAACAATACTCTATCAAGCCTCTGCCTTTCCCCTTAAATTAAATAAGATCACTAATGCCTGATTTAACACATATTTGTTAATATGTTGGTCACATTTCCAAAAGCTATATTTTGTGATTCTATTTTGTACCTTTTGTTCCTTTAAAAACTGTCAAAAGTCAATAAACAGTATTCATTCCTGAAGTAAGAAAACTAATCCTTAAAAAGAGATTTGTGTATTTGGCCAACTCTGTTTCTCAAAACTCCAAAATGACTGTTTAAAGTGGAGATTTCCGATCCCCACACCAGATTTTGCCAGTTAACCACAACCTGGTTAATTATGTAGGCTATCCCCTAATAAGCAGGAAATGCACTGGCAGTTTTGGCTCTCAGAGCATGACAGAACTGCTCAGAAACTCATTTCACTGATATATAATGGGACAAACCACAGCACTGTCAGAATACTGGATAAGCAATAATATTTACTTTGTAATATTTAATATATGCTGGTCACTGTTTTGAACGCTTTCCATATGTTAACTCATTTAATTATTACAACAATCCTTATGTAATGGTATTACTGTATTATAGATGTGGAACATGAGAAACCAAGAAGTGACGTGACTTAGACAAGGTCATCCTGCCTTGACTGAAAATGGCAAGGCCAGGAGTCAACTCCCTGTGTTGTTTGTTCAGTCACTCAGTCGTGTCCAACTCTGCGACCCCATGGACTGCAGCATGCCAGGCTTCCCTGTCCTTCACCATCTCCCAGAATTTGCTCAAACTCAAGTCTATTGAGTCAGTGATACTATCCAACTATCTCATCCTCTGTCTGTCCCCTTCTCCTCCTGCCTTCAATCTTTCCCAGCATCAGGATCTTTTCCAATGAGTCAGTTCTTCACATCAGGTGGCCCAAGTATTGGAGCTTCAGCTTCAGGATTAGCCCTTCCAATAAATATTCAGGACTGCTCTCCTTTAGGATGGACTGGTGGGTCCCTTGCAGTCCAAGGGACTCTCAAGAGTCTTCTCCAAACCACAGTTCAAAAGCATCAATTCTTCGGCATTCAGCCTTCTTTATAGTTCAACTCTCACATCCATACATGATTACTGGAAAAACCATAGCCTTGACTAGAAGGACCTTTGTTGGCAAAATAATGTCTCAGCTTTTTAATACACTGTCTAGGTTGGTCATAACTTTTCTTCCAAGGAGAAAGCATCTTTTAACTTTATGGCTACAGTCACAGTCTGCAGTGATTTTGGAGCCCAACAAAATAAAGTCTGTCACTGTTTCCATTGTTTCCCCATCAATTTGCCATGAAGTCATGGGACCGTATGCCATGATCTTTGTTTTTTGAATACTGAGCTTTAACCCACCTTTTCTACTGTCCTCTTTCATCTTCATCAAGAGGCTCTTTAATTCCTCTTCCCTTTCTGCCGTAAGCATGGTATCATCTGCATATCTGAGGTATTTGCCATTTCTCCCAGCAATCATCATTCCACCCTGTGCTTCATCCAGCCCAGCATTTCCCATGATGTACTCTGCATAGAAGTTAAATAAGCAGGGTGACAATATATAGCATTGACGTACTCCTTTCCCAATCTGGAACATGGAAACAAGTCCACTGTTTCATGTCCAGTTCTAACTGTTGTTTCTTGACCTGCATATAGATTTCTCAGGAAGCAGGTAAGGTGGTCTGGTATTCCCATCTCCTGAAGAATTTTCCACAGCTTGTTGTGATCCACACAGTCAAAGGTTCTAGCATAAAAAATGCAACAGAAATAGATTTTTCTGGAATTCTCTTGCTTTTTCTATGATCCAACAGGATGCTGGCAATTTGACTGTGGTTCCTCTGCCTTTTCTAAATCCATCTTGAACGTCTGGGAGTTTTCAATTCACATACTGTTGAAGTCTAGCTTGGAGAATTTTGGACATTACTTTGCTACTATATGAAGTGAGTATAATTGGGCAGTAGCTTGAACATTCTTTGGCTTTGCCCTTTGTTGGGACTGGAATGAAAACTGACCTTTTTCAGTCCTGTGGCCACTGCTGAGTTTTCCAAATTTGCTGACATATTGAGTGCAGCACTTTCACAGCATCATCTTTTAGGATTTGAAAGAGTTCAGGAGTAATTCCATTACCTACACTAGCTTTGTTCGTAGTGATGCTTCCTAAGGCCCACTTGACTTCGCCCTCCAAAATGTCTGGCTGTAAGTGAGTGATCACACCATTGTGGTTATCTGGGTCATTAAGATATTTTTATATTATATATTTTATAGTCTTTTCTTTTTTCTTCTGTGTATTGTTGCCACCTTTTTTTTCTTGCCACCTCCTTTTTTTTGAGGTGTTTTTTTTTTTAAATTTTTATTGGGGTATAGTTACTTTATTTCTTTTTAATTTATTTATTTTTCCATTTATTTTTATTAGTTGGAGGCTAATTACTTTACAATATTGTGGTGGTTTTTGCCATACACTGACATGAATCAGCCATGGATTTACATGTGTTCCCCATCCCGATCCCCCCTCCCATCTCCCTCCCCATCCCATCCCTCTGGGTCTTCCCAGTGCACCAGCCCTGAGCACTTGTCTCATGCATCCAACCTGGGCTGGTGATCTGTTTCACCCTTGATAGTATACTTGTTTCAATGCTATTCTCTCAGAACATCCCACCCTCACCTTCTCCCACAGAGCCCAAAAGTCTGTTCTGTACATCTGTGTCTCTTTTTCTGTTTTGCATTTAGGGTTATCGTTACCATCTTTCTAAATTCCATATATATGCATTAGTATACTGTATCGGTCTTTATCTTTCTGGCTTACTTCACTCTGTATAATGGGCTCCAGTTTCATCCATCTCATTAGAACTGCTTCAAATGAATTCTTTTTAATGGCTGAGTAATATTCCACTGTGTATATGTACCATAGTTTCCTTATCCATTAGTCTGCTGATGGGCATCTAGGTTGCTTCCATGTCCTGGCTATTATAAACAGTGCTGCGATGAACATTGGGATGCATGTGTCTCTTTGCCACCTCCTCTTAATAGCTTCTGCTTCTGTTAGATCCATACTATTTCGGCCCTTTATTGTGCCCATCTTTGCATGAAATGATCCCTTTGTATCTCTAATTTTCTTGAAGAGATCTCTAGTCTCTCCCATTCTATTGTTTTCCTCTGTTTCTCTGCACTGTTCACTTAGGAAGGCTTTCTTATCTCTCCCTACTATTATTTGGAACTCTGCATTCAGATGGGTATCTCTCTCCTTTTCTCCTTGCCTTTCCCTTCTCTTCTTTTCTCAGCTATTTGTAAGGCCTCCTTAGATAACCATTTTGCCTTTTTGCATTTCTTTTCTTGGGGATGGTTTTGATCACTGCCTCCTGTACAATGTTAGGAACCTCTCCATAGTTCTTCAGGCACTCTATCAGATCTAATCCCTATAGCCAGGCTCCTTTTCTACCTAGAGCTCTTACCCAGAGTAAGCAGAGCCTGAGGCACTGAACTGAATCCTGTGTCCTCAGGGCACATCCTAGCTCTAAAATCCTCAGTCTCATCAGCTGAAAAATGAGACTAATGCATCTACTTCAGTTGAAAGGATTACCCAAAATAATCCATGAAAGCATCAGATAAGTAACAAGGTCTCAATTTTTTTTTAAGAGTAAGTACTGAAGTAGCTCAGTGGCAAGGAATCCATCTGCCAACACTGGAGATGCAGGTTCCATCCCCGGGTAGGGAGGATCTCCTAGAGAAGGAAATGGCAACCCACTCCAGTATTCTTGCCTGGGAAATCCCTTGGACAGAGGAGCCTAGCAGGCTACAGTCAGTGGGGTCGCAAAACAGTTGGACAGGACTCGGCAACTAAAACAAACAACAACAAACAGCAGACTTACTAAGTCAAAATCTGCAAGACTGAGACCAAGAAATCAGTCTTTCGATTAAACACTCTTAAATTTGGGGTAGTGAGGCTTATCGGAAAAAACTACAAAAGTCAATGTTACGACGAGGCAAGGCCAAGTCTCCGTATAATTAACAAAAGGAAAACATTTTATCAGTAACAGTCTTGTATTAATTCTTACTATTTTTCCCAAATTTTCAATCATTAATGTCAAGAATTAAGAGTCTTAAAGAAAATGGCTGGATCTATTTTTATTTTACCTCCTGTTGTATTGCAATTGGCATTTTAAAAGCTGTAATCATGGATGATGAAATAGTGGTAACAGTAAAGCCAGAAGACACAGAAGGACTAATTTCCAGAACCTGCTCTAATAACCAGCAAAATCAAGTACACTCAACCTTATGAGCTGAACAAGCTAAGTCCTACCAACTTTTTATAAATGATGATTATTTAAAAACACCTAATCATTAAAAGGGGCTTCCCTGGTAGCTCAGGGAAAACAAGGTGATAAGCCACTTTGCTAAAACACTAATTCTTTATATGTTTATATGTATGATAGAATATGGATCAAGTTATCTCAGAAAATTATGGAGTATCTCAAAGAATCCTTCTAGACATTTTTTTTATTATATTGTAGGTGACAAAGAGCTCTCAAATTAGCTAATAAACAAAACATAAAAAAGAGCTCAATTTTCCCTTTAAGCACTGATATCGATAAATGGAATATGGAAATTCCTTTTTCCTTCCCCTGAAATAGAATTAATAAAAAATTACTGTCAAGACAAATTCCTATAACTGGTAATAGTAGTGCCTAGACATATATACCACAGATAACATTAGCATTAACTTGTTAACCCAACTTTGCCTTCTAGCTTCAAGATGATGAAAAATCATGTTTGCAAATGACACATTATTTTCCAATTCTTACATTTATGAAGCATATGACCATCCCATGATCACTAAATTTTACCAATCATACTTCAAACTGGAGGTATTTACTAACCAGTTGAGCTGTCTCACTTTCTTAATAACACATATAAGCCCTAACAATCATATTTAAATAAAGAATGGTAGAATAACCACTGTATCATACCGAAACACAATTTTCTATTCTGTTTTATATCTTTAACAACAGAATAAAAATGTATTGGAAATCAGGTCCACTCTTTCTTCACTATAAATAATTTCTGTAAGTCAGCTTTTTTTAAAGTTACATTGCCTGCCAATATGCTACAGATATTGAACTGTTTTACACTTCATTTTTAAAGTAAAAACATTAACAACTGCTGCAACATTTAAAACACAAAAGCAAATAAATGAATTCCATAAAGTATAAGACTACAAGCTAAATTATTCCAAAAACTATAAACTGCAAGTAACCAAGCAGTTTTTTACTAATCCTAATCATTTCAGTTTTTTTTTTTTTTTCCATTTCAGTTTTTATCATCAGTTTAGTCTGGGGGGGAGGGTGAGGGATGGGGCATTTTCTGCTTTTTATCATAAATCATTATTTAGATTTTTGAAAAAAATTGTACAGGTAAACCTAACAAATCAAAGTTCAGTCTCCTGAAAACTCCCAGAGGAGAAAACAGTCAAGCAACATGTATTTGTGATTTGTAGCTATAGACTCTTATTATAATCTTATCCTAGCGTAAGGCAATCTAAATTAACAAGCCTAAATAATTGTAACCACTTTCATAAATGATCTCAAAACCTGAGCTGAAATCTCAATGCAATTTGGTTGCCCGCTCTAGTTAAAAATTTGTCTTGGTCAAAAATAAGTTATTCAAATGACTTTTCTTAACAAAAAAATTTTAATAAAAAAGAGAAGGAATTTCCCTGGCAGTCCAGTGGTTAAATATCTGCACCTCCACTGTAAGGGGCACAAATTCGGTCCTTGGTCTAGAAACTAAGATCCCCCATGTTGTGCAGTGTGGCAAAAGAAAGAAAAAAATAAAATAGAAATTTAAAAAAAAAAGGGGGGGTGGACGGGAGGGATGGTCAAATAAAAATACTTGCTCTCCTTAACAGACTTGAAGCATCTCTTTCCAAGGCTTATGGAACTAACTACAGCAAAGTGTGGGGAGCACAGGCTCTGAAGCATGTGGGAGCACTTGGTTTGAATACTGGCTCTAGGGTTTACTTAGCTCTGTAACTTTGAACATATCAACCTTGAGTTTCAATTTCCTCATCTGCAATACGGGGATTGCATTCACCTCATTAAAAAACAGGATTACAGAGACAGTATATGTAAAGTACCTGGCGCTGAACACTAAGTATTCAGTAAAGCAGTTATCAGTGTTACATTAAATCTATAGAGAGAAAATTTAAGACCCTTATTAGAGTTTATTAGTCAATTTTGTTTGGATAGCTGATTCTTTTTTTCCAACAAGTGTCTTTTCCTGATATTTTTATTAAAAACTAATACAAGATTTAGCAACAATTTCAGTAAAGTGGAAGTCTGTATCTAAAACAAGTCCTGACGGTTTCACGTCATCTTCATCATAACTCCAGGAGGTAATCATCTTTCCATGTTTTTCTGAGTTTAGACAATTTATTCTTTAAAAAAAGGTGGGGGGGGGATAGTATCACAGATATTATTCTATAACTTACACCTTTTTTGTCTTCAGAATATATTCTGGGCAGCCTTCTGACGGCCTAACTCCTCTTTGACGACTGAGTTTTATTCCATAATATGAATGGTCCGAGGGACAGCTCTGCTATTTCACAATGCACATCCTTGTACACCTATCTCTACTTTAACAGTGCTTTTATTTCTGTAGGATAGATTCCCTGAGATGGGATTAATCAATCAGCGAACGCAGACAATTTAAATTTCAGGAGACTGTAAGTAAAGTACAGCAATTTACACTCCCACCAAGTTTCTTCTCACACCTCAACTATCCAGGCAGTACTCTATTCACGCACCCTGCTTTGTATTTACTAACCTGATGACAAAAAACCCAGCTATTTCATTGTTTTAATCTGCATCTCTCACATTTATAAGGTTGAGTAGCTTCATGTTTATTAAGCATTTGCATTTCCTCTTGTGTGAATTAACTCTTCATGCCCTTTGCTCATTTTCTACCGGTTCCTGGCTTTTCCTTTATTCATCTGTGGGACCTGGCCTATATTAGGAATACTGACTCCAAACGAAATGCTATACATACAGCTTGATAATTTTATGCCTTTCAAGACTGATAAAACTACTTTGAGTAAAGTGAATAGGTATACTTAATCTGGGCTACGAAACACTACCATCCAATATTGTTCTACTATGAAGATGCAGTGCAAGAAAACACTGCAAAGGAAATGGTAAAATACATAAAGTTCAAGTTCCAATGAACGCCCCCTATTCCGTAACAGGTGTAAACATGATTTCCTTAACCAGGGAGATCAGCCGCATTTTCCCCACCTGGGAGCTCACTGCTGCGAGAAATCTAACCACGTCTCTGAAAGAAGCGCGACCGCACAACTCTGGCGCGCAGGGACCCCGGCCGGAGCCCCCTTCCCGGGCCACTGACATGGCAGCTGCGTTGACACACCGCGGCTGGTCTTGAGGAGCCTGCACAGGTCAGCGACAGCCCGAGACAGTCCCCCGAGGTCGCCTCGCGGGCCAGCGGGCCCCCGTCTTCCCGCACCCTGTCCACCCCGCCAGGGTCCTCTCGAGGAAACAGCCGTCCCCAATCGCGACAGGAGAGGCCACTGCGCGCCCGGGTCGCAATGACAATCACCCTTGCCCGTGGTCAGCCTCACGAGGCAACCCACCCCCAGGCTGTCAAGCACCCTTACCCAAGCTTCTGCTTCTCCTCGCGACTCATGGGCGCGGCCCCCGCCGTCCACACGGACGTGGCCGACACCAGGCACAGCGCGGCCGTCGCTGCCACCAGGCTCCATGGCGCTCGCTGGGGGACCGAGGACCCAGAGCCCCGGCCGCCGCCGGCTTCGCTCATGGCCCCGCGGTTCCGCGCACGCGCAGCTGCTACGCCCTGCCGGTGGGACACATTGCCGGACGCCGGCGGCGAAGGGGCTGCGAGCCGTGCTGAGGGCGGGATGCGGAGGGACGCGAACGGCCGCCGTCGCCGAGCAGTTTCCCGAAGGCACCAAGCCGGTCCCCAGCGCCAGCGCTGCCACCGCCCTCAGCCCTCAGCAGCCCGGAGCACCTCCCCCAGCTTTCCGGTGTCGTAGTCTAGGAAACCGCCTTCCCAAACGCTACTTCCGGGTAGAGCCCGGGCACGCTGCGCCTCAGGACCAATGGGGACTGGATCGGAGAAGGGCTGGCTCCCGGGGACGGGAGAGAACGTTGGTCGGCAGAAGTGAGACGTGGACAAAAGGCGGGACTGGGGAGGGACCTCTCCACTCGGCCGTCCTCCGACCGGTGCACTTGAGACCCGAAAACTACCTGTCCCAGCGTGCACCGCTTCCTCCCCGGCTCGCTCGCAGTCCGACCCCACCCGGGCCAAATTGCCACCCTTGGTGGGCGCGCTGCACCCTGGGACGTGTGGTCCTCCGAGGGGCTGGAGTGGTTCCTGCTATCCCGCTTGCCCCGGCGCCAGGCAGCCAGCGGCCACCTCCGTGGTCTGCAGAGTCCAGGGGGAAACCCGTCAGCTCTTTATCCATCTTCCTGCGAATACGTCTCGCTGCGGGCTGGCGGGAATGAGGCTCCCACGGCCTCAGGTCAGTGCTGCACGCCTTAGGGAATGATAGTCTCTTTCGGGGCTTCCCTGGTGGCTCGGATGGTCAAGAATCTGCCTGCAATGCAGGCGACCAGGCCTCTTCTCCAGGGAAATTTCAATACCGGTAAGAGCAAAAATGAATTGAGCCTTTGACGGCAATGTGCTGAGAGTTTTTACTTGCATTCTCTCATGCACTCTTCTCAGCTTGACTAGGTAAGTACCACCGCCCCCAGGAAACCGAGCTCAGAGAAATTAGGTTACAAGTCTCGCCAGGCTGCTTAGTTAGATGCCAACCAGCCTCTGTGACTCGGAAGCCTTAACGTGTAACCAGAGTGAAGGAGGGCACGGGAGGCCTGGTACTTGATTAATAATAGTCATATGAAAAACTCAGCGTCAGGAAACTAGTGTGAGCTGCGAAAGAAAGTTTAATGAAGATTAGAACTTGCAATTTATTTTGATGACCAAGTCCCAGGTTAACCATTGGCAAAATGAGAAGAGAAAGTTCCTCTTGAAAAACCCCATTGTTTTTCTTGTGTGATAATCAGTAGGTAGGTGCGGAGCTTAGGAGGGAGGGCATGACCTGTGTGACCACAAGAAATCAGTTAGTCCTCGCCTCGGCAGCTCAGCCCTTCCTCCTTGATTTCCCTCCCTTGCATCATCTGCTCCTCTCTCAGACCGTCTGTTCAGGTGACACCCGTGACTAACGCATTCACTGTCCATCTCTCTTAAAATGCAGGTGTTTCCTGCATCTTAAGGATTTCTGTACTCTATTTTGCATTCTATAAAACTCTGTTGGTTTTCTCTTTGTTCTCTGTTCCTTGGTGATTTCTTACCCTCTTGTGAATTCAGCCATCATATCGCTGTGGTTGATTTGTAACTCACTAGCTGTCCTGATCTGTGTATGTGTGTGTTTAGTCAGTCGTGTCTGATTCTTTGCGAACCCATGGACTGTAGCCCGCAGGCTCCTCTGTCCATGGGATCCTTCAGGCAAGAATATTGGGGTGGGTTGCCATGCCCTCCAGGGCATCTTCCCAACCCAGGGATCGAACCCAGGTCTCCCACATTGCAGGCAGATTCTTTACCATCTGAACCACCAGGGAAGCCCATCCTGATCTCTAGACCTCCCTAATAGAAATGCCCTTCTGTCTAGTCCAAGGGTAAACTCAAATGTAATGTGTTCAGTGACTCAGATTAATCTGTCAGAATCATGTTCAACTCATCGTCCTCCTTCACAATCTATGTCCAATCACTTGCTAGTTATGTAGAGTCTGCTTTTGCTATCACTACTTTTCTTTATAGTGCTACTGCTGCTCAGTTCAAGCCTCCATTACTTCTTTCCTGGACCGTCACAGTGGCGGCCTAAATTATTTCCTTGCCACCCTAACTTTTCTCTATGTTGCTACCAGAGTTAACATTCAAGGATATCTACAAACCCTCTGAACACATTATCTCCCTTCTGCCCCTGCCCTGAACTCAAGTCCTATGAGATAACTGAGTCTCATGTTATATCCTTTCTATGCCTTTGATCGTAACTGGCCCCTCTGCTGTCCCACCATCTTTGTCTGTAGAATACTCCCTAACCATTAAGTCTCAGCTCAGATTTCATCACCACAAAATCCTTCCAAAACCTTCCAGCTATCAGACGTCATCCTCCCATCATATTCTGTGTCTGTATTATTGTTGTTTTTTCACAGTCAGCCATGTCCACTAGATTGTGACTACTTGGAGGGTGTTGACTTCAGCTTATTCATGTGTATGTTCCAGAACTCAACACTCTGCCTCTCCTATTACAGATTCTCAGTAAATGTCGGATGTCTTTATTTGTTTCCTTATCCCTTTAGTTTCCGTATCTATCAAGTGGTAATAGTACAGTTTTTATCTACTTACTTGGAGGCTGTGAAAACACATGAGGTCATTTCTGTGCAATATTTAATTTTATCCTTTGTACAGACCTGCAACCCCTATGTTAGTTCCATCCTGGATCCTCTTTGGCAGCTTTAGTGATGAAGTTAGCTGAGTAAATAATACCTGGGAATTGTTCTTGGCTCTGACACAGAGAACATGGCAAGCTAAAGGTCAAGACCAATCATTCAAAATTTGAAAACTAGAACAAAGGAAATGGAAAAATAATCAGTGACCTTCAGTTATATTGAAATGTGGTCAGGGTGGAGAGGGAGGTGGGAGGGGGGACCGGGATGGGGAATACATGTAAATCCATGGCTAATTCATTTCAATGTATGACAAAAACTACTGCAATGTTGTAAAGTAATTAGCCTCCAACTAATAAAAATAAATGGAAAAAAAAAAAAAAAGAAATGTGGTCAGGTCAGTTATTTGTAGTGAATTGTTGGAAGTAACTCAGTTTTCTTTGCCCTCCTGATGTTCCAAGCATTTATAAGAAGTCAAAATTGACTAGTAACTGTCACTGAGAACTGATTCATTGTAAAAGACCCTGATGCTGGGAAAGATTGAAGGCGGGAGGAGAAGGGGACAACAGAGGACGAGATGGTTGGATGGCATCACCGATTCTATGGACATGAATTTGAGCAAACTCCAGGAGTTGGTGATGGACAGGAAAGCCTGACATGCTGCTGTCCATGGGGTTGCAAACAGTCAGACATGACTGAGCGATTGAACTGACTGATCCCTGAGAAACGGTGTCCTCAGGAAGGAGAAGTACTGGCTCTTAATGTGTAGCGTTTTCTGTTTGTTTGTTTTTTCCCCTTGGCTTATTTGTTCTTAAGCTAACATTGCATTTGAAAAGTGTATAATGAGAACATAGAACATATCTTTGTTGACTTGCTAAATAGTAAGCAACTTTTTCTCCCTTACTGAAATTCCATTTCTAGCCAATCGTTGAGTCCATTTTTCTCTAATCTCTGCAAAACCATAAGGCTAAAAGCTGTGGCCTGAAAAGCAATGTAACGTAACCTAACAGATCTAAAGTGGAGCCCAAGGAAGTGAAAGAAAAATATATTCACAAAGAAGAACCCATTTCAACCCCTTACTGGAAATAATAGAAATTCTTAGCTAATTAACAATTTGTGAACACACGGAAATTTTGACATTCGCTATTTCAAAACCTACACACATTATTTTAGAACTTATATACTTAGTAATAAAAAGGATATGAGTTAAATAGGGCTTCTCTCATAGCCCAGTCGGTAAAGAGTTTGCCTGCAGTGCAGGAGACCAGGCTTCAATTCCTGGCTTGGGAAGATCCCCTGGAGAAATAAATGGCAACCCACTCCAGTATTCTTTCCTGGAGAATTCCATGACAGAGGAGCCTAGCAGGCTAACAGTCCATGGGGTTGCAGGAGTCAGACGCAACTTAGCGACTAAACCACCACCACCAAGAGTTAAATGAGAGGGACCTTTTCTGTTGTACAGGAGGAAAAACACTGGTGCGAAGAGAGCAGGGATAAGGACTTTTAAAAGACGAAGGAAGAGATTTTAGATGTGTAAAGCCCATTAAAAATGGTGAGAAGAGCCACTGATATACTGCCCTTTACCCAGGTGAGGGTTTGTTTGCGCAGCCTTGCAGCTTATGTAAATAAATATGTATGCTCACCTGGTGTTCTTACTTGCTTACGTGGATGAAGCAGAAAGTAGGGAGGGGTTGGAGCCCTGGTTGGAATCATATGGAGTCACAAACATAAAGGAGAGCCTCCACTTTAGTATGATGGCTCAGAACTCGTCCCAGGAGGCTGTGACCAGCTGTGCGAGACTGACCTACAGCAGCAGTTGCCTCTAAATGACTTGAATTCTTGAGTATGACAGATCTAATTTCTCCTAAAACTGTAGTGTAGAATTTGGGAGTGGTGATTTTGTCATTCTTCAAATCACTTTTCCTATTGTTTGAGAATGTGTGGAATTTGCAGAGCATTTTTCTTCCTGAGAACCCAATCTTGCAAACATTAAATAAATAAAGACAGTACTTATTCTATGTTTACAGGTAGGGACTTTGAGGGCCCTACAAAGAATACTTCATGGAAACGTTACTTGGTAAATGGTGTGGACTGACTCCGTGCTTGGCTCTCGAACTAAGTTTTCCAAATTCCAAGAAAGAGAATGGGAAATTTGAATGATTCACTACCCCGCAGAGATGTCCCCAGGGCTTTTTCCACCTCTCAGTCAGAGTTGAGATCTTAAACATCACTTCAACTTCAGATTATAATCTCACTTCTCTCTGCGGCACCCGAACCAGCACTCTCAGGCAAGAGGCTTTGCTCCTATGTCATGTTTCATGTTGAGTTCACCCTTGTGGTTGGGTCTCGAGTTCACTTGCCATTTGTCATTTACTTTATGTATCAGCAACAACTCCAGGTCACATGGCTGTTCACAAGTGAGTGCATCTTGCCTCTGGCCCCTCTCTCCTAAATCCACATTTTGTACTACCAACATAGTTTCTACTTCACATGTTAGACTGGCCACAAGGTTTTAAGTCAGCACCGTTCAGCAACATTCTGCACAGCTTGCGTAGGTAGCTTAATGGCCAAGAACAGTGACTCTGAGCCAACTGTGCTGCTTATTAGCCATGTTATCTTAGGAAAATTACAGAACATTTTTGTGCCTTCGTTTTCTCATTTGTAAAATGGGAATAATATTGAGTTGGCCAAAAAGTTTGCTCGTTTGTGTGAGGTTTTTCTGTAACATGGAAAAGACCCGAAGGAACTCTTTGACCAACCGATAGTACCTATCCCAGTGTGTGTTTTTTTTTTTTTTAGGATCAAATTATTTAATTGTTGTAATACCTTCATTATAGAGGTGTTGTGAAGGTGATAAGATGATGTGTGTAAGATATTTAGCACTACCTGAAAGAGCTCAGTAAATAATAGCCATTGATATTATTATGAAGAGCAGAAGAGAAAATTTTCCCTTTTTGAGAGTAGGATTCAAGGGTACAAATGTACTATTCTTAGTCCACTGCTAAAGATTAATGGACTTTGTTATTTTTTTAATTTTTATTTTATATTGCAGTATAGTTGATATACAGTATTGTTAGTTTCAGGTGTACAACTAAGTGATTCAGGTGTACATATACATGTATCTCTTCTTTTTCAGATTCTTTCCCATTACAGGTTATTAGGGAGTATTGAATAGATTTCCCTGTGCCATACAGCAGATCCTTACTGATTATCTTTTTTATGTATAGTAGTGTCTATATGTTAATCCCAAACTCCTAATTTAGCCCTCCCCCCACCCTTTTGGTTACCATAAGTTTGTTTTCTAACGGACTTTGTTGTTATTTATAGAACTATTATTTTACTATTATTTTCAGAACTAGAGCTAGCTCTTGAGCAAATATCTTCAGAGCTTTTTTATTCCTTCTTTAGGGGCCTACACTTAATTTTAGTACTTCTTTAGGTTCCCAGGGCACTGTATTCTAATGTTTAACTTTTATCTGATTTTTCTCCATGTCCCCTCACATTGCTTCCCTTTTCTTCCCATTCCTCCTCTCCATCTGACATGCACACACACGCGCACACACAGACACATTTGCTTTGTGCCCACTGCCAAGCATTGAGCTTCAAATCACATGTCTTGTGCTCTCAACCTGGATCTACCATTTACCATTCTATGCAAGTCAGTTTATGTAAGCCTCAGTTTTTCTTTTTTTTTCATTCCATATGGCCCCCAAAGATGGGCTGAAGTTCTAGATGTGGAATTACATTACTGATCAGTGGTTAAGAAGCAGCAGCTAACTTGCAAATAATTTAATTATGCAAGACTGCTGGCTTATTTTTGTAGATAGTGATAGCAGCCAAACTTTGGGAATCGGGATGAAAATTGACTGTTCTCCAACAACCTCATAACCAGTTTATAATTAAACCAAGTCTTAGACCAGTTTCTGTCATACAGATATTTGTTAAACAAACATTTGTTTAGCAAACAGACACAGTAATATATAGCACCTGTTCTGGGAGTCTGATGAAGTACCAGGTCTTGGTCCTTTTGGATTCTGCAGTCATGACCTTACAAGGAAGATTTGCTGGAGGCATATGAACAATATTCCAGAGCCAGGATACTATCACCCTTTTAGTAAGCATCAACCCACTGGAAGCCCTCCTTCCCACACACCATTTCTGATGGTTCAGCTTTTTACAACTTGTTCATGCTGGAGCGGAGTGCCTCTAAGATGTTTCAGCTAGTCCATCTATCTCGGAAATTGTCAGGAAGCATTTAACAGGAGGCTTCCTGTGTGCTGTTTTGGATCTGTCATGAATCCTCTGTTCCTTATTAATTCCTGGATATTCAGGAATTAAGAGGAGAGGCAAGCCTCTCCCGGGAGTGAGAAATGCATGCATTTCCTTCCTTAGTTCTTCCACACTAAAAGTATGGTGAAAAGTAACTACTTAGGACCCTCTTTTGATATAGATCGCCTTTTGGCCTTATGGTCTTTATTGCTCCTTGCTTCCTTGGTAACTTGTAAAGTCTAGTCTCTTGGTCTTTATCTGAAGAAACTACCAGTATATTTACTGTTACAGAATTCAATAAAGCACCCTTGTTCCATCAGAGCTTGGGTCCCCGTGTCTTTCTTTCTCTCTCTCTCTCTATTTCTGACTGATTCCCTGGAGCACAAAGGCTGGCTGTGTAACCCAGGGAATATTAGCCTTTTTCCTTCTTTCACTTTCTCATCGTTGACTCTGGACCACCCAGGTTCCGGTCCATTAAAGGACCCCAACAGGAAATCACAAGTTCTACCAATGAGAACCATTTCTAACATCCATTATGATGACTAACCACTAATTTCAACAATGAAAATTCACTTTTGACACTTGTTAAATTAAACAGAACTTGAGCAAACTCCAGGAGGTGATGGAGGACAGGGAAGTCTGGTGTGCTGCAGTCCATGGGGTTACAAAGAGTCAGACATGCCTTAGAAACTGAACTACAAATGTTAAATAGAATGATCTTTAGAAATGGACTTGTAGTGTGTGTTAGTCACTCAGTCATAGCCGACTCTACAATCCCATGGTCTGTAGCCCATCAGGCTACATGTGATTCTCCAGGCAAGATTACTGGAGTAGGTCACCATTGACTTCTCCAGGAGATCTTCCTGACCCAGGGATGGAACCTGGGTCTCCTGCGTTGCAGACAGATTCTTTACAGACTGAGCCACCAGGGAAATCTATCCCTGCCTCTATAGGGAGTCCCTACCTCTATAGGGAGTCCTCCTGATGACCTCTTCAGCTGCCATCCTGGAGTAGGGATTTGTGATGAGGCAACTGATTGCACCTCCAATGCAGTTTAACCTAATCCATTCATAATATTGTGCTGTCTGTGGTGAAGAACTTTAGATACACATGCAGACATCATCAGGATAATACTTACAAAGGATATATACTATGCCAGGTCCCTCTCCCCTCTCTTAACTTGTGAGAATTATTATCCCTGTTTTACTAATGTAGAAGATGAAGTTCACAGAGATTATATCACTTTGCACTGGTCAAAAGCAAGGAAATGGTATGGTTGCAATTTGGTTATAAGTCCAGACCATTTCCACCATATTAGGATGACCATTAATTCTCATTTGCCTCTTGATTTACAGCATTGTCCTATTATCTTATCTGATTAGTGTCCTCTTTCATTTTCAAAACTGTCCCAATTTAAATAAAAACTTATGTAATCACCCAAACTCTATTACATGGTCTCTGAAGTCCAAGGATCTCCTTCCCCCAGCTCTATCAGATTCTCTCAGATCATATGAACACACAACAGTTAGTGCTCCTGGCCTGGCTTTTTCTTTCCCCATCATGTTATTTTGAATAAAATGGAGGAAAAAAACAGTATAATTAGGTTGCAAAAATTCAGGAAAGGAAAATCCTGCTAACAGGAAATACAGGTCTTCTCCTTTGCTAAGAAAGATGTAATAATGAGTCACCAAGAAATTGGGCAGACTGCGGTAACTGATTGTAAAACGCGGTAAAAATTATGGGAAGAAGAATTTTTTAAGTTAAGCTGTATTTTCAACAGTGTTTGCCCAGAAACATTCATATTGATAAATTTGGTGTCTTTTTTTTTTTTTTGTCTGTTTCCATTTGTCCTTACAAACAGAGAAAAAAAATTGCACCCAATTTTTACCACTTTAGGTGTAATATAAAAATCACACTTTTGGTTACAAGCTATAAAATAAATGTCATGGGGATATAATGTTCAACATGGTGACCATAGTTAATAACACTATTTCATATTTGAAAGTTGCTAAGAGAGTAGATCTTAAAAGTTTTCAACACAGGGAAAAATTTTTTTAACCGTGTGGTGATGGATGTTAACTAGATTTATTGTGGTAATCATTTTGTAATACACACAAATATTGAAGCATTATGTTATCACCTGAAACTAGTATAATGCCATGTGTCAATTGTACCTCAACCCCACCCCTCAACACACATGTCTTTGGTAGAGAATTAGATGTTAGATTTACCAGTCAACTGTAGGAATTATAAAGCAGTTCTGTAGGGTTCTTTGAAAATTTGCTCAGAAAACATTCCTTCTCTAAGCAATGCTAAAATCCTTTACCCTGCCATGACCTTTTTAAACAATGTTAAATATAGTGTCTGTGGATGTATATGGGTTGAGGAATGCTGGCCTTTGCTTATCTGTGGGTTCCCCATGGCAGAGACACATCTCTCTGTGAAGCATTAGCGAGCCTCCAGAACCTTATAAGAAGTGCTCTTGTATGGGGCAAAGGCAGCCCTCTGTCACTCATCATCCCATGACTGGGTTGACTATCAGAGGCTATTGTTTCATTGTGTCTCATGGTCCCCTCTCTGAAGTGCACTATTCTTTGAAGCTTCTGCTTCAATTTTAAGCTGCGGCCACACCCTCTGCTCACCTCTTCTGACCTTGCCTGAAGCCTTGCCAATAGTGGGCTGACAGTAATGGCAGATTGAGAACATCGTGGGAGGTCAGGAAGGTCAACTAGCCAGCCTGAAATTCCCTGATTAATTCTTTACATAGTGCCCTAGATTTGGTTATATACAGTGCCTTTCTTTAAATTCTTGGAAGCTTTTTTGGGTGAAGAGTGGGGAGGATTAGAGACGAGGACAACCACACAGTAAAATCTGTTATCTTGGTTTGGGAACGGAAATAAGTTGTTTGAGTAGGGAATGCTAAAAAGGATAGAACATGGTTTGTGTGGAATCTATACCTATTGAATTTAAAATACAGTGTGTTTCAACTCTTACCTACATCTTAAAAATACCTGTTACCAAGTCCAAACTGTCTTCTCACCGCATGACAGGCCACTTAACCAAGGGAGGAGGTGTTGAGGCAAGGAATACAACTTTATTCAGAAAGCCAGAAGACTGAGAAGACGACAGACTAATATCTCAAAAAAACCATCTTCTTAGGGGGTGTGGATGCTGGATTCTTTTATAGGACAAAGAAGGGGAGGAGTTGGGGAAGTAAAGACCATTATCTTGCAAATATCTCCTGGAAAGGCCAGCATCGGGAGGGGATGTGTTAATCTCTTCAGGCAGAGGGCCTGGGCTCCTGAAGACAGGTCTTTATGTATAATTATAATAACAAAGCAATGAAAAGCAAAGGTTAAAGTCAAAGAAACAGATCCAACGTGGAGTCAGAGTTGACTCTTCCCTGCAACACACCATCTAGGCGTTTGTGATGTCATGGTTAAGTTGGGGGTCCTGGGAATGTTTTGAGCTGGGAAGATAGGAGAGATGTTGTCCACATCATATTTTCTGAATTAGAAAATCTCATTCTCTCCTAATTTAATAAATGATCATGATAACCCCCCCCCTTCTTCTGGTTGGGATTATAAGAAAATGATGACTAGTGTCCAATGAATTCAACCACCATTCTGTGTGCATTGTGTATATATTATTTTTTATCCTTTTAACAATTCTGTGGAGTACTACTACAATTCTCATTTTCCAGATGAGGAAAGTGAGACACCAAGAGTCCTCAACCTGCCAGCCAACACACAGTCTGCCCCCGGAGGCAGCATTTAACCAGCCAATACCTTGCCTCATGAATAACTTTCTAAAATGGGTTAGCATGTTCCTTGCTGCCTTGAAGTACTAAAACATCTGTAACTTGCTTAATTGTTTGGTATGCAGCTTTCATATTGGGAAACATGACAAACTCTATAAATATAACCAATTGTAACAATTTCCTTGATTTATAGGACATTTGATATTATCTTTAAATGGGACTGTTGATATTGAAAAGCATTCATTGACAATATTTACTGTTCCCCTTCCAGATATAAAATATTTACTGTTCTTTACCTGAAGCTATCACAACATTATTAATTGGCTATACCCCAATACAGCTTAAAAAGTTAAAAAAATAATAATGTTCCCCTTTCAGATATAAGGCACACAATTGAGTATGTACAGTCTTTAGGAGGGGCTGGGAGTGAGAGGAAAAACCTAAGGTGGATAAAAGCTGCACACAGATTGTATAAAATGCGACAGAAAATAAGCGCCGTCAGAGAAAGGCAGAGAAAGAGCTAAGGGAGTTCAGGGAGGCAAAAGCTGCCAAGTTTCATGATCTTAACCTCCAAAACGTGTCCCATTTTCTTGAGTGTCCACTGTGACAGCTGCTATGTATAAACTATGATGAAATCTTTGAAGTTACAATAAAAAGGACCTAGAGAAGCTATTAATAATTGAGCATTTGTTGGTCATGTAGTAAGATTAATTAAATTTAAATAATATTTATCTCACTTGAAATACTGTTACTCCTCTTTTCTGACAAACCATGTTCATCATTTCTTTGAAAACATTGTTAAAGTCTAATCCTTAATGAAATCAGTGCCTCTCACAGTACCTTGTCCTAATGGGTACTTAAGAATATATATTCCTGTGGGTGAAGACTTTGCTTAGTTAAGCAAGCCTTTAGCATTCATGTACATTTGAACCTAAGCTTCATTATATCATTCTTAATAGCTATTCTCTGTTGCCTTCATCATACTTAATCTGTCCTTCCTTTCATTTGTTCACTTAATCATTTGACAAACACTGTTTTAGAAGTAGTGATCTGGGTTGATGCTTTTATTTCTTTATAACTTGAGCAATTTATTGACTGGTGGTATGACTCACCAAAACGGAAACCATAGGATGAAGGGTAACTGGAGAGCAAATGATTGATGAGTTCAAATATTGAGTTTGAGTTTGAGGTGCCGTTTGATATCCAGGTGAAGGGATGCATCAAGAAGCTGGATATATCGGTGTGGAGAGAGAAGGATGGGACAGGGTGGGGGCGTGGGAGGGGAGCCCAGCTAATTATAGAAGATTTGAGAGTCATCAGGCACCAAGGTAGTAGTTAAAGCCATGGAAAGGTGTTCTTCACCTGAGGGGTAAGGACCCACAGGGAGTCACCAGCTGCTTCAGGATGTCCAGGTAATCCTAAAATTATACACAACAAGCCCTCCCACAGGGTGCATTTTATCACCTTCTGCAAGGGGTTGGTGACTCCAAAAAAGCTAAGAATGAAGGGTGAAAAGAGAAGGTTCAGAAAGGAACACGGGGCTTCTCCCATATTTAAGAAGTGAAAAAAATAGTAAAGAAAAATGAGAACATTTAAAAAGAGTCGTGGAAGTCAGAGGATTGCTACGTTTCATGGAGGGAGTGTCCTATAGAGTCCTACGTGGCAGAGAGGTGAAATGAGATACAAGACATTTCAGTCCTTATCTTTCTTGCCAGGTCCCTCAGGAGTGTTCTGTGTGCCGTGGACACTTAGTAAATGTTGACAGTATTACACTGAATCATATGAGAGCAGTGAAAGAAAAATTAATAGAATGATATGCCAGTGGCAGGTTTAATTAGGTTTGCTGTCACATTAAGAAACATCAGAAATTAGATAGTTAACATATTATGAGCTTGTTTTATAAAGTCTCTTTTAAGTGGTGAGTTGAATCAGTCTGCCAAAAAACCAGAGCCAGCTTTATATACAGACAAACAACCCCTTCCATGGAGTGGATGAAAAGGTAGTGTCTCTGTGTACTTCACTGTCCTCCTGCTATATGACAGTGCCTGAAAAACCAATTATTCTGGGAGCATGTGAATGTTTGCTGTATTATGTTACCTTGGAGGTGAGCTAAAAACATTAGTTGGCTAAAATGTTCGCACAAACGCTATTAGCACACTACTCTTGTGGATTGTTAGCTTGAGGTTAACATAATGACTTTTCATTTGCAACTGTTTTAAGTTTATGAAGATTTCATAAACACTGTATCATGTCATTTAATACTGAGTCTCCACCCTAGCAAATAGTTGTAGAAGACTTTCTTCTAAGTTAAAGAAAAAAAAAGCCCCTATGTCTTTTCATATAGTATAAAGATGGTTAAAAATAATAGACAAGTAGTTCAAATGATAGTAATGTTGATGCTAAACCCTTTTATTAATTATGATAGAAGCCAAGGGGCTGAGAGAATGAGATACCAAATACAATGGTTTATACAAGATAGAAAGCTGTTTCTCAGAGGGTTTGAAGACTGGAGAGAGCAGTGTCGAAGCATGTATTACCATATGTAAAATGGACAGCCAGTGGGAATTTGCTGTATGTGGCAGGAAAACCAAAGCCACCTGTGACAACCTGGAGGGGTGGGATGGGATGGAAGGAGGGAAAGATGTTTAAGAGGGAAAGGGACGTGTGTATGCCTGTGGCTGAGTCATCTTGATATATGGCAGAAACTGTCACTGTATTGTAAAGTAATTATCCTCCAATTAAAAATAAAATAAAACTTTTTTATAAAAGAAATATAATTTTCCACTTTCTCACACTTTAAGTATATACTCATCTGTAACCAAGTGAGTTAATAGTACTATAATATTTTAGATAAAAATACCAAGTGAATAAAGTTTAAAGTAGCATGTTAAAAAAAAGAAGAAGAAAGTTATTCCTCTCACAGGTAATATTCAGAAGCAAGTGGATAATTCAGGGCACCTGATGGGCAGTTCTATTCTATGAAGTCATTCTGGAACTCAGGTTGCTATTCTATCCCTGATAGGCATATCTATGATAAAAGCTGGTTTACCAGCATCACATAAGCCTTCCAGCTCCCTGAAAGAGAAAGAGAGAGGAGGGCAAGCAGTTTCTTTCATAAAGGATGTGATCAGGCAGGTGAACTTACCACTTATGTTCACATCTCATTGAAAAGGAGTTATTCAGTTGGTCACACCGAGCTGCAAGGAAGGCTGAGATTTTTAGCCTCTAACTGAGCAGCTGTGTGACCAGCTTAAACTCAGGAGATTCTCTTCCTGGACAGAAGAGAATATCAAATATTGGGAGACACTTGGCTGTGCCAAACTCTTGCTTTGGTGTTCTTACAGTCATGATTATACTTATAGATGCCGAGAGAGTCCGTGGATTCCTAAAATGGGTTAACTCTTGAAAAATCCTGCTTTAGTTTTAATTTTGCTTATTGTATATAGTTTATCAAATCTTCAAATACTGTAAATAAATTATAGAATCTCCTTGGAGAAGTGTTAAAAAATAGATTATTTTGACTGAGCCCTGGAGGAATTTTGCTTACAGAGGTAGCCCAGTTTATCTTTCAGTTCAGTTCAGTCGCTCAGTCATGTCTGACTCTTTCGGACCCCGTGGACCGCAGCACAACAGGCCTCCATGTCCATCCCCAACTCCTGGAGTTTATGCAAACTCATGCCCATTGAGTCGGTGATGCCATCCAACCATAATCCTCTGTTGTCCCCTTCTCCTCCTGCCTTCAATCTTTCCCAGCATCAGGGTCTGTTCAAATGAGTCAGTTCTTCACATCAGATGACCAAAGTATTAGAGTTTCAGCTTCAACATCGGTCTTTCCAATGAGTATTCAGAACTGGTCTCCTTTAGGATGGACTTGTTTGATCTCCTTGCAGTCCAAGGGACTCTCAAGAGTCTTCTCCAACACCACAGTTTAAAAGCATCAATTCTTCGGCGCCCAACTTTCTTTATGGTTCAACTCTCACATCCATACATGACTACTGGAAAAACCATAGCTTTGACTAGACAGACCTTTGTTGGCAAAGTAATGTCTCTGCTTTTTAATATGCTGTCTAGGTTGATCATAACTTTTCTTCCAAGGAGCAAGCATCTTCCAAGGAGCAAGCAAGTTTATCTTTATGACTTTCCTTATCCTGTCTCATCTGCATAAGATGCATAGAGATGGTGTTACTGGAAATACTGCAAGGCAGCTTCCCTTGAGAGTACTTAAATCCCATGGTGAGAAGAGGAGCAGCTAGTAAACAGTAAAAGCTATCATGTCTTTAATTGCAGTTGCTCCTGGAATAAAAGAATTAAATATGGTAGGATTAACATGAAAGCACTGGAGGGCTGTTATTTACTGCTTTACTTTTGGAGGGTGGGTCTGTTGGAAGTTGATTTTGAAAAAGTTGGTGGTTTGCAAAATTATTTACTTAATGCTAGGTTTTGGTGAGAAAGCAGGGAAATTACGAGAGTAGTCACCCAAGGACATGTGAATGTATACCAGTCAATCAGAAGTGTTTTCCCAATACTTCCATTTCCCAACACTTGCATTTATGAAGTTCCTTTTTCTAGCTCCCAGAAATCTGACTGGTGATTTCATTAACAGCAAATTCTAGAACTGTGCTGTTCAACATGGTAGCCAGTAGCCACACGTGGCTGTTGAGGACTCAAAATGTGGTTAGTCCGTAAATGTACACCCTGGATCTCAAAGACCTGTTATGAAAAAATAATGTAGACTATCTGATGACTGTTTAATATTGATTCCATGTTTAAATGATGGTATTTCAAATATACTGGGTTAAGTAAAATATAACAAAATACAATATTACAAACACTGATTTGACCTGTTTTCATGTTTTTAATGTGAGTAATAGAAAAATTTTAATTATATTATGATTCATATCATGTTGCTATTGACCAATGATGATTTAGAAGCTAAGGGAGAGGATAGATAATCTCTTTTTCCGGGCTTGAATTGACCTATCCTATGGCACATTGTCTTAATCCAAAGGTTATAGAGTTTTATACCAACAGCCTCTCCACCCTATAATCTCTCATACTCCAAATCACTGATAATGTATCCCAGGGTCATCGGCCATGGGTTGAAAATTTCTAACAGTGGCTGTGTTACTGCTCTGCGTGATGATCCTTTCTGGCTCATGGGCAATTCTAACTATCAGAAACTCTTTCTTCACAGTGAGGAGAATGTTAGCTCTCTGTACTTTCAGCTTCTTCTAAGATTTTCTCTTTTAGAATAATTAAAATAAATCTAATCTTTCTTGCCATATGAGTCTTCCCATTTAATTAATTTAAATAGTATGAGGTACTGTATGCATGCATGCATGCTCAGTCACTAAGTCATGTCTGACTCTTTTGCGACCCTATAGACTGTAGCCCACCAGACTCCTCTGTCCATGGAAATTTCCAGGCAAGAATACTGGAGTGGGTTGCCACTTCCTCCTGCACCGGATCTTCCCGACCCAGGAATTGAACTCACAACTTTGGTGTCTCCTGCACTGGCCAGTCGATTCTTTACTACTGAGCCACCTTGGAAGCCCAAGGTATTATGTAAGTAATGTACACAATATCATGTGCCCTTCATCTGCCTGCTCAAGTCGACTCCTCCCCAGGGCAAACAGAACAATTCCTGTTTCCTGTACTTGTTTGACACATTCTCATTTGTTAATAGAAGTTCTTTTATCAGAACAGGCAATCTCTACAGATACAAGTTTGTGCAGGAAAGCAAGAGTCATTATAAGATAAAAATATGAACTGACCTCTAAAAAAGTTCGCCTACACCAACTTCATTTTCAACTTAACACTCTTGTCTCTAGAACACAATAGTTTCTTCCAAAACAAGTGATTTAAATACCAAAGGGTTGTGAAGCACCAGGGGAAAATTGCTGAAGCCTTCAAAGAATTTTTATGATGGTGTAGCAAAATTCATATAATCTGAATTGTCTCTCATACTCTCAAACAATTTTTTTGGTCAGGAAAGTTTTTTTCAAAAAAAAAAAACACCGAGCTTGTGTGATAGGTTGAAAAACATGGCCCAAATGTTAGATTAATGAATGAATTAGGAAATACCTAGGAACATAAATTTTCATCCTGGAAAATATAATACTATATTTTCTTGAAATCCTGCATTTTTTTCTCAACTCTACATCCTTTATTTTTGAGAAGAAAAATCCCAAATTATTACCCTTTTATCCCTTCCGTTTTGCAGCCCTCTATGTTTTTAAGTACTGTATGATACCTTACAAGACCTTTGTAGTGGTTTGAATGGTGGCCCCCAAGAGATATCTGCAAAGACCTTTATCCAAATAAACTCACATTCATAGGTTACAGGGGTGAGGATTTGGGTGTTTCTCTTGGGGTCCACCATTCAAGCAACTACAGAGACTTTGTAAGATATCATACAATACTTAAAAACATAGAGGGCTGCAAAAGGGAAAGGATGAAAGGGTAATATTTTGGGATTTTTCTTCTCAAAGGATACAGAGTTGAGGGGAAAAAAATGTAGGATTTCAAGAAAATACAGTATTCGATTTTCCAGGATGAAAATTTCCATTCCTGGATATCTTTGATAGGTTCTAAAGCCAATGACAAGAGTTCTTAGAAGAAACAGAAGAGAAGACACAGAGAAAGTCACATGAAGACTGAAACGGAGATTGGAGTTGTGCAGCCACAAGCCAAAGAACGCCTGGAGCCACCAGAAGCTGGAAGAAGCAGTGGAGGCTTTGCCCTTAGAAGCTTCAGAGGGGGCATCACCTGTGGACACCTTGGTTTTGCACTTCTGGCTTCCACAACCGAGAGAAAATACATTTCTGTCACTTTAAGCCACCAAGTTGCTGCTGCTGCTGCTAAGTTGCTTCAGTCGTGTCCAACTCTGTGCGACCCCATAGACGGCAGCCCAACAGGCTCCTGCATCCCTGGGATTCTCCAGGCAAGAACACTGGAGTGGGTTGCCATTTCCTTCTCCAATGCATGAAAGTGAAAAGTGAAAGTGAAGTTGCTCAGTCATGTCCGACTCTTAGCGACCCCATGGACCGCAGCCCACCAGGCTCCTCCGTCCATGGGATTTTCCAGGCAAGAGTGCTGGAGTGGGCTGCCAGTGCCTTCTCCAAGCCACCAAGTTAGTGGTAACTAATTACATTAGCCTTAGGACCCTATTTACAGGTGGTGCAATGGTAAAGAATCCACCTGCCAGTGCAGGAGACACAGAGATGTGGATTCGATCCTTGGGTTGGGAAGATCCCCCGGAGGAGGGCATGGCAATCCACTGAAGTATTATTGGCTGGAGAATCCCACGGACAGAGGAGTCTGGTGGGCTATAGTCCATGGGGGCACATAGAGTCGTACATGACTGAGCAACTATACACACTACTCCACATGGCCTTGCCTGTGATTGTTGTTCAGTCGCTCAGTCATATCTGACTCTTTCCGACCCCATGGACTGCAGCACACCAGGCTTCCCTGTCCTCCATCTCGTGGAGCTTACTCAAACTCATGTCCATCAAGTCAGACATGCCATCTAACCACTCATTCTCTGTCGACCCCTTCTCCTCCTGCCTTCAGTCTTTCCCAGCATCAGGGTCTTTTCTAATGAGTCAGCTCTTTGCATCAGGTGGCCAAAATATTGGGGCTTCAAAATCAGTCCTTCCAATGAATATTCAGTATTGATTTCCTTTAGGATTGACTGGTTTGATCTGTTTGCATTCCAAGGGACTCTCAATGGTCTTCTCTAATACCTTCAAAAGCATCAATTCTTCGGCACTCAACCTTCTTTATAAGGTCCAACTCACATCCAGTTCTGGAGAAAGGAATGGCAAGCCACTCCAGAATTCCTGCCTGGAAAATCCCATGGACAGAGGAGCCTGGTGGGACAGAGGAGTCCATGGGATGGCAAAGAGCCGGACATGACTAAGCAGCTAACACTTTCACTTTCATATCCATGCCTGACTACTGGAAAAACCATAGCCTTGACTATACAGACCTTTGTTGGCAAAGTAATGTCTCTGCTTTTTAATACTATGTCTAGGTTTGTCATAGCTTTTCTTCCAAGGAGCAAGCATCTTTTAATTTCATGACTGCAATCACTGTCTGCAGTGATTTTGGAGCCCAACAAAATAAAGTCTGTCATTGTTTCCATTGTCTTCCCATCTATTTGCCATGAAGTGCTGGGACCAGATGCCATGATCTTAGTTTTTTGAATGTTGAGTTTTAAGCCAGCTTTTTCACTCTCCTCTTCACCTTCATCAAGAGGCTCTATAGTTCCTCTTCGCTTTCTGCCATAAGGGTGGTATCATCTGCATATCTGAGGTTATCAATATTTCTCCCGTTAATCTTGATTCCAATTTTGCTTCATCCAGCCTGGCACTTCTCAGGATGTACTCTGCATATAAGTTAAATAAGCAGGGTGACAATATACAGCCTTGACGTACTCCTTTCCCAATTTGGAACCAGTCCATTGTTCTATGTCCAGTTCTAACTGTTGCTTCTTGACCTGCATACAGATTTCTCAGGAGGCAGGTAAGGTGATCTGGTATTCCCATCTCTTGAAGAATTTTCCACAGTTTGTTGTGATCCACACAGTCAAAGGCTTCAGCGTAGTCAATGAAGCAGAAGTAGATGTTTTTCAGGAATTCTCTTGCTTTTTCTACGATCCAATGGATGTTGGCAATTCTGGTCTCTGATTCTTCTGCCTTTTCTAAATCCAGCTTGAACATCTGGAAGTTCTCAGTTCAGGTACTGTTGAAGCCTGACTTGGAGAATTTTGAGCATTACTTTGCTAGCATGTGAGATGAGTGCAGTTGTGCGGTAGTTTGAACATTCTTTGGCATTGCTTGTGATAAAAAAAGCCTTAATTTATAAACTAGCTGAGGAGAGGGGACGGAGATAGTCAACTTTCAATCTTCATTTTTGGCCCAGGGAGCCAATATACTTTTTCTTGGTATCAAAGTTGGACACAAGTAATATGTCAAATTATTCAGACCTAAACCATAATCCGTACTCTGACATTATCTTGATAATTTAAGCAAGTTTTTTTCTTTCTTTGGGTCTAAGTTTGCCTCTCCCTACAATTAAAATAGTAAATTAGATCAGGACATCCCAAACGGGTATCTTGAAGAATTCTGTTTTGAAGGCTATAAATGAGTATACCGCCTCCCCCCAACAATACCCTTACCCAGAGCCAGGGAATGGGGGTGGACTGTGTTCAAATAAATTTAGGAAGCTCTGGGCCAGATATGTGCTATGTCATGTTATCCTCTGGCTATAGCTGATTTTTTTTTTTAATTTTTATTGGAGTATGTTGCCTTACAATGTTGTGTTAGTTTCTACCAAACAGCAATGTGCATCAACTATACGTATACATATGTCCTGTCTTTTTTGTATTTCCTTCTGATTCAAGTCACCACAGAACACTGAGTGGAGCTCCTTGTGCAGTAGAGTATGTTCTCATTATTACAGTGAGCTTCCTACATGGCGCAGGGGTAAAGATTCTGCCTGCTACTACAGGAGACACAAGAGACGCAGGTTCGATCCCTGCACTGGGAATATCCAGGGACTGGGCTAATGTTCTCATTATTTATCCATTTTATGAAAGTGAAAGTGCAAGTTGCTCAGTCATGTCCGACTCTTTGCATCCCCACGGACTGTACAGTCCATGGAATTCTTCAGGCCAAAATACTGGAGTGGGTAACCTTTCCCTTCTTCAGGGGATCTTCCCAACCCAGGGATTGAACCCAGGTCTCCCACATTGCAGGTGGATTCTTTGCCAGCTGAGCCACAAGGGAAGCCCAGGAATACTGGAGTGGGCAGCCTATCCCTTCTCCAGTGGATCTTCCTGACCCAGGAATCCAACCGGAGTCTCCTGCATTGCAGGCAGATTCTTTATGAACTGAGCTCTCAAGGAAGCCCGATATCCATTTCATACATAGTGTCAATAGTATATATGTCAATCACAATCTCCCAATTCATCCCAACCCCTTAGGATCCCCCTTGGTATACATAACGTTTCGTATATTAACACATGTATGTGGAATCTAAAAAATTTGGTATAGACAAACTTATTTACAAAGCAGAAATAGAGATGCAGATGTCATGATAGGCATTTATGCAAACTGGGCCTCACAGTGTCTCTCTCTCCCGGGAATTTGGAATTGAGATTCATAGTTATAGTCTTTGCTAGTTCCTAGAAATGAGGATAAATAAACTTGGGGCAGTTAGTTAGCTACAGTACTGCCTATGTAAGAAAAGTGGAGAAAGCTACTCTGTAGAGAGATGATAATAGAGCAGATGAGCAAAGAAGCAAAATGGGAGACCGGGTAACCTCAGAGATGGAGCAGTTGTCTCCTGATAGATTTGGGGTTCTTCATTTCCAGTGAGATACTTCTGTAACCATAAAATCAACTTTCTTCTTTTTTGCCTAGGCTAGTTTGAGTAGGTTTGAATTTTGTTACTTGTATCTAAATTAGCCTTTACTTAAAACAGGAAGGTTAGCACTTGTAACTGTTGCCCAGTCCTGTCCAACTCTTTGTGACCCCATGGACTCTAGCCCACCAGTCTCCTCTGTCCATGGAATTCTCCAGGCAAGAATACTGGAGTGGTTGCTATTCCCTTTCCAGGAGATCTTCCCAACCTAGGAATTGAACCTAGGTCTCCCATATTGCAGGCAGATTCTTTACCTTCTGAGCCACCAGTCAAGACCCTAACTAACATTTTATTGGTGCATCTAAAATACTACAGAGAGGAAAAAGTACTGCAAACAAATCTTGGCTAAAGGCCCAGGGATAGGAGTTAAAATTCCAAATAAATAAAGAGTAAAAGAAAGCAAACTTTACATACATCTCCATTAACTTCATCACTTACATCTTAGCACTAATTTAGTTAGCAAACGGTAAGCATAAAATTTAATGCATAATCCCTTTTCCCAGGGATTTTACTAAAATATTGCTGATTCCAAACTAATGTTAATCAGTAGATTCTCAATCAGTTAAGTCTTGCTCAATTGATAAAGGGTCACCAGTTTTTATTAAGTGGAAGAAGGTTACTGCTTCCCTGATAACCATTATATAATTAGAAGTGAAAAAATATTTCATTTAAAGGAGTGTCTCTCCAAACTTTATGGGTTTACTAAATTTTTAAGAATGATCATTAGATTATCTTTTTCATGGAGATGTATTTAAAATGCTTTGTGTCCATGTGTTTAATCTCATCCCTTTAATGGAGTCTAGCAACTTTATCTTCAGGTGATTTTTACCCACTGAGAGAAAGTTTCCATCTGTGGTCTTGATCTCAAAACTCTTATTTTTCAAAGAATCAGAAAGGACATGGTTATACATCAAAAGAGAGTCAGATGAAAAATTTAAAACTCAGCAGGATTTTCAGACTTCAAATAACCATATGTTGTGTTTTTCAAAACACGTCATGTTGCGCTTTAATGAGTGTGACCTGTTTTGTATTTGTCATTTCTTAAGGCATATCAAGCAAGCAGTAGTGGGCTTAAATACATTGTCTTTCATGTAAGACCTCTTGGGGGATTCCTCAGTAATCCATGAGCAAAAATAAAGCTTGGAGTTCCTAACTTCCCACTGGGCAGTCTGTTGGATCTTGCCATGCCCAGGTGCCTGGCTTTTCGTGTTGGGAAGAAAGTGCTGGCAAGGTGGTCTGACAGAAGCCGCAGGCGTCACCTTAGGAATTCTGATGAAGAAGTTTTGAGTCAAGATCAGAACTTCAAAAGAAGCAACAGAGCCCTTCAGAACAGTACTCACTAAACAGTTATCGTAAGAGCTAATTTTAACTTGGCAAGGTTTCTAGTGACCTTTTCCCTTTTGCTTATATATCATTCCCGGTTATGGGGGTCAATGGACTTAAGGCTAGGAGTAAATGCACCTGAAGAGTCCTTTATCGTATGGGATTCTAGGAAAAAAGAAGGCAGTTTTTGCTGAATTTAAGTGCAAATTTGAGATATCCCAAAACACACGTTTTTCTGATTTTGACAGTCAGATTATCTTCATTTTGGAATATGGAGGGAGAGAGGGAAGTGGATACAAAGGACAATGCTGCTGCTAAGCCACTTCAGTCGTGTCGGACTCTGTGCGACCCCATAGACGTCAGCCCACCAGGCTCCCCTGTCTCTGGGATTCTCCAGGCAAGAACACTGGAGTGGGTTGCCATTTCCTTCTCCACAAAGGACAATAATAACCATTTAAAAACTCACCTGCCCAAGCCCCTGTATCCATTTGAGCAAATTTTCTTCCAGGCATATTTTGCCAGTACATATATATTTAATTATTTAATCTGTGTGTGTGTGTGTGTGTGTGTGTGTGTGTGTGTTTTACACTCAAAGCTGTAGTTAAGACTTTCCTACATTGCTTCAAGCTCCACATTAACAGTTCTTTTCAAGGATGGTACACCTAGATATAGTGAAAATCAAATAGCTCAGCCGAAACATTTAAATGGCTCTTAATGTTCTGAAGTTCAGTGCAGCTATGAGTTTGGAAACCTGCAGGTGAAGACTGTTCTTTCTCTTCTGTCTTCTTCCTGCTGTTTAAACTGAGACTTGGAATCCGTTTTTAGATGAGTGATGTAGGCTGTACCTTGTTGTAGAGCTTCTTGCCAAGAATGACGGCACTCACCTCCTACATGGGCTCCTGGTGTGGAAGTCATTGCCAGGCACGAGTCCCATTTTTCCATGATGATATAAGCCACCATATCCATGATGTAGTCTTAGCTCATGTCGGTAGGCTCTGGTTAGAGACATAATTTTTAATGACTGTTCTATCCACTCTAGGTTCCTGGTTGCAAACAACAACACGGATGGCTAATTTAATTAACTTAAAATTTAAATTAATGTAAAGGTGTTAATCTCTTGGAGCGCACAAGAGGCAGGCCTGAGGAATATACGGCTCAAATTAAAGACCCAGGATGCTTCAGGAACTTAACCGCACCTCTGACTTTGGGGGTGGAATGCTGCTGCTCAACCCTCTGTCACTGCCCTTCTGGACATCTCTCTCTGCCACAACCCACCACCCTCAGCAGAATGGATTACTTTGTAGACACCTCTTTCTTCTTACCACGATTTTGAATTGGAATTTTGTTAAGAGTGAATCTGACACACAAGAGGAACATACGACACACACCCATGCCCTAGCTGCAAGGGAATGTGGAAAAACAAGTCGGTGACTTCTAACTTAGGAACAGAGAAAGTTTGCCCCTATGTAAAGGCTCTTATCTAAACAATTTATTATTATTTACTTTCGGCTGTGCTGTGTCTTTCTTGCTACATGTGGGCTTTCTCTAGTTGTGGTGAGCAGGGAGATACTCTTCACTGTGGTGCACGGGCTTCTCACTGCTCTAACTTCTCTGGTTGTCGAGCACACGCTCTAGAGTGTTCGGGTTTCAGTAGCTGTGGCGCATGGGCTTAGTTGCCCTGCGGCGCATGAAGTCTTCCCAGACCAGGAATGGAACCCGTGTTTCCCGCATTGACAGGCAGATTCTTATCTACTGTACCGCCAGGGACATCCCTGTAAAGATTCTTCATAAGCTACTGGGCAGAGAAAAAGTCTAACAAAGTCCAAAACAACTGTGTAATACTTTATTGTATAAACATTTCATGATATAATTAATCATTACTGTTGAAAATTTGGGCTACTTACGGGAATATATTTTTTTAGTTATGTTTATTGAGGTATAATTCACATATGGAGCTTCTCGGCTGGCTCTGTGGTAAAGAATCTGCCTGCAATGCAGGAGATGCGGGTTCGATCCCTGGGTCAGGAAGATCCCCTGTAGAAGGAAATGGCTACCCACTCTAGTATTCTTGCCTTGGAAATCCCATGGACAGAGGAACTTGGCAGGCTATATATATAGTCCATGGGGTTGAAAAGAGTCAGACGCGACTTAGAAGCTAGATAACAACAATTTACATATGACTAAAATCTTCCCTTTTCTGTGTATAGTTTTATGATTCTTGATAAATGCATAAAGTCATCACCATATATGGAGCAAGCACCATAATCAAGATGCAGAATGGTTTCATCACCCTCCAAAATCCCCTTACGTGCCTCTTCATAGTCAGTTTATCCTACTGCCCCTGCCTGTAGGTAACCAATGATTTATTTTTATCCCTATAGTTTTTCTTTTCCTAGATTGTAATGTAAAAGGAATCATACAGTATATCCTTTTTCACCCTACCTAATCATTTTGAGATTCATCCATGTTATTGTATATGTCAGTAGAGCATTCCTTTTAATTGTAGAGTAGTAGTTTATCATATGGATGTACCAGTTTGTTTACCTATTCACCACCTGAAGAAATTTGGGTTGTTTGGCAGTTTTTGACAATTGTTAATACAGTAACTATAGACATTGGCATAAAGGTTTTTGTGGGAACAAAATTTTAACTTTGCTTCAGTAAATACCTAGGAATAGAATTACTGGGTCATGTGGTAAGGATGGGCTTCCTAGGTGGAGCTAGTGGTAAAGAACTCACCTGTCACTGCAGGAGACATGCGAGACATGGCTTCGATCCCTGGGTCAGAAAGATCCCCTGGAGAAGGGCATGGCAACCCACTCCAGTGTTCTTGCCTGGAGAATCCCATGAACAGAAGAGCCTGGCCAACTACAGTCCATAGGGTTGCACAGAGTCAGACACAACTGAAGCCACTTAGCATGCATGCATAGTAAGGATATGTTTAACTTTATAAGAAACTGCCCATCTGTTTTCTAAAATGGACATCCTGTTTTGCATTCCCACCAGCAGTGTATGAGAGTTCTAGCCGCATCCTCCCCAGCATTCAGTCTTGTTTTCATTTTAGCTATGCTAATATATGTTAAAAATAATATTGATGCTAATCTTTGATGAAATTCCAGGACAGAAAATAAATACAACATAGGAACCCCAGTGAAAAGTCATTTTCTATGTTCCCCCTTCTTCCCCTTTGTTTGACTATTCTTGCTCCCTATTAACATTCCTTATAAAATCTCACCTCCTTGGGAACAGGAAGAGAAGTATGGAGTAGATGCAGTAGAGTTAGGAGAATTCGTCATAGCTGGTTACTTGGCCAGTCCAAAAAAATGGCTTTTAAGAAAAACTACTTAGGAAAGAGCCGGAAGACCTGTCTTGTACCAGATTTTTACTTATCAAGAGCCCTTAATTTTGAAGGGCACACACCGTTGCATGTGGAAAAGAAGAAATAAAACCCACCTGGAAGTCCAAAAATTAGTCACTCTCCCTCCTGAGCCTGTTGTTAACTTTGGATATTCTTTTAATTTATCTAGCTTCGAGATCTGTCCTTTATACTGAATCTGCTCATCTAGGTTGTGGTTTGGCTAAGTTCCTGGTTTCTGCCCCATTACTTATCCATTGTCTTTCCTGCCTTGAACCCTTAATACCACACTCACTGACTCCGCTGGCTTCAGACCTGCTAGTGTCAGCGTTAAACACTTGTTATTGGCTTCAGACCCAGCCGTATCTTCAAGTTTCCACCCGACCCTTGCCTGAATGCTTGGGACTTGACATTATTGATGACTTGGTTGGAAACACCAGTGTAAATCAAATTTATGGATGCTGTAAAGCCAGGAGTATAGCTAATAGGTAGGATGACAGAATTAGGACAAAGAATATTCCTATAGGCTGGAACAAAGAACTGAAACTAATAAGGTAAATTGTAGCTGAATGAGGTTCTGAACTTAGTTTTAAAAATCAGCTGCACAAGCGCGAGATGGGAAGTCATGTATTAGTTCTGCCATGTATGGAAATGACATAAGGTTTAAACACACTACTTTCATGTGAGTCATTGGAGTGGTGCAGTAAGTGGGACTGCCAAAAATAACTGAATGTGGGCTGAAGCTTCATTACCAAAGAGAGTGAATTGGTCAAAGTGGACATGATCTCACTTTCCACCACCTGTCAGACCACACTTGGAATATATAGGTTCAGTTTTGGGTCACACATGCTAAGGCAAATAAAGACAAACTGGAGTGTATCCACTTTCTTTTCTTTTTTTTTTTCATTTATTTTTATTAGTTGGAGGCTAATTACTTTACAATATTGTAGTGGTTTTTGCCATACATTGACATGAATCAGCCATGGATGTGTATGCACTTTCATCTCCCATCACAGTCTGGTTTCTGTCTCACCAGGGTACTCTAGTGGCATTTTTTTGTGAGCTAATGGGCACACTTCATGCCTTCTGCTGTTTGACCTCGCTGCAGCATTTGACTCATGGACCATTCCTGCCTTCCTCAAGTTGTCTTCTCTTTGGTTTCTTGTCATTTATATCCTTTCCCTTTCCCCCCCCTACTTATCTCACTGTGACTTTTTCTCCTCCTTTGATACAAATATGGGTGTTCCTTAAGTTTCCCAGCCCACTTTCCTTCTTTAGATTCCCCAAAGGAGATCCTACCCATTGCTGGAGCTTCAATTACCAAATGGATACCATTGACTGACTCCCAGATCCCTATTTCTAGCCTTGATATTTTTTGCACTCTTGTTCTATATATCTTTTTTTTTTTTGGTGAGAATATTTGATCAATAAACACCCAGAAGTCAACAAAAGATCTCAAAGGAGAATGGTAAAATGCCAAAAGGAGATAGATCTCCAAAAGTAGGACAAATCTAGTGGAGATTATTTGCAATCTGGGAGCCTTTCTAGATGTTTAACCATTGAAGCATTTGCTTTGCCTGAATCACATTCTGGAAAGAAGTGCTTTCTTGCAGAAATTAGGAAAGAGTCAGTTAAGTGGAGAGGGAATGTTGGTGAGTCCCACTTCTAGAAATAAGGCAGTGAGCTGACAATGAACCAGTCTTCCTTTTGCTTTCTCAAAAGGAGTAAAAAATGGTAGACCTGGAAACTTACATCTAAGGACTTAACTTTTATGTAACTTGTAGAGTTTTTACTTTTTTATTTCATGTATCTTCCCCACAGTGCTTGAAAGCAAAGACTTTACTATAAAAAATGCTCTTTGTTTCCCTTTGAAGATAACAAGAAAAGGGGAAAGGGACAAAAATGTGCCTTCTGAGCTGGGGAGAGAAGATTTTCGAGAGAAAGGGTACTAGGCTAAGTGCCTGTGTGTGTGCTAAGTCATTACAGTTGTGTTCAGTTCTTTGCAACCCCATAGACTGAAGCCCACCAGGCTCCTCTGTCCATGGGATTTTCCAGGCAAGAATACTGGAGTGGGTTGCTATTTCTTCCTTCAGGGGATCTTCCCCACAAGGGATCCAACAACCTGTGTATCTTACGTCTCCTGCATCGGCAGGTGGATTCTTTACCACTAGCGCCACCTGGGAAGCTCGCTAAGCTATGAGGCAGAGACTATTGAGGGAGAAGGGAGAGTTTTGAGGAGCCTGTTTCAAGGAAAAAAGGAAAACACAAAGAACTAGCTTGTAATTGAGCTGTGAAAAGACTCCACAGAGGAGCTCAAAGCCGTGTTACATAAAAAGAGGTGAATTAGGGGATATTTAGTCTGGAAAAGACATCTCAAGTTATTTGGAGATGTTTGGGGATGTTTGAAATCTGTCAGGAGGAAAAGAGGTTAGAATGTTGTGTATTTCCCTGATGGAAAAAATTGGACCCATGGGATGGAAATTATAGTTGAGGATGGTGGCAGAGGAGGAGTGGAACATGAGAGGAATATTTTTGCTCTCCAACCATCAGAGTCATCTGAAAACAAAATAATTTCCTTTGGGAGATAGTGAGTTTCCCATCCCTGGAGGATGACCAAAAGCAGGAGGTTTTAAAGGGGAAATGCAAGCACTGTGGATGCATTTGCACTCAGTGAATATTTAGGGTGTCTTCCAGCCCTAAAAGTCTATGCTTCTATGAACATATTGAGTCTCTAGGCATACAGGGAAAACTCCCTCTCTTTTAAAAGTCATCAGTCAAAACATATGAGAAATCACTAAAAATTTCTTTATGGTGCATGTTTAGAGTGCCAAAATCAATGTTGTCAGCATAAAAGCCAGAGGAATTCAGAGGAAGAAGGCTTGAAATGATGGCAGGGAGCACAATGTGAGTTCTGATGTGGTCCTTTGTGTTGGACAGACAAGAAAAAAAAGGACATTCTTAATGAGGTGGCATACTACCAGATGTAAGCCCCCAAATCTTTTATTCAACCTTCATTAAAATTTTCAAAGGAACCCATGGGTCACTAGGTACAACAATATTCTAGCAAGAAAGCTGGAAGGGCAAAATCTGATACACGTGCTCTTAAAATGTTATATCTTGAGGATCATTCTTTTCCAGGGAAAAGGAGAGGGATTAGGAATATGTACAAATTAGCTATCATAGAGTTATGAAGAATACAGAATATTAACCAGCTGGGATAAATTTTCAAGTAAAATTTATCTTTACTTGTTTTGTGGTTGGTTTTTAAATGTGCTTATTTTCCTTTTGAGGAGGACTGTAACATTTTCTGAAGACTACCATTATTTTCTATAGAAAATAATATTATTGATGTTTGTTGGAGAGAATGGTGTTTGTTTCTATGAAGCTAAATACTGCTTGTCACAGGTTAAATTTTCTCACTTTCCTGGCATAATTAACATGTTTATCATGACCAATGACCTTGTTATAATTAAGCAGTATATGAAGTATATATTGCTAAGATTGGAAGGAATCTCTTTTAGACATTTCTTCTTACAAGCTTATAAATTTAAAAAGAAAAACTTTTAGGGCCTTACCTGGAGGTCAAGTTGTTAAGACTCCGCCTGCCAATTGCAGGGGACATGGGTTTGATCCCTGCTCTGGGAAGATCCCACATGCCATGGGGCAACTAAGGCCAGAAGCCGTAACTGCTGAGCCCACAAGCCAAAATTACTGAAGCCCAGGTGCCTAGAGCCCATGTTCCACAACAAGAGAAGCCCACACAATGAGAAGCCTGTGCACTGCAGTCAAGAGTAGCCCCCACTCCCTGTAACCGGAGAAAGCCCGCACGCAGCCACGAAGACCCAGCGCAGCCAAACATAAATTAATAAATAAATCTTTAAAAAAATACTTTTAATTAAGAGACTCATTTTCCAAACGAATGCAAAAGCCAAAATTCTTTGACAGGTCAAAGTTAGAGTTGGGAATGCTGGTGTTTTGTTCATCTAGCAGAGAATGGGGCTAAAGCAGGGCACAGACATTGGGGAAGACTGTGAGAGGGGCCAGCGCTGGGTGTGTAAGTGTTTTTAGACAGTGTCCTACGGAGACAAGAGCGTGGATCAAACAGGGGTCATGTGAATGCTGCTGAGGCAGGTTGCTTGCATCGATGCCCCAGCTAACGGCTTCCCTGAACTCACACGCAATGCGGTGTGTGACTGCAGCAATTCCATCCCTGAATCTCACCCAGCCTTGTGACTGGCTTTGATCAGTGGCTCCAGTTCTGAGCTTTTTGCCTCTTCTCTCTCTCTCCTTTTCTCCTCCTGGCTTCTGCAACAGGAGTGAGCCTGCACCAGCCTGCTGAAAGATGGGAGACCGCATGGAGAGGAGCCCAGCTGCCCAGCAATGGACAGGCCACACCAGCGGCCAGCCAGCCACCTCCCACACCTGTTGGGGGAGTCAACCAAGATGATAGGAGCTGTCTCCCTGGTGCTTGACCCGTAGCCTTCTGAGCAATAATAAATGCTTCCTATTCTAACCACTGACTTTTGGAGTGATTTCAGTTTTGTAGTGGTTGCTAAATGATACTCCTGGGTCAACGAGTTACTAGCTGTGTAAACTTCAGAAGTTGCTTCACTCCTTGGAGCCTCATTTTATTCAATGTGGAGATAGCCTTTCAATGTGGGGGCTGTTGTTGCCATTTTACAAACAAATTCTTTTCAAGGTTAAGTGGTTAGCCCCAGTTCAGACAATAAGTTGACACCCATACAATTTTCTCACAAAGGATCTCAGAGCAAACCAAGTTCCGAGTCTAAAGGTAAACTTGGTGAAGAATTCTGAATCGTGTGACCTGAAAGGTGGAAAGGCTCATTAATATTGAGTATTTCCTTAAACTGAATAATTGAAAATGTCAGTGGGGAAAAGATAACCGACAAACTGAATGTAATGCTGGCGGGGATTGATTGTTTTATCACTCTATTCCCAGGGTCTGGCAGAGTCTGTGGTACGTTAGTAGATATTGATAAGTATTTTGTGAAAAAAAAAAAAAAAAAAAAAAATCCATGAATGAATCTGGATGTTACAGGAAAAACATAATTTATCCTTAACTCTGGATAAAAATGTAAAATTCAAAACTTGAAGCCTCCAACAGACAGAAATGAAGATGCCTTCATTTTCCCCTCACAACCTCCCTCTCAAACCAGCCCCCCACGGGACTCAGGCAGCAGCCCAGCCCAGAACAGGGTCGGGCAGGGAGCAGGGTGTTGAAGGCCTTAGCTTCAAAATCACCTTAACGTCTTGTAGACATCCTCCAAAACATAAGCCCCACCTGGTTCCCACCCCAACAATTCCACTTGGAATTGCTAATGCAAAGCAAACACTTCCCAGTACATGTGCATACCCCTCTATATAAGGACCAGACAGGTAGGGCAGGAAAGCATCTTGATAAAAAATTTCTTCAGAATATCTGGAGACAGCTGGATTTTTTTAGGGTTTCATTTGTTTATGTTTTAACTGAGAGATCCAACTGCTGTTACAAGTAACCACAAATTTAGTGGTCAAAAACAACACACATTTAAAATATTACAGTTGTGGAGGTTAGAACTATAACCCAGGTCTCACTGAGCTAGTATGAGTGAGCAGGCAGGCCTGCATTCCTTTCTTGAGGCTCTATGGGAAAATCCATCTCTTTGCCTTTTCCAGTTTCTTGAGGTCGACTCATTCCTTAGATTACTCCCCTCTCCCATCAAGTAAGTCATGATGAAATCAATAGAGCCCATGATTTCCTTCCATTGTCACAGCTCTAACTATAACTCCTTCTGACCACAGCTCCCTCTGATGGTCCTGGCTGCTGGATTTTGGATTTTAGTTCATGAAGAAATCAAAAAGGCAAGAATCAAAGGGTGAACTTAATAGGTTCAACAATCAAACCCGCCCTTTCTTGAGCAGAGTCCTCAGTTGCCACTTCTTCTGCCAGAACCCTTCTCCCTCTTCTCACAGAACCACCCAACTGGACTGAATTTCCTAAAATCAGGGACCACATCTTCCCTGCTCCTTATCCAACCTCAAGAGGAAGGCTTTCTAGAAGGAAAATGCTGCTAAAGCATTTGCTCATGCATCACAGACTCGGGTACCATTCAGGGTAAACTTCTTGACCTTTTTGCATTGTTAACTTCTTAAGGACCTCAGGAAAATCCAGTGGAGGCCACTGTCCCCAAAACTAATAGTTGGCTCATAGTAGCTTGATTTGGAGGCAGTTTGGCTCTGACTTGCCCTCCCAGAGGGATGAGTGTACAAAAACCCATGATCAAGTCTCATCACGAAAACAGAAGTATCTATGTAGACTGAGGGTGGGTAAACGTCCCAGAGTCACAGATTCTTAATACGTCCTAAGGGATCACTGACTGTTATCTCCACTTGTCTCTTCATCTGTTATTGGGGATATTTATTCAACATTTCTTGAGCACTTGCTATCTTCAGGGACCTATGCTCTGCTAAGGATACAAAGATTAAAGGCAGGGCCCCTGCCCCAAGGCACAGGTCAAGTAGACAACGGCAGCAGAGAGAGAGGATGACTGTAAGTAGACAAGTACATCTGGCGGGAGAGTTCAGCAGAGCATCACTGGAGGCAGGAGCTGGGTGGGGGCACTGGCCTGACTGTCCTCTCACAGGAAAAGTGGGAATTGGATAGATGGGGAAGGGAGGGACGGATATTTCTTGACAATGGATATGGCAAAGGATGAGAGATGCTCAAGCTGGACTGGCTCCAGGCTTATGAGGAGAGAAGAGCTGTTAGTTGACTCCTCCCGAGACCTCCATCACTTCCATCCTGGCCACACCAGATGAACATACAATCTAAGAAAAAGACATGCAAAAGTGGTTTCATGTCCCCCTCACCTCCAATTTCAATCTGATTATTGGCCCAAAGTAGAAATTCTGGAGGAGCCACCAGAAGTTTGCTATGGAAGGAGGAGACGGAGCAGGGAAGCTTATGCCACACCAAGTGTCCCCATCACTGCTGGACACGATTTCTCCAACATGCCTCCTCTCTTGCCTGAAGTTGTTGATATAAAGTTATGTATGGATACGAGAGTTGGCCTGTGAAGAAAGCTGAGTGCCAAAGAATTGATGCTTTTGAACTGTGGTGTTGGAGAAGACTCTTGAGAGTCCCTTGGACAGCAAGGAGATCCAACCAGTCCATCCTAAAGGAGATGAGTTCTGGGTGTTCATTGGAAGGACTGATGCTGAAGCTGAAACTCCAATACTTTGGCCACCTCATGCGAAGAGCTGACTCATTGGAAAAGACCCTGATGCTGGGAGGGACTGGGGACAGGAGGAGAAGAGGACGACAGAGGATGAGATGGCTGGATGGCATCACTGACTCAATGGACATGAGTTTGAGTAAACTCTGGGAGTTGGTGATGGACAGGGAGGCCTGGCGTGCTGTGATTCATGGGGTCGCAAAGAGTCGGACGTGACTGAGCGACTGAACTGAACTGAGATCATAGAAAAGTCTTATGCCAAGTAAAGAAGCAAACACCCATTCTGAGCTCTCCCTGGCTGTGTCCACCCTGAGAATTTGAGTTTCATGAAATGAGATAATGTCCATCGTATATACTTCGGTGTCTCTGCACCCACTAGAGCACCTGCATACAACAGATGCACAATCATTGTTTTTCAGATGAATGAATTTATGGATGAATGAGCAACTGTGGATACTGGTGAGTAAATATTGCTTTGTTTATAATTACAGAAAGAATGGATATATTGCTCAGCGTTGCCCACTGAAAACAAATTTGTTTGAACAGCAATTCAATTACATCAAGAGTAATTGCCCATTGCTGTATTATAGACCTAATCCGATTCCCACAGAAATTAGCATATGCATTTTAAAAGCATGATTACAACTGACATTAAATGACTTCCCTGTGGATTCCTTCCTGATGGCAGAAAAGTAAAATTCCGTACTACACTGACTCACTTTTCTATCTCTGAGGAGTTCCTCCCAGCTCAAGTATGACATTTGCTTAAAAGATGAAAACAGCCCCATTCCAAATAAATATGATATCTGGACACTTTTTCAAGGACAAACATTTTATTGCAATATAGGCACTTGGCAGGGTAAATATGTGATTACAAAGTGGTTTAAGTTTATTTGCTTTATATAGTGACCAGAAAAACCAATCCACAGTGTAGATTTCCTTATTGAGGTTGCAGACTTCAGAAGCAAATTGTAAAACCCACTAGTTTATGGTAAAGAAGGTACATGTAACCGACTTTTTCAGTGAGTGAAACTGTATTATTTATTTTAGTCAGTGATGTCTTTCTCTTCCCCAAATTAAACTTGCTAGGTTAGCATACATCATTTAGCTAAGAAATCTGAGAGAATCGTGGAACCCTTTGAAATCACTAGCTCTAATCTGAAGGTTATGAAACCAGACTTGAGAATCTCTGTAGTAAAATGCGGAAGATGGAGCATGAAGACCCATAATTCTTCATACTCGGTCTCTTTCTAAAAATTTTGAACAAGCTGGAATCTTCCTTGTTGTCTCCAAAATGCATTTGTTTTTGAAATGAGTTTACTCTGAATAATGCAAGACACTACTGACTCTGCTCTAAGCTGCAAAGGAAAAACTGACAAGTGAATTCTTTTTTAAGGAAAATATTCTTCCTTTGTGAAAGATCAATAAAACAAAACTAGTCATGGAACTTTTGCCAAAAACCATGTCTTGAGGTTTTATGCATTTCAAAGAAATTTGTCCATAGGAGAGAGCCCCTAAGCAGCCTTCAGAGGCTTTTCCTGCTGCTTACTTAAATCACAATAACCTTGCTCCAACCTGGAAACCACTGAAGCAATCTAGACAAGTCTGTATCAAAAGCAAGAGAAACTCCCAGTAATAGGAAACTATTCCACTCAACATGTAAAACAAATGAGGAAATTTTAATTCACTTTAATTTCCTGTTCCATCTTCAAATGGAACACTCACCTGACAATCTAGTGGACGTGTCTCTTGTGAAATATGTACAGAAAAACTCTCTGCGTTCTCAGCTCCGTCCTTCCTCTTAATGTCTGGTCCCCTCTACCTGCGGATGGGTAGACACTGCCGTTCATCCATCAAACGAAGTGACAGGACTCTTGTTTAGGGTTGGAAAAATCTCTCAGCTTTCCAAGCGGGGCCAGGAGCCCTGAGGTGAGCAAAAGGGAGGAAGCTAGAAGCTTCTACGTGGGCTTAGCCTGCGCCAGGACCTCCTTGCTTGCTGATCACCATTCTCCCGGAGAGAAGGGCAGTCCCTGGGGAGACTGGGCACTGCTCCTTTGGCTCTCGGTCTCACTGGGCAGCGCGTCAGACTATCTGGCCAGTTGCCTTTTGGACTTTGGACTTGATCTAAGGGAAGACTCCCAAGGGCAAAAAGCCCAAGTAAAATATATCTCCTTGCCTGACAGCAAGCCCCAAATAGCCCCAGCACAGCGGTGTGGTGGGTGATCAGTTCTCACATTTCCTGAGGAGCCCGACACAAGCAGTTCCTTGTTAGGCACTAGGGATATTAAAGTGACTTGAGAAGCCACGGAGCCCATTATTCAAGTCTGCGTGTGCAGGAAGTACAGAGGATGACTAAACCCTAGCGTCTGTCCTTGAAGGAAGGAGCCCCTGGAAGAGACAGGAAGTAAACATAATTGCAATATTTTGTGCCAAATGCAAGGATATGGATGAACATGGGCGTGATAAGGACCAGGGAGGGGAGTGACCTCTGCCTTCCACCTATAACGAGAGGATCTAAACATGCTAAGTGTTTAGATCTCCAGGCAAGAATACTGGAGTGAATAGGTATTCTTTTGGCCAGGGGATCTTCCTGACTCAGGGATTGAACCCAGGTCTCCTGCATTGCAGGCAGATTCTTTACTGTCTGAGCCAAGGGTGAAACAATTCAATATGAGAGTATACTGATTATTTTCCATCCCCTATGACCTAGAAATCCAAGCAATTCTTCATAGGGAGATGGAGAGAGAGAGATATTTTAATTCCTGGTTAAATGGTCAAACTATGGACAAATTCTTTAAAAAAAAACACTGATATTAACTACTTGCTGATGATTATCAAAACAAGCTCTTAGGACAATATGTTGTGATCTAATACTAAAATTTGTAGAAGGAAATTTCAAGATGTAGACCTGGGACTAAAGCTTTTAGAAAATCATCTGGTATTTTTCTGAAGGACAAGAAAATACATCTTTTTAATCTTTGGCAAGAAAGTTCATTCCACCTGTAACACTCACAGGTAAAGGTCATGATCCATTTAGAAAATGTATTTCCATTTATTTCCATTAAAGCAAGTTCTGGGAGAAAGGAACAGAGCCACTTTCACCACAGTATGAGTGCCTGGGACATAACAAGACTCAATTTGCTGAACAACTGAGCAAATAATTTCCACTGTTGGTAACATCTTTGGAACTTAATGATCTATAACTTGGTTTCTCTCTGTCTTCCTTTCTGTCTCCCTTTTACTTTCCTCTTTCCTTTCTTCTTTTATTCATTTATTCACTTTATTCCCTCTTGGGAATAAACCAGGACTGTTTCAATGGAAAGAAAGAAAGTTGTCATGTTTTGAAAATCAGTATATATATTTTTTCTTTCAGATTAAATTCCTTTGGGTCCTTTCATTTATGCTAGACAAGCACCTAATCTTTTTTTTTTCTTTTGTTCTTTTTTGTTACTATGCCTAACATAGCATGTGTTGTAGAATAGCTGTTCAAATAATGTTTAATTGGTTGGTTTTATGCTTGATAATTTAGCTAAGCTCTTTCTCTGCACAGTCTAAGGCTAATTTGGAATGCTTTCAGCCTTAAACATGCCAAAGAAATTTCCTTGCCTCATCTCATGTTCTCCAAAAAGTGATTCATTAATAAGAATTAACAAGATTAATTAGTAGGAAATTGATAGCGGCATTGGTAAGAGGCCCAGCCAGCCCCCCAGACCACAGCCTTGCTGTTTCCGCTCTGCCTTCCTGGGATGTCTCAGGCTGATCGCTCAGGCTCTGCGGGCCGCACACAGCAGGCGGGAGGCGCCGGCGCGCACCATCTCCCTTTCCTGCAGCCTGGCTTTGGACGAACGGTGAGGCTGGATGGACAGGATCTACCTTTGCATTCTCACAGAACATGAAGAAGCCTTAAAGTGCATTAGAAGAGAATGTGCAGGGTGCCCGGCTGTCTCCGCCTTCCCCGCAGCCCCATCCCGCCCTGGGCCCCTCAGCTGCCTCTCATCCCCCACACACTCCATTACCTTTGTAATTCCTATTCAAATGCTAAAGCCATAATTCATGGGAGGACAGTTCCATCCACAAAGGTCTGCCTCAGTGCTCCTGCCCCGTGCACAATTCCCTCTGGTTTCATTATACAAATTAAAGAAGTACTTCATGCCTTTTTTGTTTTTTTTGTTTTTTTTGGTAACAACTTGCAGGCAACCCCCCTCCCCCTTTGGCTGAGTTTGTTCCAAGAAAGACTTTGGCCACGTTGTCCCTTTCACTCCTCTGAAGGGGGCTCTGGGGGGTCTTCTCTCTGTGTATCTAGGGTATCGGGGTTCACGTTGTTCTCCGCCACACACTGACACTCGGGAACGGGGTCGGCCTTCCTCTCCTGGGCATCCTCGCTAGTGGCAGGCTGGGCTGGGCTGCAGCTCCCGCCCACCGCCTCTTCTTCCACAGAAATCTGGCTCTCCCTGGGGCTGACGGGGTCAGAACGGACCATGCAAGCTTCTAGGGGCACAGCCTCAGCCTCCACAGAGCACACGGGCTCTTCTCCTTCGAGGGCGCCCAGTCCGGAAGCACCCCCTGGGAGCTTGCTCTCGGCGGACTCTCCTGCCTCTCCTGGCTCTTCTGTGGGGTCTGGGCCCAAAGCCCCCTCGCTGAGCCCCCCGCCGGCTGGCTGAATGTCTGGAAATTCTCCCAGCTCCACCCCGCTGGCCTCGGCCTTGGGAGCTGGACCATGGGCCTCCCCCTCACTGACTTCACTTTGTTCACAGTTGTCCTGACCCGAGGCAGACACTTGACTGGGCTCTGTGTCGATTTGGGTTGCTTCCTCTTCTTTTTCAATATCTTGGGGAACAAGGGTCTCCTCATGTGTATCTTTCTCAACCTCGAGCACAGCGGGCTCCTCTGGCACTTCGACGGTCACCATCAGCAAATTTCTGAGCTCCTTCAAGGAGCCTGCAGCAGAGGTGGGCTCTGCGCCTTCCTGGGTGGGTTCTGCGTCTTCCTGGGTGGGTTCTGCGTCTTCCTGGGTGGGTTCTCGGTCCTCAGGAGTCTCTTCCAACTCCAGCTCTGACAAGTGTGTGCCCAGGGCGCCTGCTGTCACCTCTGTAGCCATCAGATTCACAACCGGGCCATCTATACTTGAATCGATGACCTGCCTGTCCCCATCTGGGGGAGGGTTGGACACAGAGAGGGAAAGGCCTTCTTCTCTGGCCAATGGACTAGGGGCCTCTGGCTGTTTCATCTCCCCTGCCTCCTGGAACACCTCATTATTCAGGATCTCACTCTCTGAAACTCCGGGCAGAACGGCCGAGGCTCTCCTGGCGGGGCTGGCCTGGTTTGACCCCACAGGAGTTTTTAGATCAGTGAGGCTGGACACGCTTTCACTGGGCAAGGCCATGTTGTCTTCAAACAAATTGTGTTTCTTCAGGATAGCAGCTTCCTTTATCACTGAGAGATACCAGAAAGCAAAACATAATGTTAAAACCTTGCCCTGGCTAAACTGGAATTTCTGATTTTATTCAGAAGCTAAACTCCCCTCTCAGCTTTTCTAACTGTCTGAATTTCCCAATTTCAAATCCCAGCTTACTTCTAACCCTCTTTCAGGAAGCCTTCCCTGATGACCAGAGCCTACAGACTCATTCCAAACCCTGAACCTCTGTGATATCACTCATTCATTCCTTCACTCACTCATTTATTCAAACAGCACACTTTTACTGGACGTCAACTACGGGACAGGCTCTAAGAATCCAAAGATGAATGAATAAAACATGGCCTTGGCTTTCAAGGAGGTCAAATCTACTAGCATCTTTGGTATCACCCTTGGAGGCCCCACCACTGCTCATTAGCTGCTAGTATGTGTGGCTGCAGTGCGTCTACTTTGACTGACACTCCTTTAGGGCAGGACAGGCCCTTATATTCCCCGCTTTCACACTCAGAACAGTCCTGAATGTGTAACGGGTCCTTAGTACTGAGCCTGCAGAGAGAGCCTTATGACCTGCAGTGTCCAAACTGAAGGCCTCTGTCCATCCGGCTCAGTCCTAGAGGTCCCAAGAGGAGTAAAATCAGTAACAGTCATTTCCTCCATATGCTCTCCAAAATTTATTGTTCGTAGGTTTTTTTGATTATGCCCACTCAGGTCAGAGTGAGGTGATACCTCATTGTAGTTTTGATTTGCAGGTCTCTAATAATTAGCATAATTAACATAACAATTGAGCATCTTATCTTGTGTTTGTTGGCCATCTGTACTACACAGCACAAGGAATTCTACTTATGGTGATGTGGTGACCTGAACGGGAACGAACTCTAAAAGGGAGGGAACATGTGTCAATGTACCGCTGATTCATTTTGCTGTACGGTAGGAACTAACACAACACTGAAAAGCAACCATCCTCCAATAAAAATTAATTTTAAAAAATAATGACAACCAGCAGCTGACGTTGTTGACAATCAGCCTCTACCTCTGGCTGTGTAGGTTGGACAGTGCCCAGCAATTTCACACCCAAGGGGATACCATTCACATCACAGATCTGTGTATTCAGCGGAGTGATTTTCCAGCAGGCTGCAGTAGCATGTCCTGCTTGAACCAAACCAGTATATCGTAACAATTTTTTGACAGAGAGCAGTCCGCTGTCTGGAGGAAGAGCGCTTTTTTTCTAATTCGCCCAAAGGTGCTGTGGTGGACTGGCAGTGGCCTTGACTGAGCCCGTCTTCCTGTGCAGATACTGAGACAACATCTTTGTATTCTTTATCTCATTGGATGAGCTACTTTGACCTGGGGCTTGTGCTTGGCCGGCTTTCTTTGTGGAAACCAGATATACTTCAAGCCTATAGTTTTAGAGACCGTCCTCTCCTGTGTCTTTCTATCAAAGCTTTCCTGTCTACACTCCTATCCTGAGCAGGGCCTGACTCCACGGTATACTGGGAGCCAGAGTCCTAGTGGGACTCGCCAAGGACGGAGTCATAGCCCAGTAAATTCTGTCTGGCTGAGTGGAGGTGAGGAATGTGCTGAGAGGGCAGAGCAGCTGGGAAGCCCCGCTGCTGAATCACCTGCTCCAGGCTGGGGAGGCGTTGTAAGCCTGTGGCCAAGAAGAGCTCTTTTTCCTTTGTTCTGTCTGGAACAGCCGGAGGAGGCCAGCTGTTCATGAGACACCCTAGGTTAATCTCTCTAACCTTAGTTTTCTCATCTGAAAAATGAAGCTTAAAATTCTCAGTTCAGAGTTCTTATTTGGATTAAAAGCGAAATAATATCGAATGGGCCAGTGGAGTGTGAGCCAAATCGTGACCGCTCCAGAAGAAGCGGTCAGAAGGAGGTCAGCGACCCTTGCTTCTTCTGTCCCTTGTCCTCTGTCTCCCCAGCTCTTGGTGTCAATTTCCTCTTCCCCTTTCATTCCTGTTCACAAAACCTAGCTAGCCTTGGTCCCCATCAGGGGTATGCCCCTCTATCTAGAGCTTTCTCCAGCACCAGGGAAACCTTCCATACCTTTCAGACTTTCATCTAGGAGGATCTGATATAAAATCTCCTCATAGACATTTTCAACATGGATCATATTGGTGTGATCTGCAAAGATGTACTGCTCATATTTCTGAAGCTCCTGGAGAAGGAGAGATAAGAAGATAAAAGGGGACAACACATGAGACACCAGTTTGCAGAGGAGCTCCGGAGAGGACAGCTGTCCCTCTTGTTCCCCCTTGGAGTGTGAAGCACTGGTCACCTGCTTCCTTTCCCCCAGACACCATGCCCTGGACTGGGTTCACGCTCTATGCCCTTTCAGGGGGCAGACACCAGAGACCCAGATGATATCAAGGCCTTGTGGGTGGGTCTGGACATTTCCTTCTTCTTCTTCTTTTTTAATGCCAACAGTACTTTACTAAGGTGTAAGATATACCGAGAAAAATGCACGTTTTAAAAGCAGAGCTCAATGACTTTGAATATATAAATATACTCAGATAACCATAACCCAGATCAAGGTGAACATTTCCATCACCCCATACCTTTTTCCAGTCTAGACTACTCACCAAGAGATTAAGCTCTGATGTTGAGTCTATCACATGAGATTAGTTTTTCTTGTTATTTAACTTTACGTAACTGGAATCCTGTACTCTTTTTTTATGTTTGTTTTTGGAGATTCACCCATGTTGCTGCATGTGTCAGTAGTTCATTCTTTTTTATTGGTAAGTGGCACTCATCATATGGACAAAGATAGACTGTTGATCTATATTCCTACGGATGGATATTGACTTATGAACATAATTGCTATTGACAGTCTTGTGTATGATTTTGTGGATTTAGGGCTTACTTATCTTGAGTGTATACCTAGAAGTGAGATTGCTGGGTCCTAGAGTAGATGTATGTTTAACCCTTAGGATGCATCCCATTTTCAGGTGTGGAGAATCCCTAGTCACAGGCTCTTGAGAAACATTCTCCTCTTTCCCTCCAACTGGCCCTGGAACTCCTTGATTCTAAGACAATCCAGGCATCACACAAAATCCTGTAACACTTCCTGCTTTCCAAGGGTCTCCACGTGGCTTGCCTGTTATCAGTACAAGGTCAAGGAAGGGATCAAAATGAGCCAAGTCATATTCTCATGACTAACTCCACAATCCTCGCACCTGACGGTGCAGGATGAGGGCTCCTGACACCTGGTTCTTAGAGAGCCAGGGTCTCAGCAGTGGGATTCAACAGCTTTTGCCTGGAGGGAGGAGATTTACAGCAGGCCATCAGAAGCCACCTCATTCAGACTCTCAGCCAGGACAGGGGGGATCTGTAGCCCAGGACTGGATCCCAGTGGGTAATAATGGGGCCCCTCTCTACCCACACTAGGGAAAGCCACAGGATGAAAGAGACATGAGCTCCCAGGACCCTGAGAGGGTCTGTGAGACAAGACTGACGCATAGATAAGTGCCACGTGGGCAGAGCAGTGCTCAGGGACTGCACACTGCCCTGGACTGGCTGTGGGACCCTGGGCAAGCCAGCTCACAGCTCCGCGCCTCTCTCTTCCTCTGCAAAATGAGGTTTGTGTCTACACCACCGCTCATCTCCCCACGTGATCTTCCATTCCTTCAGTCAGTTCAGTTCAGTCGCTCAGTCGTGTCCGACTCTTTGCAACCCCATGAATCGCAGCACGCCAGGCCTCCCTGTCCATCACCAACTCCCGGAGTTTACTCAAACTCATGTCCATGAGTTGGTGATGCCATCCAGCCATCTCATCCTCTGTCTTCCCCTTCTCCTCCTGCCCCCAATCCCTCCCAGCATCAGGGTCTTTTCCAATGAGTCAACTCTCTGCATGAGGTGGCCAAAGTACTGGAGTTTCAGCTTCAGCATCAGTCCTTCCGGTGAACACCCAGGACTGACCTCCACTCCTTCGTTCCCTGTTATTCCTCCCTCAGGACGGGGCGAAAACATGGCTCTGGGAAGTCCTCTCCGGCCCTGTAGGCAGAGTTGGGCACCCTCTTCCAGACTCGGCCATCTCTCCCCCCACAAAGCTCCTGCCATGCTCATCACAAAGTGCGCTCTGTGCCTGTGTTCTGTGTCTAGGCTGGGAAGCCCAGGACAAAACGGGGGCACTGGCCGGGCACGTGCCTGGATCATGCTTATACATGTTTGCTGAATAAACAGCAGGCCTTAGAACTTTCAACCAGCTAAGTAATTGTGTGGAACAGAATCATTCCGAGGGGCACTTATCCTGTTGTGATGTGCACAACTTTACAAAACAGGTTTTCTATATTGAATTGACTGAAATGTGACACATATTAATTCCCTGGATCTGTTAAATTGGAATTGGAAAAAAAAAATCTCCCCAGGAAATTCTAATGTGCAGTCTGGGTTTAAGCACCACAGATTTTTGAACCAAGGAAAACGCACTTTACTAAACTAAAGAATCTTTGCAAAAAAAAAAAAAAAAAGAATCTCTGCCTGTAGCAGATGCTCCCCTAGTTCACCTACTCTGTAAATCCAGATGTTTTTAAATTTCTTGATACTGATACAATATTCCTCATTACTGAAAATGCCAGGCCTCAATTTCTCTCCAAACTGGTCTCTCTTGATTAAAAATCACAAGCGCCTCTTAGAGATTTGGTATAACTCTGCGGATGGCTGGAGAGAGAGGAGCAGCCAGGAAGAGGGGCTTTTTTTTTTACCCTTTTCCTCTCTTGAGAGGATGTGGCTCCAAGGCCCCCACATTGCTTTTGGGATTGGAAAAGAAAAATACCCTATACAGAACGTCTGCATGCAGACATGTCCAAGGTGGACTGAGTATTCCTTTAACGGCTAGACTTTTCCAGCCATAAGATGGAAAATGATATAGGTAAGAGACAATCATATAGGTTGATTCTTTACAGCCTTGACTTGATCAAACCTTTTCTATGAAAGAAATTTACCCTTAAAAATAAGTGCCAGGTACTTGGTATGCCTCTGGCTCTCTGAAGAAAAACAACATGTACAGAATATAAAAAGGATCAAGGAAATTTCTGCGGTAAAATAACTCAGGCAATGGACTTTAATGTTCCAATGTTTGGAGACTCTCTAAGCTGCAAAAAGCCCTTTTTAAATTCTAAAAAGCTCTTTATCATTTGTGCCAAGAGGGAGCCAGCCTTGCGAAGGTTCCAGCTTGTAGATCACGTCATGAAGCTGCAGACAAAGTAGCAGTGAGTACCATTTATTGAGTGCATCCATGTTATTGATGAATGTGAGCTGAGTTCAAACTCTGGGGGATTCAGCTCTGTGACCTTGGTCCCATTACTTAACGCCCCCCAGGTTTCCTCATTTGTTCAATGAGGACATAAACAGTACCTCCTCACAGGATTGTCACGAGGATCAACAAGACAATCCATACAAAGTGCTGAGCATGTGGCAAGTACTCATCAAACGTTCACTGTGTCACCCTGGTCTTCTCAGTCTTAAGAAGGATACTGCAAAGTATTACCTCCATTTTCTAGATGAAATTTAGGCCAAGAGAGAGGAAGAGGGTCTTGCCCAAGCCCCCAGAGCTGATATGTGGAGGAGCTGGGACTTGAACCCAGGTCTTGACCTGGCCTCCTTAGTTGGTTCACCTATGACCCTGCTCTGCAGACCTAGTCACATCTTCACAAGCACGGCTGTCACTGGTTGCCTAGTGTTCACAGAAGCTTTAGATGGTTTTAGTTTCATTGATTTCAGTAACCTAATATTACTGAAATTATAAATAACCTTCTGAAATTGTGTGACTTAAGGTCTTTTCCGGGATGAAGTGGTCAAGTTTCAGAGGCTGTGTTGGGCCTATGGTGGGTGGGTGGGAGTCACACCATAATGAGAAACAATCCTTAGGCACTCTACTGCAACCCTTAACTTGGTTCAAACTCAGATCATTACCTTTCGAGATTCTGTCTTATCCAAGGGTTGGCAAATCCAGACAGCTGCTTGTCTTTGTAAATAAAGTTTAACTGGAACACAGACTGCACATTCATTTATGGGTTATCTATGGCTGCATTTGTGCTATCACGGCAGAACTGTGTGATTGCGACACAAGTAGCATGGCCATGAAGCCTAAAATATTTGCCACCTGACCACTCAGAGGAAACGTGTGTTGACCCCTCCCTGGTCATCTACTGCTTGTAAGTGCATCACGGACCAAAAAAATTTACTTGAACTTCATAGGCAACAAAAGCAGGTTCTGGAGTAACCCATCCCTTACTGGTTTGCACACGGATGCCAAAGCCTTCTGCAGGGTGGGAAGTGTGATTTGAACCAGCGCCTCTTGAAATATCCTCTTCCGGATGGTGCTGCTGTCGTAATCATATTGCTGTCGGTACAGAGACAGAAACATATGCTAAATACAACATCACAACCTGTTAACTTCTGCGTAAACAAAAACTCAGCAACTCACTTCGTCTCCCTCCCTACCCCCGCCCTCCCGTCCTAATTTCTGAGGACCCAGGTGGTGTTCCAAGGTTTCAGAGACCTTTCTGTGCGGTTCTCTCCCATTTCAGGTGGAGGTTATGACTGATCATGACCCATCTCAGCCTCCCCTCTTACAGATACGAAAACTGAGGTAAGATCAAAGCAGAGTGTTATTATAAAGTTGAAGACAAAACTAGGGGATGGGTTAAAACTTCATCACCCCTGTCTTGGGTTGGCGCCTGGGAGCCGTGATCATCTCCTTCCTTTACTCTACATCCTGAAAGCGGGATCGGTAGGTTGTAATGATTTCTGCCAAAGAAGAGAGTGTCTGGCTCACAGCTACATTAGCACTGTGATATGTTCAACAAAGAAGTTCAATATCTAGAATAGGAAAGAGGATGTCTTATCGACACATGGAACAGCCAACTCTAGAGACCAGGGTTTGATTTTAAAGGGGGTTCACGCAGAGGGCACAGACAGACTGGAGCATAGTCACAGGGATGTGTGCAGAACAGTCAGGCAAAACAAAGAATGGTTACAGAGATTTATGCCAGAGATAACGTGGGGTAAAATCATAGCTCTCTCAAACAACCAAAGACTACCATGTGGAAGAAGGGCATGAGAAAAGAGGGTAGAACTAGAATTATCAGTGGTGAGAACTTTGACTTAGCATTGGGAAGTATGTTCTCGTACCTTAAAGTGTCCAGAGAAGAGATGGACTGTCCTGAGAGGTAAAAATTGTGTTGCCATGGGAGGTGGCATTGACCTTGATACTATCTTTTCTTTCTCAAAGGCAAGTTCATTATTTTGTGTTACCATGGCAATTATTGCTTTTAATCTCAATGATTTAGTTGCCAGAGTTTCCTACTGCCTGTGAGGTATTAAGATCAGGTCTGAAATTCAGGGACCACCTCCTAGGCTCTGTGAGACTTTGATCTTCCATTCCAGAGCTCTGCTTAGGGAAAGTGGGTCACAAAAAATTAGTGGACTAGGTTTAGGGATAGTTTTAGCTCAAAGCTCAAGTAGCCTGTTAAGCTTATGTAAGTCAAGTTCTTGTGAAACAGGATAAGTTTTTCTAAAAAGCTTAAAGATATGCCCTATGTATATGCAAGCTCCTATTATTACAACTATTTTGATAGACACTTATGCATGAAGCACATTTAAAACAATTTCACACAACAGCTGTCCTTTCCTTGAAGTAGCTCCTTTGCCATGAGGTTTTGAGTTTTCTAAAAACTGTTAATTTAATTGGGCTTTACTGTACTGCAAACTCTGAAGAGATTGTGTCTTTCATACTTTCATATTCCATGCACTACCTCTCACAATTCTTTGCTGATAGTGGGCAGTCAGTATCAAGTCCAATTGCTACATAAATAAGCCTAAGACATGCCACTGGTGACCAATGATGCCGAGGACCTGTGGTTCCCTAAAGTAGCCACTAGATGGCAGAATAGGCACGACAGTCGAAGGGGAACTGCCGCTAGATGATGGTCACTGGTTATCAGGAAGAAGGGGCCAGGCAATATTTTGAAAAGGGGAGGCAAGTCAAAGAGAGAACTTGATATTTTCCACTTAACAAAAGAAATGAGTCACGTTCTTGCTTCATGCTTCCCGCAAGTGAGAGAACAATTTTACCTTTAAGACTCGGAGCTTAACCTTCTCAATGGCGACTGTGGTTTTGGAGGCCTCTCCTTGGAGATGTGGAGAAAGCAACTGCTCAAAAGTGAATACTGCGTTCTCCATCAGCTAGAAACCAAAGCAGCACAGAAACAGTGCAGTCAGAAACTGGGATCGCCACCCTCAGGTCTAAGTCAGCTTGGAGAGAAAGGAGGGCATGACCATCGGAGATGGTCACTACCCTGGGAGTGACCCAGGGCAACAAGCCCTCATTCCACTGTGTGGTCTGTGAAATGCCTAAGCCCACAACCACAGTGCGGTCAGTAGGAGGCTGGGAAACGCACACACAAAAACACATACACCTGTACCTGTATGCATACATGTATGTGCACATGTATGTACCTTTTCTTCTCATCTCTCCTTCCACCCCGCACCGGAAAACCCAAGACCACGGGATGGGGGTATCATCATTTCCTGTGGTCATTCCCACCCCTGCAGCCAGGGCTTAATGAAATGAGGCGGGAGGCTTCTCCAATTATTTTTTGGCTCCTTAGCTCTGCACCTCTCCTTTCAGATGGATGTAAACCACCCCAGCACATCTCTCACTCCACTTTTCACCCTCCCACCCTACTTCTCTCCCTTTCTCTGCCAGGCTGGGGAAGGAGACAGGGTCAAGGCTCAGTGGAGCCCGTGACTGTCACACTCACGGGTTAGGAAATGGAAGTGGTTCAGATTTCTTACTCTCTGCGCTTATGCCTATATCCATTGCGCCTTAGAGCGTGCTGTCAAAGGAACTTCAGTTAAGCCGTTGGCCAATTTTGCTCCTCATTCTTCTTTAATCCTTCACAACTCAGAGGTTAGATAAGAAATAAAATGTGCCACTTATTCCTGCCTATAACTTTGAAGGGGAAAAAAAAAAAAAAAAATCTCGTTCCGCCGGGCCGGCGGGGCGGACGGCTCTGAGCGCGGGCTCCGCCGCCCGGCTCTCACCTTCACCTACTGCGGGCGAGCCCGCTGCAGGGGGAGCGCCGGGCCCGGGCGGAGTGCGGGCTCGCGCAGCAGGTGAGCGCCGAGGTCGCGAAATGGGTCCGAGTGAACCGGAGACCCAGAAAACGGAAACGAAAGGACAGAGAAGAAGTGTTTGAGAAGCTTCTTCCAGACCAGCTGGTCTTGCTTCTGGAGCATCTCTTGGAGCAGAAGACTGTGACTCCGCGAACTCTGCAAAGCCTTGAGAGGACGTACCACCTCTCGGAGCAGGATGCAGAGGTTCGCCATCGCTGGTGTGAACTCATTGTTAAGCACAAATACACAAAAGCGTACAGAGACGTGGAGAGGTTCCTTCAGGAGGATCAGGCCATGGGCATCTACCTCTATGGGGAGCTGATGCTGAGTGAGGATCCGTGGCAGCAGCATCTCGCCCGCAGGTGCTTTGAGCTGAGCAGGGAGCAGATGGACAGATCCTCAGCCGAGGTGGTGGCTGAGGTGTTATTTTAATGAGGAAAGATCACAGCGAGAATCTTTTTCATGCATCTGCCCGTAGCCCCGGTGGGCCCAGGCTTGCATGGACCCTGGACATGAAAGGAAGAGCGGTGGGGCTGCTGAAGCCGGCAGTCAGTGGCCGCCTGCGCCTTGTGGGGTGACCTCCCCAAAGGTCCTCACCGCAGAGCTTGTGTCAAGAGGCGCACCCTCATCAGCAAGTCTCCGTGGGCCCGTGTGATGCCTTCATGCCCATCCTGGATGAACCACCTCAAGACTCTGAATGTTAATTGAGTTTCCTCTTTGAGTTAAGTCAGTTCTTCCATCCAAACACGGAAGGTCCCTGAGGCACATGGGAAAACCCACTGCACCTTCTCCATCCATCCCTCAGCGTGTGGATCTGCATTTCCGCACTCCGAGAAAGCCAGAGCTTGTCTACTAGGCCCAAGGAGCTGCTGCCCACCTACTCAGAATTACACTGGTATGTCCATTATTTAGATTTTCCGAAGTTTTAGTAACTTTTGATAGAAGTGCAGGATAAGATTCTTTAAGATTTGTTGATAATATAATGGATTCATGGGTTTTTTTTTTCTTCTTCCTGTTTACTTCTGAATTTAATACTTTAAAAAAAAAGAGAAAAGGGTGTAGTGTCCACATTTTTGTCTCCTCCTTTTCTCACCTCCCTGGTTCCTCTAGTGTTCAACGTGCTGCTGATACTCGGGGGCGGTGGCGGAGGGGGGCCCGTGTGCCTCCTGCACCTGATAAAGGCACCATCAGGCTTCGCCGTACGCCACGGGAACCTGTGCTAATGGTGCTTCTCTTTCCCACAAATGTTTGAAGAATAGAAACTAAGCTTCCTGGATTGCCCAAAGGGAAGGGTGGCCTTAAAACACCCCAGAAGCCACAGTGGTTGGTGCAGGCACATGATGGATGGCGTGAGGCTCAGCTGAGCGGGAGTGGACTCCCCCCCTCCGCCTGCGCCGTTGGCGCCTCAAGCCAGCCTGGGGGCAATGGGCAGCTCAGCACAGCCCTTCATTAGAAGCTCCTGACCTTCAGAATTATGTAACAGTGACTGTCATTTTAGAAAGTTGCCTGAGGGTTGATTCTTTTCTCTTACGTGTACTTTGCATATGTTGCTTCTGTGTGCTTTGTTTACTGTGTTGTTATAATAAAAGTCTGATTTTTAAATAGGAAAAAAAATCTCCTTTCTTCCCCAAGCCTATGATCTGAAAGTATCCAACACAATAGCTTTCCTCTAAGCACTTTCAACAGGCATAGTGAATTTATCTAAGAATCTATCTCACTACCAGCTCCCAGAAGTGGGGTCTGGCACAATGTCCAACCCACAGGAAGCTCCCTGGGAATACTTTCGATGTAGAATTGCGCTCTTAACGGCTTCAGTGATCACACCCTTCCTTCATTTAGAAAGCGTTAGAATATGGAACGAATTTGTGCTATTCATCTCGGTTCCTAAAGAAAAAGTTCTTTATGGGAAGGAAAAAGGAATCTATGAAGTAGACTCAAGAAATCCAAATTTAAAACTGAGATTGATTGACTGATTTAACTAGATTAGGGAATTGATTCAAGCTAGTGGTTCTCCATTCTGGCTGCATATTAAATGCAGTAGGAATGGGAGTGGGAGAAGTTTTTTAATTACAAAAATATATATCAAAATCACTGGGAGTGTGGCCCAGACATCAGTATTTCTTAAAAGCGACCCAGATGATTCCAACATAAAGCCAACATTAATAGCACTGACTTGACAAATCAAGTAATTATCAATTAATGCTACTCTATTTCCCTGAGACATTTCTTCTCTATGATGCTCATCAACATGGAAAAAATGAAGCCAGCTGGAACAGGACAAAACATGTCGTCACTCAACAGGATGACTAAAGAAATGGGCCCCGTTTCCCCCAGCCACGCCAGCACACCTGTCTCACTGGCTGAGCTTGTTTCTCTGGAACCCCAGCCTCTTCCACCACGGATGACCCCGCCGCCCCTACCTCTTGCATGTAGTTCTGCGTCCTCTGGACCACCAGATCGATGTGGGGGAACCTGAAGCGGCTCTTGAGATCCTGAAGGTGCTCCTGCAGCAGGTTGACTTTATCATAACAAGGCTCCATCTTCACGGAATCCAGTGGAAGATTCATAAGCTGGTCTAGATGCTGCATTTTGGTGGAGGGAAAAATAACACACCTTCAGACCTAGAACTACATTACATCACTATTGTGTGTGTGCATGCTCAGCCGCTCATCGTATCAGACACCTAGCGACTCCATGGACTGGAGCTCACCAGGCTCCTTTGTCCATGGAATTTTCCAGGCAAGAATACTGGAGTGGGTTGCCATTTTCTACTCCAGGGGATCTTCTTGACTCAGGGATTGAACCTGCGTCTCTTGTGCCTCCTGCATTGGCAGGCAGATTCTTTACCACTGTACCACCTGGGAAGCCCGTTACATGACTATTATGTAAACTCTAAACAATCAAACATATGTTATTAGAGTGAATCACTTCTCAGATCCCTATATCTGTGATATCTTCCTTGTCTTATTTCCCTCCTTTGATGGGTCCCTAGGACAGCTCCCTTGCTAGGATGGAGACAGGTAGAAGAACCAACCGGACAATGGACACATCTAGGGATGCATTCCATGGGACTCCAGTCTTGTCAAGCTCTTGATGGACTCCAAGTACCCACTTCCAGAGCTCAAGAGTTCAGCAAGCCTCTTTGGCACATGGAACTGCTGCTGGGCTCACACACCTCCAGAGCCTTATTTCATGAGAGACATCCCTCTCCGAAAATCCCAGGGAAGTCAAGATGGCCCCTGGACTCCTGGACTCTAAGAGCAAAGCCAGGGTCCCTGGAGCTCTCTGAGGCTTTGTCTGTGCCCAAGGGCTTCCCTCTGCTAGTAGATGGGGACTGTGAGGGAGGGAGTGAGATACAAAGAAGCGTGGTCTAGAAGAGGTATCCAGTTTTAAAAACTGGGGTTCCCCATCCTCTAGTCTGTACAAGTGATAGCTCAATCAATGAGGCCATACAATTCCCAGCAAGAGGACAGCAACAGACCTCATTTGCTAAAGACTTTAAGTATTATCACCACAGACTTAGACTATGAGTGATTTCATCAACAAAGTGCATCCTATTTTCCAAGCCTATTTAAAAGTGATTTTAAAAACTGAATTTTGGAGTTCTAGAATAAACAAGAGGGTGGGTAGAGAAAGAGAAAACAGAATGAAGTGTGCTGAAAACACAGGCCTAGGGAGAACCGGGGAGTAACAGGGTAACTGTGAACAAGACAGGATATACTTGCTGTCTGAGTTTCAGGTCACAGAAAAGAGATAAATCAGATTTCTAGATTTCTCTAAAGAAAAATTTAACAAGGGCCCACTTTCATGGTGCTTGTAAGAGGAAAATATTACTCCCTTAAGAAATGAGTTCTAGAGAACTCCACTGAAGTAAAATTAATGACCAAAACCATGCTGTCAAACTTGTCCCTTGTCACATAATTTGCAATGTGTCTATTTTTTAAAATAGCAATTAAACAGACAGGAGAGGAAAAATCAGTTACCACTTTGCTCCTGTAAGACTGGCAAAAAGTTGAACAAGTGATTCCCTAAGGCTGGTGAGAAGAAAGTCCTTTGCCAGGTACAATTGGTGGAAATGTAAAATCTAAATCCTTTTTGGGGGATGTTAATGGAGACATCAGTTAACATGAGAAAAATTCCCACCTTTCAGCCTAGCAGTCCTGTCCTAGGAATCAGATTCCATATATATAAAAACTTCAAAGTAAATGAATATATGTTACAAGGTTATTTATTGCAGCTTTTTCCTGGTGCTAGCAACATTTGGATGGTTGAATAAATCATGGTGTGTTGGTACATGAAATATTATGCAGCTGTTACAAAAAATGAACTAGAACATTATCTTAAAAACAGTTTCATGAGGTATTTTTGAATAAGAAAACAGAAAAGCAAAGCAATATATATATAATATAATCCCATTTTTCTAAGAGCAAACAACCTAAAAAGACATATCCCACAAACATGTGTTTTACATGCTATATGAGCATGGAGAAAAGCACAGAATAGCATATGCTAAGTTGATACTAGTTGCTTGAGTGGGAGGAGGGGATGTGGGGGAAGGAGGGAAAGTTAAGTTTTAGAAAGGCTATCATGAGAAACCTCAAAATACTAACAAATGATCTTGTTTATATACAATTTTGTGTATGTATGCATAAAAAAAGAAAGTTGGGGTTTTTTTTTGGTTTTATCCACTGTCTTGACTTGTAGGGATGTTCATCATGATAGAGCAAGTGTAAAATAAAGCTGCCCAGTTCTGTCTGTCACTTTAGGATACAGCAAGTCCTCTGGAGGTCTTGTTGAACCAGACTGCTGCTGGGCCCTACCCCAGTGTTTCTGATCGGGTAGCTCATCGGTGCGGCCTGAGAATTTGCATATTTAGCAGTCATATGATGAGGATGATACTAGTCCCAGGAACATACTTTGAAAAACACAGGTTTTTGTCATGCTTTTGGAAGCAAATCAACAAAAACACAAAATATATATAAATGAGGATATATGCATATATATTTGTACAGGCAAGGACAAAGCATGTGAAAACACATACTAAGCTATTTATATTAGTTAATTCAAGGAGTTGGAAGTGGAGATACTTAAGGAGTTGGGGGTGGGCTAGAATTAGGTGGGTATGAGCGATGGTGATTAATTTTGCTTTTATGTAAGTATCTTTGTATACTGTTTAACTTGCATAAGCATGTTATTATTTTTGTAACATGAAAACCATTAATGAAGGAAATCAAGTAGATGGATGGATGAAAGGATGAATGAATAATGTGGATGAATGAATGCCAGAAAGACTAGATGAATAAATGCAAAGGCAGATGAATGGAAGGCAGGGCAGAAGAAAAGACTGGAGAGAGAGAGAGAGGGAGGGAAAAAAGAAAGAATGAATACAGACAAAGACCCACAAAAAGAGCATTCCCACCCACTCCTTCACTTCATACCCTACCTCCTTTAGCTGGGCACTGTCTTTGGTGGTCTGAAAGCTCTGGCTAAGTTCATCCACTTCTTTTTCAAAGAGTGAGCGCAGTTCACTGAATCCCGAGCTCACGGGTCCCATCAACTCCTCCAGAATGGACCCCAGGAATGGCTGCACACTCTCTGCACAGCTTCTCTCTGCTGGCTGAGCGACCATTGCTGAGGGAGGAAATAGCCAGGAAACTGTGAGTGATGGCAAAGCTGGATTCAGAGGCACTGGAGCCAGGCCAGGCTGGACAGTGCCCCAAGGAGACATTTAACAGCCAACGCAAGCTCAAACAGGCAACACAGATGAACAGTATGTTCTGTGCCAGCACTCACCAGAATGGAAAACCATCAAAGAGAATCTCTCCTTGAGAACTCGAACAAAGAGAAACCCCTCCCCAAGATTACCTCTGCCCTGGGATGAAATACATTTTTCTGCTTGGTCCTTGTGAATAGACAACGCTTAATTACAAAAAAATGAAATGCTACTGACTCATCTATATCCTATCAATCATCACCATTATAAATTCATAGTTTGTCTTCTAAAAACACATTTATTAAGTTTTTAATTCATTTTTCTAAGAGTTAATCAGCTGATCTAATTCAATTTTCCTCCCCTCTCCTCAAGGGCCTTTTAAAAATTTCAAGTATGGTTTCTTTTTAGGCAAAATGGAAACAAATTCCAATCGGTTTGCCAACCCGCCTCCCATCCCCACACCCAATTTTTAAAAACAGGCTATTTTTTCCTGATAATCAAGGATGACAAACTTAGTGACAAAAATATAAAGAGTACAGAAAACCATAAAAAGGGACTAAAAGGTTCAGGAGGGAGGGGACACATGTATGCCTATGGCTGATTCATGCTGATGTATGGCAAAAGCCATCACAATATTGTGGTGTAATTATCTGCCAATTAAATTTAGAAAAGGATTTAAACAATGTAACCATACTCTTTCTTTGCAGAGGAAACACTGCTCTTTGATTTAGAAGAGGACCATAGTAAAGATCCTGATGCTATACGTCTGGATAGGCCATGGAAATCTGTTTGTTTTTTTTTAAGTGTTGAAGCGATTCTCATGATTTGCCTGGTTGAGAAGCACTGAGGCAGTGAACTGGAAAAGGCTTGAGCTAGCTCTGCGGATGAAAGGCTAGCTTTGTGGAGCTTGGTAAGTCACCGAGCATTCTCACAGGACCACAGAACTGAGAAGGGAAGTACAGATTCATCTCGATGTCCAGGTCCTCATCCTACAGATGGGGAAGGGGGCTGGGAGATGTCAGATGATTCAAGCAAGGTCACACACTAACTTTCAGATCCAGATTTACAATTCAAATAGACTTCTTATTTTTTATTGGCAAATAACTTGCTTATGGTGAGAAGAATGGCCACGTTCTCACTTTAATTTGCAGAAATCTTTCACAGGGTTACAAAGGATCGGACTGCCTCTTACTCTGAAAATCTGACATGACCAATGCTATTGATATTATGTACTTATAAATATTTGAGATAGAAAATATTAACCAGGTCATAGAATTACTAGGGGAAAAAAACTCTTTCTATTGTAAAATTCAATGAAACAATCTATGACTCCTAAAAATAACTTACTTACTTGATATCAAAATGCAAAATTGTTTGCTGGGAGGATAAATGAATTATTTATAAATTAACTCTGGGAGAAGAACTATGTGAAAAGGGTCTAATTGAAATTTCAGAGCAATCAAGATCATGGCTAATATATAGCAAAGATTTAGTAGCTGGCTGGTATGCCCTGCTGGGTGGGGGCAGAGATGGGTGCAGGGAGGGGTTATGGGCAGCCATGCTCCTCTCTGCCAGACCTCCCCTTGCCTATGTACCAACCGTGGGCTCCAGCCCCCTCTCTGTGCCTTTATTCAGCGTTCCTTCCACCTCTGCCTTCCTTCCTCCACTTCTGTTTGTAAACATCCTACTCACCTCTTCAAGGCCAAGTTCAAATTTCATCCACTCGGAACAGCCTAATGCCCTGAACTACCACCCAGCTTCCTGAACTACGGATTACTGGTGTTTCCCTAATGATCAAATAAATTTTACATCCCACACAAGTGTGCTCTGCTATTTTTCAGGGATGCAGAGATGAATCATGTGTTGTGACACATTAATTCATGAGCCGTACATTAAATTCAGTTGAGCAGAGTGATGAAGAGAGAAAACCCTGGAGTTGCAGGCTGGGTTTGTTCTGACTGTTTCACACTCTACCGTTGGAATCACAGGCAAATTACTTCATCTCTACTTCAGTTTTCTTATCTGTAAAATGGGGCTCATAACAGTAATTACTCTAAGGGTTATGGTGTGGATTAAATGAGTTCGCTGTGTTCAAAATGCTCAAACTGTGTGTGATCCTCTGGAAGTACTCAGAAACTGTCAGCTCCTACTGTATCTGTTAGTAATATCATCCTTTCCAATCGACTGACATTAAAACATTCCTTTCATTGTGAGAGGCCCACATGACTTTTTTTGAAGCTGAAATGGTTCCTGCCTGGGAATCACTGTGTCCTCTGTTCTTGCCTTTTTTGTGGCATTTATCATATTTTCCCTTCTGTTTTGGTGTCTGTGACATGACTTTTATCCTCTCCTACTTCCCTTCTTCCTAGGTGCCTCATAGCCCTTGTATTCAGCAGGGGCAGGATAAATGCTTATTAAATGATTCGGTATTTGTGCAGCCAAGAATCGCATGGGAGGAAACAGAGAGACTGCTACTTTAACACTCCCGAAGTTTTTTTGAAATCCAAAGCCCTTTATCAATGCAGCCTGATGTGCACTTTCTTGTTTTAAAGGGGAAGAACAAGAGGTCTGGTGAAAATGTGTTTCTGATATTCCATTTTTAAAAGACCTGATCATGACTTCCTTTCAAGGCTTCCTTTAGGAAAACCAAAACCAGTCCAGGGAAGAATATTTTTCCATCTTATGTGAAGGGATTTAGGCAAGAGAGAAAGAGAGACTCATTTAATTCAGGCCAAGAGAATGGCCGCCATTAGGCTCAGCTCAGCTCCAGTCAATAGGAATGTATTTGGCTGTGGCAGTTTAGTGTTGGCCATTTTAAGTTGTATAAAGCATTTCAACCTACAGTCAACTCCAGAGCAGTCGTGCTAATAAAGGAATAAGAGACCTGGATAATAGGAACCAGAAAACAGTCTGAAGTTAATTTATATCTGGCTGGAGAAGGCATCGCACGAACAGATAAACAATAGATTCAGACGCACACACCTTGGCTCTGGTTATGCCTCCTGCAACCTCCTCTCAGGAGGACTTGTTAGAAGAGCCCAGCGTGAGCTAGGCGGCAGTATGAACAGAGTCTGAAGTGTAGAGGATAATCCTCCAGGCAGAAAATCCCATTAGGTTCCACGTCTCTTGAACACAGGAACTAGATCTTCCCTGTTCGCTGCTAAAGCTGCATCGCCTTGCTCAGAAAGCACTTAGTGAATGTCTTTTGAATGAATGACTGAGTGAATAATTTGAAAACTGACTACCTAAGAAAATTGCTGATAAACAATCACAGATAAGCCAGCATGCTTCCCTCTGAAATGATGTTCAGTGAGGTGTGCTTTGGGGTATGTAGGAGGCAGGACCGTAGAATTTTATTCTGTAGAATTTCTTAGAGGCTGTCTAAAGCCTCCTATGAGGAAAGAGGCAAGCTTTTCTCTGTCAAGGGCCAGGTCAGGAATATTTTCAGCTTTGCCGCCCATAAGATCTCAGTTCTAACAACTCAGCTATGCTCCTTCAGTGCCAAAGCAGCCACAGACAATACAGAAAGGAGTGGGCACAGCCATCTTCCAGTAAAACGTAATTTATAAAAATACTGGCAGGCTGGATTTGACCCAAGGGCCTCAGTATGCAGACCCTGATCTCATGGGCCCTTGTGATTTCAAGAGGAGGGCACCGAGGCACACAGAAGTTGAGCAACCTCCCTGATCCCACAGACCCAGCTAACATTAGAGCTGGGGCCACAGACGGTTCCCGATTTAGGATGGTTCAACTTTCAAGCTTTCAAGTTTACAATAAGATGAAGAAAGCATTACCCGTTCAGGAGAAGTGTTAGTCACTCAGTCATATCTGACTCTTTGTAACCCCACAGACTGTAGCCCACCAGGCTCCTCTATCCATGGGATTTCCCAGGCAAGAATACTGGAGTGGGTTGCCATTACCTTCATTAGGGGATTTTCCTCACCCAGGGATCAAACCTGGGTCTCTTGCATTGCAGGCAGATTCTTTACTGTCTGGGCCACCAGGGAAACTACTTCAAATTTTGAATTCTGATCTTTTCTGGAGCAGGTGAGATGCAGTATGATGCTCTTTTTGTGATGCTGGGCAGGGTTAGCAGCTACAGCTCCCATCAGGCACAGGATCACAGGCATAAACAACCAACACACTGACAGCCGTTCTGTACCCAGACAAACCTTTTTGTTTTTCCCCTTCAACACACTATTCAATAAATTACATAAGCTATTCAACACTTTATTATAAAATAGACCTTGTATTAGGTGATTTTTCCCAACTATATGCTGATATAAGTGTTCTGAGCATGTTTAAGGTAACTAGGTTAAGCTATGATATTGGGTAGGTCAAGTGTATTAAATGCACGCATTTCAATTATGATGAGTTTATTGGCTTGCAACCCCATGGTAAGTGGGGGAAAATCTGGAAGATCTAGATTTATTGACTCTAACCCAAAAGCTTTTTTTTCTTATTAAAGGAAAATCCATTATTCACTGATCTGGATATTCAATGTGAGTCTGCATATACCAGACACAGTACTAGGCATCAGGAATACCTGAGTGAACCGGGGTGGCATGGCCCGACTCTTTAAGAGCTTACAGCAGGTGGAGGGCAGGGCAGAGCCATTACAATTTGGAGTAAGAGGTATAGGATCAGGACCCACAGGCACCACTACAGGCAAGAGGCACCGTTTCCTCCAGCCTGTGTCACTGAAGTTTCCATGGGCAGGCCCAGGCCCTCAACAGCACCACCAGCATGCTCCTATTACAAGTGTCACCACTTGCTTCCAAAGTCCCTCACTTTAATTCTCCTTTGAAACTATGAACTCTCACCATGTAAATGCTCAGTCACTTCAGTTGTGTCCAACTCTGTGCAACCCTATGGACTGTAGCCCACCAGACTCCCCTGTCCGTGGGCTTCTCCAGGCAAGAATACTAGAGTGGGTTGCTGTGCCCTCCTCCAGGGGATCTTCCCAACTCAGGGATCAAACCCCTAAGTCTCTTAAGTCTCCTGCATTGGCAGAAGGGTTCTTCACCACCAGCACCACCTGGGGAGTCTCACCATGTGGTAGAGCTTTAAATGCACAGCTTATCTAGCTCATAGGAGCAGGCCTTATCTCCACTGACCTTTGATCTTTCCAATTAAGAAGTTCTTTGAGTTCACGATCTGATCCATGTCTGAACGGATGGTTCCTTCCAGGCCCTTGGTCAGAGCCCTGCACTCTTCCTTCAAGGCACTTAATCCTTCTGAAACTTGATGCTGAACCAGGTGGTAGGCCTCTTCGAGGAGCTGCAAGGAGAACAACACACAGATTGCGGCTCTGTCATGCGTCAGGGCCTGACAAAGTCAAGCACAGGAGGGCAGGTTAATCACAGATGACCGCAACATAAACACAACTGTGTGCACGTTCTAATTTTTCTTTCAAAGTCTGAGTTTGTTTGGATTAGTCCTGATGTATATGAGACTGAGCAGACTGGGAGTTCTCCACCCAGGGAAGGAATTACGTCTTAAAAAAAAAAAAAAGAAAAACAAGACCTTAAAAAGAGAAGGGAAGGGAATGTTCATTTTGAGCAGCAGATCTGGCAGAGCAGAATCATCGCTTACCCCGAACCAGGCCCTCTTTCTGTCGTTCTTCTTCCCCTTCATTTTAGGCAGGATGTCTGTCTGAAGGGTTGGCATGAGCTCCTCCATTACCAGGTTACTCAGGATCTGTCGAGAGGAAGACAGCCACTATATCTGTGTCTCTATTTCTGCTTGCCAAGGTGGAAGTGAGGGGTGGGATGAATTGGGAGATTGGGACTGACATATACATACCACTACATAGAAAACAGATAACAGATTACTAATGAGAAACTACTGAAGAGCACAGGGAACTCTACTCAATACTTTGTGGTAACCTATAAACCTGCAGGGGAAGGAAATCTAAAAAAGAGAAGATATATGTATAGATACAGCTGATTCACTTTGCTGTACAGCAGAAAATAACACAATGTTGTAAAGCAACTATACTCGAATTAAAAAGAATGCTTAAGTGGAAAAAAAGAGGAAGAAAGTCTCAGAGCTGATTTAGCTGGTAACACCTAAATCTGCATATCAGGCCAACTGAAGGTGTCATAACTGGCCACCCCTGTCCTGAATATTCATTGGAAGGACTGATGCTGAAGCTCCAAAACTTTGGCCACCTGATGGGAAGAACTAACTCATTGGAAAAGACCCTGATGCTGGGAAAGATTGAAGGCAGGAGGAGAAGGGGATGACAGAGGACAAGACAGTTGGATGGCATTACCAACTCGATGGGCATGAGTTTGAGCAAACTCTGGGAGTTGGTGATGGATAGGAAAGGCTGGCGTGCTGCGGTCCATGGGGTCGCAAAGAGTTGGACATGACTGAACAACTCAACTGACTGACTGTCCTGGATACGTAAGATTGTCCTGCACTCCATGAAATCTGGTAGGTTAATAGTTTAACTCTGGGTCTGAGACCTCAGAAATCTCTAGGAAGAGTCATAGAGGGTAAATGTTCTAAATATCTGCAGGGAACAGTCATGCCTGCTGACATTTTCCCACTGGAAAGGACAAATTCCTCAACTTGAACTTCTCCTATTCGAAACAGAACAATCTAATGCATTTAGGATAAGAGGGGAAACATCAATTATGGATAAGGGTATCCTTAGCAAAATTGTGAAGGGGGTCAGGCTTGGTTTTGGCAGCTTGAGTCCTTGTCTATATCCCCTGAGACCATTGTTTCCTCTTGAACTTTCCTGGGATCTAAGTGTCTTCATGCTGTTTGTCCCTACTGCATCCTGAATCCCATCTCCATCTTCTTCAGAGTTTAGAAAAAGAAGGAAGTAACTAATACTTTGGAACAATTGGACATTGGTGGGATGAGAATATGGGAGAGGGGATGTCTACAGTTCTCAGAGTATTTTTTTTTTAATTGTTCCCAAGTCTTTCCTAAAATTTTGCTTGGCTCAATGGAAGTGTTTCTTTCGAATGTGAGCAGTGATTTACCGGTCTGCACATAAGGCCCCACGTAACACTGGCCTTTCTTCTTTATATCCCCCCACTGGAATTGGAGCAGTTTTGTTGTTTAGATTTAGATCTGCCATGAGTTTTGGGGCTCAGAGCTCAGCTTTCAATATCAGGCTGCAGCCCAAGATTTAGGACAAGAGTAACTTGGGGAAAGGAGGCAAGCAGAATCATAGTAGAGAATCATTTGACATCTGCTCTGTGAATTGAAAAAAATATTTGTCCAAAAGAATTGACCTGCTCATAAACACTCAAATTAAGATTTAGGAAAGACTTTCTCTGAGGTCACTGGTCAGCCTCATGCTAGTGGAAATACTCATGAGCTCACTAGAGTTTGCCTTTCAAAATGGCTCTGTTTACAGCGGTCTGTAACAGTCTAGATGAACTGAACAGGAACACTCCCAGGGTGGAGGGGGGTGAGTCGCTCAGTCCACCTAGATCTGTGAGTTCCCAGGAGAGAAGGCAGGGAGTCAGTCCAGCCGGGGGGTTCCGTCATCTGTGATGTGGAACTTCAGGAGTGACAGATTGTAACAGGGGTGGGATTCCCACTAGTCCTAGTAATTCAATGCCCAGGATGTTTTGACCTTTCTTAACCATTATCTGGGGAGCGGTCAAGAGGTCAGTTCAGTTCAGTTCAGTCACTCAGTCGTGTCTGACTCTTTGTGACCCCACAGACTGCAGCACGCCAGGCTTCCCTGTCCATCACCAACCCCCAGAGCTTGCACAAACTCATGTCCATCGAGTCAGTGATGCCATTTTTGAGGACTTTTGAGGCGCTTAAGAGAAACCTGACATGTGTAAATCCCATAGAAATCAGCAACTGCCCAAATTGGGTTGAAGTACATAATTAATAATTCATGAACCTTATCGTGCCCAATGGAGTAAATTCTTGTTGGAACACACGTGCTCAAGAATGATGAAAGCATTGGCACTGGGAGCGTGAGCTAAGAGCCTAAGGAGACTAAAGCCAGAACTTAATGGGAAATATTGTCTTAGTTCAAAAGTATTAAATTCACAAGTCATAATAATTATCCAAATCCATCCTCTTGCAGAGATTGGCTCGAATCTGAGCATGAGCGTGAAGATTTGAAAGATGAAAATGTTTCACAGTCCAAAGAAAAAGAATGCTCCATTTGGGTGGGCTTGTAGTTTGCTTTTAGTCTTTCCCATACAATGTTCCAAGAAATTTGGTTCTATTTTATAACTTAAGGGATTGGAAAGGAAATATGTCTGGAAAAAAAAGAAGGGGGATGAGAGTGGGTTTCGGGAGAAGGAGGGGCAGGGAGTGTGATATTAGGGAATAGCCCTTGGGCAGGCAACAGCCAACTCTGTCTCCTCCCAGAAGTTCATCCTGTTTCTGTATCTGTCAGCCCCAGCCCTCTCTGACTGTGAGCGGCTCCTCACCAGCCCAGGACCTGCTCTTCGACTCCCTACCTTGGCCAGCCCTCCATGAGCAGGGTCCAGAGCCCTGGGGCTAGCAGGGAGAAAGCAGTTAATCTAATAAAAACTAATCATATTAATGAAGCGGTTCCCCAACCTTCTTCCTTCAGAATAGAACCCACCGAGTTTTACCACAAGGAACCTAAAAATAATTCCTGTGCTTTAAAAAAAGGGGCGTGTGTGTACATTTAACTGCTGGGATTTAACTGGGAGATTTAAAAATTCCATCACACACATTAAGAAACCAAACACACCATTAAGCTGATGGAAACCAACAACCCCAGGCTCACTCCCTGAGCTGTTGTTCAGTTGCTCTGTCGTGTCTGACTTTTTACGACCCCATGGACTGCAGCACGCCAGGCTTCCCTGTTCTTCACTTTCTCCCGGAACTTGCGCAAACTCATGTCCATTGAGTCAATGATGTCATCCAACCATCTCATCCTCTGTCGCCCTCTTCTCCTCCTGCCCTCAATCCTTCCCAGCATCAGGGTCTTTTCCAAGGAGTCAGTTCTTCGCATCAGGTGGCCAAAGTATTGGAGCTTCAGCTTCATTCCGCGAAGGCCACACTACACTTACCTTCCATGTGCTGCGGCTGTGGAGAAGGCGTGAGACCCAGCAGTACTGTCCTCTTTCCTGAGGCTGACGCCATGGTCTGATCAGGCTGTGGGCCTCGTGCCTTTCGTATTACTGAGCAGCCAAGTGTGAAATCATCCATTTAAAGGGGGTCACACTCACGGTCATCAGAAAAAGATGACTTGAACATATGGACAAGGGAAAAATGTGGATAGCTTTCTGGTCTTGAAACCACCCTGATGTGTGGGAATTTTGAGCTGTTCTCTTAGCCCATCTGGTTAATTTAAAAGCAAATAAAAAATAAATCACATAACTTGTATTTACATTTTCCAAAATGCTTTCCCTCATGACTTCATTTGATACATTTTTAATTGACAAGTAGAAAATATACTGATGCTTTTACTGGGGTACAAATATTTTCACCTTAATAGTCTGTCAGGCAAATTATTCTAAGATATTTGCTTTGCCTGGACACTTGCCTAAAATAACCATCAGCACGAGGGCATGCCATACTTGCTGAATGAGTCATTACTATGAAGATAATAATGTAGCATTGCTGAAAATCTTCTGAATACAGTCTCCAAGGGTAGAAGGGGTGAGGATAATGTCATGATTAAGTTCGTAGCAGACATGAAAACAATGCAAATAAATTCAGTGCTTTAAACAAAAGATGTTATATTCTCAAACTCGATCGTGCAATGCCCTTTTCTTTAACTACTTGGTAGCTTCTTTGGGACCCTGGCCTGTTTTTTCTGTGAGAATGAGGATAGACGTTGCTTCAGTTCCACGTGTAACGGTTAAGATGAAGATTACCCTCACCAGGCCTCACACAGGAAAAGTCTTGAAAGTTATTTCCTTTCAGCAGCTTCTTCAAGGTTCACCTGACATGGCTCAAAATGCACTTCTGTCACAGACTGGTTTTATGACTTGGGCCAACTTCTCTGAATGCTCTTTCTCCCACCTGGAGGGTACTGGACGAATAATCCTGAAATGCCCTTCCAGTGCTCACATTTTATGAGGTTGTGACTTCACGAAAGAAACTCAGATTGCTGGAGGAGCAAAAGCATTTACTGATTTCTTCTGTTTCTTTTTCCCCTTTAAGGTTTTCTTAATTTTTTATTTTATTTTTAATTGGAGGATAATTCCTTTCCAATACTGTGTTGGTTAATGCCATACATCAACATAAATCAGCCTTAAGTATACACATGTCCCCTCCCTCCTGAGCCTCCCTGCCACCTCCTACCCCTTCCCGCCCCTCTAGGTGGTCAGAGAGCCCCAGCTTGAGTTCCCTGAGTCATGCAGAAAATTCCCGCTATCTATTTTACATATGTTAGTGTATACGTTTCAAAGCTACTCTCTCAAATCATCCACCCTATTCTTTCCCCACTGCGTCAAAAAGTCTGTTCTTTATGTCTGTGTCTCCTTTGCTGACCTGTAACCAGGACCACCGGTACCATATTTCTAGGTTCCATATATATGTGTTAATATATGATAATTATTTTTCTCTTTCTGACTTACTTGACTCTGTATAGTAGGCTCTAGGTTCATCCATCTCATTAGAATAGACTCAAATAAGGTATTTTTTTATTCTGCAAAATTAGCACCTTCCTATGACTGCTGCTAATGCTTTATGATGCCCATATATGTACAGACCACACATGGTCCCACATACACCTCTAAGGCTGCCTTGTTCTCTGGATGCTTCTAGGTATGTCTCGCCTCACCAGAATGGCAAGGCATGAGTCATTTCATTCTCTCGCACCTTAAAGCAATTCACACATATCAGCCCAAAGCAAAGAGCAGAAAGTCAATCCTCCCCCTCCAAAAAAAAAAAAAAACAAACCCAAACTCAATACTCAACTCTCAGAAAAGAATTATTAGGTACCTGCTTTCCATGGGATAGTGAAGGAATATGAGCTGATACAAGATTTCAAATGAAAGAAAAATTAAGCAAGTACCTTAGCTTAACTCAAGGAGCTAAATAACTGTTTAACTTGAAACTATAAATGGATGTGCTTCCTCCAAATATGAGAAATCAATAATTGACTAAAGTTCTTGAGTAAGTCTCAGGATGGGAAATAAAAATGAGTTTAGAATCTACTGAAGAAAAGAAGGGGGAGGAGGAGGAGGGGAAAGAAGGAGGAGAAGGAGACAGAAGAAGAGGAGATTCTGTGTCATATGTTAAAACAATAAAGAACAGCCCATTACCATGAGAAAATGTTTTTAGCTTTAGATATTTAATGACTATATAAAAGCAAGATACCATCTGGCATCTTCTAAATACTGTTCCCTAATAACAAATTTCACTGGCCCCCAAAAGAGGCATTCTGGACTATGAGGGGAAGTTAAAGAAGAGCATTCTTGGATCCTCTGCGCTTCTAATTAAATAATATCCACACTTGGCCTCTTCTTCCTGACTGAATCAGCCTGTGATTGGTGTCCTCATGGGGGATGGGGTCATATCACGAAACACAGTTTCCTTGGAGATCCATAACAATGTACCTGGTACCAAACCAGCCCAGTACACTTGATTGACATTTAATCAAGGTCATGGGAAACTATGGACCCGGATCACAGGAAATAGAGCACTAGAAAAGGCAAATGAAACATCGAGAAAACTATCTAATGCTTTCAAATTTGGTATCCTTTAACTGAGTGAGTGAGTGAAGTCGTTCAGTCGTGTCCGACTCTCTGCGACCGCATGGACTATAGGAGCCTACCACGCTCCTCCGTCCATGGGATTACCCAGGCAAGAGTACTGGAGTGGGTTGCCATTTCCTTCTCTAATCCTTTAATTACTTCATTTATAAATCATTCCATAGATGAAGACAGCTATTTGCCAACTACTTTTCCAACAACATCTTATTTAATTCTCACAGCCTTGTCAGGCAAACATTATCATTCCTATTTTTTCAGAGTAACCTAAAACTAAGAGAAGTTAAATAACTTGGCAGGCTTTAACCCAAATCTGCTGACTTAAAGTCCCGCCACAAACTTTGCACTATGCCACACTGCTCACATTTGCTGCTAGTCTGGAAGCACGGGTCACTTGAGAGAATACGTTTTTTTCTGGAAAGAAATTGGAAGTTGCTCTTCCGCTGCAGCTGCAGTTGTCTGGGCTGCCCTGCTGGAGGTCTGGAGGTCTGGAGGGCCCAGTCTGGAGGTCTTTAGAGTGCCCAACAGCTTGCTGATCAAACGCTTCTAGACGATGAGAGAAATGGCCTATGGAACCACATCTTCCATGCCTGCAACTTTTTTGTTTGATAGTTTATTATGATCCTGACCTCCTACCACTTAGACAGAGAATAGGATCCAAATTTCTGAGCCCCATGTTACCTGGACTTCATCCCCAGTGACCATTTCCCACGAGCCATAGTGTCCTTTCTCCTGTCGAAAGAATTGAACAGCTTCCAAAAAGGCTTGGGCTTCAAATGTCGTCTGCTTCATGTAATCTAAAAGAAAGAGGCAAGGGCATTTAGAAAAGAAAAATTCTTAATTTAATATTCTTCCGTGATTCAGAGACCATTACCTGAATATTACAAGGAATAGAATTACGAGACACAAAAAAGTTAAGCAAGCACTGAATTAAAAGTTCATTTGCAGGTAGGGACATCCCTGGTGGTCTAGTGGCGAAGACCCCATGCTCCAATGCAGGGGGCTGGAGTACCATCCCTGGTCAGGGAACTAGATCACATGTGCTGCAATTAAGAGTCCAAATGCCATAACCAAAGACCCCACGTGCTACAACTAAGACCCGGTGCAGTCAAATAAATAATTTTTTTTTTTTAAAGGAAACAACAACAAAAAACCTCCAAGTTCATTTGCATGAATGAAAAAGAACTTTCAGGTATATGTTACATGACTTCCTCATTATGCCAGCTGATTACTTCTATCAGTTACTAGACATGCTGGTTATGACCAGAAGCAAATCTATCCTCATTTATCTCTCTTGTAAATGTATCCCTCAGACATCCAGGCCCTAGTGGCTTTATGCCACCAACTCTAACACCTCAGAGAGGCAGACTATTCCTGACAGTGCCTCATGTATCCAAGGTACCCCCTCCCAGTTTCCCAAACAAAGTATCAACTGATACCAACGTTTTGTCAAAAGGACATCAATATAAGAGGCTGATTTTTGCAAATGAAGGATAATAATTGTTAAAACATATAGTAAGAAACTGTTACTTCTGGGTATGTTACACAGGCCAGTGAAACCTCACAAAACCCTCTGAGGTGAGTGTTATTATCATCTCTAGTTTATGGAGGAGGGGGCTGAAAGCACAGGAAGATCAATTAATTGCCTGAGATCATGCACCAATAAGGAGATGAACTTGGGTAGTCTGACTCAAAGTACCACACTATACTACCTCACATACTCGTTTTGGGGTTTGCCTTTCCAAACACATTGGATTTTAAAAGGCATTATATCTGAGAGGTAATATCCTACCACAAAGGAATGGATACCTAATGGTACAGGATTTTTAAGTATGCTGAATGGCCTTCCCAGAATTCCAAAAATCACTCCATGCATGCAAATATGCTCAATTTCTGCTATGGATTGAATGCTTGTGTCTCCTAAAATTCATATATTAAAACTCTAATCCCCAAAATGTGATATTTAGAGATGGAGGCTTTGGGAGGTAATTAGGTCATGAAGGAGTAGATCCTTTATGTTGGACCTAGAGCCCATATACATAATATACAATGGAATACTACTCGGCCAGAAAAAGGAACAAAATTGGGTCATTTGTAGAGACCTGGACAGACTTAGAGTCTGTCACACAGAGTGAAGTAAGTCAGAAAGAAAAAAACAAATATCATATATTAACACACTTCTGTGGAATCTAGAAAAATGATTGTTGTTGTTTAGTTGCTAAATTGTATCCAATTCTTTGCAATCCCATGGAGTGTAGCCTGCCAGGCTCCTCTGTCCAGGGGATTTCCCAGGTAAGCATATGGAGGGGGTTGCCATCTCCTTACTGGCAGGGCAGAAATAGAGACACAGACATAGAAAACAGACATGTGGACATGGGGGGAGGGGGAGGAGGGGTTGGATGAATTGGGAGATTGGGACTCACATATATACACTACCATATGTAAAACAGATGGCTAGTGGGAACCTACTGTACATCTCAGGGAGCTCAGCTCAGCGCTCTCTGCTGACCTGGCCGGGGGGATGTGGGTGGGCAGGGAGGTTCAAGGTTCATGCATATGTATGGCTGGTTCGCTTTGTTCTACAGCAGAAACTAACACAGCACTGTAAGGCAACTATATCACAATTTCTAAAAAAGAAAAGCCTCACTTCCTCACTCTCCTTCCTCTGTCTCTCTCTGACTCTCTCTCTCACCAGACACCAGATCTACCACTGCCTTGGTCTGGGACTTCCAAGAGTATGATATTTGTTGGAGCAGCCCACACTAACCCAGAGAATTTTCAACACATAAAACTAGCTCATGGAGGATACAGTGATAACCAAATTATAGGAATATTAGCAAGGAAGTTAATTTTAGAAATAATCTAATCTAACAATAAAGAAATCAAAACTTAGGAGAGGGAAATAAAGTGGGCAAAGTGAAGTGACTGAATGGGTCAAGTATCCTATCTTCTGCTTCTCCCCAGTAGGACACAAAGTTCTTTTGCGAAGAGCATAGGATCTGTATTCATAGGGTGATGTTAGACTGGTCAGCTGAAGGGAGCTGATTTGCTGGGGGGACCTTCAAAGCTTTAACCCGTGGGACCGCTCAGTCAGTGACACAATGGCTGACTCGGGGACTGAGCAGAAAGAACCTAAAGAGGATCAATCTGCTTCAAAGGGGGACAATCAATTAATAAATTGTAGATGACCCTTTTGAGACTGGCTTACTAGATCATAAGCCTCAGGCACTTGGAAAAGAGAAACTACAACTCAAGGAATAGCCTCTATAACAGGATGAGCAAAATTCTTCACAATGAGGATACCGTGACGCCCAGAAGGTCCACATTCAAAAATGTGAAACAGTAACTGACATTTCTAATATCAACAGAAAGTTGGGGTTAAAATCTAAATCAGAAAAAGGGCATGTCCCAAGAATCAGGTTTTTAAATTGAAGCGTTTTCTTCTTTGTTATTACTTTTTCTTGGTTTGGCAATTGATTTAGTGTTTAACCTTAGAGGTTTGGAAAACACAAATTAAAATTTTGGTATAAACTTGACAAGGGGGCTGTGATATGGGACTCAGTACACTGGGAGGAACTATACCAACTGAGATGGAACCTGTAATTACTACATTGAGATTCAAAACTGACTCATGAGCTCTTATTTTTAACAGCTGTTTTCATTTCCAGCCTAAGGAAACAAAGAGACGAAAGAAAATGTGGTACTTAGATGAAGTGAGTATTGCCAGACCCGTGAGCCTAGGAATGAGGTTTAAGCTCCTGAGGTCCCTACAAGAAGCATAAATTTACTTATTTCTTCCTGAACTGATCCAAGTAACTGAAGAAGAATCTGAAATCCTGTAAATACCATGTATATCTATATGAAAAAAAAAAAACTATGACACTCGCACTGATGGTTGACTTTTCAAAGACCTTCAGAAAACCTAAGTGAAGAAATGAGATTTGAAGGCAAAATGTGGGAGTCAGAGAGAAGTCAAAGAAGGAATAGAAGAGCTAGAATGTAGTAATGGTGCAGGATGGAGCACCTTAATATAGGCAGAGAAGAAAAGTATTAGTAATCAAATGGACCATAAAGGAAATTATAGTCATTGAACAGTAGTAATAAAATTTAAAAGAATAAAAAAAAATTTTAAAGAATAAAGACATGAATCTCCATTTTGGACTTTACCATTAAGTCAGACCTAGATCAGATTTTAACTACTCTTTTTCCATATGGTAAAAAGGGTCTAATTACTGATTTCATCATTATTTTTAGCTTACAAAGTGATTAAATTAATTTATATAAAACTTTTAGAATAGTACCTGCCACATAGTAAGTTGCTTTACGGATACTGGTTCTCATGATTATAAACAAAGTTCAATAGAAACTGCCAGATCATTAAGGAAATAAAGAACAAAGGTTTGCTTTGTAAAGGACAGAGCTACATTGCAAGGGTTATATGATATTCATTTCTTCTAAGCTGCTTGCAGAGGCATTGCTGAATTCAGCCAGAATGTACAGGTGTTTGAAAGAAACCAGATTATCAGTTATTTAATCAACTTCCTGCCACAGATCCCATGGGAACAAATTCCAGGATCACAATCACCCACTCTCCTGCCAACAAGAAATTGAGAGTTAGTTCAATGGCCCCCAGGATCAACAATGGCTTTTGGTCTTTCAGCCTTCTTCCTGCAAGATGACTCACAAAAATGGCAGGCATCAACTCAAACTCAACTTTTCCAGCATGCTGTAGTTAAGAGGATGCTCAGAGACACAGATGTGCTGAGAAGAACTTAAGCATCGTTAAATCCAGCTCCTTCATTTTATGGACAAGGAAACTGGAAGAAGAAATGGTTAATTTCTTAGCTGAAGGTCACACAGCTGGTCAGAATCAGAGCCAAGAGTTGAAAAAGTGCCTCTGGCATGTCACAAGCAGCCTTGGCATTCATGCTCACTTAAATCATAGACTATGAGAGTTAGAAGTGATCTCAAAGGTCACCCACCCCAAGCTCTTGTTTAATGCTGGGAGCCTTCAGAATTCATGACAGACACTCATCCAGCCTTAGCTTGACTATTTCCAGTGACAGGAAGCTCACAATGTAATGAAATAGTCTTTTTCTTTTTTTTGTCACTGAACTGTTATAATTATTTGAAAATTTTTCCCTCTGCTGAGCCAAAATCTATTTCCACGAACTCTCATTAATCCAGCTTCTGCCTTTCAGAGCAAAACAGACAAGTTTACTCTTCTTCCACATGGTATCTAAAAGATAGCTGAGTATTCTCATTTTCCTGCAATCATCTTTTAAACAATATAACTTAGGGATATTTTTTTAGAAGTTGGCCTTCCTTTTTCCTTCCTTCTCTTCGTGACCATTTTGAATCTATCTATATATTTCTTAAATTTAGACCATGATTGAACACACTACAAAGAATATTGTCTAACCAGTGCAAGTTATATAAAGTAGAAAGATTATGTTCCTTTTTCTGGTCCCTAACCTCTTTTTTCATCAATCACACCATACTTTTGGCTCATACCTTTTTCGTAGTCCAATAAAACCCCTACAACTTTTTCATATAACACCCTTGTCAATCTAAGCCTTTTCTAACCTGTATTTCTGCTTTTGATTTTGAAGTGCAGGCTTTAACACTACCCTGATTAAATTACAACTTGCTATGATGAGTTAGCACCCTGGAGCCTGCCAAAATCATTAAAAAAAAATTGTAATTCTGTCCCTAGACTCCCAATTACCCCAGTATCATCTGAAAACTTGGTGGGCTTAACTTCTACGTTTCTATCCAACTCACTGACAAAAACATTCATCAGATCAAGGGTGAGGACAGAGGCCTGCGAAACTCTAAACATTTTAGGAGACAGATGGGAGATACATCTTGGCCATTCAGTCAACAATCACATCCTCAGGGCTAAGACATGTCTATTTTCCTTAGTCTCTTCCTAGTTCTCATCTGTGCAGCTGCGTGGAAAACTCATATTTGGGAGACATGATTATGAATTTTTGCAAAGTAAAGAAAGCTCCTCTAAGCCCCGTGGGGACAATTATTCAAGGGGCCAACCAGAGAGAAATCGCTTTTGTTTTTTTCCACTTATACAGATTTACTGCACGTCTGAGTCAACTGAAACGCCAAAGCTCCAAGGCCTATGTAGTCATTCTGGATTTTGACTCTGGCTGCTATGTCGGGACTCCCTGACTCGGGCTGGGTTTGGAAGCCGCCTTGTTATTTTATTTCATCAGTAAACTGTGCCAAGCCATGTTAGCCAATCTGCCTGGTGATTTGTGCAAGTTATGTAACAGCATTACTCACTCCACTGCTATGGGGCTCATCTCACTAATGTACACTTCTAAACTGTCTTCAGCTTCAGGTCATATGCCGTCTTTTTTTAGGAGAGCTGCAGCAAGGCTGTTTTGTCCTAGTTTCTTTTCCAGAGCAGAGAAGCAGCACTGGGGGGAAGGAACCAACATTTCTTGAATTCAGTCATGGACTATGAGCCATAGGAGCTGTTTACACATACTATCTCCTATAATTCTTCCAATAGTCCCATTAGGTAGGAACTCATATTCCTACTTTAAGGCTGACCAAAAAACTGAGTTTCAGAAAGGTTAGCTAATCTATTTAAACTAGTAGACAGACAAGCAAGGGCTCTTTGCTTCCAATATCCTGTTATAACACTCTCTGGTTTTATTTTTTTTACTGTTTATTTCGAGATAATCATAGATTCACATTTTTATAAGAAACAATACAGAGATTCAATATATCCTCATCCAGTTTTCCCTAATGGAATATCTTGTAAAAAAAACTATGGTACAATATCACAGGCAGGAAATTGACATTGATGCAATCTAACCACCTTATTCAGATTTCATCAGTTATACATGCACAGGTTGTGTGTGTGTGTGTGTGTGTGTGTGTGTGTGTGTGTGTGTGTGTGGCTTAACTTAAGAATTATTTTAAATTTTATTTCCATCTCAAAGTTTAGAATCATATAATTCTAGAGTTTGACTATACCATAGGGATCATTTAGTCCAAAGCATTCATTTAATTAGTGAGCAGCTTGAGGGCTATAATGTGATATGCATTATTAAAACAGAATAAAACCTCCACATTGGAATTAAAAATGAATGATATCTGTCCCAGTAAAATGGTAATAAAAGTTCTTATTTTTATTAAAAAACTTATTTATTCATGACCAACTTAAGCAAACATTTATTACCAAATTGTAAATAATAACTCTTATGGGAACTAGCTCCGGGATTAATTAGAAATCCCTAAGTCATATTTTGTAAACTGCCAGACTAAAATATTCTTCTACGTCTACTGGCCAAATCATACCTGTGTTAGTGAGCACAGACCTACTAGAAAGAAAAGAGGAATAAGCCAAGAAGGAATGTATATATCCTGAAGATCCAGGGATCCCAGGATGAATTATAATGGCATTACTTTAGGTGAAACTACTGTACAAAGATATTAATACAAGGACTCACCCTGAGGATATAAAAGACTTCTTAAACTAAGGAAAGAAGGGCGTTTCCATTGTTTTGATAGAATGTCTTAGCCACACAGAAAAACCGCATTCCTCATCCAGCTAAAAGGGGTGCATCTCATAAATTTTTGACTTGTCAATAAGTAAGACTATTAACACAGAAAAGGAAGTGGTGATTACTAAAACAAGCAAAGACAAACTAATCTCATTTCCTTTATATAGACATATTACGTTGGTAGAATACCTACCATTGGCTTTGGAGACATCCTGTATCTAGATTTTAGAAAGGCAGATATTAAGAGTTTTGCATTATTTTGACTGATACACTGAAGAAACCTAGATTAGTTGATAACGCAAATAAACATAATGAAGTAGTGCAACAGCCTAAATGATGGGTGCTGGCTAAAGGGCTGATGTTACTGACATCCTAGAGGAAAAGATTTTCAATTACTTGGAAAAGGTAATATACAGACAGACAGAGGTAGTTAGGTAACCCTAGGGTTTCACCTAACTGTGAGCTCAGTGCACATCAATGGTGTGATTCAGTGAAACATACAGCAGGCGAGGCTGGACAACAGGAGTGTGGAATATGTCAAAGACAATGACGGCCACGATAGATTCTAAGATATCCTCCTCTGAGCTTATCACTTAATACTTCCAGCGCACGCTGAGCAACAGAGTATCTTTTTTAAATGTTAAAAATAAAGAAGAAAAGGTGGAGAACTTCTGAAGAAGACCAAGTAAATGAGGAATCTCGCAGCCTTGGCAAGAAAAAACCTAGAGGGAAGAAATCATTTTCTGTAAGATCTGCAATGTACAAGAGGACTGGATTTGTTCTGTGTAGATTCCAGATACTAGAGTCAAGATAGCATGGTCCAAAGTAGAGTGTGGCAGAGCTTTGACTCAGTACTCTGAGTCAAAATTTCTAACATTTAGATTTATCTTAGAGTGAAATAGGCTCCAATAAGTTGTCAAAAGTTTTAAGATGAAGTGCTCGATTGGGGTTAAGTTACCCTGCAGATGGTATACAGACATGCTTAAATTTCTCTATTATACACTGTCATGACATCGTGTACCTCCTCACCATAGCACTTAGAAAAATTAAAACTTCATAGTTGTTACTGTAATTATTTAAATAGGTCTTTTTTGCAAGACTGTAAACTCTAAGAGGACAGGAGACTGCTGTTTGCATTCATCACTGCACCGTCAATACCTGGTCAAGTGTCTGGCACATCAGAAAGGAAAAGAAAGAGGGAAAAGAAATGAGGGAAGGAAGGAAGGAAGAGAGGAAGGGAGAAAAGGAGGAAGGGAGGGTTTCAAATACCAGAGAGAGGGCTGGACTGTCTCTTTATAAAGTTCCTTCTAAACTGAAATTTCTTGATTACAAACAAAAACCAAGCATTGCAAATGAATCAGGTTCTCTTAATAAGTCTTTCCCCTACTATTGTAAAGAGCTTCTGAAGGAAATGGATGTATTCATCTCAGTGCTTCTCAGACTTTATTGAGCATCAGAATCCCCTGGAGAGCTTGCTGAACTGACTGTTGGGCCCCACCCCAGAGTCTCTGATTCAGCAGGTCTGATCTAGGGCCCCAGAATTTGCATTTCTAACGAGCTCCCTTTTTTACTGTGAAACCAGTCCTGAATACTCATTGAAAGGACTGATGCTGAAGCTGAAACTCCAATACTTTGGCTACTGATGCGAAGAACTGGCTCACTGGAAAACATCCTGATGCTGGGAAAGACTGAAGGCAGAAGGATGAGATGGTTGGATGGCATCACCGACTCGATGGACATGAGTCTGAGCAAGCTCCGGGAGCTGGTGATGGACAGGGAGGCCTGGCGGGCTGCGGTCCACGGGGCCGCAGAGTCGGGCAGGACTGAGTGGCTGAACTGACTGGACTGGATGAGCTCCCAGGTGAGGCTGCTGCTGCAGGTCCAGGGCACACTTTCCTGAGAACCATCTCTCAACCCAACGTGAAGGGAGTGATTCTCAAACAGAAGAATCACCTCAAGTGCTTGTTAAAAATATGATTCTTGACCTTGCCCCAGAGATTCCAATAAGCAGGTCTGGGACTGAACCCAGGAATCTGAATTTAAACAAGCTCTTCAGGTGATTCTGTGGCAGGTGGTTTACCAACCAGATTTTGAGGAAGCAAATTACATAGAAGCAAGAGATACAGTGGAAGGTTGTGGCTCCTGAATGCTCAGTGTTTTGATGATTGCTTTCTCTCAATGTCAGGTTAAGAAATGTCCCCTTAGGTTATGGGTAAACCTATGGCTGATTCATGTTGATGTTTTGTAGAAACCAACACAATACTATAAAGCAAATATCCTTCAATTAAAAATAAATTTAAAAATCCCCTTTGTCAACTGCTTGCTTAATACAAATGAACCCTTCTACTTACTCAAGGTGATGTATAAAAATAGTACTATGATGAAGATTTACCAAAGGTATGTGGATAAGGAGCGACTTTAGGCAGGTTTGTAAGGACATCATATCACATGACTGGAACTCTACCCATGGAGGGGAACCCCCATTCACTTCAGCAGCAGTTATCATTGTCTGGACAGAAATCATCAGATGCAACCCTAGTTGAACCTCATTTTCCTCTTTTTGGTACTCGGTGGCTATGTGGACTATACCTTCTATGGCAGCCTTCTTTAGCATGTATGATCTCACTTTCTTTATCTTAATTTTTTAAAAGACTTAAAGAAATAAAAATGACCTATGCTCTCATCTCCTCCCAAGATAAGGATGGTATAATTAAACTCCTGATAAGGAAGGATACAACAGTTTATTCTTTGCAAATACTGGGAAGATACTCTATGCCTTGAAGCTAGGTTCATTGAATATACCTTCCATGGCCCTGAAAGAGTTCCTCTATCACCCTATGTATCTAAGATACCTGAGCAGAATCAGACCAAGAGAACAGCGACAAAATCAGTCATTTCCTCTCTGCCCAGGACAAACATCTATGGCTTTATACCGGTGAGAGCTATAATTCTAAGACAGTGAGTGCAGAACTGTTTCCCAATCTTCTAATGACTGTTTGTAGAGATGATGCTGAAATACCTCAGGAGGAAAAAATAATTACATCCAAAAAAATCTAAGCAAAACAAATGAAACCTTGGCTATGGTTTTTCCAGTAGTCATGTATGGATGTGAGAGTTGGACTATAAAGAAAGCTGAGCACTGAAGAACTGATGCTTTTGAACTGTGGTGTTGGAGAAGACTCCTGAGAGTCCCTTGGACTGCAAAGAGATCCATCCAGTCCATCCTAAAGGAGATCAGTCCTGGGTGTTCATTGGAAGGACTGATGTTGAAGCTGAAACTCCAATACTTTGGCCACCTGATGCAAAGAACTGACTCATTTGAAAAGACCCCAATGCTGGGAAAGATTGAGGGCAGGAGGAGAAGGGGACGACAGAGGATGAGATGGTTGGATGGTATCACAGACTCAATGGACATGAGTTTGAGTAAACTCCAGGAGTTGGTGATGGACAGGGAGGCCTGGCGTGCTGCTATTCATGGGGTCACAAAGAGTCAAGACACAACTGAGTGACTGAACTGAACTGAACTGAATATAATGCTTCCTTATAGGCTTCTGTGACTGTGCACAGGCTCAGGTAATCTTTCAACTCAGACCATGGAAACTGGGTCAGGTGCCCCTCACTGACACTATGGGGAGTTGTATGGCTTACTCCCTGCAGGCGAAACTTTAACCACACAGCTTGGACGCAATTTAAAGCAAACCCGAGTATTCAGACGCATAGGGAAGATGCTTCTCTAGCCACAAACTTGTCTTTCATTTTTGATGACACTTTCTCTTATTCCTAGAAATAACTGTTTACACAGGCTTCCCTGTTGGCTCAGTGTAAAGAATCACCTGTCGATGCAGGAGATGATGCAGGTTCAATCCCTGGGTGGGGAAGATCCCTTGGATAAGGAAATGGCAACTTACTCCAGTATTCTTGCTGCGAAATCCCATGGACAGAGGAGTTCTGGCAGTCCATGGGGTTGCAGAAGAGTCAGACATGACTTAGTGACTAAGTAATAACAACAATAAACTGTTTACACCTGGGTCTTGGTATACTCTGTCACTGCAGCACCCAAAAATACCAGGGGAATTCTTCCTGGCTGATTCTATGGATGACATTGTGAGTTCAGAACACCTTGCCTAGTCTTACTCACATCTGTAGAAGCATCTTTCTACAGATAAAGGAAGAGGTTTACATTAGGGAACAAATCACTGGTGTTAGCTAGGATCCTAGCTTGACACATCCACAGAGTGTACTGCGGCCTGATGATGTTATCTGGGGATTTTCTTCATCGTCATTAATCATCACCAGTGATTAATAATAGCATCCACCTTGCACTTGTCAGAAGATGTTACAGTTTACATCTCATTTGATTCTCACAGCAATCTCACGAGACGGGCAAGCCAGATGTAATCATTCCCAGGTAGAAAATGGAAAAAAGTGAAAATCAAAGCAGTTGAAGTCACTGTCCAAGGTCAGATGAATACATAACTCATTTTATCAGGTCATCAAATGAAAGTTAAAATATAGGCAGAAAAAAATTTTCTCAGTATCAAAAAGGACCTAAACTTGCTTAAAAGTTCTAACTACAATAGAAGTTATAACTACTTTTATCGAGGATAAAATATCTGTTTCCTATATTATTTATAACATTTTCCCAAAGACTTAAACAATAGAGTTGACCCATGCTCCATTCCCTTCCTAAGAAGTAGGGATGGCAGTCACAGACTTCTGGAACCCATTATCTGGTCCTGATTAAGAAGTTGAGCCCAACAGGGGCTCTGTGACAACCTAGAGGGGTGAGGGGAGGTGGGAGGGAGGTTCAAGAGGGAGGGGAAATGGTGGATTCACATTATCGCATAGCAGAAACAGCACAACACTGTAAAGCGATCATCCTCCATTTAAAAATTAAAGAAGGTGAGCCTAGCTAATCCATGGTCTCCTCCTTATGTTTGGTGAGGGTCAGTATATAATTTAGTCCTCAAATTCTTAGGGACCAGATCATTTTATGAAAACTAAGAACTTCAGCAGTCACGTACCAATAAAAACAGTGTCCACATTCCTGACCTATTACAAGACGGGGCAGGGCTGCCAACAGAGTTCTTTCTCATTTCTGGGTTAGCTGAGCCCACGACATATATCAACTTGGCAAAATTAAACCAAGGAACATTTTGAAAGCATCATGCTACTGGGGAGGCTGAAGGCCTGTGACTCTATGGCAGCATATACCATCCCACTAAATGACCCTCTGAATGTGGCTTTATGCTTAGGGTAGATATGTTTTGGGACTTTCCTGGTGGCTCAGTGTTAAAGAATTTGCTTGACAGTGTAGGAGACGTGAGTTCGATCCCTGGGTTGGGAATATTCCCTAGAGAAGGAAACTGGCAACCCACTCCAGTATTCTTGCCTGGGAAATCCCATGAACAGAGGAGCCTGGCAGGCTACAGTCCATGGGGTCACAAAAGAGTTGGATACAACTTAGCAACAAGCCACACAAATATGTGTTTTTATTATGAAAACTCTTACACATTCACAATCATTATCAGTAAATTCTAAGGAGCTGCTTGTTTAATAACTTGGCTAATGATGAGTTTAAGCAAAACATGATAGGATTACTGAATGGCATATTATGCAGTCACTAAAATAACAATTGTGATGATTTAGACACATTGTGGAAAAGCAGTTTGGGGAAAATTTTAATTGCTAAACCCAGATTATAAACATCACATACACAGCCTGATTAAGCAATATATACACCCATAGATGCAATGACTGGAAAGGAATGCAGAGGAAATGGGAAATGAGTTATGGGAACTTTGTGACTCAAACCTCATGAAAGGTTGTGTTATTAGCCTTAGGAAGATACCTGCTGATCTAGTGACTTCTTTGATTGTTTGTTTGTTTGTTTTACCAGTCCTTTCTTGATCACGAATAATATGGCCTCTCCAGAATCCAGAGAGTCCTGTGGCAGTTTGTCTCTTAAATTCTCAGAGCAGCTGCCAAATCGTGGCACGTTCCATGATCTCAACATTCAGGGTCCATAATGAAGTGTCTGTAAAGTAAATTAACTGACGTGTGTGGAACAGCCTTTCTCTCCCTCAGGAGGGGTGGAACTCGAGCCTGGCTCCTTGTTCAGCCCATCGAGCAGTTTTCAGTGTGATTTCAGCGGGAGAGATCATGCTTTTTGTCCTCTCCTGAATCATACTGTTTAGTGTGGTTCACTCAGGTCTCTGCTGACTCCTTCAAGTGTTTTCTCTTCATAAACGTAGAGACAACTCTTACCTTTCAGATCCCTTTGAGCTTGTCACAAATATCCTTTAAAGTGTTATTACTATCCTCTGTTTGCCGTGAAAACTGAACAGCATCACAGGATGACATGACGTCCTTGAGGACAAGGACTGGCATACTCGTCACCGTATCCTATCAGCACAGTGCCTGGCCCCATATGCTCTTTTGAATAGATCAAGGAACAAAGAAATGAAGGACTCAATAATTCAGAGGCACACAGAGTAGTGAGGACAACTGCCTAAAGGGAATATAAACTGGGTGGCTATTTCTACTTCTGCCAGTTTGGCTACAGGACTTGAGGTGAGTTACTTTTTGCTCCTTTCGGCCTAATTCATCTCACTTGAAATGAGAGGCTGTCAGGCCTCCTTTTTCAGCTATGAAACAGTGTAATCCTATGATAAGCCACAGTACAGTTAGTTTATCAACATTCGGAGAGTGCTTTCCATGACAGTGTTCCAACCTGGGGATATAAAGTTCCAGCTGTGAGACCACTTTATCCTTGACTTCCCATTACACCTCCTCTCTGTCTCACAAGTAATGCATCTTTCTCTGAGCTATTAGAAAATATTAAATTACATGTGTGGCTTTCACTACATATTCTATTGGCTAGTTCTGGTCTAAGTTTCTGGATCCTCCCCTTTCCCCTTTCACTAACCTAAATAATGGTTCAGTTTTTGATTATTACCACTGAGCTCACCACCTGGGCTATTTAATTAAGCCAATAAAACTCGTTTTTTAAGCCAAAATTTTAAGCCAAAAATACTCGTTTGCTATTTCATGATCTATGACAAGATTATAGTAAAACTTAATGTCTAAGATTTATCTCATGTAGAATCATTAACTTAAGTCATAATGGGCTTGGTCTCTCAAACATCCTTCTTCTTCCTTGAAAAAGTAGAACCTGCCTGATATCTCTGAACTTTTAACAAAAACATCTCGATTTACAAAATGTCCCAGTTCTCCAGGAACATTATACTAGTTTGGATGTTTATTTAAGATAAACTATAAGATCATTAAAAGATTCTGTCTCAGACAGAAATTTCTTTTATGAAATGCTACAGAACAGAACATATCCCTTACCCAAATCAGAACTATCAATTGGTATATAGGTCAGTTCTTAATTAGCTTTGTTGATTAAGGTAAGCAATGACAAAGATAATTCTTGAAACTGTGTTTCCTTCTGTGCTTTTTGTATATCTACATTTGAATTCAGAAGAGTCTATTGTCCCAGTGCTTCAACTTCTATTAAAACAAAGAACAGATTAAAAAAAAAAAACAACAGTAGTCCCAAGTTGGCAAAAGAGCAGGTAGACGTTGAGTGCATCTCTTCCCATAGATGTATCAGAAACATATTTACAGAACTTAACCTGGTGGCACAGTGGATAAGAATCCACCTGCTAATGCAGGGGACAGGGGTTCGATCCCGGGTCCAGAAAGATTCCATGAGCCAAGGAGCAACTAAGCCTGTTCGCCATAACTACTGAGCCCTGCCCTAGAGCCCACGAGCTGCAACTACTGAAACCCGTGCACCCGGAGCCTATGCTTTGCAACAAGCGAAGCCACAGCGATGAGAAGCCCGTGCACCACGCCGACGAGCAGCCCCCCTCAGCGCAACTAGAGAAAGGCCACGCAAAGCAACAAAGAGCCAGCGCCACCAAAAATACATTAATCAGTTTTTTTTTTAAAGAAATACATTACAGATGCAACAGTTCTCAAGAACACAGGCTGAACACTAGTAGAAGACCTTGATCACCAGCAAGGACCGTAACACAAAGAACGAAGTCGCCTGGTGGGGAACCAAACTGTGCTCTGCTAGTCCTCCTTCCTCGCTTGGCCTTCCCTCGTGGCTGTGGTTCAGATGGTAAAGAATCCGCCTGCAACACAGGGAACCTGGGTTCCATCCCTGGTTTGGGAAGATCCCCTGGAGAAGGGAAAGGCTACCTACTCCATTATTCTGGCCTGGAGAATTTCATGGATTGTATAGTCCATGGGGTCCCAAAGAGTTGGACAAGACTGAGCAGCTTTCACTTTAAGGGACGGCACCTCAAACTGATGTTGGTTCACACAGCTTCCTTCTCTTTCCTTCCTTTGCTTCTTATCCAGCCCCACCACCTCCACACATGCACTCACATGTATGCACACATGTGTACACACACCAAGCAGCTAATCTTTCCCTGGGCTGCGGAAAGTAGTCAATACTGGTTTTAAAGGCTTAAGAGAAGGTAAGAGAAAGGAAACTGGGAGGGCAAAGAGACTCTAGACCAACACTGTGCAGCAGAAATATAATGAAAGCCACATATGCAATTTTAAATTTTATAGTAGCCATATCATAAAAGTAAAAAGAAAGGGGGGCAAAGATTAATAATATATTTTATTTAAACCAATATATCCAAAACATGTAAGCAATATAAAAATTATTTTAAAAATGATTAATGATATAGCTTGCATTCTTCTTTTTTCATACTAAGTTTTTGAAATGTAGTGAGTATTTCACACTTTCAGCACATTTCAGACTATCAATATTTCAAGTGATTAGTAGCCATATGTGGCCTGTGGCCATCACGTTGGACTTCAGGGCTCTGCGTCTTCATGGTTTAAATTCTATTGTTTATCTGAGTGGGGATAGACGAAGGAGGCAATAAAAGGGAGCGTACCACGGCACATCCAAACTGTATTCAAGCAGCATCATTACAAAGGAAAGGTACTCAGATGTATTCCTACTCTAAATCAACAAAGAAAGAAGAAACCTGACTTTATAATTTATCATTACATACATAGACAGTTCATCTACTAGAACAATCCTAGGAGCACAATAGTGTACAAAAATAAGAAATAAGATGACTTACAAGTCCCATATGGATTAAGATTAGAGTTGAAGACCCTCGACCATATATCTCACTCATAATCCCTGCTCTATGGGCAGTGAGGAATTCTTGTGGCTTTAACTTGGAGGCTTCTCTAACAACAGAGCCATATCATAATACTTCTGCTTAGCGTGGCTAACCACCAACGGACATATTAGATGAGATCATTTCCAAACAGGATACAGCCTTGCAACGATCTGCTATATTTGTAGCAGCAAATTGTTCACCCTTCTCTTATGTTGCACCAAAAAAGAAAAAACAGCCAAAATGCTTGATGGATTTAGGTGTCTCCAGTTCCTATTGTAGACAATCTCAGGAGTTGCTATAGACTTCAATTACGTGATGTAATTAACTCATTTCATGGAACATATTTGGAAGAATTGGTCTGATGATGTAATTCCCTTGTGGTAAAACAGAGAAAGAGGAAATAAAAAGAAAACTTCAATTCCTGTGTTGGAAGTACCAAATCTTCTGAATGCATGAGAGAAACAGAAACATGTGTGCACATTTCTTATGTTGATGTGCTATTGTTGTTGTTCACTTGCTAAACTGTGTGCGACTCTGTGTGACCCCATGGACTGCAGCACACCAGACTTCCCTGTCTTTCACTATCTCCAGGAGTTTGCTCAAACTCATGTCCATTGAGTCGGTGATGCCATCCAACCACCTCATCCTCTGTCACCCCCTTCTCCTCCTGTCCTCAATCTTTCCCAGCACCAGGGTCTTTTAATGTGTTACTTATAAGCAAATACATCTTGAGTATTCACAGTTCTTAATGGTATTTTTACCACTAAGGAAGACATGATGGAATCACAGAACTAGAGTGGACTTTTCATGTTTAGTTCATCTATTAGTAGGGTGGCATTTATTTATTTAATAACTGAAACATCACATAAATTATTCCAGATCTATGATCATTATTAATCATAGTAAAGTAATCATACTTATTAATTAGTACATTTCACGTGTGGGTTTAAAAATCAAAATTAATCAAGTTTAAGTCATTCAGAAGACATTCTCTCAGTCTTTCTATATATCTCACTTGAGAACACAAGAGTTCTCGTTCCTAGGCAGTTCTCTCTCATGGGTGACCTACATTCCTCATGTTACAATTGAGAACATTTCTGTAAGTGGCGTCTTCAGGGCAGTTAGAAATGCCATCGGAAGGTCATTATTGTGTCTTCCCAGACCTTTTCTTTTAAGCTGAGTAATACAACTATCTCTAATACTCCTTTCAGTTTTTATTTTTCAACCCCACACTTACATTTTTGAATCTCCTCTGATAGCACTCTACAACTCCACATTTCTTAAGTTTTAGGCTAGGCATAGTTCTCCTTGTTTAATTCTGTGCATATTTAATATAATCTTATTTTATACTGCAGCCTGCCCTCACTCCTTCACTTTCAGCACTCTAAAACTCTCTGAATCACTCTACTTGTCCATAGCACCTGTTACCTATTATCATATTTTATAATTTGCTTATTTACTGTATTTATGGATTCTTTCCTGTCTCCACCATTGGTCTCTAACTAGAACATAAGTGTCACAGAACAGAGGTCTCTGTTTTGCTCATTGATGTATCTTAAGTCACTAGAATAGTGCTTGGCACATAGTATGTGCTCAATAAACATTTGTCAAATAAATAAATATAGACCTGATCAACATAAATTCACAGTTTCTAATTAAATTGATGTATAAGTATTCATCTAGACACATGCTTCTAGTTGACTGGTAAGTAATTGGGCAGGACAATTAAAGGTCTAAATTTAAAATACATGTTTGTGTGTGTGCTAAGTTGCTTCAGTTGTGTAAAACTCTTTGCAACCCTATGAACCACAGCCCACCCAGGCTCCTCTGTTCATAGGATCCTCCAGGCAAGAATACTAGAATGGGTTGTTATGCCCTTCTCCAGGGGATCTTCCCAAGTCAGAAGAACCCATGCCTCTTATGTCTCCTGCACTGGCAAGCAGATTCTTTACCATTAGCACCACCTGGGAAACCCAAAATAAATGTTTATTTTATTACAATAGAAAAGAAAATTGGGTTATATTGCAAGTACTCATTCTTCAAGAAGTTTGTTACTACTAAGGATCAAGGACTGGGAATACTGATTATTTCTGATTTATTCCCATATTTTTTCTAATTATGAACACCAAGTCCACAAACCAAGAATATTCAGTTATGCTCACTCACTTGTCAATTTAAATATAGGTATCAAACATTAAATGTATTTTACCTGTTTTACAAGTTAGAGCTCATAATTTTAGATTAAAAATTACTGTGCCTACATGCTATCTTGAGAAAATAGACCCAACTTCCATTTTTAAACAGCAATTTTATTGATGTAAGTTTATTTTTAATCCCCATTTTGTCCCCAGTGGTTATTATGGTACCTAAAATATAGTAAGGGGTATTTATTTATTTAATGAAAAATGATCCTGGCAAAGGGCTAAAGAATCTGCCTACAATGCAGGAGACCTGGGCTCGATCCCTAGGTTGGGAAGATCCCCTGGAGAAGGGAATGGCAACCCACTGCAGTATTCTTAAATGGAGAATTTGACGGACAGAGGAGCCTACAGCGCTACAGTCCATGGGTCACAATGACATGGACATGACTGAAGCAACTAAAACACTTTTCAATCATAGCAAATGAGGGAAAATTTGACCAAAGACGTTTTGGAGGGAAAGCAACAAGTACAGCATATCCTAAAAAATTTTCAAGTAGCAAAAGAAGTGGTAGCTCTGTTTATAATAGCCAGGACATGGAAGCAACCCAGATGCCCATCAGCAGACGAATGGATGAGGAAGCTGTGGTACATATACACCATGGAATATTACTCAGCCATTACAAAGAATTCATTTGAATCACTTCTAATGAGATGGATGAAACTGGAGCCCATTATACAGAGCGAAGTAAGCCAGAAAGATAAAGACCATTACAGTATACTAACACATATATATGGACTTTAGAAAGATGGTAACGATAACCCTATATGCAAAACAGAAAAAGAGACTCAGATGTATGAAACAGACTTGTGGACTCTGGGAGAAGGCGAGGGTGGGATGTTTCAGGAGAACAGCATTGAAACATGTGTATTATCTAGGGTGAAACGGATAACCAGCTCAGGTTGGGTACATGAGACAAGTGCTCGGGCCTGGTGCACTGGGAAGACCCAGAGGGATCGGGTGGAGAGGGAGGTGGGAGGGGGGACTGGGATGGGGAATACATGTAAATCCATGGCTAATTCATATCAATGTATAACAAAAACTACTGTAATGATGTAAAGTAATTAGCCTCCAACTAATAAAAATTAAAAAAAAAAAAAAAAAAAAGAAGTGGTAGCTGATGGATGCAGAACCAAGAAAAATCATATTTCAACCAGAATCATTGCACCCATGGCCTATTGCACCCCTATCACATAGTCACTCTCTCACCAAACACTGGTTGAACATGTTCTGTGTATGAGTCACTGTGAAGAATTCTCTGAATAGAAGGGAACAAGATTTGGTTTGGGGGCATGAAGTTTGGTGTAGGAAAAAATGATAATTCCACCATCTGTTCACCACTGTATCCCCAGCACCCCAAACAAACACAAGGCAGATGCTCAATTTGGTAAAAGTGGTACAAAGAAAGGATCCATAAGACAATAAAGGGTGTGATAAATGCTGTCAGAGAAAGCCAAGCGCCACGGGAGTTAAGAAGGGAAAGGAGTCTCTCTGGTTTGGGATGGGAAGGTTTTCCTGGAACAGGGAGCTGAGTGGACAAGAACAGGTTAAGGAGCGGCCGGTGGCAAGGTGTTCAGGGCAAGGGGAGGAGCAAGACCCAGAGCAAAGAGGCGACACATAGAGACACACGACCCGTCCTCCCCAAACAGCATTTCCTGTTTTAGAAGATCCAAGTTACAGAATCTTCAAACCAACCTGCAGAAAGGGCTTTTGATTTAGATTAGGTGCAGATATAAAATTAAGGGGTTTAAAGGCTTCTGAGAGAGAACAAAGCAGCGGGCTTTGGAGTCCAAGAGGCCGCACGCAGGGCCTTGGGACTGTGACCAAGATGCTGCTGTGTTGTATGAGGTCCATGCAAGGACTGAGGACAGGGGCTGGCACTCAGCGGTTTGTCTCCGGCGGCTAGTGGCTTTCCTTCCTGTCCTTCACTCAGGATCCTAACCACAGCCTTGAGTTACTTGGCAGGAAAAGCACACATTACAGGCATACCTTGGAGATAACTGTGGTTCAGTTCCAGACCACTGCAATAAAGCAAATATCCCAATAAAGGGAGTTGCATGAATGCTCTGGTTTCCCAGTGCATATAAAAGGTATGTTTACAATATACTGTAGTCTATGAAGTGTGCAATAATAGTACGTCTAAAAAAATGTATATACCTTGATTTTAAAATATTTTACTGCTAAGAAATCCTAACCATCATCTGAGACGTTCATAAGTCATAATCTTTTTGCAATAGTAACATCAAAGATCACCATAACCATAATAATAAAGAAGCTTGAAGTACTGCAAGAATAACTCAGATGTGATACAGAGACATGAAGTGAGCAAATGCTGTTGGAAAAATGGGGCCGACAGACTCGCTTGACACAGGGTAGCCACAAACCGTCAAGGTGTAAAAAATGCAATAGGTGCAAAGAGCAACAAAGCAAAGCGCAACAAAACAAGGTTGGATGCACAGCTCTCGTCCACCCCCATCAGTGTGGATCCGGTCTTTAAAAATGAGTTTTTAAGCTCCTCCACTGAATATGACATGTAACAAATTAACACTTTCTAAAGTAATTTATAAATCAATGCGATGCCAATTGGAATTCCAGCAGGCATTAGGGGATAATTAGCTACAGTGAATGTGAATTCACAAATAAGATGATATGCCTAAAGTCATCAAGAAAAATATAAAGTAAATGAACTGTAAAGGGAAACATTTTATCAGATATAAGAACGTACAAGAAAAATCTACTGTAATAGAATCAAAATTGCATTAACATGGGAATGAATAGATCAATGGGAAATAAGAGAATACTTAACCTAAAGATTTTTATATATATATGTATATATATAAATATTTAATTTTATATGACAGAGATAGTAGTTTATTTAGTGGGAAAGGTTAGATTTAATAAATGGTGCTAGCCCAGTTGATTATCCACTAATATACATATACATACATGATTTTCAAACAGCTAGAGACTTAAACAGGCTTCCTAAGTGATGTGATGGTAAAGAACCCATCTGCCAGTGCAGGAGACATAAGAGAGACAGGTTTGATCCCTGGGTTGGGAAGATACCCTGGAGAAGGAAACAGCTACCCACTCTGGTATTCCTGTCTGGAGAATCCAATGGACCGAGGAGCCTGGAGGGTTATGTCCATAGGGTGTCAAATAGAGCTGGACACAACTGAAGTACCTTAGCACACACAGAGACTTAAACATTAAAAATAAAACAATATAAAAACTTTAAGATATATCAAGGAAAATTACATATCTAATCCAGGGACAGAGGAAATCTTAATCAAGGTAGAAAATCCAAAAGCCATAAAAGACAGATATATCTGACTGCATAAAAATAAGATATCTTTATATGGAAAAGTATACCATAATTAAAGGTTAATGATAATATAATCAGTTAATGACAACAGACAAATGATGAATTTGAGGGAAATGCTTTTAATGAAGAGATAGAAAAGAGTTAATATCTACACAGAGCTCTTATAAGAAAATAACAAAAATAGAGAGTGGAGGGTAGAGAACAAAAGAATGAATGAATGAATGAAAATGGTCAAAGAGCATCGATGGGTAATTCATATAAGAGTAAATTAAGAAGACCAATAAATACTAGATAATAAGCTTGGACTCACTGGTAGTCAGAGGAAGGGCAGTCTAGGTTTCAAGGAGATTCCCTCCTCCCCTATCAGCCTGACACAGAAGAAAAGAGCAAAAGGCCTTTTGGAAACAGGGATGCAGGAAAAAGAGTGCTCTCATACACTGTAGAAACGTGAATTTTTATAATTCATCTTAAGATTAATCTGGAAGTATTTACCAGGTTAAAAGTACACTTAGCTTTAAACCTAGCAATCCTACTCCTGGACACTGCCTCAGAGAAAAAACAACATGAGGATTCAAGCACAAGGATATTTATTTAACAGTAGATTATAGTGGTCGAGGAGACAAAGTTAAGGCCATCAGTAAGAGAATGGTTGAATAATATACCATAACATATCATATGGCCCCTAACAAATGAATCATAACTATGTCAAGTGACTTGCATAGATTTCCATGAGGCCCTATTGAGTAAAATGAGGGCAGAAAAGAATGTATCACATAGTCTTATTTAAAAAAAAACCAGTAACCACAAAAACCCTATAGTGTATGTATGCATATAAAAAAAAATGTAATGATACAGAGTTTTAATATGGTTTACAGGGAAATGAAGAGAATAGGAAGAAGAAAGCAAACAAAAAAGCCTAGAACTTATGATATGAGCCAATTTATGCATTTATAAAAATATATGTGTGTATATATATATATTATATATGGGTAGACAGATAGATGAGAGAATTTTAAAATAAAATAAAACAAAAAGGGGGAAATAACATTTGTCTCCAAAATCATGTAGTTCACTAAAACTACCTGCTGCCTGCAAACTGGTCCTCTGCCCACCTAGGTTGATCAATGCGGTTTTCCTGCACGTGATCCTGGGGTAGGCACCCAGCCTCCCCGTGTCCTTCTCTATCAAACAACAGCAGTGGAGCACGTGATCACTGAGGTCCTCTCCAGCCCTGGCATCATCATCTGATGCCGCTGAGAACACAAGTCTGTGTTTGTATTTCCCTGGTAACCACGTAGCCTATAGAAATAAACCACTGAGGGTCAGAAAGCAGAAGCTGGATACATTCCACTACCCTGTTTCTGTTTTACTCATTCTCTTTTTAAAACTGTTTCCTTGACTAAGTAGTCAGGCCAAAGCTTATTTTTATGATGCTATGAAACCATCACCATGGCAGGTAAGCACGTTCACTTATGGTGCATTTGCTGGTTGACTTTGCCATGTTCATTGAATTTCTGTTGGACGAGTGCTGGCCACCAAATAGGCCTGTAAGGGAAGGAAGGGCTGGGCGCCAGCCTCCTGAGCATCATGGTGAGAAGTCCAGCACTGCTCATCTGGGAACTGAGGCCCGGAGCAGGTGAAGGGACAGCTGAGCAGGGTGTACACAAGGCAATCAGCCTTCTCGGCTGCACACCCATCGCCTCATGGCTTTTCAGATGATCACTGATCAGCACCTATGTGCCCCTGCACATCAGAGGCATGAGGAATTGGAACCAAACCTAGAAAGTTAGGGCAGAATGGATTAGGGTGAGATGGGGTGAGGGCAGTGGGCAGGTCAGAACAAGGACTGTAGATAACAAAGAGAGAAAGAGAAAATAAGAAACGGTTACAAGAACGGGCCCTTTCTAGAAGAGTTGAAATTAAACCCAAGAACTGTGGTGTCGGGTGGGGTTGGAATTAAAGCCACAGGGATAATACAGGCTGGAATTGTGGGCAGAGGGAGCAAAGAGGATGATACACCTTGATGGGCATTCACAGATGTGAAAAGCTGCAGGCGTTGGCAGTAAGCAGGTGAGTTCAATAGGAAGTGGTGGTGGTACCTGAGTCACTAAGTCGTGTCTCGCTCTTATGATCCCGTGGGCTGTAGACCACCGGGTTCCTCTGTTCATGGGATTCTCCAGGCAGGAATACTGGGGTGGGTTGCCATTTCCTTCTTCAGGGGATCTTCCTGACCCAGGGGTCAAACTTGGGTCTCCTGAACTGTATGCAGGTTCTTTACTGACCAAACCACCAGGGAAGTCCCAGTAGGAAGCACACACGCCCTAAATGAAGCACTGGGAGAGGGAGATGGGGATGACGGAGTAGGTAACTCCCTCAGATTTCCAGAGTTTGAAAAAAAAATTAATTTTGTAAACTTGCTGAAAATTTCAAAATATTGTAACATCAACTTTAAACATTGCAAAATTGTGACTTAAATGTCACCACTTTCATTTATCCTCAGTCATCATGACAAAAAAGTGTTTAATTAGAAGAGAAAATAAAATGATGAAAAGCTGTGAACACTGTTTATAGGATGACATTACAAACACTGATGTGTTATTTTATGAAAATATTTTTCTCTCTTAAAAACAGTTATAATGTATGATGTGTATTCAGCATTTACTGTATGACAGTCATTGTACTACTAAGTACTCTCTTGCATTATTATCTCATGTGATTTTCACAATCACTACATGAGGTCAGCACTATAAGCACCTCTCTTTTACTGATGGAAAATTGAAGAGTAATAAGGTAAGTAACACAGCTCCTAAGAGGGGCTCCTAGAAGATGAAGCCAGTATTTGAATTTAAAATAATATGATTCCACATCACCATGTCCTAACACTCTCCACAAACAGCAAATCCACTTGAATTATGCAAAATTTCAGAGAAAGTTTTTTGCCTAAAGCCTACTTCATGAAGAAACATACACCATCACGTTCCCCACTCCCCCTCCCACCCCAAAATGTGCCCACAAGTGTTTCAGTCATGCAAGGTCTGTGGCCCACGTTGTTTGAAAACGCATGGGTCAAACTAAATATCAGAGCTCTTATTATCAAGTATTTTGTAGACAAGTGGTCAATAAGCTTTTTCTGTAAAAGACAAAATAGTAAATGTTTTAGACTTTGAAGGCCATATAGTCTCCGTCACAACTACTCAATTCTACCAGAGTATTGCAAAAGCAGCCACAGGATACCTAGGTGAACAGTGTGGCTCTGTTTTTACACGAAAACAGATGGTGGCCCAAGGTGGTCTATAGGTCACAGTTTGCCAAATCTTGCGCTAGACCACGTGTTTGTTCTTCAAGGCTAATTTGCCATGTTACTCCTTCAGAGACTCTTTCCCTCTGGACCAAGCTAAATCAAGTCTTTCTATTGTAATGTTCTGGTGCATCTTTTACACACATGTATCTCAATTTTTTTTTTCATTATTATTACTAGCTTGCAACATCTAGGAAGGTGGGGGTCATGTCTATTTTGTATCCCACTGGATTCTCACAACCTAGCATATGCTCAAGAAATAAAAAGATGCTCAGTGAGTGTTTGTTGGCAGAAGGGAGGGAGGGAGAAGGAGGGGCAGGGAGGAAGGGGAGGAGGAAGGGAGGGGGGGAAGAAGGAGGCAAGAAAGAGAAGGAAGAAAGAGAGGGAGGGAGCGTGACAGCAGCTTCTCACACTTCACCCGCTTCTGTGTTCCAGAGTAGAATTCGTGTGCTTCAGAAAGCCTCCTTCCCCAGCACCACTGTGACAAGCATTGTGTAGTCTTATGGTACCATTAGAAATCAAAATGTCCCAGCGTCCTTTTACGTGATAGAAAAACAAATTCTTACCTTTTTTTTATCTGTAGGTGCAAGGACCCCCATTTTGAAAGGTCATTCTACCATTCGAGGAGTGGAAAGAATCAGATCCACCTGGTCTTTCCTTGTACCATGCCAACATTTGGCCATGTCAAAGTACGCAATATTAGAAAATCTGACCTTCCCCTGGTGCTGCCTATTTAGCCTTAAGTTCTCCCCCTGCCCACTATATTGTGATGGAAAGTGATTAGTCAACCTACCAGTCTGGCTAACCCTTTCTCTATCTCTCTCTCTCTTTTTTCTTTTTTACTACTTTATTATTTTATTTTTTTAACTTTTTATTTTATATTGGTGTACAGCTGATGAACAATGTTATAACAGTTTCCGGTGGGCAGCAAAGCAGCTTAGCCATACATATACAAGTATCCGTTCTCTTCCAAACTCCCCTCCCACCTAGGCTGCCAGATAACATTGAGCAGAGCTCCCTGTACTATAAGAGTAGGTACTTGTTGGTTATCCATTTTAATTTATAGCAGTGTGTGTACATGTCCATCCCAAACTCCCCAACTATCCTTTCTCCCCATCCTTCCCTCCTGGGAACCATAAGTCTGAAACACTGAGACTCTTGATCCTCTTCACTCCACTTCCTAGCTGGTGTGTAAACTCTCATCAGGTTTTATTAAGTTAATATTACAAGCCTCCTCTAAGGAGCTCCAAGAACTTCATGTTTAGGGGTTGACCCTCACCTATCACTACAATACTGTAGGTGTTATTAGATGACTTGCCCAAAGCCCTCTGCCTTATGAAGACTTGAAGCACTAAGGCAATTCCCCCTTCCTACCCCATCAACTGACGTTATCTTTCTTTGGAACTACTGAGATCTTATCTTTAGAAGGATAAAAGAAGAAAGATGACATTATTTTTGTTTTCATTCTGGCAGATAAGAGACAAACTTGAGGCTTTACCTCAGTCATTCTGGAAGATCATTCCAGATCATTCCTTCTAGTAGAAGAAAAATGTGATGGCAAACTTAGAAATGCACATAATAGATGCCACTCAAGGGCTTTCACTGAGCTCAAGCTTAATTTTTAGTAATTTTGAATTATAGATTCAATGTCTATTTTTAATTAAATAAAACGCCTAGAAGCAAGTAACTGCAATTGTATTTCAGAATCTGGACTGACAACACTTATAAGAAACACATATCTTTGGAGCAAAACAAAACATGTCTGACCCTTCTTCCATGTGACAAAAGATATTTGAACACTTTTCTCCTTTCCTCAATCATTGTGATGCCACATGTCCAGTTTTCTCATCATATAGCCTAGTTTCCTAACCTCGTCTTTTCATCACCTCTCTGAACACGCTCTAGTACATTGCCACAGCAAGAACACAGATCTGTGCGTGAATTGGGCTGAGTTATTTAATAACTTTGTGACCTTAAACGAGTTTCTTAATTTCCATGAGTCTCAGTTTCTTCATCTGCAAAATGGGGCTAAAAGGCAATTCTTCTTAGTATCATCATAGGGACTGAAAGATCGTACATCAACCACCCAGTATATTGCTTGGCATAGCAGGCATTATTCCAGTTATTCCCTTATTCCAGGATGGGATAGGGGTTCAGAAGCCAGTTCAATGTGAGAGGGAAAGTCTATGAAGGTGAAGAAATGTTCTTTGTGTTCTTTTTTTGTTAAGTTACTTATTCAAAAGTGAAAGTAAATTTACAATTACCGATATGACTGTAAAGGATTATATGCAAAATGACAACAGGTGTACAAAAATAATAATGAACTTTTTAAACAAAAAGGAGGGATATTTAAAGGGGCACAACCAGCAAAACCAATAATTTAAATAATAACATAATGCAACAAATTTCACTTTGCCTGGCCAGTTTTGGGCTTCCCTGGTGGCTCAGAGTGTAAAGCGTCTGCCTGCAATGTGGGAGGCCCGGATTCAATCCCTGGGTCAGGAAGATACCTGGAGAAGGAAATGGCAACCCATTCCAGTATTCTTGTCCGGAGAATCCCATGGACAGAGGAGCCTGGTAGGCTACAGTCCCTGGGGTTGCAAAGAGTCAGACACGACTGAGCGACTTCACTCACTCACTGGCCAGTTTTAGTCGTCAGAAATCTGACTAGTAAGATAGATTTTCACCAATTATCCAAATAATAAGCCAAAAGTACTCTTCTATACCAAGAATAAAGACTAAACAGGAATGATACAAAAAATGAGAAAAAGTTGCAAAGGTGATGCACTTTTGGAGAAATGGAAAATAAGCAAATAACACACAGTTAAGTGGAAATTCCAGGAAGAAAGCTGAGTCTTCCAAGGAAATTGCCTTTGCTGTTAATACAAATAAAATGGACCCTCCTCCCAATACTCTGGATAGCTTTTATAGCTACTCTTATCATTTCAGACACTTCAACTAATGACCTCCTCCCTAAGATCATTCACTCAGTTTAAAAAAAAAAGGAAGAAAGAAAGAAAATGTGTGCCTACTTAACCCCAGGCCCGGGGTTGGAACTGAGATGCATTAGTAGATAGGCGCTGGCCTAGCCTCCAGGAGTTTCTAATTTTTGAAGTCAGATAAGTAAGCAGTCAATGATGTTATTACGTTGTTATACTAGGAGGAAAGAGGGAAGGACAGATACATGGACAGACAGAAAGAAGGAAATCAGAGGGGCTTTCATCTGGCCCTGACAGATTAAGGAAGGCTTTCCAGGGGAAATAACACATAAGCCAAGGCCTTCAGAAAGTCAAACTAAGGATCCACAACAGAGCTACTAGTGCAGGATTTATTTCTAAGGCAGAGAGAAGCAAGAGACTGTGAGAACAGTGTTGTAATTCTAGGATATGTTCTTTAGAGGAAAGTTAAGAAGACAAGAAATAAAATTTCAAGATGATAATGCATAACGGTCCATTTATTTCCAATTGTTAGCTCCCTATTATAATATTTCAACTTCAAATCTGCTCCCTTCTCTTCAATTATGAAATTCACATTTCTAGAAACATCTTAATTACAGCATAGTGACTTAGAGTCCTAACCTGGTAAAAAGAAAAATGTTTGAGTAGAGTAGTACCCTGTTCACTTAAAATCACTGACTATGGATCTAGAAATCAGAAGAGGAACCAAAAATGGGAAAACGTTAGACCACCTTCTCTGTCCACTCATCTATGTTGGGAACTTCCCTATACTTACTTCATAATGAGCAAACCCAACTATAAACGTCCATCAACCTAACATAAAATGAATGATATTAATGATACTTAGAACTTTCTGGCAATCCTAAGAAGGTTTTGTTTGCAAGATCTGTTACAGAAGAAATAATAGAAGTTTTGTGCTTGTTTCTGTTGACAAGAATTCAATTTCGTTTTCATTTTAATGTTGCTCATTGACCCGTGCAAATGCAGGTAAATTGATTTATTTTATAGTCAAACACTAAATATGATGACCTGCATCAGCATAAAAGATAGACAGAGCAGTACCTACACTGAGACAGCAATGCCAGCAAGGCCAACCAGAAAGCTGGGATGTAGCCCCCACCACACACACACACACTGCACTACACATGTCAAAAGTGGCCCAGCTGTAATACTGCATGCCCTCAATGAATGGCCTGGTTGCACAATGTTGTGGTCTCAGACTAGGGCGCACAGTGCCAGGAAGTACAGCTCACTCTGTGTGTGTTAAGCTTCTTCTGATAAGAAGAGCGAGGCGGATGCAAGCCACCTATGTTCTTGGCAAGAATGACTCATTACAATTACCCAAAGGAGTCTATAACTTTCTGGAGAAGATTTTGCTTCTCACAACTTGAAAATATCTCATTAGATGTCTTAAACAGTGGAAAAGAACAGAAGAGGGGAGACCTTCAGCTATCACCCTCCTCACAAGGAACTGAAGAAGGAAAGGACAATGGCTAAGACGTCTGATAGAAGCACATGTGGTTGATCCACCATGTTCTCAGGAGCCAAACCACTTCAAGTTAGGCAAGAGTTGACTTGAGATGAGACGGAATGAAGTAAAATGATGTTCCTGGTCTAATTCCCAGTTCTGTTATTCCACCTGTCCTTGACAGTCAGAAGAAAATAATTCATTCCCAAACTCTCCACTATTAATTGAATGGACTAGTCCTACAACGGAGTCTTGTTCACTAGCAGCGGCTGTGTGTTTGAGGTTGGTTTCCAACCAACCCAGCATCTGAGACAATGCTCTGGATATGATAGTTACTCAATAAGGGTTCTTTTGTTTCAAGTTTTGCCTACCTTGTCATTTAAGGTGTCAGTTATCCCTGGCATTAGATGCACAAAACTAGAAGAAAATTGGTTATCGCCAGTCCAGGCATTTGTGCCACCCTCTACCTTTTATGGAAAACTGGGGAAGGAACAGGGACATACAAATGAAGAGAAGTTTCAGTTCTTTTCTTAACTTTCTTTTCTCAGTTGGAACTTGCATAGGCTGTACCCTGATCTCCCACAGGAAAGAGAACTCTGACCAAGCGAGTGGCTTGGTCAAAAATGGGTATTATGATGTCAACGCTCTTCCCCAACTTCCTTCTCTTTCACTCCCTTTCTAAGCCCCTTAAAATAGGAAGGTCCTACTAACAGGCAGATGGTGGTCACTTGAAGCATAATTTGTGGTCTCCAAAAGAAAACACTAAAAAAAAAATCAGGTCAAGTAAGGACTTCCCTTCAGCAAAACCAATATAGGAATCCAGCTAGCAAAAGAAAATGTTAAAAGAAAAAAATTATACATACAGGCTATGTACTTAAAGCATACAGAGATGGTAATACAGAAGTACCATGAATTTTCATTTTCACCCCTGCAATATATCCCAATATATCCCCAAATTATCCTCAGCTGTATATTTGCATAAGCCAAGAAAACTCTGATTTTGGAAGAGCATTTTTATAGTACACAATTTGCTATAAGAATACCCATCTGGGTCAGGGCACAATTTCACATTTAAAAAAGAGAAAAGAGCAATTATCCTTCAATTAAAAGTAAATCATGTTTTTTAAAAGGCAGAGAAGAGACTGAATTTCTGTATCTTAATTGTCACCTGAATTTCAACAAATGTACAGCAGCTCGCTTCCCTCTCAGATAGATAATATGAAATTAACTATGCTGGTATGGATCAGTGAGAAGGGACTATCCTCAAATCATTTGGGTCTGAATAAAGAATTAGACTAGATTTTTCAAACAGCAGCTAGTCAAATAATGAGCACACAACAGGTGCTTAATAAGTACTTGCTCACTGAGAAGACACAATGGTCCAGCAAGTGTTGACAGAGCATGGACTTTGGAGTCAGATTGCCTGCGTTTAAAATATTGTCTTCCTAGCTGCCTCAGAATCCTCATCTATAAAATAAGGGTCTGATGAGAATGGTGTTCACCTCCTAAGACTCTTGTGAAAGTTAAACGAGTTAATACAGTGGTTATCCAAGTCTGGTCGACCAGGAACATCAGTACCACCCAAGAGCATGGTAGAAAAGAAAATTCTTAGGACTCAGTTCTTAGACCTGCTGCTTCACAAACTTTGGAGCTAGGGCCAGCAATCTGTGCTTTAACAGGCCTTCCAGGGGATTCTGATGCCACCCAAGTTGGAGGATCACTGGGTTTACACCTGTAAGCAAACATCTCGGTTCGCGTTGTTCCCAAACTCAGAGGAGCATTCAGGGAGCCCTCGACATTTACAGGCAGCAGCAAGTTACCTCGAGTTTTCAAAACCCAAGATTCCTCTGCTCCTGGAAGAGGAGTCCATCCTATGCATGGAGGAAGGAGTCTCCTCAATCCAAAGGCAGAGGGACATCAAGAAGAATTCATACAAACACACCTTGCTCAGGTCCCCAGTGTACTGCATGCATGCATGCTCAGTTGTGTCCAACTCTCTGTGACCCTATGCTCTGTAGCCCACCAGGCTCCTCCGTCCATGGGATTCTCTAGGCAAGAATACTGGAGTGGGTTGCTGTTTCCTCCTCCAGGGGATCTTCCCAACCCAGGGATTGAACCTGCGTCTCCGGTGTCTCCTGCATGCAGGTGGATTCTTCATCACTGAGCCATCGAGGAAGCCTCGGTTTACTGCACTTGGCTCACACTCTTTGACCTATCATATCTTTCCATGACTTTCCACTCTTCATCACACTCAGCATAAAAACACTCAGGTTTAACCATTTCTTCAGGTCTTCATTTCCTTGTGAAAGCTCCCACGTCACCTAAAACTTATATTAAAGAAATGTATAAGCTTTTCTCCTGTTAATCTGTCTTTGTCAGTCTAATATTCAGACCCAGCCAGGGACACTAAGAGGGTGGAGAAAAGCTTTTTCCTCCCATACAACAGTTAGAAGAGGACACAGGCAGAAGGGGAAATAATCCATCTTTTAAAGGAGATCATCCATATATACATACTTAAGGTACAAGCTTGGCAGAAGGAGCTGTTACGTAAAATTAGATAATTCAATAGAAAAGAAAAAGGCTCACACTGGGAATGCAAAACTCAGTAAATAAATGAAATACATCACAGCTGTACTTGTTAGATTTAAGATAATTTTAAGAAAGGAAATTCTATGAAGTTGTAGTACCCTAACTAAAATACTATGTTAATGGCTCAGTGTTATCACATAAATGTTAAGCACACTGTGGCCATGCACTGTTTTTTAACAGCTTGTTGAATATCACTTCAAATAGTGACTTCATATTATAAAAATCCTAACTCTCTACCAGGAATGTAATTTAGGAAAAATTAAAACTGAGTTGCTTAAATCAAAATACCTTACATTTTAGAGGAAAACCATAGGCAGTAACCAGTCTCTAACTTTGAAGGGATGCTGGTTTAGAATACAGATTTCTGGGCTCCTTTTCTCAGAGATTCTCATTTAGTAGGTGTGGGGTAAAGCCAGGGGATCTGAAATGTTAAGTCTGCTCACCACCCTGACCCCACACACCAGGTCATTCAAGGGCAAGTGGACATTGAGGGACCACATTTTGAAAAACATGGCTTAAAATCCTTGCCTCTGGATAACCCTAAACCAATAAGTGTTTCTGAATAAGTTTTCAGAGATCTGAGACTTTTTGACCCTTTATATACAGGAATGGTTCGAACTATTTTTAATGGAAGGCTTCCTAAGATGCAGTCCACATTTCTTTGCCATCTTACCTGAAGCATGTAAGGTATAATTAAATCATGATGATTGAAGACTTTATGATTATTATCATGACTGATATGTGCTATAGTTGTAGAGAGCATTCAACCTAGATTTGACCAAAACACTGATTCCTGAAGTGGCCCCAGAACTTGAAAAAGTTCCAAATGTCAGATTTAGCTTTTGAGTCTCTTTCCCAAGTGCAAAGAGGGGAACATGCAGTTGCAGAACCTCAAGGGCAATACAACATGGCTGCAGAATGAATGGAAAATATGAAAGCTGCCTTTGTAAAACTACTACTAGTGACAATTAACTTTGAAGGTCACTCAGATTTTATCTATTGGTATCTAGCAATATAGTAGGCTCTCTAATGTAACCATTCCTCTGGCTGAAAATAAAAATATGTTGGATAAAGTACACTGTAAATAGTATTTTTTAAATGCCTTAATGAGCTGGCAATAAAGTAAGGAATCTGTTATGAGTTACACTGTGTTCCCTCTAAATTTGTACGGTGAAGTTCTGACCCTCAGTATTTTAAAAAGTGACCTTGTTTGGAAAGAAGGTCATTGTAGAACAAATTAGTTAAGATGAAGCCATTCTGGGGTCAGCTGAGCCCTCACACAAAGATGTGTATGTGTTTACTTACCCCGACTCTTTGTGACCCCATGGACTGTAGCCCACCAGGCTCCTCTGCCCATGGGATTATCCAGGCAAGAATAATACAGTGATGTCTTGCCTGGAAAATCCCATAGATGGAGGAGCCTGGTAGGCTGCGGTCCATGGGGTCGCTAACAGTCGGACACGACTGAGCGACTTCACTTTCACTTTTCACTTTCACACATTGGAGAAGGAAATGGCAACCTGTTCCAGTGTTCTTGCCTGGAGAATCCCAGGGACGGGGAGCCCCGTGGGCTGCCATCTATGGGATCACACAGAGTCGGACACGACTGAAGTGACTTAGCAGCAGCAGCAGTCTTTATCAAAAGGGGATATTTGGACACAGACATGTACATAGGGAGGATGCCATGTGAAGATAAAGGCAGAGATAGAGGTGATGCTTCTATAAGCCAAGGAGAGAAGCCAGGCTTCTCTCACGGATCCTTCCCTCATGGCACTCAGAAGGAATGAACACTTCCAACATCTTCCTGCCTCCAGAATGATGAGACAATATATTGATGGTGTTTTATGCCACCCAGTCAGTGGTACTCTGTTATATCAGCCTTAGCAAACTAATACAAAACCCAACAACAGCCCTAGGAAACTAATATAAAACACCAAAACGAAAAAATAAAATAAAAATAAAAAAAAAAAACAAAAAAAAAACACACCAAAACGTAAGTCCAGACTTGAAGTCACTTTTAAAAAAGTGAAGACATTAGTAGACCTAATGCCTCCACAACCTTTGAGCTAATGACATTTAGCTACTCTCTTCACAGCCTCCCAGGAGGCTGAGTACCAGAAACGAAGCCCCAATCTGTCACCGGCAAAGCCCACTGGGGTCCTTGGGATAAACAAGATGGAATCTAGACGGTAAGTTAAGGTGTAACGTCTTCTTCTGTGCTTAGTCTAGTGTCACTTGCCAACAGGGGGCCGGGTACAGATGCCTTGCACCTAACTCCTGGGATTCGAGTTCCCAGCACAGAACTGCTGCGCCTGACACCTCAGCTTGGCAGGCTGCGTGCAGGAGCCCCGCACAGGACACTGCAATCCAGGGTGGCAGGGGCAGGCCTCGTGTGGAAGTGTTCTGCCTGGCACTCAGTCTGGCATTTGTCGTTGTTGTTCAGTCACTATGCCGTGTGGGACTCTTTGCAACCCATACACTGCAGCACCCCAGGCTCCCCTGACCTTCACTACCTCCCAGAGTTTCTTCAAATCCATGTCCATTGAGTCAATGATGCTGTCTAACCATCTCATCCTCTGTCGTCCCCTTCTCCTCCTGCCCTCAATCTTTCCCAGCATCAGGGTCTTTTCCAATGAGTCGGCTCTTCGCATCAGGTGGCCAAAGTATTAGATCTTCAACTTCAGCATCAGTCCTTCCAATGAATATTCAGGGTTGATTTCCTATGGGATTGACTGGTTTGATCTCCTTGCAGTATCCTGGGACTCTCAAGAGTGTTCTCTAGCACCACAGTTTGAAAGTATCAACTCTTCATCACTCAGCCTTCTTTAAGGTCCAACACATATCTGTGCATGGTACTGGAAAAACCATAGCTTTGACTATATGGACCTTTGTCAGTAAAGTGTATCTCTGTTTTTTTAATACGCTGTCAAGGTTTAATGCTGTGTTTTTTTTTAATATGCTGTCATAGCTTTCCTTCTATGGAGCAATCATCTTTTAATTTCATGGCTGCAGTCATTGTCCACAGTGACTTTGGAGCCCAAGAAAATAGTCTGTCACTGCTTTCACGCTTTCTCCTTCTCTTTGCCATGAAGTGGTGGGACTAGACACCATGATCTTCATTTTTTTCATGCTGAGTTTCAAGCCAGCTTTTTCACTCTCCTCTTTCACCCTCACCAAGAGCATCTTTAGTTCCTCTTCACTTTCTGCCACTAGATTGGTAACATCTATATATCTGAGGTTGTTGATATTTCTCCTGGCAGTCTTAATTCCAGCTTGTGCTTTATCCAGCCCAGCATTTCGCATGATGTACTCTTCACATAAGTTAAATAAGCAGGGTGACAATATACAGCCTTGTTATACTCCTTTCCCAGTTTTGAACCAGTCTGTTACTTCATGTCTGGTTCTAACTGTTGCTTCTTGACCCATAAACAGGTTTCTCAGGAGACAGGCAAGGTGGTCTGACATGCCCATCTCCTTGAGAATTTTCCACAGTTGCTTGTGATCCACAAAGTCAAAGGCTTTATAGCATAGTCAATGAAACAGAAGTAGATGCTTTTCTGGAATTCCCTTGCGTTCTCCATGATCCAACAAATGTTAGAAATTTTGGTCTCTGGTTCCTCTGCCTTTTCTAAATCCAGCTTATACATCTGGATGTTCTCATTTCATATAGTGCTGAAGCCTAACTAGCTTAAAGAATTTTTAGCATAACCTTGCTATGTGAAATGAGCACAATTACATGGTAGTCTGAACATTCTTTGGCCTTGTCCTTCTTTGGGACTGGGATGAAAACTGACCTCTTCCAGTCCTGTGGCCACTGCTGAGTTTTCCATACTTGCTGACATATTGATGCACCTCTTCAACAGCATCATCTTTTAGGATTTTAAATAGCTCAGCTGGAATTGCATTACTCCATCGCAGTAATGCTTCCTAACGCCCACTTGACTTCACACTCCAGGATGTCTGGCTCTAGGTGGGTGACCACACTATCATGGTTATCTGAGTCATTAAGACTTATTATTTTTTGTTTTTGGTATAGTTTTTCTGTGTATTCTTGCCAGCTCTTCATAATCTCTTTTGCTTCTGTTAGGTCCTTACCATTCTGTCCTTTATCGAGCCCATCTTTGCGTGACATGCTCCCTTGATATATCCAGTTTTCTTGACAAGATCTCTAGTCTTTCCCATTCTGTTGTTTTCCTCTCTTTCTTTGCACTGTTCATTTAAGAACATCTTATCTCTCCTTGCTATTCTCTGGAACTCTGCATTCATCTTTCCCATTCGGGCTTGCCTTTCTCTGTTTGGCATAATATTTGCAAAACATCTGCATAGCCAACTGGCAAGAACCCCACCCCCTCTCTCTGCAGACAGAACCCTGTAAGGCAACTCGGCCAAGAGCCTGCCCAGGAAAGTGTGAATTCTAGAGCACACAGGCTTTTCCATTCTTCACTCAAAGAATAAAGCTTTCCTTTGCTTCTGAACTGAACCCAATCTCATTCTATTGGCACAAACAACTGAAAGCAGGAGGACCCTCATTGGGCCCCAATTCAAAAGAGTTGGTAACAAATCCATATAAGGTACAAAATTAAATTGCAGAAACCACCTGCAGACAAATGGTCTTAGACCATTACAAGGAAAATTGCCTGTCTCAAAACCTGGGCATTAAGTGAAGGAGATAAATATTCCTCATGAAAAATCACATTCATAAGCATGTCCCCACAGCATTTACGGCCTAAATTCACATTAGCTGAGTGGTCCAAATATTCAGCAGTGCCCTCAAGCATCTGGTAAGAGGTAACACAAATCCTCTCCAGAGGAATTCACCTTCAGTTGGCCTCGATGCAATATGAGCTTATCACCAAAAATCACAACACACACAAGTTAACAAGGTGCCACAAGCAGGAACAAAGAGAAATGAGAGCAGAATACAACCCATAAAGATCTTAGATATTGGAATCAGTGACCACAGGACACAAGATATACTAAGTTTAATGCATTTAAAAATAAAGGAAGCAATTGAAAATGTGAATGAACAGAAAGAAACTATTTTAAGGCTATTCAGATTAGAAAAAGAATCAAATTGAAAAAAAAAAAATTAAAGACATGGGCTTCCCTGGTAGCTCAGACAGTAAAGAATCTGCCTGCAATGTGGGAGACCTGGGTTCAATCCCTGGGTTGAGACGATCCCCTGGAGGAGGGCATGGCAACACACTCCAGTATCCTTGCCTGGAGAATCCCCTTGGGTCACAAAGAGTCACACACAGCTGAGCGACTAAGCACAGCACAAAAGCTGATTAAATACAGCTGAGAATAGAGACTTGCAGAGACTGTTCAGAAAGAAAAGATGGACAATATTGAACAAAAGGTTAAAAGAATAAGAATATATATTTTATATTTAATTGGATTTCTCAAAGGAGAATAAACAGAGAATGAGGGAGAAGAAGAGATAATGGCTAAGAGTTTTCCAGAATTGATTAAATAATAACCCACAGATTCAGGAAGACCAACAAATCTCATGCAATATAAACTAGAAATCACAGCTAAGACACATTCTTATAAATCTGCAGAACACCAAAGAGATGGTTTCTTTAAAAAAAAAAATAAGGAACCAAATTACTCTTAAAAGAACAACAATTAGGCTGATAGCAAATTTCTCAACTTAAGCGATAGAAACCAGAAGATAGTGGAAAAAACATTCAATGTGGTAATAGAAGCATAACTGCCACACCAGAATCTCATAAGTAGTGAGAATATCTTTTAAGAACAAGGATAAGATAATGATATTTTCTGATAAACAAAATCTAAGAAAATGTGATCCCAAACTGAAGAAATTTCTGGAGGATAAACTTTAGGAAGAAAGAAAATGTTCCCCGATGAAAGGTCTGAGATATAAAAAGAAATTATGAACAAACAGTGATAAAGATAAGGCAAACATTAAAGCTGTAAAAAGTAGTAACAATAATATATTGGAAGGTTAAAATAAAAAAGAAAATTAAAATTCAAGTCAACAATATCTGCCTATCAGTGAGTAGGGAGTGGGGGGAGCACTAATGGAGTTAAAATGTTTTAAATTCTCTGTATTTTTTGAGCAAAAATTAAGGATATTGATTAATTTTTTACTTTGAGAAGTTATGCAGCTAACAAAATATAAATAAAATATACATATCTACTGTATAGTGACAATAATTCAGAAGAAGGCCAGAATGTAGAGAAAAGGCAATAGAAAAGGTGGGCTATATAGAAAAGACAAAATAAGATAGTAGGTCTGTATGCATAATTACAGTAGATGTAAGTAGAATGAATGCTCCATTTAAAACGTTGTTGTTTTTACAACTGGATATCCAGGCAAGCACTAAAGAAAAAGAAAGTGTAGCTACATTAATATCAGTCAAAATAAAATTGAAGGCAAAAAGCATTAATGAAGATAAAATGATATTTCATAATGATAAAAGACACTGGGAAGATAGAACAATGTCAAACATGTATTCGTCTAGTTGTGTGTATATATTACAAAATATGTAACAAAATATAATTCAACAGTTAATAGAAATGAAAACCACCTATCACCATAGTGGCAGATTTTAACACACCTCTCCTAGTAATTGATAAAGTTAGCATAAAAAATAATGAGGAAAAATACAGATTTGAATGATGTAATTGACACACTTCAGCTAATGCATCTATACAACTGTTAAGTATATATTCTTTTCAATTATCTATGGAGCTTTCATAAAAATTGACCACATACAGAGCCACAGAGTAATGTGCAACAGATTTTAAAGGGTTATATCATATATTTTCTGTTACAGGGCAGTTAAACTAGAAATTAATAATAAAAATACACTAATATATATTTGGAAATTAAGAAATGTAATTCTAAGTAACTCATAAGTCAAAGACGAAATGATAATGGAAATTAGAAAATATTTAAATCTTAATGAAAAATACTGTCTACCCAAACTTGTGGGATTTAGTTAAAACAATATACAGAGGGGAATTTATGGTGTTTAAATACTTAGGTCAGGGTAGAAGGGCTGGTGATTAATGAGTATTTTATAATAGTTTCTATTGTTGCAAGATAAATTATCCCAAGAGCTAATGGCATAAACCAAAGCAATAAATATCTATCCTTTCTCATAGCTTTTGTGGGTCAGGATTTTGAAAGCCTGGCTACCTGGTTCTGGCTGGAGGCGTCTCGGAGGTTGCAGTCACATCATCTGAAGGCTACAATGCATCCACTTGCAAGGTCTTGGCCGGCAAGTTGGTGCTGGCTGTTGGCAGCAGGCATCCGTTTCTCCCCACGTGGCCCTTCACAGAGGGCTGCCTGTGTGTGCTCACTGCGTGGTGACTAGGTTCTCCCAAGTGGGTGATCCAGAAGAGAAAAGCCAGGCAGAAGCTATTTGTTCTTGTGACCTATTCTTGGAAGTCACATACTATCATTTTTGCCACTTTCTATTTGTGAGAAGTGAGTCACTAAGTCTGGCTCACAAGAGAAGGAAAATTCGGTCCCCCTTCCCCCCACCCACATCTTTTTTCTTTTTAAAGGAAAGAGTTTCAAAGCATTTTAAAACAATCACAATGAACTGAGCATCTACTCATTGTAGAGGTGAGGAAAAAACTCCAGCAAAATAAATCCCAAGGAAACAGAAGAAAGGCAATTTTAAATGATAACATCAGAGATTAAAAAAATAGTAAACAGATACACAATAATCTGCAAAGTCCAAATTTGGTTTTTTGAAAAAGCTGACAAAACTGACAACCTTCTAGTAAGACTAGTCAAGAAAAAAAGAGAGGAGCTATAAATAAGCAATATGAGAAATAAGGAGGAAACAAGTTCAGATGGTACAGAGAATAAAGGAGGCATTGTGAGTGCATTCTTTCAAAATATGATGATACTATACACAACTATCTGCCACTAGTTTTTTAAAATCATAAACAAAATGGATACATTTCTAGGAAACTGTAATCTACTAAAACTGACTTAACAAATAGAAAAACTGAATAATCGTACAACAATTAAAAAAGCTAAGTCAGTAGTTAAAAACCCTCCCTCAAAAGAACACTAAATTTAAAAAGTTTTACAGGCAAGCTTTACCAAGTAGAAAAATACACTATTAATTCCAGTCTTAAATTATTCCAGAATATAGAAAAGGAAAAAAGAAGAGATACGAACAGTCTCTTAACTCCTTTTTTGAAGCAAGAATAACCTTGATAGCAAAATCTAAAACTGTCATTGCAAAATAGGAAGATTACAGGTCAAATACACCTAACACAGACATGAACATTCCTTAAGACATTAGTAAATCAAATCAAAAGTAAATTTCTACAAATGAGCAGCAGAGAGTGTTCACAGTAGCACTGTTAATAATAAATAATGGGAGAAACTCAAATGCCTATCAATAGTAAACTGGATACTAGAAATTATGGCATATTAATATAATGGAATGTATTCAGCAATGAAAATGAAATATAGCTACAAGCAATAACATGGCTGAATCACTGGAGTATAATATTGGAAAAATAAGCCATGAAAGAAGATGTCATAAAATTTCATGAGATTAAGTCTAAAAACATGCAAAATGATTAAACATATGCGATAAAACTACAAAATCCAGGATGGTGCTTTCTCAAAGGGAAAAGAAGGTAATAGGATCAGAGAGAGGCACCTAAGATAAAAGAGGTAACTAACTGTATGTTCTTTATATTTTCTGCAAGTTTCATAAGCATTCTTTTATAGCTACTCAATGTTTAATTTAAAAATTCAAAACAACTAATAGAATGAGTTCTATTCTATTCTCGGTTCTCTTTCATTTCATATGCTCTCAGTTTGTTTACAGGGTGGGAAGGACAAGTGCAGCTCACCACTCCATAACAACAGGTGAGGATTTTCTCCAAGCTCTCCTGAATGTTGATTTTTCAAAGCTACCTGGGGACTTCCCTAGAGGTCCAGTGGTTAAGAATCTGCCTGCCAATGCAAGGGACCAGTTTGATCCCTGGTCTAGGAAGATTCTACAGGGCTTAACTGCCCCAAACCACAACTACCGAGCCCATGCTCTCGAGCTCACAAATGGCAACAAGAGAAACCACCACAATGAAGAGTGCATGCACCGCATCTAGAGAATAGTCCCCACTCTCTGCAGCTAGAGGAAGCCCAAGCACAGCAACGAAGAGCCTGTGAAGCCATAAATAAATAATAAGAGAAATTTGGAATATATGCCAGATAGAGTTCTTTGGTAATGTTGATTATCTATTGAAAGTGAAAGTCGCTCAGTTGTGTCCGACTCTTTCCGATCCCATGGACTGCATAGTCCGTGGAATTCTCCAGGCCAGAATACTGAAGTGGGTAGCCCGTGCCCTTCTCCACGGGATCTTCCCAACCCAGGGATCAAACCCAGGTCCCCCAACATTGCAGGCTGATTCGTTACCAGCTGAGCCACCCGGGAAGCCTTAGCCACATATTAAAACAACCGTACCATTTGCTCTGTCATTTTAAGAAGCCTGTTTCAATCTTAACCACATTCCATCTACAAGTTAAAAAACTGGAAAGCTATTTAAGCTTTCAGTCATAATAACATCAAAAACTGTCCTGTGATTTTGGAATTTATCCAATCCAAATAGCACAGACAAAAAATTTTTGCTTGAATTCACTTTGCCTCTCTGATTGCTTAATCTTTTTGATTACTGTTCTAACTTGTCGCCTTTAACTATCGTAATAACACAATTTTTAGACTTTCATACCAAAATAACTACTTGGTTCATTGGAAGTGGAGGGGGAAGGTAGGCAAGAATCTGTGGTTTCACTGAAACTATAGTGTGTGTTTGACAGGCCAAAAAAAATATTCAACAGTAGTTCTATGGAAACATAGCTTTAGACAGCAAATGAACCAAAGACTATATATATATAGTGGTGGTAAATGCTCAATGGCTGAGAGGAGCCGTTCTGTTTATTCTGGTCTCTGATGGAGACCTGTTTTTTCAGGTCCAACTCTTAGATCTGGACTGATTCTAAGCAGTTCAGACGGTAAAGAATCTGCCTGCAATGCAGGAGATCTGGGTTCGATTCCTAGGTTAGGAAGATCCCCTGGAGAAGGAAGTGGTTATCCACTCTAGTATTATTGCCTGGAGAATTCTGTGGACAGAGGAACCTGGCAGGCTACAGTCAATGGGGTCACAAAGAGTTGGACACTACTGAGTGACTAACACAAGTTAGTTGGCTCCAACTCTTTGAGAGGTTCAAGTGATTTAACTAAATCTTTAAGTATACATAATATGAATAAAACATGTTGAGTCCTACTATTTCAGTTTTATTGAGATAAAGTTGACATAAAATTATGAGACATTTAAAATGTACATCATGGTGATTTAATGTACATAGACATTGTGAAAGGATTACACCCATCTCATTAATTAACACATTCATCACCTCATGTATTTATCCTTGGGTGGAGGGGGGGCAATGAGAACATTTAAGTTTTACTCTTTTAGCAAATTTCATTATACAGCGCAGTGTTATCACTACAGTCACCATGTTTTCATTAGATCCTCAGACCCTTTTTATCTTATAACTGAAACTTTGTACCCTATTACCAACATCTCCTTATTTCCCATACCCTGTAACCCTGGCAACCATTTTTCTCCTCTGTTTCTATCCTTTGCTGTTTTTTTAGATTTCACATTTAAGTGATACTATGCAGTATTTGTCTTTCTCTGTCTGGTTTATTTTAGATTTATTACATTTAAAGTATTTCAACCCATGTCCTCACAAGCCTTTACAAATCAGAATTTTTATTTAAACTGCATAAAACCATATATGGTTTGTATTTTATACTATACAAAATTTAACCAGTAAACAGCGACATTGACAAGTATTTTATTTCCCAAGCATAATTAAACTAAAAAATATAGTCATGTTTAGCTGGTGGACAAAATACCAAGGTATCAGATAGTGCTACTTATCAAGAAACCAGACATATCCCCGGTCTCAGATGACCTCTGGTGAATGGCTACAGGTTTGCTTCGGTTTGGACCATGCAAATGTGTCACAAGAGTAACTTGATTTAATAGTAATGTGCTTTGAATGACTGAAAGATGAAAAATTCTTTTAAAAAGTAATGTCGAAGGAATTTCCCTGGTGGTCCAGTGGTGAAGCTTCTGCCTGCCAATGCAGGAGACACATGCTCAGTCCCTGGCCTGGGAAGATCCCACATGCTGCAGAGCAACTAAGCCCACGGGCTGCAAGTACTGAGCCTGGGTGCTGCAAGTATGGAAGCCTCGCGCCTCCAGCCTGTGCCCTGCAAGAAGAGAAGCCACGGCGATAAGAAGGCTGTGCCTGTGCTTGCCGCAACTAGAGAAAGCCCGCACGGAGCAATGAGGACCCAGAGCAGCCATAAATAAGCAAATCACTTTTTTAAAAAGTAATGTTGAAAAGGCAGTATGGTGTGTTTAACTGAGATGTCAAAGACTAGGTGTCAGGGCAACTGCTTTTCTACCACTCACTAGCTGTGACCTTGGACAAGTGAGTTACTATCTGATCCTTATCATAAACTCTGAAGGGATGCAACAGGTGATCACTAAGATCCTTTCCAAATTTAGAGTTTTATGAATAGTAAACAAGGGTCAGAGAGGGGGAAATGATAACGTCTCAAGAAAAAATGACATTCACATACGAATGTCACATATTTAGAATATGTTGAGTATTACCTGTGTAAGGCAAAGGGCACGCTAACTCAAGAAGAGACCAGTCTCCAAGCAGAGAGAATCCTTTAAAATTTTCTGTTGGGGACAGTCTATGAAAACTGGAAATTGATGTCTACAGTAATTAGCAAACATTTCTGCTTACAACACTAGAGGTTTTAATGCATTGAAACAAATGTGGACAATGAAATTCTTTTTATAAGTAAAAGCATTCAAAGAGATGTTTATAAAAAATGTACTTTCATTTATGTCCAAACATCATTCCTTTGTAGTAAAGTGTCCAAAAGAGTCCAATCACCACTGCGTGTATGTGTACTCAGCGTCTCAGTCATGCCCAACTCTGCGACTCTATGGAGCCCTCCAGGCTCCTCTGTGGGATTTCCCAGCCAAGAACACTGGAGTGGGTTGCCATTTCCTTCTCTAGGAGATCTTTCTGACCCAGGGATGGAAGCCTCGTCTCCAACATCTCTTGCCTTGGCAGGCAGATTCTTTACCACTGAGCCACCTAGGCTCCCCAAGCACAGTTAGAATTCTCTAATTCATAGATATGTGTGTATACAAATATAAGCACATGCCACAAAACCAGAAATATGTTTTCAAATATCAAAAGGAAAAGTCACTGTATATTTTCAGTGAAAATTGATTGATGCCCATATCAGACACTTAGTCCCTCAAGTAATAAACTTGTTTCATAAGTGGTGATGGGTGTTCAAATAAACACACCAAAAAGGATTTTCTCTAGCTAATTTGAATTATATGACTCTTTTCTGTTTTAAACTTCAATTTAATTCAGCAGCATTAATTGAACACTTAAAATGTGCAAGTGTCAAAATCCAATCTAACACAGGCATTTGATTTGACATGGGATTTCTGGGATAAGAGCTCAAGGCATACAACTCTGACAGCAACTGATTCCAAAGTTTAATCACTATTACAGCTCCACATTCAGCCTAACTCACTCCATCACACACACCCTTGGATGACATAAATGTAATACGTGATTGAACTAGTCCCAGATAAAGCAGAAGTTTGCGAAGTGTCTTTACATAATTGTGTTCTCTTCATCAAGAAAGATGTGATTTTTTATATATTAATACTATCTTTTCCAATGCAGGGGCCCTTATGCTTCCCAGATATTCTACTGTGCCCTCTCTATGATGACAGCAACTGGTGTTTGTGTAGTGGCAGTCCTGGCTGTTCTTCAAACTAGCAGAGTACTGCTGAGCAAAACTTTGCCAGCATTCCACCTTTGTTCCAGAATCACCTTCTTCCAGTGATGACGCCCTAACGTGTGACTCCTTTATTACTCAAATCCTTTATGCTTTATACTGACAATTCCTTCACTCACTCATGCCAGTGTATTCATGAATTAGGCCAAACCACATTTATAATTATCATCTCTAAAAATCACACAAATTCTGAAATCAGCTTTACTTTCATTGTTAATTCATTAGTGTCTTTAAACAATTTTAAGAAACACAAGATATTTACCTGAGCACTGCAGGACACAAGGGCTTCCCAGGTGGAACTAGTGGTAAAGAACCCTCCTACCAATGCAGGAGACGTTAAGAGACGTGGGTTCGATCCCTGGGTCGGGAACATCCCCTGGAGGAGGACATGGCAACCCATTCTAGTATTCTTGCCTGCAGAATCCCGTGGACAGAGGAGCCCGGCAGGCTACAGTCCATAGCGTTGCACAGAGTTGGACACAACTGAAGCAACTCAGCATGCATGCGCACAGACGGGCACAGGATGGTACAAGATTTACCTTTAGGAATTTACAATAGAGTTAGAGAACTAGGCACCCAGACATGAAAATGAACGCTGTAGGCATCCAATCACTGGAACAGATAATAGACACAAGTGAAGTAATTCTTGGGGCCTTCACGGCAGGGGTCAGTCTGAAGCTTGTTCTTAAAGGAGCAAGAGAGGTGAAGAGGTGAGGAATGAACTGTTTCAGTTTTATGAGAAGGTCCAAAATGTCGGTAAAGCTTCCATTAAAAGCAGGTGGTAGTGGTAGGGCAGCAAAGTTGGGGGAGAGGAAGCTTGTACTTGAGAAGAGGAGGAAATCAAGCACACACAACCAGTCTCTTTGGAATAAAGTGTTTCAGTTTTTTGAAAATGGCAGTGCCACTGAAGGCTTTTAATAAAAACAATTGTGTTTAAATATGATTTATCTGACCATTACACATGAAAGGAGATGGAAGTAATTGGGAAAAGTAAAATCAGCTGAAAGACTCTTAAAATGTTTTTTATGAGTCCAAAGCAGGTTGGTAGTAGTGAACTTGAAATAAACTACAGAAGAGACATTGGCAATTGAGTGGGGGAGTCAGAGAGCCTAAATGAGTTACTGAATTTCACATGGACTTGGTATTCCTAATGAACACGTTGCTTAAATGTTCAACGGTAAAATCACAGATCCATGTAGTGAGTGAAGTTAGTATTTAACACAAGATCACCCACCTATTTTGCATTAATGTTTACAGATTTGGGGTGCAGACATCTGTAGGCTACCTCAACACACTCCCCATACTTTGCCCTCCATGGGCATATTTGCAACCACACCTGAGGATGGAAGGGGGATATATTTGCAGAGCCTGTACCAGGTGCCAGGCCTTCAGTCAACAGTTTCTCCTCTGTCTTCGAGGAGCTCAAAAGTTATATCCTCTCTCCAAGGTTAGTCGTGGCTTTGATGACCACATGCAGGCTGTTGACTTCCCACCTGTCTGCCCTCGGGACTGTGCTCCTGCTCTCCAGCCTTGTCCGGGCATCCGTCTACAAGACTCTCTCATCTGGATGTCCCTAGACTTCCCCAGCTCAACACCTGCAACACTCAACACAAACTTCCCCTGGAAACTGCTCCTCTTTTTTTTTTTTAATTAATTAATTAATTTGGTTGCGCCAGGTCTTAGCTGCAGCACGTAGGATCTTCGATCTTAGTCGCAAGATTTAGGATCTTTCAACTGGGGCACGTGGGATCTAATTGCCTAACCAGGGGTTGAATCCAGGCCCCCTGCACTGGAAGCATGGAGTCTTAGCTACTGGCTGACCAGGGAAGTCACTGAAGCCTGCTCCTCTTTCACACAAGGTGCCCACCATCTCAGAGAAAGGCAGAAAACTAGAGTTCTTCCTTGGGTTCTCCCACCGCCTCACTCTGCACATGATCTATCCTTATTCTGTTGATTCTACTTCTGGATATCTCTCTTATTCAGCCATCTCTTGCCACCTCCACTGTGGCAAGCTACCTCGTTGGTGCAAGCTACCACTATCTGTCGCCTGCCAAAGCTGCCTAAATGGCCTCCTGGCATCCCAGTGGCTACCTTCCATCCACTGCCCACGCAGCAGCCAGGGTGTGTGACCTTTCTAGCATGAAAATATGACTGAGTTGCTTCTGTGCTTGGAACCCTTCAATGGTTTCCAACTGGTACTCGAATAAAGTGCAAATCCCTTAATATGCTTCACATAGTCCTTTATAGTCTGACTCCATCTCTCGATCCTCACTTGGCATCTCTCTCCTCTCTGAGCATCAGCCACATGAAATTCTTTTAGTTCCTCTGATAGTCTATGCTTTGACTCTCTTCCAGCCCCAACAAATCCCATTCCTCCTGCCAGGAACACTTTTCCCCCTTCCTGAAAATTCTTATGCCAAGGAATGATTTTCCTGAGCTGGAAGGACAGAATTCACATTGATAATGATCATTATTCCACACTGCATGTGTACAGCCCTTTACGTATGCTAATAGTTTTAACTACAACTCTGTAACTACAAGGACCATATTTTGCAATGGTGTTGGAGAAGACTCTTGAGAGTCTCTTGGACAGCAAGGAAATCAAACCAGTAAATCCTAAAGGAAATCAACCCTGGATATTCATCGGAAAGACTGATGCTTTAGCTACCTGATGTGAAGAGGCAACTTACTGGAAAAGACCCTGATATTGAGAAAGATAGAAGGCAGAAGGAGAAGGGGACAACAGAGGACGAGATGGTTGGATGGCATCACCAACTCAATGGCCCATGAGTTTGAGCAAGCTCCGAAAGATGGTGAAGGACAGGGAAGCCTGGTGTGCTGCAGTCCATGGGGTCGCAAAGAGTCAGACACGACTGAGTGAACAATGACAGCATCTCTGTAACTACAAGGATCACATTATGCAAACTACAATTATGAATAGAATTTTGGACAACAGGACTGTCTTAGAACATCTTGGCTTTATATAAGACTCATTTTTGGAGCAGTGGGCATTTAGAACACTTGACTTCTCCCATCTTGGACAAGGCACTGCAGTAAGATTCCACAAGGACAGAGGACAGCAATTGCTCGAGGCACGTGTCGTGTGATGGGACTGATTACGTAGTGGCAGCCCAAACTGTGCCACTCTAGTATGAGGATTCTTTTGAGCTGAAAACAATCAAAGCCCCAAAAGATTCACGAAGAGCCTCTTAACTTTCCCTTTACTGACTAAAAGAATTAAGGTAGGAGGACTGTCCTAGAAAGAAGATATCACCATAGATAAGTGTAGTAAAGTATTAGGTGTGGTAGACAGAGAGGAACCTAGTAAAGCCTTTGGATCAAAGTCCTCTCTGGGTCCCACGGTCGTTTTTAACTTTTTACTTTGTATTGGAGTATAGCTGATTAACATTGTCATGATAGTTTTAGGTGGACAGCAAAAAGACTCAGCCATACATATACATGTATCCAGTCTCCCCCAAACCTCTCTCCCATCCAGGCTGCCGCATAACACTGAGCAGTTCTTATTGCTATACAATAGGTTCTTGTGGCTCTACATTTTGAATATAGCAGTGTGAATACACGTCCATCTCAAACTCTCTAACTATCCCTTCTCCCCTTCCTTGCCCCTGGCAACCATAAGTTTGTTCTCTGTGAATCTGTTTGCTTCTGTTTTGTAAATAAGTTCATCTGTTCACGTCCTTTTAGATTCTGCATATAAGGGATGTTTCTGCTTCTCTGACTCACTCAGTATGACACTCTCTAGGTCTATCCATGTTGCTGCAAATGGTATTATTTCATTCTTTTTGATGGCTGCATGATATTCTACTGCATTTATGTACCACATCCTCTTTATCCATTCCTTTCTTGATGGGTGTGTTTCACTGTCTTTGGATGGCCCAGCAAACATTTGTTCACCAAATATTAATGCTGCTAGCTTTCTATGAATTTAGAAGCCTGAATTACCTACTTCCCTTTGAAGCTCAGACCCTCCACTTCCTTCTCCATAGTCTAGAATATATATAAATCTCACCATATCTTGCTATCTTTGAAATTCTTCATACTTAAGTGAATTCCCCATCCACAGGTTATAAATTTGGTTTTCTACTGTTAATCTATCTTCTGTTATTTTAACTGCCAGCCAAAAGAACTAAAGGGGAAATTTCTCCTCCCCTTTCCCCCTCCCACAATGGGCTTCATATTTAGTCCAGTGTGTTGGAAGGGGGATGCTAAAGATTACTCTTGTGGAATTTTCTTATGCCTGCTCAATGAAAGAGTGTCAAAAATAAAAACAACAGAGGCTTCCCTGGTGATCCAGATGTTAAGAATCTGCTTTTCAATGCAGGGGATGTAGGTTCAATTCCAGGACTGAGAACTAATATCCCACATGCTGTGGACAGTTAAGCCTGCACTCTACAACTACAGAGAAGCCCGCATGCTGCAACTAAGACCCAATGCAGCCAAAAATAAATAAATAAATATGTAAATATTTAAATAAATAAAAATTTTAAAAAATAACAACCACACACACATACACACATACCTCTGTGCTTCTTAGGAGTGTAAATAATCTTTGAGGCACCCAAAGGAAGCACTGTCTCTTGAAGGAAAGAGGAGCAGACAGCTCTCTACTTGTTCTTACCTGCCTTGGAATATAGCCTTATTGTCCAAGAGCAGGGTGTAATCAGACCCTTTGTCAGGGTTAAATATGGACAAACCCCCTCCATAAGCAAGAACAGAAGTGGTTCCAGATTCAGGATGAATGGACATGGGTACCTAGACCAGTTTGAACCCAGAACTCCCAGGATAAGTGGCCTGGACTGTGTGGTGGGAATTTGAGCACAGCAGGAGGTATCCTGGGACCCCTCCCCACCCCACCAAGTGGCAGAAATCCTGGGGGGAACTCACCATGAAGGTAATGAGATGGTCTTCCCTGAAAGATCTCTTGAGGGCATTATGCTAAGTGAAATAAGTCAGACAGAGAGAAACAAATACTGTACGATCTCACTTACACGTGGAATCGTAAAAATAAACAAAACAAAACTGAACTCATAGAAGCAGAGAACAGATTGGTTTGGTTGTTTCCAGAGGAGATGGGGGTAGGATGAATGAAGGGGGTCAAATGTAAAAACTTCCAGCTATAAAATAAAATCAGGGGATGTACTGTATGACATGGTGACTATCGTTAACAATACTGTATTGTATATCACAAAGTTGCTAAGAGAAGAGATCTTAAAAGATCTCATAAGAAAAAAATTCTGTTAACTTCTTGAGTTAACAGGCGTTAACTAAACTTGTGCTGATCATTTTACAATGATCATATATTAAAACATTACGTTGTACACTTGAAACTAATAACAATGCTATATGTCAATTATATCTCAATAAAACTAGGGAACAAAGATCCCTGAGGACCTGTGAATGGATGGATCAATGATGCTGCTAGGATATCTCAAACCTAATTCTCAGCAGCAGCACGTCCTGGCCTGAGAGCCCATCGACAACAATACAAGCGTACAGCCCAGACCCCAGTTGCCTGGGGATGAATGTCAGCAGGCTCTCCATAGCCCCTTCAGGGTTTCTGGTGCTATCACAGCATTCATCTGATACCTATTTCTAAACTCTTCAGGTGATTATGGAAAAAAAAAATGGTTAACTGGGAGTTTGTGAAATCTCTTAATGGTTTACTCAAGATCCTACAATGAATAACAGGGAGAGACTGAAACCCCAAAAAAGTGACTCAGTAAAGATAAGTGGTACATTATGTGGTCAAAAACAAAGAAACAGGCAGGAGAGGAGAGATCCATAGGCTCACTGGCCCACTGCCATCAAGAATAGTTCTCTACAATGTTCTGAAGGTCTCTGGTTCTGACGGGAGCCACAGGAAGGTCTGCCAAGTCATGCTAAGTCTGCAGAAAACCTCAGTGAATTTTCTGGACAGAGGAATGTGACACAGAAGAACTAGGGCCATGTGACTAGACCTCATTATCTCAGTGCCTTTGATAACATACTGGAGAGCAGAGTGGGGTTTTGAATCGACTGATATCTTCCATAAATGGACTCTAAATGCAAGCTTACAATGCTTCCAAAAACTCCCCAGAGAAATTCCTATTATGTACATGGAGGGAGAATGAAGCCAGCCCCATCTGGCTGGGTAGAGAACATTCTCTGCTGAGTGAAACTTCATGGCTCTTGTGTTCAGTGCCAACAGCATGTTCATACTAGACCATGGCCCTGCACACAGACGGGCAGGTGAATCGAAAAAATGAGTAAGATGGTGCAGGCAGTGCTGGGCAATTCTCTGCTCTCTAAAACATCAAAACCACAAGACAAGATATCAATAAGGGTAACATTTCTATAAAGTCCCTAATGAGTTATGAGCCAGTATTATGACGAACGTTACTCAGAATTGCTATAGCAAAATAGAGCGACACTATCTTTTTCCATTAGCCTCCTATCACTACACCAGCTAAAATCAAGAACAGGTTGAGAAGCATCACTAGCGACTTTTGCTCTGTGGAACTGACACTCTCAGGGAAACCTCAGAACTTTAAAGTAAGTGTACAATGCGTGTGTGTGTTCAGTTGTTCAGTCACGTCTGACTCTTTGTGATCCCATGGACTGTAGCCCACCAGGCTCCTCAATCCATGGGATTCTCCAGGCAAGAATATTGGAGTGGGTAGCCATTTCCTTCTCCAAAGTATACAATGCAGTTAGCTTTATTAGGAAATAAAGGCACAGAAGAATGAGGTGACTCGACTCAAATGTCACCTGCCCAGAGAGGCTTCCTCTGACCAGCCTTCTCCATTCTTCCCAATGCAACAACTTCCAGTTACTCTGTAACATATATCTTTGACAACCATCAAGTTGTCTTCTGAATTGGTGCATGTGTTTGTCCCTCCTTCCTGTTTGAATGTAGACCCCAGAGACAGGGAATTTGCATGGTTCATTGTTCTGTTCTTAATACCTTTAGAGAGGCTGGCACAGAGTAAGCTCTCAATAACATCTTACTGGTTACCTTTCCAACTGCCAAATGACAAAGAGCTCAATTATCTGTAACAGAAGGCCTTGTGGAGTCCAGAAAAACCAGTATTCACATCAACTTTTCAAAAATATCACATACCAGAATGAGCAGTCTTTTTTATTACAGACATAACAATTAAATCGATATATAGAGGCAACATGGTCTGAAGCAATGCCACGCCAAGTGTGGTCTGTGGACCAACAGCATCAGCATCTCTTGGCAGTTTGTTAGAAAAGCAAAATCAGGGCCCCGCCACAGACCCAGTGAATATCTGTGGGTGGAACCAAAAAAATTCTGTTCAGCAAGTTTTCCAGGTGATCTTATGTACCCTAAAGTTTTGAGTAACTAATTCGGAAATAAAAGTGAGAAAAATGAAATGTCATAAGGACTAGGATTTTCTTAGGGATAACTGGTTCGTTCTTGATGTCATTGAAATTTTTTAAAAGTCAGGACAGGGGCCTCCCTGGTGGTCCAGTGGTTAAGAATCTACCTTGCAATTCAGGGAACACCGGTTCAATCCCTGGTCCGGGAAGATGCCACATGCCACGGAGCATCTAAGTCCAAGCACCGAAACCACTGAAGCCCACATGCCTAGAGTCTGTGCTCTGCATCAAGAGAAGCCACTGCAGTGAGAAGCCTGCTCATCGCAGCTAGAGAAAGCCCATGTGCAGTAACGAAGACACAGCCAAAAATAAATAATATTAAAATAAATATTAAAAAAACAATCAGGACAGAAGAGGAGGAGGAGGCATTATACTCAAAATCGTATACATGAATATGGTGCTCTGCCTACACGGGCCCTCAGACACCTACTCCATGTCCTGCTTCACTGAGGCTCCCCTGCCCTGGGCTTCCCAGAGGGTACTAGTGGTAAAGAACCTGCCTGCCAATGCAGAAGACATGAGAGACGAGGGTTCGATTCCTGGGTCGGGAAGATCCCCTGGAGGAGGAAATGGCTGCCCACTGCAGTATTCTCGCCTGGAGAATCCCATGGACAGAGGAGCCTGGCGGGCTACAGTCCATGAGGTTGCACAGAATTGGACACGACTGAGCAACTTAGCACGCAAGCACACACACGCAGCACACCCTGCCCCGACTAAGCAGCGAGCAAATCGACGGCGCTCTTTGTGTACGAAACTCACACTTCGCTCAGCTTCCCTCTCCTTCCCCAAGGCAACACCATCTGTGGCTCTTTCAAGAAATCACTCTACAGCTGACTGACCAGGCCAAGCGAGAAAAGGCAGCCCAGCGGGGGACCAGCGGGCGGCCGTGCCGTACCATGGTTGAGATGTCTGATGCAGTCGCTCAGAAGCGCGCTGAACTTCTTCCGGTCCGCGGCCTCCCGGAAGCAGAAGTAGCCGTGTCTGAGGAAGGGCTGCCACAGGTACACCGGGAAGTCCTTGGGCAGGACCACAAAGGGCTGCGTGTTCTCCTTCTCACTGGACGCTGAAGAAACATGGAAGACACCGAGACATTTTAAAATGTGCATGTCTTATTTAAAATTCCTATTTCAGGCTGTGAGGGTTTACTTCAGGCTGTGGGGCAGCCAGTGGGCTGAAAAGGTGGTATGAAATGTCTTTGCGGGGTGGGGGAAAAGGAGAGTTCAGGCTCCCTTCGCATCCCGCACCAGCTTCACCTGCCTCCCTTGAGCAGGTGGCCTCACCTCCGATCCACAGGGACGGCCAAGGCCGTCAGACAGTCGAGCTCAGCTTCCTCACCTGGAATGAGCCACAGGCAGAGCTGCGTCTTTCCTCGGCTGCCACTGTGTCCGCCTGTTGGACACTCACTCTACCAGCTCCTGATTCACCAGGTCTGCGCTCTGCTCTCCACTCTCTTCCCGCCTCCCCGTCACTCCCAAACCAGCATTTGCAGCCTTGATGCCATCAACCCCTATTCTCACCCTAGACTTGTTCCTTCTTCACCAGTCCCCAAACCAAACAGCCTGGGTCACTAATGTCATCCTGACTGCTGGCTTACAGCTTCTTTTTTATTACCCACCTTTTCAACCTGATCAGGAATTATCTGTTGCAGCCAGTTACCCCTTCCTTTGAAAACATTCTCTTCCCTTGACTTCCAGGAGCGTGACCTTCTCCATGCTTTTTAAACATTGCTGCCCCTTTTCACTTTTATTGGTTCCTCTGCCCCTTCTCTCCGTCTTTCTCTTTAAGTGTTGGTGTTTGCCCTGTTCTGTGCTGCTTTCTGCCCCACTCTCTTCTCTGCTCTCCCAAGGGAGGTATCTTCATCCTTCCCATGACTTTGCATGTTGCTTCTGCAATTCATGCTTCCTTTTCCTTCCACCATACTTTTGCATAGAAAAGTCTCATTTATCCTTGGAAACTCAGTTCAAAAGCCATCAAAAGTTGGCACCACCCTCTGCCACCGGAGACAGATTAGGGCGCCCCCTACCTTGTCTTCCCGAAATATCATAATGATCTGTGTTTGTGTCTGGTTCCCACACCCAGAGTGAGGGACATAAAGTGAGATAAGCCTCCCCCACCTCCAATTAGGGCTTCCCTGGTGGCTCAGAGGTAAAGGATATACCTGCCAATGCAGGAGATGCAGGTTTGATCCCTGGGTCAGGAAGATCCCCAGGAGAAGGAAATGGCAATCCACTCCAGTATTCTTGCCTGGAGAATCCCATGGACAGAGGAACCTGGCAGGCTAGAGTCGGACATGACTGAGCGACTAAACAACAACAACCTCCAATTAATTCTCCCAGAAGCAGAACCACTGCTCTGGAGCTCCTTGAGGATGGAGGCTCCATCATACATATCTCTGCATGCTCAACTCAACTCATAGCATACAAACCTAGTAGATGTTGTACTACAGTTTGTTAAATGAATAAATATGCTATGAGGTCCTAGGACATTTTTAAAGCCTTAAACAATAGAACTTTCAGCCCTTTCTTAAAAATCAATTCCAAGAAATTCAAGTTGAGCCATACAATTGCTCAGATCTCCTGTCCAAACTTTATTCTTCTCCGTGCATTCCATTTCTATGATATTGCATTCATTTAAATGAGCCCCAGCTTGTTTCTAGAGTCGTGGAAAACAAGCAGAAGGAAAAATGAATTCTGGGCTCCCTGCCCACATAATGGGCACTATCTCAAGGGAAGCAAGCGGAGAGGGACCTACTAAGAGGCAAGTGAAAGCACTGGGCATACCAAGAAATGGATCCTAACCACAAGGAAAGCTGGAGAACAGGCTTGCTACTGGCAAGCTGAGACTGGTTTAGACATGGAATAGATTTCCTGGGGCACTCATGGGAGTTCCATTTCTGAACTTAACCAAGCTGTGCATATTGGGAGCACAGTCTTGAGCTCACCAGTCCTAAGCAAAATACCAAGGAATGAATCAACATACGAATGCCAACAAATGAATAAATGATTGAATACTATAGCAGAGACCTCTGGCTGTAACACATTTCTATCCTCTCCTCTTTCTCAGTAATAAAATCCCTGATTTTTACTTTAGCAAGTACCTGCATAGACTAAAGACTACATTTCCAGCCTTCACTGCAGTTTGGTTTGCCAACGCCACTAAGTTTTGGCCAATTACTGTGTAAAGAAGACCTATGTCGATAAACCCTTTAGTGCTTTTTCTCAAGTGAAGTTAATTCCTCCAATCTTCATGGTGCCTTTATTCTTTCCAATAAAATTAGAATCACACAGCAATCAGTTTGTGAAACAGCTCTCCTTGCCCTTTCCAAGATGTCACAATATCGTATAAACAACTGAAAGCAACATTCACCCTTTACATTTCAATGCTTTAGCAAGCCCCATAAAATTCATTTCTATTATCCTCCAGTTATAACTCATTTAACTTCTTACAATAATTTTCCAGATGCCATTATTTCCAGTCTGCATTTTTTCTGAGTTGAGTTACAAGGATATCACAAATGATCTCCTATTGAATATTCTATTTTTAAAACTGAGAAGGCCACAACATACAATTTAAAAAGTCACTGAAATACCCAGTCTGAAGTTCTGGGTCAAGCGGCAGTAGTCACCCAGGCCTTGTGGTTTTTATTCCTTTTCATTCCTTCTGATTTGATCTCATCAATAAATCAATAAATATATTATCTGTTCTGACTGATTTCATTGGAAAGTTCTTTGAAGGGGTTCTAAAGAGTTAACATGTTGGTATTCCCATTTCTAGGGGCAGCTCCAGAGCCAAGATAACATGTAAGTAGACATTAAAAGAAAATATAATAATACATATAGTACACATAAAGTGTTGTTTTAGCTTGAATTACTTAGTAAGAGTTTGTTAATCTAGGTTTATGGTTCGTGTACTAATCCTATAACAGTGTTATTAAAAACAGTACACTAAGCATTCTGCACTGAAATAAAAATTGATAAAATTATTTTACATTTCCCCCATAAATTCCAGTGAAATGATTATACCTATTACTAAGAACCAGGACTCTCTTCAAGAAACTAAGTAATTATTGTGTGCTTTGATTTACACAAAGCCAGATGGAGTTATTACATTATCCACAGTTCATGAATCTCTATGAAACACTCTATTTGGTCTGTATATTATCCCTTACACTCTCAGCATGGAAAAAGTAAAATGAATGAGAATGAAAGTATGTTAGAGTTGGTAATAATCTTCTGTATTTTCAATTTCAAGTCCCTAGAGTTGGAAGAAGCAGAATTCAGAGAGGTTCAGCAATGGCTAAGGAAAATGCTTGATAAGCGTCACAGAACCAGATGAAAATCCAGTCTCCATATTCTCAGTTCAGTGCTCTTTCTATAGCAGTATTCAGCTATTATTTATAGATATGCTAATTAACACAATGTCTTTTACACAGTACCTAAGAGTTACTCTAATGCCTAATGCCTACTAAAAGTATTTTGTTGACTTAGGATATTTTATTGCAAATCATCCTAAAATTAGAAAAATAACATTCTCTGACAGGTTTTACTGAAAGATGGGATTGTACATTTCACAGACTGGGCCCAACATATTTATTTTTGCTGTCCTGTGTAAAGCTTGCAATATATTCCAAAACCTCAAGATATCTGACCAACAGTACATTTTCTATATGCGAGAAACACAGTGACTGACTTGTGTATTACCAAATATGATTTAAAGTAACAGAAGTGGTACAAGGTTTACCTAAATTAGAGAAATTATATCTTCCATTTGCCTATGGAGAATGTGTGTCTAGCCCAGGGTTCCTCAATCTTGGCCTATTGATATTTAATGCCAGATAATTCTTCACTGTCAAAGACAGTTCAGTGCATTGTAGGATATTTAGCAAGAATTACTGGCCTCTATTCATTAAATGTCTATTGCACCATCCTCCCAAGTTGTGATGACCAAAAATATCTCCAGATACAGCCAAATGTCCCTGGAGAGTGAAATCCCCCAACCCCCACCCTTGAGAAGCACTGGTCTAACCAAACAGAACATGTTGAGGAATTTTGTCTTGGGAAGGAATGCTCAGTAACTCACCAATAGGGTCTGGGAAATGCCGATCAGATAATAAATTGTATTCATCTTCTGAGGTTAGCACTTTGCCACCAGCAGGAAGAATTCGGCTTTTAGGGGGAGCTCCTTTCTGATAGGCCTAAGAAAGGAAAGGCAAAAATTAGTGGACTTTTTCCTCATTGGATTTTTGGGAAATATCAGGAATATTAGAAATAGACAAACCCAAACACCATACACTCAGAGATAGAAATTCCCACATTGAGTAAGAGCCATTTATACAAAAATTATATTTTGCACCAGAAGCCTCTGTCATGGTAAACATCAGGACTTGCTCTAGGACCAAAAAAGAAAGAAAGGCTCTTCTATTTTTCACTGGCTATGTTCTGGCTGTATTGGTTGGGACAGGGAAGGGCACATGACCTCAGCATGTCCAATCAGAGTGAGTGTTAGGTTCAGCAAGAGAGGTTCTTACAGTTTCCACTGGTTATATCCTGGATGCAGTGATTGGGTCAGGAAGGATCACATGACCTGATTCAATCCAATCATAGTGAGCTTCAGGACTTGCAAGTGAGGCTGACAGAAAGCCTCGGCTCTGAGAGGAGGTGAGGACAGGACACTGGGCTTCCATCTTGTTACTGTGGAGAAGTCTGAAGGTTTCTGACCATGGAGATTTGGGCCTAGTAAGGAAGCTAGGCTGAATTAAGGCAAAGATTTCAGATGGAAGAAAGAACAAACTGAGTTCCGACATCACTGGAACCGTGAATCCAGCCATACCTGAAGTTGGGCCTGTGCCCAAGGGATTTTAGGTCAGGAGACAACCAACCCCAGCCCTTTTTTCCTTAATCTTAAAATTTTTTTCCCTTTATTTTTTTTAAAACTGAAGTATAGTTGATTTCATGGATCACAGCCTTGTCATGGCAAAGAGGCTTGCATAACTCAATAAAGCTAAGAGCCATGCCATGCAAGGCCACCCAAGATGAACAAGCCATGGTGGAGAGTTCTAACAAGATGTGGTTCACTGGAGAAGGGAATGGCAAACCGCTCCATATTCTTGCCATGAGAACCCCCTCAATAGTATGAAAAGGCAAAAAAACATGACACCAGAAGATGAAGCTCCAGGTCAGAAGGTGTCCAATATGCTACTGGAGAAGCGTGGAGAAATAACTCCAGAAAGAATGAAGTGGCTGGGCCAAAGCAGAAAGGACACTCAGTGTTGGATGCATCTGATAGTGAAAGTGAAATCCAACGCTGTAAAGAACAATATTGCATAGGAACCTGGAATGTTAGGTCCATGAATTAAGGTCAATTGGACATGGTCAAGCAGGAGATAGCAAAAGTGAACACTGATATATTAGGAATCAGTGAACTAAAATGGACTGGAATGGGTGAATTAACTCAGATGACCATTATATCTACTACTATGGGCAAGAATCCCTTAGAAGAAATGGAGTAGCCATCATAGTCAACAAGAGTCCAAAACGCAGTACTTCAGTGCAATCTCAAAAATGACAGAATGATCTCAGTTCGTTTCCAAGGCAAACCACTCAGCATCACAGTAATCCAAGTCTATGCCCCAACCACTAATGCTGGAGAAGATAAATGGTTCTATGAAGACCTACAAACCTTGTAAATAACAAAAAAGATTTCCTTTTCATCATAGGGGATTGGGATGCCAAAAGGGAAGTCAAGAGATACCTGGAGTAACAGGCAAGTGTTGCCATGGAGTACAAAATGAAGCAGGGCAAAGGCTAACAGTTTTGTCAAGAGAACACACCGGTCACAGCAAACACCCTCTCCCAACAACAGAAGAGACAACTCTACACATGGACATCCCCAGACGGTCAGCACTGAAATCAGACTGATTATATTCTTTGCAGCTGGAGATGGAGAAGCTCTATACAGTCAGCAAAAACAAGACCTGGAGCTGACTGTGGCTCAGGTCATAAACTCCTCACTGCAAAATTCAGGGTTAAATTGAAGAAACTAGGGAAAACCACTAGACCATTCAGGTATGACCTAAATCAAATCCTTTATGATCATACAGTGGAAGTGACAAATAGATTCAAGGGATTAAATCTGGCAGACAGAGTGCCTGAAGAACTATAGTGGTTCATAACATTGTACAGGAGGCAGCAACTAAAGCCATTTCAAAGAAAGAGAAATGTCCGAAGACAAAATGGTTGTCTGAGGAGGCCTTACAAGTAGCTGAGAAAAGAAGAGAAGTGAAAGGCAAGGGAAAAGGGGAAAAATATATCCAACTGAATGCAGAGTTCCAGAGAATAACAAGGAGAGATAAGAAGGCCTTCTTAAGTGAACAATGCAAAGAAATAGATGAAAACAATAGAATGGGAAAGACTAGAGATCTTGTCAAGAAAACTGGAGATAGTAAGGGAGAATTTCAAGCAAGGATGGACACGATAAAGGACAGAAATGGCAAGGACCTAACAGAAGCAGAAGATATTAAGAAGCAGTGGCAGGAATACACAGAAGAACTACACAATAACAATCTTAATGACCCGGATAAGCATGACGGTGTGGTCACTCACCTAGAGCCAGACATCCTGGAGTTCGAAGTAACGTGGGCCTTAAGAAGCATTACTAATAACAAAGCTAGTGGACGTGATGGAATTCCAGCTGAGCTATTTTAACTCCTAAAAGATGATGCTGTTAAAGTGCTGCACTCAGTATGTCAGCAAATATGGGAAACTCAGCAGTGGACACAGGACTGGAAAAGGATAGATTTCATTTCAACCCCAAAGAAAGGCAATGCCAAAGAATATTCAAATTACTGCACAATTGTGCTCATTTCACAACCTAGTAAGATTATGCTCAAAATCCTTCAAGTTCGGCTTCAGCAGTACATGGACTGAGAACTTCCAGATTTACAAGGTGGGTTTAAAAAAGGCAGAGGAACCAGAGATCAAATTGCTAACATTCATTGGATAATAAAAAAATCAAAAAAATTCCAGAAAAATATCTACTTCTGCTTCATTGACTATGCTAAACCCTTTGGTTGTATGGGTCACAACAAACTGGCAAATTCTTCAAGAGATGGGAATACCAGACCACCTGACCTGCTTCCTGAGAAATCTGTATACAGGTCAAGAAGCAACACTTAGAACCAGACATAGAACAATGGACTGATTCCAAATTGGGAAAGGAATACAAGAAGGTTGCATATTGTCACCCTGCTTATTTAACTTATATGCAGAGTACACCCTGCAAAATGCCAAGCTGGATGAAGCACAAGCTGGAATCAAGATTGCCGGGAGAAATATCAATAACCTCAGATATGCAGATGATACCACTCTATGGCAGAAAGTGAAGAGGAACTAAAGAGCCTTTTGATGAAGGTGAAAGAAAAGAGTGAAAAAGTGGGTTTGAAACTCAACATTCAAAAAACTTAGATCATGGCATCTGGTCTCATCACTTCATGGCAAATATTAATAAAAGGGGAGAAGTGGAAGCACTGACTGATTTTATTTTCTTGAGCTTCAAGATCACTGCAGACTGTGACTGCAACCATGAAATTCAAAGACACTTGCTCCTTCAAAGGAAAGGTATGACAAATCTAGACAGCATATTAAAAAGCAGAGACACCACTTTGTCGACAAAGGTCTGCATAGTCAAAGCTATGGTTTTTCCAGTAGTAATGCACAGATGTGAGAGTTGGATCATAAAGAAGGCTGAACACTGAAGAATTCATACTTTCAAATTATGGTGCTGGAGAAGACTCTTGAGAGTCCCTTGAACTGCAAGCAGATAAAACCAGTCAATCCTAAAGGAAATTAACCCTGAATATTCACTGGAAGGACTGATACTGAAGCTGTAGCTCCAATACCTTGGCCATCTGATACTAAGAGCCAACTCATTGGAAAAGACATTGATGCTGTGAAAGATTGAGGCAAAATAAGGGGGCGGCAGAAGATGAGATGGTTAGATAGCATCACCGACTCAGTGGACACAAATATGAGACAACTGTGGGAGACAGTAGAGAATAGAGGAGCCTGGTGCGCTACAGTCCGTGGGGTCACAAAGAGTTGAAGAGACCGTCTTTTCTCCATTGTATATTCTTTCCTCCTTTGTTGAAGATAAATTGATTGCAGTGTGTGGGTTTATTTCTGGGCTCTCTATTCTATTCCATTGATCCATATGTCTGTTTTTGTGTAATAACATGCTGTTTTGATTAATGTAGCTTTTTTTTTTTTTTTTTTTGCAAAATCATATGACCAGCTCTAGACTAAAGCAATTGCTTCAGTCAGGGTAGAACTTTACTTGACCTGACATGGGTCATGGTGCCTCCCGGAGCTAAGATGAAAAAAATGTTCACATACTTGCTACTTGTGGGTGTTTCAGTACTTTTGTGTAATGGTCACAAGATGATAAATCAGAGTCTCTAATCTCAGGAAGACTCACTGTAGACACATCTCTCAAAGGAGAGAAACGTAATCTCAGTAGCTTTTAGAAATTCCGCACTACACTTATCATTTCAGATGCTAGCACCTGAATCATTCTAATAACCACAAGAATGATGACACATACAGATATTTACAGCACAAAATACTTGGAGACTGATGACTAATGAGACTGTGGGACATGCAAGTGCAATTATGGCTGCTAAGGGTTTTTACCAAAAGCATAAAAATGTAACAATGATAAAATATGCCACCACTTGCCCTCATACCTGAGGCTGTTTTTCAGTAAAATGGTCTAGGATGGAATTATAATATCATGACATCTGAACAATTCTGGTCAGCAGACAAAATGCTCTGCTGTTTGGGAAACATAACAGGATTGCAAAGCATCATAAAAGCAGTGAAGCAGTTGGTTAAACAGATATGCAGACATACAGATAAGATAAAATGTAAGTATGTGCTCTGATGGGAGGGCATAAGTCAAGGGAAAATTGTGAGACTAACAAGCTACAAGCAAGTTGAGAACTGAAACCATAAAACTGTGGGACCTAAAGTCTGGCATGGTGGTTCTCTTGGGAATACCTAAAATAATGTTGATAAGGGCCACAAAATCAGAGTAGCAATAACATATTCTGCATCAATAAGATAGTGATTGAAGAAACCCAAACAAAACAAACTGCTGTAGGTCTAAGAAGGCTGTTTTCATTCTTGTAAGAACCACTAATCAACTGCTCAAGCATATCAGGACCCACAGCAAAAGAGAGAAGAATTGAAAATGGTGTGATCTTGAGAAAGTTTAGGAACAGTTTGATTCAGACTGGCCTCAAATCTGAACTGTGTTATCTAATCTGTTTTTAAAAACACTATCTGTTATATTATTTAATGCTCAAAACAGCATTGTGAATTAGACATTATCTCCATTTTATCAATGAGAAAAGTGAAACTCAAAGAGGTTAAATAACTTGTCAATGACCCAGTGGTGAGAAGGTGACGAATCCAGCCCCAGGAAGCAGGAATTGAGAATGAAAATAAGAATGTTCTTTTTTTTTTTCCTGCTCAATTACCAGCCAAAACTGGATTCTTCATAAAAGAATTGGTAATTTATAGATATTTAATTTATAACTTTTAGGTATAAGTTTTTTTTTTTTTTTCTTTTGGGCTGTACTGTGTGACATACAGGATCTTAGTTCCCTGAACAGGGATTGAACCCGTGGCCCTTGCAGTCCTACAGTGGAAGCCTGGAGTCCTAACCACTGGACCGCTCAGGAATTCCATCTTAGGTGTAATTAAAAAAAAAATCCTTTTGTAATTAATAAACAGGATATCATTAAAACTTTGAGGAACAATGGCACACTGCATGGGCATTTTTTTCCAAGTTAAAAAAAAAAATTGGTTATTACCAAACTCAGTGACCATATCTTAGCAACCAGAACAAGTTTACTTGAAAATGATGAGCAAAGCAAAAAAAAGCAATATAGTTCATAAATTGTAAGCTAAGGGAGCAAGTTTTAACCTTAAAATGAAAAGGGGAAAAAAAACAAAATTTGATTCAAAATGAAACTTCAGTTAGTGCCAAATGTGATAAAAACCTTAATAAACACAAGAGTGAGTTCATGAGTGTTTCCTCCACATCAGTTAGTTGTCATACCAACAACTGCTCTATATTAGGCTCTGCTAGCGCTTGGCCATATGCTAAGGGCTTCAGTGCATTCAAGTGTTTAATCCTCACAACAACATTGTGATGAAAGAATCATTTTACAGATGAGAAAACTAAGGTTCACAGAGATTAATAACTTATGCAAGGACACATATATCTAGAAACTGGTAAAGGTGTGGTTCAAAGTGCAAAATATTAACCATTATGCTCCACTGCCTCTTCTTAAGCTTCCCTGAGAGGATGATGTAGTGGGACACATGAAGTATAGAGTGATTTGTTGTAATTATCATTATTATTTGCACTGTGTTGATCATTTGCTTCAAAGAGCAAATCAAATGTTGAATAATCCTGAAATAGAGAAAGCAGAGAAGCTATTAGCTTAATGAAGGTTTGAAAGAATAAGACTACCCAAGAAATCGGTATGAGTATGCCTGGGAAGTGGTATAATAAGTTTGCATTCTATGTTATTTCTGTTTTCCATCAGAAATGGGAAGGAAACATATTGTCAGCCTGAAGCCTCTTCCTAACGGTTTAGCATCAGAGGTGATTACTCAGAGTATCTGTGGAGGATGTCTTGACTAGTTTTGAACTTAGAGTCAAGAGAGTAGAGTTTTAAATTGGTTACGACATTTAATCCATAAATAGTCACTATTCATTTCAAAGGGAACTTGAGAATCTATTGACTGAGTCTCTGAATATGTGTACCGTATGAGATCTAGAAGGAATCAGTGGGATCCTTCAGCCTCACACTCTTAGTTTAATGGAGGCCAGAGCTAAACTTTAGTTTTCCAAATTCTCTGCCCAATGTTCTTTCATCTATACCACATTACCACCCTTGATGGGGAAAGACGTGGGAGCCAATAAAATCTGAGGTCCTCTCAGGTGCTAGGCACTTTACATATGTTACCTCACTTTCTCCACATTTTACAAACAAGGAAAATAATGAGACAAGCAGAAAAAAGCTAATGGAAAAAATCCACAAGTATAAATGGAATAAAGTATGTGAAATGTTCTGAATTTTTAGGAACCCATGCAAATCCAAACACAATCTTAATAGATAATTCTTCAGCGACACAGGAGGCTTAAGACTGGGAAGACGCAGAGACACCGAGCAGAGAGCAAGAGCTGGGGGAGGTGACTGGGACAGACCTCGAGGCCCCGTGATATAGGGACCGGTTCCTGCACTGGTCACTCAGTAGAACCTTCCATGTTCACACTCACTTGTAATTACTTGTTCAAAGTCTATCTCGCCCACTTGTTCAAAGTCTATCTCTGCAAGCATCTGCGTGCTCTACAGTGATAGGCCTGGAACCTACTATAACCCACAGTAAGGGTCTGTTGACGGAAATGAATACCTGAATCCGTTAGCGCTCATTGAATCAGTCAGTCTCAAAGAACAGGGCATGCCAATCAACCCAGACAACATTTAAGAGTGCAGCAAGAACCAGCAGTAACAAGGAAATGTCTTACCTCTTTGTTCTCATAGCTTTCCACAGCAAAGTCATTTTTAACCACAACATATCTCTCTCTCCATTTCTTTATGTCCTCAGCAAACTGTGACAGTTCTCCTTCATACAAAACAGTTCCCGGCTCCAGTGGGGGCTTAAAGAAGATGAATACAATTAACCATGACAACAAAAGATGGCATATCATGCTATCACTGCCTATTCCTGGTATTTCAAAGAATATTTCTGGAAGCTATCTTGTGCTGAGATCCTCGGGAAATTGTTGTTTTCCCCACTTCCCTCCACATTTCCCATTCCTACTTCTCTCCCTGACCAAATGCAAATATTTCTCTTATTGATAACTTTGTAATCTGCATTCCCTCCATTATCCTCCAAGAACAGAAGCATATGGTAGAAGGGATTACAGTAGCAAGGCTATGCCTTGCATACATGTGGTACTTAATAAATTCTTCATACACTCTGTGGAAGAGAGGGAGAGAGGTGGTTAGCTGTCAGTTGTGAACATCTATCCCAGCATCCTGAATATGCCTCAGGGTTAATTCCTGAAAAAACAGGGGAGTTCACAGGCTGTTCCCCTATTTGTCAACCTTCAGTGGCTGCCTCAATAGTCAGTGCTCAGTGGTTTCCCCAAACACAAAGCTCTGGGGACCCGGGCTATAAAACTTAACCTACCTCCAAGCTCCTCAAAGAGATCATACCTGCTCTCTGGTTAAAGAACAAGCAGGCAAGCCAGCAAACCATTCTACCTCTTCAATTTAAAGGTTTGTGGATTTCTCATTAATAACGCTGGTGAAATATATGCTTTAGGGAAGTCCCTGTTAGGTTCCTAGACAGGTCTCTATTGGGCTAACTGTGTAAGGGATAATTCTCATCCTGCCTCATGTATTATCTCAAAATATAGGAATGGGCCTCTTGTCTTTCATGTGTCACTGACTTTACAATTCTGTTATTCATAAACTATAGTGCCTCTCTTTCTGACTTGCTTCACTCTGTAAAACAGGCTCTGGGTACATCCACCTCACTAGAACTGACTCAAATTCATTCTTCATGGAATCTAGAAAGATTGATGAGCCTATTTTCAGGGAAGGAATGGAGACACAGATGTAGAGAATGGACTTGTGGACGCAGTGGGGGAGGGAGACAGCGGGAGAAACGGGGGAAGTAGCATCGACATATGATCTTCCCGACCCAGGGATCCACCAGGTCGCCTGCATTGAAGGCAGATTCTTTACCATATGAGCCAGCAGGGAGCCCCATAAAACAGAGAGCTGATGAGAAGTTGCCGTATAACACAGGGAGCTCAAACTGGTGCTCTGTGATGACTTAGAGGTGGGGTGAGGGGACGGGGAGGAGGTGCTAGAGGAAGGGGATATATGTGTAATTATGGCTGATTCACGTTGTTGCAAGGCAGAAACCAAAACAACATTGTAAAGCAATTTTCCTCCAATTAAAACATGAATTAAAAAGAAAAAACTAGAGTGCCTTTAACACAATATTGTAAGCCAACTATATCTTAATGAAAGAAAATCATAGTCCCTTTAGAAATGTCTCTCCACTTTCAAGCAAAATTTACACGAAGCATACAGAGAAGATAGATATGCTCGTAGTTTTAAAAATCCACTCAGGGATGGAATTTCTAAGGTAAATTTCAGGGTATTGAGACAGATGATGAGGCACTCTCCTACCTGGACTCCTTAACATGTAAAAGAGGCCCTCACTCTCCTCTTTAAATGAGACCGAAATCATATATAAGCATAACTTTATAGTTGTTACACACAGCACTTCTTAAAACTGGGCCACTTAAATCAACTGATATGCTTGTTAAAAATATGGGCTCACCTTAGATTTATTATATAAGAATCTCTGGGGATGTGGACCAGAATTTTCACTTTTATCAAACTCTCTAAATTTTTTCAACAACTATTTTATGGGGATGACAATCAGTTATTTCTGCAAACCCATGCCACTAAATCTGTTGGTCAACTAGCAGCATATTGGACCCATTTATCATTCACCCTTTCTTGAAATCCCTTCTTTATTTGTCTCAGGCACATTGCACTTCCCTGGTTTCTTTTTCCTACTCCACTGGCTATTTTTTTTTTTTCAGTCCATCTTGCTGGAATCTTCTCCTTTTTCTGATCTCCAAATGTTGAAGGGGCCAGGACTTGGTCATGGAACTTCTCCTTTTCTGTTGACACTCTCCCTTGATCATGTCCCATGACTTCAATACCAGTTAGGAGCTAAGAAATCCCAGATTTCTATTCTCCAGCCTCAACCTCTCCACTGAGCTCCAAGTCAGAGCATTTAACTATCTATTTCAGTATTTCCACAGGTGCATGTCAAATAAGTCTCTTAAACATAATATGAACAGAAGTGAACTTAGGATCCCATTCACCTCTGACTCTCCTGAGGAAAACACAGATCCTTCTGCTTATTTGCTCAGGCTGAAAGCTGTCATCACTGATTCTCTCTTCTTCTGTTCTCTCATATCCAACCCATCTGCAAGTTCAGTCAGCTTGGACATGGAGTCTTCTCCCAACTGCCTCCACCACCACCCTAGTCCAATTTGCCATCATCCTTCTCTTGGACTGCTACAGTCTTTCTTGCCAGTTTCCAGTTCCCTCTCATGTCCCTTCCTGTAGCCTATTCTCTACAGAAAGCCCAGAGAGATCACTTAAAATTATGTCACTCTGTATTCCATACCCTCCAATAGCTTCCCATCGCACTTAAAATAAAAACCCTCATTGCGGTCTATGGTCCTATATGATCCGGCTTCTATTAGTCACTCTATTCTTTTTACAACTCCCTCCCTTGCTCACAAGGCTCTCACACATCAGCCTTCCTGCTGCACTTTCAACTGCTGCAAAATCTTTGCAATTTTATTCCATGTGCTTGGAACACTCTTTCCACAGATACTCACACAGCCTATTCTTTTATTTCACTCTAGTTTCTGCTCAAATGTCATCTCCAAAAAAGGCTTCTCTGAAATATTTATGACTCCGATTTTATTTTACTTGATAGCATTTCTCATTACATGATATCACCTGATATTCATTTATTTAGTTATTGTCTTTCTTCTATTTGAATATTAACAGGAAAGCAGAAAATTTGTCTTGTTCTCTAGTACTTAGAATAGGGCCTGGCAAGCAAGCATGCATGCTAAGTTGCTTCAGTCATGTCTGACTCTTTCCAACCTTATGGACTGTAGCCCACCAGGCTCTTCTGTCCATGAGATTCTCCAGGCAAGAATACTGAAGTGGGCTGCCATGCCCTCCTCCGGGGCATCTTCCCAAACCCATGTCTCTTGTCTCCTGCATTGGCAGGCAGGCTCTTTACCACTAGTGCCACCTGGGAAGCCCCAGGGCCTGGCACATAGTATTAATAAATATTTGTTTAGGCTGTGGATAATTATTATAATGGAGCAAAGGAGAAAGAATAAACTACAGTTTAGAAGATAAAATCACATTTGATCAATGACCAAATTTAAAATGCCAAAAGTATCAGGCACTGAAATTATGACTTTTTTTGTACTGAACTTCATCAGAGCAAGTCAAATTTCCTGACATCAAAGCATCAGTGTGGAAAAAGATAATAAAATTGGAAATCATGCCTGTTTTCTTTTTATATGGATTGCACCATCAACAAGAAATCCTATGTTCTAACTTCCGGGCAAATAGCTTTTTGAGCATGATTTGAGAACAGATTTTTTTTAAACTGTCACACAAATTATTGCTTATTTCAGAAATATTATGAGTTATAAACCATTCTTAGTGGGAGAAATATGGAAACCAAACATCCATGGGTTACCTTGGTCTTCAAAAATTGTGATGTTAAATCTCTTTGCTGTTCTACTTCACTGCGCACATGATTGCAGAAAGCCACAGAGTACTGGCGACTGTAGTAGGGACTGAAGTTTTTGATGGCTGCCTCCGTTTTCCCTGAAAAAACATGAAAATCAGAATTTAGAAATGCATCATCTGTCACAGAATAGACTCATATCTCCATAATTCTATAAATACCCCCTCAAGGTTCCCCACACCTCTGCTTTCTAGGGATTTGTTATTTTCCCACAGTTCCTGAGAACTTTGATAGCTTTATGGATTCCCCCCTTTCTGGCATCACCCTGAGCGACTTCAAGGTCCCCGAGGGCCATCTATCCAGTTACCAACTTGCTCCACTTTACATCAACAGCCCATTGTCATGACCATAAACTCAACCATCCTCCCAGTTCTTCTACAACCACATTCGACCTCACCCTGTTCTCCATGTCACCTTGCTCTTCATTATCCCCTACCGCCAGTCATTCAACTCCTCCTACACAGTAATGCCACAGTCCCAGGCTCCACCATTTCAGCTCTGCACACGCATCACTCCATTTTTTTTTTTTTTTCAGATCCTGAGGCTCCACTTCTAGTCCTGCTGATCCACAGCCCTGGATAAAATCAACAAGCTATTTCTTCTAGCTTTGCTCCCATGTCTCTAGTCTAAACGTTTTTTGTGATTCAAAGAATTATATAATTACCATGGGGAAACTTTTGGCTTAGGAGTCTTGAGACCTGAATTCTGGTCCCAATTCTAGAAGACAGAGAAGTGAACCAGCCGTATGACCTTGGGTGTCACTCCTTCTCTCTGGGCTCCAGCATCCTAACTATAAAAGAAGGTGCTCACTAGTCCACACTTCTCTTGGAATCTACGTGACAGTGAAATATAACCATGGAAGTACAGCTGCCTGACAACCAAGACTGATAACTACAATATGATCTCTCAGCACCAGAAGAAAATAAAGCTGAAGATTAATCATGTGGGGGAGGGGAGAGGTTGAGGACTGGAGATGGAGGGAGAGGGAGAGTTAGGCACTGGAATGCTCTTGAGCTTTTCCAACCTGGGCAACCAAACTGCAGGAAAGGAGAAGGAAAAATAGGGGAGGAAGGCCAAAGAAGCAGTCTGAAGCAGATGAGAAATCCTCACAACCTTTCAAGGACTTACCACTGAGAATAGAAATAAATACAGTTCCCACTGACTGTGCTTACCAGCTGTTAGTCCTTGGAATGAAATGTTAGTTTGAAAAAAGTAAATCTGATATAATATTCCAAAATATTTTTAAATGCTCTCATGTGAACCTGGCATAATTTTTGTTTTCAAATTTGATATTATAGTCAACAGAGAAACATTAAAACATAAAGGTAAAATTTGTTTAGAGCTATTATGCATGTAAAATTTCAAAACTAAGTGAAGGGTTATAACCACATAGATAAAGATACTCAGTATGAGAACCATGAATCCATACTTGCCAACGTCTATGCCTATGGAATCACTGCCCCAAACACCCACAAGTGTATGAGTTGTTCAGTCACTCAGTCATGTCCAACTCTGTGACCCCATGATGGCAGCACACTCGGCTTCCCTGTCCTTCACCACCTCCCGGAGCTTGCTCAAACTCATTCTCTCTATATGGAAAGTCCTACTGTGGCCCATGCATTTAGGTCTCATAATATATATGAGGTAAAGGGGAATTCTCACTTATTCCCTCAATAAAATGACATTTTCTGGTTGTATTCATGAGTTTTAATAATTACTACTTGTAAGGTGCTTTGAGACCTACTAATAATAGGTTCTGTAGAAATGCAAATAAAAGCTCCTATAATTTGAATCAGGCATGCTTTCCCTTGCTCTGTGAGTTTATGGTATTACTATTAATCAGTATTTGCATAATACTCTCATATGCTCAGGCTTTTAAGTATCTAATTGGTCATTATTTTATTCACTTTTATGCAGTACATAAGAAGGAAAATTCTATATACTTGTCTATAATTTCCTTGTATAAGCGTGGGGCATCTTTGAGAATTCCCACAATGAGGATGTCTCACCTCACTGAAACATATAAATGATTAACAAAAGTTGCCCATTAGGTCCAAGTAACCACTGTTTAGTCTAGCAGAAGAAGACTAGTTAATTTCTGATGGTAATTTTTGTACGCTTGCAAGCACTTGGATTTAAATAAAAAGAGATGGATGTCATTTTATGATGAGTTCTACAGAACCTTGAAACCTGATATCCTGCCACATCACCAAACCTCCCTCAAGGATGTTTTGCTTCTACTGAGATGCTACAATGCCTCTACGCTCTTCCAACCTAGGAGAAAAACGATTCTGTGACTTGAATATCTGCATACGGTACAATCCAGACAGCAATGACTATGGAGGGAGTACTCATAAAAAAGGGATCACAAAAAAAAAAAAATAGAAGGGATCACAGCTTTCGAGGGTAATTAACCTAATGACTGTTTCCAAATGTGGATAAAACAGCTAAAACATCACAAGTTCTAGGAGGAAAATAACTTAAAAGCTATTCCCAAAATGTATCTAGATTTTAGATTCAGCTGATCTAAACCCAAATAAAAGAATGCCCAGTATAGAGATCTTGACAATTTGAGAAAAGCCTAGAGTTGGGGCAAAATAACACTGTAGTTGAGGATGGATTCTGGAGTTAGATAAGGGATGAATCGCATCTCTGCTACTTACTAGTCATAAGACTTCACACCAGTTTCTTCCTCTCATATAAAATGAAGCCAGTAAGAGTAGCATCCTCATGAATTAAGGTGTTATATTACTCAACCATTAAACATGAAATATTGACATTTGTAAGAATGTGTCTGGAGCTAGAGAATATTATGCTTAGCGAAATGTCAGGCTGACAAATACTATATGATACCACTTCTTGTGGAATCTAAAAAGTAACACAAATGAATGTATATGCAAAACAGAAATAGAAATATAAAATACAAGCTTGTGGTTGTCAAAGTGGAAAGAGAAAGGGAAATGACAAATTAGGGGTATGGAATTAATAGATACAAATCATTATATGTAAAATAGATAAGCAACAAGGATATACTGTATAGCAGAGTGAATTATATCCATTATCTTATAATAACCTATAGTGGAATATAATCTGAAAAAAATACTGAATCACTTCACTGCACATCTGAAATTAATACAACATTGTAAATCAACTATACTTGGATTTAAAAACAAGAGTAACAATCTCACAGTGTGGTCGTAATTACATGAAATAACACAGTAAAGTGCTCAGCACTGCATTTGGCACATAGAAAGTGCTCAGTAATCCCTAGTAATTAAATTGATGGTGAAGAACTCAAGCCAACCACCCAGGGAAGGTCCTTAAGCTGAACTAAGGAATGAAGAAGTCAAAAGCAAGTTGTCTACTGTAACTCTTTAACTAGGACCTGCCCTGTTGCTTACAAAAACCACTATCCTACTCACTGAAAATTCAGGACAAACATAACCTACATTTTCACAGATGTTTCAGGAATGCTTACCAGCATGTAAGAGGCTCTCAGTGCAACATGAATTAAAACCAACTAAATCAAACATTAGCCTTAATGAGCCAAAGTGAAAAGGCAAGTTAGTATATGTATTACATTGCATTCCCCACTCTGAGCCTAAATTTTTAAAATTGAAATATAGTTTATTTACAATGCTAATTATTTCTGTATAGCAAAGTGATTCAGTTATGCATATACTGTTGTTGGGCTGTTCAGTCACTAAGTCACATCCAACGTTTTGTGACCTCATGGACTGTAGCATGCCAGGCTTCCCAGTTCTTCACTATCTTCCGGACTTTGCTCAAATTCATGTTCATTGAGTCACTAATGCTATCTAGCCATCTCATCCTCTGCCACCTTCTTCACCTTTTGCCTTCGATCTTTCCCAGCATCAGGGTCTTTTCCAATGAATTGGCTCTTGACATCAGGTGGCCACAGTATTGGAGCTTCAACTCCATCACCAGTCCTTTCAGTGAATGTTCAGGACTGATTTCACTTAGGACTGACCAGTGTGATCTTCCGGTCCAAGGGACTCTCAAGAGTCCTCTCCAGCACCACAACTAGAAAGCATCAATTCTTCAGTGCTCAGCCTTCTTTATGTCCAACTCTCACTTCTGTACATGACTACTGGAAAAACCATAGCTTTGACTATATGGGCCTTTGTCAGCAAAGTGATGTCTTTGTTTTTTAATATACTGTCTAGGTTTGTCGTAGCTTTCCTTCCAAGGAACATCTTTTAATTTCATGGCTACATACATTCTTTTTAATATTCTTTTCCATTATGGTTTATCATAGGATTTTGAACATAGTTCTCTGTGCTATACAGTAGGACCTTACAGCTTATTCATTCTATATATAAAAGCCTACATCTATTAACCCCAATCTTCCACTCCATCCCTATCCCAACCACCTTCCCCTTGGCAACCACCAATCAGTGCTCTATGTCTGTGATTCTGCTTCTGTTTCATAAATAGGTTCACTTGTCTTAGTTTAGATTTTACATATAAGTGATATTGTATGTTATTTGTCTTCCTCTTTCTGATTTATTTCACCTAGCATGATAATCTATAGGTCCATCCATTTTGCAGCAAATGACATTATTTCGTTCTTTTTAATGGCTGAGTAATACTCCATTGTATAGCCGTACTGTATTTTTATCCATTCATCTGTCTCCATGTCTTGGCTACTGTGAATAGTGCTGCTATGAACACAGCAGTGCATATTTCTTTTTGAACTATAGTTTTGCCTGGATATATGCCAGGAGTCGGATTGCTGGATCATATGGTAATTCTATTTTAGTTTTCTGAGGCACTTCCACACTATTTTCCACAGTGGCTACACTAACTTACATTCCCACCAACAGTAAATAGGAGGGTTCTCTTTTTCTCCACATCCTCTCAAGCATTTGTTATTTGTAGACTGTTTAACAACAGTCATTCTGACTGGTGTGAGGTGGTACCTCTTTGTAGTTTTGATTTGCACTTCTCTAATAATTAGAGAAATGTTGAGTATCTTTATGTGCCTATTGGCCATCTGTATGTATTTGTTAGAGAAATGCTTATTTAGGTCTTCTGCCCATTTTGGGGTAGGGCTGTCTGTTTTTTCATTGTTGAATTGAATGAGCTATTTGTATATTTTGGAAATTAAATGCTTCTCAGTTGCATCGTTTGAAATATTTTCTCCCATTCTGTAGGTTATCTTTTTGCTTTGTTCATGGTTTCCTTTGCTGTGCAAAAGTTTGCAACTTTGTTAGGTCCCATTTGTTGTTTCTTTTTATTTGTATTGCTTTGGGGCTTCCCAGGTGGCACAGTGGTAAAGAATTTGCCTGCCAATGCAGGAGACGCAAGAGACACTTGTTCAATCCCTGGGTCCAGAGGATCCCCTGGAGAAGGAATTAGCAACCTACTGCAATATTCTTGCCTAGAAAATTCCACGGACAGAAGAACCTAGTGGGTTACAGTCCATGGGCTCACAAAGAGTCAGACACAACTGAGTGACTGAGGGCAGTGCGGGAGACTGCCCTAAGAAAACATTGGTACGATTTACGTCAGAGAACGTTTTGCCTATGTTCTCTTCTAGTAGTTTTATGGTGTCATGTCTTCTGTTTAAGTCTTCAGACATTTTGAGTTTTATTTTTGTGTATGGTGAAAGGGTGTGTTCTAACTCCATTGATTTACATGCAGCAGTCCAATTTTCCCAGCACCGCCTGATGAAGAAACTGTCTTTTTCCCAGTGTATATTCTTGCCTCCTTTGTCAAAATTTAATTGACCATAGGTGTGTGGGTTTATTTCTGGACTCTATTCTGCTCCATTGATCCATTTGTCTGTTTTTGTTCTAATACCACACTGTTTTGATTACTGCAGCTTAGTAGTATTTCCTGAAGTCTGGGAGGGTTACGCCTTCTGATTTGTTCTTTTTTTTCTAGGATTGCCTTGGCAATTCTGGGTCTTTTATGGTTCCATATGAATTTTAGGATTATTTGTTCTAGTTCTGTGAAAAATGTGTGAGCCTCAATTTTGTCACCTATAAAATGAGGATTGTAAGACACTCATTTTCACAGTGTTTTATAAGTACTCAACGGGATATTCTGCAGGTTAAAAAGTACCTAAAGCAGTATCAGATACTTTAGATACTCAATAAATTTTGACTATTATTAATATCCCACCATAAGGGCATTCAAATAAGTGGATCAGCCCACAGGCACCACATAAAATAATTTCTGCTTAAACCAGCTTGTTTCCACAGTTCTCAAGATTCTTGAGTATTGAATTACCTTCCTCTCCACCCTCTGCAGTTTAGTATCATATTCTCTTGCCTAAATTGTTTTTGAAACACAATGCCAGGTCTTTCTCTAAAAGGAAGTTACTCAATAATATAAAGACTAGAACCGCAAAGGGCTTCTTCCACATTTTCCTGTACCAGCATTTTGGGCACAGGCATATTTCTTCTAATCCTACTTAAGTATTACAGCCTGTGCTGGGCGTTGTGCTGGTACAATTTACTTGACCAGGCTGGTCTTAATACTCTTCAGGGTAATCATCACTGAAGTTAAAAGAAACCTCCATGAGAGCTCTGTCCACAACACTTAGCTTCAGTTCAACTTTGTAAAAGTAAGAAAAGTATCTTCTGGCCCTTTTAAAAGCATCTGAATTCATACAGGTTCAAAACTCAGCACTATTATTTGCTTCCTTTCCCCTTGCTCCCATATTCAGTCATTCAGATCTTGTCAGTCCTATTTTCACAATATTTCTTGAATCCATCTCCTTTTCCCCATCCTGACCACCACACCTTCAATCAGGTCTTTATTATATTGCAACAACATTGTACAAGTGTCGTAATCTGCCCTATCTCAAGATCCCAGCACAGCAAAAATCAAAACGAACAGGAAAAAAAAAAACTTTTGTAGCTCTTAGTTCTAAAAGAGGAACAAAAAAGTCAAAACCATGGTGGGGGTGGGGGGGGATGCCACTGCTAACACATAGATCCTGGAGGATTATAGGAAATAGCCAAAGCTTGGTCCCTATTGCAAAGGCAAGATTCCGGGAAGTGGCCAGAATGAGTCTAGAGTCAATGGAACAGAATAGGACAGGCTGAATCCTATCTGGCCACCATGGTCCTATTCAAGAGAAAGCTGACATGAGTTGTCAAGGCCCAAATACTGAAGTAGGGAACTGTCCTTCAGAACCAAGTCTTGCCTTTAATTTTCCCAGGCAACTCTTTTGAAAGCCTTAAGAGGCACACCTCATAGTCATAGACCATAATCCTCTGTATCCTGGCTATACAAGTTTCATTTGACATGTTGTTGCAAGACTCTGTTAATTCCTTCATAAAAACCTTCAACCATTCCCCATTGCCTAGAAGAGTAACCACCCAGACTGGCACCAAAGGCCCTGTGATCTGGCTCCAGCTCTCTTTTGCTTCCCACCTGTCCTACTCAGACTAACCCTTCTCATCCCCAGTACATGGCCATGCCCTCACCCCTCCTTTCCCCTTCACTGCAAGCCCAGGTGGCAATCCCAACCCAAGAAGAAGCCTTTCTGGCTCTCCCCTTCTTTTGTATTTGCCCCAAAATACACCACTTTTGCTACAGCTGTTTAAATATAGCTTATCTCTCCTCCAAGTATATACTCTATTTATGTACTCAGCAAGTATTTGCTGAATGAATGAAAGAATAGCTGAGTAAATATTTGAGTGAAGTAAATTACAGTGCATCATAATCATTCTCAGTTTGACTACTTATTATTAAAAATATGTATTCTTACACAGGCTTCCTGGGTCAGGAAGGTAACCTGGAGTAGGAAATGGCCACCCATTCCAGTAATCTTTCCTAGGAAATCCCGTGGACAGAGGAGCCTGGCAGGGCTCCATGGGATTGCAAAGAGTTGGACATGACTGAACACACACACATGCACGCAGCCACACACAAACACACACATACTCTTACACAGCATACAGTCCATGAGGCACCCTCGGTCAGCCAGTAGCAACCTTTTCCAGTTGTTGGGTCTGGTCAATGGAGTAACAGAGGGTAAGGACATACCTGAAGAATTGCTGAAACAGAAAGAACAGAAGCAGGAGCGGGGGCGGGGGGCGGGGGCTGCTGGGGGGAGGGGATTATGAAGATGTCAACACTGACCAGGAAAGTGTTGATGAGGAAGGTGATTAAAAAAAAAGCTCAGACACATCCCCTCCTGAAGAGGCCCCCAAGGCACTACCGAAGAAGTCTCAAGCAGCTGAGCAGTCTACACCATCTTTGTCTTGGATAAAATGACTGAAGAGGAAAATAGTGCTTATGACTTCAGTACAGATTATGTTTAATAAATACTGTCCTTCAGTAAGGGGTTTTTTTCTTTGGTGGTGGTGGTTTTTAACATTGTGAGCAGACTGCTAAGCTGTTCTCTGTGTGTGATGTACCAGTTTGTTAACAGTATCAGATAAGCTATGTAAATGTTGTGAGTATGTATATAATGATTGTTGTTGTTCAGTTGCTCAGTTGTGTCCAACTCTTTGCAACCCCATGGACTGCAGCATGCCAGCCCTCCCTGTCCCTCACTATTTCCCAGAGTTTGCCCAAGTTCATGTCCACTGAGTCGGTGATGCTATCCAACCATTTGGATATATATAATGATATATTTATTATATCAACCATATATAATGATGTATTCATTTAAAAGAATCAAGCAACTTTTTAAAAATGCACTCTGATAGCATAATTCTTTTGTTTAAAATCTGACTCTTATGGGTTAATTCTGTTTAAGCTTTGAATCAATTTTGTCCCTGAAATTATATATGGGGAATTACATGAAAACAAAAGCTTTTCTTGGCTTGTGTGTTTTTCTTGACCAGTTTATAGAAATGGGAAATATATAAGGGCCTAGATAAAACTTATATGAAGTCTGAAGAACCTGACAGATTTGTACATATTCTCATTCTAGAAGGTTCTTTATCAACATTCTAGTCTTGAAATAGTTTATCTCAATTCTACCCTTTATCAATAGCTTTCTTCCTTGAAAGATACTGCTTCTCGTGGATTATTCCTAGTTCCTCCATCATTCCCAGGATCAAAACAACTTTGGTATATTAAAATATCTTCTCTGAAATATTCATATTCTGTCCTGTTTCAATTACTTTGAGAAAAGTAGCTCAGGAGTTACAGTAAGATACAGAAAATCCAGACATTACTTTTGCTATCTCCTTCTTACCTTTTTTCAATTATTTTTTAAATAGCTGAAATTATAACGTTTTGTATCTAGTTTTATTTACTTAACATTTCACCTTTGTTTTTTCCTATATTACCCTCCCAAATCACAATTTTCAGATGTTACATTTCTATCGTTACTTGAAACAGAAAAATAGAGAAATTTAAAAAAAAAATAGGTTCCTTTGAACAAGGTGGCTGCTTCCTGGAAACAGAGGCAAATTCAGGAATGAGAAAAGGGTTAACTCGGCCTTTGGCACACTTTCTTTAAGACCTGTTGAGGTTTCAGGTGAAGATTAATGGGAGAATGAGAAAAGTCCCTCTGAAAATAAAATATTTTTAATATTTATAAAACAGAGTATAATAAAATCTAGTATTTGCCCCAGAGTTTCTCAGATTATAAAAGTTTAAAATACTAATGAGTTATAACATCTGCTTTAGTTTCAGGTTTCTAAGCACCATCACTTTGCACTGTAGGGTGAAGAAATCAGAAATCCCAATTCACAGTGCAAGGTGCAAAAAGCTAATTACACAGAATAATGCCCAAGGACTCTCTCTTTCTTCTAGGAAATGCCTTAGAGAATTGGGATAAATTGGATTCTCCATAATGGAACTAAATGATGTTTTATCTTTTAAGCACATTTATTATTGGAACTTGAGTGAAAGGTTTTCTTAGATTCTACTACAAAAATTCTTCACAGGCAGCATTGATGCCAGCAGGTCCCTGTATCCTACCTGGCAGAAACTCTACTCTGAGTTAAAAATGAGACACATAAACTAACTTCTCTGTGATTTACTTCATGTATTCAGAAGAGAAACACATACTTTCATTCTCAAGAGCTTATATTAAACATATGAGTCTTACTAGGACCCTCCCCGGACTATGGATAGAAAGCAGATATACTTAGGAACAAATAATGGAATAGTTTCCTCATTTCCAAAACTGACACTCATAGAAATTCTAAACTCTGAGTGTACTTGCCCTTGGACTGTTAAAGACTCTCATTTTTTTTTTTTTCCAATCCCTATTCTAAAAGCAGGCACCATATCTTTAATATGGCCACAAGGCTTAACCTATTAAGGGCATTCAGTGAAGCCACATGTACAAACAGATGCTAGATAAGGGGTCAGGCACCAACTCCAGTTGGTGAGGCAGAAGTGAAAGCAGTGTTTTCTACAAATGATCACAGCCACTGAAATAAATTAAGGTTTCCATGTGCACTGTATATTTAGTAGAACAATATTTTGACAGGCTAGTATGAGAAAAATGAGAGGGGCCATCTACGGGAGGAAAGTGAAAGTGAAGTCACTCAATCGTGTCTGACTCTTTGCAACCCCATGGACTGTAGCCCACCAGGCCCCTCTGTCCATGGAATTCTTCAGGCAAGCATCCCGGAGTGGGTTGCCATTTCCTTCTCCAGGGTATCTTCCTGACCCAGGGATTGAACCTGGGTCTCCTGCATTGCAGGCAGATGCTTTACCATCTGACCCACCATGGAAGCTCTTAACACCACCATTTTAAAAGTTACAATCCCCCACTACCTTACTCTATGGAAAAACAAAAACCCTACTGTAGTCAGCTATTCCAGAGAATAGTTTTTGAGAACCTGTAGGGTCTTAAGTCTGGTCTCCTCTTTTTTAGAGAAAGAAACCAATCATAGTGTTAGAAAAATAAATATATGCCCATACTTGTATACATACATTTTTTTTAACCATAATTAGATGGACGGTAATTTTAAATTTTCTTCCATTTCATTTGGGAAAACTGCTTGGAAATATTCAAGATTATTTTGCCATTACTTCACAGCATGCCTCCAATTTCCTCATGACACATTTGATGAGAACAAATCTTGTTTATTTTGCCACTTCTCTAAACTATCTAATCTCCCCTAAAGAAGTTGCAGATTGGCTATTTTTTTTTTTTTTAACAAAAAGGAGAGGAAAGAGTGTGAAAAAGAATATTAAGCCAATCTGACCCAGCTACTTTTTCAGAAAGCATCATAAAATTATGAATTTAGGAAAAATACTGATATTTCATCCATCAAACAACCTTGAAGAAAATATAAAACTAAAATGCAGAAACCAAAAAAATGAAAATTCCCTTTCCTCTTTTTGAGTCTAATCATGGTTATTAATTTTATGCACATATTTTATCAGAAGTTTTCAGATTATTTCAAAATCCTGAAAATAATATTTTGCTTGAGACTTCAACCATACAAACAAACACAGCATGCACATTAAAAGAAGTCAGGCCAGACTTTAACCAGGCAACAAGCTTAGGAATGTCGCTAAGGGATTCCCCTTCCAGAAGGTTCTCTGGTGTCTCATCCAGATTCTGTTTCATTTTCCCAACTGTGTCCTTTATTTTTTATTTTATTCCACATTTCTTCCTCCTGCACAGAATGATTTTTGCCTGAAACACCTTCTGTTACAGGTTTTACTTCTTCTCTTCAAGAATCTATGCCACTAATGTAAAAAAAAGATGGTAGAAAACTATGTCTGAGACACAGATTTGCTTGCGTTTTGTTAGTCTGAAAAAACAGGTAACAATAAGGAGTGGACTCTGCTAGAAAAGTAAAGGTGGCATTGGTAGGTTTGGGAAAGTTTGGGAAAACTTTGCAAACTATTCAACATTTTCAACATTCATGACTTTTTGAAACTATTTACAAGGCAGATAAAGTACTCATTATGGAAAATTATTTTACATGCTCTTTCTTAACCTCACATGAATTTCAAAACTGCCAAAATCTGACTCCTGTCCACCTGATTCAGTCAAGCACTGGGTCCTCTGAATACAATTTTCTTGATGATGGCTCAAACACTTCCAATTTTGCTTTTTTGCCAAGCTAATGATTGCCAGCCAGTGTATCAGTTAATCACTAAATGTGAAAATTCTTGAGTAATGTATACCAGTGAAAAATTAACTGAAAGCTATTGCATGTGATGCTCTAAAAACAGAAACAGAAAAAGTCCACCAAAAACCCCAACAATACTATTGAGATAGCACCAGTTTATATTTTTTTTAGTACTAGGTTATTTAAATCACCCATTTTTCTATGGGAATTGCTCTTACATAAAGTGAGTTCTCATGGTACTTAATAAACATGGTAGAACCTTATAAAATTAGCTCTGCTTGGAGGCCAAGCCTCACAGGTAATTCACTTGTTCTAAACTAGCACTATATGCACCAAAGGGATGAAATATGACATAGAACTGTAGATAACTGAGACTACCTTTCACCTACGAAAGGGATTTGAGTTCATCTGGACAGTAGCATAGACATGCCAATGTCAACCACATTCCAACTTCCATACACTGATGAAAAGACCAAAGGTTACAGACTTCTAGAGGTGAATGGGATCATAACGGTCATTTCCAACCTTTTCCTATTTTCAGATCAAGAAATTAATTGACCCATGATCACAAAACTAGTAGGTAATAGCACACATGAAAATTTACAAAAATCTTTGTCAATATTTTTAGCAGAGTTTTTCTCTCTACTAATACTGCACTGATTTTTATGGAGGAATTCAAGCATTTCATTTTGACTAATGGAAGAATGTAAGTACTCTTTTGTGATAAAAACCAAGTTGTCATGAAGCTTTGTGAAATGATCTTAAATTGAGGTAAAAAGATGTTGTTATGGTTAATTTTATGTGTCAGCTTTAGTGGGCTGTGAGATGTCCAGGTATATGTTCAAACATCATTCAGGAAGGGTGCCTTTGAAAGTGCTTCTAGATGAGGTTAGTATTTGTATAAATACTAAACTGAGTAAACTGAGTCATGAACATCATCCTCCCCAATGTGAGTGGGCCTCATCCATTCAGTTAAAGACCTGAATAGAACAAAAAGTTTGAGTAAGAGGCAGTTTCCTCCAGCCTGATAGTATTGAGCTGGGACACTGGTCTTTGCCAGCCCCTGGTCTTACATTGAAACATCACCTCTTCCTGGATCTCAAGGTTGACTTTCAGACTGGAGTTCCACCATCAGCTCTGGTTCTCTGACCTCAGACCTTGGGACCTGTTAGCCTCCAGAATCGCAGTGGGTCAATTCCTTATTTAAAACATCTCTCCTGTCTCTCTCTCGTTCTCACCCTGACTAATATAGATATAATCGATTGAAATACATTATTTAGTCCCAGCATAATTATCAATTTATTTCACTTAATGTATATTAAACTGTTGGGTCAACATGTTAAAAGCAATGCAAATGTCTAGGGCTTCAGTGTAATGAGTTCTGAATTTATCAGTAGTATCTGCATGCCAATGTGTTTCAGAATAGGCTCTGAAATGCATGGAGTCTGTATTTAAAATATTCCCTTAAGTGATTTATGAAGGACAGTAAAAGCATTTGGCTCAGCTTTATCCAATTGGCAGGGGTTGCCAGCCAGAAGGCAGAGATCCAGCAAAGCTCTGGGCACAGGGAAAACAAGTTGACCTTATCTGAGTACCCCTTAATCTCATTAAGGTGTTCCAATTAAGTGGTATCACTGTCTCAATTAAAGCTGCTGTCTCTGCTGGCTAATACCATAAAGCTTCCTGGGAAATGCACTAATTAGGTAGATCTTCTTGTCTACTGACTAAGAATCTGTTTTGTACCAAATCAAGGTTAAAAGGTACTGCTATGGACCAACCCCATCATCTGTAGGATATTTGAAATGTCTTCAACAAAGTTTCTCTTGTTCCTCTTGTCTCTTCTCTATTTGTTGTTGTTATTTAGTTGTGTCAGATTCTTTGTGACCCCATGGACTGGAGCCCACCAGGATCCTCTGTCCATGGGATTTACTAGGCCTAATACTGAAGTACTCACTGGAGTATCCACTCCAGTATTCTAGCCATTTCCTTCGCCAGGGGATCTTCCCGACCCGGGGATCGAACCCGAGTCTCCTGCATTGCAGGTGGATTCTTTACCGACTGAGCCACCAGGAAAGGCCCTAGTATCCCTACAAGAAAGCTGTTCTTTCCTGGGATGTAGAACCTTGACTAGACACCTCATATTGTGACTATCCTAGGCAGAAGCTCCGTTCCCACTCATTAGCATGGCATAATTTTTCATTTATTCAAGTCTTCTTTAATGTTCTTTGATAATATTTTGTCACTTTTATTCATAAACTTCTTTGCATATCTTTGTTAGATTTATTTCTAAATCCCAATTTCATATAGATTTTTCTTGCTATTTAATGAATAGAATCTTTTTCCTTTTACATTTTCTAATTGGTTATTACTAGCTCAACTTTTATATTTTTGACCTATATTCAGGAACTTTTTTAAAGTCTTCAATTAATTTACCTTTAAATTATCTTGGATTTTCTATATACTCAATCATATCTTCTGCCAAAAGTTTAAAAATTCTCATTCACATTTCACACACAGTTCACACTCTAAAGTTGATTAAATCCCAACATGAAGTCACATTTTAATTCTATGTGGAAATTAAATCAAATGAGCTATATCAGTTTAGAAAATGTTTTTATGTTCCTGTTCAACAGATCTGGAAAATATATGGATAGAGTAAATTGGGTTTGTTTGCATTTTCACCCCATCCATAATTAGTTCATTATCAAATTAAAATTCTAAGATTTGTGATTCATTAAGAGTTCATTAAATTAGTGTTATTCAGTTTGAATCCCTGTACATTTTCTCAAAACTCTTCATTTTAAAATAATTTTTGTCGCCACTGCAATGTATTCTTTTCTTAATTAAGAGATCTAGGAAAATTTGGGATTGAAAGCAGTTTCCATGGAAATAGATAGGTATTCAATACAATAGAAATATCATTACCAGAATATACAGTGCTTTCTCCTAATTTTTCTATTTTCATAGAATAATATGATCTGGGGAGCTGGCAGATAAGAGATGAAAACAAAATCTGAAAGGCAGAATAACTTCAAAAACAGGGGGTAGATGTTGCAGTGCTAATGCCCTAAAGTAGGCTAAAGAGTATTGCGTTTTACACTTGCAATTGGCTCTCCAATGCAATCCAAGAAATAATTAGCTCCTTTTACATTTAAGGTCCTTTCCAGGTTCAACAGCTGTTAAAGTCAAGCAAGAGTCCACGAGGTCAAGGAACACACAGCCTAGAAAATGAAATGACAGGTGTTGCTGCTATTGTTGTTTAGACACTAAGTCATGTCCAACTCTTGCGACTCCATGGCCTGCAACCCACCAGGCTCCTCTGTCCATGCGATTTCCCAGGCAAGAATACCGGAGTGGGAGCTGTTTCCTTCTCCAGGAGCACCCATCAGTTCAGGTCACTTCAGTTCAGTCGCTCAGTCATGTCCAACTCTTTGCAACCCCATGAATCGTAACACGCCAGGCCTCCCTGTCCATCACCAACTCCCAGAATTTATACAAACTCATGCCCATCGAGTCGGTGATGCCATCCAGCCACCTTATCCTCTGTCGTCCCCTTCTCCTCTGTCGTCCCCTTCTCCTCCTGCCCCTGATCCCTACCAGCATCAGGGTCTTTTCAAATGAGTCAACTCTTCGCATGAGGTGGCCACAGTATTGGAGTTTCAGCTTCAGCATCAGTCCTTCCAATGAACACCCAGGACGGATCTCCTTTAGGACGGACTGGTTGGATCTCCCTGCAGTCCAAGGGGCTCTCAAGAGTCTTCTCCAACACCACAGTTCAAAAGCATCAATTCTTCTGCGCTCAGCTTTCTTCACAGTCCAGCTCTCACACCCATACATGACCACTGGAAAAACCACAGGCTTGACTAGACGAACCTTTGTTGGCAAAGTAATGTCTCTGCTTTTTAATATGCTATCTAGGTTGGTCATAACTTTCCTTCCAAGGAGTAAGCGTCTTTTAATTTCATGGCTGCAATCACCATCTTCAGTGATTTTGGAGCCCCCCAAAATAAAGTCTGACACTGTTTCCACTGTGTTATATTCAAATAATTATGACATAAGGCAGTGAGAAGCATTAAAAGAAAAGCATCAAAAACATGGTTTCTAGCTTCATGAAGGAGGAATATTTGATTGGATCATTTAAGAGTTTTTAGGTTTTCGGTGAGTGGAGTAGAGATGGTGAGAATTTATCAGCTACAAATTTTCCGCTACCTTAGACACTATATGGAGGTGTAGGGCCCTGCTGTTGTACTGCTAGATATCTCCCAAAATGAGATCCTTGAGCCCGGAGAGACCCATAGGAGGGATCCTTGGCTCCACCCTCCTAAGTGCAGAATGTATGATAGCAAGGTGCCGATGGGCGTGTACAGCAAGAGTTAAAGCCATGTTTCAAAGAAGTACACTAGCACTGAGGAAATAATAACAGTTAGCATCCCAAACCCTCTATGTTATTGAATTACATACCTATGTTATTAACTTATGCACCTATTTTACAGATGTGGACGTTAAAGCAGAGAAGTAATGCTTATAGTTCAGGAGAAAGTAGAAACTGAGTTGTTTTGAATCCTGCACATCTCAGAAATAGAATTCTGAGAATCAAAGGAATAATTCATGTGAAACACCCGGCAAAGTGCCTGGTATATTATAAGCCCTCAATAATTAGTAGCAAATATTTGAAAAAATGCCATTAAAAATTGTGAAATGGCCCTTCTAGCCCCTATTGGGAATCATTGGCCTTGAATGATTTCTTTATCTTTCATTCATTTTATTTTTAATTGCGTTTAATTAAACAGGTAATATTCAAGTATTCAAGATGGGAAAGATTAAAGGCAAGAGGAGAAGGGCGAGGCAGAGGATGAGATGGTTAGATAGCATCACCGACTCAATGGACACGAGTTTGAGCAAACTCTGGGAGGTAGTGAAGGATATGGAAGCCTGGCGTGCTGCAGTCCATGGGGTCTGAAAGAGTCAGATGTAACTTAGCAACTGAAAAATGAATGACAATATTCAAGTATTTCAAAAACAAAACATTAAAAAGAGGTATACTTTGAGATATATTCCTCCCACCTCATTCTTGTCCATTCCATTTCTGCCCATCTCTTAAATGCAATAACTTTTACTAGTTTCTAATACATCTTTCCTGTGTATGTATGTAAGTATATATTCTTATTTTTAACAATTTATTACACAAAGGTTAGCATGTTTATACACTGTTTTGAAACTTGCTTTTCATCTAACAGCATATCCTGAAAAGTTTTCAATACTGGTACACAGAAAGTATCCCTATTCCTTCTTTCTTTTTTAAACCTGTGCATGGGCTTTCCTGGGGGCTCAGATGGTATAGAATCCGCCTGCAATGTGGGAGACCTGGGTTCGATCCCGAGGTTGGGAAGATCCCCTGGTGAAGGAAAACGCTACCCACTCCAGTATTCTGGCCTGGAGAGTTCCATCGACAGAGAAGCTATGGCCCGTGGAGTCATGAAGAGTCAGACACGACTGAGCAACTACGCACAGCACAGCACATGGTATTCCATTATATGGATGAACCAGTTGTTAAATTTGATGGTTCTTGAAGTGTGGGCCCTAAACCAGCCTCATGAGCATCACTTAGAAACTCGTTAGAAATGCAGATTCTCAGGACCAGCCCCAGACCTACTGAATCAGAAATTCTGGAGGTGGGGCTCAGCAATCTATGTTTTGGGAAGTCCTCCAATGAAATCTGATGCACAGTGAAGTTTAGAACCATCGGTTTATTCAGTCTTCTATTGATGGATACTTAGTTTCCTCTGTCTAGTATAAGTGATGTGCTAAAGAATCATCAAAAATATGTGCCTTTTGTGCAAGAATGTATATCAGAGGGTGGGAGGTGGAGGGAGGTTCAAGAGGGAGGGGAAATTGGTATACCCATGGCTGATTCATGTTGATGTATGGCAGAAACCAGCATGATATTGTGAAACAATTAACCTTCAATTAAAAATAAATAAAATTTAAAGAAAGAATGCATATTAGAATGTACATTGTATAATCTCACAAAAGAAGAGTGGTAAATGGCAGTCACATATAACTAACAGTGGTGTTTCTACTTCCTTATTACTATTTAGGTGCATCATTTCTTTGCATCATTGCAGATTTTTGTTGGCCAGCTGGTAACTAAGCTAACAGTTATAACATTGTTTCTACAAAAAGAAAAACAAAAAACCTTCCTGAATCCAAATCACTGACTTATAATTTAAGCATGTGGAGTACATGCAGGACTGTCTAGATATGAGAAGAGAAACTGTTACTTCCACTTGGCAAAAGGGAAACGTTTTAAAAGGGGATTCTCTCTTGGACAAGATGGACTTCTGTGGTTGACTGAATGTAGATCAGAGGTGGACCGCTCCCACAGATGCAAATTTGACTTACTGTGCAATCATACTAGTGGCTCTCATCTGTCCACAGTCCCCCAACTATGTCACCATTTGAGGTTTTACACCAAGCACTCGGAGGGCTCATTTGGTTTCAGAACCAACACCCAAAATGAGAGACTTCTGGGGTTTCAGATATCTCTGGAGAAAGCTGGCTCAGTCTTTGCACTGAGCAGATCTTCAAACCTCTCCCTTGAGTAGATCCTCCTGAACGAGGCTCGACTTACAGTGGTCAAAAATTCTGAGAGGTGTGCATCCAAATACCCATTAATTTGGTTCCATAACTTATTCATTATATGATCATAGGCAAGTGACTTTATCTCTGGGGCAGTCTCATTTAACAGACATTATTGCCATGATGAAGATATGCTACATCTGCTCTATGTAGTACAATAGCTACTAGTCACATGAGGCTGTTGATTACTTGAAATGTGTGACTAGTGTGACTGAGAAACTGAATAATATTTCAGTGACTTGTAGTTAACTTTAACAACCATGGCTAGTGACTGCCAGGCTGAGTAGTGTAACTCTAGAAAACCTTCATATCTTCATCTCAAAAGGGGGATAAAAACCACCTATCTCAGTGTTTTCCTTCATCTCTCTGGTCATAGGAGTCTCCTCGGCTGCCTGATTTTTTTTAAAATTCCATTTCCTACCTCAGACCTACTGAATTGGAATGTACTCAAGAAAAACTAGAGATTTTGTACTTTCAATCACAAATCCAGCTGCTGAATTTAAGCCGGTAGATGAAAGTTGTTTTCTTTCCCCCTCCCCTACAGTACCCAATTCAAAGCTCTCTGACATATGGTAAGACAGTGTAGTGATTCCTTTGTCTGTTGTAATGGAAAGGAATAGATTTTACAAGGTACCTAGAATAGTCAAATTCAGGAGTCAGAAAGTACATTGGTAGATGCCTGGGGGCAGGTGTTGGGGAAGGAGAGTGGAGACGTGGTGTTTAATGGGGACAGAGTTTTGGTTTAGAAAGGTAAAACATTTGGGAGATGGGACAGTGGGAGCTACGCAGCCACATGAATGTACTTGGTGTCACAGAGCTGTACAGTTAAACATGGTTAAAACAGTATGTTTTATATTATATAACTCTTACCACCGTTTTTTAAAAAAGTAGTCACATGCAATTTTCTCTATTTAAAAAAATAAATAAATAAAGGACTAGAACAATATAAGCCAAGGATCTCTTAATGGATTGCTTTAAGGCTGGATGGTCTTGATTTTATTTGATGAGATAAATTATTTTGGAATTTGGTGGAAGAAGTTGGAATAGAGAGGTAAGAGAAAACTACTAACGTGTCATTATCACACCCAGATAACTTGAAAAACAGATGTAAAAAAGGGATGGGGAGAGAAGCAGAAAGAAAAATCTTTTATAACAAAAAGCTTCTTTAATGTCAAAGCTGTTAACTTCATGAAACAAGAGAAAAGAAGGATCTCAGTAGGATTAAAAGATGGCTTTTTGGCAAATGGGTTGCATTCTAGTTCAGTCCTAGATCTGCTGCTGCTTCAAGGAGTATATTATATAACCACCACAGGGAATTCTGAAATTTCAATATAGTTCCAAAAATCTGTGAGCATTCTCATGTTGCATATGTGGAATTAATCTGCTCATTTACATTCCTTAAGAGAACATAATGACATTCTTTTAGAGTACTTGAAGCTCTCCTAATAGAAGATACAAACAGTACAAAAAAGTTTGTTACTTGTAGAAGCAGAAACATCATAAGCTAATAAATGTATCTGTTATGACTCGGTGGGGTCTCCTCATCAAGCAGACTCATCTGGAATCCTATGAATAGATACCTTTGGGTCTGCTTCACAGTGGATACATGGAAACGGGAATAAAAGATGGTAATTAGGGGAAGAAGAAAGCTACGATGAGGTAAATAAATACATATGTGTAAAGCTAAAAGAAACTCAGGTTGGGAACTTCACTTGAATTTCCATTTTAAATTTCAATTTATTGTAATGTGTATATTACAGCATTAGGCTAACTGCAAATTTCAATTTTTACTGCTACAGTAGATGGGAGAAAGCCTAGCTATGAGAAAAAGTGTAAAACAATTCATTAATTCTTCTTTATCTCTTTTAAATAATTGATTTATGTTAAAAACCAAATAAAGTATATATAATTTGATCTAAAGCTTTAAAATAAGGAATTTTTTTAAGTAAAATGTTTAATTTCCAAGATTGGAGGGGTTTTGTTTCATCTAATATAATAAAATATAAATATTTTGTATAATAATAATCTAACAAAAAATATTTTTACTGAATGAATGAACATATGAATGAACTGGGTAAGGGTGAAAACACTACACTTTTGCCCACAACATCCTCTCTTCCTTCTTCCTCATTCATACTCTTCTATCTCTCTCTCTCTTATTTTTTGATGTGGACCATTTTAAAAATCTTTATTGACTGTGCTACAATATTGCTTATGTGTTATGGATTTGGTTTTGTTTTGTTTTTTTCTTTTTGGTCTTTTTTGGACTCAAAGCATGTGGGATCTTAGCTCCCAACAAGACATTGAACCCATGCTCCCCCTGCATTGGAAGGTGAAATCTTAACCACTCGACTGACAAGGAAGTCCTTCTCTTTTTTTCCTTTAAACCGAATATTTTACTACTCACCTCTGGCCCCTCAGGCACTTGCCCCTCCTGATTCTCCCAACCCCTAGCTGCCTCCAAGCTCAGCTTGCTGAACTACCTGTCCTAGAGCTCTGGGATACCAGTCTAATACCACAGTCAAGTGAAAGTGAAGTGAAGTCGCTCAGTCGTGTCCGACTCTTTGCGACCCCATGGAATGTAGCATAGCAGGCTCCTCTGTCCCTGGGATTCTCCAGGCAAGAGTACTGGAGTGGCTTGCCATTTCCTTCTCCAGGGGATCTTCCCAACCCAGGGATCAAACTCCGGTCTCCCGCATTGCAAGCAGACGTTTTACCATCTGAGCTGCCAGGGAAGCCCACAGTCAAGGGTATCTTTTATTTCCTCACCCCTAACTAACTTCAGAAATCTGCTGCATCCATGTGTAGCCCTGGATCAATTCTTCTGCCCGTTTTCCTGGCTGCTTCTTGCAGGCTTCCCAGCAGTACAGAGGACATCACAAAGCCATGCACATTTAGCTTCAGCACAAAAAAAATGAGCTCTGGTCTGGTTTGGACCCATTACTATTCAGCAAACCTTTTATTATCAGTGGTTATTGCCTCTTCGGGGCTTCCCTCATAGCTCAGTTGGTAAAGAATCTGCCTGCAATGCAGGAGACTCAGGTTCAATCCCTGGGTGGGGAAGATCCCCTGGAGAAGGAAATGGCAACCCACTCCAGTATTCTTGCCTGGAGAATCCCACAGCAAGGGAGCCTGGCAGGCTGCAGTCCGTAGGGTTGCAAAGAGTCGGACACGATTTAGCAACTAAACCACCACCACCATTGCCTCCTCTGCTCTCCACAGCAGCTGCTGCCTCTTTGTCAGTATCCTTACTCCCTCCTCCAATTTCCTTTACTCTCAGGCTTCCTCTTTTAAGAAAATAGAGATAACAAGTGTTAATGCTCTCCTATCCACTTCCAAGTTCATCTCATTGTCAAATATACTTCCTTTGTTCCTGCCTGTCTCAGAGGAAGACATTCCCAACTTCCTTCAAACTCTCACCCCATAAACTATGTCCTTCTTCTTGGATTGTCATTATCTTCCTCTCCACTGGTTTTTACCTCTAAGCCCACAAATGTGCTCAAGTCCTGAAACAAAAACAAACCAAAGCAAAAAAATCCACTTCCGGATCCATCGCCTCCTATGTCCTTCTCAATCAGCCACTTTCCCCCTTAGAAACACAACCCCAACCCACAGGCTACACACCTTGATGATTCCCATGTGTGTCTCCATCATCCCACCCTCTCCTGAACACCGCTATATATTTCCAGCTGTCTCCTCCTAAATACACCACATGGATGTTGGTACAGGCACTTCAAATTTGCTTCCTCTCTCACTTAACAGATCCTCCACAACCTGGGTGCCTACAGTAGAAATCTCAGCCATCTTTTCCCTCTTTGGTGTCACAGACATCAAATCCTGCCCATTTGATCTCAGAAATTGCTCTCAGTTTCAGCCCTCCTATCAAGGGTTGTCCAGACTCTCATTGATGGCAAGAACAACTCCTGGGTTCCTATCTTGTTTCCTCCCTCTGACCTCTCCCTTTTCAAATCTGTGCTTCACACCACCAGCAAAGGTAACATCACGAAAAGTGCATGAGTGATCAGATCCCTCCCGTGGTACAAACTCTCTCGGGCTCTTCAGGTTCTTTTCAAGCTGCCGGCAGCCCGCCTCTCCAGGCTGTCTTCTACCCACAGCTCAGCGTGCACCGGCCACGCCATGCTCTCACTGTTGTCGGGCATGCACATCTCTGACCCCGTGCGTCTACCATTTGCTCGTACCCGTAGGTCCACACTCCCATGCATCCTCAAAGTCAAATCAAAAACATACCCTGAAGCTTCTCCTGACTTCCCTTCACCTACCACTTCAGTCAGAATTAATTTCTCCCTCTTGTATATTTACAACCCAAGCTGAGCTCCCAGTTTGCCCTTTTCCACTGCAGTGTGCTGTAGTTAATTGTTCACATCTCCTCTCTCACCGGGCTTCCCTCATAGTTCAGGATGGTAAAGAATCCACCTGCAATGCAGGAGACCTGGGTTCAGTCCCTGGGTTGGGAAGATCCCCTGGAGAAGGGAAAGGCTACCTACTCCAGTATTCTGGCCTAGAGAATTCCATGGACTATACAGTTCATGGGGTCGCAAAGAGTTGGACACCACTGAACGACTTTCACTTTCACTTCTCCTCTCTCACCAGCACATAGGCTCAGTGAAAAGTCCTGAGAGCCGAGGGAGGTTACTACCAAGCATGTACTATGCCTCAATAAATATCTGGGGAATTGATATTGTAAATATTAGCTTTATATTGAATGCATTTCTGCCCATCTTCCCAACATCCACCACCATAAGACTAAGGAAAAAGCAGGTAGACATTTAATTTGGCAAACAAATGGAATATTCACACCAACATTTAGACTTGTAAGTACCTCTAGAATTCCTTAGAAAGTGCCATTCCAAAACTGTTCTCTTTCTTACATGCTATGGGTTTATTTTTCCTTCATTAGAGAACCAGGAAGCCTTCAATAAATAATAATTTGTCAGAAAGAGTCATCCAAAAGCACATTGTTTAGCTATGTAAGGATTTAATATGAGACAAATTTTTTTAAAAAGTCAGTAATCTTAAGTGTTTAAATAGCTAGTACACACTGGACTGTGGTGACCTCCTGATGAATTCATCTCGTTTGCTCCCAGCAGCCTGGGGCTCCAGAAGAGGAGCTCATAGAGGGAGCATTTTATTCTTTTTCCCCAAATCTGACCTGAAGTTTACTGTTTCACTGGGAACAAATCATTAAAGAAAGCTACACATGTACAAAGGAAGTTGTGACGTGGAAATTTACATTAAGACTATGCTTGGGTGGCACCAAAATATTGGGTTGGCCAAAAAGTTCATTGGGGTTTTTCTGAAAGTTCTTAGAGAAAAACACAAGTGAACTTTTTGGCCAGCCCTAAAGACCCTGATGCTGGGAAAGACTGAGGGTAGGAGGAGAAGGAAGCAACAGAGGATGAGATGGTTGGATGGCATCATCCACTCAGTGGGCATGAGTTTGAGCAAACTCCGGGAGATGGTGAAGGACAGGGAAGACTGGCGTGCTGCAGTCCATGGGGTCACAAAGAGTCGGACACGACTGAGCAACTGAACAATACTTAGGTGACTTAATCCCACTTAGTATGAAGGAGGGGGGGAGGGGGATCAAGTTTAAACAGTATGAATATTAGAAATTCACAGCTTCTTGGAAAAACAAACTCAAATTTATTATGGAAATAATTTTAAAAGAGAGAACTTTAGGAAGAAAAGAAGTGAGTTCCTCTGTCATCTGTCCTGCTGTTTTCCATAAAGGGTTTCTATGGTGCTTTGGGCTTGTCTATATTTGGGTAACGGCAACAGGTGAGAAATAAAGAACAGCTGCATATTGACTCCCTGGGGAGGGGGAAATTCTGCAAACATCCTAGGTAATGAGTATAAAATATATCTGGACACACAATGCCTTCTATGAGTCACAGGCTCTTTAAAAATCTCCAGATAAACAAACAAACAAATAAAACACCACTAAACAATAACCAAAGAAAAGTTTTTTAACCAAATATAATCAAAAATAATTTCCAGATTGAAGGAACTTCCTTTAGCAGGGAAAGAGATGAAAGTCTTGTCTCAGTTATCTAGGGCTAGAAAAAAAAATCTATATATATTTGTTGTTAAGGTTTTAAATAAATAACACCTGCCAACCAAAGCCAGGGAAATGAATGGACAGGAAATGAGGCAAACTTTAAAGAGGAAGTGGTTTTGAGCTGTCAACTGGAGTGGATTAAGGAGTAGGAGACCCACAAGATGTGTAAAAATGGTAAATCAAGGGCCTCATCTTAAGAGAGAATCTCAAAGTCCAAGGCTAGATGATCACAAAAACAAATAATACAACATATTAGATTTTTATGGCTACTTGAAGAGACCATAAGAAGCAAATCAAGAGACATTAAGAAGATAGAAGGTGTATTATATGTAAAACCTTCTAAGTTTGCCACTAACATGTATGAAAATCATTAAATCATTAAAAATCTAAAGGAAATATTTTAAAAGTGCAATTAAGAACACCTCTTTTTGATTATATAACCATCCGGGATTCAGTTGTTTGAACTTAAATCTTAACTGTTATAAAATTTGGTAGCTTATCTGCTGCTTTAAAGTTATAATATAAAAGTTGAAGCAAATAAAAACTGCTTTCATTGAAAAGCAATGTGGCACTTCCTAGCCATTCAGTGGTTGGGACCTCACCTTCATTATTAGGGGGTGAGGGTTCCATCTCTGGTTGGGTAGCTAAGATCTCGCATGCCTCAATGCCAAAAAACCAAAACATTAAGCAGAAGCAATGTTGTAACAAATTTAATGAAAGCTTTAAAATGGTCCACATTTTAAAAAAAAGTTTTTAAAAAAAGAAAAGCAGTGGATTTCTCAAACTAATTATGCATAATAAAGTTTAAGAAAGTGGAACCGTCAGGGAAGTAAAGTATGTGAAATGAAAGTCGCTCAGTCATGTCCGACTCTTTGTGACCCCTGGACTATACAGACCATGGAATTCTCCAGGCCAGAATACTGGCATAGGTAGCTTTTCCTTTCTTCAGAGGATCTTCCCAACCCAGGGATCGAACCCAAATTGCAGGCGGATTCTTTACCAGCTGAGCCACAGGGGAAACCCAAAGTATAGTATATTTTTAATTAAATGTAACCACTAAAAATACACTAGTGAACAGAGCTAGCATGTAAAAATGCATGTTGTAAAAGGAAACATGAACGCAGAGTTTTACATAGAGAGTTCACAGAGAAGGAAAAACTTGGAACCAAAACAAACAAAAGTCCCAGCTGGGCAGAGGGGGACAAAAGACAGAAAGAAACCACTAAAACAATAGCAGCGATTAGCACTGAATAATGAGCCCATGGGTGAATTTTTTTCCATCTATTTTTATAAAGGGCCATGCTTGGTAGGTATATTTTATTTTTAAATGGGTAAGAAAGAAAACTTTCTCCAGAGAGACAGTACAAAGTAATAACCTGCTTAGTTAAGGTCTAAATAAAAACAGATTAGAGAGCACACAATTGCCCAAATAAAACCATTACATATTATTAAATTAGTAGTTGAAAATCAAGGTAAATGGGTGTTCCACTAATTGACAAGGCATGGCATAATCAATTCAATCATTTTAAGAGGAGTAGTAATCAATAGTAATCTCTCAAATAGCATCAATTCGGCCATCATTTTCAAGAACATTTATACAGTTGAAATAAGTGACTGATTTCGCTAAGCTATGCTTTTGCACTCAGGTTATTTTAAACATGTAGTCCCGATTTTAAAGAACCAATAGTTATATAATAATAGCAATTTTTGCTTAACTGTTTCTTCAATATTACAATTTTAACACATGATTCTTTCAAAATATATTAAATGTTTATTATATACACATAATAACAGTAAGTGAACTGAAAGAAGTAGAAGGAATAATTCTCCCCAGTTTCTACCGAATTACCTTTTTCATTCTTTTTCCTTTTCTGTGAGGCACACCTACCACCCACTCCCTGATTCCCATTCCACTTCACCTCTAGACATACAAATGATCATAATGTCACTGGGGAAAGAACTCACACATACTAGGAAGTATAATAAATATGTAAAATATGATGACACAATCATTTTTCTTACTAGTTTCATTACATTTGATTTCTGATTAAAATAATCATTGCTGTTGCCATCTATGACTTTGGTGTCATAGTTTATCCATAGAAACTCCCTTTCTTGAAATTACCAAAATACTTTATTTTTTTGGTCAGATTTTTGAAACATAATTTACATACAATAAGTCACAAATTTTAAGAGTACAATTCAGTGAGTTTTGACAAATGTTTATAATCATACAAATACCACATGGTATAAAATATTTTTATCACTCCCAAAGACTCAATTAAAAAAAAAACAATTCAGGCCATCTACCTAACAAATAATAACATTTATTTCCATTCAAATGTTCAAGTACCCTAAAATCAAAATTTTAAATGATTCCAAAGAGTGTTTTTCTTTGACTTATTGAGAATTAGTAAATATGGTTTCTAAAAGTTTGAAGAGACAGTCTAGGCCAATATTATTTGTAATCAGCAACTTCCTAGAAGATTTCTTTTCAAAGAAAAAAAGAAGAAATATTAAAGTTTTAAAGCACTCATTTAGTTTCTAAGAAATCTCCCTGAGTTAAGAATTTCCTCCTGAAAGTAAGTCGTTTCCTCCACCAAATAGCTTTTACACTTAAATTTACATTTTGGAGGTTTTCTTAATATAAAAAAAGCAAAGGCTGGTTAATCGTATCAGCTCCATGAACACTTGGTCAAAAATGTGAGAGTGTACTGGACAGGTTAGATGATCATGAAATGTGAATTAGAAGATTTGTCTAACTTTTGCTGAACATTGTACTTGGTGCTTTAAACGTTATCACATATCATCATCTAACCAGCCATAAGCCCACACGCAGCAGATGAGAATAGAAACACCCTCCAGAGACAGGAACAGACATAAGTTCAAAAACAGAAATCCAGGACCCTTCCACCCCAAGAGAACATGCAGAGGATGAGTGTATTCAGTTCCCAGCTGCAGTCATCTGCTTTGGGCTTCAGTGACCTGAGCTGCCAGAAAGCAAAGCCACCACTGTCTTTTCCTTACACATCATCTCTCACAGACTTTTCAGGACTTTCTGTTCATTAGGCTTTTCTTGATCCTCTTTCACAACTTCCTACTCAGTAACTCTTTTACCAGTAAGAGACTGGAGAAAAATGGCTAGGGTAAAACTCAAATCTACTCATCTTTCAAATAATCAGCGATGAAATAATCGTTTTCAGAGGTTAAACTCCAGGGAGAGCACTGAGAGGAAAGTTTGGAATCTGTTTAATTCAAAGTGAAGCTGCTAAAACAGATGTGTCTATCAACCTTCAGCCTGGATGATAGAGAGACTGACAGATTGATCTCTTTTGGCAGGTTTCCCACATATCTATTGTGGGGTGTGATTCTGAGAACAGTGATGCCTGAAATGAGCATGTTCAGAGTAGTATGAATGAAACTGACCCAAGGAGAGCAAATTACATGATTTCAACACATGCTTTCCTGTGTGTCTATGAAAAGACATGCTTTAGTAAATAAGACCATCAAGAAGTTAATCATGAGATATCACCTCATGATGTCAGAATGGCCATCATCAAAAAGTCTACAAACAATAAATGCTGGAGAGGAATGTGGAGAAAAGGGAACACTCTTGCACTGTTGGTAAGAATGTAAATTGATATAGCCACTATGGGAGATGGTAGGGAGAATCCTTAAAAAAACTAGGAATAAAACCACCATGATCCAGCAGTCCCACTCCTAGACATGTACTCTGAGGAAACCAAAATTGAAAAAGACACATGTACCCCAATGTTCATTGCAGCACTATTTACAGTAGCTGGAACATGGAGGCAATCTAGAAGTCCATCGACAGATGAAATGGATAAAGAAGCTGTGGTACATATACACAATGGAATATTACTCAGTCATAAAAAGAACACATTTGATGTAGTTTTAATGAGGTGGATGAACCTAGAGTCTATTTTACAGAGTGAAATAAGTCAGAAAGAGAAAGATAAATATCATATTCTAACACATATATGTGGAATCTAGAAAGATGGTACCAAGGAATTTATTTGCAGGGCAGCAATGGAGAAACAGACATAGACAACAGACTAATGGACATGGGCAGAGGGGAGGAGATGGTGAGACATGGAGAGAGTACCATGGAAACTTACATTACCATATGTAAATAGATAGCCAATGGGAATTTGCTGTATGTCTCAGGGGACCCAAACAGAGGCTCTGTATAAACCTGGAGGAGTGGGATGGGGAGGGAGATGGGAGGGAGGTTCAAAAGGGAAGGGATATATGTATACCTATGGCTGATTCGTGTTGAGGTTTGACAGAAAACAACAAAATTCTGTAAAGCAATTATCCTTCAATTAAAAAAAAAATAAATAAAAGAAGAAGAAAAAATAAGTAAATCAGATGAGAAGTCAGACAGAAGCATGAAATCATCCATTAAATAAACTCCTAACTGGTGCATAGTATGGGTGGAAGACGAGCAAATGCAAACCTGCCTATCAGCTTGGGAGAGAGAGTTCAGGAGCATGGGACTCAGTGCTTCAGCCTCCCTCCTGGAAGAGCCTTTGGCAAGACGACTGCAGGCACCAAATGCACATTGTAGTCTGGGGACATGTGTTAGTACATTTCAAGAAACCAGAACCACAAAGGATGTGGCTTAACTAATTTAGTCTTTAGTGATAGAGGCAATACTTCAGTAAGAGATAGACTGGTCCCTGGCATGTTTTAAAGTAAGTGTATTTCATTACTCCTAAAATGTACAGTCTCTTTGTATTTTAACATTTCTAAATGAGACTGTGTTTTATAATCAACAGGGGTCTTATGATTGCCTTCCACGAAGGTGCTATCATGGCATGATTGCATGTCCACAAACTTGGTCATAGCTGTTCACACTGCTCTGACTGTCCCTTTAACTGAACTTTGTTGATAGTTGGCATTGAATTTAATTGGCATTTTTATTGGCATTTTAAACAGATTATATTGATTTGACATCAAAACAAAAAAATCATTGTATAAATAGAAAGGTATGGAAATGGAGTTGGAAGATAAATTTTATGTCAGTGAAATAAATATTTATCTTTGGGGAGGTGACCATAATTCCTTATCTTATTGCAAAGCAATGCTCAGATTTTTAAATGAGATTTAAACAAGAGGAGAAGGAAGTTGAATTGCATGTTGTTACAAAGACTCGGGCAAAGGACTGTCCACCACATGCCAAGCAATACAACTGAAAGCAGGTGCGAGTGCCAAATATCTCAAAAGAGATGCAAGAAATGTCCAAGCGATGATAACTCAGTTTGGCCAAATCATGTGTCATACACAATGACCATTAAGCATAATGGGCAGCACCTTCTTTCATAATGGAACCCAAAATAGTTGTGCACTTACAAGTGAGATCAGACGCAAAGCAATGAAATAACATAGTCAGGTTTGTCTTCAGCACCCCCTCCATGGTCCTCCCCTCCTTCGGGGACCTCAGTATACTCCCCGCTATTTCTGTGCATTAGTATTACCTCTCTGGGAGACACTACTATTTGAAACATAACATCTAATTATGAAATAAGCTATGGACATGGCTGATGCAAGCTATAAACTGCTTTACATAATTCCTTGAAACAATCTAGAATATTTGGAAAATCATAGGTTTATATACATTTGATTCCTTGATTGCTGGTTATAAGCAGAATGCCAATTCATCCAAACATCATGAATTCTTCCATTTAGGAGGAAGAATTTGGCTTCTCTGATTTGAATCTATGATTTTTTAAAAAAGCTTTAAAGTCTTTAAAGTTTAGCAGAGTATTTAAGAAAAGACGAAGTTTGAACATAATAAAAAAAAAATCTTAACTGCTTCTCTATTCCTTTCTCATACTGGTCTCTTTATATCTGTTTTCTTTAACATATACAAATTGTTTCCCTTTATCTCTACTAAAGACTACTTATAACCCTGCCAACAAAAAGCAGAAGCACAACAGTTGACAATTACAATGGTGAATTTTCAATAATCCAGAAAGCATGACAAAAAAATATCCCTCCCCCCAAATTTGACTGGAGACAGAGAAGTTAAAGAGTAACTAGAGTGAATGTGGGACTTCCCTGGTGGTCCAGTGGTTAAGAACGCACCTGCTAATGCAGGGAACACGGGTTCGATCTCTGGTCCAGGAAGACCCCACAATCCGCAGAGCAGCTGAACCCGTGCACCACAACTACTGAAGCCCGCGATTTAGAGCCCATGAGCCACAGCTGCTGAAGCTTGAGCTCTAAGCCCATGCTCCGCAGCAAGAGAAGCCGCCACAATGAGAAGCCCTTGCACCACAACAAAGACTCGCTCCGGCTCGCTGCAGCTAGAGAAAGCCCATGGGCAGCAACAGAGACCCAGTGCAGCCCAAAATAACCAAAAAAAAAAAATTTTTTTTGTTTAAAAAAAAAGTGACTGAATTAAGTACAAACTCCCCACTCTAACACAGTTAGTTGCTCAGTCGTATCTGATTCTGTGATCCCAAGAACTGTAGCCCACCGGGCTCCTCTGTCCCTGGGATTCTCCAGGCAAGAATACTGGAGTGGGTTGCCATTCCCTTCTCCGGGGGATATTCCTGGTCTCCCGCAACACTGGAAACCCTTTAAAGACCCACATAATATTCCCAGCTTGCATTTTCCTCTACTTCTGCTACTTGCCTACACTCTGATCAAATCATTGCTCTTTCAGCAAGAGCTGCACCTGCTCACGTCCATGTTGTGCCCTCGGTCTGGAATGTCCTTTCTCCAAGTACAACTCAACCCTCCAGATTCCCGCCCATCCTTCAAAATCCATTCATTCAATATATATGAAGCACAGTCTAATTGTAGAACGCCAAGGATAAAATGAGTAATTTGGAAGGTTCTTCCCCTGCAGAACCACCATTCTGACCTATAGTAAATGCTGCATCTTCCACAAAGCCCTTTTGGATCCACTCAAATACTTGCAATATCTCCCTCCTCTAAGTCCTCTTCTCTAGTATTATTTCAATTCAAAAATCTCTTACTGAGCTCCTGCTCTGTACCAGGGATAATACTGGGCACTTGCACATGCATTTACATCATTTAATACATGTAACAGACTCACTAAATAGAGTCTCCACAGACCTACTGGTCATGTGAAAAAAACTGATGCTCATAAACTCACATTCATGGCAAGGGTCCTATTAGGGACCAGAAGCAGGTTCTATTGACTTTTGTATCTGGCACTATTTCAATCAATATTTCAGTAGCAGTCACTTGATCTTATTACTTGAGAGTCATCTCACCTTTTCTATTACAATAAAATCTTAAAACAAGAATTGAATCTTATTCTAATTTACAACTTGACACTATATGAAATATCTGGCTTACAGCTGCTCAAAATGTGTTTACAAAGAAAATTGTGTTCCAAAATTCCTGGTGAATGATGGTTCATAATAACGCAAAGATGAAGGTCTGAGACCAACTGACATTGTGCGAAGTAAAGAAGTACCAAACCCTTAACAGAAGTTGGAATGAGAGGAAAGATGAGAATTGTGGAGAGTCTCAGAGTGCATGTGGGGAAATCATTCATTCACAAAAGGGAAAATAATCTATGTGGACCTGACTGAGACTGGAAGGTCTAATGTAACAACAAGCTAGAAAAGTATTAAAAGAAAAAAAAAAATGTGAATAAGAGAAGAAAGTTTGCAAGAACTCAGACTGGCCTCATTAAGCTCTGTTCCCAGATGCTAAGTTAAAGGTAGATTCTGGGGACCAAAGAGATTAGTTGAATAAATTCCAAGGTGTGAATCCAGGGACATCAAATTAGTCAAGAGCTAAGGGGTTTTTAAGCCTTTTCTAGGATTTGAAATCCAGAAAGGAAAACAATCCTCCTTCTCTAAGAACGTTAAGTAGTTGAGAGATATCTTAAGTTACTCTGAGAGCTCATCTTGGGTCAAGAGGTAGAAGCAGCTACACAGTGAGAAACAGCTATAGGCTCATGGTTAAAAGCAAATGTAGACAAGGGAGAGACTGGCAGGATTTTACAGCCGGAGGAACCACAGCTGTAATCAAATCAAATTATCTCATCAAACCTAGTCTTGTGACACACACAAAAGCAAGGGAAAGTGGAGTCCCTTTAAAGATTTATGCTTATGCTAAACTAATTAAGTAACATGAGCTTGCCCACTTATAACAGACCTCATCTAAATATAGCTTTGTGCCCACATTCCATCACCAGGCAGTAAAAGCCATATATGCACTCCAAAGAAATACATATATGCCTTGCCGGAACTGTGATGGATAGTGGGATCAGAGAATCATGGGAGACAAAGGCACTACTAGAGGGTTCACAAAGTCCAGAAGTAGAGCTCTGGAGGCAGACACTCTTCACTTTAGATCCCCTGGGAAGTGAAAGTAGAACGCTTCCCAATGGAAGCAGGGCAGAGAGTGATGCAAGGGCGCTCTCCGTTTATGGGGTCTCATGTTTATTATACTTCCCAGTGTATGCTAGTTTCCTAGTTTTCCTAAGGCTTCTGTAACAAATTACCACAAACTTTAAAGCTTTTAAAAAATGACCTATTATTAGCCAGTGAAATATGCTGGACGATGCAGGGAGCTCAAACTTAGTGCTCTGTGACAATCTACAGGGGTGATACAGGATGGCAGGTTGGAGGGTGTTCAAGAAGGAGGGGACATATACGTATATATCTATGGCTGATTAACATTGTTGTGTGGCAGAAACCAACCCAACACTGTAAAGCAATTGTCCTCCAATTACAAATAAATAGATTAATAAAACAAGAAAAATCAAACAACAAGATCTATTAAACAGCACAAGAGACGACTCTACACATGGACATCACCAGATGGTCAATACCAAAATCAAACTGATTATATCCTTTGCAGTCAAAGATGGAGAAGCTCTATACTGTCAGCAAAAACAAGACCGGGAGCTGACTGTGGCTCAGATCATAAACTCCTTATTGCGAAACTCAGATTTAAATTGAAGAAAGTAGGGAAAACCACTAGGCCATTCAGGTATGACCAAAATCAAATCCCTTATGATTATACAGCAAAAGTGACAAATAGATTCAAGGGATTAGATCTGACAGAAAGAATGCCTGAAGAACTATGGATGGAGGCTCATAACATTGTACAGGAGGCAGTGATCAAAACCACCCCCAAGAAAACGAAATGCCAAATGGCAAAATGGTTGTCTGAGGAGGCCTTACAAATAGCTGAGAAAAGAAGAGAAGCAAAAGGCAAAGGAGAAAGGGAAGATAGCCATCTGAATGCAGAGTTCCCAAAGAATAGCAAGGAGAGATAAGAAAGCCTTCCTAAGTTAACAGTGCAAAAAAAAAAAAACCAGTGCAAAGAAAAAGAGGAAAACAATAGAATGGGAAAGACTAAGAAAATTAGAGACATCAGAGAACATTTCATGCAAAGATGGGCACAATAAAGGACAAAAACAGTATGGACCTAACAAAAGCATAAGATATGAAAAAGAGGTGGCAAGAATACACAGAACTATACAAAAAAAGATCTTCATAACCCAGATAACCACGATGGTGTGATCACTCACCTAGAGACAGACATCCTGGAGTGCAAAGTCAAGTGGGCCTTAGGAAGCAGCACTGCAAACAAACCTAGTGGAGGTGATGGAATTCCAGCTGAGCTATTTCAAGTCCTAAAAGATGATGCTGTGAAAGTGCTGCACCCAACACGCTAGCAAATTTGGAAAACTCAGCAGTGGCCACAGGACTGGAAAAGGTCAGTTTTCATTCCAATCTCAAAGAAAGGCAATTCCAAAGAATGTTCAAACTACTGCACAATTACACTCATTTCACATGCTAGCAAAGTAATTTTCAAAATTCTCCAAGCTAGGTTTCAACAGTATGTGAACGAAGAACTTCCAGATATTCAAGCTGGATTTAGAAAAGGCAGAGGAACCAGAGATCAAATTGTCAACATCTACTGGATCATAGAAAGAGCAAGAGAATTCCAGAAGAACATCTACTTCTGCTTCACTGACAACACTAAAGCCTTTGACTGTGTGGATCACAATAAACTGTGGAAAATTCTTCAAGAGATGGGAATACCATACCACCTTACTTGCTCCCTCAGGAACCTGTATGCAGGTCAAGAAGCAACAGTTAGAATTGGACATAGAACAATAGACTGGTTCAAAATAGGGAAAGGAGTACGTCAAGGCTGTATATTGTCAACCTGCTTATTTAACTTATATGCAGAGTATGCCATGTGAAGTTCTGGGCTGGATGAAGCACAAGCTGGAATCAAGATTGCCAGGAGAAATAGTGATAACCTCAGATATGCAGATGACACCACCCTTATGGCAGAAAGTGAAGAAGAACTAAAGAGCCTCTTGATGAAGGTAAAAGAGGAGAGTGAAAAAGTTGGCTTAAAACTCAACATTCAAAAAACTAAGATAACAGCATGTGGTCTCATCATTTCATGGCAAATAGATGGGAAAACAATGGAAACAGTGACAGACTTTATTTTTGGGGACTCCAAAATCACTGCAGATGATGACTGCAGCCATGAAATTAAAAGACTCTTGCTCTTTGGAAGAAAAGCTATGACAAATCTAAACAGCATATTAAAAAGCTGAGACATTACTTTGCTGACAAAGGTCCACATAGTCAGAGCTATGGTTTTTCCAGTAGTCATGTATGGATGTGAGAGTTGGACTATAAAGAAGGCTGAGTGCCAAAGAATTGATGCTTTAAAACTGTGGTGTTGGAGAAGACTCTTGAGAGTCCCATGTACTGCATAGAGATTAAACCAGTCAATCCTAAAGGAAATCAACCCTGAATATTCACTGGAAGGACTCATGCGGAAGCTGAAGTTTCAATACTTTGGCCACTTGATGGAAAGAACCAACTCATTAGAAAAGGCCCTAACGCTGGGAAAGATTGAAGGCAGGAGGAGAAGCGGACAACAGAGGATGAGATGGCTGCATAGCATCACAGGCTCAACGAATGTGAGTTTGTGTGGGCTCCAAGAGATGGTGAAGGACAGGGAAGCCTGGCATGCTGCAGTCCATGGGATTGCAAAGTATTGGACATGACTGAGCAACTGAACAACAATTAAACCAATGAAAGCAATTTAGTCATAGAAACCTAGTAGAGACTTGTTCTTAGAATTCAACGTGAGGCAAGTCAATATAAATCCTGTGTAAAACCTGGTACCCCTGCTGGGTCAACCCCTTAAATTACCACACACTTTAAATAACAGAAAAGTATTCTTTGCTTAAAATAACAGAAACTTGTTCTCTCACAGTTCTAGAGGCCAGAAGCCTAAAACCAGTAGCACTGGGACAAAATGAAGCTGCAGTAGCCCCCCTCCCTTGGCAGCGCCTCGCTCCCTCTCAGGCTCTCAGGGAGAATTCGATCCAGCCTCTACCGGCTTCTGGTAGCCGCCGGCTTTCCTTGGTCTGTGGCTTCATCACTTAGAACTCTGCCTCAGGGCTTCTCTGGTGGCTCAGTGGAAAAGAATCCAGACAGTGCAGGAGACACAGGTTTGATCCCTGGTCTGGGAAGATTCCAATGCCATGGAGCAACTAAGCCCCACCACGCACCACAGCTATTGAGACTGTGCTTTACATCCTGGGAGCTGCAACTTTTGAGCCCACACGCCACAACTCCTGGAGCCTGCGTGCCCTAGAGCCTGTGCTCCACAACCAGAGAGGCCACCACAATGAAAAGCCCGCATGCCGCAACTAGAGGGTAGCCCCTGCTTGCTGCAACTAGAGAAAGCTCGCACACAGCAATGAAGACCCAGCACAGCCAAAAATTAACTAACTTTAAAAGATTTATTAAAAAAAAAAAAAACTCTGCCTCAATATTCACATTGCCTTCATGTGTATGTGTAATCACCCTCTGCTTCTCTCATAAAGATACATGTGATTGCATTTAATCACCTCATCTTAAGACCTTTAATCACATCTGACAAAGACTCTTATTCTAAATAAATTAACATTTACAGATTTCAGGAGTTAGGACCTGATACCTTCTCTGAGGGACATTCTTCAGTCAACCACACCATGTTACCAAAAGTCAGTCATTCTCACAGTTAACATAAAAATATTTTCAAATAAAGAAACCAATGGTACACCGCAAGACTCTTCGCCACCCCATTTCTATTCCTCCTACACCCCTGTGTTACTTGCAGAGGCACATTTCTCTGTAATAATTAATTGTAAGTTCATCTAAGGAAGCATGTTAAGCAGCATAAACATTAAAAAATCTAATAAAATTATCTAGGTATTCATTCCTGACTTCTTTTAGCAGCTGATTCTTAAATCCCTCCTAAGATGGTTCTGGACATTGCACAACCCTTCTGGTGGCCTCCAGTAACCCTGCTCCTCTAGTAACTGGCCCTTATCACTCTTCCCTTTCTTCTGCTTCTCCACACCACATACAGAAAAGACCAAGTTATGTTTTCCTTCACAGACAGCTGAAATATATATATCAGTTTTTCATGTTGTTTGTTTCATTCAGTCTCTCAATAAATATTTCTTAACTACCTACCATGATCCAGACACTGTGCTTATCCTTGCAGATACAAAGATGAAAGATGGGCTGGTGCCCCCAATGAACACAGCAGATATAGAGAATTGTCAACATAGTAAACGTGATGAATGCCAGAATGAAAATAAATACAGGTGCCGGAGGAAGCTACAGAAATGGAACAACACACTGCAGAAAGAGCTCAGGTTCTGGAATCAGAAAGAACTGGCTTCAAATCTCAGCTCACCACTGACTGCCTTACTCTGGGACCTTAGGCAAATTACGTAAGCGTTTTGAGCCTCACTCTTCTTACCTGTAAGATGGAAACAAAGACTGCTCACTTTAAACAGCTATTGTGAGAACTAAATAGTAATATATATATTTAAGGCAAGGTGCAAGGGGCATCTATGTGGTCTGAGGGAACTAGGGAAGCCTGACAGAGAGGTAAGACTTGAAATGAAACTCAGCATACAAGTAAAGTCTTGTCAGGTCAGTCCAGACAGAGGTTAAAAAAGATTTAAAAGTTCAAGGTAACTGAAAAGAAGGTCACAAGATGAGGATGAAGAGGTGGGCAGGAGTCAGTCACGAGGTTCACAAGGGGCCACTGGAGACCTTCAAAGGGGGAAGGGACATGTTCAGATTTTTGCAGACATGTCAAGGATGTTTGTGGTACACAAAAATGAGCTGGGAAGATCGGTTACAACTTAGTGTAATAATCCTGGCAAAAGTTCATAAAGACTTGAAGCTGGGCAGTAACATGGAAGAGGGTAAGAGAGGAGGACTAGTAGAGATCTTTTGGAGGTAGAGTTTACCATTTGGTGGGGGACTGTCTGTGACAAGTAACGGCAAGTCAGGAGACAAGGGTGACTCCCAGAGTCTCAAATGACATCTGCATCTCTGTCTCTACCTCTCTATATTTTCTTTCTAATAAAGTCAAATGAAACCTTTCTTTTGAATCAAAGAAGAAATTCAGACTGAGATATAAATACAAAAGTATGCCGAACATACTTTTCAGCTTTCAAGTGGTTGTTATGACAGCATGAAGCCACTATAAATGTATTTTTAAAACCCATTAAGCTTTCTCTTCAGAAAATTTTATTATTCTGATGGAATTCTCCAGTTAAAGCATTCTTTTCACTGATGGGAATTACAGAGTGCTGAGAAGCTATAGGTGCCAAATGTAAACACAGAATTAAAGGTAGAATTTTAGAGTTCACCCCAGTAATCATGACCAACATCCCACAGTCAGTGGTTAAATTGTATCCTTAAAAGCTAGCTTCAGCAGCTAAACCAAGTTACTGGGAGTAGGTTACATTATCAAACATCCATTGGCTAATTCACTCCTGAACTAAATTGATTACCATTACACTGGCAAGGATTATGGATTATTTTTACTTTTCTAGTAATTTTACTTTTCTTGTGCTTATTGACATTCATTCAATATTCAGTTATGGTGTACTGAGTGGCCACTATATGCAAGTGTATGAGAAGCCACAGGACTAATGAAGAACACATTTCAATGCCGAGGGAGAGGTGAGATTATCAGCGTGTTCTGTACAAGGCAGAACACAGTGAGCAGCCCACAAGTGTCACAGCCAGGGCTCTGAAAGTTCAAAAGAGAGCTATCCTTTCGGAGCAAATAACTGAAGGCTGAGACGCAGGGAGAAAAAAACTCTCTGGCTGAGAGAACCACATGAACAAAGAGGCAAAATGTAATAAGCCCAGGGTTTCTCCCCTAATTCTTTCAGTTCCCCCGAGACAGCCTGTTCTTCCCCACTGAGGCGACTTTACCTAAAATGCCTTCCTTCCTTCCTTTCTCCTTCTGCTGGTCTCATTCAAATGTTTCTTCCTCTAGGAAGCCTTCTCTGACAGTTTTAGCTAGAATTTAAAATTTCCTTTTTAACTCAGAAGGACCCTCCAAACACATTTTAAGGGCATGTATCAGGTATTATTTAAGAATGACTGCCTGGTTTTATGTTTTGTTTTTAATGGGAGAAAATCAAATTTGATTTTATTTGTACAAGAACTCCACATACATAACAGAGCCAGAGACCCCAAAGACATGGGAGGTTAAAAGACAGAGAGGTACAAATGCCTCCATATGCTATCCTGAGCTAAGGGTTTAGATAAGAGGCTGGGTCTCTGAAGACTGCCTGTTTTTAAGTTCCCCAGTTTTGCCACTTGACAGTCAAAGGACTTTGGGTAAATTCCTCAAATCTTCTGTGCTTTGATTTCCTTATCTGTGAAATGGAGATCCCTACAGGATTGGTTGCCATTACATGGGATAAATTATGTCAAGGGCTTAGCACCAAACCTACCAAGGTCAATGCCCAATAAGTGCTTTTATCACATGCTTAGAACTGTCTCTGCCTCTAGAGTATAAATCTCTGATGGGCAGGGATATATCCTATTTATCTCTGTAGTTCCAGACTCTTGCACAGCACTTGGAAAATGCTGAATAAATTAAAATTTTCTATGGCTGTTATCTGATTCTGGGAGTGTCTCGAGAAGATCTTGAGGAGAAAATATCAAATAAGCTGCTAGTGATTCAGATTAACACTCTGAAGAAAATCAACTACATGGATGTGTAGATTTAAGGGTTAGGTACACAGAGTGATATCAAGAGGTAGAAGACAATGAAGAACAGAAAAAGACACAATAGAGCCTGGAATAATCTCATATTTTCCAACTTGGAGAAGAAAGAAAAAACAAGGATGGTGCAAGATGGGAACTGGCTAGGGAGAGAAGAAAACCATAGGACAGCCTTGTTCATGGAAACCAAGGAGAAAGAGAGATTCATATGAAAACAATTATCTCAACAGTGGAGAACAAGAAAAGGAAGACCAAAAAAAATGTATTTCATGAATAGAGGTCACTGATAACATGAAAGTAATAGTTTCAGTAGACAAGTGAAGGTGGGGAGAGGAATATAGGGTGAATAAGATCGTATCAACTTACTATTGCAGCAGACACTTGGCAACTGAGAGAATTAGGGGCGAAACCTTAGGGTGAATAAGAAAGTAATGAATACAAAATCCTACACTTGAACAAAATGGTGGATGGTGAAGGAAAAGAGAGAAACGGGGTGGCAGCTTAAGATATAACAGCTCAAAAGGTCAAAGGAAGGAGTTCCGGGTGGTGAGGGTAAAGATGGCAATGTCAGTATGTGAGACATAGGAAGGGCTTTCACCATTTCCAAGACAAAAAGAAACCAGTGCGGAGGCAAAGGCTCCAGGTAGAAGGGAAGAGAGAATGGATGAGAATGTCAGGTCCTAGGTAACTTGGGATGAAAAGAAGACTCCCCTTGCCCTGAAAAAGGACAGTGTGGCTAAGTGGCCATTCAGAGACCATTATGACACAGATCCCAGAAGCCAAAGACCCTGGATTACTAGAACAGCTCTTCTTGGTGCTGGCCCAGCAGAACTGTGGCTGGACCTCAGAGATGAAACAAGAATGCCCCCATCCACTGCAGAACACCTGGTTTTGAAGAAATCAGCAATTGTGAATGGTAGTGAGGAAGCATTGTAGTGAATACATTTTTCCAAATTTACCTTTTCAGACTCAGCAATGACTTGGAACTTTGAAAGTTCCTCAAGTCACATAATACCACAAAACCCCCACCCTACTATTCAGCACCAAGCAGCTTAAAAAGATGGGGAAAAAACAATTTATCATGCGTTGTTTTAAAATGGTTTTCTGATGAAAGCACAGTGAAAGCTATACAGGATCCTAATTAGTATAAATTTGGTATACTCTAGTTTATTTAGTAGTGGGCTAGCAAGAGAACTGAGGAGGGCATGGCAACCCACTCCAGTATTCTTGCCTGGAGAATCCCATGGACAGAGGAACCTGGCGGGCTACAGTCCATGGGGTCACAAAGAGTCGTACATGACTGAAGCGACACATTCAAGAGGACTACTATTGTCTGAAGGCCCTGTGACAGTAATAAGGATCATATTAACTTACTATTGCAGCAGGCATTTGGCAAGAAAGTTAAGCAAAATACTTGTACAATAATTTTTTTTAACTTGTCCTTGTTAGTTCTATGAGTAAAAATGCTCAAGGACATTCTGCATTCTCAGTTAACAGACAAAATAAATGATCTTTGCAAAACTGTGAGAAGGCTCTATTTCAATGGAAAATACAGTGAAATCATCAACATTTTGTCACTCCCTCCGCTTGAGATGAGTCGGGTGGGTTACTTCCTACATCTCCTGTTGCTGTACAACAGAAAAGCCACCCGCTTCAGTCCACCCTTTCTGTGTTCCAATTATTTATTTCCTGGTTCACACTATGGAAAATGTGGTAAACATTTTATTGACTCTGGACATCACTTACAACAATACTCAAGCTACTCTGGGATTTGGCAAACAGAAGAAGGGAAAAGAAAAAGGAGTATTTAAAGAAGAGAAGAAATCGAGGCAAGTAAACTAAAACCAACTGAAGCTTTTTGGCATTCCTTTCCCTCTCAATGCCAGCAAGTCTTGTTCTAGATTAGGAAAGTTAAACATCTAAAATGTCAACACTTATATTTAAAGAATCTGGGAGAGAGTCCATGGACCTCCTGAATTCATATGGGGGTGGGGATATAACGCATATACTTTACAATAGTAGTTACTTTATTGTAGTTACTAAAAACCAATTAGAAGTGCTTCCCTATGTCCCAGGCCAAATATCATCAATTTGTGTCTATTGTCATGTTCTTGCAACATCCTCAGAGAGGCATCTATAATTTGGCTTCAGGTCTGCTGCTGGGAGATGGAGGAGACTATACATGCCCTAATTTTGTAGCAAATCTTCAACCATTCATTTTGTAGCTCTCTGACCTCCTCACAGCTAATTCAGGTCTTGTCTTCCCAATTCTCTTTAAGAAAGAGGCTGTGTAAATATATTAGTCCCTCCGTGAATTGTGTCTCTAGGACCTAGAAAGATTTACACTAGTGTATGTGATGATAGCCACATCTGTAATTAAAGTATCAGCTGCTTGAACAGGGAAGTACAGAGAGCATGGGAGTTTTCTTTAAGAACGATGTTCACAGTTCTCAGGAGAAATGGGAAGTTTTTAACTTAAATTTTTTAATACGGAAGGATACAGAGACAGCTGAGAGATAATGATGTTAAAATAGAGGACCAATCTTGACTCAACTTCCCACAGTTCACAGGCCAATTATGGAAACTACAAGAAGACAATGCGTAGGACAAAACAGAGCCTGAAGTTCACAAAAACAAATTAAGTAGTACAATTTCAAGTTCCCTGAGGTCCCTGAGTTGTCACTGAGTCAAATACACAAAAATTATTGATCTGTAGAATAATTTCTCAGGGAGGCGATGGAGGTCATCACGAAAGCTGTGTATGCCAAGAAATGAAATAGTAAACTATCAGAAATAGAACATAGTAATCACTGTCTTTTTCCACTTCTTGTGTGCATGAAAGTTATGCTTAAAGGTCCATTTGAAAAAATAAAAATAAAGTCCATTTGGCTGTATTCAGCTTTAAAAAGGAGATGCATTTTGCAGGTTATAAAATACAACACTTAGCTTTAGAGAAAACTGTAGCACAGCAGGAAAAAGACAAATGAAAGAGACAGAAGCCTTAAAATCTTTACAAATTATGGGTAAATTTTTTTAAAATTGGAGGATGATCACTTTACAATGTTGTGTTACTTTCTGCCATACAACAACGAGAAGAAGTGAAGTGAAGTCGCTCAGTCATGTCCAACTCTTTGTGACCCCATGGACTGTAGCCCACCAGGCTCCTCCACCCATGGGATTCTCCTGGCAAGAGTACTGGAGTGGGTTGCATTTCCTTCTCCAGGGGATCTTCCCGACTCAGGGATCGAACCCAGGTCTCCCTCATTGTAGGCAGACGCTTTACCGTCTGAGCCACTAAGGAAGTCCTACAACAACGAGAGTCAACCATAATTATACATATACTCTCTCCTTGGGCCTCCCTCCCCTCTTGGGAAAGCTTTAATCTCATACATATGAGGAGTAAAACTATGTTTAAAAATGCCATTTTAAAAGGAATCATGTTTCTCCTGGACGCTGTCCACTGACATGGCTAACCAGCTGTCCACATGTAGCACCAAGGCAATGACTGTCGGGAGCCAACTCTCACACTCCAACGTTGCAACTCTACACACTAAGAAAACAACCAGACCTTCTGATTTGTCACATCAAACATGAGAAAGGCACCTCCATGGGGCTTGAAAATCAATGACGTTTTAGAAAAAGCCTCAACCCAGAATAGGAAAAAGAAACATGTGAAGATAAGAACATCAATGAGAATGTGAGCTCTTTTGCTTTTTTCAGAGAGAAAGTGATACTTTCTGTTGTCATCTAATATTTCTAGAAAAATGGTTACGCTTTGGGGGTCATAGGCCCCTTTAACAGAATGCTGTAAGTTTTGGATACCAGAATAAAGGTATATGGACACAAAATCCTGAATCTCCAAATTCCCTGGCTTTAAGTCAAGGCATTTTGATTTAGATGTCTGAGAAGAATCCTTCTGAAGCTAGCAAGATGAATAGTCTCAGTTACAAAATTAGATCAAAGTGAGTTTTATAGGAAGTCTGCCTTGGCCTGCAAATGCAAAAATAATGATCTTGTCCTGAAAGAGTAAAGGAAAAGAGGAGATTACATCTAAATTTTATTAATATTTTAGTTCAGACTTAAATTCAATTTTAAGTCTTCAAATTTAAATTGAAGGGAGGAGAAGGGGACGACAGAGTATGAGATGGTTGGATGGTATCTCCAACTTGATGGACATGAGTTTGAGCAAGTTCTGGGAGTTGCTGATGACAGGGAAGCCCAGGGTGCTGTAGGCCGTGGAGTCGCAAAGAGTTGGACATGACTGAGCGACTGAACTGCACTGAAATTCAATTTTTAAATGGTGACTCTCTGGAATTAATATAAGCACCTAATCATTGCAACTTTAATATACCAGATGCATCAACACTATTTCTTAGAGAGAAATTTCTATTTTCTTAATAGAAACAGAGATGCTGTAGTTGAAGTTTATTAATGAAGCTAGCAAATGTTAATGGTGAATTACACAGAAAAAAAAAATCATCCATACTGTTTAGAGTTGACCATATATCTTGAGACTTGAATATCTGCAACCTGCTAAGGAAATGCAATATAGCAAGTTAAAACAACCAACCTAGCAACTGCAAATTAGTGTTCAAATGTGGATTCCAAAATTTTTGCTCATATAATTAATGGGATCTTTATGAATTAATTAACTTAAAAAATCTTGATTAAGTGCTGAATCATCCAGCACACTATATTAAGCACTGTGGCTGATGCAAGAGCATATTTCACTGTGGAATACTATACCTAAATGGAATAAAGAAAGCTCAAGATTTGAAATTTATCACAAAAAAAGAGAGGTAGAGAGGGTAGGATGAAATTCCAAAAAGAAATATGGAAAAATCATATACTACATTTACATCTGCCACATTGTACAGCAACCTCTATATAATTATTTCTACAGACACTGCTTATTTTTTTCTTTATGTACATGGAGAATCAAGGAGTCGCATCTAGAAGATACCCAAGCAGCACTAGAGTATAGAAACCTGGGAGGAAAGGGTGAGTAATGGTCACCACTCCTTGCCGGGGGTATTAAGGGCTGTGCAGGTAAGACATCGGCAGTCTTGCTTGCTGTCCATCTTTCTGGTGACTAGTTCTGTAATACTGTAGTCTACTGAAACATGCTAAACCCCACTAATCAGGGATTCAGTCCTTGGATCTTCATGGGAATGAAAGCTAGAAGACAGAAGGAGCATCATTAGCATCTAAGAAGTCCCAGGCTGGAGACTAAAAGACGCAGAAGCACAGGTGGGATTCTCAAACCCCTTCCTCTCAATGGTTAGGACTTTGGAAAAGTGGGAACATTGAGGAAGTGAACTTACTAGGTAGAGATTACTGGCAAACAATATGTAATTTTCTGTTTGATGACTTCATGTAGTACCATGATGATCTTTGGGTAGGGTTGGAGTACACTTCATGAGGACAAGGAAGAAAGTCTTGGAGACTATTAGGTGGCCTTTAAACTGAATATGAAAAAAAGAAGAAAGCAATATTCATGCAAAATCATAAAATCAATTACCAGAAAGGTCTGTAGTCATGTCATGGGAAAATGAAGAATAGTTCAGGAGGAGCCATGAGACTCCTATAGGAAAATAACTGGGAAAAACTTCCAAAATAGCACTGTCAAGGGTCTCATAGTTATAAAGAGCTTGACAATTGAAAAATAAGATGGTAAATACAACCTCATAATAATTACTGGGAGTTGGTAGCATTTCAAGGAAATATTTGTAAGGAAGGGAGCCAAAGAAATATCACTTATCTGTGTGAAAATTCATCAATCTAGGTGGTAAGGGTAATGAACAAGCATTTGAATGAGGGTTAAATGAGAGGAAAAGATATCATCTTGCTGATGAAATTCATATTAACAGATTATCTGGCCAACTGGAAGAAATGGATGATATGTTCCTAATTTAGTTTCTAATGCTGGCACGGAGGCACAAAACAGTTGTGATGGGAAACTTCAGCTTCCCAAATATTTGACTGATGACTCTAAACTGAAAACAGAATGTCTGACAAGTTGCTGCCTGTACTGGATAGTAACTTAATTTTTTCTATAAAGAGAATCAGTAACCAGGGACATTGCTATGCATGCTTAGTCCCTTCAGTCGTGTCCAACTCTTTGTGACCCCATGGACTGTAGCCCACCATACTCTTCTGTCCGTGGGATTCTCCAGGCAAGAATACTGGAGTGGATTGCCATGCCCTTCTCCAGGGGATCTTCCTGACCCAGGGATCAAACCCACATCTCCTGTGGCTCCTGCATTGCAGGCAGATTCTTTAGCACTGAGCCACCTGGGAAGCTACTTGGATCTAATTCTAAACAACCAAGATATCAGCTAGTGAAGTGAAATAATGAGCCTTGGGTAAAAGCTGTGATGCCACTGTAGCACATGATAAAGCCCTCTTAACCATCCTTTATTCACCTAAGGCTTTTCACTATCTTTGTAAAACACACTTGCTGACATAAAGAGTCTCAAGGCTCAGGTTTGACAGACTACCCTCTAGTACTTCCCCTCCTGCCAAGCCATGTACTTATAAAATATCTGTTGTATTTCCTTCCAAACCTATTCATGCCAGTTGTACTGGATACTGTGGACAAATAAATTAAATATTATACAAATTGACTACATATTGGTACAAAAAGAAAGAGTTGTTAATAAAGTTAAATGTTATGGTAAATTTTGATAGAGTCTAAAGAGAATTGCTGTTAAATTAAGTTAAAGCAATTCAACAGTAAACCTTGTTTGAAAACTTAAAAGCCATACCAAAAAATGGACCTAGATAGATTTTACAATATTTCTTTACAAGACTTAGCCCAACTCAAAAAAAATCAAAACTGAAAATTACAAAAATTGTAAATGACACAGAATTATAGATGATACAAAAAACCCTTTGTCCTACGTCAAAGATTGGTGAATGAATATATTTGTTTCATTAATATGATTAAGTTAAAATACAATATTCAAATTACAGGTATCTCTTTAGATTTTCTATTTTAACTGTCTTTCTGATTAATAGTCCAATTCCATTCCAATAGCAACAGATGAAAGCTCCTGTCCTGACTCTTTTGATAGCCAGGTAGTGGGTGGTTGAAAATATGATGATAAAAACCAACCTTCACACCATGGAATATTACTCAGCCATTAAAAAGAATTCATTTGAATCCGTTCTAATGAGATGGATGAAACTGGAGCCCATTATACAGAGTGAAGTAAGCCAGAAAGATAAAGAACATTACAGCATACTAACACATATATATCGAATTTAGAAAGATGGTAATGATAACCCTATATGCAAAACAGAAAAAGAGACACAGATGTACAGAACAGACTTTTGGACTCTGTGGGAGAAGGCGAGGGTGGGATGTTCTGAGAGAACAGCATTGAAACAAGTATACTATCAAGGGTGAAACAGATCACCAGCCTAGGTTGGATGCATGAGACAAGTGCTCGGGCCTGGTGCACTGGGAAGACCCAGAGGAATCGGGCGGAGAGGGAGGTGGGAGGGGGGATAGGGATGGGGAATACATGTAACTCCATGGCTGATTCATGTCAATGTATGACAAAACCCACTGAAATGCTGTGAAGTAATTAGCCTCCAACTAATAAAAAAAATGGGAAAAAAAAAAAAAAACCAACCTTCAGGAAGGCAGACTTCAAAAGACTCAAAAGAAACAGAACCAAGATGCTATGGCAAGAGACTCTGAAAGAGGGTTTGGTAGCACCTTCCAGTCCATGCAGTCTGTAATTCTGTCTACACATCACAGACTGTGATTCCAAGTGAGAAATGATAGGAGTTCCTACATAGTTCTATCAAGACCTCTGATTTTGACAAGTTAGGATAAAACATAGATTGAGACCTATAATTTATAAGAACAACAAAAAGGGTCTTTTTAGTTATGTTAGAAACAAGAGGAATAACAATCAGGAAGAGATAAGCCAGATGTTCAGCACCAAGGAAAAATAAAGAGAAACAACTGCTCCACTATTATTTTTGTCCTCGTCTTCTCTTCCCAGAAGAATTTCTGGACTTAAAATAGTAGACTAAATATGGTAAGAGAAAAAGAAAGTCCAAGATTGGTAAAGATATTTCAAATGAGAAGTGGAATACTGTAAAATAGCCACAATCCAGTGTACTGAGAAAATTCACAATTAAGATTGTTAAACTGCTGCTGACCAATAGAGGTGCTGAAAGAGTTGAATGGATAAATGTAGATCTGATTCTCAAACAAAGAAAAGAGGAAGAATGAGCACAGATTTTGCAATCTACAAGACTTTGAGCTTAATTTTAAAACCAGGAAAGAGAAGAGTCAATATTAATAGGATGGTTTGAAAATTTCACAATTAAAAAATAAATAGCAATAAATAAATGTCAAATTTGAGCAAACTCCAAGAGACAGTGGAGGACAAAGAAGCCTGGAGTGCTACAGGAGCCTTTGCATCCATAGGGTCATGAAGAATTGGACATGACTTAGCGACTGAACACCAACAGCAATAAATAAATAGCATCTGTTTCAAAATAGAAGCAACTATCAAATTTATTGGGGAAATAATAGAGGCACTTTTAAAAAAAAAGCAGGATCCAAACTAGAATGACTACTATGGAGGAGGGGGACACATTCTCTCCATTCTTTATATTTTCAAAAAAGGGAATCTGGTAAAACAGGAAGGAGAAATTGCCTAAAGATGAGTTTAGAGTCCAAGACCAAGAAATGCATTGTTTCGTTACCATCTTTCTAAAGTCCATATATATGTGTTAGTATACTGTAATGGTCTTTATCTTTCTGGCTTACTTCGCTCTGTATAATGGGCTCCAGTTTCATCCATCTCATTAGAACTGATTCAAATGAATTCTTTTTAATGGCTGAGTAATATTCCATGGTGTATATGTACCACAGCTTCCTCATCCATTCGTCTGCTGATGGGCATCTGGGTTGCTTCCATGTCCTGGCTATTATAAACAGTGCTGTGATGAACACTGGGGTGCATGTGTCTCTTTCTGATCTGGTTTCCTTGGTGTGTATGCCCAGAAGTGGGATTGCTGGGTCATATGGCAGTTCTATTTCCAGCTTTTTAAGAAATCTCCACACTGTTTTCCATAGTGGCTGTACTAATTTGCATTCCCACCAACAGTGTAAGAGGGTTCCCTTTTCTCCACACCCTCTCCAGCATTTATTGCTTGTAGACTTTTGGATAGCAGCCATCCTGACTGGCGTATAATGGTACCTCATTGTGGTTTTGATTTGCATTTCTCTGATAATGAGTGATGTTGAGCATCTTTTCATGTGTTTGTTAGCCATCTGTATGTCTTCCTTGGAGAAATGTCTGTTGAGTTCTTTGGCCCATTTTTTGATAACCCTATATGCAAAACAGAAAAAGAGACTCAGATGTATGGAACAGACTTGTGGACTCTGGGAGAAGGCGAGGGTGGGATGTTTCAGGAGAACAGTATTGAAACATGTATATTATCTAGGGTGAAACGGATAACCAGCTCAGGTTGGGTACATGAGACAAGTGCTCGGGCCTGGTGCACTGGGAAGACCCAGAGGGATCGGGTGGAGAGGGAGGTGGGAGGGGGGACTGGGATGGGGAGTACATGTAAATCCATGGCTAATTCATATCAATGTATAACAAAAACTACTGTAATGATGTAAAGTAATTAGCCTCCAACTAATAAAAATTAAAAAAAAAAAAAAAAAAAGAAATGCATTGTTTCTCCTGCTCTGCTTTCTATTGGAGTTACTGACATGCTGTCAAAACTTTTGAGATCTTTGTAAAAATGTGGCAGCTCTTGCAGTTAAATGAGCTTAAGAAAATTTATACAGACAAAATGCATTAGTAATGGTAAATGATGCTGTGAAGTTAAGTGCTGTAGTAAAAAGAAGTCTGGCTTTAGATACAGAAGGACAAATACTACATGATTCCACTTCAGAGAGGTGCCTAGAATAGGCAAATTCATAGACAGAAATTAGAATAAAGGTTATTATTTAATGGACACAGAGTTTACACTGGGGATGATGACAAAGTTTGGGGTACATTCTATAGATGGGATGATAGTTACACAACATTGTGACTATATAATGCCACTCAACTGTATACTTACAAATGACTAAAATGATAAATATTGTGTTATATATACTATACCAAAATAAAAGAGGTCTGGCTTTGACCAGACAGATGTGGGTTTGAGTCCCAGATTCTTACAGACTGAGAGTGCCCTTCTTTTTTTATTTTCTTATTGAAATATAGTTGATTTACAATATTATATTAGTTTCAGGTGTACAACATAATGATTCAATATTGTTAAGGATTATACTCCATTTAAAATTATTACAAAATACGGCTTCCCTGGTGGCTCAGAGGTAAAGAATTCGCCTGCCGGTGCAGGAGACACGGGTTCGAACCCTGGTTCAGGAAGATCCCACATGTCTCAGATCAACTAAGCCCACGCGCCAGTTACAGAGCCTGTGTTCTAGAGGCCCAGGAGCCGTGACTACTGAAGCCACACGCCCTAGAGCCTGTCCGAGCTCCGCAACAAGAGAAGCCACTGCAATGAAAAACCCACGCACAGAAACGGAGTCACCCCTGCTCGCTGCAACTAGAGAAAGCCCACACAGCAACAAAGACTCAGCACAGCCAAAAATAAATAAATGAAATTATTAAAGTTATTACCAAATAATGAGTATATTTCTCTGTGCTGTAGAATATATCCCTTATACACACGGGAGCCTGAGTGCAACCAAGGACCAAAGGCCAGGGAGAACTGGCTGGTGCCGGGCAAAGGAGGAGCGCAGTGTCAGCTGAGAGGCAGGGGTGGAAACAGAATCATCTAGTTCTGGCAGAATTCACTCACAAAATCATAATCCAAATATGGATAGACTGGCCTTACGAGATAATGAGGTTCCTGTTACTGGAGGTATTGAAAGCCGCTCATGGTCTTATAAGGGCATTCAAACATAAGATGACGTTTAATTCCCTTTCAAAGGGGTAAGCAAGCAGTGTTCATTCCTTTACAAAAATCTGCTTAAACTATGGGACATTTACAGTGATACCCTCAAATAATGGTGAAGTAGAAAAATAATGGGAATGGGAAAAGAGCTCTTAGATTATTTGATTATTCAATCTCCTCCTGGATAAGAACAATCAAGATATTCAAGAATATGTAGCAGGAAGAACATACCCTTAGAACTAAGAATTGGCAAATATAATAATCACTATTAAATATGCCTATGGAATTTTTTTCAAGAGATTCTTAGGTATACACGGTGCTTGAAATGAAGTGAAAGTCGCTCAGTTGTGTCCAACTCTTTGCGACCCCATGGAATTCTCCAGGCCAGAATACTGGAGTGGGTAGCTTTTCCCTTCTCCAAGGGATCTTCCCAACCCAGGGATTGAACCCAGGTCTCCCACATTACAGGTGGATTCTTTACCAGCTGAGCCATCAGGTTATAAAGGTAAGGAACCTCAACCTCACCTCAAGGGAGTGTATTAGATCTATCGTGAGTGCAGAGGAGTCTTCCCTGATTTAAAGTTGATGGTCTCATGATTGACCATCAGTTAGCTTGATGCTGAACAAGGAATCTGAGCCTGTTGGTGAAAAAGTACACAATTTTTTTAGGTCATCTAGCATTGTTTAGCCTAATAAGATGAAATTTGCAAAAGATAACTGAATAATGAGAAAGAACTAATGTAATTTATTCCCCATATAATTTACTCCACATCCTTAAGAAGGCAGGCCACGGACACTGACTTTTCACTCCATCATTCTCCTGATATATACTAGGGACCATTAAACTAGGTAAGAAGATGAATTACTAGAGATGATTATGCATGCCTTCAGCAGTCCATGAAATGTACCGGAGAACAATAAAGATATCTGATGACCTGTCAGGGAGATGCTTATGCAAATGAGAACATCATGATTATACTTCTGCTTGTTCATCTAAAGGCTGTCATGATATATAGATGGGAAAACTTCACTTGCTCCATAGCATCACAAATAAGAAGCTGGTTTCAGATTAGGATTTGCCAGAAAGGAAAATTCATGGCCAAATTCCTAGTTCTGCTGTAAAAGAGGACAATAATGGACATAGATCAGCATCCAAGCTTATTTCCTTTAAAAACAATAATTACATTAGATGACTGTTCTTAGTGCTCTCCTGAAATTATAGTATTTGGCACTAAAAATTATTTGTAATCCTCAGAGGTAAAATACTTTGCAAATACATATCATCAGCATCTTTCTGCTCCTAAATAATAAACAATATTTCTGACCAGAATTCAACAACCTTCAATGCATCCATGAGAATTAAGACAATAAGATCAAGCAACTGATGGAACTCAGCTAGGTTACTATGAAGCCCAGCCTCTGGCAATATAGTGATGGTGTTAAGAGCAGGGCCTTGATTTCAGAAGGAATACCACCCACTACTTAATATACATGTGGCCATAACCATAGACATAATCTCCCTGGGTCTCAGTCTTACCATCTGCAAAGTAAGCATGGTAATAGTACCTATCTCAAAAAATTGTTGTGAGGATTTAAATGAGACAACTTGTGAAGGTTCTTAACACAGAGCCTATCAGATAATTAAAGGTTTACAAAACAGAAATAGAGTCACAGATGTAGAAAACAAACTTATGGTTACCATGGGGATAAGGGACAGGGAGGAATAAATTAGGAGACTGGGATTAACATATATACATTATCATATGTAAAATGGATACCTAATATGGACCAAGTGTATAGCACAGGGAACACTAGTCAATATTCTGTAATGACCTATATGGGAAAAGAATCTAAAATAGAGTGGAGATATATATATATATATGGGCTTCCCTGATAGCTCAGTTGGTAAAGAATCTGCCTGCAATGTAGGAGATCCTGATTCGATTCTTGCGTCGGGAAGATCTGCTGGAGAAGGCACAGGCTACTCACTTAAGTATTCTTGGGCTTCCCTTGTGGCTCAGCTGGTAAAGAATCTGCCTGCAATGCGGGAGACCTGGGTTCGATCCCTGGGTTGGGAAGATACCCTGGAGAAGGGAAAGGCTATCCACTCCAGTATTCTGGCCTGGAGAATTCCATGAACGAACTGTACAGCCCATTGGGTCACAAAGAGTCAGACATGACTTAGTGACTTTCACTTTCACATATATATGTGTGTGTGTGTGTGTGTGTATATATATATAACTGATTCATTTTGTTGTACACCTAAAGCTGACACACACTATAAATCCACTATACTCCAATAAAAATTTAAAAATTAACATACAGCAATTATTATTAGAGGAGATGTCCATTGTCTGATAGCTCCACTTGGATCTCAAACTTATCATGCCTAAAAATTAACCCTTCACTCTCAAAATGTGTCTTCTCCAATCTTCTGTTTCAGTAAGTTGCAACTCCACTCTCTATGTTGCTCAGGTCAGAGAATACTTGGAGTTGTCCTTGAAGCCAGTTTTCTTCCCTCTTATTCTGTAGACCTGATCAGCAAATCCTGGCAGCTCTATCTTCAGTATGTATTTATAATTCAGCCACTTCTTACTACCTCCAGCTACCCCCTAGTCCAAGGCTTCCCTGACCTGGATCACAGATCTAGCCTCCCAAGTAATCTCCAGCTTTCTCCCACTTCCCTCTTACAATCTCTTCTCTACACAGCAGTCAGAGAAATCAGGTTATTTCACTCTTCTGCTCAAAACTCCCCGTGGTCTCTCTTTTCGTTCAGAGTAAAAGCCCAAATCCTTTCCAGAGCCTGTAAGTCCCTCTGTGATATGGCCCTCCCTACCTCTCTGCCCCATCTTCCATTGCTCATTCCTCTCTAACCACACTGGCTTTCCTGCTGTTCCTAATACAGGATAAGCTCCTTTCCAAATTCAGAGCTTTGGAACTTGCTCCTCCCCCTGCCCAGGATGTACCTGCCCCCAGACCTTCCTGTATCCCACTTTAGCACCTCATTTAAATGTCATAGAGGGCTTCCCCAATCCCTTATCTGAAGTAGCAGCCCTCACCACACTCTCCTCTTTTCTGCTCTTATGTTTCTTCACAATACTACTATCACATGCCATCTTACTATTTGTTCAGTTTATTTTTCCACCAATACTTCCATGATAAAGTCCCTCGAGGGGGAGGAAAGTCTGTGAAAGTGTTCTAGGTATGAGGCAATAAGGCTCTGAATTAGGAGGATGGCAGAGAGAATGGAAAAGAAGAGATATTTTTATCAGACTCTTCTATTTATTAGATATTTATCAGACTCTTATCTGAGAAGAGTCTGTAAGACTCCACTATTGATTACATGAATTAGAGAAACTAGCCAACATGATTCTGAGTTTATTATTCTCAGAACAGTAATAATCTTAGCGATAGAAAGGCATTGCATATAACAGGGTATTCTTTCTGGGATGCTGGAAATGCCCATTTTGATGATACATACATAATCTATGTATTATGTTTACATAGATGTCTAAGTAAAAATTCATCATGCTACATCCTTAAAATTTGTGCATTTCACTTTATATAAGTACTCAGGAAAAGTATACGGACAAAACAATATATTAAAAAGTCAGAAAGTTAATTAATAAAAATATTCTTTTAAATTTAATTAAATAAATAAAGCCCCTCGAGAGCAGTTTAGTTTGTTTCTTTCATCTCAACTCATGAAGCAGGGTACAATTGATTTGATGACTGAAAGGAAAGATATGTAATGAATGCCTCACCATAAAAAATAGGTCTGTCCCATGACATTTTATAAGTTCATCCTAAGTAAGGTTCTGTAGAGAGACAATTAATTAAACGACTTGTTTCACTAAGAAAACTGAGGCCTAAAGACAAGGCCAAAGTCAGATGTAAGTGTTAGAACCAAGGCTCACTTAAGCAAGTTCTTCTGTGCTGAGCGTCATGCACTTATCCCAAAAGTTCATGCTCTCTACCGAGTTTGGAGCACGCTGTAGTCTCAACTCCATGAACAGTAGAAAATGTGTATCAGTTCAGTTCTGGTTCAAACCAACTGACTAAGAATTTTAAGGGAAAGGACTTTATATAACGTACAATTTATCTAAAATCTTTTACTTTGGTTTTAGAATAAATAAGATAAAACTATTGTAAACGAATGAACAGCTGACAGTTGAGAGTCCAAGTCCCTAGCAAGGTTAAGTACTTCACAAGGATTAATACAGGAAATCCTTACAATCACCATCTGAGGCAGTACTATGATCCCCATTTTATAGCTGAAGAAATGAGGGTCAGCGGAGGTTGCGTGCGCACATGCTCAGTTGTGTCTGACTCTGCAATGTTAGAGAACTTTAAAAGCTTGCACAGCTAGCGAGTGACGGGTCAGTGCCTGAACTTGAGCAGTCAACCTACAGAGCCAACGTTCTGTTGAATCAAGAAAGCTGCAGAGGTAACACGTATGATGAAAGTTTTAAAAGGATTTATCTGCTCTGTAGATTCATTTTATTTTGTCCACTTTTCTGAAAATGGGACAGATATATAAATACCATTTTGAAATTTTTTATTATAAATGCAAACATCTTACACTCATCTGCAATATATATACATATTTCTCCTTTTAATTCACAATGCAAAATTGAAAAAAAAAATCCTTAGAGAAGTGATGAGTTTAGTCCTCAACAGATCTCAAGACATCAAATATTTTCATGAAAACCATAAAGAGACACTAAGTGTTTGTGCTCTCTTTTTCAGACATCCATTGATGTCAATAACTGTAATGAGCTGAAATAAGCAAAGTAGTTATGGTATGCCTCAGGTGTTTCTGATGGAAGTGCCAAAGAACAATACTGAAGAGGGGAAAGGACAAAACAGGAGACGTGCTGGTAAATGGGTCACAAAGTTGTCATGGGTCAAGAGGCGGCATTCTTTATGGCTCTTCTGGAACTTAGAATTCTAGAGACTACTGAAAATGCAGAAAAATGTAACTAACTTCAGAGAAAATGGGACATCCCAGAGTCTAGGTGACATATAACGCTTTCCAAAGAGTGTGGAGTAAGGCAACTATGTTATTTCAACAGCATCGACAAATTATATGCTTCAAGAGGCACTTACAGGACTTGCCCAGTGGTTCAATGGTAAAGAATCCACCTGCTAATGCAGGGACATGAATTTGATCCCTGGTCCAGGAAGATCCCACATGCCACAGAGCAACTAAGCCCATAAGCCACAGGTACTGAGACCTTGCGCCTAGAGCCCATGTTACACAGCAGGAGAAGCCACCACGATGAAAAGCCTGGACACCACAGCTAGAGAAAGCTCACGCAGCAATGAAGACCCAGAGCAGCCAAAATAAAGCTTTTTTTTTTTTTTTAAAGAAGCACTTACATTATTTAAAATTCCTAAAAGGGGAAAAAATGATGTGTTGGCAATACACCATTTAAGATAAGGGGTTTTTGTCTATCCTTTTATCTTAAATATTATTTAAATACACAATAGCCCAAATGTGATCGTATGAAGCTTGGTGCATTATAGAGGGAGAGTGAGTTGGAAGAGGGAAAAAAATCCATGGGAAGGAATACTCTGGAATGAAAAAGTCAGTAAAGATTCCAGACATCCTCTTAAATTTGTCTCTAGAGTTCATAGCAGGAGCCAAGAAGAAAAATGGGAGAAAAGAAAATGAAGCCCACCGTTTAGTTCTTTTAATTGCTCTCCACTGTGCTCCCTCCTGACTGGGAGAAAGGGGTGATCATGCTAACTATTAGGGTCCCACATGTTTCCATTTCTTTAAGACAAAATCCAGAAGATACAAGAGTGCAGCATTTCTTTATGAGCTTAAACATTCAAGAGAGGGGAGTACATGAGAAGGAATGACCTCACAGCCTCTTTCATCTGACTTCCTGAAGGAGGACGTCACGCACCAGCCTTTCTGTCTGCCTACCTGTGTCTGCGATTCTTCACTAGCAGGAGGAAGTTGTACTTAAGTTTTGAACCTGAGGCTGAATAATACATCAGATTCAAAGGAAAAACTTGCCATTTTCAGGATTTTTTGTATAACTCTGAATTACAGTGTATTCTGGTATGGACTGGAAACTTAAAGCTTAGAGATTTGGGGCTGGGTTTGGTTTGATAGAAATACGATGGACTTGATGAAAATAGCTCTGTACCAGAAGCGTAGACCTCAGTTCCAGTCCTACATCTGTCATTACTGGCTATACAAATAGGAGCAACTCAGTCTCTCAGACCACAATTAGGTGGTTGGATTAGATGTTTATCTCCAAGGACCCTTGCAGCTCTATGAATCTTCCACCAGTCTTTATTCAAGAGCAGGTGCCTAAAAGAATTATATGAGCCATAGACACGAGCCTCAAACATAATTTAAAGTTTCCTAGAAGCATATTAAAATTTTTAAACAGATTGAATTAATTTTATTTTATTTGTACTTAATGTATTTTATTTACATATGCATTTAATCCAACAGGATCAAAATCATATCACTTCACTTCATATCACTACATTACATATCATTACATAAGTCATATTATTACACTTTAATGTGTAATTTGTATTAAGTAATATTAATGAGATACTTTACATTCTTTCCTTTTTCTACTAAACCTTCAATACTTGATACATATTTTATATTTGCATCATATCTTTATTTGGATTAGAGGTATTTCAAGTAGTCAATAGTCACATTTAGCGGGTTTGGATTTTTCTTACCTAAGGATATAGCTTACCTTCAAAGCAAGATTACATTTAAAGTAGAAAAACTATTCATTAAAACATTAGGGTCAACATATTGAGATGTTAGGGAAGAGATGATTAACAAAGTGACAGGACTTTTTATGGTAATTGCCAAATGGAAGGATACAGAAGGAAGCTGTGTTATGTGGAAATTCAAGGGTTGGACAGAAATGATGTAAGTCACCTCCAGGCCCAGTCAATAAAATGTTTGCCCTAATTCAACACTGTCCCTTTTCTCTTATCTACAGACATATGCAGTGTGTTCAATTAAGGTCTCTGTGGTCATAAGAATAGAGGAGTCACTAGGTCAGGGGTTCCTAATCTGGGGTCTATGGATCTTTATGGGATCTTCGGATAGAATTCAGGGAGTCCAAAAGTGGAATGGGGGGAAATAATGTCTTTACCTCTATTAACTTCCAACTCGAATTCATCACTTCCTTCAGTATGAATGTAGGCAAACCACAGTAGAATTTAACAGAGCTTGTGACCTCCCCCTCAGCAGAGATCACACATTCTTCCCGGCACATTTCATTAACTGCACATCGTACAATAGCACTTCATCAATGTGACAGCGGTTATCAGACCCTCCACGGGACCTTATCATTGAATGCATTAATAAAGAAGCACATATATTATTATGTCACAGGTTTTTAATATATTTTGATATCTGTGTTTCAATAAAATTGGTTTCTTTTGTAAGCCTAAGTGTTAGGCTTACAATGTTAGTAAAAATGTTACTATGAGAAGGAGACCCACAGATTTCAACAGACTGCCAAAAGGCTCCATGGCACAACGCACTAAAGGGAGAGAGTCTGGGTCCTTGAATGACCCTAACTCCCTTCTCTATCCCACACTGAATCATACTGGATTGTGTAATGAGTGAGAAATAAATCATTATCATGTCAAGTCACTGATATGTGAGGAGAACTCAGCAATTAGCCCACTCTAGTGTACAACTGAAATGTAGCTTCAGGCCAATGCCTGAAGTTGGTTACAACTGCAACCAGACTCCATGCATTGAAGAGACGGGCAGTGGCAAAGATGTGCTGGTAAACTGAGTCTCAAAAAAAGCCTACCATGGCTGATTTTCAACTACCAATACAATGGCACTGAACTCTGAATTAGAAGGCTTGGCCAGACTCATGCTTGCAGCCAGTGTGAACTGACTCCTGGCCCCTTGTTGGAACTGCTTTCCCCATAACAGTTCCTAGAAAGGTGTCCTGCTGTTGACGTCCCCTGGCTGGAGGGGAAGGATGTATGCAGAATCTTGAGAATAACTGCTTGAAGGCTCTATTTAAAGCATCGTGTCTGACTTTTTCATAATGAATAAATAAAGCAGAATACCTTAGTTGCAGCAATTTGAACATTTCACAAGCTGTTGAAAAGAATCTAATTAGTACTAATTACAATACTAGAGGGTCCCAACAAATTATAATGCCATTGCTTCTGTAGAGGCATTGTGTTTAAACACTCTGAAACATTAATTAGTCTACAGAACAAATGTGTGAGATAGGTATTATTCAGCAGTGTCTGAAAGCCAATTATTTACTCTGGGAAAGCCTGATACTGTTTCTGATAGTAAAAACAAATTGATTATCAAGACAGTAGGACTGGGAAATCCCAGAATTATATGAACTTCATTCCTGAACTCCTTTTATTTCACTGAGCATTACTGCTGTCCCCATTTTACATGAGAAACAGCACAGCCAGTTATCAGATCCGAAATCTACCGAGAATCCAGCCTCAGACTCAGCAAATCCTCAGGAGGTTATCATGATTGTTTTTCTAATTTAAAATCTTCCTTTATGAGTCTTTTGTGTCTTATTTTCCAAATATATTTTCTTTCATAATGAAGAAGTTGTTTAAAGGTACCATTTTATTAAAGTGACCTACTATGCCTGCTTTCACTTATTTATAAATTCCCTATTATGTTTGCTAACATGTAGACAAATTTTACTTTCTAGATTAAGCTACTTAAAATCTCATCTACTGAAAATATTCACTTCAAAATATAGTCAAATCATTTAGAATTAAGCTATGGAATCAAGGGTTTAATAAATGTTTCAGGCTCATTTTTTTTTTTTCTTTTGTCATCACATTTTAAAGTAAGTAAGTTGAGCTTCCTTGGTGGCTCAGTGGTAGAAGCCACCTGCCAGTGAAGGAGACATGGGTTCGATCCCTGGTCCAGGAAGATCCCACTTGCTGAAGAGTAACTAAGCCCGTGTGCCATGATCACTGAGGCTTTGCTCTAGAGCCGGGGAGCCGTAACTACTGAGCCTCAGTGCCGCAACTACTGAAGCCCAACAGTCTGAGAGCCTGCGCTCTGCAACAAGAGAAGCTAGCACAATAAGAAGCCCTTGCACCACAACTAGAGAGTAGCCCCCTATCACCACAACCAGAGAAAAGTCTGCAAAGCAATGAAGACCCAGCACAATCAAAAATAAACAAATAAATGAAAACAAAATTATAAATAAAGTGAATAACTCACTGTTCAAATCTTATCAAGTTGATGCTCCTTTTTATCAGAAAGGAGCTATGTGGACAAGAAAAAGCTATGTGGGCCAAACTTGCAATTTCTGGACAAACATTTGATATTCTGTTGCTTATTCTCTGAGAAATTCACTTGCATGTCAAAGAGTAGGCACTCTTAGTTAGTGTTTAATGTTGCTGTTATCATTATTATCACTCCTCAGGCCAGGAGTTATCATTTTTTAGTTAAGAATTGATATCCCAATTGAATGCACAGGTCTTACTTATGCTCCAATATTCTTAGCTGCTTTAAATCTAAATTGTTGTTGTTGGTTAGTCACTCAGTCATGTCCAACTCTGCATCTCCATGGACTGTAGCCCACTAGGCTCCTCTATCCATGGGATCTCCCAGGCAAAATTACTGGAGTGGTTGCCGTTTCCTTCTCTAAGGGATCTTCCCAAGCTAGGGATTAAACCCGCATCTCCTGCATTGGCAGGCAGATTCTTTACCACCGAGTACATTTCAATTAATGTTACTAATTTAATCTCTCTTAACAATGAAACAGCTGGAGATATTTATACTCCAGATATTTAGTTCAGTCCCTCAATCATGTCCCACTCTTTGGACCCCATGTAGCATGCCAGGCTTCCCTGTCCATCAACTCCTGGAGCTTGCTCAAACTCATGTCCATCAAGTGGGTGATGTCATCCAACCATCTCATCCTCTGTCTGTCCCCTTTTCCTCCCGCCTTCAATCTTTCCCAGCATCAGGATCTTTTTCAAGAGTCAGTTCTTCTCATCGGGTGGCCAAAGTATTGAAGCTTCAGCTTCAGTAACAGTCCTTCCAATGAATATTCAGGCCCAGTTTCCTTTAGGATTGACTAGTGTGATCACTTACTCCAGATATTGTACAATATTATTAATGTTGTGAGTGAAATTTACCTTTATTCTAACTACATCTGTTTTGTTTAGACCACTATTCAGGCTTCCCTTGTGGCTCAGCAGTAAAAGAATCCACCTGCAAGGCAGGGGACACAGGAGATGCAGATTCGATCCCTGGGCCGGGAAGATCCCCTGGAGAAGGCAATGCCAACACATTCCAGCATTCTTGCCTGGAGAATCCCATGGACAGAGGCTACAGTCCATGGGGTTGCAAAGAATCGGACACAAATGAAGCAACTGAGCACACACACATTATTCAGACATACCTATCTAACTCACTCAGCATCACCTACGTAGGAAATAATTTTAAAAACAAGCATCTTCAATCCAAATTGGGAAAACTTCTGAATTCTTAAGCTAATCCTAGAAATTGTCACTTGTCCTGTGTGAGACTCCAAGGTAATGGTACAAGACCGCCACTAACAATGGCCTTTTTGAAAGAACATCCACAGTTTCCCTTCATTTCTCAGTCAACCCTGCTCATCTGTCCTGGCCCCAGACCAGCCTCATCTCAGCAATCCCTCATGAAGACATGCTCCACTCCTCTCCCAAACCTACTGAGAATGTTGGCAGAAGGTAGTACAACTACATTCTCCAACAGCTGTTCCAACAGACCCAAAAACATGGTATTCATATCACTCTTTCCTAGAGACCTGGAGACAAGAATTATTTCTGTGTTCCATTTCTCTCCTCACTGTGTTCATATTTTCCTCTATTTTAGCACATGGAACATATTTATAAAAAACTGTCTAACACCGTTGTCTGCTGATTTCTTCATGTCTGTAATTCCTAAATCTGTTTCTATTGATAATTTTTTTCCTTCTGAGTTATGATCTTTTCCTGTTTTTTCATTTGCCTGGTAATTTTTTATCAGATGCTTAGTATTGTAAATTTTACATTGTTGGATATATTTTTTACTGTATTCCTATAAGGAATACTGGATTTTTGTTCAGGCATGCAGTTAAGTTACTTAGGATCAGTTTGATCCTTTTGAGGTTTGCTTTCACTTTTTTTTTATTAGAGCAGGTTCAGACAAGTGTTAAGAGTTTAGACTTAATTTCTGTTCACTACTACTGAGGACTTGGAGAAGTGAAGTGAAGTCGCTCAGTCATGTCAGACTCTTTGCAACCCCATGGACTGTAGCCTACCAGGATCCCCAGTCCATGGGATTTTCCAGGCAAGAATACTGGAGTGGGTTGCCATTTCCTTCTCCAGGGGATCTTCCTGACCCAGGGATCGAACCCAGGTCTCCCGCATTGTAGGCAGACTCTTTGCAGTCTGAGCTACCAGGGAAGCCCTGAGGACTTGGAGAAGGAAATGGCAACCCACTCCAGTATTCTTGCCTGGAGAATTCCCATGGACAGAGGATCCTGGCGGGCTACAGTCCATGGTGTCTCAGAAAGTAGGACATGACTAAGCAACTAACATATACACACACTACTGAGGACTCCACACAATGCTCTGTGTATTACAAGATCTTTCTCTTACATTTTGTTGCTGTTGTTGTTTTTCTAATGTCCTTCTATTTGGGATAATGGAGATGTAAACTATTTCTAGCTCTGGATAACCTCCAGGAACTGTTTTACTCTATAAAATCAGATACACGTGATCTTCTATTCTAGAAAATGGTCTTAGATTGCTTCTCTGCTAATTTTCTCTTCATTTTCTTTGTTCTCTATTTATGAGAACTTCAGAGTCAGACACTGAAATTTTTTAATTGACTCTTGAATTTTTTAATATTTTTTAATATTGCCTCTTCTATTTTCTATCTTTTGCTCTTTTTGTTCTATTTTTGCAAGACTTTCTCAACTTTGTTTTCCAAAGCAACACCTGAATTTCTAATTTTTTTGATCATTAGATTTTAAATTTCCAAGAGATATTTCTTATTCTACTATCATCATTTCTTGCATTATCTTGCAACCTGAACTTGTTTTCCAAACTCAATACTTCTCTTATTTTTTAGGATATTCACTATAGTTTAAATTTTTTTCTCCTCTCATTAATTTATTAAGCAAATATTTAGTGGTAACAAGCCATGTATCAGACACTGATCTCTCAAAACAAAGACCCTGCTCTCTTGAAGGTGAAAGTCAGTGATAGGCAGGCATTAAAAAACTAAAAATCACATTTTATTAAAATGTTGGTTGGTAATGAGTGCTACGAGAAGCCCCTCCACCAAACACTCTCACTTGCTCACTGCACTCCACCCATACCACCCTTTCTTCAGTTTGTTCAAGTTTCTTTTTCTCCTTCCCTTTCTATACACTGTTTTCTATACTCAAAATATTCTTCCTTATCCTGTTGAGCACTATATCTTCCGTGTATCTCATGTCCTAGCCCTACCATCAGTTTTCCAAGCTCACTACACTTTCTATTCCATTCATAACATTTATCAAAACTTGTAATGTTGCTTACTTACCATATAATAGCCACTCATGCTTCTTCCTTGTCAAGTGAGCCTGATTTTGTTCAGGTGTCGCTATAGCCAGGGACTTCAGAGAAGGTAGGGCCTGGCCCCAGCCAGGGGTGATTCTGGATTAGTCTAACCAAATCATGATAATTCCATACTATTACCAGTGATGGCTTAGGAAAGAATGCGTGACCCAATTCTGATCAGTGGGTCACATATCAAAGGAAGTCTGTTATGTGAAGCTGGAGAAAGTTTGCTCTTATAAAGAGACTAAAAGAATAGATAGTCCTGTTCTCAGCCTCTGGGACATTGCTTTACTTAAGAATGTGGTATCTTTCACTACTGTAGTCATCTTTCAACAGTAGGAGTGCTAACCCACAGAGAGCAGAAAGATAAAAATAAGCTGACTTTTGATGATATCACTGAGCCACTAAATTAGTCCTGTCTTCATGCTTCTTTATGTTCCAATGAGCTCTACTTGAGAAATCTACTAGATAATGAGCTTCAAACACCAAAGAGACATCAACATAAGGAGTGATGAATTAAGTAACACTAACTTGGAAAACAAAGAGTAAATGAGAAAAATGAATATAACGTAATGGTTATATGTTCTGACACAGCAAAATCATAAAATAAAATTGGAGAACTGTGATGGCACGTATAAAACTTCTGTTACTAATTCTTCTTTTCAACTTATTTTTTAATTGGAGAAAAACTGCTATACAGTGTTGTGTTGGTTTCTGCCATACGACAATGCAAATCAGCCATAATTATGCATCTATCACCTCCCTCTTGAGCCTCCCTACTAATTCTTAAAACAGTTTGTTCAACAGTTTTCTGCAATCATAATTGATGGTGGTAATATTCACATTATTGTCTGATACAGTTGCATGTATTAAGTGGGATAATGCAGAATTTGAAGATACTTAATTCCATTATATAATGTTGAAGATATAATTTTTCTTTCATACTTCTGTCTATTAAAATGGTCCAGAAACAACAGCCAACCCAGTTGGCCTCCCTAGGCCCAAACTGTCTTCTTAAATACCATTTTCCACGAAGAGAAATCAGGGATTCTTTTAGACACTGCTTATTTCAAGTGTGGGATAGGAAATAAACATGACGAACCAAGAACATTTTGACCTACCAGAAGATAAGAAAGCTATCAAACACTACTAGAGGTAATTTCAAAAGGACTCAGGAGCCAACTTGAAAAGGCTTTCATTGCCAATGATGGGAATTTTCAATAAGGATAAGAATTTTCAGTAAGGATAAGAATTACAACAAGCTCATAAGTTCATAATATTTTTTAAAATTAATTCATAATCTTCAGAGGATGAGAGGAAACCCAAAATTATCTTGAAAACTGGTAAATAAAATGAAAGGGTAAAGTTTTTTATTCTGCCTTTCCTATGTGAACTACCATATGAGGTCACTAAATAGTAAATAAGGAAAGTAGCACTACATAAAATTAATCAAGCTAATAAATGAAAACAAAATGACATAATTAGAATATCACCATTTTCAATCCCAGAGATATTAATGGGTCCCAGCAATGAGTATCAATAACTGCTAAGTGAAAATGAAAGTGACTCAGTCATGTTCGACTCTTTGTGACCCCATGGACTAGCCCATGGAATTCTCCGGGCCAGAATACTGCAGGGGGTAGCCTTTCCCTTCTCCAGGGGATCTTCCCAACCCAGGGATCAAACACAGGTCTCCCACATTGCTGGCAGATTCTTTACCCACTGAACCAGAAGGGAAGTCCAAGAATACTGGAGTGGGTAGCCTTTCCCTTCTCCAGCAGATCTTCCCAACCCAAGAATCGAACCAGAGTCTCCTGCATTGCAGGCGGATTCTTTACCAGCTGAGTCTGTTAACATCACCAAAAGAAACAACCAAATGTTAGATGCCTCCAAATGAAGAACACAGCACCACCTATAGCCTTGACAAAAGTATTAATTCTCAACCTGGTCACATCTCAATATCCCTGTCAATTTGTAGAAAACATAGGAGCAGTGTGTGGAAGGGCACCATGCACAATTTCCAGACTGCGGAAAACCCACATGTCCAAAGGTCCAGATCTGTCAATATATCACCTGCAAGTAAAAATTAGAGACGTAAGGGAAACCTGTAGATTCAAGAAAACTTAAGACAGAGATTTTTATAATGGGCAAGACTAAACTATAGTGTTTAAAAATACACTGTTGGGTGATAAAACCATACGAAATATAAGGAAGTCATTACTATACAATCTAGGATGTCTAGTGTGGTCATTTGTTATATTGGCAGCCCCTAATGAATCACAACTCATGGTATTCATGACTGTGGAGTTCCTTCTTCTTGCATCTAAATGGGCCCTGAGATTTGCCTTAACCAATAGAATATGGTAGAGTAATACTGTGCTGTTCCAAGGCTAAGCCATAAAAAGCTCTGGTCTTTGCTTTCTTGCAAACTCTGACCTAGCACTTTGTTTTTTTAGTAAAGAAAAATAGCTAGTTTTATTCAAATTTATTTGGCACTAGGGGCAGAATATATCCTTAGACCATAAAGGAGAATAATTCTCTGCTCCACAATCTGGAAACTTTTAAATAGTATTTTCCATCACGAGATCTATTCTTTTCATTTGTCTCTCAGATGAGTAACGTAAAATAATAATAAAAAAATTTTGTTGACCCTCCTCAAAAATCAATCTTGATGTTTCTTCTGTTGAAGGAACTGTGCTGTCAACAGTCAGCTGTCAATCCATGAGGCAGCTGTAATTAGGATGGAGAATCTGACCGTGGGGAATGACTTCATTTTTTTTTAACTTGAAGATAATTGCTTTAAGAGTCATGTTGTGTTGGTTTCTGCTGTCCAACGTGAATCACTCATAACTACACATATATATTCCCTCACTCTTGAGCCTCCCTCCTCCCCCATCCCATCCCTTTAGATTGTCACAGGGCCCCAGGCTGGGCTCCCTGTGTTAAGCAGCAGCTTCCCACTAGCTATCTATTTTACATATTGACCTAGCATTTTAAAATTCAGGACCCTGTTGAAGAGACCAGTTTCTTTAGGACTGAACAACAATCACTGGGAATAGTTTTGGGGTTTTTTTGGAAGATGGCTACTGAAGCTTTTTCCATTTCTTAACCTGGGTGATGGCTACAGGATATTCAGCTTATAATGATGCACTAAGCTATGCATTTGTTTATATGGTTTTGGAGCCTATGTTTTATTTTGAAATAAAAAATGGTTTTAAGAAAAAGAAAAAAGTCCCCATGGTTTGGCATGGAGATCTTTACTCTTCTTCCAAAATTCCTTTGGACTGTGGACTTTTTATTTATTTATTTTTAGACTATGGACTTTTTAAAAAGCACTCAAGGCTCCTAGTTTAAAACTTATGATTTATTCTAATCTATCCACAGCAACATCCAAACACATCAAGCAGAGAAATATAAACTTCTTTGGATCTTAGATCTTGCAATGTGTAAAACCAAATTAATTTCTTTCATATATAAATCTTTTCTTCACTCCTGTGAGAAAAAACATATAGTACCAAAAAAAGAGGCACTTTTATAAACTGGCTTGCATTTTCTTACTGGCAGCAACTTGCTGGTCTCTTTTAAAATGAGTTTTCCAGCTTCAAAGGAGAAAATGTGTATTACATTTGGGATTGTGTGTGTGTGTATGTTTTAGTTTGGAACTGTTAGAATTTTAGCCCTCGTGTCACGTTTTACTAAAGTGCTTTAAAACAGATTGTAGCAGATGAAATGTGCTCTTTTGTTCTCTTGTCTTCCTTTTCATTATTATCCTCACCTCTGACTTCATTTTCCATTTCACAAGGCAAACTGCTGTAGGTATCTTTTTTCTTAAAATGGTGTTAGCTAGCTTCACGGACAAAAGAAAAGAAAATAAAATTTCTGATTAAGGGATCAAAATTCACTGCCATACAGCACATAAAAATATTTTGTAGAACTTTCACAGTCCATTTACTTTGATTGAATTAGAAACTACTGTCACAAATTGTGCTCCTGCTATTGCACTTCTTACCTGGGAATCCAGTTCAGATAATCTCCCCCCAAAGAATAACAGTAAAACCACAATCAGTTCAATAGTTCACAGCAAGATAAATGAATAAAAATCACTATGGTCATCATAGGAGTTACTAGTATAAAAAATAAATAAATAAATAAAATTTTAAAATCATTATCACCATCCTAGGAGTTTCTATTACTAAAGCTCTCTTGAGGAAGCAGTTTTCTGGTAGCAAATGTCCATAAGAGAAAAATGTGTTTCATCAAGACCAGATCTTGATTTAGCATCTGACTCTATGAATTCATCAAAGCATGAATTGGGACTCAAGAGGGAAGACCACTCTTTCTTCCACAAGTACAGGAGAAAACGCTGGTTTGTCTCAGCCAAGTATCCTTATTTTTAATGAGATTTCTTAGATTAAGAAACTCAACTCACATTAAATTCTTAAAGTCTTGATTTCCATTCACAAAGACTAAAGGTAGCAGAAAGTAATAGTTGCCACCAGAAATTCCCAATCTGCAATAATTTCCCTAACGCAAAACTCCTGCTAGCTTCATTAGTAGATTGATATTTTTAAAATTAAGGTATAATTTAAATGTATATAATCAATAAACATTCTTGCATTATTTATACCAGGTCCTCTTGTCCTTTTCTCCCATCCCTGCTATTTCCACCTGAGGCACCGCAATTGCTCACTTCTTAGAAGAGCTCATTCATTTCTACAAATTAGGAACTGAGATAAATACTCATGCTATAATTCTTACCCACTTCCTACTTTATTTGTATTAATTTTTCTTACAGGGGATCTACGAAGGCGCTACACTGAGTGTACTGGCTAATATGCTTTGGCTATAACAGAAAACAATTATATTAGTTAGAAAGAGTTTGACTGTGAATAACAGTGATAGCACAGGGAACACTGGCTTAAGTAAGATAGAAGTTTATCTCTCCCTTGTTATGGTCCAGAGGTAAGTAGTCCAAGGCTGGTATGGAAGTTCTACTACATGAAGTCTTCAGGACCTGGGCTCCTTTTGTCCACTTCATTTTGCATGAATTCCTTCTTAAAGGACACCCCATAGTCCAAGACGGCTTCTCCAGTCATGTTCACAATCAAGCCAGCAGTGTGGAGGACAGCGGAAAGAAAGGCACACCCTTTACTTTTAAGATCACTTTCTGGGGATCACATACAACACTTCCACCTACATCCCATGAGCCAAAACTCACACGACCCTATCTAGTTGCAAAGGAGACTCCAACTAGGTATCTTTATTCTAGGAGTTCATGTGGCCAGCTAATACTTGGAGCTTCCATCATTTTAAAAAGCAAGAGAGTATTATATTAGGGCATAACTAGCAGTCTCTACCAGCCCAACTTGTATCTCTCATAGCAAGAAGTACCCAAAAGTAGGGCAGGCAGTCAGTGAGGTTTGTTGGGCTCCAACTTCTCTCTGAGGCTGCCTCTGCCTGGCACGGCTCCATGTGTTGCCTCTGTCTTAAACTAGCTCCCTTCCTGCCCCTCAAGACAAAAACAGCAGTTCTAGGCATCATATTTCAGATGCAACAAAATCCAAAAGAAGAGGAGGAAGGATGTATCTCTTCCTTCTGTCCCCTTTTGAAAAGGGAAGAAAATTTTCTTAGAGGCAGCTGGTAAAGTTCCCTTAAAGTCTCAGTGGCCAGATTTCATCATAATCCCATGCTTTGAATATAACTGATGCTTGAACATCACGGTGGGGGGGGGGATGGGTGTGAGGGGTGCCCACCCTCCACACAGTTGGCTCTCCATATATTCCTTGGTAACAGCAGTTCCTCTGTATCTGTGATTCCACATGCTCAGATTCAACCAACTGTGAATCATGCAGTACTGTAACATTTACTACGGAAAAAAATCTTACGTGTCCGTGAGTTCAAACCAGTGTTGTTCAAGGGTCAACACTGACCCTTGAAGTCAAGAGTTGCCGTCACTGACAAGAAGACACCACCATGATAGGCAGGGACCCAGCAGCACCCACCTCTCAGAAGCCATAAGTGGGGCTAACCTCTCTGAAACAGAGGGCTGCACAGAGGTTCAGCACCCTAACAAAAGGGGGTTCTGTTATGAAAGAGGAATGGGGAAAGGAGGTGGGGGTGGCATCTAACAGTATCTACCACACTCTGCATCCTAAAGTTCCATACAGTTGACCTTTGAACAACACAGGTATGAACTCTGTGGGTCCACTTATTTTTTTCAGTAGTAAATACTATAGCACTACACGATCCATAGCTGACCGAATCTAGGGATGTGGATCCATGCTCAGTGAGGAACCACAGTTATGAGGGCCTACTCTAAGTTATATGCAGATTTTCGACAGCACAGAGGGTCTGCACCCTTAACATTCATGTTGTCAAGGGTCAGCTATACTATTACTAGAGATAAACTGATCTCTAAGATCAGACCAGTTCTTATACCCACCTCCTACCAACAAACTACAAGTGAAGAAAAAGCAAATGTGTAGACTAGTAACTACACATCTAGGTTGCGTAGACCACAAACTTCCTAGTGTCCACTCACCTGCTCTAGGCAGACTTTTCACTCCAGGCCTACAATCAGCATGAATTTCACATTTCAGTTGCCTGAGTTAGCCCTTATGGTATAAATAGGAGAAAATTCCCCTGAGAGAAATACATGTTGTTTTTAAATTGAAGCTCATGTCTTACTTTACAAGCATCAGATCCCTTATGAGAATTTCAGAAGAAGCTGCTTTAAGGTTCACTATGGCTGATGATGCAATAATAAGTCTAGGAAAAGAACGGTTTTCCTGACTATCTGCTGCAGGCCTGGAGGTGTCCTCCAGTATTCTCCCACCCCCACCAAGAACCCATGTATCCTTCAATTCTCAGCTACAGCACTGAATTTCCAGTGCTTTTCTGGCCCTCCACGGGACATATGTGGGAGAGTTTTCAAGTTTGTTTTCTTTTGATTCATTAACAATTCAACGGCAATTTTTTTAAGGAAACAAAATTATTGCCTTAACAGGAAAACACTGTTTTTGGAAGCTGTAGTTCACTTTTAGGCATACCAAAAGTTTGAAAGGAAAAGAAAACAAGCCAGAAAAAGAAAAAAGTGCCATAAAATGACCACTGATGCCTGCATTATATGAGCTTTCTTTTTCCTTAAAGAAAAACCCTTTTAGGTCACTACTAAAAAGCATTTCTGAAGGTTAGCAGATGACACCACCCATGTGATTACAAATTGATCTTAGTATTATTTATGAATAGCATCATTTTATCAAGGGACGTTACTCAAAGACTTATAGACACTATCCTCAAAATGTATTCTGTCCTTAAGAAACATGAGTCAGTAATTTTCAAAACTAACACCTTTAGAGACAAACACCTTTAACACTTCTTACATCCCTTTACCTAGAGATTGACTACATCCTAAGAAATAAATTACTTTTGAAATATCTGTGTGACAGAGATCACTATCAACACAAAGTTTTGAGGCACACACACCAAATAGCAACTGTTAAATGATTTGCTGAAAAGCCAGTGCGGATTCAGAATCATCAGCCTACTAAAATACAGCTGCTCACAACACGTACAAGATTAAGTTAACAAAATTCACTGCAAATGTATTGACTAGTTATTCTCCATGTTGGCAAAGTTTATTAAGCTTGAAGGAAAGTTATTGTCTCAGCTACAGGAGCTTTCAAATCCATACTATTTCCCTGGCAGCTACTTTATGAGAAACAGGTCATAAAATTGTGTTTAAACTTTACCATCATACTTTCAATTGTTCTGTTTATGATTAAATCAAAGCTTGAGAATATTAAGGATGGGCAAAGCAGCGGAGACAGGGTTATGGTTTTTTTTCAGGGATCTGGAGCTTCAAAATCGTCAGGAAATCACAGCCTCATGACCTTCTTTTGCTCATGCACTAACAATTCACAACACCATGCATTTTTCCAGGGCTGTTTTCTCTTTTTGGCAAGACTAGTATTCTCAAACGAGGAGACTTCTCATTTTCTCTGGAGGTACTCTAACTTTAACTCTTCTCTTGCCTCCACCCCTACATATTTTGAAAGTGCCCTCCCAAACAATGAGGAGGTATAATATAACAAGACTAGAGGATGGAATGACTGTTACACAGTCTGTTATAGTTTTAATGTATTCAGAACACATTTATTACCAATCCTTCCTGTGCACTAGCTATCTTATATTTTTGTATGTGTAATAATTTGATTTCAGAATGAAAAAAGTAACACATTTTCTTATCACATGAGTACAATGCTAGCATCAGCAGCATGGTAACCATGAAGTCTTCTTCAAGCAAGTTAACCCCTCATATGGCTGGACTTCCAATGATTACCGTGGATGGCCACGCTACAACTTTATGTGTTCCTAAGCTTTTCAGTGAAATACGGTTTTATAAAATAAATGCCAGAAATCTATTTTGCTAATAACTAAATGCAAGCCCCTTCTCACAATGTTCTATTACATTGTTCTTTCAGTCCCCTACACACTGATATCAACAACAAGCCTGTAACCAAATTTGTAAGACTAAGGCACACTTGGTTCAGCTTTTTTTTGTAATATAAATAAATCATCCATCTTTTCCCCCATGTTAAATAAACAGCAAAGGAATACTTGACCAAGTTTTGCTCCCTGACAGTATGGGCTGTTGGTGATCATCTACCTCTGAAAGCAGCAGAGCAGAAGTCTGGAAAATCAATTAAATTGCTCTCACGTGCCCTGATTTGATATCCGTTTTAAGTGGTTTTCAATGTTGTGGTAACTGCAAGCAAATACGGAATAAGCACACTAAATAAATCCTTTCCTCTTAGGAAATGGTTCAGGGGCCGGAAAGAGGTATCAGAAAGAACTTAATTTTTTTTAAACAGAATTTAGGATAAAACCTAGAGTATAATATCTAGTTTAGCAGGTATTTCTAAAGCCAGAAAAATATAAATTCACGAGCTAACCAACTGTTAGGTAGTGGTTGTCGGCAAGGTTTGTGGGGAGGGAAGAGAAAGAGGCCAGTTTCACCCAGGAGATAAATAGTCATGATTTCCTGCAGTTTCAGCTCAGTCTGGGTTTTATTTTCTTCTGCCTCACACTCTTTACTGTATCACTGTTTCCCTGAAAGTCTCTCAAGTGAGTTTCTCTCCGTCTACAACTTCAGCCACTGTTACACAACACGCGTGTTCCTCTTTTGCCTGCCCGCCCCCCTCGCCCCTCGCCTCCCCTCCGGGAAGGGAACAACCTGGCAGCGGAATGACAGTGGCCTTCCTGCCTCTGATGAAACCATCCCACAAGTGACATTATGAAGCTCCCACTGAAGCTGTGGCCGACGCTGCATTTTACAGAACCCGGCCAATGTCACCAGGAGGGGAATTCAGCGCAAGAGGCCGGGAATCCCCAGGGAAATCTCTAGAAGCGAGGGGTATCCCCCCTGTTCTCTTTTCGGCTGGTTCAGAAAGGGCTCAGAACTCTGTGCCATGCCGGGTACAGGGGGACGAGGTGTTGCTGCGCCGGGGGCGGGGGTTGGGGTGTGCAGAACAGACACGGAAGACCGCAGGGTGGAGGAAACGGGGGTGGTCCCCCTCTCCGCAGCCGGCACCTGCATTTCCCAACCTTCCGGCGGCGCAGCCGAAGCATCCCGAGCCTGTGTGCCCTGGACCCGCGCACCCCACCCCGACCAGGGAGCGCGGGCGAGCTGCCCTCCGGCGGGGGGACCCCTGGCTGGGGAGGGGCGGTGCGCCCCGGTCATCCCCGCATCCGCGGCTCTTGAGCCGGCCGTGGAGGGCAGGAGCGCGGCGGGTACCCCGCGGGTTACCCGCTCCGGGACCTGTGCCCGGGCGTCCAGCCTGGCCCCAGGCTCCGAGCGGACCCGTCGCGCTCCCGGGAAGCCCGCGGCGGGCGTACCTCGGATGTAGGCGCACTTGCTCTCGTCCAGCTGGCTGGAGGCCGAGCCACCCATGGTGACGGTGCCGGAGGATGCGGAGCGCCGCGGCTGCCGGGGCGGGAGGGACTGACGCTCCCGACGGCGCCCGCTGCCCGCTCCTGGAAGTTGGTGCGACGGCGATCCGGACTCTGCAATTAAAGGGCAAACTTCCTCCGAGAGGCGCGGCCTGCCGGGGCGCCTCCTCCGGGTCCTCGCCCTCTGAGGATCTGTGGGCCGGCCCGGAGCTGTCTTCCCGCCCTCGCTCCAGGGGTGAGCTCCGAGGGGATGGCGGGTCTGGAAGGACTTTTCTTCTCTTCACTGGCTTCTTATTTTCACCTTGGGGTCAGAGAACAGTTTCCCTGGTGACCGGACACCTCTGAGGCTGGAACCCTCGCCCTCACCTCTCAGGAGGTGGAGGTCAAGGGCCCCTTGCTTTGCACGCCCTGCCCTTTGGTACCAGAAGCAACAGTTCTTCTGGAGCATCACCGGAGAACTTGTTAGAAATGCAAAATCTAGGCACTTTTCTCCTACACACACACACACACACACACACACACACAGCCTCACCGAAGAGCTTGTTAGAAATGCAAAATCTAGACACTTTTCTCCTACAAACACACACACACACACACACACACACACACACAGCCTCACCGAAGAACTTGTTAGAAATGCAAAATCTAGGCACTTTTCTCCTACAAACACACACACACACACACACACACACACACAGAGCCTCACCAAAGAGCTTGTTAGAAATGCAAAATCTAGACACTTTTCTCCTACAAACACACACACACACACACACACACACACACACACATCCTCACCGAAGAACTTGTTAGAAATGCAAAATCTAGGCACTTTTCCCCTACACACACACACACACACACACACACACACACACACAGCCTCCCAGTTAGAAACTGTGGGAGTGGGGCCCAGCAGTCTGATTTCATGGGCTCTCCAGGTAATTCTGAGGCCTGCTGATGTTTGAGAACCAAAGGTAAACTGTACCTTCCTGCAGCCTAGAAGTTGAACTAAGGAGGCAGTTAAGTCAATTTAAAGGATTTATTAAAGCGTCTGCCTCCAATGTGGGAGACCTGGGTTGGATCCCTGGATCCAGAAGATCCCCTGGAGAAGCAAATGGTAACCCACTTCAGTATTCTTGCCTGGAGAACCATGGACGGAGGAGCCTGGTAGGCTACAGTCCACGGGGTTGCAAAGAGTCGGGACACGACTGAGAGACTTCACTCACATTTACAAAACAAAAGTAGAATCCCGGATGAAGACAACAAACTTAAAGTTACCAGGGGATAGGGGGCGGATCCTTTCAGGGGATGGATCCAGGGGAAGATCCCCTGGATAAGGGAAAGGTTACCCACTCCATTATTCTGGCCTGGAGAATTCCATGGACTGTACTGTCCATGGGGCTGCAAAGAGTCAGACACAGCTGAGCGACTTTCACTCACACACACACACAGTGGGGTTGGGAGAGTGGCACTGACACATACACATGACTATGTATAAAAAAGGTAACTAACAAGAACCTACTGTATAGCACAGGGAACTCTACTCAATACTCTATATGGGAAAAGAATCTATAAAAAAGAGTGAATACATGTACCTGTATAACTGATACACTTTATCTGTATAACTGATACACCTGAAACTAACACAACATTGTAAATCAACTATATGGCCAATAAAAATTTAAAAATAAGAAGAAGTCCAGCCAAGGAGGGAGTGGAGGATGAAGGGGAAAAAAAGAGAAATAGAAAAAAATAGGGAGAACCTAAGGTTGGATCCTACAATAGGCTCGCAGTCCAGCGGCTTCTTGAGATTTGATCAAAATCTGCTCTTGCATCTTTAGATTCCCTTCCTTTCCTTGACAAACTAGAAATAGCTCATTAGAAAGGGCACTTGTTCTTTTCCCACAACCACTGTTTAGCTTGGCAGCTTCTCCCAAACAAGAACCAGCTTGGTAGAAGGGTCACCATTCATCCCTCCCTATTCTTAGCAGTCAGATCTTAGTGACTCTTGCTGACTTAACCTTCAAGGTCCAACGATCTGTTCACACAAGAACCAGGCCTGAGGGGGGCGTTTTTCTCTCCATAGTCACTTATCTAGTGTTCTAACACAACGATTTCTCATACCTCATATCCAGTCTCTCACATCTTATGTTCCAGTCCGTCAGGAAATCCTTTCAAATCGACTTTCAAAATATATCCAGTGTCCAACAATTTCTCATCCTCTCCACAGCTATCAACCCCATCATTTCTCACCTGCATAATTACAAATGCCTCCTAACTGGTCTGTCTCCTTCAGAGAAAAGCCACAAAGTCTGTCACTGACACAAGCCCTGACTTCCTCTCTGCCCTCATCTACCACCCACTCTCCCTCCCCTTCCAGCCCTACTGGCCTTTTTGCACTGCTCGGGCACCCGAGCTCAGGGCCTTTGTTGCACGTGCTCTTTCTTCACCTAGCTTTCTCTTCCCTCAGATAATCCTCATGGCTTCCTTTCCAACCGCCTCACTTCATTCAAATCTCTACTTAAATGCTAATATATCAGAGATGCTTTTCTTAACCCCTGTTTAGATGAACTCCCCCCCCCCCCCAGGCTTCATCCCTCTGCCTCTTCCCCTATTCATATCACCCAGCATCATCTGACATATGTTTCTTCCTGGCTCTCCCCCACTGAAATGGAAATTCCGTGAGGTCGAGATTGTCTTTGTTGATGCTGTTGTTTCTGTTTTTTCTTTCTTAAGAACAGGGATTTTTATGTTCTCTGATAATATGTTCAATGCCTAGAACAGCACCTAGCACATAGTAGGTGCTCAATAGATAACTCTTGAATAAGTGAAGAAATGAAATATAAAATATAAGAATCTGCAATCAACGGAAGCTGTGATCTCAGTGGATCAAGAGCACTTCCAGATAACTATTCACTGATTTGAGGTATTCAGTCTTCAACTCTTTTCTTAATATTCTAGTCAGCTCTTAGTATTAAGTGTATCACATCATATCATTCTTCTCAGAAAAGTAATTCCTTTCATTATACAAATTGATATAATTATACCTTAGAATGCTGTTATTCTTATTAAAGAAAACTAGTTTGGATCTCCTGTCAGTAGAGTTTTAGCTTGTCACCTCTTGTTTGGGAATACACTGAAAAAAGACTGACTATACCAATTTATCATTCTTTGCTCATTTGTAGCATTCACAGAATGAATAAGATACAAGGAAGGATTTTGTGTGGTGTAGTTATTAAGATTTATAACCAGACAGTTCCAGCCTGGAACCTGACCTGAACATGTGACCTGGTCAAGTTTCTTAACTTACCTGTCTTAGTCTCCTTATTTGTTAAACAGAGTTAATAACACCTTCCTCACAGTGTAGTCAAAATTAAATTTTATTGGGTCTGTGAAACACTTAACCTATCCCTAGGAACATAGTAAGTGTTCAGTAAATGGAAATTAGGATTTTTATTATCAGTAAGGACAACAGTGGTCAGAGAGGCAATTTTCGAGAGAAAGTGGATTTTAATTGGACCTTGAAAATCATTGATGTTATATTAAGCAAGAACTTCTGCTCTCTTTTTTCCCCAAACAAATAAAGCTCTTTTTCCCTAATCGGTTTACAGAAAAAATTAAGGAATTCATTATTTTAGTCATAGTATTTAATATTTGCAAATCCTAAGTGGGAATCATTTTATTAATCACACACTAAAAATGAGTCTCCAAGCAATTCGATAGCTTTTTGAACCAGATTCAACTTCATGTGATTCAAATCAGCTAGTTTAGGAAATTTCCTTTGAAATGTTAGTTTTTGTACTGCATCTATATTTATTTGGGGGCTTAAAATACTGTTAAAGACAATTTCTTTCAAGTAAATTTCACATACCATAATGGTTACCTTTTTTAACATCTTTACTGAGATATAATTCACTCAAAGTATCTTTTTTTAAAGGAGCAATTAGTTTAATAGACATTTCGCACCTTGAAAATGTGTGTATGTTTTGGGATTCCTTTGCATGTCATAGAATTACGAACCTCTTGTTTGTCACATTCTCGTTTGACTTACATACTGTAACACCCACTGCATATTAACTGCATTTTGCTTCAGTAGTTTAGTTCAGTTCTCTCACTCTTTGAGACCCCATGGACTGCAGCACGCCAGGTTTCCCTGTCCATCCCCAACTCCCAGAGATTGCTCAAACTCATGTCCATCAAGTCGGTGATGCCATCCAACCATCTCATCCTCCGTCGTCCCTTTCTCCTCCCACCTTCAATCTTTCCCAGCATCAGGGTCTTTTCAAATGAGTCAGTTCTTCGCATCAGGTGGCCCAAGTATTGGGAGTTTCAGCTTCAGCATCAGTCCTTCCAGTGAATACTCAGGACTGATCTCCTTTAGGATGGACTGGTTGGACCTCCTTGCAGTCCAGGGGCTCTCAAGAGTCTTCTCCAACACCACAGTTCAAAAGCATCAATTCTTCGGTGCTCAGCTCTCTGTATAGTCCAACTCTCACATGCATATGACTACTGGAAAAACCATAGCTTTGACCAGATGGACCTTTGTTGGCAAAGTAATGTTTCTGCTTTTTAATATGCTCTAGGTTGGTCACAGCTTTTCTTCCAAGGAGCAAGCATCTTTTAATTTCATGGCTTCAATCACCATCTGCAGTGATTTTGGAGCCCAGAAAAACAGTCTGTCATTGTTTCCATTGTTTCCCAATGTATTTGCCATGAAGTGATGGGACCAGATGCCATGATCTTAATTTTCTGAATGTTGAGTTTTAAACCAACTTTTTCACTCTCCTCTTTCACTTTCATCAAGAGGCTTTTTAATTCTTCTTAGCTTTCAGCCATAAGGGTGGTGTCATCTGCATATCTGAGGTTACTGATATTTCTCCTGGCAATCTTGATTCCAGCTTGTGCTTCATCCAGCCCAGCATTTCGCATGATGTATTCTGCATATAGGAGAAAGCAATGGCAATCCACTTCAGTACTCTTGCCTGGAAAATCCCATGGACAGAGGAGCCTGGTGGGCTGCAATCCATGGGGTTGCTACGAGTCAGACACGACTGAGCGACTTCACTTTCACTTTTCACTTTCATGCATTGTAAAAGGAAATGACAACCCACTCCAGTGTTCTTGACTGCAGAATCCCAGGGACAGGGAGCCTGGCGGGCTGCCGTCTATGGGGTCGCCCAGAGTCGGACACGACTGAAGCGACTTAGCAGCAGTAGCAGTAGCAGCATTCTGCATATAAGTTATATAAGCAGGGTGACAATATACAGCCTTGAGGTACTCCTTTCCCTATTTGGAACCAGTCTGCTGTTCCATGTCCAGTTCTAACTGTTGCTTCTTACCTGCATTCAGATTTCTCAGGAGGCAGGTAGGATGGTCAAGTATTCCCATCTCTGTAAGAATTTTCCAGTTTGTTGTGACCCATACAGTCAAAGGCTTTGGTGTTAGTCAATAAAGCAGAAAGTGAAGTCGCTCAGTCGTGTCCAACTCTTTGTGACCCCATGGACTGTAACCTACCAGGCTCTTGGGATTCTCCAGGCAAGAGTACTGGAGTGGGTTGCCATTTCCTTGTCCACAATAAAGCAGAAGTAGATGTCTTTCTGGAACTCTCTTGCTTTTTTGATGATCCATCGGATGTTGGAAATTTGATCTCTGATTCCTCTGCCTTTTCTAAACCCAGCTTGAACATCTGGAAGTTCACGGTTCACGTACTATTGAAGCCTGGCTTGGAGAATTTGAGCATTACTTTGCTATCTTGTGCAATGAGTGAAATTGTGTAGTAGGTTGAGCATTCTTTGACATTGCCTCTCTTTGCGCTTGGAATGAAAACTGATCTTTTCCAGTCCTGCGGCCACTGCTGAGTTTTCTAAATTTGCTGGCATATTGAGTGCTGCACATTCACAGCATCTTCTTTTAGGATTTGAAATAACTCAACCGGAATTCCATCACCTCCACTAACTTTGTTCATACTGGTGCTACCTAAGGCCCACTTGACTTCATATTCCAGGAAGTCTGGTTCTAGGTGAGTGATCACACCATTGTGATTATCTGGGTCGTGAAGATCTTTTTTGTATAGTTCTTCTGTGTATTCTTGCTACCTCCTCTTAATATTTTCTGCTTCTGTTAGGTCCCTACCATTTCTGTCCTTTATTGTGCCCATCGTTGCATGAAAAGTTCCCTTGGTATCTCTAATTTTCTTGAAGAGATCGCTAGTCTTTCCCATTCTACTGTTTTCCTCTATTTCTTTGCACTCATCACCGAGGAAGGGTTTCTTATCTCTCCTTGATATTCTCTGGAATTCTGCATTCAAATGGGTTTATATTTCCTTTTCTCCTTTGCCTTTAGCTTCCCTTCTTTTCTCAGCTATTTGTAAGGCCTCCTCAGACAACCATTTTGCCTTTTTGCATTTCTTTTTCTTGGGGGTGGTCTTGATCCCTATCTCCTGTACAATGTCACGAACCTCCATCCATAGTTCTTCAGGCATTCTATCAGATCTAATCCCTTAAATCTATTTCTCACTTCCACTGTATAATCGTAAGGGATTTGATTTAGGTCATACCTGAATGGTCTAGTGGTTTTCCCTACTTTTTCAATTTAAGTCTGAAATTGGCAATAAGGAGTGCATGATCTGAGCCACAGTCAGCTCCCGGGCTTGTGTTTGCTGACTGTTTAGAGCTTCTCCATCGTTGGCTGCAAAGAATATAGTCAATCGGATTTCAGTGTTGACCATCTGGTGACATCCATGTATAGAGTCTTCTCTTGTGCTGTTGGAAGAGGGTGTTTGCTATGACCAGTGTGTTCTCTTGGCAAAACTCTGTTAGCCTTTGATCTGCTTCATTCTGTACTCCAAGGCCAAATTTGCCTGTTACTGCAGGTGTTTCTTGACTTCCTACTTTTGCATTCCAGTCCCCTATAATGAAGAGGACGTCTTTTTTGAGTGTTAGTTCTAGAAGGTCTTGTAGGTCTTCATAGAACTGTTCAACTTCAACTTCTTCAGGATTACTGGCCAGGGCATAAATGGGTTCCCATGATATTGAACGGTTTGCCTTGGAAACGAGCAGAGATCATTCTGTCGTTTTTGAGATTGCATCCAAGTACTGCATTTCAGATTCTTTTGTTGACTATGATGGCTACTCCATTTCTTCTAAGGGATTCTTCCCCACAGTAAAACACATTTCCTTATGTTCTCCCTTGAATAATCTTTAGAGGTTGTGCTAACTGTAGGCAAACTGTAAAATTTAATTAAATTTATCTCTGAACCTCTCCCATCTTTCCTTAACACTCTTTTCTCCTCTTCTCCTTGTACAATTTCTAAAGAATGCCTAACTTTATCAACAAAACTCTCATAGGTTGTTGTACAAAATAGAGTTGACTATTGAAAGTCATTTAATGAACATTTTGTTTCTTTTTAAAATGAAGCTCCTACACTTACGAGCAAGATAGTTTCAATATTCTAATATGGTCTGTCTTTTTCAGAGGTACAAGGCTTAGAATCTCCAGTCACCATTCTGACATTGACTTGCCTCATAATTTGGGGAAATAACTCAAATTTTCTAATCTTTATATTTCTTTTCTTCAAAATGAGTATCTGTGAAAATTAAATGAGAGCAGACTATATGTATAATACACATAATACATACTAATATGTCCAGCATACATTTCACAATCTCTAAATGAAGCAAGCATGAAAAAAGGTAATAAATGAAAATGTGCTTTATTAACATAATAATGTTAATTCTTTTTATTCTTGTGCTTATTATAGTACCTTTGATTTGTGTCCAACAAATCACACTTTCCAGGAGGCAGGGCATCAGGACAAATTTTGAAAGGGAAAGCAATGTGCCTATTATATTTTAGTTGTACATCTGAAAAAAAATTGTTTTCATGATACAAGCTGTAGAAAATGAAGCTGGATGAAAAAGAGAATATGTAGAAGATGGAATCCAACTTCTGCTCATCAGTGATTCTTGAGGGGAAGTTTCGAAAGGTCCAAGGATGTGTGGAATTTTTATTAGAAAAAGTCTTCTTTTTTTAAGTTTATAAAGATTGCTTTGGTTCAATGTGCTTTCCAAATATGAATCATCTCAACTGTATGTAGATCTCCCTCACAGTGTAAGACCTTAAACATAGAGTAGAAGTCAAAGTACTTTAACAGAAACTGACAAAGTCTTGAAACTAAGGATGACAAACTCTAGACCCAATAGGACAAAGACCAAAAGCAACCAAGGCCACAAGTGAGATGCTGGTGGCCTCGGATCCCTGAACACAGGTCCAGCCATGTTACTTCCACCTCATGAAGATGGGTTTTGTGATGGGTTGAGCTGTGGGCATGGTGGTTGGGGTGCTCTTTGGCATCTTTTCCCTTCTCAGGGTCAGAATATGGGGTCAGGAGCTGATGGATAGCATCAGGAAAACCAGGATGCAATGTGATGGCACCTTTAGCACATTTTGGCTATCAGGATGGACATACAATGCTAATCAGGGCAATGTTGCCCACTTTATCCACCCTTTCCCATCAGTCCCAGTCCATGTACTATAATAAAACAAGTCTTTGATTTAAGCCCCTTCTTGGATCACATCCTTGTTGTGGTTGAAGGGACTTGCATAACTCAGTGAAGCTATGAGCCATGCTGGGCAGGGTCACCAAAGATGAAGAGGTCATAATGAAGAGTTCTGACAAAGCACGAGCCACTGGAGGAGGGAATGGCAAACCAATCCAGCATTCTTTCTGTGACAATGCCATGAACAGTTTGCAAAGGTCAAGATATGACATTGAAAGATAAGCTCCCCAGGTTAGAAGGTGTCCAATATGCTACTGGGGAAGAGCAGATTGATTTAAGAAAGAAAACTGACAAAGAATAGATCAGCATAATTACCCTTACAAAAATCTGTAACTGTATCATTGCCATAGATAAACAGATTATAGGGTTCTGAAGGCAAGACTCTACCTTGTGCTTGGACAAGTGGTTAGTTCAGAACAAGTGCACAAAGAGAAGAGTGCCACCTGCTGGACCAGCCATGATACTCTGCGCTGGGCTAGGGCTACAGGAAAAGAAAGGAAATGACACAAACTCTGGTCCAAATCAAATTCACATGCTTGCCTTTAAATTAGTTTAACAGTCGTTTGGCATTATTCAGCTATTCTTTATAAGCTTCTTTTGCTCAGCTGACAAGTGAATTACTCTTCCAGAACAGACTTTTCTGTTGAATTTATTTGGGGGACTAATTCAATTATTTTATATTACGAGCTTATACTAACTGCTTATAACGCACAGTTTGACATTAATTATGAACCATTTTGTAAAGCATAATCTCTTGATTATTTCCTTTTGCAGTCTCAGTTCACTCTTTTCTATATAATGCATTAATTCTCCTAGTCGGGTATCAATAGTTGTGAAAAGTAATATGCCAGCGCTCTGACTTCTATTGCCGCGTGATTGAATCGGGAGATGGGATGGGAAGAGGTATCAACAAGGAACTCCAGGGAGATGCAGTAACAGTGGGACTGGTCCATCAAGGTGGGGATGGATATTACATCACTGAAATTGCTTAGAATTCCTATACATGTTAATAAGAAAACGCAAGCTGACTTACTGTTAGTTACTCAGTCATGTCCCACTGTTTGCAACCCCATGGACTGTAGCCTGCCAGACTCCTCTGTCCATGAGATTGTCCAGGCAAGAATAGTGGGTTGCATGCCCTCCTCCAGGGGATCTTCCCAACCCAGGGATCGAACCAAGGTCTCCTGCATTACAGGCAGATTCCTTACCATCTGAGCCACCAAGGAAGACCAAAATGACTTAGCCATTTTTTTTAATGTGGTATTATCTTTAACTAAGTACAAAGATGTTTCCAATCATGTCACCCAGGGATCATCTATCCACTGCTCTTTTTGACTTCTAGTCTCTTGCCTCTCTCCTCAGCAATGGTAAGGCAGATATCCTTTCCACAGAGAAGGGAGTTCCATGGTTTGTTGCCTTTGCCAATTTTTGAGAGCCAGGTGGAAAAACTATGGCCATTGGCATCTTTCACCTGAACTACACTGAAAGAACCAGGATGTCTCTCCTGATTGGTGACCACACCAGTTCTTCTCAGGTTAACGCCTCTAGTCACCATGCACCAGTGTCAAATTTGATTGAATCAGTACTCTTTCCAGGCTCCAAGTCAATGTGAATGGTGTCATTCACCTTGATGAGGGAATCAAGGGTAGTGGATGGTGTGAGCATCGTGGGTCACCAGATGAGGGATTCCTTTTGTCCCCACAAAGATCTTTCCCACTTCGCCTGGCTTGTACTTGGCCTCCTCAGGTATAATACAAGGAACAGCAAAGCAGCCACTGGTGTCATAGATCAGATGAAAATTCTCTCCAGTTTTATCAATGCTGATGACACCCATAAAACCAGCAGGGTAGGATATTGGTGGAGACCTTGTATCACTCTTAATGAAATGCTGCATACAGATCTTCTCTATTTCATCTCCTATTAGGGCATACTTAAGTCTGTTCCTTATGAAGATTAGACATTCCCTAGTTTGTGGGGACTGGTAGATGGACAAGGAGCAAACACACCAGTCAGTTTATCAGGCATCCTAAGCTTTGGAGCTGCTGTGGGCTGCAGGTGCTTCTCGGGACCACAAGCTGTGGCTGCACTAGGCATGAGAAAGAGCTGACTTGATTTTATTGCTGCTTTTTTGTTCTCTACAGACAATGTGTCCTTTATTGCCTCAACCAAGGACAGACCCTTCTCACAGCATCTTCCCAATACTCTGCACTCACAAATAGTGTGAGTAGGACAGAGAGGTCCAGGTTTCTATGCCTTATGTTTGAAAGAAGGTATCCTTCCACATTGGCATAATTTACTGAACCCAATTAAAACTGTCTTCATCCACACTGCTTTAAATTCCTTTTCTTATTTTGACATTGCACCAATTATCATTTCATTTAAGTTGCAAATGTTAAACCCATCACTTTTAAACACCTTAAGGTGAATCAATTTAATCAGATTACATTCTCCTAAAATTTAGTCAAGATTAGCTCACTGCGAAAATTCTGAAAGAGATGGGAATACCAGACCACTTGACCTAACTCTTGAGAAACCTGGATGCAGGTCAGGAAGCAACAGTTAGAACTGGACATGGAACAACAGACTGGTTCCAAATAGGAAAAGGAGTACATCAAGGCTGTATATTGTCACCCTGCTTATTTAACTTATATGCAGAGTACATCATGAGAAACACTGGGCTGGAAGAAGCACAAGCTGGAATCAAGATTGCCGGGAGAAATATCAATAACCTCAGATATGTAGATGACACCACCCTTATGGCAGAAAGTGAAGAGGAACTAAAAAGCCTCTTGATGAAAGTGAAAGAGGAGAGTGAAAAAGTTGGCTTAAAGCTCAACATTCAGAAAACTAAGATGATGGCATCTGGTCCCATCACTTCATGGGAAATAGATGGGGAAACAATGGAAACAGTGTCAGACTTTATTTGGGGGGGGCTCCAAAATCACTGCAGATGGTGATTGCAGCCATGAAATTAAAAGACACTTACTCCTTGGAAGGAAAGTTATGACCAACCTAGATAGCATATTAAAAAGCAGAGACATTACTTTGCCAACAAAGGTCCGTCTAGTTAAGGCTATGGTTTTTCCACTGGTCGTGTATGGATGTGAGAGTTGGACTGTGAAGAAAGCTGAGCCCTGAAGAATTGATGCTTTTGAATTTCGGTATTGGAGAAGACTCTTGAGAGTCCCTTGGACTGCAAGGAGATCCATCCAGTCCATCCTAAAGGAGATCAGTCCTGGGTGTTCGTTGGAAGGACTGATGCTGAAGCTGAAACTCCAATACTTTGGCCACCTCATGCGAAGAGTTGACTCATTGGAAAAGACCCTGATGCTGAGAGGGATTGGAGGCAGGAGGAGAAGGGGATGACAGAGAATGAGATGGTTGGATGGTATCACCAACTCGATGGACATGAGTTTGAATAAACTCCAGGAGTTGGTGATGGACAGGGAGGCCTGGCATGCTGCGATTCATGGGGTCGCAAAGAGTCAGACACGACTGAGGACTGAACTGAACTGAACTGAGCTCACTGCAAGAATAACAGTTCTGAAGAAGAAAGAGTGTGAGGGCCTTTGAAATACATTTTGTTAGTCTGTTTCCGAGCTGGGCCAGTTAGAATCTCGCCCAGAATCTCTCTAGTGTAGCTACTGAAAAAGAACTGTGGGGCTGCCCCGGTGGCTCAGTGGTGGGGAATCCACCTGCCAGTGCAGGAGAGGCAGGTTCGATCCCTGATCCAGGAAGACCCAGCGTTCTGTGGAGCAACTCAGCTCAGGCACCACAAGCATTGAGCCCGGACCCTAAAGCCCAGGAGCGGCCACTACTGAAGTCCACATGCCCTGGAGCCCACGCTCTGCAACAGGAGAAGCTATAGAAACCCACGCAACGCAACTAGAGAAAAGCCTGGGCAGCAATGAAGAGCCAATAAATAAATAAAAATTTTTAAAGGAAAACAACTGCTCCCTTTCCCCTTGGGCTGATAAACTGGTGAGACATGAATCTTGAGCTGCTAGTGAACATTTATTCAGCAGAAGGAGAGCCCCTGATTGAAACAAAAGAGTTCTCTGATGACATTCTATTAGCTGAGTTCTGGCTTTCCCAGTTACATGAAACAGTAAATAGTCGTTTCCCACCCCCACCCCTTTTTTTTCTTTCTTTCCAACCAAAAACATTTTGACCAATATATATTGCTTTAAATATAGTACTTGTATGCAAGATTAAAACATTCTGTAGCTATACTAAATCTCTTTATATAATTGATTAAAGCAAATATAAATAGACATTGCTTTCTATGAGTGATTTGTAGCCTATGCCAACAAATGGCAGTTAGCACAATGTATAATAATTTGCTCTACTTTTCTTAATCATTTTTCATTCTCTACAGTCATGTTTAAAAGTGATTTATTTTCATTCTAGACACTTGATTAATGATTGGCTCTCTATGTACACTAATTCCAATTCAAATTTAAAGTCATCTGTCTCAAATTTTGGCAAGAGAATTAGCAGTCCTATACGTGTTACTACCTGAACGTTTACAATTTTAGCTCCTTATTGATCTCATTTTTTAAAAAATTAGCTTCATAAAATTTAAAATTTTAGTGTAAGTCAGCTGCAATTAAATTTGGAAGTATGACAGAGTTTGGATTAGAGCTAAATCAGATTGGCAGGAATTCTGCAGCCTTAATGACTATGTTTTACATGGTGCTATTAAAGTTATAGCCACAAAAATTATGTCTCTTAATCCTAGAAGTCTTGAAAATTAACCATGGTAAGAGGGAGCCCAGTGTTGATAAACTAAGCAGTATTGAGAAAACTGTTGTGAAAGTAGAAAAGCAGATGGAAAACAAGGATAGCATTAACTTTATAGGTTTTCTGTTTGTCTGTTGAGACTTATGTGCTAGAACCTTGATGGCTATGACTTGGCCTCCAGCGCCTAGAACAGTCCCAGGCTTATAGTCAGCACTCAAAAAGAGCTTGTTGAATGAATGAGTGAATGTTCTTCAGTAGATACAAATCTTTGATGCAACAAGATTTTTCCTGTAATTACTGTAAGTTATCAGACTGATCCAGAAGGAATTTCAGGTATTCTCTTCTCCAGGCTTCCTCATTTTAATACTGAAGGAACTGAGATCAGAAGAGATAAATGTTTGTTCAGAACCAACATGGGGTAACTAATCAGTTAACAAACATTTACGGAGTATTCACTGCTGATGAATATTTGGAACTGTTTCAGATAATGGGAATACAGCAGAGTATAAGACAGCCTGAGGCTCTGACATCAAGGGTTTATATTCAGAGTGATGATTGAGTGATCAGTGAGTAAATGAGATTTCCGTTCCCTGTAAATGATGCTATAAAATGCTAGTGTAGAATATTGTGGTGGAGAATGACAGAGCATGGGGAAACATAGCTGATTTAGTAGATTACTCAGCGCAGAATCTCTAAGAACTCATTTGAGCCAAGCCCTGAGTGCTGAGGACACACCCATGCACGTGTAAAGAGGAAGAGTGTCCCAAGCGCACGTGCAGAGGTTCTAACATGGAAACAAGCTCGGTGTGCTTGATGGAAAGAAAAACAGCCATAGTGCTTCTGCTGGAATGAAAAGGGGACGAAATGCACAGAGATGAGGTTTGGTGGGCAAATACCACACCCTGTAGAACCCTGTGTATCAGGAAGAGAAGTTGGGTTTTATTACACAGGGTGATGAGACAGCAATTTAAGTTTGGAGGAGAGAAGTCACATAACCTAATTTTCATTTCAGCCATTTGCAGCGACATGGATGGAACCTAGACATTGTCATACAGAGTGAAGTTAGCTCAGAAAGAGAAAAACAAATACTGTATATTAACATATATATGCGGAATCTAGATAAATGGTGTAGATGGACCTGTTTGTAAGGCACAAATGGAGACTTAGACATAGAGAACAAACGTATGGACAACTAGCGGGGTGAACTCAGAGGCTGGGATTGACCTACACACACTGTTGATACTGTGTATAAAATAGATAATTCATGAGAACCTGCCTGCAGCACAGGGAAGTCTCCTCAGCGCTCTGTGGTAACCAGAACGGGAAGGAAATCCAAAACAGAGGGGATACATGCGTATGTAGAGGTGATTCACTTTGCAGTGCACTAGAAATGAAAGCAACATTGTAAAGCAACTAGACTCCAATTTTTAAAAATTAATTAAAATTTAAAAAACAAAAATCGAAGGAAAAAAACAAGATTAATGAAAAAAAGAAAAATCATTGAGACTGCTATGTGGAGAAAGGATCAGAGTGCAAAAGACAGGAAGCTGAGACTGATTGGAAGATTGTCTTAGCAGTTCAGGCCAGATGGTGATCACCTGGACTAGGGTGTAGCAGTGAGGAAGGGAGTAGTAGCCAGACTCAAGACATACTTTGTAAGTACTACAGGACTTGTTGATAATTGCTTGTGGGCAGTTGGACAAATGAAGATGCCATTTACCATGATGGGGAAGACCGTGGGAAGAATAAACTGGGAGGAAGGGAGAAATAATTAGTTCTGCTTTAGGTATGTCAAGGGCTTCCCTGGCAGCTCAGACCATAAAGAATATGCCTGCAATCAGGAGACCTAGGAGATGTGGGTTCAAACCCCGGGTCTGGAAGATCCCCTGGAGTAGGAAATGGCAACCCACTCTAGTATTCTTGCCTGGAAAATCCCATGGACAGAGGAGACTGGCAGGCTACAGTCCATGGGGTTGCAAAGTATCAGGCACAACTGAACAATGAACAGACATGTTAAGTTTGGAATTTTTATTGAACACTTATAAGGAAATGCTGGAAGGTAGTTGGATAAATAAGTCTATAACTCAGGATAGAGGTCAGGAAAAGAGGTATAGATTTGAAAGTCATATGTGAATAGATGATACTTAGAGCCATGGCAATAGGGAAGAGTGCAGGTTGACAACACGGAAGCTTGCAAGAGGTCTGCTAGAGGAGGAGGAGCCAGAAAAGATGCTAAGAAAGAGCTCTCAGGCCAGTCAGGGGAAAATCAGATGAGTTTGGCTTCATGGACATCTACACAAGCAACCTTAATAAGAACTGTCTCTTATCAATGTGGGGTTGGGAGGATGGAGGAATGAAAGCCTGACTGAAGTGCATTATGGCAAGAATGAGAGGCAGGACAAAAAGGTAGCAAGTTAAACATGGCTTTCAGAAATTTTTCTGTTGAGTGGGTAAGAGAAATGGAGTGGTGATTGGTGGGGGATGGAGGACAGAGAGAGTGATATTAGACTGCTAGTGGAAACAGTGCAGTAGAAAGAATTTGATGATAAATGAGAGCAATGGGATAACTGAATATACACAACTGTGTGAAAGAATTGGCCTTTGCCCTTGACTGGAGCGAGGATGCTTTTTCCACTATAACTCAAGAGAAACACAGATGCTGAGGTTCAGACGCCAGCGGGCTGCAGGATTTGGTAAGGAGTTGAGGCTGTTCTTGGCCAGTTCTATCAGAGTTGTATTCAATTTTCTCAGATCCCATTCTGGAGTATAACCCCATAGCCTCCAATAGAAAATAATGTCATATTTCTTGTATTGAACACAATAGCTGAAACTGTTAATAGAGGTGATTCCTACTTCAGTTAATTTGCAGCGTGAAAAATATTCTGCAAGTCTGTTATGTTCAGTGGTACAAAAAATGTCTTTTATCTAATTAAATGGAATTCTTGTAGCACTAAGCTTGTCTTGAGGACAATGTAGAAGAGACAAAGCCCTCAATTTTTTGTCTGAATAAAGGAGGAAAGTCAGTCAACACATGGAAAATGTGAAGGGAATCTGGGTCCTAGAAATCACGTTGAACCACTGAAATCGTCAACTCCGGAACAGCCCCACCTCTTCTTGTTGTGTGAGCTGGTAAGTGTGCTGACTGTTGCAGACGTTTTTTAGTATTTTATTGGAGCAACAGGTAGCCATCTGGAAAAAATAAAATAAAGCTCAAAGTTTATGCAAAATCAATTTCAGATAAATGAAAGTGTAATTTTAAAAGTACTGGACAAAGCATCAGACAGGGGAGCCTGGCAGGCTACAGTCCATAGGGTTGCAAAGAGTCAGACACAACTTAGTGACTAAACATGCATGAGCTCACGTGGGACATTTATGCCATAGAAAACTAGGCAAAGGTCAAAAGAGAAACAGAAAGCAATTTATGTTTAAAAAAAAGAGAAAGATCACTAGGGTACATTTTTAAGGGGGAAAAGAAAGGTATTAATGGGTCACATAGTAGCCTACCATTTATGTTAAAAGAGAGAAAAACTAATAATATATACATGAAAGCTTATTGGTTATGTTTCAGGGCAGGGGGCGTAGGTAGCTGGCAGATGAGATCTGGAGAGAGTTTTTTTTTTTACCACATATCCTTTTATGCCTTTAAAATTTTGAACCATGTAAGAGCATTGACTACTTTTTTAATAAAATAAAATATGACTCTATATACTCATAGTAATGTCTCAGCATTTTAGGACTTTTTTTTTTTTTAATTCCCTATAAGATAGGTAGTTCAGAGTGTTCTGAAGTCAGGCTTCTGGGTTCAAACTCTGATTCCACCAGCGACCTTAAGTAATCTACTTAACTTCTCTGTGCTTTAGCTTTCCCATTTTCCAAGATGGGGATCATAAAGTCATTTGAGAACCAAAGGACAGAATGCTTGCACAGCTTAGCACAATGCTGGACCCAGAGTAAGGCCACACCAAAGGGTAATGAGCATCATTTCCAATTTGCTGTGAATATCAAAGCAGCAGAAAATTTAAAGCAAAAGCTGTTCTCCTAAGTCTTAATTTTGTTATTCTGTGATATGTAAGTAATTTAAACTGGTCCATTTAACAAATGGAACATGATGGATGGATAATAAAAATGCCAACACTAATAGCTGGCAAATATTTTGTCATTAAGACATTTTTTCATCATCTATTGTTCTCTTTTTCTCTCTTTCAGTATGTTGTGTTTCAAGCTTACAAAACGCTTCCTGACAACATCATTATCCCTTCCACAATAAGTATGAAACTATCAGTAGAACCCTGCACCTACCTCTTTCCATTCTGTTTTTTGTATGTCAGCAGTTCTGGTCACCCTGTCATCTCCTGTGAGCCCCTGAAGAACAAAGACCACAGTAAGTGATCGCTGTCATATCCCCGGTACCTGCCATGATGCCTGGAGCATGAGGGCATTCAGCGAAGAGCTGCTGAATGAATGGACAAATGAATGAATGCATACTTGCGTTTGTCAGAGAAAATGGAGGGAAAATAATCCCCTTTCTACTTCTGCAGCCTTGCACAGTCAAAAGAAAGAGAATGAGATGCTAAGGTTCATGGAAAGTTCAGCAACAAAGAAAGAGGTTTCATCTTCTTATCCAGTTCACGAGCTCAATGAGTTCATGTTGCTTAGAGGTTCTCTCTGGTTGCAGTTCTGAAAACTATTGTAGGACAAGTGAAGAAAACATTTATGGAATACCTAGTGTGTATGAGGCACTGTATTAGACACTTCAATACATTGTTTAAACCTCTCAACAATAATAAGAGGTAAATGTTATTCCTACTTTGTAGATAAGGAAGGGGTTATCTTCTAAAGGAGGTATACAAACTATTCAATCATAGAAACTAGCCAATCCTAGAACATTCCATCTATAGCTCAATAGCCTGAACTCTGCTTATCTAATTTCAAAATTAACTACAGTATCTTTCTCAAGCAAATGTTCTAACTTGGAAGCCAAACTGTAGGGTAAGATAAGAATAATACAGCAATACCTCTATACATATTTCTGATCACTTTTAAAATAAAAATATATAGCTCTAAGATAGCTGCTCAAAAGATACTTGTGACAAAGTAGTCTGGAATTCTACTAGGTCTTAGTTTGGTAGATTTCTCTTTGACTTACTATCCAGACATTTTGTGGGGGAAATTAAGAGACACAATGAATGATTATACTATTGCTTTTGTCGTCCTATGCTGATGAATATAACCACTGGGGTAGCCGATGATTAAATTTTAAGTGCCAATTTGGCTAGGCTATGGTATCCAGCTGTTTGGTCAAATGGTCTAAATATTGCTGTGGAGGTATTCTGTAAATATAATTAACATCTCTAATCAGTGCATGCATGCGCATAAGTTGCTTCACTTGTGTCCAACTCTTTGTGACTCTATGGACTGTAGCCCACCAGGCTTCCCTGTCCATGGGATTCTCCAGGCAAGAATACTAGAGTGGGTTGCTATGCCCTCCTCCAGCAGATCTTCCCCACCCAGGGGTAAAGTAAAGGACATTACCCTCAATGAAGTGGATGAGCCTCATTCAACTAACTAAAAGCCTTAACAGCAAAAATTAAGGATTTCTGGAAAGGAAGGAATTCTGAGTCAAGACTAACAGAAATCTTTTCAGGGTTACCAAGCTGCTGGCCTGCCCTATGAGTTTTAGACATAGCAGTTCCCACAAGCAATTCCTTAGAATTAAATCTCTTTATATGTATTTATATATATGTAAAATAATTTGGGAGAAGAGCATTCATAATACTAAGCTGTTAGAATCAAAACATTCAAAAATTTGTTTATTTGCTTTTTTAGCAGCACCATCAGGCTTGCGGGATCTTAGTTCCCCAACCAGAATTGAACCCTGGCCACGTAGTAAAAGCACCAAGTCCTAACTACTGGACAGCCAGGGAATTCCTAAATACTTCGTGTTTAATCAGAAGTTACACTGATACCTTTAAAGCTTTGGGAGTGAAATGTTAATATGGGGGCTGTGGCACTGGGAATTATAATAAGAAATATATATTTGGTCTTCATCCCCATTTCTGGTACAGAGTTCCTAAAACCCCTGAAATTCCATAAATGTAAGAAAGATTAAATTGTCTTTTTTATGTTAATAAGTGACTTTTGGAAAGCCCTAGGTTAATGAAGGAGGAGAGGATGTGAGGCAAGGGGGGTTGGTTGCAGGGAAAGCCAACCACAAGGGGGAAGGGGCTGGAGGTTGAACCAGTTGCCATTGGCCAACAATTTAATCAGTCATGCCTGATGTATAAAGTTTATGTGTAATGAAGTTTCCATGAAACCCCAAACAGACCGGGTTCAGAGAGTTTGCAGAGGCTGGCAGACTGGTGCTCTGACAGGGCGTGGAAGATTTGTGCCCTTACCACATGCCTGCCTTCTGACTATTCCTGATTGGTGTCCTTTTATCATGTTCCAATGATCTAGTAAATAAATTGTTTCTGTGAGACACTCTGGCAAACTAATTCAACCCAAGAAGAGAGTAGAGGGAAACTTTGATTTTCATCTAGTTGGTCGGAAGTACAGGTAACAACCTAGACTTGAGATGGGCATCTAAACTAGGGGGTGGGGATGGACAGTCTTGTCAGACTGAGCCCCTAACCTGCAGAATCTGATTCTATCTCCAGGTAGATCAATTCAGTTCAGTTCAGTTGCTCAGTCTTGTTCAACTCTTTGAGACCCCATGGACTGCAGCATGCCAGGACTCCCTGTCCATCACCATTTCCTGGAGTTTACTCAAACCCATGTCCATGGAGTCAGTGATGCCATCCAGCCATCTCATCCTCTATTGTCCCCTTCTCCTCCTGCCTTCAATCTTTCCCAGCAACAGGGTCTTTTCCAATGAGTCAGTTCTTTGCATCAGGTCGCCAAAGTATTGGAGTTTCAGCTTCAACATCAGTCCTTCCAATGAATATTCAGGACTAATTTCCTTTAGGATTGGCTGGTTTGATCTCCTTGCAGTCTGATGGACTCTCAAAAGTCTTCAACACCACAGTTCAAAAACATCAGGTAGATAGTGTCAAAATTAAGTTGAATTGGAACTTCCCTGGTGTCCCAGTGGTTAAGACTGTGCTCCCAATGCAGGGGCATGGGTTTGATCCTTGGTGGGGGTACTAAGGTCCTGCATGATGTAGCCAAAAGAGAGAAAGACGGAGTTAAGTTGAATTATAGGACACACTGCTGGTGTCCTGCTCCCATTGAGACTGGGTCCCAGAGCACTCTTCAGGGGCAATCAGAAATAACAGGCAGTGCTCCAACTATCTGGCACAAATATTTGGGAATCTTGGTCCTAAATATCCTGACTCCTTTTGCTCCAATTACTTATTTCTCTTGGATTCACTCCTGTTGTCTTTCCAGTCTCAGCGCCTCTAAATGAAGCTGCCCTGCTCACACAAACCTTATATAAATATACATATGGGTTCAGTTCAGTTCAGTTCAGTTGTTCATTCGTGTCTGACTCTGCGACCCCATGGACCACAGCATGCCAGGCCTCCCTGTCCATCACCAACTCCCAGAGTTTACCCAAACTCATGTCCATTGAGTTGGTGATGCCATCCAACCATCTCATCCTCTGTCGTCCCCTTTTCCTCCTGCCCTCAATCTTTCCCAGCATCAGGGTCCAATGAGTCAAGTCAGCTCTTCGCATCAGGTGGCCAAAGTATTGGAGTTTCAGCTTCAACATCAGTCTTTCCAATGAATACTCAGGACTGATCTCCTTTAGGATGGGCCTCCTTGCAGTCCAACAGACTCTCAAGAGTCTTCTCCAACCACAGTTCAAAAGCATCAATTCTTCAGTGCTCAGCTTTCTTTATATTCCAACTCTCACATCCATGCATGACTACTGGAAAAACATATGGATTAGTTCTAATATATATTTACAAGTTGTGTTTCTCTGGAGAACTGTGACTGATATAGAAGCTATGCTATTTGCAACAGATCAAAAATAAACTAGTATTAAGAAGACTGAAATAATGAAGAGTCTGAGTCTCTTACTGGATAACATTTATTCAGAAACGTTAATTCCAAATCTGCTTTGAAGTCCTACAGTCTCTAATTATAGTACAAAAAGACCCATCATTTTTAAAAAGTAAAATTAATTGCAGGTCATTATAATTTTTAAAACACATGTGATTTATTTAAACACTCTGAAGCGCTACTTTTAGGGATCCCATAGGATTTTTCTTTCACTCCTTAGGTTTTATCCAGGTTGTATTACAATATCCATCTTTAGATGTGCCCCTAACCTTTTAAACTTTACTAAGCTTAAAATCACTAAAATATGAAATAAGAACTATCAGGAAAGTATCTGGAGCAGCCACACACAGACACACACAAAAAAAAATTGGAGGAAAATACCACAATGCTCTGAGCAATTAGGGGACAGTCACTTAGCAACATTGAACAGAAAAGAGAGAATAAAGCACAAAGTGAACTGACTTTTCTGAAAAGTGTTTGAATCTGAAGTGTTGAAAACATGCCTATGGGACTTCCCTGGCAGTCCAGTGGTTGGGATTTCGTCTTCCGGTGTGGGGAATGTAGGTTCAATCCCTGGTTGGGGAGCTGTGGTCCTGTGTGCCTGGAGGCCAAGGAGTCAAGGCATCGGGTGAAGCGGTGTTATGGCAAATTCAGTGGATGCTTTAAGAATGATCCATACTGAAAGAATTTTTTTTTTTTTTAACAAAAGCTTGTTGAAAAGTAAAAGAAAAATGTCTAATTTTCTCAAGTTTATATAGGGAGACACTGTAGGTCTTTAAGGAGCACCTACCATGGACCAAGGTCCTGGCTGGGTGTTGGACACAGCTCCCCTCTCGACAAAGATTAGAGTCTAGTGGAGGACGATGTCAGACTTGCAAACAAACAATTGCCATGAATTGCAACATGCTTTGTAAAATGATTTCATTTACGCTGATTTGGGAGAAAATTTTACCTAGGCAGGAGGGACAGAAGGATGACTGTGCTAAAGACAGGGAGATTGCAAAGAGGAGGTAAGAGACAGCCTTCCAAAAAGGTGAACTTTCACCTGGGTCTTGAGGTAGACAGGGCAGGTCATTTGAGGGTGAAGAGAAAAAAGATCAAATCTCTCCCGTCAGGAGATTTCCAAAGGCACAGAATTCAAGTTAGGACCAGACTAGCAGCCTAACTTTGCTGTAGGGTATGTGGTGGGGCATTGCACAAGGTAAAGAAAGAAAGATAGGACTTAATGCAAGACTGGAAATGGGGGAAAGGGGAAAACACCTGAATGTTTGGTTTGGGAAACACGGCGGTAGAAAACAGAAGGCTAAAGACAGACAGAAGGACAAACTGCTTTGGGAGGAAGAAGATGAGCTGAGTAGGGGAATGATGAGATTGAAGAGCTATTGGAATATCCAGGTGGAAATTTCAGGTAATCACAATAACCCAGGTCTGCCACTCCGGAGAGAGATTAGGCTAAAAATATAGGTTTAGTCTTCATTAGCAAACTAAATGAGATTCCCCAGAGGAAGAAGGCAGGACGATGAAAGGAGAGAGAGAACCAAGAACCAAAACTGCTGAATCCTAATGTTTAAGAGGCAGATGAAAAGGAAATAACCCTGGAGGATGCTGAAAAAGGTCAAGGAGCTATTATTGTGCTGTTTTGTTTTAATGTGGCAAATTATATATGACATGAAACACATCTTTTTAACCACTGTTAAGTGCACAATTTAGTGGCATTAATTACATCTACCACACTGCACAAACCATTACAACTATTTCTGAAATTTTTCATTACTCCAAACAGAAACCCTATAAACTTTATGCAATAATTCTCCATTGCCCCTAACCCAAGCCCCTAGCAAATTCTAAAAGACTTTCTGTCTCTATGAATTTAACTGCTCTATGTACCACATATAAGTGGAATCATACAATATTGTCCCTTTGTGTCTGGTTTATTTCACTTAGCATTGTGTCTTCAAGTTTCATTTATGCTTCATTCCTTCTTATATATTTTGAGCTTATATGCACACTTATGTCCGACTCTTTAGCCCACCAGGCTCCTCTGTCCATGGGATTTTCCATGCAAGAATACTGGAGTGGGTTGCCATTTCCGTCTCCAGGGTCTTCCCGATCCAGGAATCGAGCCTGTGTCTCCTGCGTCTCCTGCATCAGAGGAGCAGATTCTTTACCCACTGAGCCATTTTATATGTTGTGCCTTTTTAAAAACCAGGAAATAGAAGCAGAGGGAATAGTTATTAAGGGTATACCAGTATTATTATTAAGGCTCACCCACTGGGGCTTGCCAGAGGGAGAAAGAAAGGAGATAAATCAACTGAGAGGCCAGAACTGAAAGTCTAGTGCCAAAACCGTGATGAACTACGAACTCTGTGGTAGAGCAGACAGACATCTGGGAGTTGGAGGTTGCTGGGAAATCTTTATCCGAGAACCAGGAGCAGAGTGTATCTGGACTGATGCATGAACCCAACACAATATTCCCCTCTTCCGATGGGAAGGCCTGGTGGGAATTAGTTCTGTCTGAACAGTTCCACAGGCCCTGGGTGGAGGGGGTGAGGGGTGGGGTAGGGGCTGTGACTCACAGTTACTATCTGAAGAAAACTAAAGTGTGTGAGTCAGAGAAGCACATCAAAAAAACAGGTAACCAAGCAAAGTTAGAGAGAGGAGCTGAAAAGGGCAGCTCAAGCCAGTTGAAAGAGGAATATGCAGATGGAATGAGTGACATACTAAGAAGCTAACATCAGAGGCTAAGTTCTACTAACAGAAGATTTGTATGAGTAGGGCAGCTTCATTGAAAAGTGCTAAGACTGGAAAGACACAGTGAGAGTGAATTCAAAAGAAATAAATAATTGGAGAAAAAAGAATCAGAGTGTACAGGGCCATATTCTCCAAATATCTATGCCAGATAATTGGGGCAACTGTGTATCACTCCTGGTTATCCCCCTGTTAATATTTTCGCCCCCAAAGCTTAAAAGATAACAGTGCAATTTATAACCCTCCAAAAAAGTTATCCTGAATGCTTTTAATTCTTATAGATGAACGTTATACATATTTCATCACTCATATTATTACATTATTGGTTGAGAAGTTAAATTTCTCCTTATATAACATTTATCTCAAATAACATAACTTTGTCACATAGCAAATGTGATCACTGGGCTTCTGAATCCACAAATTTACCAATTTTGCTGGAAAATGAAGCCAAAGAATTATAGTAGACTATAGAAGGACTGACCCAGACTTGCCTGTGAGTGTCCGGGAATCTCCAGCGGAGGCGTGGGTCTGTGGTGGCCTGCTGCAGGGCCGGGGGCACTGAGTGTAGCAGTACATACATGGGATCTTTTGAAGGAGATCCGTTATTTTCATTACCTCCACCATAGTTTGGAATCAGGTAAATAGCAGGGAGGGAACACAGTTCCACCCATCAACAGAAATTGAATTAAAGATTTACTGAACATGGCCCCACCCGTTAGAACAAGACCCAGTTTCCCCCTCCGTCAGTGTCTCCCATCAGGAAGCTTCTATAAGACTCTTATCCTCCATCAGAGGGCACAGACTGAAAACCACTATCACAGAAAACTAACCAATCTGATCACATGGACCACAGCCTTGTCTAACTCAATCAAACTATGAGCCATGCCGTGTAGGGCCACCCAAGACGGATGGGTCATGGTGGAGAGGTCTGACAGAATGTGGTCCACTGGAGAAGGGAATGGCAAATCACTTCAGTATTCTTGCCTTGGGAACCCCATGAACAGTATGAAAAGGCAAAAAGATGGGACACTGAAAGATGAACTCCCCAGGTCAGTAGTTGCCCAATATGCTACTGGAGATCAGTGGAGAAATAACTCCAGAAAGAATGGAGATATGGAGCCAAAGCAAAAACAACACCCATTTGTGTATGTGACTGGTAATGGAAGCAAGGTCTGATGCTATAAAGAGCAATATTGCATAGGTACCTGGAATATTAGGTCCATGAATCAAGGCAAATTGAAAGTGGTCAAACAGGAGATGGCAAGAGTGAACATCAATATTTTAGAAATTAGTGAACTGAAATGGACTAGAATGGGTGAATTTAACTCAGATGACAATTATATCTACTACTGTGGGCAAGAATCCTTTAGAAGAAATTGAGTAGCCGTTGTAGTAAACAAAAGAGCCTGAAATGCAGTACTTGGATGCAATCTCAAAAATGACAGAATGATCTCTGTTCATTTCCAAGGCAAACCATTCAATATCACGGGGAATCTGTTTATGCCCTGACCAGTAATGCTGAAGAAGTTGAAGTTGAACGGTTCTATGAGGACCTACAAGACCTTCTAGAACTAACACTCAAAAAAGATGTCCTCTTCATTATAGGGGACTGGAATGCAAAAGTAGAAAGTCAAGAAACACCTGGAATAACAGGCAAATTTGGCCTTGGAGTACAGAATGAAGCAGGGCAAAGGCTAACAGAGTTTTCCCAAGGGGATGTACTGGTCATAGAAATCACCCTTTTCCAACAACACAAGAGAAGACCCTACACATGGACATCACCAGATGGTCAACACCAAAATCAGACTGATTATATTCTTTGCTGTCAAAAGTGGAGAAGCTCTATACAGAGCAAAAACAAGACCGGGAGCTGACTGTGGCTCAGATCATGAACTCCTTATTGCCAAATTCAGACTTAAATTGAAGAAAGTAGAGAAAACCACTAGACCATTCAGGTATGACCTAAATCAAATCCCTTATGACTATACAGTGAAAGTGAGAAATAGATTTAAGGGATTAGATCTGATAGACAGAGTGCCTGAAGAACTATGGATGGAAGTTCGTGACATTGTACAGGAGACAGGGATCAAGACCATCCCCAAGAAAAAGAAATACAAAGAGGAAAAATGGTTGTCTGAAGAGGCCTTACGAATAGCTGAGAAAAGAAGGGAGGCTAAAGGCAAAGGAGGAAAGGAAATGTATGCTCATTTGAATGCAGAATTCCAAAGACTATCAAGGAAAGATAACAAAGCATTTCCCTGTGATCAATGCAAAGAAATAGAAGAAAACAATAGAATGGGAAAGACTAGAGATCTCTTCAAGAGAGAAGGGAACATTTCACGCAAAGATGGGCTCAATAAAGGACAGAAATGGTAAGAAACTAACAGAAGCAGAAGATATTAAAAGGAGGTAGCAAGAAGATCTTGACCACCCAGATAACCACGATGGTGTGATCACTCACCTAGAGCCAGACATCCTGGAATGTGAAGTCAAGTGGGCCTTAGGAAGTATCACTACAAACAAAGATAGTGGAGATGATGGAATTCCAGTTGAGCTGTTTCAAATCTTAAAAGATGATGCTGTGAAAGTGCTGCACTCAATATGCCAGCAAATTTGGAAATCTCAGCAATGGCCACAGGACTGGAAAAGGTCAGTTTCATTCCAATCCCAAAGAAAAGCAATGCCAAAGAATGCTCAAACTACCGCACAATTGCACTCATCTCACACACTAGCAAAGTAATGCTCAAAATTCTCCAAGCCAGGCTTCAACAACACGTGAATCATGAACTTCCAGATGTTCAAGCTGGGTTTAGAAAAGGCAGAGGAACCAGGGATCAGAATTGCCAACATCCTTTGGATCATCGAAAAAGCAAGAGAGTTCCAGAAAAACATCTATTTCTGCTTTATTGACTATGCCAAAGCCTTTGACTGTGTGGATCACAACAAACTCCGGAAAATTCTTAAGGAGATGGGAATACCAGACCACCTGACCTGCCTCTTGAGAAATTTGTATGCAGGTCAGGAAGCAATAGTTAAAACTGGGCATGGAACAACAGACTGTTTCCAAATCAGGAAAGGAGTACGTGAAGGCTGTATATTGTCACCATGCTTATTTAACTTATATGCAGAGTACATCATGAGAAATGCTGGACTGGATGAAGCACAAGCTGGAATCAAGATTGCCAGGAGAAATATCAACAACCTCAGATATGCAGATGACACAACCCTTATGGCAGAAAGTGAAGAAGAACTAAAGAGCCTCTTGATGAAAGTGAAAGAGGAGAGTGAAAAAGTTGGCTTAAAATAACATTCATAAAACTAAGATGATGGCATCTGGTCCCATCACTTCATGGCAAATAGATGGGGATACAGTGGAAACAGAGAGACTTTATTTTTGGGGGGGCTCCAAAATCACTGCAGATGGTGACTGCAGCCATGAAATTAAAAGATGTTTACTCCTTGGAAGAAAAGTTATGACCAACCTAGACAGATTATCAAGAAGCAGAGACATTACTTTGCCAACCAAGGTCCGTCCAGTCAAGGCTATGGTTTTTCCAGTAGTCATGTTTGTATGTGACAGTTGGACTATAAAGAAAGCTGAGTGCTGAAGAATTGATGCTTTTGAACTGTGGTGTTGGAGAAGACTCTTGAGAGGCCCTTGGATGGCAAGGAGATACAACCCATCAATCCCAGAGGAAATCAGTACTGAATATTCACTGGAGGGACGGATGCTGAAGCAGAAACTCCAATACTTTGGCCAGCTGATGTGAAGAACTGACTCATTGGAAAAGACCCTGTTGCAGGGAAAGATTGAAGGCAGAAGGAGAAGGTAACGACAGAGGATGAGATGGCTGGATGGCATCACCGACCCAATGGACATGAGTTTGAGTAAACTCCGGGAGTTGGTGATGGACAGGGAGGTCTGGCATGCTGCAGTCCATGGGGTCCAAAGAGTTGGACACGACTGAACAGATGAACTGAACAGATGGAAGATCTGAATAACATTAACAAACAAAATATAATCAACGTGTACAGAACACTGGACCCAGCAACCATCGACTACATGTTATTGGGTTGGCCAAAGAGTGCGTTTGGGTTTTTCCATACGATGTTATGGGGAAAAACCTGAACACACTTTTAGGCTAACCCAATATTTTTGTAAGACACGAGAAACATTTACAAATATTCTCCATATACTGGGCCATAAAGCAAGTCATCATAAATTTCAAAAGACTGAAATATTATATGGCTATGCTAGAAATCAATAATTTAAAAATGATAATTAGCAATTAAGAAATATACTTCTAAATAACTCATGGGTCAAGAAAGAAATAGAAATGGACATTTTTAAATGCCATGAACCAAAACTTAGAGGATACTTCTAAGTTTTCAAAAGACAACTTACAGATTTAATTGCAAAAATTATAAAATTTAAATTGCTGAAAATGTATGAGCTAAGCAGATTTCTCAAGATGTTGGAAAAAATTACAGCAACATAAACCCAAACAAGGAGAAGGGAAAAAATAACAAAGTAAATAATATGGAAAAAACAAGGAAATACAAAATAAAATTTAATAGTATCAACAAAGCCAGATATTTGTTTGAAAAAAATTAAAAATTGATACACATCTATTGATATGGGTTAAGAAAGAACAAACAAGCATATCAGATGGAAAAGCAGACACAATTATGGTTACTACAGACATTAGAAAGTTATTAAAATTATTTTACCAGAGCAAGGCAACAGATAATTCAGAAACTCACTTAGGTGTAACATATATCCAAGCAAATGGGAAAATCCAAATTCAGGCAACATAAGTGTACTCTCGGGACTTCCCTGGTGGTCCAAAGGTTAAGACTCTGCACTTCCAGTGCAAGGGTCCTGGGTTCCATCCCTGGTTGGGGAACTATATCCCACTTGCCACAACTAAAAGAACCTGCAAGCTGCAACAAAGACAGAAGATTCCACATGCCACAACTAAGACCCGGTGCAGCCAAATAAGTAAATAAGTAACTCAGGCTCTGGAACTAATACTTTTCTACCTTTACATTTCCTCAAAGTTAAAGAAGTAGCTTAAAGACATCATTTGTGCATTTGTCTATATTTTCTCTTTAAATAACATCATACAGCAAAAATTATATAAAAAACTCTTCTAAAGGATGTAAATTTTGTGAGATAAAGGCCACTTGTGAATTTGTAAATAATAAATATTAATAAGATAATATTATGAAGAACTTTATGCCAAAAATTTGAAAGTTTAAAAGACATGGGCAAATTCATATAATGTTGCAGAGAATTAAGGCAAAATTTAATTGTGTAAGCATACTAATTTAAGAGGATTCTTTCTCCCAATAACTCTTCAAATGTGCTGAAGTGTTAACTATGAAGTTTAATCAAAACCAGGAATGCTTAACATACATAGGATATGTCAGCTAGGGTCATCCTGCCCATCGAAATAGGGATTGTTGTTGTTATTTAGTCACTAAGTTGTGTCCAACTCTTGCGACCCCATGGGCTGTAGCCTGCCAGGCTCCTCTGTCCATGGGATTTCCCAGGCAAGAAAACTGGAGTGAGTAACCATTCCTTCTTCAAGGGATATTCCTGACCCAGGGATCAAATGCGAGTCTCCTGAGTGGCAGGCAGATTCTTTACCTCTGAGCGACCAGTTGTTGTTCAGTAGCTCAGTTGGGTCCTATTCTGTGACCCTACAGACTGCAGCACTCCAGGCTTTCCCGTCCTTCACCATCTCCTGGAGCTTGCTCAAACTCATGTCCATTGAGTCGGTAATGCCACCCATCGTTCTGTCATCCCCTTCTCCTCCTGCCTTCAATCTTTCCCAGCATCCAGGTCTTCTCCAATGAGTGGGCTCTTTTTTCTTTAACTTTTTTTTTCCCATTTTTACAATGTTGTGATTTCTGCCATAGAGCATTTACTTTTTAAAAGGACTTGCAATTGTAAATTCTTCCCACGTCTCTTTGAAATCTGTCTTCTGCACTCAAGAATGTGTTTTTCATGGACCTGGGAGCCATCTCTCTGAAGTGTAATCATCAGAAAAGATACAGCCCCTATCTCAGTCTCTGGAGGGTAGGAGCCCAAGTTCAATAATCAGCACTTAGCCAACAGATGACTTATCTTGGCAAGCCATCCTCTTGCCTTCCTTAGCCTTTCTCCTCCTGGCTTCTCTGGACATCATTCCTTTCCCATACTAAGCAGTATTGTACCTCTTTTGTTCTTATGTCTCCTCCTGACTCTGCTGAGATTCTCACGTTTTACCCTATGCAGTTGATTGAAGGATTTCTTAAAGTAAGACAATTCCCTCCATAAGATAAATTCAATTGCCACTTATAAAGAGAATTTTTTACCTGATACAGCTCATATAAATCTCCGTATACATCTATTTGCATATCATTCTTGAACCCCTTATCACCATGCTTATAAAAGATGATTACCAGCAAGCAAATAAATATTCTCTGCCTTATCAAAGAGCAAAATCACCAACAGACAGGGGAGAGATTTCACTAAATTAAGGACACTTACTATGGCAATTAAAAAGTCCATTACTTCACACATCAAAAAGCACTTAAATGGCAATTTATTTTGCTTCATAAAATATGTAAAAATAAAAATCATATAGCTATTTAACAGATTATGAGGCTATTAAAATACATTAAAGGGTTTAGTGGTAAATCGTGTCCAGCCAAAGCACAAAATTCCCTGCCCATATCTAAATGTCAACCCTGAAACAATTAATTTCCTCAAAATTCTCTAAAAGTTATTTTTTATTCTACTGCCTTCACCTTTAGTCTCCGTTTTCTTTTTTCTTCTCAGGAGACTAGCTTGTATTACTGTTAGCTGAAAACCAGAAACTACAGATTGTTTACTTCACACCTAGTAGTACCTTCAGTGAGAATGACAACTTGTTGTAAGTAAGCAAATTATGATGAGTCGGGAGTGACGAGTCTATCTATCAAGAACATGCTGGATGATAAAGTAGGTAACACTTATTAGCTATGTATTATGTCTAGTCATTTTAGATGCATATTTTCCTTTAAGTCTTATGAGCTGGTGGCAGGTGAATATAAGCATCCCTATTTTATAATTTTGGAAATGACACTGAAGGAGGTTAAGCAACTGCCCCCTCACCCTCAAATTAAATAGCTAGGAAGTGACAGAACTTGTTATAAATTCAATATTTTTTTCTAACTCAAAAACCTATGCCCTTAATATAATAAAATTTTGTCATGTGCTACTAATTTTCACATTCTACACACATTTGTTCTATGGGTATTTTTATCCAAAATTAGAAATTCAGGTAGCTCTCTCGTAGATTCTGTGCCTCAGTGTGTTGAACAGATAGAGTTAAGGTAGCATTGCACTAGTTTCAAGTAATTTTAATACATCCAAGAAACATTTAAATTGCTTTTCACCTAATAAACTTACTTCTTTATTATGAGCTATACATATTTTCTAGAAATTATTTACTAAATCCTGGCAGGTTTTTATTTCTCTGAAACCATAAATAAATACACAAAATATTTTTTAAAACTTTATTTATTAACAATTATTATTAAGAAAAATCACTTTTTGGGAAGTATAGTGGATTTTCAATTTTTTGCTGAATTGCTTTGCTGTATACCTAAAACACTGTTTACCAGAGGCAGGGTGTCAGGGGGAGGGGAGATTGGCAGAAGGTGGTCAGAGGGTAAAAACTCCCGTTCATAAGATAAATAAGTACTAGTGATGTGATGTACAACATGACCATGATAACTATCACTAGCACTGCTGTATGTTATGAAGGAACGTTGTCAAGAGAGCAATTCTATGAATTCTCGTCACGAGGAGAAACTCTTTTTCCTTTTCATTTTTTTCCTTCTTTCTTTCCTTTTTATTGTATCTGTATGAGAAGATGAATGTTAGCTGACTCTATTGTGGTTGTTATCTCATTATACGTACAAATAGAACTATCCTGCGGAATGCCTTAGACTTATACAGTGATGTATGTCAATGATTTCTCAATAAAACTGGGGAAGAAAGAATTTTAAATAAATAAATATGTAAGAGAGTCAGTTTACATTAAAAACTTCCATGTACAGTCTCATCAAAAAGAATAAAATACCTAGGAATAAATCTAACTGAAAAGGTAAAAAACCTGTATTCTAAAACCTATAAGACACTCAGGAAGGAAATGTAAGATGAAGCAAATAGATGGAAAGAATATTTCCATGCGTTTGGATTAAAAGAACTAATATTGTTAAAAAGACCATATTACCTAAAGAAATCTATAGGTTCAATGCAAAATCTATCAAAACACCAATGAAGCTTTTCACAGAACTAGAACAAATAATTCTAAAATTTGTGTGGAAACACAAAAGACCTGAATAGCCAAAGCAAACAAGAAAGGAGAACAAAGCTGGAGGTATCATGCTTCTTTATAACAAGCTATAGTACAAAGCTAGGCACCAAAACAGTTTGATATTGTCACAAAAACAGACACACAGGTCAGTGGAACAGGTAGAGAGCCCAGAAATGTACCCACATTTATATGGGCAATTTATAACAAAGGAGGCAAGAATATACAGTGTGGAAAAGATAGTCTCTTCAATAAATAGTGCTGGGAAAACTTGACAGCTATATGCAAAAGAATCAAAGTGGACTACTCTCTCACACCATGCACAGAAATAAATTCAAACGGATTAAAGACTTAAATGTAAGAACTTAAATCATAAAACTCCTAAAATAAAAAATAGTACAATCTCTGATATTGGTCTTAATATCTTAATAATATTTGGGGGAAAAATATTTGCGGGGATATGTCTCCTTAGGCAAGAAAAACAAAAGCAAAAATAAACAAATGGGATTACATCAAACTAAAAGGCTTTTGCACAGCAAAAAGAAACTGTCAACAAAATGGAAAGGCCATCTACTGAATGGGAGAAGATATTTGCAATTAATAAATCTGATATCGGATTAATTTCCAAAATATACAGAGAATCATACAACTCAACATCAGGAAAACAAACAACCCCATTAAAAGGAGGCAGAGCTATATGGGAAAAGAATATTAAGAACAGTGGATGTATGTATATATATAATTGATTCACTTTGCTCTACAGCTGTAACTAACACAACATCATAAATCAACTCTGATAAAATTTTTTAAATAAATGAAAGTGATATATCATTGCTTTAAAAAGTAAGCATAAGATGTGAATAGACATTTTTCCAAAAGAAGACACACAAATGGCCAACAGGCACATGAAAAAATGCACCACATCACTAACCATCAGAAAGATGCAGATCAAAACCATGGTGAGATGCTCCCTCTCACCTGTCAGAATGGCTATTATCAAAGAGTAATAAATAAATTAAAAGTGTTGGCAAGAAGGGGAAAAAGCGGAACCCTGGTGCATTGTTGATGTGCCTGTAAATTGGTGCAGCCACTGTGGAAAACAATACACAGTTTCCTCAAAAAATTAAAAATAGAACTACCATAAAATCCAACAGTTCCGCTCCTAGGTTTTTATCCAAAGAAAATGAAAACACTAATTCAAAAAGATATATGCATCCTTATATTTATTACAGCCTTATTTACCACAGCCAAGATGTGGAAGCAACCCAAGTGCCCATAGTAGATGAATGGATAAAGAAGACGTGGTAATATACGTATACAGTGGAATACTGTGGATGCCTGCATGCTCAGTTGCTTCAGTCGTGTGTGAGTGACTTTGCGACCCCATCTTCTGTAGCCGGTCAGGCTCCTCTATCCATGGGATTCTCCAGGCAAGAATACTGGCGTGGGTTGCCATGCGCTTCTCCAGGGAATCTCCCCTACTCAGGAATCGAACTCGCGTCTCCCACGTCTCATGCATTGCAGGCAGATTCTCTACCCACTGAGCAACCTGGGAAGCCTATGATGAAATATTACTCAACCATAAATAAAATAATGAAATATTGCCATTTGAGACAACATGGATGGACCTAGGGGCTTCCTTGGTAGCTCAGCTGGTAAAGATTCTGCCTGCAACGCAGGAGGCCCTGGTTCGATTCCTGGGTTGGGAAGAATCCCTGGAGAAGAGAGAGGCTGCCCACTCCAGTATTCTTGGGCTGCCCTGGTGGCTCAGATGTAAAGAATCCACCCGCAGTGCAGGAAACCTGGGTTCGATCTTCCTGCTTCAGGGTCGCAAAGTGTTGGACACAGCTGAAGCAACTTAGCACTGCACGCGTTGATGTTTAAAAAGGAATTTATTTATTCACTGATGGCACATTGACAGTAGGAAAGGCAGTATATTATGCTGGTTAGAGGGTAGGTTTTCAGATCGGTCATACTGAGATTTATCTGATGGTGACTCAAGCAGATACTTGCTGTGTGAATTTTACATCTTTGAGCTTCATGTTTTTCGTCTGTTAACTGGTGATAAAGTGGGTTTCCCTGGTGGCTCAGACAGTAAAGAATCTGCCCACAATGCAGGAAACCTGGGTTCGATCCCTGGGTTGGGAAGATTCACTGGAGGAAGGCATGGTAACCCACTCCAGTATTCTTGCCTGGAGAATCCCCATGGACAGAGGAGCCTGGTGGGCTACATACAGTCCACGAGGTCACAAAGAGCTGGACACGACCGAGGGACTAAGCGCAGCACATGTAGATATAAAAATTAAATGAAAGACTGCATGCTTCTAAACAGCACATTATCTAACACTTGAGAAATATTTTTTCCATCCATTACAAATGATATTTAAAATGTTATTTCAGAATATGGCAAAATGCTTACAACATAATATTAAAATTTGAACTATTTGCAGAAAATGATTGCAGTTGTACTGTAATCTAAATATTGCCATAATCTACTGATATGCTATATTAATGTGCCACTTTTTTTCTCACCAGCCACTCTCTAGGCAAGACCTCAGCTCTGTCTCACCAGTCTTTCTCGGGATTTCTGGGAAGCTTCAAGGTCTATCACATGTACATTACATTCCCACAACATACAGGCTACTTCCAGTGTAATCTATTCCAAAGCAACTTGGCTGGAATTTTTTCAGCCTCCAAGGCCAGTTTAGTAATTAAATGTGATCTGAAATTCTCTGCACTTCCTGGCTTTGGTACCTGAACCTAATCTGAAATATTATTTAACTGTCCATGAAGAATTAATGCTGCCTGACTTCTACTAACTTTTCTAGTAATTATTCTCTTCTTTCGTATTTTTTTGTCATTTGCACCTCTAAATCAATCTTATTATATGCTGTCCTACTTTTATTTCTAAAATATTTTAGTGAAAGAGTCTTTAAATTCTAGAGTGTTTTCCAATCTTCATAAGTTTCATACACATGATTTCATTTAATCCCATAATAACCCTTTTTAAAAAAGTCCTCCAGTCCTATATTGACCCTCCTCTTTCTCTTTCCCCTGCTTCCTCTCCCTGCTGGTAATCACTAGTTTGCTTTCTATATCTTTGAGTCTTATGTTGCCCTATCTGAAAATTGTCTTTCTTTCATAGGTATAGTTTTGCCCTTTATCGAGCTGACTTTTTTTACTGATAGTAATTTAACCTCCTAGATTATAAATTCCTTATGAGAAGAGACAAGAATTTCTTTTTCTTTAGCATCCCCCCATAATATCCACTATAATATCCACCATAATTCTACCTTAGACATAAAGTATGAACTTGGAAAATTTTAGTTAATGCAGTCCCAAAGATACACTAGGGAATAAATTATGTAATAGGCAACTATAACTCAGCATTAAATCCCTCTGTGCTAAGAGAGTGGACCTTTACTTGTTAACTTCTCCCAACACTCCTCACATCACCACAGTCCAACCCAACCTAAAAGAGTGGAGAGGAAGCAAACCTCTGTCCTGGGCTCCTCTGACCTGGCAAATTCCTCCCCCACTCGGGCTGCCGAGACATGAGCATGAAGTCTCACATGAATGTGAGACTTGTTTCCATAAGGAACAAGGCAGGTGGAAGCACTGGCATTCCAGTATGTACCCTGTATTCTTGATCAATTTCAAGTGTATCCTTTTTTCTGCTTCTTTGTTGGTTACAGGTGAAAATGAAAATAATCTCAACTCACTCTTCATTCCAACCAAGCTTTAAACCCGAATCAGCCTGTGTGGTCTGACCTGCCTCTTCAGGTACGATTGTAAACCCTTTATATACATTATCTCAGCTAATCCTCACAAAACAGGGTGATGTGGCAAAGACAGTGCTCACCAACGATTCCATAGCCTTTGCATTTCCCATCCTCCCTTGCAGATAGTTTAGGGCCATGTGGCTAGTTCTGGCCAACGCACTAAGTAGAAAAAACATATGTCTCTTTAGGGCCAAGAAAGTTAAAAGCCAGTATGCCTCCTCCGTTCTGCTTCTGCTATAAAATCCTTGGATTGAAAGCAGTTAGTCACAAGAGGGAGGGCTGCCACATCCATACTGGAATCAATGAGAGCAAAAAATATAATTTAATTGTGTTAAGTCACTTAGATTTAAAAACTTGTAGCTGCAGCATAGTCTTTCCTGTCCTGACTAACATAGATGACATTCAGAGTATTTAATAACTAGTTAAATATTAGTACAGAATGAGCCCTGACTATCAGAATGAATATAATGACCAATCAGAACAGACATTGGCTGTACACAGCTGGTATGGCTACATGAGTCCATATCAGATAAACAGCCCAGAAAATAACTCTACAAACTTATCCCAATTTCATAGTTGCTTAAATTGATAAAGTTCAAAGGTCAAGTGGCCTGCCAAAAGTCAATGACTTCCATCCAGGCCTTCTTCATACAAAGTCTGTCCTCTTTCTGTTTCAACATTCTGCTTCCCACTTGTTGAATGATGTGTAAATTACTTCAGCAACTCATGAAAAGTGGTTTTTGATGCTGCAATAGAACCGTCCAAATAGTTTGTTTATCTAAACCGTGGTGTTCATGTGCTCAGTTGTCCAACTCTTTGCAACCCTATGGACTGTAGCCTCTATACTCCTCTGTCCATGGGATTTTCCAAGCAAGAATACTGGAATGGGTTGCCATTTTCTCCTCCAGGGGATCTCCCTGACCCAGGGATCAAAACCACATCTTCTGGGTCTCATGCATTGGCAGGATTCTTTACCACCTGGGAAGCCCAATAGTATATGTTTATTATTTCAAGTTTTCTTTAACTCGAACACCTTCTAGCCTCTGTGTAAAGTGTCAGCATTATATTTTGTCTTTCTTTTAAATTTTCCTTCTGTAATTATTCATAACTAATCCTGAAACTGTAGTATTTAAGTTGATACATCCAACTTTATGATATAATATACATTTAAAAGGCAAGAGAAAATTAAATTGGATGAAATGCTAGCTTTTGGCATAGTTCTTTTGCTCCTGCTGCTCGTTCTTCATTTAAATTCATAAGTCTCTTTTCTCCATGACAGGATAATCATCTCCACAGCAACTAACTATTACACCACAAAGGAAGATGCCTATGAGTGAGAACTGATCAGCAGGAGCTGAGCAACACTTAGGCAACAGAGATTCTATTTTCACACAAATATCTCCAATTATAATAAGCTAAGGAGGAACTATCTCATTCCCTCCATCCCCCCAAACACAAGCTGAGCTGTCGCTACATAGTTTCCCACAAAAAGATGGTACTTTCAACAAGAGAACTTTAATAAGAGCCTATGCCAATGAAGCGATGGTATCATCCATTATTGTGAGGTAAACGTGTATCTAGACCGAAAAGCAGGTACTGGTTAAATTAAAATCACATTACAGCATGATTCAAGAGTCAAAATTGAAGCAGGGTCTGTTTCACAGATTGTTAATAATATTCAAACAACAAGCCAAAACCTACTTAAAGGTGAAAGAAAAGGTACAGAAATGGTTACTGGCCAAGTAATAATTATTACCAGAGCTGTTCTTTCTAAAGAGGAAATTTGGAATGGTACTGGTGGTGGTCAGGAGCTTGTAGGGGTGTAATCACAGCAATGATAACATGTGTTACATTTGAAATGGGTCTGGATACTTTACAACACAATTTCAAGACAGCACATTGGCTAACAGGTAGAATTCTCTAGGGAATCTGAAACCATACTAATACTCATGATGGACTTCTCTGGTGATCCAGTGGATAAAACTATGCGCTTCTGCTTCCACTGCAGCAGGCTTTTCTGGTCGGGATCTATGACCCCACACGCCAAGACCCCACATATCAAGTAGCGCGGGTCAAAAAAAACCCACCTACTTGTGACAGAACCAAGAAAACAATGGTTGATCGCTAGATGCTGCCTGTTACCCACCATTTTTACTTTGGTTTGATAGAATTTTAAGTCAAATCAATCATCTACAATCTTACAAGTGACGTGCATTGTTTGGAGAATATCAATCTCTTCTCTCCCACTATATGATAAGCATCTTGAGGGCTGGCGCCCTATCATATGATTATGTTATTTCCTATAATGCTTAAGACAATCCACGATAAAGAGGTTCTGTCTCAACATAATACTGAAATGGCAAGGTCCTCATCTGTGTTACAGCAAGAAAAGTACAGACTTAGGTCTATCACAGATGATTAATGTAGGACCATTTTCTGAACCCTTTCTTGCAGTGATGGGTAGTCTTCTATCTGCCCATTTTCTTCCAACCTAGTAAGTAAAACAGAATGAAATCAGAAAGGAAACTAGAAAAAGAAATACAGATTGGAAAGTCCTGGTCAGACACCGAGAGTGAGAGCTGCTGAAGATCCCAGCAGACAGAGGATATGCCTTCGGACACTTTTTTCCTTTTAAACAAGCAATCTATTTTGCAACTTTAGTTGTTACTGTGACCTGGTAAGAATCTCCTTCCTGCCTAATTAAATTCTATACTGTTATTTTTGTTTTCCTTTTGGCCTCCCTTTAGACAAACCCTTTAAACTTAAAAAAAAACTTTAACCAGTATAGATTGTCATCTTCTTTTTTGGAAACTGTTTCCCTTGCTTTCACGAGGCTACATGCATGTGTGCTAAGTCGCTTCAGTCCTGTCCGACCCTTGGATACCCTGTGGACTGTAGCCCACCGGGTTTCTCTGTCCATGGGACTCTCCAGGCAAGAATACTGGAATGAGTTGCCATGCCCTTCTCCAGGGGATCTTCCCAAACAGGTATCGAACCCACAGTCTCCTAGATTTTCCATCATCTATCTTCACCTCCTCTTTTGCTCTTGGATCCATTCACTCTTCCTTCCTCTCTGCACTGCATGAAAGTGACCAAGCTTCAGCTTACTAGCAGAGCCGTCTGGCTCTAACTATATCCATTCTTCATTGGAACCTTTAGCAGCTTTAACTCTTGGCTCTTGACCAGGGCTTTCTATCTGTACCTCTATTGCCGATTTCCATTTTGAGCTCAGATCTGTGTTTTTTACCTACTCCTGGAAATTTGCACCTAGATTTCTTGCCTTTAATTCACACTCAACTCATCTGAGATAAAATTCTTTATCTTTTTTCACAGATTAGTGACCCCTCTGACCTTCACTTTTTGATACTAGTATTCCTCCAGGCTGAAGACGTGAAAAATGGTAGCCTTATAAAAAAAGAGAATTGGTGATTTTAAGGAGAAAATCAACATATCTAGAGTAGAATCTTCTGGGGGAACAAAACTAAACACTAGGGCTCCCAAGTGGTGCTACGGGTAAAGAATCGGCCTGCCAGTGCAGAAGGCATTTGGTCCCTAGTTTGGGAAAATCCCCTGGAGTAAGAAATGGCTACCCTCTCCAGTATTCTTGCTTGGAAAATTCCATAGACAGTGGAGTCTGGCAGGCTACAGTCCATGGGGCCACAAAAGAGTCGGACACGACTGAGTGCTCACACACAGAACTTAAGGGTAACATTCCCAATTCAAGTCAAATTTATGGCTATGCGTCTTGCTCGGTTTAATTGCGATGGAAGAGGGTTGCCCCAGACCAAGTTCAAACTTTACAACTCCATCTGTTGAGGAAAGACAAGCTTCCTGGTGGATTAAATATTTCCCCATTTCCCCACTAGTTTTTTTTTTTTTTTTAAGCTGTTTTAATAAAACAGAGTTCAACAGATTTTCTTTTCAGAAGCATCCAAGTGAATCCAATGACTTCAGGACCACAGCTCTTCCTGAACTTTGAGGGTTCAGTTGTACTCAAGCATCCTAGAGAATTTTTGGACTCCTTTCTCTCACTCTCATGTTCAGTTTGACACTAACACAGGTTTTCTTTCTTTAATAACTCTCTCAAATGTCTGTATTCTTTTCCACTCCCTTTATTACCACCAGGTCCAGGTTCTTATTACCTTACTCCTGAAGTACTTTTTGTCACTCTTTGCTATCTCCTTACCTTTCTCTCTCCAGTGATCATATCCTGTGGTCAGAAAGCACCTTGGAGTAAGCTAGTCCAAAGTCCATATAATCACTCTTGAATCACTTCTCCAGAATCTCTTAGTGCTCCTCTAATCTAGGATAATTAACCCATCTCAAGCACAATGATGAAGTTGAGTACCATATCACTTCTTGTTTTTCAAAGCCTTCCAATGGGTTTCCAGAGTAAAAATTGAACTCCGGAGCTCATATTCATGTAAGGCTCACAGGCTATAATAATCATCTATCTCTTCAGCCTCCCATCTCACCACACAGCCTCTAAACCGCTCATAGTAAACACTTAAGAGTTCCTTGGACTTCCCCTGTGGCTCAGCTGGTAAAGAATCTGCCTGCAATGTGGGAGACCTGAGTTTGATCCCTGGGTTGGGAAGATGCCCTGGAGAAGGGAATGGCTAACCCACTCCAGTATTCTAGCCTGGAGAATTCCATAGACTCTATATTTCATGGGGTTGCAAAGAGTCGGACACAACTGAACGACTTTCACTTTCACAGAGTTCCTCAAACACACCGTGTAGTTGAACTCAGTTTATTTCGGCTTATCCTAGAATGTGATTTTCTGCTAACTAAAATCCTGCTTCTTCTTCAAGATCTAAGGCTCAAACACTCCTTGTTTGAAACTGTCTTCTCCTCTCTTCTCCCACAGCATTTCACATTATTAAAGAGAATGGCTTTACCAATAGCTGTGAATATGTTTCTCTTTCAGAAAACTGTGAGCTCCTTGAGTACACGTATTATGCAATATTTTTGTTTTCTTGAGGAGTTCTCGAGAAATGGAAAATTGCCTATTCTCGCTTTCTGCTTTTCAGACAGTTCGATTGGTCTTAAATGTGACAAAGTGTTTTTACATAATTATTGATGAAACATTCAACCTCTCACTCTGTATGAGCAGTACAGAGGCAGCAAGATTGAATTCTTGGCACAGATAATACACTGGGGCTAATGACTAGAGCAATAGCAGGATAACTGCTTTCCTGGCATAGAATTCCAGCAGGGTAAACTGTAACTTCTAGGGCTTAGTGGTGGCAATATTTTCCTCGTTAGACCTGCTCATGGAATGTGGTTTTGGGCATTCTTCCTAAAAGTTTAGCCTTGAGTCTAATGTTCCAACCATTCCAACCATTCTGTGAACTACCTCATACCTTTTCATAAAACCCCTTTTCCACTCAGTCAGCCAAAGTCAGCTTCTGTTGCTTGCAACCAAGAACCCTGACCAACAAAGACATTTTCCTTCATTCCCCATAGACCAACTAAGTCAGAATCTCAATATTTAAAAGACGTTACTGAAGGGTCAGGGATACCATGAGGAAAATAACTGTACTAAAAGTAACCTATCACAGGCTACTAGAAAACTGATGCTTTCAGGGGCTGCAAGCCCAGCCTGTGCTCACAGAGAAATTTCATAGGTCTCTGTGGTTCATTCCTGGCATGGCTACAGGTGCTAGCTTTATCCCCACCACAGCCAATTATTCTCAGGCACAGTACACAGTGCCCAAGGCCCACAATGCTTTTATGGACCCATTAAAATGTTTTTGTTTCAGTTTTTTTTAATTGAATTTTAAAATTGGATATAATTATAATAAAATATAATAATAAATTCAGCCTGGATTACACAACACAGTCATAAAATGTGTGTGTCTGTGTGTAAAACAGTACAGTGAAATAAAAAATAGACCCATACATATATGTTTAATTGAATATTAACTATGGTGCCAAGTCAATTCAATGGGATCGGAAAGTTTGTTAAATAGTGTTGCAACATTTGGAAAAAATGTATGGAAAAAAAAAATCTTGAGCACTCATTTCAGCATCTTGTATACTGAAATTAAAATGATACAGAGAAGACTAGCACAGCCTTCACACAAGAATAATGTGCAAATTCAAGAAACAGTCCATATTTTTAAGACAGTTACTTTTAAGTATTCCTACCACACACACAAAAAACAGTATGTGATAGATATGTTAATTAGCTTGATAGTGTTAATTTATTAACAATGTGTACATACATATACCAAATTCTTTAATTAGAACAATCTAATTAAATAATGGATAAAAACCTAAACTGACAACTACCTCATCCAAGAAGATATACACAAGGCAAATAAGCATATGAAAAATATGATCAATATTATACATCATTCAGTTCAGTTCAGTTGCTCAGTCACATCCAACTCTTTGTGACTCCATGGACTGCAGCATACCAGGCCTCCCTGTCCATCACCAGCTTCTGGAGTATACATCATTAGCCAACTACAAATTAAAACAATGAGATACCGCCTCACACCCATTAAATGGCCCAAGAAACCACCACAACATTGTAAAGCAATTATCTTCCAATTAAAAAAAAATAAAAGAATGGCCCAAACACAACACACTAACAGCAACCAAAGGCTGGTGAGCATGTGGAGAGACAGAAACTCTCGTTCATTGTTGGTGGGAATACAAAATGACGCAGACTTTGGAAGACAGTCTGGCAGTTTCTCGTGAAACTAAATGTATCTTCTCAGATGGCTCAAGACTAAAGAATCTGCCTGCCAATGCTGGAGACACAAAAGATGTGGGTTCAAACCCTGGGTCAGGAAGATCCTGAAGGGGGAAATGGCAACCCACTCCAGTATTCTTGCCTGGAAAATTCCATGGACTTGGAGCCTGATGGGCTGCAGCCTATAATGTTGCAAAGAGCTGGATAAGACTGAACATGCAAGTACCCACCCAAACATATTTTTATTGTGTGATCCAACAATTGCACTCCTTGGTGTTCACCCAAATGTGTTGAAAAGTTCTGTATATGGATGTATATGGATGTTTATAGAAGCTTTATTCATAATTGCCAAAATTTGGAAGCAACCAAGATGTCCTTTGGTAGAAGAATGGATAAACTGTGCAGTATTACTCAGCACTAAAAATATGAGCTATCAAGTCATGAAAAGACACAGAGGAATCTTAAATGCATATTACTAAGTGAAAGTAGCCAATCTGAAAAGGCTACATATACTAAATGATTCCAACTATATGACATTCTGGAAAAGCCAAAACTACAAAAACAGTAGAAAGATCAGTGGCTGTCGGGGTTCAGGGGAGAGAGGGAAGAATAGGCAGACACAGAGGAGTTTTAGGGCTTTGAAACTACTCTGTAAGACGTTATAACGGTGGCTGCATGTCTAAACCCATTGAATGTACAACATCAAGAGAAAACCCTAATGTAAATCACGGACTTGGGGTGCAGAATGTTGATAGGGAGAGAGGGTGTGCATATGTGGCAACACGAGGTATAATTCTCTGTATTTTCTGCTGTTTTGCTTCTAATCTAAACTGTTCTAAAAAATAAAGTCTATTAAAAATTCAAGCCATAAACTTAGAGATAAAATTCTTATATCCAATAAAGAAATTATACCATTATATGTAAAGGCTTCCTACAAACAAAAAATAAAAGGATTTTAAATCCCAATTTAAAATGGGCAAATGACTTGAACAGACATTTCACAAAAGTAGGCATACAAGTGGCTAATGCTTGTGAAAAGATACCTAATATCATTAATCATCAGGGAAATACTAATTAAAATTACATTGAAATTCTACATCACACCCACTAAAACAGCTAAAACTAAAGACTGACAACACCAATTGTTGGTAAGTGTGTGGTAGAAGTGTCTATGCTACTCACAGGAGTATAAAGTGATACAGCTTCTTTGGAAAACTGTTTGGGATCTTATAAAATTGTACACTTACCTAATGACCTAGCAATTCCAACCCTAGTTTACCCAAGAGAAGGATAGTATTAATTCACAAAAACCTGACCAAGAGTGTTAGCTTTATTCCAAAACAAATAGCTTTTGGAGTAGCTTTATTCCAAAAACTGAAAGCATATACAAATGTCCATCAACAGGATTATGAAATTTTGAAAAAATATTGTATATTTGTATACAGGAATATTATTCAGTAATAAAATGGAAATGAACTACTAACAACAACATGGATAAATCTTAAAACACTGCACAGAGTAAAAGAATCAGTGAAGTGAAATGAAAATCGCTTAGTCGTGTCCGACTTTTGCAACCCCATGGACTGAATTCTCCAGGCCAGGTTACTGGAGTGGGTAGCCATTCTCTTCTCCAGGGGATCTTCCCAATCCAGGGATCGAACCGGATGTCCTGAATTGCAGGCTGATTCTTTATCAGCTGAGCCACCAGGGACGCCCCAAAAGAATACATATTGTACAATTTTTTAGTTTTAGTGGGTGTGACGTGTAATTCCATTCATGTGACTTTAAGAGCAGACAAACTGACCCGTGGTGATAGAAAGGAGAATGCCGCTGCTGCTAAGTCCGACTCTGTGCATCCCTAAGGAGAGCAGCCCACCAGGCTCCTCTGTCCATGGGATTCTCTAGGCAAGAATACTGGAGTGAGTTGCCCTGTCCTTCTCCAAGAAGTGAGATTATGATTGCTTATTTGAGAACGGAAATTGACTGAAGGAGGACATAAAGGAACTTTCTAGGGGCAATGAAATTGTCTTATAACTTGATTTGAGTATTAGTTAAGCTCCCTCATAAGTCAGATGGTAAAGAATCTGTATGCAATGCAGGAGACCTGGGTTCGATTCCTTGGTCGGGAAGATCCCCTGGAGAAAGAAATGGCAACCCACTCCAATACTCTTGCCTGGAGAATCCCATGGACAGCAGAGTCTGGCGGGCTACAGTCCATAGGGTTGCAAGAGTTGGACATGTTCAGTTCAATGCAGTCACTCAGTTGTGTCCGACTCTTTGTGACCCCACGAACTGCAGCACGCCAGGCCTCCCTGTCCATCACCAACTCCCGGAGTTTACTCAAACTCATGTCCATTGAGTCAGTGATGTCATCCAACCATCTCCTCCTTTGTCATCCCCTTCTCCTCCCACCTTCAATCTTTCCCAGCATCAGGGTCTTTCCAAATGAGTCAGCTCTTTGTGGCCAAAGTATTGGAGTTTCAGCTTCAACACCAGTTCCTCCAATGAACGCCCAGGACTGATCTCCTTTAAGATGGACTGGTTGAATCTCCTTGCAGTCCAAGGGACTCTCAACAGTCTTCTCCAACACCACAGTTCAAAAGCATCAATTCTTCTGCACTCAGCTTTCTTTATAGACTTAGCAACTAGACCACCACCACCACCTACATGAGTATATACATTTGTTAAAACTCATCCAGTTGTACACTTAACGTATATTGCATTTCATTGCCTATCACTTTTACCTCCTTAAGAAAGGAGGTAATTAAAGGAGGTAATTAAAGGAGGTAATTAAGCTTGTTAAGCAAGACATATCATATACACATCTTTTTCATTTTCTTTCCCCTTGAAGAGTGTACAGAACACAGTGAGGGCTCAGTACACATGTGAGGGAAGTTAAATGAAGAAATCATTTTAAAAGTCTATAGCCATGCAATTAGACATCCAAGTAGCTTCTCCTAGGCATGTGTCTGGTTTCCTACCATAACTCTTTACAGAGAGAGGGACCTTCCTTCTCTGCTTTTCTTCAACTCTCAACGAGCACTCTAACTTTGAGCAAATTAACTCTCGGTGGTGGCCAATATACATGTATGAGTGCATGTGCGGATGTCTACACAGTAAGATCAATTGTCTTGAGTTTTTCTCCTGTGATAGAAACTAAATTCTAAATTGATTAATTGCTTTTAAAACTTTTATCTGATCACCTAAACGAATAGTAAAAATAAACTGATAACTCAATCACAAGTATTTTTGAGACAAGCACCTTTGCTTAACTAATGATTTTCAAGATAATTTCCCCTCAAACTAAAGCAATGACCACAAAATTATTTTCTATAAAGTATTTTTTTGTTCTAAGACTGTTTCCAAACTCAAACACTTATTATGAGAAATCTTTCCTTTACTAATAATTTTAAAGTTTTGAAAAATACAAAGATTGTATAACTTTTTAAATATGTTACACTAATGTAGAAAATAATCTTTTTTCCTTAGATACAGATCCTTAAAATGAAATTACTTTCAGTACTTGAATGTGACTTGAAAGAAAAGACTTTTTGTATAACTTCAGTTAAAAAAAGCAGATGTCAGACAAAGATGTGTTACTGAATTCTAGCTATTGAAATGTGATATCTGAAATTCAAGATGGAAAAAGAGACAATGCGGATCAGTAAATATTCATATTTACATACCAGAGCTGTATTTTTCAAGGATGTTTTGCTTTAGATTAAGTAAAAGTTACTCAGAAAACCTTAGATCTTTGAAATATTTTTCAAATATAATTGCATTTCAATGAAAATAACTGCATTTCAAAAGCCAGAAGTTTCAACAACTTCCAGATTAAGAAGTGAAGTCCCAGTTAATTTGAAAAAATGATTGGAGAGCTTTTATTCTATTATATGACTAGCATAAAAGGAAACTTATGAATCACCTATAAGTTCTGATTCTTTACTTTTAAGCTGAGGTCACATTCCTCTCCCCTGTCCGTCATGGGATGGCCTCCTCCATGAAGTACACATCTGGTTTAAATTCCTGCCATATGTGATAAATCAATGCCTAACAGATAATAAATTTGGAAGACTGTATTCCCATAGGGCTTTGACTTCTATTCTCTTAGCCTTTGCAAGTCTGATGATTTTTCCATTCTTAGCTCATACAGAATGTGCTTTAGAACTAAGAACTTGTCTCCAAATGCAATCAGTGGAAAACTTGAAATGAGCCATCACTGCTGCTGCTGTGTCTTTACGAGCTTTGAAAAACTGAACCCACCCTCTCACAACTTCCTATGCTCGAGTCTTTTTTATCTAATAACATTTAGTAATTCAGGATTACTACTAAAGTGTAATGGACATTCACTATTTGGATTATTCATGCATCCATTCTCTTATTTCAATACAAATATCTTTTTAAGGTATCCCCATTTTTATCAGTTAAAGCAGGACTACCAATTGTGACAGGGCAGTTTAAAATAGTGGTTAAGGGCATGAATTTGCCCACCGTATTGCTTAAGATGACTTAGGCCAAGTATTAAAATGCTTTAAACTTCTTTTTTCTTTTTTGCCATGCTGTGTCATTTGCAGGATCTTAGTTCCCTGACCAAGGATTGAACCTGGGCCATGGCGGTGAAAGCCTGGAACCTAAGCCAACAGAGAACTTCCTAAATGTCTATTTTCTAATCCACAAAATGGTAGTGATTATGGTAGGAACTTCTTCATAGGGCTGTTGTAAAGATTAACTGAGATGATGCTTATAAAATGCCTAGCACAGTGCATGTATGGTAAATCACCTCAGTTGTATCGGACTCTTTGTGACCCCATGGACTGTAGCTCCCCAGACTCCTCGATCCATGGGATTCTCCAGGCAAGAATACTGGAGCGGGTTGCCATACCCTCTTCCAGGGGATCTTCCAGACCCAGGTATCAAGCCTCTGACTCCTCATTGCAGGAGGATTCTTTAGTGCTGAGCCACCTTACTTAGCACAGTATCTATTATTATTATATGTTCAGTTGCATCCAACTCTTTGAAGCCCCATGGACTGTAGCCTGCTAGGCTCCTCTTTCCATAGAATTTTCCAGGCAAGAATATTGGAGTGGCTTGCCACTTTCTACTTCAGAAGATCTTCCTGACCCAGGGATCAAACTCACATCTCTTGCCTTTCCTGTATTGGCAGGTGGGATTCTTTACCACTGGAGCCACCTGGGAAGCCCTAGTGTGTCTGAGTGGGAAAGTCGCTCAGTTGTGTCTGACTCTTTGCGACCCCATGGACTATACAGTCCATGGAATCCTCCAGACCAGAAGACTGTTGTGGGTAGCCTTTCCCTTCTCCAGGGGATCTTCCCAACCCAGGGATCAAACCCAGGTGTCCCGCATTGCAGGCGAATTCTTTACCAGCTGAGCCACAGGGGAAGCCCTAGCATGGTATCTAAGATGTACAAATTTTATGAGGTTTTTGTATATTAGCACAGTTGTGACTTTATCTACACGTCTTCTAATTTCTAGAACTAAAGCTAACATTGCCAAGAGTGGAGCCTTATGAGAGATGCTGTTCCACAGTGTGTAATTAATGATGACTGTCAGGGAAGAATTTTTCTGTGGCTTTTATCAGTCTCACCACGTTTGGTATGTGTCCATCTCCCCCACTAGATGCTGGGTTCTTTTGAGGATAGGGTCTATGTCTCACGTCTCTTAGAATTACTGAGTCTGGTTAACTGTAGGCTATTGCTAAGGGAATGTATAACTGAACATGTGTGTACATATACTGGAAACATTCATTTTAAATTGAGTTATTTAGATGATTTTAAGTAACTAGAAAGAAGAATTTCTTTTAACTGAGTCTAGTAGAACAATATAGACGTTACAGCTACAAAAAAAGGACAGTTAACAATCACATGTTTTTCTTTGTTTACAATTTCAAAGATGAAGTCACAGTTCAGATGTTTTATATTTGGATGACCATTAGACATCCAGGTGGAGAGGCTGAAGTGGGGACGGGGTGGACATAAACTTGGAGAGGTTCCTTAATTTCTGGAAACTTGCAGAAATTTGTAAGTTTGGAGAAAACTGGGAGTTGTCAGCATGGGTAGTACTTAGAGTCATGTGACTGAATAGGACTCACCCAGGGAGGGGATACAAACTAACAGGAAACAAGGTCCTAAGACTAAAGCCTGGGACATTCCAAAACTTAGTTTGGGGTGATGATCAGAAGCCACAAGAAAGACTGATCTAGAGAGGGTCGGAACACAGAGAAAATCAATCGTCATATGCTCAGCTCTCATTGTCCCTGGCTCTTTTCAACTCACTCTGATTCTTCTCATCTATCTCATGAGGTTTTTCCAATGTCAGTGCACTGTTTGGATCCACAGGTCTAAATTTCCTAACCGCCCCTCTGCTTCTCATGACCCTTACTCAATGATTCTCTGTTTTGCATGTGTCTTCAGAGGCCCACTTTCAACCTGAGGACATGGGGTCAGGATGTCCCTTTTGCAGCCTCAGTCTCATGTAAGCCATGCTGTACCTTGCCTTTATTCCTCGCCTCGCTTGTCATCTTCTCCACTGAAAAAGACAAAGAGATAGCTATTTCTTGACATTCTTGAATTCAGACCATGTGATTCAACTTTCAGATGGGTGCCTTTAAGCTTATCCTAAGCCCTGCTTTCCTGCACTTCTTCCTTCTTGAGTACTATACTCTAGCTCCAGTTCTGGGCATTCAGCCACTTTAGAGAAACAGCCTGTAATTTCCAGTCTGTCTCTGAGTCCTTCTGTTTCTGCACAACCCCATCTCCAGTTTACCCAACTTCAGTGGCTAGAATTTTTGCTATGACCTCTTGGGTCATCTGAGCCATAGATGGAGGAAGGTCAAGTCTCCTGAACCCGCCCTAACATACCACCCAAACTTTTTACCATAGGGTGATCTTACAGAGCCTGAGGGAGAAGGAACCGGCAACCCACTCCAGTATTCTTGCCTGGAGAATCCTACAAACCGAGGAGTTTTGCAGGCTATGGCCACGGGGTCACAAAGAGTCAGACACGACTGAAGCAAGTTAGCACAGCACAAAGAGTTTGGGGGGGAATTTTTCCCAGAATAGAGATGCACAAAATGGAAAATTCAAATATTTGATTTTCAGCTTATAATCTGTAATTGCTTCCTGATATCACATGCTAAATCAGTAGGAATTTCTTAAGTGGGCACTACGGAGTCTAATTAGCAAACAACCCCTGATATTTGCCCTAGAGACCGTGGGATATAATTTAGTAGGAGGAGAAGAGAATCCCAAGATAATCAGGTCCTAGAACTCTTTTAAAGAGTTGCTATTTGAGGGCTCTATAAGCATTGATTGGTCTCTGTTTAGCTTAAATTATTACCAGGAAGGGTTAGGCATGTTTAAGGAACTAGAGACTGAGGTGTAGTAACAAGCCATTTGAAACCCTGAGTTTCGAGGCCACTGTACTACTAGACGGGGCTTCCCAGGTGGCAGAGAGATAAAGAATCTGTCTGCCAATGTAGGAGACACAGGTTTGATCCCTGGGTGGGGAAGATCCCCTGGAGAAGGAAATGGCAACTCACTCCAGTTTTCTTGCTTGGGGAATCCAAGGACAGAGGAGGCTAGTGGGCTAGAGTCCATAGGGGTTGCAAAGAATCAGTCATGACTGAGATTGATACTACTAGATCTCTAGAAACAAAGTAAAGAATTTCCAAGTTCTGTTTTCCTGTTTGTTTGTCGATGATGCCTGATCTAGAGCAATTATTTTCTTTACCTCATTGCATCCTGGTGGCTCAGATGGTAAAGAATCTGGCAGCAATGCAGGAGTGAGTGAGTGAGTGAGTGTTGCTCAGTCATGTCCAACTCTTTGCAATCCCATGGACTGTAGCCAGCCAGGTTCCTCTGTCCATGGGATTCTCCTAGCCAAGAATACTGGAGTGGGTTGCCATTTCCTTATTCTGGGAGAAGGAAATGCAGGATATCAGGGTTCAATCCCTGGGTTGGGAAGATCCCCTGGAGATAAAAGAATGGCTGCACACTCCAGTATTCTTGCCTGGAGAATCCCATGGACAGAGGAGGCTGGCGGGTTACAGTCCACGGGGTCACAAAGAGTTGGGCACAATGGAGTGACCAGGCATGAGCACAATATATATATTCCAGTGTCAAGTGAGAATAACAACTGGTGCTGAACGATGAATAATGACATCTTGCCCTCCTGCTACTTTCACTCTGCAGTGTGGGAGAGGACATATGTGCACACGGCTAATCTAAGCAAGTAAATGGGAGACAGAGACACTAAATGTGGTTTGAGAACTACTCAGACTTCACAAACTTCCAATACTTTGGCCACCTGATGTGAAGAGCCAACTCACTGGAAAAGAGCCTGATGCTGGGAAAGATTGAAGGCAGGAGGAGAAGAGGATGACAGAGAATGAGATGGTTGGATGGCATCACTGACTCAATGGACTTGAATTTGAGCAAACTCTGGGAGATAGTGAAGGACAGGGAAGTCTGGTGTGCTGCAGTCTATGGAGTTGCAAAGAGTTGGACATGACTTAGCGACTGAATAGAACAGCAAACTTCGTGTTCCAGTGGGAATTTAGGATTAAATATGGCATTTTAAACTTTTACTCTTAGTATGAACTGTTACTGTGTTTTGACAAGACTTTAAAATCTACATCCTAATGCAGTTTGACTTGAAAGGCCACCAATAACAAGCTTTCCTGTTGGCCATAATTTTTCTTTGGGTCGTTGCAACAATGTCATATGACATTCCTACTCAAGATCATTCCTGGAGTATTCAGTTCCAAAGATAGAAAATTCATTGCTTCCCTGTTCTTTTCCACTAAAGAGTTCTCCATGTTCTGTATCTATTGGCAGAGATGGCCTTTTCTTCATACTATGAATGACATGGTGTCTATAGGCTATGTTTGTGACATCTTCCTGTAATGTCATTTGTATTCACTATGTGTCAAGCCACATGCTAAAGGCTGTGATAAGAATATGGCCAAGTCTAATTAAAGAGACAAGTCAAGAAATGAATAGGCTGACATATAGCTAGGAACTAGATAATGTAAAAGAAAGGACAGCTATGTTGAGCTCAGGCCCAGAGTAGTCTTTCAAATTTTAGGAAACAGAGAGTCAAATCAGGGAAGCTAATGTGATACAGTCCAAAAGTGAAACAGTGGTCCAGTGGTTAAGAATCATCCTGCCTGTCTTCCCCTGTGGCTCAGATGGTAAAGAATCATCCTGCCGATGCATGGGACACAGGTTCAATCCCTGGTCCAGGAAGATCCCATATGCCACAGGACAACTAAGCCTGTGCGCCACAACAGTGAGAAGCCAAAAACCACAATGAGAAGCCCATGCACCACAACCAGCAAGTAGCCCCTGCCTGTCACACCTAGAGAAAGCCCGTGTGCAGCAGTGAAGACCCAGCACAGTCAAAACTAAATAAATAAATCAAAACACAGTGTTGAGTGAAAAAGTAAAAAACAAAAGAGGACCTATAAGATAATACCATTAAAAAAAAAAGTGAAATGGGAGACTAAGGATGTGCAGGAGTCAAGAGGTTAAGGAATTAGAAACCCACTAACTTGGAACATCAATTCTGTTCTAGAACAAAACATAATTAGATCAGAGGATGAATGAGTATTGGAGAGAGACAGAACAAGGTGAGTTAGGCCACTCATATGTTCTTTACAAGATATTATAACAAGAAGCTTCATTTGCAGCTACCTTTATTTTATCTTACCCTATATGTGGCAGAACTTAAAATTCTTAAGAAATCACAGTGAAAAAAAAAAAAGAAATCACAGTCAATTCTGATCTTATAAGCATGACTTATGAAGTGTGTCTATTTAAAAATGATGAAACAATATACACAATTGAATATTAACCATAAAAAAGATGAAATATTGCTATTTGCAACAACATGGATGGACCTGGAAGGTGTTATGCTTAGTGAAATAAATCAGACAAAGAAAAAAAATACTGTGTATTTTCCTTTCAGTTCAGTTCAGTTCAGTTGCTCAGTCGTGTCTGACTCTTTGTGACCCCATGAATCGCAGCATGCCAGGCCTCCCTGTCCGTCGTCAACTCCTGGAGTTTACTCAAACTCATGTCCATTGAGTTGGTAATGCCATCCAATCATCTCATCCTTTGTCGTCCCCTTCTCCTCCTGCCTTCAATCCTTCCCAGCAACAGGGTCTTTTCAAATGGGTCAGTTCTTCGCATCAGGTGGCCAAAGTATTGTAGTTTCAGCTTCAACATCAGTCCTTCCAATGAATATTCAGGACGGATCTCCTTTAGGATGGACTGGTTGGATCTCCTTGCAGTCCAAGGGACTCTCAAGAGTCTTCTCCAACATGACAGTTCAAAAGCATCAATTCTTCAGTGCTCAGTTTTCTTTATAGTCCAACTCTCACATCCATACATGACTACTGAAAAAATCATAGCCTTGACTAGATGAGCCTTTGTTGACAAAGTAATGTCTCTGCTTTTGAATATGCTGTCTAGGTTGGTCATAGCTTTTCTTTCAAGGAGTAAGCATCTTTTAATTTCAAGGCTGCACTCACCATCTGCAGTGATTTTGGAGTCCAAAAAAATAAAGTCTCTCACTGTTTCCACTGTTTCCCCATCTATTTGCCATGAAGTGATGGGACCAGATGCCGTGATCTTAGTTTTCTGAATGTTGAATTTTAAGCCAATTTTTTCACTCTCCTCTTTCTCTTTCATCAAGAGGCTCTTTAGTTCTTCTTCGCTTTCTGCCGTAAGAGTGGTGTCATCTGCATATCTGAGGTTGTTGATATTTCTCCCGGCTATCTTGATTCCAGCTTGTGCTTCATCCAGTCCAGCATTTCTCATGATGTACTCTGCATGTAAGTTAAATAATCAGGGTGACAATATACAGCCTTGACATACTCCTTTTCCTATTTGGAACCAGTCTGTTGTTCCATGTCCAGTTCTAACTGTTGCTTCCTGACCTGCATACAGATTTCTCAAGAGGTAGGTCAGGTGGTCTGGTATTCCCATCTCTTTCAGAATTTTCCAGAGTTTGTTGTGGCCCACACAGTCAAAGGCTTTGGCATAGTCAATAAAGCAGAAGTAGATGTTTTTCTGGAACTCTCTTGCTTTCTCAATGATCCAACGGATGTTGGCAATTTGATCTCTGGTTCCTCTGCGAATCTAATAAACAAAACAAGCTAACAAATATAATAAAATAGAAACAGATTCACAGATAGAGCAAACTAGGGGATTCCAGAGAGGTGGGGGTGGGGAATGAAAGAACAAGTAAAAGAATTAAGAGGTACAAACTAGTAGTTATAAACATAACTAAGTCACAGAGATGCATTGTACAACACAGGGAATACAGTCAATATTTTATAATATTTATGGTATTCAATCTATAAAAACATCAAAACACCATGTTGTACACCTGAAATGAAAATAATACTATAAGTTAACGGTTCCTCAATACACTGTTTAAAAAACATAAAACAAAAATTTTTCTACAGACGAAAATCTTTAGAAAATATCTCTTCCTGGAGGTAACACATAAAACCTTGGTATTCTTGGTTGACCAGAATGGTTTTCATATTTACCTGAATTATAACCTACTTCAGTATGTTCTTTGATGCATATGTAAATGGTTTACTTTTGTGGAGTATAAAATGCTAATGATTCAGCAGATGGATACTGCAGAGTTTTCTACATCTTGATGTAGTCTAAAATAAAAAGACATTTTCTTTGTCTGCTTGGGATTTAGCAGTTCTTTTAAATTCTTTACTAAAAACATTTCCAAGAAATGTGTTAGATAAGAGGGGTCTTTACCCTCCACTCTCTCAACCCACAAAAACTATTCTTCTGTAGCTTGTTTTAAATGGGAAAAATTAAAATGTCCACAAGGGCAGTTTGAGCAAGCTGTAACTTGATTTAAATATTTTGCACTTCTCATCTGTACTTCCCCCCTGGGCTCTTTCAGCCCTCTTTTCCAGAGAAATCTCCATTTTAGTTCTAAGTTTTAATCTTAATTATCTATTCCTTGTTAGTTTCCAGGATTATTCTTGGTGTTCCTAGATCAATGCCAAGGCACAGTTCTCACCACTTGCAGTAAACATTTTGAAAGGAAAAAAACCTACAAAGTTTTTTTGAATATAATAAACTTACTCCATATTAGAAAACTAAAGCCAGTAATTATTAAATCACACTTTATTTATATATCAAGTTGGATATCACAATAATACCCTCCATTATTAACTACAAAGAAAGAGTTGGCTAGTCAGGCTACATCAGAATGAAAACTTTTACTCATTCTTTTGACTTTTCAAACACATGCTAGTTCATTATTTTAATAAAATGCACTAACAGATGTTAGGCAGAATGTGGCCACATCTGGGACATATAAAATACCATTCCAAGTCTCCATAGGAGGGAAATAGCAATAGTATTTAGTTCTCCCCCAAAGCTTAACTAGCCCATCTCATTTAATCTGTTTAACTCTAAGCTGAACAGTTAAGAGTAGCACCAATTATTTTGATTGTCTTGGGAATATAAAAAGGAACAACGAATTAAAACACCAAGGGAAGTGTCACAAAAAGAAATGCACTATGTTCAAATACAAATAAAACTTCACTAAAGCTTGTGGCTAGAGCTATATTTTTTCAGCTGAAGAGGTAGTAAATCTCGAGTTGCCTGCTTCCTGAAGTCACCTTGAATTATAGGTCTCTTTAGGCCTTCCTACAACATTCCTACTTAATTTCACCCTTTCAAAGAAAGCACAACAAGTCTAAAAGATGACAAATAAAGATGCTGGTAGATGTAGTTTGACAATTACGGTGGTGGTGGTGGTGGTTTAGTCACTAAACTCCTGACTCTTGTGACCCCATGGACTGCAGTCCGCCAGGTTCCTGTGTCCATGGGGTTTCTCAGCCAAGAATACTAGAGTGCGTTGCCATTTCCTTCTCCAGGGGATGTAACCAACTCAGGGACTGAACAGGCATCTCTTGCATTGGCAGGCGAATTCTTTACTTCTAAGCCACCAGGGAATCCCTTGAAAATTATATTATGTATGTGCATGTGTATGTGTATGTGTGTGCGTCCTGGGTGTTCATTGGAAGCACTGATGCTGAAGCTGAAACTCCAGTACTTTGGCCACCTTATGCGAAGAGTTGACTCATTGGAAAAGACCCTGATGCTGGGAGGGATTGTGGGTAGGAGGAGAAGGGGACAACAGAGGATGAGATAGCTGGATGGTATCACCGACTTGATGGACATGGGTTTGGGTAGACTCCGAGAGTTGGTGATGGACAGGGAGGCCTGGTGTGCTGTGATTCATGGGGTTGCAAAGAGTCGGACACGACTGAGCGACTGAACTGAACTGAACTGAATTTATGTGCGCTCAGTTGCTCAGTTGTGTCTGAGTCTTTGCGGCCCCATGGACTGTTGCCGGGAGAAGGAAATGGCAACCCACTCTAGTATTCTTGCCAGGAGAATCCCATGGATGGAGGAGCCTGGTAGGCTATAGTCCATGGGGTTCCAAAGAGTTGGACACGACTGAGCGACTTACACTTTCATGGACTGGAAAAGGAAATGGCAACACTCCAGTGTTCTTGCCTGGAGAATCCCAGGGACAGGGGAGCCTGGTGGGCTGCCGTCTATGGGGTCGCACAGAGTTGGACACGATTGAAGTGACTTAGCAGCAGCAGCAGCAGTAGGACTGTTGCTGCCAGGCTCCTCTGTCCATGGGATTCTTCAGGTAAGAATACTGGAGTGGGTTGCCATGCCCTCCTCCAGGGGATCTTCCTGACCCAGGGATCCAACCAGCATCTCTTGCATCTCCTGCGCTGGCAGGCAGATTCAGGTTTTGCTTTTGTTTTCTTATAGTGATTAAATCCCAATATAGTCCAGTCCTTCAACCTCCCTTTTAGTTTTAGTTTGTTTTCTTATGTAACTTTTCTAAGAAAACAAAAACAAAAAAACCTGATGGTTTTCTGTCAACAGGTCTGGTTCATATACTATTATATAGAGCATTGTCTCTAGCTTCTTTAAAATGAACCACACTGATGATTAAACACTAGGAATAAACACCAGTGTTGAGAGCATGTCATGGAGGTGTTTGTCTCAGCCTGCTTACCCATTAGAAAGAAGAAAAACCCTGGAGCTGTGTATGTAGCACAAAGAGGGAAGGCATAGGTGGCATCATGGAGTGCAGCCTGGACCTGGATTCGGATGCCCAGCTGTGAGTCTCTGCTCTGCTGCTTATGAGCTCAATGTTTGGGAGAGTTAGTTAATCACAGAAGCAACATTTTCCTCTTCTGTGAAGTAGGAATAATACCTTGGAGAATTGTTCTGAAGAGTCAGTGAAATAATGACTGTAAAAGTGCAATCAAGCACATATTTTGTAAAAACATTTATTCACCTGGATGCGTTAGGTCTTTGTTGTACCATGTGGGATCTTTGTTGCATTCAGACTCTAGTCGTGGCACCTGGGCTCAGCATCACAGCTCATGTGCTGAGCTGCTCTGCAGCATGTGGAATCTTAGTTCCCTGACCAGGGATTGAACCCACATCTCCTGCAATGCAAGGTGTATTCTTAGCCACTGGATCACCAGGGAAGTCCCTATAGCTTCTTATTAACAAAATGCTGATGGACTGCAATCTTCATCTCAGATAAGCAGGTAACAATTCGATATCTGGAGCACAGCTGAAAAGAAGTCCATGGGGTGGATATAGAATAGGCAGGAGTGAATTTCCATTTAAGACAAACTATCTAAGTAGAGAAAGCCTCTAGGGGACTAAATGCAATTCTGATAAAAAAATATCTGCTTTTATGCAAGTAAAGTGAGACATACCAAGATCATATGAACTATTCTACTTCATATACACACTGGGATCAAAGATTCCCAGTCTTTCATTCTCTTAATGCCTATTTATTCAGCATTTACTATATGCCAAACATCGTGCTAGGTATACACTTTTTTCCATTAAATAAGATTTCTGCTCCCAAGGAACTTGTATCCTAGTTATATTAATATCTTTATTTCAAGCACTTGGCAAAGTATTAGCACATAGTAGATGCTCACCAAAAGTTGGCCAAGCTGAATCTCATTTTGTAGTATCACCATAACAGAAAACCAGGAAAGAGGTGACTCGTGTGATCGGAGATGTCTACCCAATTCACCATGTGACTAACAGGGTACTACTTTTGAAGTTATGAGGGAAAAGAAACTTTCTAACTAGAAGTCATCTAGTCATCCACCTAAAATACTTGCATTATATAGTATTAATTTAGTCTCTTCCTGGTTAAAACATAATTACTACTTTAACAAGAGGGTAGAGTGTTAATAGGAAATGTTTTAGAGGGTGGTGACCCTCATGTCAGGTCAAAATATAGCAAAAAGAACGTAGGCTGGATATGTCAAATCACTATTGATAGACTGACTACGGACTTGACATTGATTTAATGTACAATACAATTTAAAAAGGGGGAATAAAGATGGAAAGTGCATTCTGTTTATGTGATAGCCAACTTTTAAAAAGTACAGTGAAGTTTTTTTTTGTTTTGTTTTTTCAAAAACATACCTTTCTTGAAGGCATTCAAGAGAGCCAGTGTTATGAAATAAAACTTAAGAGCTTTTTCATAATATCTAGAAACTAACTGGTGGGCTCCAGGGTGACTGACATTAGTATTGTTCACCAATATCACCACCTGTCCTGAACTTGGTTCAGCCTCAGTTTAAGGACTCAGTCCCTGTGAAGATGGAGGCTATGTAACTAGTTTTGGCCATGATGTTTGATCAGGGATCTGTTTGCTTCCCCACCTAAGGATGTGAAAAGTTCATAGGAATTCTTCAAACACTTTCTTCCTCTGCCACAGAGACTCAGTTGCAGTGTTCTGGGTGAGCCCTCTGCCAATCTGGTTCCTAGAGTGACTGGAATAGAATAAGCTCGATTCACAAGAAGCACGAACAGGCAATAAACTTTTGGTGTGCGAGGCATGAAGATTTGGGAGATGAGCTGTCTGCTACTGTACCGTAACATAGCCTTTCCTGATGAATGTAGTCAGGGGACATCCATAACACTCTCAGTCCAAGTTTTTGAGAAAGAGATAAAATAGATAATACCAGCTCCATTAATCTGTCAGCAGTGTCTTTCAAATTAAAGATGCTAGCCTGAGGTCTAGCTTATTAATCACATTTAATCCAGATATCCCATAACTTTTCCATTTTTCTACTAATTCTCTTGTCAATCTTTTAAAAGTACTATTTTAGCTTTTATCCATAAAATTCCTGTTTTTTTTTTACAAATAGTTTTTTTCTCAATATCATAACCTCACCACATATTATTTTCATATGCATTTTCACTAGAGTAAAACGGTCTGAATTATGAACAGCATTAATGCGATGACACACGCAGCTGTGAACAAAGAAGGGAGACACTTCTGCAACTGCATTCTCTGTAAAAAGTGAACCCTTACAGGAAGGGAGAAGCAGGAGCATTCCTGATTTTCTTTTCTTTTTGTTCCACATTGGAAAAACAGCTTAACCTTGAAGGGTTTATAGCGTCTGAGAACTGTCATTTCTTATTTAAAGCCTTAGATAGTAAGGGAAAGTTTTAAGTCCCTGGTTTTGCTCTTGTTGATCTTAATGGATTGTTAGGTAGGGCAAATGATGTGTTGTCTTAAATATTTTAACGCCTGTCTTCTTTCTACCTATCCAAAGCTATCCCTCACAGTCCTACTCAACTCCGAGCTCCTCAGGAAATCTCCGCTAACACACCAGCTAGAATCGAGCATTTTCTCTCCCAAAATCTTACGTAACTTCATATCATTTATTTGGCATTGCTTGTAGAGTTTAGAGAGTTCAAAAGATAGAAAAGACCTAAGAATCATTCAACACAATCCTCTCATTCTGCAAGTGAGGAAAGTAAAGTCCAGGACAATTAAGTACTTTAGTGAAGTCACACAGTTAGAGGCACATTGGAGGCTATAAACCTAGCTTGCCCAATTCTCAGTGCGTTCCCTTCCTTTGTGTCCCACATGCCTTCCGTTTACTACCTGAAATTGTTGGTTATTTTTCAAGAGAACAGATCATCTCACCAATAGTACATCTTGTGATCAGGAACTCTTTCAGTTACTTCAGCTTGTAGCTTAATGTATTCACATTTTATATACTTGGTGGTAGACTGATTGTGTTTTAGGTAACGACTACATCTATTACAGCTACCACTTATTCTCAAACTCAGAAGCTAATTCTGGGAGGGGCTGAGGAAGGATTGCAACAGCCGCAAGGTAAGTAAGTAAACCGATGAGAACCAGGAGGACGCTTACAGACGTCCAAGAATATACGCTTAGCACTGAAGGTCGTTTTCCCTGGAACTGGGTCTTGCTGGTTCACTCTGCAAGGACGGAAAGTGTGTGTGAGCGTTGCCGTGGGGTGGGGAAGGCAGAGTGCCGAAGTTCAGGTGAACTTCTAGAGATGAAAGCCTGACGAGGACGTCTACCGGGTGGGATGGGTGGCAGTCGCGGGCGAGAGCAGGAGTCCGAGCGCGAACCCCAGCAGCGGGCCAGGGAGGCGCCTTGAGGGGCGCAGGCAGGGGCAGGAGAGCGCAGCAGACAGAACGCCAAGAACGAGGTGGCGCCGCCGTCATCCGGGCGTTGCCCGGGGGCCGCGTCGCCCCGCGGAGGGCGCCGGGGGGCGGAGCCGGGCGGCCCGGGGCGGGGCAGCGGCTCTGGCCCTCCCGGCAGCACGCGGCGGCGCCCCCTCCCCTCGCGCCGCGGGCCTCCCCGCGCCGTGCACGTCCCCGTCCCGCGCCTCCGCCCCCTCGCCCGCCCGCCCGCTCCTTCCCGCCCTCCCCGCCGCGCCGGCCAAGCCGGCTTCCCCTCGGTCTCTCATGAATATTGAGCGGCCCCTGTTGTATTTCCCGAGCTCCATTGCGGAAGCCGAGGCTCGCCATATTGTGCGGCGGCGCCGGCGGCTTGTGCCCGAGTCTCGCTCCGGACGCGGCCCGCGGAGCCCCGGGTTGGGGCAGGAGCCGGTGAGGCGAGGGACGCGCGGGGAGGCGAGGGGGCGCGGGCGCGGCGGGCTCGGCCGTGCGACAGCTCGGCGGGGCTGCGGGCCGCGGACGGCCGCGCCGGGGCCGGAGCTGAGGGGGGGCGGGTGTGTGTATCCGCGGGGGTGTGAGCGGAGATGGCGCCGCCGCCCCCGGCCGCTCTCGGGGCGGGGATGGCGGGGGAAGGCGGCTTCTCATTGTTCCCGTTTCTTCTAGGGTCTTGGCGGGGGTGGGAGTCCGGCTTGAGGAGGACCCCCCCCCCCGTGGGCAAAGCTCGGGGATTCCTTCCTTCGTGCGAGCCGCTCGCGCTGCGCGGAGGCCGGGGCTGCGCTGCGGCGCCCCGTCGCCTCCCCGGGCCGGGGGGGCCCCTAGCCTCTCCGCGGCCCCTCCGGAGACGAACCGCGTGGAATGCAGGATTTTACCCCCTTGGTCTTTCCCCCTCGCGGCCCGGGGGTGTGTGTGGTGTGTGTGTCCGCACTGTGAGGGTGGGGTAGGGGCGCTTTGTGCGCCTAGCCCGCTCTCCCCCCCGGGGTGCTGGAGTCGGGGTTGGCTTGTCGAGGCGCTCCTTGGCGTCGGGGTTCCCTGTAGGCGGCGGGGAGACCCCTCCTGGTGAAAGCATTCCTGGAGTGCCGCCTGCCTGCTGGGAGTATCTGTTGCTGCGCTCTCAAACCCGCGAGGGTGCCCCGGAGGAGTCGTGGGGGGAGGGGGCGTCTGGGTTTGTTCCTCAGGGAAGCTTCGCATTTTTGAACCCCGTCGTGTTCGCCGAGGGCTTTGGCCCCGAGTGTCGCCGGGGAGCCCTCGTCCGGGTTGTCAGGATCGTTTCCCTCCTAGGGAAGTCGTCTCCCTGCGCCCAGAGCTACTATTAGTGAAAAAAATTGATCTAAAACTTTGAGGCTCCTTCCGATTATTTTGGGGGGACCCGAAGACCAGTTGCAGGCTTATCTCCTTGAAAGCTTTTTTGGGTTCCTACTGCCTGACTCCCCGAAGTTTTAGAGACTGTATGCCTTTAACGTGGTTAAATGGTTTGGGAATGTCAGGTTCCTCGGAGGTGTGTAAAGATTGGTTTGCTGTGAACAGGGTGGGTTTGCATTCGGTCTTCTCGTAATATGCTTAATTTCTTTTAAAAATTAAAAAAAATTGAGACATGATTTCAGTGTTTTAGACTGAGAATTATGTTGAAAACTAATTATGTGTGATTTGCATTGCATAATCTACTTTTGGTAGTTCCACGATGATCAGCTAGAATACTTGGTGTAATTGGCAGACTCTACTTTGCTCACTTGCAAAAGAGTGTAGTTTTTGAATATTTTAATAACTCAGGTTGGTAGTAGAACTTGGCGTTTTTAAAGTCGCTATTTCATCCTTTGATTTATCAAGAATTTAAATGGCAGCAATATGACTCTTAGTTATTCCCTTTTCCCCCCAGAATTTCTACTTGTCACCATCAACAGGTATTTTTAAAAAATCTTGTTTGTACGTTTAACGTAATTTTAAATAAAACAATGGGCATGTAAGACTTCATTTTCCAAGGCTAGCACAGCAAATATGGCCTCTTACTTTTTCTAAGGATTGGTGATACCTTTGTGGAATACACATTTGAGGTTAATTATAGTAGGTGTGAGAGTGAAATGGAGAATTTATGAAGGACAACTGCCAGAGTAGGCTAGTGGGCTTGAGTATTAGAAAAATATGCTGATGGTTCTCAAATGTGCTGCATAGAAAAATTTCAAATTAGAGCCATTAACATAATGTAGACAATGCAGACATTCAACAGGCTGAGAATTTTGAGTTTTTCCTCTGCCTGTGTGGAACTCTCAAGACTGCTAGCTCCCAGCTTTGTGAGCAGAGAAATACGGAGCAGATCAGCAAACGTCTTTGGAATTTCATTTGTCTGTCACTGACCTTCAGTATGTGATGTCAGGTCTGTCTCTTTAATTTGATTTATTCGTGGTTTGTGTTTATATTATGCAGTCTTTGGAGTAAAGGTGATATATGTCTAATGAATAATATATAACCAGATGTTTCAGTGACAGGTTCATTTCTATACATTGGCACAGAAGCATAATTCCTTCCAGCGAGAGAAGTAAGCTAACATTAAAAAGCACTTTATTAAAATCATGGCTGCATTTCTGGGATGACTTAAAGCATTCAGAATTTTGTTTCCACTCGCTTGTTAAATCTGGGGAAACTAGACAATGCATCACAGTTTACAGTTTTTAAAAAAGGGAAAACACTGTAAGATTATATAGACTGCCGGTGGACAGATCTACACTCGATTTTTAATTAGTGTTATTTGTTAGACATGTTGTGGAAGACAGACCTTGTTGTCAGACACTAGTTATTTAATTTCCTGTTTTTTTTCCATCTCTGAAAGCTTACATCAATAAGTTGTTATAGTAACGTATTGAATGATTATTTGCTTTGAAATGAGTAGAGCCTGATATAATTTGAGTACAGAGGTACACTAAAATTTACCCTGTCTGTTCTCCGTAGGTTGAGATATCCTGTCTGTTCCCCTGTCAGATTTTTCATTTTTTCTACCTAATGGTTCAAACAGGTCCTCTGGTGTCCCTTGTTAGGCATAGAGCTTGGTTGATTTTACATAGATACACTGACTGTGGTAACAAAACTTTTGGCAGTTTCATAGCAACTAGTGTTATGTCCATAGGCAGGAGCTAGGTGATGAGTCCCCGATTTTATAGGTCCTAAGGGGGCAGGTGGCCCACTCTCCATTTTTATGCTGTCTGGAGGAATTCCAGTGGAGATTTCAAGTTTAAAATTTTTTTCACTTCTCTTTGGTCTTACGGTTATTAGGCAGCCGAAGTGGACTAATATATCTGGGCCTAGTGATACTTTTTTTGGATGCTCAGGAGCTATGTAAATACATTACCAAGAATTCTGAGAAAGATTCTTATGCTTGAATTTGCCTTTTCTCTACTATCTGCCATTTTGTTGTAATTTTAAGAATTCAGTTTATTAAGTACAATAATGAAAAGTTATCTTTGAAATTAACCTCAGATTAAATTGTCTAGTGAGGACATCTTACTAAATGAAGTAACAAACCATATAAAACTATCAAAGCATTTTGGTCATTTGTTTTCAACAGTTGTATTGATTTGGGGCTCTCCTGCAGGAGGTATTTCTTTCTGTGTCTCTGCTGTAAGCGTGGAGTTGTATTTTATGAAGAAGTTTGCTTCTAAAGTCAATGTGTAAAATGAAAATCACATATAATAAAAAATTATGCTTGAAATCTCTCAGGATGGGAAGAACATACCAGTAAGTTCAGTTCAGCTTTAGTGTTGGAACAGATTGCTGTTTCTTTTGTTGAACACTAGATGAAGTAGTCAACCTGCATTATGGGCCATGTTGAACACAGCAAAAAAAAAAAAAAAAAACCCAACAACTTAAGTTTAAGAACCATATTCAGCATGTCGTCATGCTCATGGCTAGGAGAGGCTTGTGGGAGCTGAAACCCCCGAGGAGTCGCAGATCAGCTGTACTCTCATTTTTTTCTAGGATGCTTGTGCTCTACTGAGAGAGCAGTAGTTTAAATTGCAAAAGTTAAGTGATACTTGTGTTGCAGCGTAACACACAGATTTAAAGGGTTTGGCATTATTCTTGCAAAAATATATTTTATGTGTAGGAATAATTTCAAAGTTCCTTTACTTTCCCCTTTAATAAAGCAGCAAGATATCTCAGAGGAGAGCAGTTAGAAGAACAGGGTATTAGTGTCCAATAGATAAAATAGAAAGTTCAATAGGGGTTTGAACAGAAGGCATTTAATACAGGGAGATGGTTAGATGAATATAAAAGCAGAAAGAGAACATTATAATAATCAGTCAGAGAGCTCAGAGAAGAGGTTCTATTGGCCTAGTTCTGAACTTTTGAGGTCAGCCTTGTTGAGCTGCTGATTAGGCTAGTTCTGGGGAATACCGAAAGAAGCTGGAGGCTGGAACCAGTTGTTGCTGCCAGTGACTAGGAGGAGGTCCCCTCAGCCCTTTTACTGCTTTCTTACCTCCATTGGCAAAGCCTAACACGGGCCTCCCCTGGCAGAAGAGTTGGTGAAAGACAGTTGCACAGTCTCAGCCCAGCACCACAGAGCAGTGTCGAGTGGTGATTTTGGAGTTGAGAGACAAGGAGTAAATGACCTGGACACGTAATATAGATTAAAATAATTTAGATAGGGAATCCTGTCCTTACCTCGCCTGTTTAAAAAACATTTATTGATTATCTTCTGTGTGCCAGAGCCTCTGCTAGGGATTAGGAATATAAAAGTGAATTGAATAAGGTTTCTGTCCTTGAGGAATTCACAATCTAAGTGGGCATGACAAACTACTGTACAGAGTGTTAAATGCAATAATACATAAATGATGTGCTTTGGGAATCCAAAGGACAAGCAACCTACTTTCCTCTTTTCCCAGCTAAACCTAATGACCACTGTTTTGTTTGGTGTCTTGATCAAACCCAAGTTCATTCTGTTTGATGTCCTATGAAAGCAAATTCTCTGAGACGCCTTAATTTTATCATGCAGTTATTGTCTTTAGTTAAGTATTTCTCTTTGCTTTATTTTTTTAGATTATAAAGACCATCATTTCTCTGCACTTATAGCCTAGCTTAGTACTTCACACCTAGAAGATGTTTGAGAAATAGTTATTTTTGCAGTGGATAATGGGGATTAGAGTATTGCTCATCACCTTTGTAGACATTGTTTCCTCCTTCCAAGGTCGTGAGCAAATAGTGTGGCTATAGTGTTATGATTTTATAGATGTGAGAATTGAAAGCTTAAAATAATTGGTTCATATAAGCTGTGTACTACCAGTAACTGTACTAGAAATAGGACTTTGGATTTTTGATGTGTTATATTCCAGAGCCAGCTGTTTTGGTAGGGATTTCGTTTGATGGCTACTAAATAAAATCCTCTTCTACTTCTCTTATTATTTTATAGCCTAATGTATGTTCTAAAATTTCCATCATTTCAGGATGGAGGGAGGAAGAAAAGACAAGCCCCTCATCTTATTTCCTAAATATAAAAGCATTGTGCAGTTTCTTTTTACATTATTCTTTTTAGTTGTCCACTGTTTTCTTTTTTCTACTCCGCGTGTTGATTATGCTGCCTCTGTTAGCTGTTGTAAAACGTGCAGATATGCATACTTCATTTTGACTTGTTTTTAGAAGTATTCTACTTGTTTCCCCCACCATACGCAGACTATGTTGATTTAACTTAAAACCAACTGATTTTTCACTTATAAAAAGATGTATGCCTCTATGCCAGTAATTGCATTAAACCCTCACTATTTATACTATTTACTATATAGAGTCTAATTCAGCCTGGGACCGCTATCTTGGAAGCCAGCCAAATGTTTTATGGAAGGCTTTCCTGTATTACAGAGGGGTAGTGTTGTGCATGGAAGAAGGCGCTTCAGAATTGAAAGCAGGAGACTTGGTTTCTAGGCCTGGTTCCACTACTAGCAAGCTTCTTGGCCTGTCTGTTTTCTTTTCTATAAAAATAATAATAAAAAAGCTGCAACCCCATTGCACTTGGAGGTTATTTGTAAAGATATAAGAGGTAATGTAGGTAAAAAGGGGTAAACCACAAAGAGCGTCGTAAATATAAGAGGATATATGTAAAGAAAGAGAGATTGATCTGTGGCATGGATCTTGAAAGAGAGAGAGAGAGTGATCTGTGACATGGATCTTGGAAATAGTTGTGTGTCTACTTTCAAGTTTTTGAGTCTCCATATTTATTTTTATTTTTTTATTTTTTGAGTCTCCATATTTAAAAGAACATTGTTAGAGTGAAAATATGGGGTATAGGAGGAGTTGTGGGTGTCCTGTAACATTACTTTCCCCAAGTCTGGTCGATTGTGTGGTATTCTCAATCTCCTCAAGTAACTGTCTGTCAAGGTTGGTGTGCTTCATTAATTTCTTTTCACCAGGACTAAATATCTTATGAGACGATACCCGAAATTTATACACCTAGGACCAAAACTACCACTTCATAGATTGTTTAAATGACAGGGGCCTGAGGGAATAGAAGAAATAGATGCTATTACTATTTTTACTGGGAACTACCTATTTTTGTTTTATAATATCACTTAGAGAAAAATCTCTGTACTTTTAAAAATACATTTAGCAGGATTAGAAATTGTATCTGTTGTTTAGTTTTAATGAACTTACGCTCTTATCCTTGATCTTCAAAGTTTTAATTGACATATTTGTGAAGAAAACATGCCTTGGTGAATTAGTGGAAAGTTTTTTTTTTAATAGCTTTTTTTATTTTTTGTGAGGTACTGTCCTCTAGGAATATTTCCTCTTCTAAATTGTAAAGTAATGGTAACATGTTAAAGATTCTAGGATATTGATAGTTGAGTATTGTCTATTAAGACTAGATTTCTCCATTACTAGTGATGCTTTTGAACTGTGGTGTTGGAGAAGACTCTTGAGAGCCCCTTGGACTGCAAGGAGATCCAACTAGTCCATCCTAAAGGAGATCAGTCCTGGGTGTTCATTGGAGGGACTGATGCTGAAGCTGAAACTCCAATACTTGGGCCACCTCATGCGAAGAGTTGACTCATTGGAAAAGACCCTGATGCTGGGAGTGATTGGGGGCAGGAGGAGAAGGGGACGACATAGGATGAGATGGCTGGATGGCATCACCAACTCGATGGGCATGAGTTTGAGTAATCTCTGGGAGTTGGTGATGGACAGGGAGGCCTGGTGTGTTGCGATTCATGGGGTTGCAAAGAGTCGGACACGACTGAGCAACTGAACTGACTGACTGACTGAATGTTGTAATCGATTATGTTTGTCTGCAGATGTGGATCTCATTTACTAATTTGAGTTAACCAGTCATAATTTATCATAGTTTAAAAAACAGTGAAGTCGCTCAGTCGTGTTCGACTTTTTGCGATCCCATGGACTGTAGCCCACCAGGCCCCTCTGTCCATGGGATTTTGCAGGCAAGAGTACTGGAGTGGGTTGCCATTTCCTTCTCCAGGTGATCTTCCTAACCCAGGGATTGAACCTGGGTCGCCTGCATTGCAAGCAGATGCTTTACCATCTGAGACACCATAGTTTAGTCTCCTGAAATATTTTTTCCCCAGAAGTCTCTATAACATTTGAAAAACTAATGTTACAGTTTTGTATAATTTAAGTAACATGATTATTAATGTCAATTAATTTTATTCTGAAACCTTTGAAGTTTCACAGAGTTCATAAGCTGTCATCACTTCTTAAATGGATTGTTTTTAGTTTTAATTCCTATGTGCAATATGTTGCTCAGTCCTTTTAAAAGTAATTAAGAGCTAAGAATGGGGAAAAATCGATGTTGTCTTTTAACCAGTGTAATAATTTTCATTTGTCAGTTTATTAGTTTGAAAATTTTTTTAATATTGGAAAATTTAAGAACTGGAAAAATCATGTTTTCAGTATTCAATTTTAATTGCTGTTAAATTTCGATGTATTTCCCTATATAAATAAATTTTAGCTTTGGGCTTTTTAAAACATAGTTTTAACTGTTTTTTATATAAGTCTAAATTTATGTGTATTTTAAAGTCTGCCTTTAGATATTACTAACATTTTCTAATCCATAATCAGCTTGGTAACATTTTTGGTGATTGAGTGATATTTCAAGTGGATGTACCATGGTGTATTTATCCATTTCCTTGTGGTTGGATTCTAAGGTTCCTTTTAGCTTTGTACTGATGTTGATGGTAGGAAGTACAACCTTCACTGAGGCAGCCAGATGGAAGTATTTAACAAGTAGCACCTGTTGTCTCCATAGTTTATCTTTGTAAGAACAAACCTGTCTTTAAAAAAAAAAAAAAAAATGAAGTTTCCTGGTAGTGCAGGTAGTAAAGAATTTGCCTGCCAGTGCAGGAGACCCAGGAGACACAGGTTCGATCCCTGGGTCAGGAAGATCCCCTGGAGCAGGAAATTCGAACCCACTCCAGCCCACTTGCTTGAAAAATCCCATGGACAGAGGAGCCTGGCCGGCTGTAGTACATGGGTCCGCAAGACACTGGACACGACCGAGCAAGTGCGTTCAGCACCCAGCGACACACAGTTAACTCACAGTGTTGTGTTGTCTTCTGCTGCACAGTGCAGAGATTCAGTCATGGGCATCCGTACATTCTTTACCATGCGGCTTGTCACGGGATAGTGCATAGAGTTCCCTGTGCTATGCAGTAGGACCTCGTTGTTTATCCATGCAGTGTATACTAGTTTGCACGTGCTAACCCCAAATTCCTAGTCGTTCCCTCCCTTATACCCCTCCCCCTTGGCAACCACAGGTCTCTTCGTCACATCTGTTTCTGTATTATCGATAGGTGCATTTGTGTCATATTGTAGATTACAGATATAAGGGACATTATACGGATCCGTCCTTCTCTTTCTGACTTGACTTCATTTAGTACGAGTCTCTGGGTCTGTCCGTATTGCTGCACATGGCGTTACTGAAGTCCTTTCTATGGTTGAGTTGTATACATGAGCACATCTTTATCCGTCCATCTGTCAGAGACACTTAGTTTGCCTCCGTGTCTTGGCTGTTGTAAGCTATGCTGCTGTGAATTGAGGGGTGCATGTATTGTTTCAAATTATAGTTTTGTCTGGATATGTGCCCAAGACTGGGATTGCTGGATCATATGGCAACTCAGTTTTAAGTCCTTTGAGGAACAGCCATGCTGTTTACATAATGGCTGCACCAGCTTGCATTCTCACCGAGAGCGTAGGAACTTCCTTTGCTCTACATCCCCTTCAGCATTTGTTGTTTACTTTGATCATGGCCATTCTGGCTGGAGTAAGACAGTGCCTTTTATAGTTTTGATTTGCGTTTCTTCTAATAATTAGTGATGTTGAATATCTTTTTATATGGTTGTTGGCCATCTGTATGTCTTCTTTGGAGAAATGGCTATTTCAGTAATTTGCCTATTTTTCAATTGGGTTGTTTGGTTTTTGGTTTTTTGTTGTTGTGGTTGAGCTGGATGAGCTATTTGTATGTTTTGGTAAGTAATCCCTTGTCAATCGCATCATTTGGAAATACTTTCTGCCATTCCATAGATTGTCTTTTCATTTTGTTTATGGTTTCTTTTGTGGTGCAAAAGCGTGTAAGTTTGATTAGGTCCTGTTTCTCTATTTTTGCTTAGAATAAATGCATCATTGTTGGCAACAGCTTATTGTGTAGTACAGCTGAAGAAAGCTGAGAAAAAGAGAAGGTAATTGTTTCTTTGTTTCAGATTTGGAACTCTTAGTGTGGGGCAAGTGTTCTTGGCCTCCAGTCCAGATATCTCTTAAGGATCCATGAATACTCTGAGATTTTGTATGTGTGTTCTTTTGTATTTTTTATCTTTGTATTTTCTCCCCCAAGATAAGAATTCTAGCTTTCATCAGATTCTCAAGGGGCATGTAGACTCAGAAAAATTAAGCAAGGGCCATGGACTTACAGGATTTTGTTTAAAAAGTAGAGGTAGAGGGAAAGCTATTTTTAAAAAGTGCCCCAAAACAGTGTTGTATCAAATTAATGATAGTTTTGCTTTCCACTTATTGTTTAATATAGAATAAGTTTTCCTTAGGAGACAATGAGTTTTGCTGCTTTATATTATAGTATTATTATGGTTTTCTCTTCTTAATATTGGTTATTTGAAGAACCCACATAAAGATTTTTGAAGGCTAATTGCTAATAACTAGCTTTACCCTAGTAGACATATATGTATATATACTTTTATACATTTTAAATATATACACATTTAAATATATTTTTTAATTGCTAATAAGGAACTCTGCCCTAATGGACATTGAAAATAAGTATGTATTTCCTAAAACATGCTCATTTTATAGATAAAGAGATTAAAAGCTGTATATTGACTTGCTCAAAGTCATGTTGATTTGTAGTATATTTGAGCTATGCCAAATTTTTGCTGCTTTCATGAATCTAGAGATTATGCTAATATTTAGATTTATTAGAGCTGTAACACATCTCTCTGTCCTTAAAGTTTCTGGTTTCTTTTTTCTTCAGACTTTCTTCAAAGACTCCGGACTCTGAAACTGCAGGCTCTGCTTTTTACCGGTTTTAAACTTTTTTTTGATGCAAGTTGCAGAAACCAGGAGATAAGGGCAGAAGAGAAATCAGTTTACAGTTTGAAATTGTATTAGGAACCCACAATGAGAATTGAGGTTTTTCCTAAATCCCAGTCTGGCTGCTACTGTTTTCCATGGTAGTTGCTTTTCTGCAGGAGAAGATCTACCCTGTGTGCCAAAGTGACACCAGAAACACATTCTTTACTCCTCTGATCTATTGTTTTAAAACTGTTCAAACCTGTGCCTGTTGTATTTTGGTCATAATAGTAGTAGGAGTTGGAAAATGGAGGGACACCCTCTCCACAGGCTCCTGACAACTCCATGCTGCCTTGTAAAATGTTAACTTTTATGTAGCTGTAATTATAGCATGGGTCTTCCCTGATGGCACAGTAGTAAAGAATCTGCCTGCCAATACAGGAGATGCAGGAGACCTGGGTTCCATCCTTGGATTGGGAAGGTCCCCTGGAGAAGGAAATGGCAACCCACTCCAGTATTGTTGCCTGGAAAATTCCATGGACAGAGAAGCCTGGCGGGCTACAGTCTGTGGGGTTGCAGAAAAATCCGACAGTACTGATTGACCAAACAACAACAAATTGTAGCACAACTACAAGTTAGTGGTCTCTTTCATCTCTTTGCCTTATAAGTATTACTAATGATTGCATATAGTATGACTAATGGTTATTTTTAATGATTGAAGAAATTTCCCATTGTTGATGATGCAGCAGATGTGTCTGTGCTGATGGCATTTTTACTGTTGTAGTAGGAATAATAATTGGTGTGATAGTTAAGGGCATGACCTTCTTTGTCAAGCAGACCTGAGTTTTTGAGTCTTTACTCTGACACTGTGAACTTTAAGCTAGTTGCTTACTTGTTTGTTTAGTTATTTGTATTTCAGCTTGATTTATTAAATGAGGGCAATTAATAGTACGTGTTTCATCGGGTTGTTAGGATTAAGAAAGATTTCATATAAAGTGATAAATGTTACTTTTTATTATTAATAGTATTATTTTCTAGGACTGGGATTACTGGGTGAAAGAATATGAATGTTTTGTATCTCTGGAGGTGAATTGCCTAGCTGTTTTCTGAAAGGGTTATTCCAGTTGCTGTTGGGAGAATGTGGAGGCATCAGCCTTCAGCTTTCTCTCTTATTTTTCCCAATGTGATTTTTTATTTTCTATGTCAGTCCCTTTCTACAGCTAATTTTTCAACAAAGTATGCCCTTGTGAGAAATGTAGACCCTGTTGGTCTATTTTCTGTGATGTAGGGACTGTTGCTCTTACCTCCTGTGTTGTCACTTGCTGAAGTGTGTTCAGCAGCATCTCTGCTCCTTCTGGTGGGAATCTGCACTTGATGGGCATTTCTCCTCCCAAGAAAGGGAGGTGTACCAGTTTTCAAAAGTTGTTAAACATCTATTCTGGCACGTGGGGTTTTGGACCAAAAGTCATTAGTTGTTAGAAGTCTCCTTTTAGCTTTGGCATTATTGATAAACATATGTAAATTGTAAATCTTCAAGCTTTGCTTTATGCTTTCCTTGTGTTCACATCTCCCTCTCAAGAGATAGAAATACTGATCTGTTTCTGCCATTAAATCTGCAGATTTTTATTGGGAGCCAACCATGTATGCTGATGGCATAGAGCAATAGTCCACAGTCAGTAGTAAGTTCTTTACACACGTCAATAATGTTGCCCTGTTTACAGTTTCCTGTAATCTAGGTAGGGATGTGAAATGAAGTTGGTAGCTCCTCTTGCTCAATTTAAGAACTCAGAATTTTTCTGCACTGCTCAGGAAATTAACAGTGTACGTTGTGTCTCTTGATCTTGAAGCATGGGGAGGATGAAAATTAATCCTTCTCTAAGAATGTGGTTAGTTTGTGGTAGAGTTGGTGCATGTTCGGGGCTGAGAACATAGATTGTACCCAAGTTTGAGAGCTTAGTAAATCAGTAGTTTGGCAGTAGTTCACTAGATTCAAAAAATTGGATGAAGCAGCTGGCTTGGAACCCCTTAGGCAAGCAGAGGTTGATACAATTTTAGAAGGGTTACAAAATCTAGACCGGCAGATAAGAGCCAGGAGCTGAAGTACAGGTGCAGGCAATGTCTTGTCTGAGGGCCAGACAACTAAGAATTCAGGAAATCAACAAAAGTGGAAGGTTCTGACCAAATGGAGCAAGGAAGAAAAAAAATACAAGGGAAAAGGCAAAGAAACCCCTCCAGATGTACAACTTCTGGCACAAGGATACCAGTTCAGAGAAAAATCTATAGCTCATTGTTTAAAATATGTATGCAAGCGTGCCATTTGGATGTGGAGAAGTATACATGAGGAAGTGCAGAAAGCCTTGTGTGGGACCTGGAATGCTAGATGTGTGAACTTTAATACACAATACACCTCTTTTTGATCAGCTTTGAAAAAAAAGATTGGAGGAAATGACTGGTGTTGGTTGGTGAAGTTCTCAAGTTGAAAGAGGTTGCTGGAAGTAGAATACCTTCTTAGCCCAAGAGGACGGACTTAGTTGCTCAGTCGAGTCTGACTCTTTAGGACCCTTTGGACTGTAGCCTGCCAAGCTTCTCTGTCCATGGGATTTTCTAGGCAAGAACACTGGATGGGTTGCCATTTCCTCCTCCAGGGGATCTTCCCGACTCAGAGATCGAACCTGCGTCTCCTGTGTCTCCTGCATAGGCAGGCAGATTCTTTACTGCTGAACCACTGGGGAGACGACATTTAGGAAAGCCTTTTGATCTATAAAATATTAGAGCTCGGGCTCTTGGTATTACTTAATATAAATTCTTAAATTTACAAGTAAGGAAACTGGATCCTCAGTTAAAATGACTGGCCTTAGTTTACCCAAAAATTGAAAGCAGACCTTCTTTACTATTTGTGTATATTTGTAGAAAATTTGTGGCTACTCTGGTTTCAGTAACCAATCTTCCTGTTATGAAATTGTCTCCACCTAGTGGCAACAAGTATATTGCAAGAGTGAGTCCAACGACGGGAAAACTGCTGCGGGCCTTTATCCCTCAGGGCTTGTGAGGGAGCCCGCCTGGTGACAGTTGTGTTGCTTTGGAGAGGGGAAGGGAAGAGACACAGCCGTTACTCTGAAGTGAACGCTTCTGACACTGTTTACATCGTCAGCAGTAAATATAATGCCTGACTCAGGTATAAAGAGTTTACAGATTCCCATAAGTTTATGGAAAATGAAAGTAATGTTGACTATGTAAAAAGTGTGTTAAGCTTTTACTTCAGTTTTTCATGTACAACCACATACATATTACATAAAGGTATATGTATATATACATTTTTTTCCCTTTTCCTATCTTTGTTGTAAGTTAAAAGCATGATAACTTCCATCAACGGGGAAGAGATGAACTAAACGGTAAATGATACCGGGACAGTTAGGGGTGGGTGGAGGGGAAAAGGTCCCAACCTTTGTAAAATATGAAGTTATGGAAGTAGAATTAAGTGTGGGTGTATGGTTGATGTTGTTTATAATATTAGAGTATGGATTAGCTTTCCAAAGAAGCCATAGAGGGAAAGATAAATACATTAAAGATATATAAAAAATAAAATCTGTGGCTTAAAGAAGCTGAAGGCAAAAGGCAACAAACTGGGGGAAATATTTAACAGTCACGACATAGGCAAAAGGTTGATTTCCTTAGCAGAAAAGATTCTTACAGATTACCTTTTAAAAAACTAATAGAAATGAATATGAATAAGTAATTGACAGATCCCCCAAAATGACCAATAAAGCTATGAAAATGCACTCAGTTTCACTCATGGTTGAAGCTTGCAAATGAAAACAACAATGAAGTATTATTTTCCACCTATCAAACTGAGCATGCTTTTTAACAAAGTGTTGCTGATTCTTAATTGGTAGAAGGGTACGGTGGTCTAGCAATTTAGCAGTGTTTGTCTGAATAAAAAAAAGTTACCTGCCATTTGAGCCAGTAATTTTGCCTTTAGGAATTTGCCTAGGCAACTTTTTACTGGCAAATATAAAGTCAGCAAAACATATATTTAATGAATGGTGAACCACATCTTCATGGGGGACAGTTTCAGGAACTTGTACCGTTTGGAAATCCCAGAAGTTTCCTTGGGTCACTTAAAACTAGTCTTTAGGTAGAACAGTGGTCTCTCCACCCTGGCTATGCATAAAAACCTTCTGGTTGTCTTTCTACCATACCAAGAGCCCCAGAGATGAGAATTCATTTAGTCTGGAATGGAACCTTGGTATCAGAATTGTGTTAAAGCTTTCTTTGGTTCCTGTATGCACCAAATTTGAGAACTACATCTCTAGATTAAGATTATTTTTACTGTGGGTGCATCACTTTTCTTCTGGTAGAAGATAAGACTATTGGACAAGTTAACTGAAATTCATATTTTTTTCACTTTGTCCCACTCTCCCTTTGGCTTCCTCTTGATAATTTGGGTTCAGGTGGTATATTAGTTTCCTATTGCTGTGATGATAAGTTACCACAATATGGTGGCTCAAAAAATAACACAACTTTGTCATTTTACAGTTCCGACAGCCAGAAGTTCACAGTGGGTCTTGCGGAATCAAGGTGTTGGCAGGGCTGTGTTCCTTCTGGAGGCTCTAGGGGAGAACTCATAATCCTGTTCTTCTTTAGCTTCTAGAAGCTGCCTTTGGGCTCACAAATTCTTCCTCCGTTGTCAAGCCAGCAGTATAGCATCTTCAGATTTCTTTCTTTGATTTATATCTCTGCCTCCATCACATTGCCTTCTCTTTTTTTTTAAGGACACTTATGATTCTTGTTTAGTTGCTCAGTTGTGTCTCACTTTTTTATGACCCTGTGGACTGTAGCCCGCCAGGCTCCTCTGTCCATGGGACTTCCCAGGCAAGAATACTGGAGTGGGTTGCCGTTTCCTTCTCCAGGGGATCTTCCTGACTTAGGGATCGAATCTATGTCTCTTACATTGGCAGGTGGACTCTTTACTGCTGAGTCCCTGGGAAGCCCACCCCTGTGATTAGTTCAGTTCAGTTGCTGAGTCATGTCCGACTCTTTGTGACCCCATGGACTGCAGCGAGCCAGGCTTCCCTGTCCATCACCAACTCCTGGAACTTACTCAGAGTCCTGTCCATTGAGTCAGTGGTGCCATCCAACCATCTGATCTATTGTCCCCTTCTCCTACCTTCAGTCTTTCCTAGCATCAGCGTCTTTTCCAATGAATTGGCTCTTTGCATCAGGTGGCCAGAGTATTGGAGCTTCAGCATCAGTCCTTCCAGTGAATGTTCAGGGTTGATTTCCTTTAGAATTGACTGGTTGAAAAAAAAGAATTGACTGATTGGATCTCCTTGCTGTTCATGGGACTCTCAGGTGTCTTCTCCAGCATCACAGCTCGAAACATCTCAGATGGATACACCAAGGGGCGGAATGAGAACAGGGCTGCTGCTCATGTAACTGGTGCTGGCTGACAAGAACCCTGAGCAGATGCATTCTGAAGTCTTGGGGAAAGACTGACTGGGGCAATTTGAAAGTATCTGTAGGGGTGAGGGGACTGAAGGAGTAATGTTGCTGCTGCTGCTAAGTCACTTCAGTCATGTCCGACTCTGTGTGACCCCATAGATGGCAGCCCACCAGGCTCCCCTGTCCCTGGGATTCTCCAGGCAAGAACACTGGAGTGGGTTGCCATTTCCTTCTGCAGCGCATGAAAGTGAAAAGTGAAAGTGAAGTCGATCAGTCGTGTCTGACTCTTAGTGACCCCGTGGACTGCAGCCTACCAGGCTCCTCTGTCCATGGGGTTTTCCAGGCAAGAGTACTGGAGTGGGGGGCCATTGCCCTCTCCGAGGAATCATGTTAGAAGAGGTGAAATACTAATGACAAGTATTGTATAGGAGGGCACAGATGATGCTAATTATCTAGATCTGCTTTTTAAATGCTTTAAAAATATCTTAAAGCATTTATTTTTCCTGTGACAATAACTTAATTTTATATAGAGACCAAAAAATGTTAAGTCTGTTACCAACAGTACTCAGAAACAATTAAGACTGGATAATGAAGATTTGGTAAATCACCTTTGAAAGATTCCTGCTCTATGTTCCATAGTGTGAAAAGATGTAATCCAAATAGGAGTTGATTATTTTTTCTTTATAAATAAAGCTATTGGGTTACTGAAAGTAATTTAGCTTTCTATTCCAGATGTTGAATCCAAAAACAACTTTTCCAATAAAGAACACTTCCTTTGCATTTTTAGAAGCTTACAGAAATCAGTCTCTGTCTTACAGCTGTAGCTTTAGATTAAACTGCTGTGAGTGGTTTTTATGAGGTGATGCTTACTGCAGGCAGTGTTATGATGGCACTTGGATTGCTTACTCAGAATTTATTATTGCTCCGTAGTTTGCCTAGTCTTGAATAAATTTCTAAACTCTTTTAACACCTGTATCCTGTGAGCAAGCAGTGTTTTAATTAAGGAACAAATTGTTTGCTTGTTTGCATGTTGTATAATGAAATGCACGAGGAAAAGAAAATTGCTAAAGATTGGGAGAGTTAATTTTGATGTGACCTTTATTTATGTTCAAAGGTAACCATGGAAGAAAAAGATAAGTTTCTTAATATAGGGGGGAAAAAAGAGTTTCATAGTTTTGTTTCATAGTGGTAGGGATCTCAAGAAAATAAAGAAAGATGCTTTCTAGGAAAACGGGATAATCTAAGTACTTTAAAAGTGATTGTGTTTTCTGATATATGGCTCACAGTTTTTTAAAAAACCTTAAATCATATACAGAATAAAGACATAAGTGTTGGCTGTGCGGGGTTGATTATATAGTTAACTTTTACCTTTGGCAGTCTTGGTAGGCTAAAAAATGGACCCCTGTTCTCTGCCTTCCATCCCCCCCCCCAAAGATATCCACATCCAAACCCTGAAATCTGTAATGTCACTTTTTTAGAGGGGAGGAGTCTTTGTAGATGTTATTAAGTTAAAGATTTTGATACAAGGAGATTACCCTGGGTTGTCTGGGTGGGTTCTAAATGTTAATTACATGTGTCTTTCTAAGAGAGCAACAGAGTTTACATTTAGAAGAGGAGGCAGTATGACCACAGAGGCAAAGATTGGAATGATGTGGCCACAGGTCAAGAAACGCCAACAGTTACTCCAAGCTAGAAGAGGCAAGAACAGAATCTTTCATAAAATCTCTGGAAGAAGCGCAGCCTGCCAACACCTTGATTTTGGCCCTGTGATACCAGTTTAGGATTTGTGGCCTTCAGGACTGAGAGAGAGAAATTTTTATTGTTGTAAACCACCAAATATGTAATAATTTGTTACAGCAGTCACAGGAAACTAATACATCAATCATTCTTCAGAGTATAAATGGACTCCCTATACATACAAATATATATATAAAGTATATGGAGTATAAATAGCTCCATATACTTTAACTCTTCATCCTTTTGGGGGGTGGGTATAGTTATAGCTCAAACTCCTTAGACTAGTTCTATTTCAGATACTCTGAAAAGACCAGGCGATTTTTATGATTAAAGCAACTGGTAAGCATTTTTAGGCACAGAACTCTGAGATTTAGCTCAGAATATGTTATATTTGAAGCTCCTTTTGGGGAGAAGAGTTTTTATTCATTCTGGAATCTCCCTGGTGGCTGTTCTACAGCTCCACTTTGGTAAGAGTACACTTTAGACTCTTAAAATTTTACAACACAATGTCAGCCCTTTTGCCTGTGCATCTGCTCTTTAATAGGAATTTTTCTTTCACACAGACTACAGAAAATGTGCACTTGAGACTCTTATTGAGAATGGAGTTAGGAGTTTTTATGACCCAGCTTGTGCCAGGGCATCTTCGAGACTTGAGTCTGGTTTACTGGGAGTCTGCCCAAGCTTAAAGATTGTATAGGTTCTCTACACTTTAGCCTTATATCATTAATGATCAGACAGCAGTGTACTTGGCCTATAGTATCTTCACCTTCTCAAAGGTTATATATGTGTTTGGGGAAAGAGAAGGATAATTTAGGAAACATGCATTTGAATGTCTGTATATGTTATTCAAAGCTGTGGTTTAAAATGCTGTTTTTTTAATGCCATCTAGTGCTCCCTTTTATAAAAAAATCCACAAGTTTCTAGTGGGATTTGAGCCAAAAATGTTCCTAATAACTTCCTTTTTTCCGTTAAGCTTCCAGAAACTACTCTTAGTATCCATCTACATACAGGTTACTAGCAATAGACAACGACACATCTGCCCTTTTCGGTAACTTTTGTTTGTTACAGAAAAGGCCTTAAATTCTTGAGAGCAAATAAGCCTGTTAGTTTGAGTAAAACAATTTTTTTTAAATCACACAAGGCATATGCTGAAGCGTTCTTATATTCCTTTGTTGTTGTTCAGTTGCTAAGTTGTGTCCGACTCTTTGTGACCCCGTGGACTGCAGAACGCTAGACTCCCTTGTCCTTCACTGTCTTCCAGAGTTTGCTCAAAATTCATGTCCGTTGAATCAGTGATGCTATCTAATCATCTCATCCTCTGCCATCACCTTCTCATTTGCCTTCTAACTTTCCCAGCATCCAGGTCTTTTCCAACAAGATAGCTCTTTGCATCAGGTGGCCAGAGTATTGGAGCTTTAACATCAGTCCTTCCAATCAATATTCAAGGTTGATTGATTTCCTTTAGGATTAACTGGTTTGATCTCCTTGCAGTCTGAAGGGACTCAGTAGTCTTCTTCAGCACCACAGTTCAAAAGCATCAGTTCTTTGGTGCCCAGCCTTTTTTATGGTCCAGCTCTCATATTTATACCTGACTACTGGAAAAACCATAGCTTTGACTCTGTGTACCTTTGTCAGCAAAGTGACATCTCTGCTTAATACACTGTCTAGGTTAGTCATAGCTTTCCTTCCAAGGAGCGTCTTTTAATTTCGTGGCTGCAGTCACCATCCACAGTGATTTTGGAGCCCAAGAAAATAAAATCTATCACTGCTTCTGCTTTTTCCCTTTCTATTTGCCATGACGTGATGGGAATGAGAACCCCATGAAAATGTCTTTTCGAAAATAATAAAATTATTATTTTTAAAAGGGGGTTATGTAAAATTTTTGATTTTTAATGTTAGAGAGTGTCTAAATCATTTTTTACCCTTGTACTTCACCTATTGGGAGCCTAAGAAATAATAGTTCCTATTTATTGAAACAAAATTATATCTTTTCAGTTTTATGGCTTATCATTTATAAAATGCCACACATTTTATATGACCCATCTCATTCAGCTTTACCAATGACCCTGAAAAAATTTGTCACTTTGCAGATTAAAAGATAAAACCTTGAGTGTTTGCTCATGGATCCATAGCCAGTAACTGCCAGCGTTAGGATGGAAACTCAAGCTGATCCAGTTCCAAAGAACACTGTGCTTTCTAGGTGTCTCATTTATTTTACTATAACAAGGATATCCCTAAAATATGAAGTTTGCTGACTTTATGCTTGAGGAATTTTTGGTTTAGTGGATTTGTTTTTCCTTCTAGGGAAGCCAGAGAATGATCTTGGGAGCAAATATATAGCCTAGTTAGGGAATTTGAGGGTTTTGGAGGTCTCAAAGAGTTGAATGGAACCTGTATTAGTATTGTCTTCCATTTTTTTCATATGAAACCTGCTCTTTGCCACATTTAATGTCTATAGGGCATCCCAGGTGGCTTAGTGGTAAAGAATCCACCTGCAGTGTGGGAGATGCAGGGAATGTGGGTACAGTCCCTGGGTCAGGAAGATCCTCTGAAGGAGAAAAATAGCAACCCACTCCAATACTTCTTGCCTAGGAAATCCCATGGACAGCGAAGCTGGCAGGCTACAGTCCATGGGCCATGAAAGAGTCAGAAATGACTCAGCGACTAGACAACAGTAACAGTGTCTATATGGTTTTTTAAATACTCCCCTCAACCAGTTTGAGGGTTATAGATGGGGTGGAACAAAAAGACACTTTGGGGAGCCTTTACGTTACTTTGCTTGCCAGGAACTACTAAGTGAACATTTACGTGCAGCCATGTTTTGTGTGTTTGTGTGTATTTAGTTGCTCAAGTCGTGTCTGACTCTTTGCTACCCCATGGACTGTAGCCTGCCAGGCTCCTCTGTCCATGGGATTTCCCAGGCAAGAATATTGGAGTGGCTTGCTGTTTCCTTCTCCAGGGGATCTTCCTGACCCAGGGATCGAACCCGCATCTCCTGCACTGCAGGTGGATTCTTTACCATTGAGCTACCAGGGAAGCCCGAAGATGTTATGGTTAGCGTCTCAAGTCCCTAGATGGATCTTCGAAAGACGAGTCCGTATTGTAATTGAATTAGTACACAAGTACACATTTTCCAGTAACATAGACACATAAATATAATATATTGGAAAAAACTTAAAGTGATAATTTTAATTTCTAAGTTGGGGATTAATGTACTTTTGTCCTGAAAATTAATTTTTGTATTCATTTAAAAAAATTTGTCACTTTTCCTAAAGCGTGAATTGCAGGACATGTTTTAGCAACCAAATTCTTTGTGTTAGAATGATAAAAATTTAATAGCCAGATTGTTCCATCCCTGAAACCGTGCCACTGCACACTTCCAGTGATTTGAGAATTCCTGATTCTGTACACCCTTTCTAACAGTATTATCAATCATCTTAATTTTTGTCAGCATCACAGCCAAAAAATAGAGCATATATATAGATAACATTGTCTTGATTTACAGTTTAGTGATTTGTAGTGAAGTTAAGCATGATTTAATTTTGCTGGCCACTAGTAATTCCCGTTAATTACCCATTCATCATTTTGCCTATATTGAGTTGTCTTTTAAATTGACTTAGGGCAGGATCTGTTATGTATTATGGATTTTGACCTTTGTTTATTATGTATGTTGCAAATATTTTCTCTTTGTCAGTTGGCTTATCTTTTAAATTTTCTTATGTCTGTCTTTTCTGGTCTACTAATTGTAGTATCCCTGCCATGTCTGGTTCTGATGTTTTGTTTCTCAGATTATGTTTTTGTCATTTGGTATGCCCTGTAATTTTTTCTATTGCTGACATGCCAACATGTACTGGGTAAAAGCAGCTGTTGCACAAAGGCTTTTAGTAGTGTGGTGGTGAGGTGTTGGGGAAAAGTGACGGTTCTGTACTCTTATATTTGGTCTCAGAATGTATTCCTCTGGACTGCAAACTTCACTAGTGGCTGTTAGTTTTTTTTTTTTAACTCCTTTTAGGTGGGACAGGATGACTAGAATGGACTGGAGTTGGTTATTTCCCTTCCCCATGTCACTTAGGTTCTGATAATATCCCAGCAGGTTAGGTTCTGGTTACCTAGTTTTCTCTGAGGGCAGGCTTTGTTAAGAAATAGAATGCTCTGGCATATTTTAAAATGGTTTCCTTTCACTCTCTGCTGGTAGCATGAAGGGATTTTTCTCTGATAATTGCTGTGGGAACCTGTTTGCGGTTCTGGAGGTAAATGTGACAGTATTTTGGGGGCTCCCCTCCCTGTGACTGGGTCCTCCTGGACTTTTTAACTCTCATACTTGTCCACACACAGCATACTCCAAGACTTTTTCAAGTACAGAGTTTCCTACCTGACACTGGTTCCTCCTGCAGTTGAGGTGTTGAGATTCCCAATATTCTGTCTCTCCAGTTTTGGGACAGTCGGTATCCTTCTGTCCTCCCCTCACTTATGGATCCTGGAGGAGTGGTTGATTTTTCAGTCTGTTCACCTTTACATGCAGAACTAGAAATGAAAGTCTTAACCTTTTTTCTTATTTTTTTTTGAAAAGAGAAAGATAAGCTAGTAAACCTCTTTCTGTAGAATGCATAGGAGTTTCCTTTTTTTTTTTTTCCCCCTTTTCTACCCTTTTCTTTATGGGTAGTCACTTGATGCAAAAAGGCATTTAGTAGTGGCCTCTGAGAAAAACTGCTTTTAGTAGTAGTGTTGAGAAAAACTCAACATGCAAAAAAACTAAGATCACGGCATCTGGTCCCATCAGTTCATGGCAAATAGATGGGGAAACAATGGAAACAGTGACAGACTTTATTTGCTTGGGCACCAAAATCACTGCAGATGGTGGCTGAAACCATGAAATTAAAAGACGCTTGATCCTTGGAAGAAAAGCTATGACCAACCTAGATAGCATATTAAAAAGCAGAGATGTTACTGACAAAGGTCCGTCTAGTCAAAGCAATGGTTTTTCCAGTAGTTGTTTATGGATGTGAGAGTTGGACTATACAGAAAGCTGAGCACTAAAGAATTGATGCTTTTGAACTGTGGTGTTGGAGAAGACTCTTGAGAGGCCCTTGGACTGCAAGGAGATCCAACCAGTCCATCCTAAAGGAAATCAGTTCTATATATTAGTTGGAAGGACTGATGCAGAAGTTGAAACTCCCAATACTTGCGCCACCTGATACGAAGAACTGACTCATTTGAAAGATCTGATGCTGGGAAAGATTGAAGGCAGGAGGAGAAGGGGACGACAGAGGATGAGATGGTTGGATGGCATTACCGACCTGATGGATGTGAGTTTGAGCAAGCTCCAGGACTTGGTGAAGGACAGGGAAGCCTGCTGTGCAGCAGTGCATGGGGTCACAAAGAGTCGGACATGACTGAGTGACTGAACTGAACTGAGTCACTTGTTGAGTGGTGATGTTCAGTTGTTAAGTCGCTAAAGTCATGTCCAGCTCTTTGCGACCCCATGGACTGCAGCACACTAGGTTTCCTGTCCTCCATCTACCAGAGTTTGCTCAAATTCATGTGCATGGAGTTGGTGATGCCATCCAGTTACCTTGAGGTTGTTGTATTGAAAAAGCTTTTGAAACCACATTGAGGGTCCACAAAAGGACTTTGTGATCTGCCATATGTGACAATGTGGAGAGTCAGCATGAAAGCCAGGTATTTATGGTCCTTCCAAGAACATTCTGAATATACTATTGATATTTTCCCTTTGGTTATTGAAGCTGTGAACTCTCAACATGTAACTGTGACTAGATCTTTTCTCAGGATTTATTTTGTTTCTGTCACTGCTACTAAAATTGCCTTGTCTGAACTGTAATGCTAATATTCGCTTCACAACTTTGTGTGTCTGCTTTGTGCAAGAAACATTTCTGTTTTGTTGGGTATCCCTTTTCTTATTAAGTGTCATTTGGGTGGGGGTTGGCCCATGGGTAGACCTAGATCTTCTGTTTTGCGGCAGGGATCTTCAGGCAGTAGTCAACTCCTATTAACTGAAAAGAGTCTACTTTGTCCGACACCTCAGTTCCCTCCTTTACTGGCTTCAGCTCTACTTTCCAGCCTTTCAGATTGTAGTTATTTCCTAGGCCGTGCATTCTTACTCCTTTTCTCTTTCTTTGATCTGTGTATATGTCCGTAGTGTGAATATCTAGACGACTCCCAAATACGGGTCATCAAAGCCACAGTTCACTCTCACCAGAAGAAGAAGCTGAATGTCTTTCGTGCTCCTGACCTGGGCAGGAAGTAGCTGCAGACAGAAATGCAGCTTGTCACTAAATCAGAGAAGGGGAAAGTTTGTATATGATTTGGGGGAAGGGTAGAATTGAGGTTAAATTTAAGTGAAAAATTATATATTGACTTAAAAGCAAAGAGAAACTAGTTCTGGGGAGCTTATCTGTTTGGTAACTGCCAAAAGTGGAAGTTTGAGCTTCCTGAGTACATGTAGTTTGTGTGCTTTAGGCCAAAGTAGAATTTGTAGCGCCCTCTGTATATGTGGATTGTGTCTTGAGTCAGAAAATGGAAGTTTTCATCTCAGATCCCCTTTTGACCCTCCTTGGACAGATCACAGGAGATGTTACTAAATATTGTTGATATCTTCACTGCCGACAGGTTCTTAAAAATTGAGACATACCCTCTGTGTTCTCGTAGACTTCTACCTTTACTGAGGCTTTCAATGGCAAAGTCAAAGATCTCTCTTGGTAAATGTCACATTGCACTTGAAAATATGTGGGTTATTTTCAAATATCTTTTGATACTGATTTCTAACATAATTCCACAATGATAAGAGAACAGATTCTATTTCAGTATCTTTAGACCATGAAATTTTTGCACTTTGTTTTATGTTAATGGTTATCTTCCAATGTCTCCTGGTTTATTGTCTGGGAACTTGAATAGAACTTGTATCCCACTGTTGTGTGAAAACTATAGAAATCTTAATTATGTTGAATTGGTTCTCATAGTGATTTTCAGGTCTACTATATCCTTCTACTTCTCTAATATATTCATTCTGTTAATTTTGAGAGTTTGGTATTGAAACTCCAACTAAAAAATCTTAATCTACTTAAAAAATAATTTAATATATAGTGGAACTATATGTAACCTTGTTCTGTATTTTCCAAATCTCCTGTAATTGTGTTATCATACTTTCATAATTTAAAAAGAAAAAAGAAAAAAAATGAGGTAGTGGTTTTGGTAATCAGCAAGACCGGATCCTTTTCCTTTTTTTTTTTTTTTTGGTAACACCTGCTGTGTTATCTGGTAAGATGGCATTGGCATTCATGCAGTAGCATTTAAGACTAGGTACCAAGGAACTTATGATTGATTGTAATACAGATTCAAAAAGAAAGACTGGAACATTTTCAAAAGTCATATTGATCCTGGTTTTCCAAATGATACTGTGATGTTTTGGAGCTATGACTAGCTTGTGGTTTACTTCCTAAATCTTAGTTGCCACAGGTATACAAATATCCAAATCAGATAAAATTTGGCTATTTTCAGTGGAACTGATATCTCTAGAAACAAGGCTTTAGGAGAATATTTTATTTGACAGTTCCTATTAGTTTGCTGGCGGAGCGTTTAACAGACAGATGAAAGGAGTGTTCTGTTTATAGTTGACCCCAGGGTAACAGTGTTGGGACGTGGGTTAGGATTTAGAGTTCTGAGAAATTCCTCCTGTCTTAGTAGTTTTAGTTCTCTGATGGATGCATTTTGTTATTATAGAGTTTATGGTAGAAAAGTGGCATGTGTATTTACAGGGAAGCTGTATTTAAAGGTAGTTTACTTTGAGTTCAGTGAATTCCAGAGTCGTCTTCAGAGCTGCATCCTTGGTAGGTTTGAGGCCATTGTTCTTTACACACACACATCCCACCCGACCCCACCCCACATATACCCTTTATTTGCTAATACGGAGCAGTGCCTCTTCCACTTATTTTTTCTGATTGCTGTATCTGTCAGTATCTTTACAAATAGGTCCTTGAAACTTAAGAGGCTAAAGGACCTTTGTTTTTTTTATCTGAAGTATCATGTGTGTTTGTTTTAGTTTGTACTTTGTCAGTTTTCTAAAGGTCTTCTCACATTTTCAACTGCTGTGTTGGAAATTATCCAAAGTTGCAAATTTCTGTTCCTTTTTTTTTTTAATCCTGTATTTTAGATGTTAGCCTGTTAAGAAAAAGAAGGGCAGGTTCTTTTTACATTGTCTGTTGGGCCTGTCCCACAATACAGGTTGTACACTTTGATGCCAGTTTCATATGTTTCCTATTTATTGTTCCATTCCTTGCTCACAACCTTGAATTTTAGTCTGACTTTTAAAGGGAAGACATCAGAAAAGGCTTGTGTATCACTCATGTTTTCTTGCTTTTTCTAGTTCCTTGCATTCCCTAGTCTCCTGTGGAGTGTTTTGTACTTTCTTTTTTTCTGTTTTTCCAGCCAGTTTTCAACACTTTATTCATCTGAGAGGCTACAAGTAAATGGAGTCATTAATATAAGCCTGGGATTCCTGGACACAGTGTCTTAACAGAATGAAATCCAATAGCAGCCCTTAGTCTCTCTGCCTTACGGTTTTGGAAAGTTTTTTTATTATGACTGTTAACCCTAGACTGTACCTTCCTTTAGTTTCCATTGGTTTATCTACCGTTGTAGCAGTCTTAAGTGGGTGTGGGTCATTGGTGGTTTTCCTGGGAAAGACCTTGAGGAAAAGGTAGTTCGTTTGGAGTTTCAGGGGAGACAGTAAAGGGGGACAGAGAGTACAAAAGGTGGTGATGCCAAAACAGAATGCTGGGTGTGTAAGGAGGGCAGGTTTCAGATAATCTGAATGCTTTTTCTCTTTGCTAGAGTCTTTAAAGACATGCTGCTTTGAAGTCCAAGTTTAATTTTAAGGCTTCAGCATAGCAGTCAGAAAGACTGGCCATCGTGTTTTGGTACTTCTCTTCCTTTCTTTGCTAGAGCTTGTTTTGGTTGTGTTGATGACACGCTGCATACAGTAGGATCAAGCAGTGTTCGTAAAGTGGTGGCTTCTTGTTGTTTAGTTGCTAAGTCGTGTCCCACTGTAGCCCACCAGGCCTCTCTGTCCATGGGACTTCCAGGCAAGAATACCGGAGTGGGCTGCCGTTTTCCTCTCCAGAGGATCTTCCCGACCCAGGAAACAAACCTGTGTCTCTTGCGTTGACAAGCGGATTCTTTACCACTGAGCCGCCTGGGAAGCCCATAAAGTGGTGGCTAGAAACCATGATTTAGTCCCTAGAGTACAGAAATGTTAACCTTAGTCCCTGAGTACAGAAATGAACGGCCTCCTCCATTAAACAAAGTGATGTCTCTTTTAGATATCTCCTTGTGAACGTTTTTAGAGAGGCTTATGGCAGAGTTTGTTGCTCCAGAGAGCAGACGCTGGTCTCTTGGGTCTCTTGTATCCGTTGGCTGCTAAAGTTTAACTACATAGCAGTTAGTAGAGCCTGTGCCATCATCTGATCCTCTGAAGATTGAATGATGCAGAAAAGAGTATTTCATCAAGGAGAAGTTTCTTTCACAAAATTCTTTTAATTTATGATTCTCAGAGAATAGAGTTAAAGCATTCAGGGAGATACTCAAAGAACCACAGGATGCTAATCATAGAATTAACAAACTCAGCTAGTCTAGTGACTGCAACTCAGCTATACTAGCTGAGGAAAATTGCTCAGATTCCAGATTACTGTAGGGGACACTGATCAGGGATCATACAGCACCTGAATGATAATTTGGTTCAAGGACAAAAGGCTTAAGGAATGTTTGCTTGTTTGGGAGTCCACTAGTTCCAATAAGCAAAATGAACAAGGCTTTAGGGTAGACTCAGTGGACAGCCTCAAAATTAAAAACAAAATTCATGATTCACTCAAATTTGAAAAATTTGAACATTTCACATTTTTGCTTGGACAAAGGCAAAATTTCATGTGGAAATGTAGCTTTCTGTCGATGAGACAGTGTGAATTGAATTTTAGAGGGGACTAGAATTTAGGTTAAAGTTCAGTGAAGTGCTTTTACTTATAAAAGAAAGTTAATTGCTCATTAGGTGGAGTCTTGAGCAGATATTTTAAAAATGGTATCTGCTAAAAGTGGGAAATTCAGCATCCTGGATACAGATAGATCATGTCCTTCGTTGTTTATGTGCCAGTGTAGAGTATATGATGTACTGTGATGGTGCAAATTGTGTCTTTAGGCAAGTGTGATATTTTTCCTTCTCACTGTCTACTGGACCACTGCCACTCCCTTAGTGCTCCATTAAAGAACTAGAACTCAAGGAGACCTTGAAATTGTATCAAATGGTGAGCAGTAGGAGAAACTAGGACATTCAGCCAGAAGTAAAGAAAAATCAGGTGGGATATGATAACAGTGTCCAAATATTTGCAAGACTGTTGCGTAGCAAAATGGTTCGACTTAATCAGCTTGCCTCCAGAGGGCAAGCTGTAGGGGGGATGGGTAGCAGTTTTGGACTCGTCATTAGGAGGAGCTTTCTGAATTAGAAGCTGACTTTAGTAGACGGGAGTCTTCATGAGTGGAGCTGTGAAAATAGACGCAGGATGACCAGTGGCTTAAAGCGCTCAGAAGGTAGATTCTGTGTCTCTGGGAAAAATTGAACCCGGTGACCATGCTGAGAAGTCTGACATTTTCCTGACTTAGTTCTAAGTTCCATGACCACTAGTTTCAGAAAGACACTTGTTATTTTGGGTGAAGAGGATTTTCTATACATTAGTAATAGTGAAGCATTCTCTGTATGCGGACTGTTAGGTGTTCAGGGATCAGTGATAGCCTCTTGCTGTCAAGTAGCTTGTATTTATAAATGGAAATATTCTTGAGCTTTTCTTCATTTTCATTCTTGAACTAGTGTGTACTTTTTTTTAATAATTATTCTCAGGATTTACAGTGTCTAAAAATTAGTTTTGAGATTTACTTCCCTTTCAGATACTAAAGTGTTTTTCTCTTGTCTTTATTCCTAGCAATGTCTCAGGCTGTGCAGACTAATGGAACTCAACCATTAAGCAAAACATGGGAACTCAGTTTATATGAACTACAACGAACACCTCAGGTAATGTAGACCAAGATAATTTAGGGAAAATATGAGACATATGTAAATTGGAATATATTTTTAGAAAATGAAAATTTGAAAGACCATAACTGTAATAATACATTTATATACAAAATAGTCCTAAATTTTGGGTATGTTGGTTGACCATTCATTGAAGAGATAATTTGAGTGCCTGTTGTGTACCAGGTCCTAAACTAGGGACTAGTGTAAAGTGGTGAATAAAACAGATGTGGGATCAGCTCAGGGAGTTTAGGCATCAAGCAGGTAAATTACACATATGAGAAGTTGTATATAGGAAAGTTCCTCGATGCTGTAATAATAACAGGGTAACTATTTTGAGAAGGTGAAGATGGGAAAGACTGGGAGAGGAACAAGTTTGAAGGAGATAAACATCCTTAAAACTGAAGTCTGAAAGTTTGAAATGCCTGTAAGACAAGCAGAAATGCTACCTAGGGGTTTGGGCTAAATATAAAGTTTTAGGACGTGTCTGTGCATTTTGACCACAGGAATGCCGGTTTGCCTAGAGAGAGAGATGAGCAGAAGGCTCAGAACTTTATCCAGAGGAGCTTCAGCATTTAGAAATTAAGTAATGGGAAAGGAGACTGAGAAGGAACAACCCCAGAAATGGAAGGAAAAATGGGAGATGAGGAGAGGAGATAAAAAAAAAGAGGACAGAGTGTTTCAAGGAGGATGCAGCTACTGTGTTCAGTACTACTGAGAGGATGAGTAAGATGAGGATTACAAAAGTGAACATTCAAGTTGGCAGTATATAGTTGGTAACCCTTGAGAAGAATAGGTTCACTTGAGTAGGTTGTGCTGTGTTAAAGGGGGAGGAGGGGAGGTGAAGATGAATAGGTAATGTTTTAGAAAAGTTTGGCTGTGCAGAGGAGCCGAATGAGTGAAAACTTGAGGGGAGCGTAGAATCAGGAAGTTTTAAATTTTGTTAATGAGAAGTGGAACTACTCTCACCCCATTTCCCTCTGCACAAAGCTCTAAGGTTCACGTTTCACTGCCGCAACCCTATGTTAATCCAGATTGATTTAGTGAGGAGGGAGAGATTGTTGAAGTCTGAGAGCAGACAGAATAATTGAAAGGGGAGTATGCTTGGGAAGATAGGAAAGAGCATATATTTGATAGGAAGTGGTGTACTTTCTCCTTGTAATAAGAACGAGGAAGATGCTTTATAAAGATCAGGTAGAGAGAAAATGAGAGCTCTCTTTTAATGAATTTGAGGTAAGGTAATCTGTTTAACATTTCCATGATAGAAGGTCTGCAGATAGAAAAAAAGGTGTGAAAAACAGTGTAGTGAAAAGAAAAGTGAGTTTTTACTGATACCAGTCTGGTTGTGTGATTCCTCCCCTTCTCCCCTCTGCAGTGCTACACAGATACACAGGTGCAGACATGCAAACCTGGATGGATGGTTTATCCAGGCTTGGGATTTTGCTAGGCAAGTTTTCAAGGGGCCAAGGGGGACAGGCTTGATTACTAGCTGGGTCATCATCATACCCTGTGTGATTCATAAAATGGAGGTTATAATTCCTAAGTCAAAAGTTTGTGTACATGTTAAACTAAGTAAAATACAGAAGGTGCTTTATATAGAAAGGTTGAAATATGAGAGATACTTGATAAGGGACAAGTATCTAAAGTTTCATTGTCTTTTCTTGTGGAGTCATCAATCTTTGACCCTATAGAGAAAACACAAACATGATGGAGAGCCAGTGGAAATAGGAAGTGTCAGTAACCCTGTTGGAAGCCCTTATTTCTACCTGCATCTTCCTTTTCAGTGGCCACTAACTAGACCTCTTTCCTCAATCCATAGGAGCCTATATCGGTGCCTTGGTTCTCAGTGCTGCCTTGTGGGAACAGTCAGTAGTGGTAGTGATGGAGAAAGTAGGAGTCACTAATCTGTGCCTCTGGAAGATGTGGCCTGAATTCTACATTGGAACTCCAGATGCATTTCTCACTGACAACAATTTTAGTCATGACAATTAGAGATACTAATACTTTTTACTTCAGACAGATGTGCTATAGTTTAAGTCAGTTTGTAGGTTAGCCTGAGAACCTGACCACTTGGTAGAAAACTGCTCTGTGGATCAAGATTTTTTAAGGATCAAAAAGTGATTTTAAAACAAAATCCTGTTAAACTGTGCATACAGAATATTTAAATTCATATTTTAAAATCTTTTAATGGATGGCATGAAATATATAGTTTATTATCAAAATGTTGTACTTTTGCAGATGGAAAAATTTTTAGGGTTCCTTTAGCCTTAACTTCCTCATTTTGCAGGTAAGAAGACAATGTTAAAATTTTCAGAGTTGCAGAGCTAGTTGTTGAACTAGAACCTAAGCCATCTGACTCCATATTCAGTGCTGTTTTAAAATTATACCAGACTAATTTACCATTAGTTGTCTTTTAAATATATGATATTCTATCTTTAACATTATGATAACAGATTTATATAATGCTTTGGTGCTGGGGCTTAGGGAAGTTGAAGGAGATTATAGATAAAACAAGATTGTTGTGAATTGACAGTGATGGCGACTGGATGATGGCTACACAGGTGTTCATTTTTGTCTCTTCTGTATTCTTGTATATTTGAACTTGTCCATAACTTAAAAAAAAAAAATAGGTAGCATTTAATTTTAAAGTGATGTTTTTACAGGAGGCAATAACAGATGGCTTAGAAATTGTGGTTTCACCTCGAAGTCTACACAGTGAATTAATGTGCCCAATTTGTTTGGATATGTTGAAGAACACCATGACTACAAAAGAGTGCTTACATCGTTTTTGTGCAGACTGCATTATCACAGCCCTCAGAAGTGGGTATGTTAAAATGAGTGATACCTAGGTATTTAAACTATGTGAGGACAGTATTCTAGTGCTCTGGGTTTTAAGAAATACATATTCATTTGAGAATTGGAAATTTATCTAAAGTCTAGGTTGTAATTGTTGGAGAATCTTTGTTTTGAAACAGTTGGTTTTATATAATTTTAGAAGCTTTTCAGGATGAGTTTTTATTTTGAGGAAACTACAAAGCTTGGAACCACGGTTTTTCCACTTCTTACGTATGTAAAATAATATGATGATGAAAGCTATTTTAATAAAATAATTGATAACATGAATATTTATTAGTGGATAGTTTTTCCTTGTATGGCATGGATATCAGAAAGGGGAACTTTAAATTAGGAAAGACTAGATTTTCATTTCTAAAATGGTTATATATAAATTATCATAGGGAAGTATTTAGATTTTTCTCTATTGGCAGGTAGTAGAGAGTATCTCAGGTTTCAAAGATCGTGCTTATAGCCACTAGTCAGATATTCATGGAAAGTCAGGTTGATCAGTTTAAATTTCTGTGACTTAGTAAAGGTATTGGGAAAAGGATGATAATAATCTGGACTATTTTTGTCTTCAGCCCAAAGATAATGGTATTACTTACATTTTCTTTTCCCTCTCTTTATTTAGCAATAAAGAATGCCCTACCTGTCGGAAAAAGCTAGTTTCCAAAAGATCACTAAGACCAGACCCAAACTTTGATGCACTCATCAGCAAAATTTATCCAAGTCGTGATGAGTATGAAGCTCATCAAGAAAGAGTATTAGCCAGGATCAACAAGCACAATAATCAGCAAGCACTCAGTCACAGCATTGAGGAAGGACTGAAGATACAGGCTATGAACAGGTACATGAGCAAGAAGGCCAGATAGGGTGGCCATTTTTCTGAATATTTTATTAAATACTGAATTTACTTAACACCTTCCATTTTGAAAAAGATAAAATGCAGTAACCAACAGTAGTTCTGTGTAATTAGTTTTTCATGCAGGTATAATATATGTCTCCTGGGATAATAGGGGATTCCTTTTAAAGTAATAGAATCTTCAAAACAAAACCTCACCTCTCATATACCCGCTTCTCTCGCCACTCACCACTGTACTTCTCTTCTTTTCTTCATAAGAGTTGTCTGTGCTCACCAGCTCCAATTTCTTCCCATTTTGAACTCCCCCAGTCAGGCTTTACCCCCACCCCTCATACCAAAGTTAGCATTGACCTCCATGGAAAAATCTAGTCGCTGATTCTGAGATCTCATCTTACTTAGTATTTTACACAGTTAATTTCTCTTTGATTGGTTTTCTTTCCCTGGCTTTCAAGAGATCATATTCTCCCGGTTCCCTTTGTATGTCATTAGCTGTTTCTCTTCTGCAAACTTAACATGCTCAGTACTGAATTGTCAGTTTCTGCCCCCTACTTCTTTCTTGCTATTTCAGTTGATGGAAACATCATCATCACACTTGCTTTAGCCAAAAATTTAGGAGTTACTGTTAATCTCTCTCTTTTTTTCCCAGTCTGTATACCAGTCTGTGAGTAAATATATTTTTAGCTTTTCCAATAATATATCCAAGTTGGCATAAGCAGTGACTGTTTTTCGTTTGAAGTATTGAAGTAGCCTCCTGATTGGTCTTTCTACTGTCCATGCTTACCACCACAGCATCTGTTCTCAGCACAGCAGCCAGAATGATAAGGTGAAAGTCAGGTCCAAGTTCTCCTTTGCTTTGAGGCCTCTTAATAGCTTCTCTTCACATTCAGGCTAAAAGACCTTAATGGTAGCTTCCAAAGCTCTGTATAATCTGAGCACTTTCCTCACCTCCATTCTTTTTTCTGCTCTGACATCTCCTTATATGTTTAGGCTTCAGGGAGAGTCAGGACTTTCCAAAGCCACATCCCAGTCTAGTGGTTTTCACCTTGGCTGAACATCAGAATCACTTGGGAAGTTTTTGAGTCCTAGAGCCTCAAAGTTATCACTCCAGGCTAAGTAAATCAAAATCTTTGATTGGGGATCAGGCATTCATATTTAAAGCTTCTAGAAGTGATTCTGAAATGCAGACTTTCAGTCTTCTACCAGGAGAAAGAATCCCCTTTGTGAAATCCTTTATAGATAGACTTCATTTTGCTTGAACATTTCTAGTGGTGAGAGTATGTGATAGAAGCTTCGTTCAGTTGCTAGCAATATTAAAGCTTCTTCGGTGTTTTTCAGACTTAGCCAGATTGTTTCTGCCTTGACACCTTTATACTTACTGTTCTGTCTTTCAGAGATAATCTGTATGGCACACACTGTTTCTTCAGCTGTCTGCTAAGTTCCCATCTTCCACCCCAATTATAAAATGATGGTATTAACTGCCTTGGCGGTTGTTTTGATGAATAAATAAGATGTGTACACAAAGCACCTTGCCCAGTTAACCGGTTTATAGTATTTGAGCTTGTTAGAGAGATGCTTCTGTATTCATGCTCTATATTTAGATATCTTATCTTTTGTATTGGAATAATTTTGCATTGTATTAGCTGGCTTTGGGTGAGGTCAGCAGGCAGAGAGTGCTTAACATATCTGAATTATACCTTTCTTTCGATTTAAAATCTCATAAGAAAAGTATCCAAATGTAAATAAGTATTTGCCAGTAGTACCTATAATCAAAAAAGAAAAATTTTCAATGAATGTAAGTATTTGTTAAATTTGTTCACATGTTTGCCTGTGTGTATTTCCCTGAACTTCCCAGGGACGTGTGGGAAATAGATGGCCGTTATTCAACTTGGAGCAAATTCAGTTACTAAGATGTTTTTAGAATTTAGGTTGTTTTTGTTTTGTCCACACTGAAGTGGCTTCAAGATCTCAATTCCCCGACCAAGGATTGAACCCACGCCACAGCAATAAAAGTCTGGAACCCTAACCTTTAGGCTACCAGGGAGCTTAGAATTTAATAACTTCAATAAATGTACTTCAAACTTGATGCATTGAGACGGTCTACATGTAAATTCTATGCAACCTGTTTTATGTTATTTTCCTCTTAACTAGATTACAGCGAGGTAAGAAACAACAGATTGAAAATGGTAGTGGAGCAGAAGACAATGGAGACAGTTCTCACTGTAGTAACGCATCCACGCACAGCAATCAGGAAGCAGGACCTAGTAACAAACGGACCAAAACATCTGATGATTCTGGGCTTGAGCTTGATAATAATAATGCAGCAGTGGCAATTGACCCAGTAATGGATGGCGCTAGTGAAATTGAATTAGTATTCAGGCCTCATCCCACACTTATGGAAAAAGATGACAGTGCACAGACAAGGTAAGTGGGGGTTAGTTTCAGATTATCTGAATTTAGAATGTTTCCTTTGGAGTTAAAAAGCCATTTCAGGTAAGAACTAAGGGTGATATTTGTCATCCCATTGTTTGCCAGAGGTCAGTTGGATATTTTAGCTGCCTGCATTATTGTTTTCTTTATTCCTCATGTGCTTGCCATCTGCAGTTGCATATCTGAAAGGAATGACCCTCCTAGGTAGAGGAGGAGAAAGGATCATTTAAATTTCTTAATAATGCTCTAAAATGTTTGGCTGGCCAGGATGTCTGCTTTATCATATCTCTCCAGAGAGCACACTACCTGCCATTAAGTGCAGATACACATCAGGTTGAGTGAGTGAGTGAATGATATACCATGCTTGAAAAAAATCTGAAAATTAGCACTTATGCTCATTCTGAAAAACCTGAAAATAATTAATTCTTAGACAAGAAGAAGTTTGCTTATATGCTTAGTAGTATTCTTGCTGCTGTAGATTCAGAACTGATTGTTGGGGTTGAGCGGTATGTTCTTTCTTTCCTCTCAGTGCAGTATGTATTTCTATTTGATTTTTGTTATTTTATGTCATATTATGGATGGTAAGGTAGGTAGCACTTTCATGGCCTGGTGGATGTGAGCTTGACCCTTTTCTCTCTTCCTGTACCTTTCAATAAGAAATTTTTAGATAATAGAGGAATAAATTTCTGATATTATTTTGTCAATAATTGAGACATTTGCATTTTGTATGGCTTTTGGGAAATGTGTTTTATAATTTACATATATTTTTATCATTAATCTAGAAATTAAGGTTTTAATGATTTGTTTTTCCAGATACATAAAGACTTCAGGTAATGCCACTGTTGATCACTTATCCAAGTATCTGGCTGTGAGGTTAGCTTTAGAAGAACTTCGAAGCAAAGGAGAATCAAACCAGATGAACCTTGATACGGCCAGTGAGAAGCAGTATACCATTTACATAGCAACAGCCAGTGGCCAGTTCACTGTAAGTATGTAAAACAATACGCTGTTGATATTGGGGGCACACTGAACATCTGAGAGTGGCAAGTGGTGGGGTGGAGCCTAATAAAACGGTGCATGCACTGAAGAGAAACTGCAGCAGAGCAGTTAGCTTCTCTCTCATGAACGGTGTAAGTGACAAGTGTATCCCGAGTTTGTTAAGATGGACTTTACTGTAGCTCCATCTGACTATTCTGTGCTTTGAGTAGTTTTCATAATTGTTTCTTTTTCGTTTTAGGTGTTAAATGGCTCTTTTTCTTTGGAATTGGTCAGTGAGAAATACTGGAAGGTGAACAAACCCATGGAACTTTATTATGCACCCACAAAGGAGCACAAATAAGATTTTACTAAAACCAGTTCTGAGAATGAACTTTTTTATAGCCTATTTCTTTAATATTAAAGATGTACCATCATTACTTTTATGGACAGAACATTGGATATGTTATTCAGTTTTCTTTCTGAGCCAGATTCGTTTACACTATTAGAATCTTTTCCCCTTAATTTAAGATCTCCTTTTTGGAAGGAACTGCAATTATTCAGTACTTCTTTCCTTTAAAAAGTATATCTAAATTGTATGTTTTCACAAAGTGTGGTTCCGTTTGGAGCATCTTGGAACTTTTGACCCAGGAATTTTTCATAGTTCTGTATTCTTGAGTGAAGATTCAGTTGGCCATCTTTCTCCCTCCCTTCAAAAGTTTTTTAGGCCTACAGAATGTTAAATAATACGTATTCTGACTTTTTTTCCTGGAGTCTTGTATATTTATAGTTTTCTATATAAGCTGTAGTATCTTCATGAAGACCAAGGCTCAAATTTACTGTGCTTAAAAAACAATTCTCATAGGATTATTATTTTCATGGTATTTTCTTCCATAATATATCATTTTTAAAGAAAAGTTCTTTATGAACTTAGTGTCCATTGTCATGCAATGTTATTTTCTTCCATTTTTGTCCCTCTAAATTTGGAATTTCTGATCCTGGGAAAGAGAACCAAACAAGATCTCAAGTTCTGTGAGAACTTGGTTCATTCACAGATTTCATTGAAAAAAGAAAAATTGTTCTTATGTAGTCTTCAAGTGTGTATTTTAAAAAGTCTTTTTCTTTGTATTTTATTGTCACCTCATTTCCTTTATTGTGTGTATGTTTTTTCCTATTAAAATACCAGAGACATGGAGATATTTTGCACTTTAGCCTTGATGAAAAGTACAAGATATGTTCAAAGCTTCCCTAATTCTTTTCTTACTGGTAGCTGCATAAGTTTCAAAAATAACATGGCACATAGAACTAACAATAGGGAAAATTTGCTTGTTTGAAAAGTGTGTTTAGCATTTTGGGTTGCCATATCAGTTTATAAATTTGGTGCTCTGCTAATTACACTGTATCTAGAGAAGCAAGCTAATGGAGCTTGAACCTTGCCTTGATGTGTAGTGAAAGATAATTCTGTAGAAGAATGTCAGCCAGAATGGTAAAGTCATTCTACTCTTCTTAATTTAGTTTTATAATGAAGGACAGTGTGTGGTGTTTGGACCCAGAAGGCTTTATGAATACAGGTCAGAAATAAGATTGACTTGTGTTGTTATTTTTTGTCCCTGTCCTGATTTCTGGTATGTTTCCAAGTTTATATTATCACAGTATTTATGAAAACATGTTTGCATTGGGAAATTAACCATAAAAGGTTTTTACCAGGGGAAAGTTACCCTCCAATACCACGGTACCTGAAAGCCTGTCTAGCCATTGTAAATATTTACCTGTCAATTTTTGACAGATTGGGGCCAGCTTGATGTTTTAAATATTCACCCCAATATGAAAACGTAACGGCTTGTTCAATTTTTTACCATTTTATTGAAAATATTTAAAATCTGTTTTTACAATTTTTTTCTTTTTGGGTAATCTGTGCCATGCAGTTTGAAAACCACCAAATATCAAGGAAAATTTTGTATTCAGTTCCTTTTCTGGTGTAATGTTAAATTGTATAGATTATTAATGCATGTTCACTGAATATAACTCTGGTTTTGTGATATAACTGCTTAGATTTTATTGGTGACATTAGATTAGTGGTTGCATTAAACAGCTAAATTTCCATTGTGATTATTAATTGACATTTGTCTTTAAGCAAAAAGTTATTGTGAATATAAGCTTTGTGCTTAGAGAATGTAATGTGTTTTTATCCATCAGTATGGGAGGATATAAATTCTTTGCATCATTAATTTACTGGATGTGTAATCCTTTGCAAAATATAATTACAGGTATTTGATAGAGCACTGAGTGTATAGTGTTGTGTGTGTGTGTGTGTGTGTATGTTTGTGTGTGTTGCAGGGTGGGTACTGTTAAAGTATTAACTATGAGTGTTTCATGAAGTATTATCCAAGTAACTTCTATAATCACCTTCTCAACTGAGGAATGAAAGACTCACTAAATAGGGCCTTTGGCTAATACATTATCATTTTAAAATTTATGAATATTATGGTAAAAAATATATAACCTAATTTATCACTTTAACCATACAATTGAATGACATTAAGATACATTCACAGTGTTGTTTAACCATCACCACTATTTCTGGAACTATCATCCCAATCAGAAATTGTACCTGATAAGTGATACATTCCAGGTAAACTCTTATTTTTCTTTGAATTTGACTATTTTAGGCATGTATATATGTGGAATCATGCAGTATTTGTCCTTTGTGTCTTAATGTCTCTTAGCATAATGGTTTTAAGGTTCATCCAAGTTGTAGCATATATCAGAATTCCATTCCTTTTTATTGCTGAACAATATTCCACTGTATCCATTCATCTGTTGATGGGTACTTAGACTGATGGAAACTTTTTGCTGTTATAAATAATGCTGCTGTGACCATTTTTGTACAAGTATCTGTTTTGAGTTCTTTAAGTTCTTTTTGGATATACACTTAGGAGTGAAGTTGATGAATCACATGTTAATTCTATATTTAATTTTTTGAGGAACTTCAGACTTTTCCACAATGGCTGCACCATTTTACAGGATTCCACTCTCTCCACTTCTTCACTAACACTTATTGTTTTTGTTTTCAATAGCTGTACTTATGGGTATACAGTGTTATTTCATTGTGATTTTGAGTTGCATTTCCCTAATGGCTTGTGATGCTAAGCATAGTTTCATGTGCTTACTGGCCATTTGTATATCTTCTGTGGAGAAATACCCATTTAAGTCTTTTGACCATTTTTAATTGGATTGTTTGTGTGTGTTATAGAAGTTCTTAATATACTCTGGATATTAATCTGTCATCTGATATATGATTTAATCATATATTTTCTCCCATTCTATGGGCTGGCTTTTCACTCTTTCAGAAGTGTCCTGTGATATACAAAAGTTTTTAATTTTGATAAGTTCCAAGTTTTCTATTTGTTGCCTGTGCTTCTGGTGTCATGTCCAAGAATGCATTGCCAAATCTAATATTATAAAGATTTTCCTCCAACAGTTTAGGTCTTTTTTTTCCATCTTGAGTTTTGTATATGGCAAAAGATAAGAAATCAGCTTTGTTTGCATTTGGATATGAAGTTTCCCCAGCACCATTTGTTGAAAAGATTGCCCTTTCTCCACTGAATTGTCTTGTCAGCCTTAATTAATTTTCAGTTAATGAAAATCAATTGACCATATATATATCATGGTTTATTTATGGGCTTGTATTCCATTGGTGTGTATGACTTTTCTTTTGCCAGTACCACTCTGTTTTGATTATTGTACCTTTGTAATTAGTTTACATTATCGTTTTAAATCTTCTGAACACTGGGAAGGACAATATTTCACTTGTACCTTTGAGAAAATTGAGTCTTAGGACTCTTAACTTGGAGAACTGAAATAATTGAAATGCCAAATGAGAAAAGATCTCTCTTAAATTCCCATCACATTTCTACTTAGAAATATTTGGCTTACTAAGTCTTAGAAACATAATTATTAGAAAGGAAAAGTAATTAGTGTTCCATTGTTGTAACTATAAAAATGGCTTCCTTGACAACTTTTCTGAATTAATGGAGTAAGGACCTCTGAAAATCTGTTGTTCCATAAAAACAATTGCAAGTTCCATAAAAACACTAAAAGTTGTCAAAATCAACTTTGTCAGAACTCTAAAAAAATAAAACCTTCCAGTTGTCTAAAAAGCATTTATTTGACAAACTGTAACAACATGGCTTGTAACATTTTAAATTTCCCTGACCATCTTTTCCTCAGTTCCAGGTCAGCCTTGAAAAGGAGTAACCTTGCATCTGTGACAGCTGTTAAAACCAGCAGCCTAGTAACCACTGGAGGGAGCTTGAAGCTCCACAAAAAGCCCACTCTAGAGAATTGTCACTATTTGACCTGTCCGGTAGCTCACTGGAAAGCTTTGTGTTCTCCAGTTATGTCTTTATTTGACCTGACTCTACTCACTCTGTGCAAACATCTGTATCTTTAGTCTGTTCACCATAGAAGCTGCTTGAGCCTGTGATAACAGCTGAGGCTAAACAGATGCTGACCAAAAAAACAAAACAAAACAAAAGGCCATGTCTGTAGAGGGCTTTGAAGAGTTCCGGCATGTTCCCGGGAATCTAAAAGGCTGCGTGTGTAAGATGTATGCATACCCAGGAGAAAAATGAAGGCATTAATCTAACCTGTGACAGAACTTGAGGCTCCGTAAGTAGGAAGTGAAAGCTAAGGCAGAGTTGTAAACTGCATGTTGAAGTGTCGAAGGCATAGCCCAACAGTTTCAAAGAGCACTTCTTCAAGTTTGGGAGAGTTAACTGTTTAAAGGCATTAAAGGACATTTCTGTCCAATCATTAGCTAACCTCTAAGCTAACAAAATGGAGAAGGAAATGGCAACCCACTCCAGTTTTCTTGCCTGGAGAATTTCATGAACAGAGGAGCCTGGCGAAAAGGACACTCTTTGTCCTTGGGGTCGCAAAGAGTTGGACACGACTGAGCAAATATCACTCACATTTAAGCTAGCAAAACAGAATATAATGGTCACATACAGCAAAAAAGTGCAGACTTTGTTACAGAGTAATCAGTCCAAGAAGTTCTAACACAGCTAAACCTGAGGAGGGGAAGGGATTCTCTGTTCAGAGTTGGCATGTTATATTATTTCAAATGTTTAGTTCTCAACAAAAATTTACAAGACTTGCAAAGAAAGTGTCTGGGACAAAGCCCAGGTGTTGAACTTTAAAATTAAGCAAAAATTTTGTTAGCCTTTAAAAGCTTGTTTGGAGAACTAGAAGAAACCATGTCTTAAAAGCTAAATTTGAGAATAATCTTTCTCCAAATAGAGAATAACAATAAAGAGAAATTATGATAAAAGAAGCAAACAGAAATCCTGGATTGGAAAACTATAACAGGTGAAATAAATTCAATAGAGTCCCTCAAAAGCAGATTTGAACTGCTAGAAATATTCAACAAATTTGAATGAGAGGTTATCACTTGAGAGTAGCCTAATCAGAAAAAAAGAAATAGAAACACAGTATTGTGAATCAGCTATATTGCAATATGAAATAAAACTTAAAGGAATAAAGGGGAAAAACTGCAGAGATCTGTGGGACACTATCAAGTGTAATAGCATACATAATGGGGGTCCTAGGAGAGAAGAGGTTGCAGTATATTTGGAGAAATAATTGCCTCAAACTTCAGGATTTTACAAAAAAGAATATGCACATCTGAGAAGCCTAACTAGTGCTAAATAAGACAGGCTTTGAGAAACAGCAAGAGAAAAGTGATCACATGTGAGGAATCTTTAACAAGATTAACAGCTTGATTCTCATAGGAAGTCATGGAGCCTCTTCCAGAGGCTCTGCAAGAAAAACTCAACCTAGAATTCTATATGCAGCAAAATTACTCCTCAAAAATGAAAGAAATTAAGATGCACAGAGCAAATTTGTCAGTAGCAGACCTGCCTACCTTATAGGAAATACTGAAGACTCCTTCATGCAGAAATGAAAGGACATTAGATAGTAAGTTGAATCCACACAAATATTAGCACTGGTAAAGTTAACTACGTAATGAAACATAAAGGACGGTAGGGACTTTTCGATTGTCCAGTGGCTAAGACTCCACGTTCCCAATGCAGGGGGCTCAGGTTTGATCACTGCTCAGGGTTGATTTCCTTTAAGATTGACTGGTTTGAGCTCCTTGCTGTCCAAGGGATTCTCAAGAGCCTTTTCCAGCGCCGCAGTTTGAAAGCATTAATTCTTCCGTCTCTGCCTGCCGTATGGTCCAGCTCTCACATCTGTACATGACTGCTGGAAAGACCTCATAGCCTTGACTATACGGATCTTTGTAGGCAAAGTGATGTCTTTGTTTTGTAACACACTGTCTAGGTTTGTCCTAGCTTTTCTGCCAAGAAGCAATCATCTTCTAATTTCATGGCTTCAGTTACCATCTGCAATTATTTTAGAGCCTAAGAGGAAATCTGTCACTGCTTTCACCTTTTTTCTTCTATTTGCCATGAAGCGATGGGACTGAATGCCATGATCTTAGTTTTAATATTGAGTATTAAGCCAGCTTTTTCACTCTTCTCCTTTACCCTTATCAAGAGGCTCTTTAGTTCCTCTTTGCTTTAAGTGATATATCATCACCCTTCAGGGATCACTGCCTTGTCATGGTGAAATTACAGCTATTGATGTTTATATTTACAAAGATCTTAGAAACCTAATCTTCCATCTTGAGAATCTGTTGACATTAATTACTGATAGGTATGTACTTACTGCCATTTTATTACTTGTTTTTGTCTTATTTTGTGGTTCTTCCCTGTCCCTTTTTTTGTTTCTTCCATTGTGGTTTGATGATTTTCCTTTGTGGTGTATTTGTGGTCCGTCCTTGTTGTTGTGTTATCTGTTGTGTTTTGTGGTTACTGTGGGGTTCCATGGTTCTGTATTGATTTGTTTTAAATGGATAGTCCTTTAGGTTCAAACACATTCTAAAGCATCTATGTTTTTACTACCTTTTCCTCTAATTGGTATTTCTTGTTATATTTTACATCTTCATGTTTATTCCTTTACTAAAGTGAAAGTTACTCAGACATTAATTCGAGACAAGAAAAAGCATCCTTCTGAGATTATGCTGTAATAACATGAGTTTTTCTTTTATTCTAAATTAATACTCTATGTTGATGCAACCCCAACTTCCTAAATTTCTGTGTATGTCATGGGAGTGGTTTTTTTTTCACATGATATATTTAAACCTTTCAGTCATTTGTCTTCCTCCATTTCCCAAGCTTAATGCTTGTAAAAAAGTTACTTTTTCTAAGAAACACTTAGATAAATATGTATTAAATTCTTGAGACAGAAATCTAAATTTTTGGTATACCTTTTCATACAAACTCTTATATTCAGATGAAGCAAGAACCGTATTTATTAATGGAAACAAGATTTTTTTTTCCAACTAATTTTCGTAGTCATGTTAGCCTGGGCTACTTGTACAAAAAATTAGCACATACACAAATCAAAAAAAAGCAAAACAACAACAAAAAAAACCCACCCCAAAAAGCAAGAAAATCCTCACTTCATAAATTCATAAGATGACAAGTTTTACTCCTGAGAGGTAGCATAACCAAGCAAATGAATATTGTACGTGCATTAACTGAGGCACTTGAGATCACCCAGTTTGTTTAATTCATAACAAAATTTCTCCTCAGAATTTCGTGCTTGTAAACAATTAGAACAGTAGTCTCAATTTATTTTAACAAAATCTTACTCTAAAGTGTAATCATTCGGACTTTAAACTTACAAGAAAATGTATGTCTGTCTCCGATAAGCATTTAGTTGGAGAGAGATTTCCTGAAATTGGGAATATATTTTAGTTTGTATTTGTGAAATAATACATTAGTAATCAGAAAGGACACTATTCCTCCTATTTAGGGTCACTTTAATAAAAGGATTCTGGATTCATCTTACACATTACAAACAGAAAAGATAAACATGAATCACTTTAAGTAGAGCTGAGATTAAGTAATGTGTTATTTTTATAACATATAAAATTCCAAACACTCTGCATGTAAAAATTTTCTGAGTTATTAAACAGTAGGGTGATCTCAGTCACAAACTTGGCTTCATATGAAATGTTTTCATTAAAATTTTAAGTTTTCTTTAAAATAAGAAAAACTTGGAAAGCATAGCTCCCAAACCAGCTAAATTAGAAACTGCTAGTTTTCTGAATGAAAAGAGCACTGTTTTTTATTTTTACACAACTGAATTAAAAGAATAGAAAAAGCACTACAGTTGTTAAAGAGAACTATAAGAGAACCACCAACACAGACATCTGAGTAATTTTCCTTTACATTTACCATCTTTTGCAACCACCTGCTTCTGCTTTGTCATTCACTGACATTTCAACCCTGTCAGCTACTGTATCTTCGGATGCTGGTTGGACGTGGCCCTCTGACTGTCCTCCAGTGTAAGTGGGGGTGCTGTACTTTAAAAGGATGGATTTAAACTGCATTAGAGGTGCATCTGTACGAACTCCCATTGGGTCAAAATGAGTTCGGCTTACTCGAAAGCCTGCTTGAGAAAGATAGCACAAAAACTTTTTTAACCTGCAACAAGGAAAGGCAAAAAAAAAAATGAGGTTCTTGTTTTAAATCATAATGTCATTAAAATATTAAATATATACACTTTGTCATTCACTGTCTCTTACTTTGGCATATTCATTCCTTTAATGCTGTGTCTGTGGATGTTGTAATAAAAGGGAGGATGTTCAGTATTGACATCAGTTTTTTGCCTCTTGACTAAATTTGCAGTTGTTTCATTACTTTTTCTCTTTCCTGAAACGTACAGATATAAACACAGAAAGTTAGCATTCTCTTAAAAATTACAAGCCAAATACTAACATACTGTCTTCAAGTCTAAATTCTTTGACACAACATTTTGACCTATCCAATTTTAATTCTTACAACAACATAGCTCTTATTGTAATATTTATTTATATTTTCACTATCCTTTACTCATGTAATTTTACTGTTTAACTGTTTCCTGAATCAGAACTTCTTTTCTACCTTCTTCAGTTTTAAGCCTCAACCCTACCTCCATCTTCTGTAGAAAGCCATTTTTGAAATCTGGACCAGTTGTTCCACAGATTTCACTGCTCTCAATACAACACTACTCAGAGTTTGATTAAGTTCTGTCATTGTATGTTTTCTTGTTTCATGTATTTAGGTCTTTAATAATGTGTATAAATCCTTTCTCCCCAAATTATATTGTAAGTTCCTGGAGAACAAGGTCCTTTATTTCTATACTTGTATTCTCTACTGAATGCCAACAGAATTGACCCTTGTGAACAATGCCGTTTTGAATTGTGTGGGTCTACTTCAACATGGATATTTTTCAACAGGAAGAAACTATAGTAACACATGGTTCACAGTTGAATCTGTGGATTGACTTTAAGTTACACATGGATTAATCCCGGGGCTGTGTTTGATACACAGTAGGTCTTCAATGAACACAAAACAAAGTCAGTCTCAGAGGCTTGGATACAGGAATTATGAGTACACTGTATGATCGCATTGCCTGCTTCTTACCACAGTACTTAGCCTTTACATTTTCAGTGAAGGAAGCTAGCAAGTAAGTTTCTAGCAATGTATCCCTCCAAAAATCACAAAAAGAAGACAACTAAGATATTCAGGTTACCATATGGAGATTTTTTTCTGAATGTTCAACTCTTTATTTCTACATGGATGTTATTATGGCCAAATTTAAAATTTTCATGAACATTCACTTAAGCAAAAGTATGCAGAAGACAAATTTGATGCATGAAAATGAATGATAAACTGCATTCAAAGATAAATATTGTTGAAGTATTGACTCATGGCTCCCCCATTAAATCAGACACTTAAAACCTAATTATACTGTCACATTAAATCTAAAAAGGCATATGTACCCCAAGAGTTAGGAAAGGCTGAGATTAAAAATCCAGTACCTTCTAATTACTATCATCGGCAGTACAAAGATTTCTTTTGCCTGATATTTTCTATCATGTAAGATTTTATATGTTCTACTAGTTTAGGACAATCATAATTTCAGAGCTATAAAAGAACCCATAGAGATTAGTCTAATTCCCTTAATTTATACATGAGAAAGGCTCAGAGATTTTAAATATCTTCAAAACTTACATTTTTACCTTATTCTAAAAAGGTTTTATGACAAGTCAAAGGTGGGGGCCTGGCTGAGGTTATGTAACAAAATGACACAAACATGTAAATTCATGGCAATGTATGGCAAAAACCACTACAATATTGTAAAGTAATTAGCCTCCAACTAGTAAAAATAAATGAAAAAAAAAAGTAGTAGAATGATACTCTTAAATTTAATGTATTTTACAGTATACTGGAATGCCTTTCTCTTCCCTCCAGAGAAATTAAGGAGAATAAATCATTTTTAAGTGATTTGAATCCTAACAAATTAACTAAAGATGCTAAATGAATATGACTGTTGGGAACAGTATGTAGTTATTAAACCATAAGCTATTAGCAGGAGTTGAAATTTTCTTCTCTTTGAAGATCAACACTAAAATGTTGAGCAACTAATACAAAATTACAGCTTGTAACTATAGTCCTCAGTTCTTTCAATCTCAACACTGTTTTTGCCTGTATACAAAAACAGATTTAGAATCTAATGTTGCCTTCTAAAGACCTTAGACATTAAGCATCGCCATTACAAATCTTAACATTCTTTGATATGAATTTACAATGCCTAATACAAGTATATTTTAAAGTATGTACACATCTCAAATTATAAGAAAAGCTATGTAATAAAATTCTTATGGCCAGAGTATAGGGTCTTCAGGTAATATCAATGAAATTTCTTTTAACATCTTGTATAGCTCTTGCAAGGGGATCACCATATACCAGAGATGTGAACAAAGTACATATTAATAGAAGTTTTGAACTATGCAAATGCCAAATAAGGTTTACTGTAATTTGGTTGCTGGTATAATAAGATGAAAATGAATTTTGAAGTAGGCTACCAAAGCAATCTCCTCTCTTCCAATTATCCTGCTATATGCTCTTTTACACAGATGCATTCATACACACACACACACACATACCTTGTGCACTGTAATTATCTGTTGTAGTATCATCTGTAGTTTTAATAAATACACCACATTCTTCTAAAATTAGAACAAATGGAAACAAAATATTTTATAGGGTGATATTAAGCAACAATTTGAAGTTTACATAAAAGCTTACTAAATCTATGCACTGCTTTTATGACCATATGAGATTCTGTGACCAAAACAGGTTCCAAGAATTCATTTTTTGACCCGCTAAGACACCTAACAGGCCCACCCTTCTATCAATAGCCAGATACAACTACAAAAGCCTGTTTATACTAAAGAGAAAACAAAGGAGAAAAAACTTAACTTTCCTGAGTGGTAAGTGTAAACCTAGCTTCCATGTCTCAATGGATATTACAAAATTTTTGGCCACACTGTTCTCAGAATAACCTAAAGTTTCTCTTTCCAGAAAGCAGATACAGGGTAGTAAAATCAGAACAGACTTTTAGTTCTTTCAATCTACTAAAGTTTAAAAAATACATCTATAAAACAAATCATTCCTTTCAGGCCCCTAATATAAACTTGAAGACAATGCAATTTTAAAAAAAGCTAACTGGATTACTGATGAGACTCATTACAGAGAATTTACTTAAAGCATACTACTTAAATTGCTTTTAATTAAATTGATAAACAATTTGTAACAGTAAATTAGTGTTCAGTTAAGTCACCTTGCTTGTTGAGATTTGAAGGTGCATGAACTGAAAACTGACTTTGAGGAGTACACTCTGACTCAAAGATTAATGTCTTTATTAGGGTCTGAATGTCATCTAAACCATGGTGAAAAGATTCAGACAGCATTCTTTTGAGGAATCCAGTATTGAAAAGGGAACTCGACCTGAAAAAAGAATTAGATTCAAGAAGTGTTTTCTTTAATAAGTCTTCATAATTCAACAACCAAGATAATTTGCCCATTTTATCATGTCAGTTCTCTAAGCTAGTGGGATTAGTAAAGGAAATTTTATTCACAGTAGGTCAACTTATTGAGCCCTCACAAGGTGTCCTGTTGTACATAGAGGTGTAAGATATAGTGAAGTACAAAATTCATTGTTTACCCTATGAAAGCCTATAAATGTAGACAGAATCTAGACTGGGACACACAATAATGCAGAGGTTTTCACAATGCATATTCCTATCAGTAACAGTAATCCTTAGTTCCAGGGCATATATGGCGGGGCAGGGTGACATCCATAAGAATTACATGTGCTGGTGGTGACGTAGTTAAAAAGTGGCCCAGGGCTCAGTCTGATATGTTTCCCATTTAATTTGAGAATCACAAGTATAATGGACAGAATATGAATTCCAGGTCAGACAAACCTTTCCTCCACTTATTAGCTATGTAATCTTGAGTAACTACTGTTTTGAGTCTCACATTCCTTATCATAATATGGGAAATAAAACATCTCACAGACTTATGGTAATTAAATGAGATAATACACCTACAATCCCTAGTACAAGGTATATCCTCAAGGAACAGTAGCTGTTATTACTAGGGTTAGCAAATATATATGAAAGGATATGTGATTTTAAGTGTCAAAAGAGTGACCAATGTAAGATTTACTAAAAGACAATTCAAAGATTATCTTGGATTTAAGCACTAAGGAGTGACACTTCAAAAAGGATGCAGAATTTGAACTAGAGGAAGGGAAAGGAGAAGAGACTCTGGATGAGCTTAAAGACATGAACAATGGCTTTAAGTGAGAAAACCTTAAGTTCTTTGTTTAGAACTCAGTCTTGGAGGTCAAAAAAGAAACAAAAAAATGAGTTCTGGATCTCTGTGTGCGACTAACTAAACACACTGTGCCATCATTTTCTCATCTGTTAAAATAAGGGAGGAGGTGGGCTAGGAGATCTTTCTGGATCTAGCTGTTATTCTTAACTGTTACTCTTAACTTTCCCAGTTCCAAGAGTGAGTAGGGTCAACATACTGCCGGTGATTGAGAGTACTAGAAGGTAAGGCTGGCCAGGTAAGATAAAATAATGGGCATCAACACAAATATGTTTACTATTAAGTTAATTTTTAGACTTAGTAATGACTAAACCTTGGCCTTATAAAGTAACGAGGCTGAAGTTTGCAATGATTCTTATTACAATGCTATTAGCAATCTCAAATTTCTCCAAGAATCTCTAGTAATAAACAGCTTATGGGAAGGATTGAGAGTAAAAGCAATTCAACTTTCAAACATGAAAAACACAGTAACTAGCTACCAAGGACGCAAAAAGCACACACAACATTAAATATTTGCAGCTGTGTCACATATAAACAGCTTTACCTAATACAAAAGCAGACATTTACTTAAACATGCCATTCTTCCTTAAAATTAATTCCTCAAAAAACTTTTACATTAGTTGACTGGTCTATAAAAAGTTATAGTGATCACTTCAAGATCATAACCTAGTTCTATAATTATCAGCTGAAAAAAGCCTCATCCTTACTATGCAGGAATGAATTATTTAGTTTGCAGATCAGTTTGGCTTCTCTTTGATCCGACTGCATCTTAGCTCTGTCACAAACTTGGAAGAATAATGGTATAGAAAAATGTGCAAGGAAAACACCTCAGGTTCATTGGGAAAAAGAACTGTAATTATTTACCTATATTTTTGAAAAGATTGAACTAAATTTCTTTGTCTTCTACCACAGTAATCAAAAGTCAGCAATCAGATCAACACATGCATAAACTCTGAATACATTACTATGCTTAGGCACATACCATAGAGGTCCAAGTTCTATTGCTGTCTTTCCAGGCATGCTTCCATGACAATTACAGGGTAGCTGTCTATATGGGTTTTCTGTGAAAAGGTAATAAAAAGAAATCAAAGGAGAAATGACAATGTAAACAGTAGTAATTGTTATATAAACAATAATTTGCAGCTACAATATACTGAGGATCTACTATGTGCCAGGTATCGTGCATTCATATGCATTAAAAAAAATTTAATCCTTAAAACTCTCTGAAGCAGGTATTAAGATCTCAGTTATGTAGATTAGATGATTAAAGCTTAAGAAAGATACAGAAATCCATGTCAAAATTAGAGGCATTGTTTTTAGTCACTATACTACCTGAAATAATTTCAGCAGGAGAAAGTCTTAGAAATGTCACAAGCTATCCATATTTTAAAATCAACTGATTGGGGTATAATTTACATACAGTAAAATGTATACATTTTATGTGAAAAGGTTGATGAGCTTTAATAAATGTACATACCCATATAACCAACATCCATCAAAATAAAGACATTTCCCATAAGTTAATTCTTCTGTAATTGGGATGAGAAAATGAATTACTCTATTCCCTAGGCTTGATGTATATTCAGTCCTAGACATGTAGGCTGAAAGAAACTAATTCTGTTTAAAGAGCAGTGAGGGCTCTGATGTAATCATAAGGTGACTGGGGAGGTACAAGACCTATTCTCAGTTTCCAAAATAGCATAATATTCTACCATGGACTTTCCTGTTCACTTAAGACTCAGAATAGTCATTTTAAATCAGATTCTCTCTAACTGAGTTCCCCCAGGCCATTTCTGGGTTGATCATTCACTTTCTTGGAATGGCCTGATCTGATCAGTGGGTCCTAGATATATCCAGAACTCAGGATTATGGCAGTACGGGCATGGGTCTAGAGCCTCCTGCTATCTGATATCGCTCTATGACTCAATGCAATGAAGTGGCATAACTCACAGCTGCATCTATACTTAATGGCTTCCTTCACTGTTTGCTCCTAGGCCTACCTTTCAGCCTTAAAAGAAGGTGTGGTTATCATTGACCTTAGCTTTGTTGAGAATGATGCTCCTCAAATGTTATACCAACATATTCAAGACATCTTCCCTGAAACCATTAAATAATTAAAACAGGCAGAATTACCCAAAGTAGGGTGATTTATATTTATGGTTCTGTCAGTTGTACCAACTTACCGCAGGCAGCACACAAATATTTTTCAGTTTATTTCCTGATGTATTTTGCAAAATGATCCCATCATATAAACCTATGTCTCTTTTGAAGACCCTTGCCTAGGATTTCTTAGTGCCTGATGAGCATCAGCATCTTCAGGGATCAGGGTTATCATTTCCATTTCAAGTTACGGAGTAGAAAAAAATGAAGGTGTGAAGAAAGAACGAACTACTATTTCTATGTCATTGGTAAATAGGCCACGAAGGTAATTCCAGATGAGGAATTCAAACTATTTAGAGACTTTAAATGAAATGGACTGAACACATACTTTAATCTCTTCTGTTTCTTAAAGCATTATTAAGATGAGAACAAAGGAATAAAATTCAAACCCCAAAGATAAATAAAATGTGAGAAGAGATAGCAAGATGATGAGAAATGTCAATAAAATTTTAGAAGTGGGAAGCAGATACACAAGGAGGTAATGGATTAGCAGGTCAGAGAAAGCTAAAGCCCGAGCCTGAAATGGGTAGACAGGCTACCAATAAACAGCAAGCCCACTGGCATTGTGGGACCTGAAAAGGCTTGAGAATTCAAAGTACTGACTGTCTCTGAAGATGGAAATAGGTTGGTAATGCAAAAAAAAAAACCCAGACTTTATTTTAAAATGTTAAGACTTGTAGATCTTCTCTAAGATCAAAAGTTAGGCTTCTGTGTCTTCTCCATCCAAAAGAGGAAGTTAATCTTGGGTCAGGCTGAACCACAGAGGATCTGGAACCAGGGACATTAGTCACAGTTAAGAGGGAGGAGATATATGAAAAGAAAGGGACTAAGTAAAAGTATGCACAAATGCCAAGACCTTCCAGTCTCCTTCCCCAACATGGTTCCTAGAAAGCCGATAAAAGACTGCAAGATTCCTCTGCAGAAGTACTTACCAATCCAGGAGAAGAGACACATACAGAGTGACTGTCTTTTGGGAGTTCTTGTAGTGAAAAGGCAGGCTGCCTTCTCAATACAGTAAAACCTATCAGTTTATAAGCCCTGCCCCAAGAACTTCAACATAACTGTCAGCATGGAAAACTAAGACTACTAGACATTTGAGATATACTATGACAAGAACAGAATTGCAAACCAGAAACAGGAAAGAATAACTAAAACAACAAAATAATAGCAAAATATAAAAATAAGCAAAATGAAAGACCTATCCTCCCCTAAATATAAAATATACCCAACTATATCAATAGTATAACAGAGATAAGATTAGATTTCACATCTCTGAGACAAGAATAGGATACTATTAAAAAGGGAACAATAAAAATATGAAATAACTCTTGGAAATGAACAAAGTATGACAAATTTAAGCAGGAAAGTTGGAAAATAAAACTCAAGGAAATTTATAAAGAACTGCTAAAGAAATAGAGATGTAAAAAATTAGAGGATTAATCAAGAAGATCCATCATATAACTAAAATTGAGTTCTAGGAAGAGAGAAATAATTTGAGAGAAAAAAATTATCAAAGAGAAAATAGAAAAAAATTTATCAGAACTGAAGAACTCAAGTTTAAGGGCTCACAGACTGTAGCACAATGAATTAAAAACGATGAATTCATAAACATCCTGAAGTTATTTTAGAATAGTGGGTTAAGAAGAGATATTTTAAGAGCACTCAGAGGAAAAAGCACAAAGGACTATTCATGAGAACAACAGCAGACTTGTCAATATTGAAAGATAAAAGACAAAGGAGTAACATCTTAAACATTCTGAGGAAGAACAACTTCTAACCTAGACTTCTATACTTGCCCATGCAATCCTAAGGAAATCCTTCTATGGGAAAAAGTGTAGCTTCAAAAGGAGAAAGTAAAGAAGGAAAGGTGAAAAATGCGTAAGATTTAAGATATAGGAAGTACAGCACAAGGAGAAAGCCAAAGAAAATTTCCATTATGAGTCTAAACAGACGACCTAGGGCAACAGCTTTTGGCACACTTAGAAACAAGCAACCCAAACTAGAGGAGGAGGACTATCTCCAGCAGAATTAAGTGAAACCCAAAGGTTATTTGTTTTTAACCAAAATCACAGAAGCACTGAAACTGTATTATGGATTGTCAAAAGTATATACACACCCAAAAGGTGACAAATATATAGTAACAATTAACTTGAGTGATTGAACAGTAGTATAAAAAAGTTATTACAGCAGTGTAACTGGTTCATCTCTGTGGAGCAGCCTTCTAAGAAAGGCAGCAATGATGCCTGTATCCTGGTATTCATGCCCTTCTATAATCTCCACCTCTTGCATGTGAGATCACTGGATCTGGAGACTCATTTCTAGTGACTAGAATACAGCAATATTCTCTTTTTCTCTCTCCCTTTCTCTCTGGTTCTTTCCGATGAAGTGAGTTGCTATTCTGTGAGGAGGACTACTTGACAAGGAGCTGAGAACACCTCTTAGCAGCTAACAAGTGCTCAGGTCTGCAGTCTAACAACTTACATCCAGGTCATAACCATGTGAATGAGCTTGTGAACGGGTCCTTCCCCAGTCAGGCCTCGATGACCGCAGCCCTAGCCAACACCTTGACGGCAGCCTTGGGAGCGACCCTTAGCTAGTGGACTCAGCTGAGCTATGCCCAGATTCTTGACTCAAGAGAAACTGAGAAAATAAACGCTGTTTTAAGCCACTAAGTTTTGAGGTAATTTGTTACACACAGATAGATAATTAATACAACTTGTAAACAATGTTTTTATATTTATAAAAATATGAACACTGAATATTGATTAAGCCAACACTGGAGAGGAGAAGTACATGCATGTGACTGAGCTGGTCTGAGATGCTGAATAGTCATCTTCATGAAAGGAAGTTATAGGCAATATAGCTTAGAAATAGGGAAGATACCAAACATTAGAGACTTTAAACATTAGAAGAAACAGCTGTGAGATTTTTATTAATAGCTGGTTACTTTAGGGAGTGGGGCAGATATCATTACTTTTATTAACAAAATGCAGAACCATTTGACTTTTTAAATTATATATTACAAATTGATAAACATAAAAAATTCTAAGTGATCTGACTTTTTGGAAAGAAACACTCAATATACTCTAAGTCCTATATGATTACAAACAATGCAGAAAACAATTCATATTGCTTAATAGTAATTTATTAAGTCAAAAATCCTTTAAAATGTTTGATTAAAAAAACACTCTAGTGACAAATTCCATATAATACCAGTTATATGTGGAATCTAAAATATGGCACAAATGAACCTATCTACAAAACAGAAACAGACTCACAGACATCGAGACCTGTGGCAGGAGAGGGATGAATTGGAAGTTTGGGTTAGTAGATGTAAACTATTACATTTAGGATGGATAGAAAACAAGGTCCTACTGTTTAGCACAAGGACCTATATCAAGTCTCCTGGGACAAACCACAATGGAAAAGAATATGAAAAGAGTGTATATACATGTATAACTGAGCCACTTTGCTGTACAACAGAAATTAACAGTGTAAATCAAATATTCTTCAATTTTAAAACAATTTAAAAAACCCACTGTAGTAACAGTCCAAAATTATAAAGCAACATGAAGGACTCCTGAAGGAGAAGGAAAGATGTTTTTACAGATTCAGGGTCAAATTTGGGCAGAGTGTATTTGAGTTCAGTTACTCACTGATATTGTAAAACACTCATGGTGAGATATGAAAGGATAAAAATCTCCATGTAAGAAAGAAATGGTTCATAATTTTAAAGGTAGGAATACCATCAGTAACACTGGGGTACGAGGTAAAAAGAAACACTGAGTTTTTTTTTTTTTAATTGAGGTGAAACTCACATTAGTGATATCCTTTTAAACACTGAAGATGTGTATTATTTCTTACATAAAAGAAAATTAAATTAGGAAAAAATAGATAAGAAACCACAGGGCACTGTACCATTTATCTAGGAGGACCAAAACTTTTGCAAGTTTCATCAAAGACATTTATGAAATTCATATTTTAAAAAGCCAGAGTGGATTCTATAACCTTTCTGACTCTGTTGCATTTAAACCAAGGTTAGGATGGTGGACTGGGCATTTAGAGTTGGCTTCTCTTATTCTAAATCTTTAGAAATGACAGAAAAATGTATTTTTGTGAATAATTCCTAAATACCGCTAGAAAATAAGAAGATAAGTCATCATATGTTCCAATCATTCAGTACTTGCTGAAAGCTTATAAGCTGAGAGAGTACTACTGGAAAAAAACCACACTGGAGGGAATAGATATTAAAGGCAGAAATAGCCTAGGGGCTATATGAACCTAAAAAGCAAAGATGAATGCTACTAGAGTAGCTCTAGGACAACTGTTAAAGGGATTGGTTAGAAAACTGTACTTGAAACAGCTGATTACACAACTCCTTTAATCCATGATTAGCAGGTTACAGAAGATATCTGTATCTAGTTTGAAGTGATAAAGGTTTAGGTTGGAGAAGCAAAATAGTGCCCCAAATTTCATTAAAAAAAAAAAAAAAACAGTTATGTCTGGCCCTAAGAAGCTCTGAATTCCAAAGAGGATAAACACAAAGAGACCCACTCAGACATGTTATAACCAAACTGCTGAAAGCTGCAAAAAGAATCCTGAAAACACTAAGTATTAAGTACAAGGGAACAACAATACAACTAATGGCTAACTTTTAATCAGAAATAATAGAAGCCAGAAGGCACTGTAATGATAGTCAAAGTGCTGATTGGGTAAATAAATGACAGGTATCTCAGCTTCATGCACAAATCAGAAAGCACCAGAGAGAACTCAAACAAAGGATTATGACAAGATGCCCTCCATTCCTACTATCAATTAACACTGTAGCAGAAGTACCTGGACAGAAGAAAAGCATAGTGGGTTGCTTCCATGTCCTGGCTATTATAAACAGTGCTGCGATGAACATTGGGGTGCATGTGTCTCTTTCAGATCTGGTTTCCTTGGTGTGTATGCCCAGAAGTGGGATTGCTGGGTCATATGGCAGTTCTATTTCCAGCTTTTTAAGAAATCTCCACACTGTTTTCCATAGTGGCTGTACTAGTTTGCATTCCCACCAACAGTGTAAGAGGGTTCCCTTTTCTCCACACCCTCTCCAGCATTTATTGCTTGTAGACTTTTGGATAGCAGCCATCCTGACTGGCGTATAATGGTACCTCATTGTGGTTTTGATTTGCATTTCTCTGATAATGAGTGATGTTCAGCATCTTTTCATGTGTTTGTTAGCCATCTGTATGTCTTCCTTGGAGAAATGTCTGTTGAGTTCTTTGGCCCATTTTTTGATTGGGTCATTTATTTTTCTGGAGTTGAGCTGGAGGAGTTGCTTGTATATTTTTGAGATTAATCCTTTGTCTGTTGCTTCATTTGCTATTATTTTCTCCCAATCTGAGGGCTGTCTTTTCACCTTGCTTATAGTTTCCTTTGCTGTGCAAAAGCTTTTAAGTTTCATTAGGTCCCATTTGTTTATTTTTGCTTTTATTTCTAAAATTCTGGGATGTGGGTCATAGAGGATCCTGCTGTGATTTATGTCGGAGAGTGTTTTGCCTATGTTCTCCTCTAGGAGTTTGATAGTTTCTGGTCTTACATTTAGATCTTTAATCCATTTTGAGTTTATTTTTGTGTATGGTGTTAGAAAGTGTTCCAGCCAGAAAGATAAAGACCATTACAGTATACTAACACATATATATGGACTTTAGAAAGATGGTAACGATAACCCTATATGCAAAACAGAAAAAGAGACTCAGATGTATAGAACAGACTTGTGGACTCTGGGAGAAGGCGAGGGTGGGATGTTTCAAGAGAACAGCATTGAAACATGTATGTTATCTAGGGTGAAACAGATCACCAGCCCAGGTTGGATGCATGAGACAAGTGCTCGGGCCTGGTGCACTGGGAAGACCCAGACGGATCGGGTGGAGAGGGAGGTGGGAGGGGGGACTGGGATGGGGAATACATGTAAATCCATGGCTAATTCATTTCAATGTATGATAAAAACTACTGTAATGATGTAAAGTAATTAGCCTCCAACTAATAAAAATAAATGGAAAAAAAAAAAAAAAAAGAAAAGCATAGTGGGTTCTTAGGAAGCTTCAAAACCACATCTCCTCCTCAATTCAATGTGGTCAAAATAAACTACCAACTGGTTTATTTATTTATCTTTCATTAAGCAAAAAAAGGATCCAATAACAGAACACTCTGAAAATAGAGCTCTGAGAAGTGACTGCCTTAACAGATATTAAACAACACTAAAAGGAGTAGAAGTGAATGAATGCATGAACATCCAACCACTGGAACAGAATAGAAAATCTAAAAACAAATTCAAATCCATGTGGGTTTTTAGTATAAGATAGATATGGTATTCTATAAGTGGACAAGAGGTGAACTAGTCAATAAAATATAACCTTCTCTGAATAATTTAGGATTGGAAAGCTTTTTCCAACTACAGACAAAATGCAGAATACATTAAGCATCTGATTAACTTTACAACAGAAATAATGAAAATGTCTGCATGAAAGAATAAAAAAAAGATGCAAACACAAGTGACAAAATGAGAAAAAATATCTGCAACTATTGTATCATACCACGAGGGTTAAATTCTACTATATAAAGAGTTCTTAAAAATCCACATTTCAAAAATGCTAAGAAGCTAACAGAAAACGACGAGCAACTGTTTCTATGTCCCAGAAAAGCAAAACAGAAACAGCTTGATGAGGGCACATGCCACATCTTTTTCCCTTGATTCCCCAGGCCTGGCATATAGTAGAGGCTCAATAAATATTTACTGGATGAGTTTTATAATTGATGGCTCTTATATTCAGTCAGAAACATGACCATTATTTTTATAAAATTAATGATTTGAAACATCCTAAAGAAAGAAGTAATCGGACTTAATGTTCCTAAAATTAGTGACAGTGGAAACTAAGTTATTTCTAGACATTTCAACAGAAGGCATGGCTAGAGAGCATAAATTATAATGAGTAAATGACTTTAATGAACTCACACGAATGTCTCGTCTGTTGATGAAAGGAAATCCAGTATAGGAAATAAAGTTAGCACTGTAATCTTTAAAATCAAAGGACAACAATATGTATAAATTAGGGATGTGATAAAGGCTTATTCATTGGAGGCTTACACATAAATTCAACACAATATTCAGTCAAAAGAAACTTGCATTTACCTTCTACCATATTACCATCCTTCTGAAAAATTCTCTCTTCACACCACTGACAATGGATTAGGTATTGAATCTTCTTGGCTGTTTCATCTGCAGAAGTTGGCCCCCTCAAAACTCTCACAACAACCAACACAAAATGTTCCAGAGCCACTGCAAACAGTACTTCTATGCCTTTGTTACATCGGGCTGCAGCTCTGGAAAAAAATTTTTAAGTTATTTTGGGAGCTTATCATTTTCCTTTGTTTGGCATTATGTTGACCATATTAACTTGGACAGTCATACACTATGGAAGGGTTATGAGAAAATAAGAAAAATTTAACTCTTGGTAGCAGTGGTTTAAAAAGATATATAAAAAAGTGGCTATAAAAGATATATACTATAACTTTTACACAAACTGAAACACAAATTATAGGATGCTTGGCAGGTTTTTAGTAATTACACATTTTCCTTTATGATATCTTCTCAATATTCTTTGGTTTCTAATGTCACCTTTGTTTCTTGTCATCACAACCATCTTTCTTTCTTTTTACCTACTTTTTTTTTTACAAAGCTTCTTCCAAACAATGCATGCTTACTGAATACTAAATATCCAGGGAAGTATGCTAGCTGCTGAAGAGCTGGTAAAAAATGAATAAGCAAAGTCCTTGCCATTACTACGTTTATATACTTTTGTATTAAATTCTACTTGATACACCATTTATGTACTCAGTTTTCCCTCTACAGTTGTACACTAACTTAGTCTGTATGTACCTGAATTTGCTGTTACATTATAAACATTTTAAAGTATGTACAGTAGTAGGTCCTTGGCATGTACCAAGTGAACATCAGAGGTTTTAGTTATTTAGGAATAATCCTAAAGGTCTATGAAGTCTAATAATCTGTATTTTTGCTGAGGTAAGAATTTTCAATCTAAATGCTGTGAAACTGGTGCTGGGGTTAGTGACAGCCAGCTGTAATGATCTGTAATCTTAAAATTCATTGAGATTATATTATTACTATTCCTCTAGCATAACTTTATGCATAAAATGGGTGCTCAAAAGTCTTCCTTTCTTCAATTGTTTAGAAAGTCTGATAAGAAACAGAACTTTTTGTTTTACAAGTGAGATCATTTCACAGAATCAAATTTATAAGCCATCAATTCTTTCAAACTATATAAAGAAGATAAGATGAAATAGACATTAAATAATGATCATTTCTAAACCTAAGATCTATGTTTGTTGAAACAAAATGACTTGAAATTAACTTTCGTTTTTTCTTACTACTTTATAATAACATTTTAAAGTGGAGAGTAAACGGTTTTAGGCACAAGCTTTTAAATGAAATTCTAACATACAACATAAGATTTCAAAAGAAAATCAAGATCACATATACAAAATACAGAGTTTGTATTTTGTGCATATGAAGACTGAAACAGCGCTTCCTGCAGTGTTATTTCTCTCCATCACACACTCAGACACACAAAGGACACTGCTGGCATTCGGTACCTTGCCACTGCAGCTACAACAATCCTTGCAGCTAGCTCCTTGTAATATTCAGTTCGGACAATATTACAGCCGTAGTGACGCCGGGCAACGTGTTGTGCCTTGGCATATAAAGAACTGATATCTGTAGAAGTCACTGATACTATGCCAAGGTTTCTTATATTTCTGAATGCAGAATCAAGATAGTTCACAGATGTTCCAAAAGGATCTAGGTGTCTAAAATCAGAAACAATATGGTCATATTTAAAATCATACTAGTATCCAAAATCATACCATTGCCATATTTCTAATGATAAAGTTCCATGGATTCAAAAGTACTTCATAAATCTATTTTAAAAACATAATTATGTTTTTAAAGTAAGCAATAAAAGGATCATATGATATCTTAGACACGTGAGAATAAAACATGCTTAGAGGAAAGCTGTCATCCCCAGGCATTTTACTTCAAATGCTATAAAATGCTCTTATGGCATTCCTTAAGCCAATGCCAAAATATTGTATTAATTTAAATAAATAAACAATGACAAACTATCTTAATTTTTAACGGCCCCCTCTCTACCCCACCTCCCTTCAAATCCAAATCAGTTTAGAAAGTGACAGAAAAAATTTTTCACTTACATGAAATCAAAAGATCTCAAATGCATTAGTACATTGGCATCCATTTTGGTCACCTTAATATTACCAAGGTTTTCCTCTCCTTCTTCCAGAATATCGCCCCTTTCTTCCTTTTCCTTACTGTCCACAACCACTTTCAATTTGTTTAAATGGCAGTTCTCCTGAATCAATGTCACAGAGTTTTCATTCAAATCATTAATTGTAACCTTGACTGCATTTCCGAGATGTTTTGCCCATTGTAATCCCATTATCCCTTAGGAGAAATTGGGAGAAAAATGGGTTTTTAAATTACAAAGAATAAAAACAGTATAATAAAAATAAAGAATATAATTTTGTAAATAACAGAAATAAATGTTTCAAAATCTTAGTATTTTCAAAAGTAATTCTTATTTTACTTTCTCACCAAAATGCCTCTTAAGAAGATTTACCACAAGAAAATGTATCCTGCAGATTTCCATTAACAGTTATTAAAAAAACTGTTCTAAAATCCATGTTAAAATAAAATACCTATGTATGTTCTTTTTTGGGGGGTTGATAGGATTTTTTTTCCTTTCTTCTTACAATGGAATACTTTTTCTTCAAACAAAATCTTACAGAGAAATCCAATATACAATATGAGGAACAGTGGGGTTACTCTACTTGAAAGGAAGATGGGAAGCTGGAATTCATCCTGCTGAAGCTTTAATACAACAAAATATGAAAACAATGTTCCCAGACCAATGCTTTTCAAATACTGCGCGACAGCATCACTGTGAGTGAAAAACAACTTCGTATGTGTAAGCAAACGATCAACAGGAATTGAAACCAAGAGGGCCCTCTCACAGGTTTTCTATCCCTATTGGATTTGAGTCATAAGGGACATTCACTGCAAAATGGGAGATGGTGACACAAGCCTAGCCAATACGGAGTAGAAAACCCCCGATTTACTGAAGTATTGACCACCTCCATACATATGCCTCATTAATGTAAAAAATTAACACCTATTATGTGCCATTGTCTTTACATTTATTTTCCTATTCTTAAGATAAGCTTGTGAAATAAGTTCTAATATCTACATTTTAGAGATGGGGAAACAAGCAAAATGGCTGCTATGAGTTTTATTTAAGTTTACAAAGGCACATTAAAAAGGAAGGATGAAAAGATCTTCCTAAACAATAATTTTAATGTTTCAGGTAAAAAAAGAGGATTAGTTCACTGCAGTATTATTTATAAGAGCCAAGACACAGACACAAACGAAGTACACATCGATGGATGAATGAATAAAGAACATTGGGTATATATATATACCCAATAGAATACCATTCAGCCATAAACAGAAGGCAATCTTGCCATTTCAGACAACACAGATGGACCTTGAAAGTATTGCACTAAGTGAAATAAGTCAGAGAAAGACAAATACTGTATGATTTAAATTATACATGGAATCTAAAAAAAAAAACCCAAATCACAGAAATGGAGATCATATTTGAGGCTGCCAGAGGAGGAGACTGGAGGCGTGGGAGAACTGAGTGAATGTAGTCAAAGGGGACAAACTTGCCATTATAACAGAAATATCTCCTGGGATAAAATGTACTGCAGGGAAATTATTGTTAACAATACTATTTATTTGAAACCGACTAAGTGAGCAGATCTCATCAAAAAGGGGAAAACATCTATAACTATGTGAAGAGATGGATTTAAATTTTTTTGATCATTTTACAATACATGCATATAGCTAATCATTATGTTGTATACCTAAAACATATGCAATGTTATACATGTTGATTATATCTCAACAAAACTAGAGGGAGAAAAAAGAAAATAAAATGACTCCACTGTTAAATATATATAGGATCCAGTGTAGGTATGCTGCTGCATATTAAGTCACTTCAGTCATGTCTGACTCCATGAGACGCTATGGACTGTAGCCCACCAGGCTCCTCTGTCCACAGGATTTTCCAGGCAAGAATACTGGAGTGGGTTCAAAGCTCTCCTCCAAGGGATCTTCCTGACCCAGGAATTGAACCTGCATCTCTTATATCTCTTGCACTGGCAGGTGGGCTCTTTACCACTAAAGCCACCTGGGATAGACATCTAATAAATATTACTGAATGTAAAACACAAGGGTGGAGGAAGATTGTGTGAGGGAAAATGGTGGGAAATAAATCTGGAAAAGTAGACTGTGATCAGATTATGGAAGATATTAAACTGCAATCTGAGAAGCTGAATGCTAGGCAATTAAGATGCATGACTTTTCTGACTGAAGAGTAACATTATCAATTCAGTGTTTCAGAGGAAAAGCTGTTTGGTAACAGCATGCAAGACAGATTAGACAGATATAATTGCTAAAAATCACTCTATTGGTGGATATGGAATGAAAAAGAGTATGAGTCACAATACAAATGAAAAATTAGAACAGATCCATAGTTGACTGTGTGGAGATAGTGGTGGGAAAAGGAGTAATAAAAAAATGATTCATATTTAAAATCTGACCAACTCAGAGGATGTGATCACCTTAGAATCGTTACTTCATCACTTTTACCATTTCTACACTGACACATTACTAATGATGATGATAGTAGTCATAATAATACAATAATGATGATACTGCATACTTTTATTACATTTGCTATATACCAGATACTGTTCTAATTTCTTTACATGTATTAATTTCCTTAATCTTTACATTATCTTAAGGTAGGTACCTTCTTTTGGATAGATAAGCAAATTAAAGTGTAATTCCCTGTGGTTAGACAGCTGGCCCGTTATAAAGCTGGGATTTGAATGCAGTCAGTTTGACCCCACCGTCCAGGCTTCCAACACTACTTCTCTCTGAGGTGAGGAACTTAAGCAGAGCTAGGTCATGCTTTCATCCTACTGGTACAAACTTCCCAAGAATACACTCCTATAACTTTTAAGAAGAAAAACTTGGATAGGGTACAAGTGGCTTTTTAGAAATTTTCTACATTTTCCAATCTTTTCTATACTGTTATGTCCTTTTGGGAAAAATGTTCTCAGTCTTTAAAATTTCACCATAATATCTCATTGCCTAATATGTAGGCAATGTTTACTGCGTCACACATACACACACACCAACCAAACACCAAGTGCTCACTGACTGCTGCAAACAAGTATTCTTGCAAAAAAAAAAAAAAAAAAATCCTGTCTGAATTTGACCAAACCTGAACATCCAACTACCAATTTACAGAAATAGAGGGATATGTTATATGAACCACGAATCTAGACTGTGGGAAACTCTACAGGACAAATGACCTCTTATATCAACAAATTATCACACATACACACAAAACGATGAAAAGGAATATAGATTAAAAAGAGACTTGAGACCTATCAAACAACTGAAATGTATAGTCTTTGGATTTTGACTTAAATTTTTTAAAAATTATGAAATAATTAGGTCTATCAAAACATTTGATGACATTAAAGAATTATTTTTAATTTTTTAGGTGTGATATGGTATATGGGTTTTAATTTTGAAAAGTCCTGATCTTTTACAGGTTTCCCTGATAGCTCAGTTGGTAAACAATCTGCCTGCAATGCAGGAGACCCCAGTTTGATTCCTGGGTCAGAAGATCCGCTGGAGAAGGGATAGGCTACCCACTCCAGTATTCTTGGGCTTCCCTTGTGGCTCAGCTGGTAAAGAATCTGCCCACAATGTGGGAGACCTGGGTTCTACCCCTGGGTTGGGAAGATCCCCTGGAAAAGAGAAAGGCTACCCACTCTAGTATTCTGGCCTGGAGAATTCCATGGACTCAGTCCAAGGGGTCGCAAAGAGGTGGACATGACTGAGTGACTTTCACTTCACTATCTTACAGATCCCATGGAAATATTTACAGATGAAATGACGTATCTGTTATTTACAGATATGCTTCAAAATAAAGGGGATAGAGTACAGAGTAATGAGTTATGAGGGAAAGTGCACAGGAATACAGATATAAGACTGAGTGATGGATATAAAGGAATTCACTTATTATACACTCTAGTTTTGTATATATTTGAAACTTTTCCACAATAAAAAATTTGCCTTGCATTTTTTTAATATAAAAATACTTTGCTTGATGTGATATCCATATACATTTCCTAAGAAAATATATTGTACAGCAAGTCCAGCAAGAATGTACAAACTTCCAATTATAAGATAAATAAGTACTAGGGATGAAATGTACAACATGATGATTAAATATAGGTAACACTTGTATAGAGGAAAGTAGAGGATAAATTCTAAGAGTTCTCATCACAAGGAGAAACTTTTTTTTCTTTTTATGTATCTATATGAGATGATAGATGTTAGCTGAACCTATTGTGTATGTAAACCAAACCATCATGCTCTACATCTTAATTAAACTTGTACACCATACAGTAATGTATGCCAATTCTTTCTCAATAAAACTGGGAAAAAAAAAATCTCTTCAGGTTCACATGATATAAACAAACCCTTAGTTCTCAAAGTGGCTAAACAACAACAAGGAAAACATAAAAGGAAAGAAAAGATACTGTACAGATTTGATAAAGTGAGGTTCCAAAAAAAGCTTTATCACTTACCAGTTGCTCCAAAGGCATCTAGACATTCCAAAGGTTTTCGCTCCTTAGCCAGAGCAGCCAGTGTACAGAATATCAGCTGCCTAGAAGGATAATAATCTGAAATAATTTTACTGTACCATGGTTTCATCATTGAGGATTTTAAGAACAGTGAGAAAGTATTCCTATTTACTGTGCAAACTACTTTGAAAAGAGACCTAATAACATACTCCTTACTTAATAGTACAAGAACTAAAAACCTATGAAATTAAACTATTAGTCAAATTGGGTTCTCTTAACAAGTATTTACTTTGAACAATGATTTTATAAATAAAACTTGCCACAGGCCCATCAGTCTGTTCCTTTATTTTTATATAAAGTTAGACCTACTTTACTTCAAGAAAAAAATTAGTTTGGCAGAAAAATAAAACAATCATTCTGAGAAAATGCTAAAATAAATGATTTTCATTCTATACCTACTTTTAAATTTCAATATACTAGAACAAAAAGATTAAGAGAAGGTACATTTGTAATGAAATGAAGCATGTGAAGCATTCCATAACCCTTTTTTAAATTTATCTTACCGATTCAGTTTCATTTTGGGATTAAAATAAGAATCTGTTTTCTGAGGTACAGAATAGTTAGGACAAACTTGTACATCTGTGTCTGCCTCTTTCAAAATTTCTTTAGGTGGTTTAGCAGCAGAAGCTAAAATTAAAAAAAAAAAAAAAGATTTCCAGTGAAATAGAAAATAATTATAAGTATCAAGAACATTAAAAATAACCTTCCTTTATAATAGTTTCATGATAATGAAATCAGTTGAGTAGATGTCAAAAAAATCACCCAAAATTGATCTAATAGCACTGTCTATGGAAAAGAGCAGTGAATTTTGGTGAATTATTCCGTTAAGTATTTGGTGAATTACAGTTTATCAGCTTAAAATCTTAACTGTCTAGCACATCAATGTATCTATATACCTAATTAAGGACAATTACCCTAAGATTGCACCAAATCCTAAAATAACCTTTATTCATCAAACACTACATTGTGTTTATAAAGGCTGGTTACTAAACACATATTTTATTATGGTTTAAATGTTAGAAAATTAACCTGTGTGGTTACGTTTCATTAGCTAGCATGGATGACTAAGAGTCACTCTATTTCCTGAACATGCTTGACTTCAGAATATTTTTGTGATTTTAAATCACAAATAATATTCCAACAGCTATAAACTAATACACAAAACCAATTATTCTACTTTCAATATACAATAGAATTTTATAAACTCAAATGAAATATTGATATATTTGTATGAATATATTTTAATTATTTAAGAAAAGAGATACAATAATATGTGGAGGGGAATAATTGAGATTATTTATGTTTGGATTTCTTGATCGAATTATAATCAGAATGTTAACTAAATGAGAACCATACTTCTCTTTCTACAATGCCACATAAAAGTAATCTTTCCTACTGTTATATTACATATCTTTCTATAGTCACCCAAGTGTCAAGTCACATATCTCACAAGATTAGCCTTTCTCAAACCAAGTTCTGTGAGAAAATTAAGCCCTTCAAATAATTATTTCACTACTTTTCTCAATACTTAAAAGAATGGTCCAGAGTACCATTCTAGATGTATTCATTACATCTGCCCTTAGGGCAGAAGGGCTTAATTCTTGAGAGGGAACTGCCTCAGTATTAATAAGCTACTAATAACTTGATATCACTCAGGACTATAAATAGTCTTTATGTATCAGTCTACCTCCTTTTTCCAGTGTTTTTCAACAACAAGCATAACACAGTTACTGGTACAGAAGCCATCAGTAATAAAATCCTATTATCTTTCATTAAGATATCTACATTTACTGGGCATTAGCTGCTTTTTTCTACTCATGTATCAAATACATCTGTTAAATTGAGAACAGTTTATACTGTTTATACTCTTGGGAGTCTCACAGAAAGAAAACAACACTGGATGGATTAGCAGTTAACTAAATGATTTGGTTAAGTCACAGTATTCTCTCTCTCTGATGTCTAAAAATAACAATTAGACCACTGTTTAAGGATTTACTTATTAATATGTTAATGAGATTGCTCAACTTACCAGCAATATACCTGGATTTAGTCTCTCCTTTGTTCACATGGCGCCTGACATGTCCTAGCATATCTGTCCTTCTGGTGATTGTTGCTGAACAAATGATACAATGATAATGGGCGCCCATTTTACTGGATATCTATCAAACAGAGTATTTAATTTAAATACATAAAAAAGTTACTAAGACAATGAAATAAAAGTCTATTTAAGGTTGTGAATTTAAGTATGTTAGAAGATAGGATTCATTTTGCCATGTGACTCTGAAAGGATCTTTATTTCCTTACCTATATTTACATCTGCTTTTTAGTGTTACTTTACAATAGGTCACAAGTTTAATTTTTTAGTTTTTTCCCATTCATTCTAATCAACAATAACTGTATTCTTACCTTCTATTAGCAACACTTGTAAGTGGTATGATACTAGCAGCAGTGTGTTGGCAGACGTTTAACTGTCTCTCCAGCAAAATAAGGCCCTCATTTGTAGTGTCTGCAGGTCTGTGATCTAAACACTCTACCATGGCCAATGCCAAGCTCCAACTGTGACATTTCAAGCTACCCATGTGACATCACTGAATATGAATTAGGGAAGTGACGTGCAGTATCACAGCAGAGAACACTGCTGCTATGCAGATACAGTATATACATATATAAATGACGCAAGAGCACAGAGGTAGTAAAATAACTGGGAAGCAGTAAGTCGTGAGTATTCATTACTTTTGTTTTTAATATAATTTATTTACTTGTAAGTTCACATATTTTAATTTTTGATGATGGCCACATTTAACAACCGGCTCTCCAGATTTCTGGAAATCTGAGCTAGTGCTAGCACACTCCTAAGTGTTAGAGACATAATAAAAACGTTCTCACTTTTTAGTTCCTTATTTAGTTAAGAACAGGAAGACTTCCAATAGCTCTTTCCTGCTTCTGATGCCTTCTTACTCTTAACTCGCAATCACAGGGCAAGGACAGAACAGTCAGGAACATTCCACAATTTATGGCATTGTGGTTATCATACTCAAAATAGCTTAGATAGAGCTAATGGACCAAGAATTATCCTGACAAAGTATACTTAAGAGATGTTTTTCTCCCCCAATACTTTACTTTTTTTGTGTGGCCTGAAAGGAAAATTTACTAATAATGATTTATTAAGCTAATATGCGTTCAGGATAGTATCACCATAAAACGTTTTATAATTTGAATTCCCCAAAGGTTAAATGTATCCTAATACAAACACATGTACTTTTTAAAGTTATTGAGATTTCAGAAGTGTCTTCATTCTGTCCTTTGACAAATTAAGAGGAAGACCATAGGGAGGATGAGTATGAATCAACACATATTAAGACACTTACTAAACCACAGAAATTAAAAGCTCTTATTCCATGACCAAAATTTATTTTGAAAGAAAAGAAGTGCTTTCTACTTAAATATGTGGGTTAATTTTCCTTTTGAACATATGATAGCAGGTGATCTGACTGAAATTAAAAACTATAAAATGAAAAGTTCAATACAGCAACAATTTTCATACATTTTTATTTTTCCTACTATGGTAATCTGAAAGCCCTTGAAAACAAAATCTTAAAGTAAATCTCATTGCTGAATATACACATTTTAGTCTTAAAGCAAGTAAAAATCGTACTTCCTTCAGAGATAGCTAAATCTAAAAATAACAAATCTAACATGTGATTACCTGTTCTCCAATAATGTTTGGTTTCACTGGTCGACAAGGTAAGTGACAGATGCACATCCGGTAACCTAGAATGAAGAATTGCTGCTTGTCTTATCACTGCTCATCAAAAACTCAATTATTATTAAAATTACTACCAAATTTTATAAGAATAATGGGGATTATTCTTATATTTGTAATGTCATAATTTATCTGAATGAGACTGCCTTGGTTTTATACACTTGTTATATATGACACGGTATAAAAACACACAAGAGATCTAGGTTCAGAATCTGGTTCTTCCAAAAACCTTTGTTATCTTGGATTAGTTATGTAGCTTCTTTGGGACTCAGTTTTATCATCTCCTTTTTGCCATCTTGACTTTTTCTCAGGTTCACCTTCTTGCCTTATGCTGCGTTTACTATTACACAGCCTCTTCTTCATCAATGATACGGCACTGAGTTCTCTTCGCGCACTTCCTACTTAATCTTTACAGATCCTCTTCCCTCTCTCATACTCTAAAATGTAGATTTTCTGTATGATGGATCTGCTATATAAATTTTTCTCACTTCCTGATTAACTTGAATGCCTTTCATGATTGCAACTATCTCCCCTATGAGAAGGAATCCCAAATTATCAACTCTATTATCAACTCATTCCTGAGGGCCAGATCTCTACTTCCAATTGCCTACTCAAGACATGTGACTGGTTACTTCAAAACCTATTGTCAAGGACTTCCATGCTGATGCAAAGGATAAGAATCTGCCTGCCAATGCAAGGGAAACGGGTTCAATCCCTGGTCCAGTAAGATTTCACATGATGCGGAGCAAATAAGTCTGTGCACCACAATTTCTTAGCCTGAGCTCTAGAGCCCAGGTGCCCCAACTCCTGAAGCCCATGCTTCTAGACCCTGGGCTCCACAACAGGAGAAGCCATGGAATGGCAACAAGAAGCCCACACTCTGCAACAAAGAGTAGCCCTGCGCACAGCAATGAAGACCCAGTATAACCAAAAAATATTAAAAAACAAAACAAGACCTATTGTCAAGGACTAAACTTTTCACTTGACACTTGGACCAGCTTTCTTTTTTTCACTTTTTTAATGAATAATAAAGCCTTCCAGTTACTCCTAACTCAAAAACTGAAAACCTATCTCTTTCTTCTTCTCATACTTGTAGTTCAGTTCACTTTACATCCAATCATTTTTCTTAGCTGTATATGTTAAAAGTGTCTCAGGACTCAGACCTTGGACCATTTCCTCTTCTACCTATATGTACTTTTACGGTCATTCCATCCAGACTTTCAGCTTTAAATACCATCTATATCCTGACAACTCCCAAATATGTAACTCTAGCCCAAACCTTTCCAGGTTTACGTGCCCTCCAGGCTACCTCCACTAGATGCATCTCAACATCTGTATGGCTAAATCTGAAGACTTGTTCTTCTTTCCCACATCTAATGCAGTCTTCTCCAGCTAGGTAAAGCATTCTTATTTTGTCCTTCATCTCATTTCCATTCCTTCAGCAGATCTTGTTTGGAGGTTCTAGCAGGGGAGCACAGCTACTCGTATACCCTTGACCGAAGACCGGTCCTCCTCTATCGGGGATGGTCGTCCTCTTCGACCGAGCGCGCAGCTTTGGGAGGGACGCACATGGAGCGGTGAGGGAGGAAGGGGACACCCGCCTAGCCAGCCAGATCAGCCGAATCAACCCTGGCGATCAATGGGGTGACAGATGTCACAACCAGATCGCCCTCACATCCCCTTCAGCAGATCTTATTCAAAATATTTGCCAACTACTTTGAAGCCTGTTCACAAAGACAAAAACGATCATATTCCCCATCTACCAGATCACCATCACATGAAAGAATGCAACAACCTAAAGAATATGACAGTAAAGAAATACCACGAACCATCAGACAGAAGAGAATAACTTGGAGGAGAGACCAAAAATTAAACAATGGCTTAAATAAAGCAATTACTTAATTACCTTTGTAATTAAAATGAGATCTTTTGTTAAGAAGTCAATATGGTTTACTATACATTCTTATAAATAATTAAACATAAGATAGTATGGCTTCTGAATTAGTCTCTAATTCACTTTTTCTCTAAGTAATTAGTGATAACCTTTTATCAATACTATAACACTAAGAAAATAGTTCTGGTCTAGTTCTGGCTGCTTTTTGGGGTATCTTATAATGACTTTCATTCAGTCTGGTTGAAACTCCAGATAACCACATTTCACAGTAAGTATACTTGCATAATCATATATAAATTTAAGTATATACATGCTTAGGGTTTTTTTGGGGGAGGAGAGTATTTTCATTTTTATCATATATATTGCTATTTTCATAGTTTACCATGAAAATCCTTCCAAGCAAGCCGGTATAGATCTAAAACACTCTTCTCAATGGCCGCATAATATTTCATGGTCTGTATGTACCATAATTTATTCAGTCATCTTTGATTTTATTTCCAAGATTTTGTTTCTAAGCACATGCTGCAATGAACATTCTTGTACATCTTTGTCTATTGCTTCCTTTACTCTTAGCAGAGGGAGTGCCTGGTGGAAAAATATTTTAAATTTTTTAAATGTTGCCAAATTTCTTTCTAAAAAAAGGCTTTAATGTATCATCCACTGGAGAAGGAAATGGCAACCCACTCCAGTATTCTTGCCTGGGAAATCCCATGGACCGAGGAGCCTGGTGGGCTACAGTCCATGGGGTCGCAAAGAGTTGGACATGACTGAGTAACTAAACACGTATAATCCATAATTCACTACCTCAGAATCTAACAATAAATCACTCTCCCTAGGCAGTCTTTTAACTTTGTAAAATCATGTTTTTTTGTCCTTCAACTTCATTCATTTCTTCGTTTGAATCCTCTTGTTAAACTACTCCCTCAAATTGTGCCATTTCTGTCACTGTTATAACTGTTTTTTCCCTCATTTCCATTTATCCAGAGTAGAGAAAGGCTCTGATTTTGATTTTGAATATTTATCTTTTATCTCACCATTATTCCAAAAACTCTCATAACTCTGTTTAAGTCAGCAGCAGGGAAAAAAAGAGATGTTATCTTCTCTTTTCCAATATTCATACCAATTATTTTCTTGTTTTATTACATTTATTATACCTTCAAAACTATTACTGGAGTTAATTGTAGTTAATAAAAACTGTAGTTGCTCTAATAAAAAAAGGAAAAGTAAAACTTATGAAAACATGGTTCAGTAAGTAATGTGGACCTTCAGGACCAAGCCAAGTACCCAGCACAGAACAGATGCTTAATAATTGTTTTTCAAACTAAACTACAGGTGTCATAAATATCTATTGCCTAGAGAACTATGTGGTCTTTTATTAATAAATACATTAAAAGAGGGGCATTAAATCCTTCATAATGTTAAACTGAAGATACTTGATTATGTTGTCAGTAAAATTCCAAAACTAGTACCAAATCCTGAATTTCATTTACATCACTTTTTAGTAAACACAAAAATACAAACCTTCAAATTCCACGGAGACTTTCCAGTGTAAATTCTGAAGGTGACGATGAAGCTTATGACTATTACAAGCTCTGAATTTCTCCTTGGGGCACAGTGGACAAGCCTGTTTGTTTCCTGTTAATGAAAAAAGAACCAATAAAGCAGAGAATATACCAGCTATTCATGCTTGAATTTGGCTACAAAAGAAGTTAACAGGGGACCCTTTCTCACCCTTGCCTCTCAAAACACATACATACATGCATACACACACACCCCCCTTAGATAACATCTTTCTTAGCATTTATAGTGAAGTCATTCTTTCCTTAGCAGGTACTTAACAGTAATTGTTTCAGGACATGGTCAGTGACTGATTTTTACCCCCAAACTCTCCTACCTGTGTAGAGCTGATACCTTTGTTGCTACTGGGTATGGAGAGGATGAGGAAATGATAAACTACATGACATCCCCCCAGGCAAAATGCCTTCCAGGAAGAATGTCACTCTGGGCAGGGAAGAGGCAGCTGTCACACTTGCAGAGGGACAGGAGCTAGACAGACAAAAGTATCAGCTCTGGTATTCTACTCGAGCAGCAACAAAGACGGTTACCATGTGGAATTAGAAAAATTAAGAGGAGGAAGGGGTAGATTGGATGCGATACTGCTGCTATTCTGAGACTGGAGTCGGCATTACAACCTCTGTAGCCTATTACAGTGGCTTTGGCCTTCCCTGGTGGCTTAGGCGGTGAAGAATCACCTGCAAGGTGGGAGATGTGGGTTTGATCCCTGGGTCGGGAAGATTCCCTGGAGGAGGGCCTGGCAACCCATTCCAGTATTCTTGCCTAGAGAATCCCATGGACAGAGGAGCCTGGCAGGCTCCAGTCCATGGGATCACAGAAAGTCGTACATGACTGACTAAGCACACAGCACACATCCTATTACTGAATTTGTTAATTCTTCCTTCTTTATTAACATATTCTTAAAAAGATTATGGATCATCAAAATAGAAGTTTCATTTAATTAGAAATGTAATGTATCTAATAAAAGCTTTAATAGTACTAAAAAAAAATCTCAAATCCAGGTTTAAATCAATGAAATATACAGAAACAGTAACTCAAGTTTTAAAAAAAAATTTTGACTGTACCAGGGTGTTTTTGTTTTGATCATTCTGTGTGGCATGTGGGATCTTAGTTCCCTGACCAGGAATCCAACCCATGCCCCCCTGCATTAGAAACACCCAGTCCTAGCCACTGGACCACCAGGGAAGTCCCAATAACTCAATTTTTAATCCAGCAAATATCTTTCACATATAGCACACTGCAAGTATAAGCACAATTTTTAAAATATAGTCTCTACTTCAAAAAACCATGAGGATAAAGTAATTAGCCTCCAACTAATAAAAATAAATGGGAAAAAAAAGAAAAAAAAAGCCAAAAAGAAAAAAAAAACCCAAAAAACCATGAGGAGATCTTGAGGATGGAATCCAAGCACTAAGGATGGTAAAGTAGAATGACAGGAGCTCAGGGCACTAACAACACTGTGAAACTGTACCAGTTCTACTTTGCCAGTCTTGAGATTTCTTTCTTATGAGAGAATAAAAGCCTCCATACGATTTTTTTGGATTTGTTACTCATAGTAAAATGTTAATTCCTAACACAGCCCTTATATATCCATGAGACTGTAATTTCCCTGAGGGGTTGTGAAATAACTCATCTCACAGCGCCCTTACATATAGAAGGGTACCATTTCCTAAGTTAAAAAACATTATCTTACTTCTGCCCTAATTTGGTGGAAATAAACAAGTTCATGCTTACCAAAATTTTCATGAGTAGAAAGGTGACATATCATTAGAAACTGACCAAAAAAACAAAAAAAACAGAAACCCTCCAAAGACGGAAATACCTGCATCAAGATTATCTGAGTTCAGTGAATTGGCAGAGTCACAATCCCCTTCAGTTACGAAAGCTAACTTCTCTAAATCAGCAAGCTGCCTTTGAATTGAGATGTGTCTCTCTGAAAGGCAAGTTTAAGAGTTAGAAAATTATGCTTTAACAATACGTATTCCATCTTCAGTTTCATTTTATCACATCACACAGAATTTTACACTTTCATTTCCTATAGCACAGTGCCTTAGTACCTAGGCAGAAAACTCAGTTTACAAAATGACAAGTGTGTCTCAGAAGTCAAAGAGTTGCCACTGTATAACCTCACAGCTTCCAAATTTTATCTTGTTATTCAATATAGTTTTACAGAAAATGTTTCTAGTCTGTATAAAACACTGAAGCCAGGTTTCCTGTTTTCAAAGAACTTTCAATCGGGTGAGAGATAAACACGTTAACTACTAACGGTAACACAAGGCAAGATGAATGAACGCTTAGGGGTAAAGGTAAATATGATGTGGGTATACAGAGGAAGGAATAACTCATTCCAACAAGTGCCTCTAAGAAGGCTTCACTGAAGTGGCGTTTGATCAAGACTTAAGATATAAACAGATTTTCAGTAAGTAGAGATTTGGTGTCTGGCCTTATAAACTGAAATAACCTTATAACTGAAATAAACAGGCATGTGGTGTAAAATATACAGCCACTTCTCTACCACTCCTGGCTGGAAAGAAGTATGTTTGGGGGATAGAGCTGGTGGAAAGATAATGAAGCCAAAAATGTAGTACAGATCATGGGAGGCATAAATTGTATATAAGTTAGTTTGGACTATATTCTTTAGGTAATGTTAAGTCTTTTCAGGTTTTTGAGTAAATAAATGATATGATTTGAATGCATTTCAGAATCTCTAGTTGTAGTACCAACGATCAATAATTGAGGTGAGAAATTAGTAATGGAAAGGTACTAGAAAATAGAAGGTAAAAAAAAAAGCAGCAGAGGACTTGGGATGTGAAAGGGTGGAGATTAAAGAAAAATTGAAATTTTGATACAAGCACTATTAACCAATAAAAAGGAAGCAGGAAACAGTTTTGGCAGAAAGGAAGAGGAAAGAGAATGGGAATTTAATTTTTTACACAGTGTGTTTGATTACTACTGGAATTAGGTACTCAAGTCCAGTAGGCAGTTGAATTGTAGTGGAAGGTCAGGAGGGATTCTGAATAGATGTAACTCATAAATACGCATGTTAGGTGAAACTAAGAGCATCAGTAAGAAAGCCTAGGGGGAAATGTTTTGAAACCGAGGATAAAAAAGCCAAAACTCAGTCCCAATAACACATTTTCAGGTTATTCAAATATTACACTATTCTTCAAATTACGTATTTGTAAATTTTGGAATAAATGAATAAATCATTCCAAAATATATTTAACATATGCTTGACTAGTAGTATGTGGGATGCATTCCCCAACACTGCTTAACCCACTACCGATTAACAAAAATGGATACAATTTTGAAGTGAGGTATGGAGGGATGAATAGATGTATAGGAGACGTTGAGGAAAAGGAATCAAGAGGGTAGCTTCAAAAAGAAAAAATGGTATGGAGAATCAAGATAATGCAGAAGCCAGGAGAGAAGGGACTGTAAAAGAGTAGTGCTTCACAGTAAGTATCACAAATAGTTGTAGAGATCAAGAAAAGACTACTGGATTTAGTATTTAGGAAGTTTCTAGTGACCTTTAAGAAGGTTCAATGAGGTGTTTTTAGAGTACAAATAGAACTAGAAAGAGAAATGGAGTACAGAAAATCAGCATAGATTACTTTTTTCAAGAAGTCTGCTAGTATTAAAATAAAAAAAGAGAGATGGGATTTTAACTTGCTTCTTTCTTTTTAAGGATAGAGAGACCTGAATATTGTAGCCCTATGGAAAGAAATGTTAACAAAGTAGAATTCTGAATATATAAGACTCAAGAGATGGTAACTGATAGGAAAAGATCTTCAATGAGTTAGGAGTCAATGGGATAAACCACAGGACTCTTTAATATTATATAATTAGATTATATAATTTCTCCACGCTGCTGTCTTCCTGCCTATTCTTCTCCAAGCTTCACTCCCAGTTGCTCTGTTTCCCTTCCATACAATTTACCTTCTTGTTTGTCTCATCTACAAATAGGCAGTAAGAAGTCAAGGGCTACATCTTTACTCATCTCTGTAATGGTTAAATGCCCAGTGCAGTAACGTGCACACAGCAGGCACTAGTTTTAAATTAAATTTAAAAAAAAATCACTAGTCTCTTTGGGTGCAGTAGCACACTGACTCAAAATTTTGGAATTCAATTCAGCCCTTATCAGACATTCCTGTTAAAATTTATTAAAATATATTTTTACCTAATTCCAAAGTGAGAAACACAAACAGCAACAAATGTTATTGGTTAATTTCTTATATCAGGTATTGTTCAAATGACTTACAATGAGACAGTTTCTATAAACAGATAAACTGTTTTCCCATTTGATCAAAAATCTTTCATTACTGGGTCAGACAGTAAGATTCAGGCAATGAGTCTGTATGTACAAACCAACCTATTTAATTTGAAATCATTGGCTTCCATACTTCAAAGAGCTGTGTGTGTGAAACAAAATACACAGTACTACTAACGATGTGTTTATTGCAATCATTCTAACTACTAATACTACAGAGTAAGTAAAAGGGGCCCGGTAAGTTAGAAAACTGAAAATCCTGTAGTCCACTACTGAAGAAAACTCTAAAGATCTGTCCAAGAGATTCATGAAAATGCCTATGTACATCTCTAAAGTCACTTTCTGGTTCAAGACAGTAGATATCAATCTGTATTTAAAATCACTCGATATTTTTGTAACACACTAGTAATCTAGAAGTCAATAGGCAAACCTCTTATTAAATCAGATGATTCCAAGATGCTAGGTGGTTCTTTTAAAACTTCTTTTTCTTCCTCAATTTTCAATTCTACTTCAGATATGCCATCTTCATCTTGCCTATATGAGACTGATTTCAAAGGGCTAACTAGACCATCTAAAAATAATTTTTAAAATGTGATTAATACGTTTCTAATGCATTTCCAATTTCTTAATCACTATTTGTTCCAGAAATGCATTTTCAGGTTTTTCAAACATCACACATTCTTCAAATTAAATACTCATAAATTTTGGAATATACGAATAAATCTTCCCAAACTGTGTTTAACGTATTCATGATGGTAGGGAGGTGGAGAAAGCATACATCCCCTAAAGCTGCTCAATCACATCCGATTAACATAAAAAGACCACATCTAGTGGTGAGTTAAGGAGGATACTTTACTCTGGAGTGTACCTGCTCTTCCCCCATTGCAGTTGCAGAAGAAACAACTGACCTTATTTACCACTTTACTAGCTTTGATCTCCTGTGATGAGAAGAGGCCTACAAGAGGCATTCTGACCTTTGTTTTTTTTCTGTGACCCACCCTACTCTTTACTATAGCAATCTGTATGTTGTTTAAAAATTACATAAGTAATTCTATTAGATTATAACTATCCAAATGTTTTTTAAACATTAACCTCAAAACTGGCTTAGAAGTAGGAAAGACAACAAAGTAAGTTTTGTTGTGGTTGTTATGATTCAGAAAAAACATAAAGGTCAATTTGGGGACAAAATTTCTAAAGAAAAGTTTCTCAGCTTACGTTTAAAAATGTTCAGACGATTCTTAATGAAGTGTTACTTATCAATCTTTTAAATTCCTTTATGGTCCAATAAACCATCACTTATAAAACATGCAAGCACAGTTAATACAGGCTATTAATTTTCGACAGCCGACTTGGAAAAACGTACAAAACTCGATGGGTATTTACGTCTGAGGGAAAATATCTATAATTTAGTCACTATCTTAAAACTACTTGTCAGCCTCAAATTCTTTTTGGAGGCAAGCTGCTAAAGAAAAAATGAGAAAAACCCCATCTCGTGTCTATTTCGAGACATAAAACCTAATTGACAGCAACGGTTTCTAAATCTTGGCAGTTAGCATCTACTACAGTAAACTCGGTTACTCTATCTTATTTTAAAGGTCACAGGGAAATATGGCAGACGGGGCTAAGAGGGAAACTACCAAATGAGGTGTAACTTCTAATTTCTGTAACAGAAAAAGACCCCCTTTAACGAAGACGTTCACGATCCCATTATTTCCTTCCACCTGCAGCACCACTGGCCTCCACAGATCCTACCCTGTGAGACCCCCGAGGTTTGTGGAGATGCCGTCCCCCCGCCCTGTACCCGTTTTTACCGCTATACGGGTCCCTCGTTCCTCCCCCCATCTCGCTAAAACTGCCTTCTCCCCCTTAAAAACCATCCCAGTGAAGAAGGGCCTCCCCTACTCCCCAGCAAGGCGCATTTTCTTGCTTCTCCTGCGGCAGAAAGATCTGGGCCTCCCTGCACTTACTGCTTTCAGCCTCATCAGGGGCAGAGGCTAGGGACGGGGACAGGGCCGGAGCCTGGGCCAGGGCAGGGGCTGGGACTGGAGCCGAGGCCGGAGTCGGAGCCGGAGCCGAGGCAGGGGCCGGGGTCGAGGCCGAGACCGGAGCCGAATCCGGGGCCGGAGCTGGGACCCGAGCCGAGTCCGGGGTCGGGGTCGGGACCGGGACCTGGGCCACCTCCACCTTCTCCTGGGGCAGCAGCTCCTCCTCCGCCATATTCTCCATAGTTACCGCCTCCTTGCCAGGCCCGCCCGGGGACCAGCAGGGGCTCACGGCGGAGTGAGAGAACTGGCGTGAAAGCCCACAGGGCCGGATCCGAGAAGTGGGGAAGCAAATGGGGAGGGCGAGATGCGTGCAACAGACAAAAGATGAAGAATCAGTGACCAAATCCAGTCAGCAGAAAAATTAAAAGCCACAGGCAGCGACTCGCGGCCCCGTACGCTTCCTTTTCCCCGAGGCGTTACGACGCCAGCCTCGACTGCGCAGGAGCATGCTGGAGGACGGCGTCCAATGAGGTCAGAGAGTTCCGTTTCCACGGCGCGTCTCCGTTCTAGCCGTCAACCACCGAACCCAACCAAAACTACAATACCCAGCGTGCACCGCGCCGCACAGGGCGGAGCGGGGCGGGGGGTGGTCCCGAGGCCTCGGAGGAAGTAAAGGCAAAGCTAAACAAACGCTCCAGAGCTTTCGAGCGCTAGCTACCATCGGAGCGCAGGACTACATTTCCCAGCGGGCATCGCGCTCGGAGTCCCTTACCCGTGGTTTGGGCGTCCCAAATCGCAACCGGCGCGGGCTCTGGTAAGTAACGTAGGGAAGCTGAGGGGTTAGTTGACGTTTCGGTGGGTACTCTCCCTGCCTCACTCCGGGACCGAAAGAGGGCAGCCGGCGGGACGGACGGAGGATTCGGGGGCCTCTCGAGCCTGGGCGGGGCGACTCTGTGGGCGGACCCGGGGTTGAGCCTGCTCTGTGAAGGGTGTGGTCCTGGCCCGGCTCTGCCTTCCGGGCTGCATCTCGTCCCGGGTTGGGTGCGGTGTGTTTCTACCTGAGTCCGCGGTTTCTGGGCCGCCTGTCAGTCAGGTGGACTTCGAGTTGGGGGTCTGCTCTTCGTTTCGCGCCTTCACCAACACCATGATCTGAACACTCTTTTCCTTTTAATTTAGTTTTAACCTACGTATTCCCCATAGCAGCGCCGCCCTGTGGCTGTAAGATTCCTGTGGATAGTGAATTGCGGGGGCCCAGGAGTCGGGAGAAGACTATGCTTACATTTAGGCTTTTAATATGCAAAGCTCCTGAATATGTGGAGCTTCAGGGCACTTGACTGATGCGATTCAGGTTCCTCAAGGCGTCTGTTAAGTTTGCAGGCCTCCGTACTTCTCGTTCCTCTCCGAGCCTGCTTGAGTTTAAGGCGCGCTCCTTCAAGCCCACTGCGGGAGGCAAGAGGAATAAAACCTTGTTTTCTGACTGCTCTGCCTACACTGGTCCGAATGTTACAGGAAGCAAGAAGGGAGAGAGAATCTTTTAGTCTCAGGTATTCGCACTTTTCCGTTCGGTTTTCCTAGTTAATAAAGGCGATACTTAATGGTTTTCTTCTTGGTCTGTTTATTTTCTGTTTGTTTTCAGTACCCAGAGGAGAGCGAGTGTGAATTTTTTGGCACTTCGAAACTCAAAACAGGAATGTGGTCCTCCCTCCCAGTACTTAGAAAGTATATGTGGAGGGGTTTTCCCCTCCTCTCCTCCCCAGTTAAACAATTTATCCCGTGGAAGTTTTTGTGAATTGTGATTCTAAAGCCCTCTTAGTGGCCCCATCCACAACTTCTAACTAGTATTCCTGGATGTATATACTGCCTTTAATTAACAGTTAATTAAAAATGGGATAATAACATTATAGTTTGCAGGCATGAGTAGTGGATATTTATGCATCATCTAGGAACCAGTGATGTTTTAATTTGTGAATGAATGGTTGGTTAATTGAAAGCTTGATTTAGGATGTCAATTTCATTAATACCAGCTGAAAACCAGAAGATGAAAAGGGTTAGATTTTTAGTCTGTGTATTCTGTGGAAATTTTAATCAGAATTCCCAAGCACAGTCCCTGCTCTTGAGCCATCCTAAAGAAGGCATCTTCAAAATTTGAAAAATTATATTGAGTATATTACTCATCTATTGCTGCATAAGTTGTTCAAAACTTTATGGCTTAAGACAACCAATACACTTCTTACCCCAGTGGATATGGGTCAGGAATTCAGAAATGGCTTTCTGGGTGTATCTGCCTTTGGGTGTCTCATAACATTGCAGTGAGATATTTGCAAGAGATGCTGCCTAGTGGATGCTTGATTAAGGCTGCAGGATCAGCTTCAAGGGTGGCCCACTCACGTGCCTGTAAGTCCATTCATTTTTGGCAAAAGGTTTCAGCTCTTCCTTGGTGGGCTTTTCCTAGGGTTACTTGAATGTCTTCGTGATATGGTGGCTGGCTTTTTCTAGGGTGAACAATTCAAGACAGAGAAAGGCGGAAGCCGCAGTGTGTTATTTGACCTAGCCACATATTATATAAATATATCCTGTTGGTTACACAGGTCATCTCTACTTATTGTGAGAGGGAACTTCATAAGAGATGGTGGCCGCAGAGATCAGGAGCCAATTGGGAAGCAGGCCAGCACAGTAAATCTCCACTCATTTAGTTTATGTTTTGATTTCCATAAAATTGATATGAATGGTACACTAATGTAAAACATTTGTCACAGTACATATATAGGTGTTTTTCTTTTGATAGTCTATTTTCTGCAGTATTTTTTTTTTCTGATTGTCTTAGGGATAATAGATTCAAATTGGTTTTGTGTGTGTATGTGTGTGTTCAAAGCACAACATGAAAGGGTTTAAATTGTAAAAGGTAAAATAACCAGCCCATTGCCTCTAAGCAATTTATTTCATGAAAGTTATTGTTTTTCCTTATACCTTTCTCCCCATGGAATGGGATCCTTGGAACAAGAAAGAAAAGTGAAGATTATTCCTGTAATCTGGAAGCTTAACTGTGAATTTAATTGTTGCCATGAATTATCTTAAAAAGCAAAATTTCTGGGTAATTTAGAATCTGTCCTTAGAAGTATATGTTGACTATTAATTTTTATTTATTAGATTTCTAGTCTCAGTATTTTCCTTCTTCCGTATTCTTCAAAACATTCTACAAGTTTGATTTAGTGTAATTGATCATTCTTTTATAGAACTTCACTTACTGTGATCATATTTGACCAGGAGTACTTGTAATTGCTTGGTTTCTAGTCTGTTGTGTTCTTAGCATCAATACTTATCACTCTGTGTGTGTGTGTGTGTTAATTGTTCAGTCGTGTCTGACTCTGCGACCACATGGACTATAGCCTGCCAGACTCCTCTTTCCATGGGATTATCAGGCAGAAATACTAGAGTGAGTTGCCATTCCCTCTCCAGGGGATCCTCCTGACCCAGGGATCGAACTCTGGTCTCCTGCATTGCAGGCTCATTCTTTACCGTCTCTGTGTCACATGGAAGTGCTATACATATCACTAGCAGCAATAAACTCTCCTTTGGACTTTGCTTGTGGACAGACCCCTTTATATCTTCTTGCCTCAGCAAATCTGGTGATGTTCCCAATCTCTGACCTCTGTGTTCCAGTACAGGCTGATTATATATACTATCTTTGAAGTGCTTATAACCTTTGGGGATGACTGTGTGTAGTTTTCTTTCTTTCTTTTTCTTTTTGTCAGTAACAGCAGTACAGACTTGATCCAGACCCGGACTAGAAAAGGGAGACTGGGATCAGAAATGGATAGAGGGGCTGCAATGAGCAAGAGTTGGAAGTGACTCAGAATGAACAATCACTATTCTGGGAAAGAAAAATTCACCTACTCATTTACTCAGAAGGCATTTATGAACACCTCCTAAATTTTCAATACCGTGTACTCTTCAAGAAGCTCAGTGTCTAGCAGAAAGACAGTTGCTGAAGCCAGTATTTTTTTAGACTCTACTGTGTACTATCTTGTACAAGGTACTTTTACATCCATAGTTTCATTTGAATTTTTAAAAAACCCTCTCGGATAAGTTATCTCTATTTTACATATAGTGGAGCTAGGACTCAGAAAATGTGTGTGTTTTGCCCAACGTCTCACTCAGTGAGAGATGGAGGGTGTGTTGAAAAAAGGAAGACTTAATCACTAATTGGTTTTGAGGTGTGGGTGGGGCAAAATATAATAGTCCTGCAGGCAATTGAAAATGGGAATACGTTGAAAAGGGAAGTTTGCCTTAAAGGTATACTTTTGAGAGTCTTTCTTAAAAGGTGACCATCCCCACACTGATGGAAGGGAACAGATCATGAGGCAGAATGTAAGTAAAGTGGAACGATGAGACAATCCTATCATGTTGAGAATGGGTAAAATACAAAAATTATTTTATAAAACTCCAATCTTTAAGAAACTGAAGAAAGTATGATTTCTAATATTTTTGTTATAGCAATGGTTTAAAAAAAAAAAACCCACACACATAATGTGTTTTTGATGTTTATTTTAGCTTTGCAAAATGTCCAACAAAGAATCTTGTGGAAAAAAGGAGAAGTCTCGGAGAAAAGGCACCACCCCATCATCCAATATTGATGAAGTAAGAATTTTGACTTATTGACCTAAAGATACCCTGTTTTACAGTTTTATTTTTGTATGATGAAAAAAATACACCTCAGTTTTAAAACAAGTTATGTAAATATTTTGTTCTTCTGACGGAGAAAGAGTCAGAAGGAACTTTACTTACATTTGTTTTTCTTAAGTTATTTTATTTATTCCTCTCAACTCTATGAGGTAGGTACTCTAATTATCCCAATTATACAAATGAAGAAACTGAGGCTTGGCAGTATCCTTTTTGGCTCTTTCTCCTCTTAAACTATATTCTTGTAAGTGCCCAGCCTCAGTTTTCTTAATGTGGTCAGTTGCAGTTACATTCTTTAAGTTGCTTGGACCAAAACCCTGGTCATCATGCTCTGCCTGCATCCCATCTATCAGCAAATTCTGTCAGCTGAGTATGACTACCACTCCCACTGCTATCACCATGATCCAGGCAAACAGCTTGCTTTCTACCTTTGCCTTCTTGTGTTCTCAACATAACAGGCAGAGTATTCCTATTAAAATGTTAAATCATGTCACTCTTCTGCTCAATATTTTCTAGTGATTTTCCACTTTAGAGAAAAAGCTAATGTCCTTGCTGGGACAGGAAACACATTACTGTCACCATCTCATCTCCATCTCATTCTCCCTTTGCTTTCTCCACTCCTTGGCTTCCTTATTGTTGCTTCAGTAAGCCAGGCACATTCCTGCTTTGTGCTTGCTGTTACTCCCTTTAACTTGAAAACTTTCCCTAGATACTCACAGGGTTTGTTCCTTCGTTTCATTAGGTCTCTGCTCAGATGTCCAATTACCAGTGGGGACCCATTTTGACTACTTTGTTTAAAATTGCAACAGCCTCACCCTTGCCTCCCAGCCCTTCCTGACCCCTTTCTCTGCTCTGTTACTATTTTTTAATAGCATCATCTGACACACTATATCACTTACTTACTTGTAAGTTAAACCTGCCCTAGGTGTAACCTCTGTGACAGCAGGGACTTTCATTGTTTTTTCACTAACCTGTTCTCACTGTCTAGAAAAATGTCTTTGATACACGGTAGGTACTTGAAGTACATTTGTCTTGGGTCTGTTGAATTCAGGATCCACTGAAAAAATAAGTGGGTATATGGTTTTGCTTTAAGTATCACTATGGCAGTACCACTTCCCAATGTCCTTATGTGAGCTGTCTGTAACTTTCTGCTATATTGCCTCTATCCCAGGTGAAAGTGAAAAAGTGAAAGCGTTAGTCACTTAGTCACATCCGACTCTTGCAGCTCCATGGACTGTAGCCCGCCAGCCTCCTCTGTCTGTGTAATTCTCCAGGCAAGAATACTGGAGTTGGTAGCCATTCCCTTCTTCAAGGGATCTTCCTGACTCAGGGATTGAACCCAGGTCTCCTGCATTGCAAGCAGATTCTTTAACGTGTGAGCTACCAGAGAAGCCCACTTCTATCCCATCTCATTCCTAGAGCACTTAGATCTTCTGATTTCTAGTTAAGTCTCCTTTCCTCTTACCAATGTTTGTATGCCTTTAAACATTGTTCCGGACTTCCCCGGTGGTACAGTGGATAAGAACCCAACTGCCAATGGAGGGGACGCGGTTCCAATCCCTGGTTCGGGAAGATTCAACATGCCAAAGAGCAACTAAGCCTGTAAGCTGCAGCTACTGATCCCACTTGCTCCAGAGCCTGAGAGCCGTAACTGCTGCCTGTGCACCACAACTGCTGGGCCTGGGTGTTGCAGCCACTGCAGCCCTCACACCTGGAGCCTGTTCTCTGCAGCAGGAGAAGCCACGGCATGAGAAGGCTCTCCTACCGCGACTGGAGAATAGTCCCTGCTCTCCGCAACTGGAGAAGGCCTATGCGCAGCGATAAAGACCCAGTGCAGCTAAATAAATAAACAGTGTTCTCCTCTGAAGCTTCTTATTCATGCAGAAGCAATCTTGATTTATAAAAACATTGATAAAAGAATGCTCTCTTACACTGGACTTTAGTTTGTGCTTTTCTTTCCTTTTTTCCAAATGACATTCTTAGGATGAGAGAGAGAAAAAACCATCAGTAAGTTCTACTAGTTCAACCTGCTCTATAAGATCAGTGTCGTCGGAGAAGAGAAAACTGGTGAGTATTTAGATACTGTAACTAACTCTAAAAATAATATTAAAGTTTTAATGTACAATTAAAAGCTTCATGAGATAAATTCCCCTACTACTTTTCCATTAATTTTTTCTTGATATTATACTTACTTTTTGATAGCTGATAGATGGAAAACCAACTTTTTCCTGCTACTCACCAAAAAGCGTTTATCAAATTCTTTCTTTGTGCGTGGGATTAGATCCTATCGTGGGATTAGACAACATGAATATAAATTTAGACAATTTTTAAGTCTTTTCCTGTATATGGTTAAATTTGTCTTTACAATTTCATTTTGAAGTCACCAGGGCAGAGATAGTGTTTGCATTTTCAGATTCAGAAATTGAGATCCAGAAAGTTAAGTGACTTGTGAAAGGACATAAAATTGTTTGCAGCAACAAAGTGAAGTCCAGGTTTTTTTCCACTGTCTGCCAAATAATATGAAACAGTGACAGCAGACTAAACACATCAACCTGGTACATGGATGGTTGCGAGGTGCTCACCATGTTCAAGTGAAGAGTTAGGAGTATATGAAGATTGCTGCACAGTTGTTGTAGGTAACAAGAGAAAATAGTGAAAGTTCCATGAAAGCAGATTTTGGTTTTTAAGAGTTTGTTTTCACATAATGGAACTGCTGTTGCAATTCTTGCTGTATTAACCTTCTTAAAACACTGATTTCACCATATTTCTCCTTTGTTGAAAAATCTTCACTTACTTTTTTAGTTTATCATTTGGGTTTCCCTGGTGACTCAGCTGGTAAGAATCTGCCTGCAATGTGGGAGACCTGAGTTTGATCCTTGGTTTGGGAAGATCCCCTGGAAAAAGGAACACCTACCCACTCCAGTATTCTGGCTTGGAGAATTCCATGGACTGTATAGTCCATGGGGTCACAAAGAGTCAAGACCCTTTTAAATTTGGTCATACCTTAAGTATCCAGTTTTCATTTTTCTTCTTCCTCAAAACAGCCCTTCTAGGTAGGCTGGTTTATTTTCTCTCAGCTGAATTTACACAAGTCATCTCCAGCTTCTTAGACTGCCTAAGCATTTTTAATGAAGAATGCCTTTTTCTTTTACCCATTCATCTTTATTCAATGTATGCTCAATCTTTAGCATATTTTTGGCCTATTTTTTTTCCTTGGTACATTCCAACTTTTGGGTTTTGATCCTTTAAACTCTTTTACAACTTACTGTTTATTGTTCTGCTTTATTTTATTGTTTATTCTATATATCCTTCTACTTCTTTCTACTTTATCCTTTTGCTTTACTCTGAGTTCTTTAGGACAGGGACTATATCCTCTTTCTCTGTTATTTTTATTGTGTCTAGCCCTCTGCCCCTAGAGAGAGAGGGTGGTAGAATAGAAAGAGAAATCTGGTTTCAGATCATGGCTCTGTGATTAACTTGCTCTGTAATGTTGAGGATATTTTGCTCTATTTGAGCCTTGGGTGCTTTGTCTGTAAAATGAGATACTAATATTATCTGTCTCATGAGATTATTGCAAGGATTAAGAAAATTACTGTGTCAACCTGATACCGACCAGAGTTCTTGGCCTGCCCATAGTCAATAAAAAGTGATCAAATGCCAGATAAGAAGTTCAGGTAAGATTTCATTGGGGTGCCTGCTGCAATGGGGAGAGTGAGATCAAGGAACAGTTTCCTTTGCTTTCTCACTCACTGAGGTGGGAGCTGCCTTGTTTCTTTTTTAAATATATTTTTTAAAAATTGAAGTAAAATTGCTTTACAATGTTGTATTAGTTTCTGCTGTATAACAACATGAATCAGGTATACGTATACATATATCCCCTCCCTCTTTAGCCGCCCTCCCACCCCACCCCCCATCCCACCCCTCTAGGTCATCACAGAGCATGCATGGAGTTGAGTTCCCCATACTATATAGCAGCCTCCCACTAGATATCTGTTTTATATATGGTTCAGTTCAATTCAGTTCAGTCACTCAGTCGTGTCCGACTCTTTGCGACCCCATGAGTCACAGCACGCCAGGCCTCCCTGTCCGTCACTAACATCCGGAGTTTATTTAGACTCATGTCTATTGAGTTGGTGATGCCATCCAACCATTTCATCCTCTCTCGTCCCCTTCTCCTCCTGCCTTCAATCTTTCCCAGTATTTTCAAGTGAGTCAGCTCTTCGCATCAGGTGGCCAAAGTATTGGAGTTTTAGCTTCAATGTCAGTCCTTCCAATGAACGTTCAGGACTGATTTCCTTTAGGATGGACTGGTTGGATCTCCTTGCAGTCCAAGGGACTCTCAAGAGTCTTCTCTAACACCACAGTTCAAAAGCGTCAATTCTTCGGTGCTCAGCCTTCTTCACAGTCCACCTCTCACATCCATACATGACCACTGGAAAAAGCATAGCCTTGACTAGACGGACCTTTGTTGGCAAAGTAATGTCTCTGCTTTTTAATATGCTGTCTAGGTTGGTCATAACTTTTCTTCCAAGGAGTGTCTTTTTACTTCATGGCTGCAGTCACCATCTGCAGTGATTTTGGAGCCCCCAAAAATAAAGTCAGCCACTGTTTCCACTGTTTCCCCATCTATTTGCCATGAAGTGATAGGACCAAATGCCGTGATCTTAGTTTTCTGAATGTTGAGCTTTAAGCCAACTTTTTCACTCTCCTCTTTCACTTTCATCAAGAGGCTCTTTAGTTCTTCTTCACTTTCTGCCATTACATATGGTAGTGTGTATATACATCAGTGTTACTCTCTCAGTGTGCCCCACCCTGTCCTTCCCCACTGTGTCCTTAAGTCCGTGCTCTGCGTCTGCATCTCTATTCCTGCCCTGCAGATAGGGTCATCAATACCATTTTTCTAGATTCCTTATATATGCATTGGTGTACAATATTTTTCTCTTTCTGATTTACTTTACCATGTTTGACAGATTCTAGGTTCATCCGTATCACTGCATATGACTCAATCTAATTCCTTTCTATGGCTGAGTAATATTCCATTGTGTATATGTACCATGTCTTCTTTACCTGTTCCTCTGTTGATAGACGTCTGGGTTGCTTCTGTGTCCTGGCTGTTGTAAATGGTGCTGTGCTATGCTTAGTTGCTCAGTCCTGTCTGACGTTTTGCAACCTCATAGACTGTAGCCCACCAGGCTCCTCTGTCCATGGGAATTCTCCAGGCAAGAATGCTGGAGTGGGTAGCAGTTATTTTGGGTTTGCTTTTGTGGGTCGTCTTTTCTTTTGTTTCCTGCGTAGGGAATTGCCTTTAGCATCTTCTGTAGGTTGGCTTTGTTTAGTCCCTAAGTCAAGTCCGACTCTTGTGATCCCATGGATTGTAGCCTGCCAGGCTCCACTCTCCGTGGTATTTCCCAGGCAAGAATACTGGAGTAGGTTGCCATTTCCTTCTCCAGGGGATCTTCCTGACCCAGGTATTGAACCTGCATCTCTTGCACTGGCAGGCAGATTCTTTACCATTGAACCAAGGACACTAACTTAATCAGAAGGCTAAAATCCTTGAGTAAGTAAGGCTGGCTTTAGTGGTGGTGCTGAATTCTCTTAGCTTTTGCTTGTCTATGAAGCTTTTAATTTCTCCATTGAATCTGAATGAGATCCTTGCTGGCTGTAATCTTGGTTGTAGATTGTTTTCTTTCATCACTGTAACAGTATCCTGCCACTTCGACCTGGCCTGGAGAGTTTCTGCTGAAAAATCAACTGAGAGCCTTATGAGAATTCCCTTGTATGTCACTTTTTTTCTGTTTTTAGTATTTTTTTTCCATGCTGTTTTTAATATTTTTTTCTTTGTGTTTGATTTTGTGGTTAATATGTGTCTTGGTGTGTTTCTCGTAGGGTTTATCCTGCATGGGTCTCTTTATACTTCCCAGACTTGGGTAGCTATCTCTTTTCCCATGTTAGGAGAGGTTCTGACTATAATCTCTTTGAATATTTTCTCAGACCATTTGTTTTCCCTTCTTCTTCTAGGACTCAGTATTTCGAATGTTAGTGTATTTAGTGTTGTTGCAGAGTTCTCTGGGTCTGTCTTTAATTTTTTTCATTCTTTTTTTTTTTTAATCCTGTTCCTTGGCTGTTATTTCCACATTCTGTCTTCCATTTCACTTTTTCATTCTTCTGCCTTAGTTATTCTGCTATTGATTCCTTCTAGTGTATTTTTCATTTCAGCTATTGTGTTCATCTCTGTTTGCTTGTTCTTTAGTTCATCTAAGTCTTTGTTAAACATTTCCTATATTTTCTCGACCAGTGCCTCCATTCTGTTTCTGAGTTTTTGGATCATTTTTACTATCATAAGTTTTTTTTTCAGGTAAGTTGTCTATTTCCTCTTCATTTGTTTGGTCTTGTAGGTTTTTATTGTGCTTCTTTGTTTGTAACTTGGGTCACATATTTTTGGTGGGTGGGACTGTGCTTCTGTCTTCCAAGTTGTTTGACCTGAGATTTGGGCTTCCCTGGTGGTTCAGTGGTAAAGAATCTGCCTACAATGGAAGAGACCCAGGTTTGATCCCTGGGTTGGGAAGATCCCTGAAGAAGTGAATGGCTACCCACTCTGGTATTCTTGTCTGGAGAATCCCATGGAGCCTGGCGGGCTACAGTCCATGGAGTCGCAAAGAGTTGGATATGACTGAGCGACTTTCACTTCACTTCCAGCACTGGAGTTTGCAGGCAGTTAGGTAGAGCTACGTGTCTTGGTGTTGAGATATGGACTTCCAAGAGACTTTACTCAAATTAATATTCCCTGGAGTCTGAGGTTCTCTGTTAGTTTGGTGGTTCAGACTCAGCCCTCCTACCATAGGAGCTCAGGCCTGTCCTCTGGCCCATGAACCAAGAACCTACAAGCCACACAGAGTAAGAACAACAGCAAAAAGTGAAATTTTAAAAACTAAAACATATATTAGAAAAAATAAAAATAGAAGTGAAACAACCACTGGAAGGTAAAACAGAACTGCAATAGGAAAAAAAAAGAGAACAAAAGCTGGAAAAAGTCTTGGCTGTTGGCAGGCAGGGCTTAGGTGGGGGTGGGCCCTATGCTCAGGGCCCATGCTGCAGATAAAGGCCCTGGATGGGGGTGGGGTGCAGGTTGCCTAAGCTTAGCCTGGCCTGGAGGGGCTCTGGAATGCCTCTGGCCCCAGAGTACAGAGGATCAGGCCCCTGGCCTCAGCAAGCTCCCCAGGGTTGAGTAGGTTCCAGGTGCATTCCCCTGATCTTCTGACCTCTGAAGGTCTCTCCCCGTCCCCGCTGATCCCCTTGAGGTAAGTGTGCCTTTCAGGGCCTGGGAACCCCTCCTCTCCCCCAGCTTCTCCTAGAGGGCACCAGTCCTGTCCAGCCTCTCCTTCCCCCTCGCTCCGCACTGTGTTCCACCCCATTGCTTGGGGGTTCCTCCTGTCTGCCTGGGTGTCATGGTCCCCACCAGAAGCTGGTAAGTGCACTGTTTGTGGCTCCTTCCCTCTCTGCCATCTTGGCTCTAGCTTGTTATATGGGGTGAAGTTAGGAGTGTGCACAGGCTTAGGGCTGGAAGGGTGAGGTGTTTTGCCCACCCTCTGGTGGTGGTGACTGCAGGAGGCATGCTCAGTACCCTGCTTTTTGCTCCTGGCTCTTCATGAGTAGCAGTTTTTTGGTCTTTTTGTATCTGTTGTCCATAATTTGCCCCAACTGAGCATGCACACAGTTATTTTTAGTCTCATATATAGTTTCTTTATTTCGTTGCTGGAGGAGAGGTGTGTCCAGGTGCAAGCGTTGCAGCAGTTAGAGTAAAGGGTCCCAGGTCCCAGGCTGTCTCTAAGGTATTCACTAACATATAGGTGTGGGAAAATGCTGTCTCCCAACCTCTTTTCTCAGTTCATAATTTATATTTCCTAATGCCTTTTTTCTTTCAGAAATCAGATCCTGCAGATATTCTGTGCTGTAATATGAAAAGAAGACAAGAACTGAAAAGGTAAATTTTCCCTTTTTCTTGGTAAATTTTTTAGCTTTGAGTTGTGAGACTGAATATTTAGATTTGCAGAATCCTTTATTTTGTTTAATACTGTTTTGCAGGCACGTATTTATAGCTAAATCACAGATATGATTTTCTTAATATTTGTATAAATTTAAGAAAAAGTTGAGTGAAATAGAAAATCTTATCAGAGTTCTATACTTTGTAAATAGTACTTTCAACTAAAATGTTAATTTGCATCTCAAATAATTTGATTTTGACACACCCTTACAAGATACATAACTTCATTACATATAGTAATAATAGAGGTTATGAGACTGATTTAATAATTTTGGATAAATTATTTTGCATATTACCCATGAAGAGAATATGTAGCTTATTGAATTGATATGGCTCTAAAACCATGTTAATTTAACAGATTGTGGCTTGGGAAAATAGTAGGAATAATTAAAGGTATTATAATGCTGAGTTTCCATTAGTTAATGACCATATGGACCATGGTGCATAGATTGTTATGAAATAGGCCACACAGGACTGTTGTGAAGAACAAATAGGAATTTTAAAATGCTCAGAAAACTGGAGGGTCCTATTAAAATTTTCTTTCGTTTGTTGTTTTCCTGATTTTTCTTTACTACAGTTAATAGCTTATATGATATGCTAATAAGTGCCAAACAGGGCCCTATTAAAGTTTTGTCTTATTGCTATTTATTAACAGGTGAATAATGATAGGCAATCTTTTTGTAGATAGAGCAAAGAAAATAAAACCAGGTGAAGACTCAGGTGAAACTCCCATGGAAACTCTGAGATGTTTATAGTTTGCTCTTGCCGTAATTAATTCTTTGAGAAGTCACTTATTTCCAGTCTCTTTCCCCTGCTGGATGGTAAATTAATGAGGGGTAAGGACTGTATTTGATGTGTCCTCCACTGCCTCCCAGTGTCCGGCAGAATGACAGGCACTTAAAAGGCATTCAGGAGTTTCCTGATATAAATTAATAGATTGTGGCTCATCAAATTTTTTCCCCTTTCTTTCTGACTACAGAGTAATATCTAGTTTTATTGTGCGGGAAAATGTTATCACCTCTAGCTAATTGTTGCTGCTAGCATTCTAGTACTTTTTTTCTGACTTGTTTACTATACTTATTTAAACTGTTGAGATGATCTTATGTATACAGATTTATGCTATGCTTGTTTTCTGCTTAATAGTATACCAGTATATTTTGTATGTCTTTGAAAATTTTGCATAAACATCCTTTGAAATGACTATGATAGTTTATTGTATTCGGTAGAATGACATGTTTCTTATTCATTTCCAAAATTTTAGCATTTACCTTGTACCTGACTTTTTGCTCTTATAGATAATCCTGAACTGAATATCTTATTATTTTTAGTCTATTTTTAGCTTTTTTCTCCTTAGATTTCTCAAGTGGGAATTGCTAAGAAGTAAAAGATAAGAACATTTTTAGAATTCTTAATTGTATCATCAAATTCCTTTGTGGAACTGTTAAATCATTTTGCATTTCCACTGGCAACATGTGAGAGGCTCCATTTAACAACCTATTGCCAGTATTTAGTGTTATTTAACAATCTTGACTAATTTGATAGAAGAAAATGGTACATTGCAATTAGCACATCTGTGACTACTAGGGAAGTCAAACATTTCTCCCAAAAATGTCTATTAACTGTTCCCTTTTTCTAAATTCATTGGTTTTCTGTTCATGTCTTATTCTAGAGCCTTAGTACTTTTTGATGAGATTTTTATTTACTAAGGCTAATAAGCTGTCACATTTTTAGCATATGCCATTTCCCAGTTATTTTAATTTTATTATTTTTTAATATACTACTGTAGTCATTTACATTTACTGTTTTCCTTTGTGATATTTTTCCCATTGCTATTAAGTTTAGGAAGTTCTTTATTAAGAAATCTGATAAATATTCCCTTTTTCTTCTATGGTTTTTAAGTATTTAATATGAAGTATAGCAGAAATAATAATTATTTTGCACTTGAATGTTTAATCTGTTTGGGATTACATCACCTGATGTTATATAAATCTGTAAATTTTTTTTCCCAAATAACAAATCAGTTATTCCAACACCATTTATTGAGTAATCCTTTCCACTTTATTAATACTGTAGTTATTTCTTACTTTTAATGAAGTTCATATCAGGCCAGTTTTTTCATTTCCTGACTAAAATGATACAGTGCAATATTATGTGTTATGTTTAATTGTAATGTGCCTAATTTTCTGTGCTGCTTTACAGACTGAATGTAGAAACTGACCCTCCAAGAAAGAGACCAAAAACTGGTTCTTCATGCCAAGGACTTGTTACACTCCAGGAAACATCATATTCAAATAATAATCAGATTATTTCACAGAGTCCTTCTTCAAATGGAACTAAAAAAGATATAAGTAAATGTGTAGATTTTCAAGTTAAAGATATTAAATTGGCAAATGTTAAGAGTAAGCTGGACCATGGAATTGAAAACTTTAGCTGTCCTAAGGTGGCCAAAGATGAGAAACCAAAAGCTGAGGGCCAGACAAGTGAAGAAAAAGGGCCTCATTTACTTGCTCAGAGGGAGAAGATGAAGGAATTCAAGAAAGGAAGGTACAATAAATTTAGAGACAGTTCTGAAAAATGTGCTTCAGAGAAATGCAAGAGAATCCAACTTTCTCAGGATTGTAATTTCCACAAGATAGTTAAGGAACCCCTTGAATCTAGAAGGAGAAGGATTAACTTCAAAATCCCAGTAAAATCTCGCAGTACCCTCCAGAATCTCGTACAAGAAAATGTGTTCACTTTAGGTTCTAACAAGTTAAAGACTAAACAGAAGAAAAAAGAATGCCTAGAAGGCTCCCAGTTTTCATTAAAGTTTACAAGGCACAGAAGTGAATATTTATTTTCTGATTCCACAAATAAGCAGACTGTCCATGAGTGGGAAGGAGAATATCATGAGCATCAAGAAATTAATGATTTAAGTTCTGGTGAAAACCTAACCCAGGTAAGATAGTGCAAAATGAATACAGACCTTAGTAAAGAGTTTAAATATAGTTAGGTTCGAGTTGTTTCTGTTATAATGATCGTAAAAGGCAAATTCTGTTTAGCAGGAAGATATGTTGGTTCTTTTATTTTACTCTGTAAATTCCAACTTCCATAAGAAACTATCCTGGCAACTATCAGGGACCCAAAATAGAAGGGATTGTGTAAAAATACAGAAGCAGCAGTTATAGATAGTCCTATCAGAAAAGTACTATGACAGTTTTCTCTAACTCCAGGTACGACAATTCCGGGGCTGATATTCCAAATAGCTGTTCCTCTAACAAATTATTCTTTTGAGTGCCCTGTATGTCAGGTACCGCAATCACAGTCATCGTTTTCAAAGACTTTCTTATATGAGGAGGTACAGAAACAGCCACCTCAAGTCTGACAAATACTTAATCACCTTATATGGGAACACATAGCGTGGGATTAACATGGCCTTGGATGGATTAATTCAGTAAGATTTACCGGAGGGGATAACATGTAAACTGAGAACTAAAGGTTGAATAGGAGTTATCCAGGTGAAGACAAGGTGGAGTGAGATGGGAGAAGCGGGAATGTTCCAGAGGGAACTATGTATACAGAGATCTAGGCTAGAAAGCTTGGCACATCTATTTTTGCTTCTAAATTATGTAGTAAATCAGCATTTGTGGACTAATTTGAAAACCTAATTGCAATAGCCTTGTTTCTATGGCAAATAAAATTGTTTATCTTTAGGAGAACTTTTAGAACTTTGGAACTTTAGAAGCTCTGAAATTTAGAGACTGCTTATAAACAGCAGTGGTGGAACTTACCTCTTTTTAGGAGTCAAGACTAGAGAGTGTTGTATAAGATACTTCCTTTGAAAAATGGAGGGATTGTAACTAGAGGGGCCAGAAGAGCTTGAGAAAGAGTACTCTTTTTTTTTTTTTTTTTTTTAAGAGTACTCTTTTTCACTGAACTTGAAAGGGTCCAAAGAAGGAAAGAATTGAGTTTGTTCTTTTTATTGCTTTCTTAAAGGAAAGCTTCAGTTTTCTTCTTGTGCTGTATAACCAGTTCTCTAGAGTAGAATGCAAGAAAGGAATCTGAGTTTTCCAGTTTGTTCATTGAACATCTTTGTATCATGGTTTGGTATTCCCCTGGTGCTGTATCTCTAAGGAACAGTATGAGATGTATCTTACCTACTTTTTTGCTCTCTGTTTAGAATTATTACAAAAACCAAACAAGGTACATAGCATGGATATTAAGTTGTAGGGGAAGCAGTTTTTGCATGATTACTTTTCAGTTATTGGAATTAAAACTCTTTATATTCCTTTGATAGCAATCTTGTCTGACTGAAAGTCATTTAGATGCAGGAGCAGCAAGTAAATATTGTTCTTATCTTGAATATGTTATTGTTACCATTATTAGTGACAGTAGCTAATCATCTTTTTTTTTTTTCATTTATTTTTATTAGTTGGAGGCTAATTACTTTACAGTATTGTAGTGGTTTTTGCCATGCATTGACATGAATCAGCCGTGGATTTACATGTGTTCCCCATCCCGATCCCCCCTCCCGCCTCCCTCCCCATCCCATCCCTCTGGGTCTTCCCAGTGCACCAGCCCTGAGCACTTGTCTCATGCATCCAACCTGGGCTGGTGATCTGTTGCTAATCATCTTAATATTATATTTGTTTTCCTCATAAATTCCTCAATGGATAATTGTCTTCCTAAAATAGTGAGTTTACAAAGAAGTAATTGTATTTTTTTGTATTCAGTGATCCTGTTATGCTTTCCTAGGAGAAAGTGACTTCTTTTTTCCCCTAGGCTTACAGTTCTTTGTTATAGACCCTTTTCAGTTTGCATTCTCCCCTCACCATTGTTAACTAATATTCTAGAGATTTACTGTTTATAGGCCACTTTTATAAATGGTATCCAACTTAATTCTTATCATTCTCTGGGGTAGAAATTCATCAGTTTATCTAAATGTTAATTAAAGGTACCTATTATTTTTTAGGCATTTAGAGTTTGAATAAGACACTTTTACCCTCAAAAAGTTCCCAGAGAGGTAGATTAGTAAACAAATACAATTGCAGATACAGTGAAGAAAATATTAGAGCCCTGGGAATTTGGCTGGTGTTAGTATAAATTTGGAAGTGAGTTAAGGAAGGGCTCATTAAGAGATTCTTAAGAGATTCTCTTAAGCTTGGAGATTCTTAAGCTTGGTGTTGAAAAATGTGTAGAGCAAAGAATAGAAGTGTTATCCTGCCAGGGGAAATGATCAGTTGTGTAGTGGCCCAGAGTTGTGAGATTGCATGGCACAGGCATACATGAGCATTTATGTTGTTCAGTTTGACTTGAGATGTGTTGAGAATCTATATGAGAGAAGTTGGAGAGAAATCCAGGGTCTAGGCAATGGATTCCTTTATCTCTCCTGGGAAAGACTTTTTTTTATCTTGTAGATAGGACAGGGCCACTGAATAGTCAGGTTTTTAGTTTGGAATCACTCCAGCAAATAAAGCCATTGTTGTTACTCTCTTTTATCATCTCCAGGGAAGGCTTTATCCCAATCCATGGACTTAATAAAACATGGAAGGGGGGAGGCAAAGTTGAATGCCCTCTAAGACTTTCTTTTATAATAAGGATTTGAAGTTGATAGAAAGTTTTTTGAAATCACTGGAAGTGACTTATAGTCAAAGAGAGGGAAGGGTAGTAGTGACCTAAGTAAAAGAATGAAAAGACTTCGAATGTCAGAAGTTGCAGGAAGTTCTATAATAATCTCTTGCTTGGTTGGCACTCCTTAGCTGAAGAGAATCTAAAGTTCTAGTGAGATTTAAAGTCAGGTGGAGAAGGCATTATAGAACCCAGGGTCATGGGAGAGTACAGCTGTAACGGGCCTACGTGTGTGATGTGTGTGGTATTGTATTGTGTGAAGATTGATACTGGAAAGTTAGGGTAGAAGCTCAATTCCCAACAAAGCAACATAGGATACACTCTTTTAAAGAGAGCCTACAGTTTATATCCAGCTTCTTCTAAAATACATGAGTGTTTGGTGTTATCTTGGAGAATTCTTAGAAGATGATTTGGTTTAGTAGAGGCTTAGTTAAGTTCCTTGTCACCTGTATGTAGGATCGGGTAAATCTCAGCCGCTCACTGAAAGTGCCAGTGAAAAACTGAAATTAGAGAGATCTTCAGTCTTTGCTGGGAGACAAAAAATAAAACACCCATACATTTTCAGTCTTCTTCTCCCTCAGCCATATAATAATCTTCCCAGTTTCTTTTGTTGTTTTGTCATGTCACTTTTAGAAATGGTTCATTTACTAATAGATGAAAATTTCCCACCACCAAGGCCCGGTATTCTTTTTATCTTTGCCATGGTTATTTCTGTTTCTTAAGGTGGCAAGTTTTGTTCTTAGAATATGAGTATTTTTAGGGAGGCATATATATGAATGAGTAAATCTTAAAGAATTTTTACTATGTTTCATGACTTAATAGAATGAAGCTTTTCTATTCTTGGGACAGTTTTTCATTTGGGGGCAATATTGCCTCTTAGTGGGTTGGCAAATGATTTGATGGAGACTTTTTTTTTTTTTCCTGTTCATTGTTTTTCTTTTTATTGCATTTATGGAAGCATGCACCCCCAAAGAGCATAGTTTACTGGAATATAAACTGAAGTATAGATAATTTTCTCTTCAACTCTATTTACATCAAATTCTGTCTCTGTTACAGCACTGAAATTGCTTGGGCAAAGGGATGGAGACATTTTTGATTGTCAGGGATGGGAGGAGGGTAGGTATCTAGTAGGTAGAGGGAAGAGATGCTTCTAAACATCCTACAATGCATAGAACAACCCCAAATGCTTTGTGTTTTTCTATTTAAAGAAGACTTTAAAGCCATGTTGATTGCTTTTTATTTGTGACAGTCATTTATACTTTTGTGTCTTCTGAGTCAGTGCCCCTTGATAAAAGAAAGGTTTCTCACCTCTGCTCTAAAGTTAGATTCTACTTTAATTTCTTTACATTATAATATATCAGGGAACTACTTACCTGAAGTGAGAAGAGTATTAACCCCCAAAACAATCATCTGATCCCGAATGTCAGTAGTGCCACAGCTGAAAAATCTTATTCTAAGTGTATGCTTAACTAATTAATAAAATTACTTTTCATTTCAGACTTTTGAAGCACCATGTTCTTCAGTGTCACTTGAAAGTATTCAAGATACAGATCAAGAGGTTACTGACATATTTGTTTACTTTGAATATTTTTAATGAAATTAAGATGGGGGTTCCTATTTTAATAAAAAATAATGATTATAAAAACTTTTATAGTACGAAAATAACAGTGATATCTCTACTTAATTCAGTATATAAGTATTTATGAAGCCCTGAAAAATCCTTTGGAAAAGTATTTCCATTTACTCAATCACCTTTTGGCCTTTTTTTTCTAATAAGCTCTAGTTTGTTTTGAATAAAAAGCATGGAACCTATGCTCACAATGTTAATTTTAATTTAATGTTATGTTTTTGCATACTTATGCCTCAGCTTACCAAAATACAGCATGATATTAATGTTTTTGCCTCATTTTTCTAATTAGCAATAAGAGGAAAATGTTCAGTGAAAATGAAAACACATAATATTTATTTTTTTACCTGTTGCTTAATTTCTCAGCTAGAATCTCCTGGTCAAACCTAATAGAAGTAGTGCATGTAATTTTATGTTCCCTGCTTCTAAATTAAAATTAGATTCACAGAACACTTTGTATTTTTCTATTTAAAGGAGACTTTAAAACCATGTTGATTGCTTTTTATTTGTGACAGTCAGTTATATTTTTATGTCTTCTGGGTCAATGCCCCTTGATAGAAGAAAGATTTCTCACCTCTGCTCTAAAATTAGATTATACTTTTATTTCTTTACATTATAATACATGAGGGAACTACTACCCTGAAATGAAAAAAGTATAAAGATCTGGATTTCAGTTTTTGATAGTTAATTAACAATCTTAGAAATCTTAGGAAGAGTGCTGATCATCCAGATATTTGGCTCCTAAAGTACTTTGAAGTGAGAGTGGAAATGAAAATTAACTTATTTTGGAAGTCTCATGTATTAGACCCCATGTGAGGTTTTTCATGTTATTTCACTTAATCCTTACAAAAAGTACTAAAAGGATATAAATATTTACCATTCCTATTGTGTAAATAAACTAGACCCATGGTGTTTAAATAATTTGCCTAAGGTTGTAATAAGAATAAGAGAAAAAAAAAAAAAAGAATAAGAGAAGAGCCATTTTATTTATTTTTTATTTTTTTTAAAGAGATTAAAAAAATTTTTTTTGACTGTGGTTGATTTGCAATGTTATGTTAGTTTCAGGTGTACAGCAAAGTTGATTCAGTTATAGATATACATATATCTGTTCTATTTCAAATTCTTGTCCTATAAACCCTGTATATGTTTATAAATCTGTGGTTTTTTACCATAAGCTTACATATTTTTGTAAAATTTTTACTTTCCAAAGACTATCTCATATTAAGTGAATTAAGAATTAATTGCTTTCTTATTAATCTGCAGAGAAAATAATTCAAAATTTTTTTTGTGGGTCTTTTGCAATTTAGATGCAGATAGTAGAAGAGCTTCATGCTGCTCGTGTGGGAAAAAGTGTGGATTTACCTGTGGTTCCACCTTCAGGAGAGTTAATGAGTATGGAAATTGACATGGTAGAAGATGATACACGCTCCTCTGCTGGTATACCCTGTATGTGTATGACTGTGTTTGCGCTCCCCTATGTTTTCTCTGTTTAGTTTTTATAATATTTAGGTTGAAAGTGTTAAAATGTGCTCATTTGAATGAATAAAATATGGTATATTTCTTTCAGTTGTAGGAATCAGGTCTATGATTTGTGTTATCATTTGCATTGTATATCTCACATTATTAGGCAGTTAGAAATATTTTCCTTCTTTTTTTTACCTAAAGGCAGTAATCAGAATTATGAGTAGTCTGTTATTCTTGCTCTTAATCATAACTTTTACTGGTTTTAAGTTTGTAAAGCCCTGATGAGAAACAGTGCAATTTTCTCAAAGGTATTCCTGAATTTCTTATTTATATAATAAAACTGTGATTATTCTTACTCCTGAGAGAAGAAAATGACAGATGTCCTCCAGAGTATGCTACTATACAGTTTTGAATTGCATTTATAAAAATAGTAACGCTGCTACATTATATTCATGTTGCATTTTCCAATTTATTGTTTTCTGTGAATCAACTCACCTGTTCCTGTTATGACCCTAAGAAGAAATAATACTAGTATTATTAGTTTTCTTTCTTTTATACATAGTTATCTTTTCAGTGTTATTTCACAATATATTAAAATTAGCTTAGCATTCCTAACTGGATAACTACCAGTGATAAGAGTGCAGGGTTTGACAACATAATTACTGCTGTCATAAGCTAGTTTATGATTTAAAAATCTACCCATAAGTAATATGCAATATTCTACTGGTGGATAATTAAACACTGATTACTGTTCTTTCTCTTAAGAATTGGAGTAAATGCATTTTTGTTTAAAGGATTGCCGTAAGAATGCTATCAGAGTTCTGTGATAACAAAGTTTTAGTTACTGTACAAGTGTGTTACAAATGTCAATTCTCACTTTGCTTTTTTTCCCTAGCAAATACTGCTTCAGACAAAAAGCTTCTAATTGTTATTGACACAAATATTCTAATGAATCATCTCAAATTTGTTAGACTTTTGATGACAACAGAAATCCCAGGTATTTATAAAACAAAATGATTCTGATTTTATTTGAGTTAATACTTTATATCAATAGTAATGTGAGTTTTTTACTCCCTGTAAACTTACTTTCATTTGGATATGTTGTTAAGCGCAAACATACACAGCACAATCAGCTTAAGTAAAAAGGGGGGAAAAAGAGCCTTTACTGGTTAATCTAGCTTCTAAACTTACTCTTCTTTGATCTCTGGTAGTATTAATATTTATTTTTATAATGTTCTCTTGACACTTGTATCTGTTTTTAGTTCCTATTTTTATGTATTATCTCTTCATTTAGATTATGAATGTCTTTAAAACTTTTAATTGTCCTACAGCAGTTCGATTTAGTAGCTTAATACATGTTTGTTGACTTATAAGAAATCTTTTTATTTTTTAGGCTTTGACAGACTGGTGTTAATAATTCCCTGGGTGGTTGTACAAGAGCTGGATCGTATGAAGGCAGGAAAATTACTGAAACGTGCCCAGCACAAAGCTATACCTGCAGTTCATTTCATCAATGACAGTCTCAGAAATCAAGATAGGAAGCTATGGGGTCAGTCAATACAACTTGCATCTCAAAAACTTTGTAAGTGTTGTCCTCTCAGGGTGTTTCCTGATTAAGATTTGTTTAGATGCTGACTCATTATTGCAGGGAAATGGTGCAAAACTTAATACTATAAGTATTGCATTATGAAATGGCAAGACACAGTGATGCTTTGGAGTGTTCCATTAGGCTTGTTTTGGAGGTCTTTGATAATTTATTTTCTGTTTCTCCTAGACCTTATTAGGAAGGTCTGTGATTTCACAGATAGTAACTGTATAGTTCTGTATGCCTAGTTGTCTGTATTACTGTACTTGGATTGATTTTTTTAAATACCTTGCTGAGTGATGAGGCCTGTAAGTGATCTGTGTTACTAATCATCGTCTGCGTGCTCAGTTGCTTCAGTCATGTCTGACTCCATGCGAGCCTGTGAACTGTAGCCTGCCCTGGGATTCTCCAGGCAAGAATACTGGAGTGAGTTGCCATGCCCTTCTTCAGGGCATCTTCCCGACCCAGGAATTGAACCTGTGTCTCCTGCCTTGCTGGAGAAGGCAATGGCACCCCACTCCAGTACTCCTGCCTGGAAAATCCCATGGATGGAGGAGCCTGGTGGGCTGCAGTCCATGGGGTCGCACAGAGTCAGACACGACTGAAGTGACTTAGCAGCAGCAGCTGCTCCTGCCTTGCAGGTGGATTCGTTTAACTGCTGAGCTACCAGGGAAGCTGCTAATCACCACTACATGCAGTTAATATAATACAGAGATAGGTGTTGTTTGCTCTTGTTTGTCACAACCTATAATAAGGAGGTCAGAGAAGGCAATGGCACCCCACTCCAGTACTCTTGCCTGGAAAATCCCATGGACGGAGGAGCCTGGTAGGCTGCGGTCCACAGGGTCACTAAGAGTTGGACAGACTGAGCGACTTCGCTTTCACTTTTCACTTTCATACATTGGAGAAGGAAATGGCAACCCACTCCAGTGTTCTTGCCTAGAGAATCCAAGGGACGGGGGAGCCCTATGGGCTGCCGTCTCTGGGGTTGTACAGAGTCAGACACAACTGAAGTGACTTAGCGGCATAATGAGGAGGTATTTTTATAATAGAGATCTATAGATTTTCTCCTGATTTTTAGCATATTAGTTTTTCTGGGGTTTTTTTTAGACGTTTAAAAATTAGTCTTAGAACCAAAGTGTGTACTTCATGTTTTGTATAACTATTTGGTAAAAAATCTTTGTAAAAGCAACACAGTTGCCTCTGCAGAGTTTATATTTACATGTAGAGGATATATTTCATTCTTTAAGAATTTGTTTATTCCCAACTCAGAATTATTTGCATATGTAGATTTGTATTATTTTAAATATCATGAATTTATGTTGTTTGCTGTATCCATATTCACCATAAGATATGAAAGAATTTATCCTAAGATGAGTCTAATTATGATATTAAACCTGAGAAGGCTTTTGGCACAGCTGTTTAGTCTTAAATCTTTGAAGAAAAAGGGCCTCTACCATTAATTCCCTTTACAAATAATTATTAGCTCTTAGTATATTCCAGTACAGTGCTTATGCATTTTGAGTAGGAACATCATGTGAAGTTTAAGAGCTTTTAAAGGAAACAACTTAAAAAAAATCACTTATTAGAGTTAAGAAAATACTAAAATATTTTAACACATTATATTAAATTGAATGTTTTAATTTTTTGTTTTTTTTTTTACTTTCTATTATGAAAACCTTCAAATACAGAAATAGATAGAACAAGACAGTGAATGAATCCCTGTGTGCTTTTCACTCATTTTCAGTGATTCTCAACATTTTGGCGAGAATTTTTTTCATTCTCTCATTTCCTTTTCACCTTCTCTCCCAACTCCTGAAACTCCTGTAGTACTTTGGTATATAAAGCTAACAGAAAGTATGTAAGTCTTGAATGTTTTTAATGAACACAAGACTTACATACTTTAGAAACACTGGTCCTCTGGCAACTGCTTATTTCTGGTATTGAGTCAATATGAAAATGTTCTTTCAAATGAGCCTTGTGTCTAGGGTTTTTAATGTCTGAGAGGTTCAAAAATCATTAAAAGTGTTTCACATGGAAAAAAAAAAAAAAGCTAACAGAAAGGACTTTTTAAAAAAACAACCACACAATTAACAAAACCTCTGTCTAAGCCATCATTTCAGTAAACCTCCAATCCTTAAGAAGAGGTGAGAATTTTTTTTACTCATAATTTGTTCCTTGTTAGTTGATAAAAATTATATTTTAGTGTATAATTGTACAGATGATGATAGTAATAGACAACATTGGTATGGCCGTTATTCTCCAGACCCTTTTCTAAGTGCTTTACAGCTTGCATCTCATTCAAAACTTATACTACTTGTGGAAGACCTATTCTGCTGATGAGGAAATTGAGACATAGAGATGTTAAGAACTCATCCGAGATGGAATTCCTTCAACAGATTGACTTTGAGACTTATTTTAGAAGAACTAATAGATATTTTGGCCACATTTATTATTTATAGATACTTGATATGTGTCTTTTGACTTTTCAGTTTTTATGTGCTTTTTTTGATGTTTTTACTTCTTCAGTCTGTGCTTTTAGGATCATTAAGGAGGATAAATCATAGTAGTGGTCTCAAACTTCTGTGCTGCTTCAGTTTCTGGGCCTTGCTGGAAAGCCATACTTTCCTTTAATGCTTCAATTTTATATTATTTGGTCTTAATTTTGCTAAATTGTGCTTTTAGTTACAAGGTTATAGATTAGTCTTTATAGATTATTTGTGTAATTGTCTTTGTCAGATAAATCCTTTATATATCATTGTTATCTGTCAAACTGATTGTTTGAAACATTGTTTATATAAAATCTAGTGCACTTAATATATTTATTCTGTTGATAATGATTTTATGATCTCCTTTAGAAATATCCCTAGTCATTTTTATTATAGTAAAATTATATTTTACATTCTAATGATAAATTGAAAATTATAAAAATTTAATTCAGGACTTTTGAATAAAATTAAAATACTTGTTTGGAGAAAAGCAAGAACAAGACAGTCTTTAATTATGCTTTATATCTGTTGAGCACATTTGCCACTAACTCTAATAATTGCTTATGTAGATGTATTATTTTGTTTAATGTAATCATTGAGTATTATAACTGTATTTTTTTTAGACAGGCATTTTCCATTAAAAAAAAGAAAAATGCCACAAATTGAATAAAAATAGTCTATGTTATTAATAAATAGACTTAGTTGAACATAATTTTAGTGTTGTTCTCTTCTCAAAATTGTACTTTTTTGATGTAGTATGCATTATGATGAGAATAGGATTTGAAATCTGATTGACCTGAACTTTTTGAGCTGACCTGGAGAAAGTTAAAGGTGAGGAAACTGAATAAATAAAATGGGGGGAAATGACCTCCGACTGAAAATATGGTTCTGAAGATTGGCTGAACTAATTAAAGTGCTTAATGGTTTAATGTTTGAAATAGGTGATAATTCTTTTGTGTCCTCTTATGTGAGAAAGTTATACAGATGGATTAGAAAAACTAAATTTCCCTAAATGGATAAAGATTATTAATAGGTAATTCACAAAAGAAGAAATACATTTAGTCAGCCTTTTTTGTTCAAGGTAAATATTTTTCCATTTGCTGTTTTAAATATACTTCTTATGTGTAAAAATTTTTAGTTTATATTTTTTGCATTTTCCTTTTTTATTTTTATTGCTCCTAAATTTAGAAAGATACTTCTTCCCAGCACTTGATAGGAACACAGCACTCAGTGCATAGGGAATATGAATTAGTAACTTTTCAGGAGAGCAATTTATCAGTGTGTATTATGAAGCCTAAAGAGATGATTTGTCTTTCTTGCAATTATTCTAAAGAAATAATCAGAGTTACAGTGATTTATGTAATTAATGTTCATCATAGCATGCTTTATACAGCAAAAAATTGGAAACAGTCTGACAGTTGGAGATGTTACATATAATGCTATAACCAAGTGAGAGAATTACTAATTTTGAAAAATGTTAATGATGTGATATTAAACAGAATAGTATTTAAAAGAATATAAACTACAATCCTAAATTCCTTAGATTAATTCAGGCAAAGAAAGACAAATATCATGTGTCACTTATATATGGAATCTAAAAAGTAATACCAAAAAACCACCCAGAAATTTGTCTCACAATTCTGAAGACTGGAGGTCTAAAATCAAGGTGTCAACAGGGTTATCTCCTTCTGACAACTATGAGAGAAACATCTGTTCCAGACTTCCTTCTTGGCTTGTAAATGGGCATCTTCTCCTTATGTCGCTTCATATCCTCTTCTCCCTCCCCATATCTGGTTCCAAATTTCCCCTTTTTACTTAGAATATCAATCCTTTTGGGTTAGTTCAGTTCAGTCGTTCAGTCGTGTCCAACTCTTTGCGACTCCATGAACTGCAGCACGCCAGGCCTCCCTGTCCATCACCAACTCCTGGAATCCACCCAAACCATTGAGTCAGTGATGCCATCCACCCATCTCATCCTCTGTCATCCCCTTCTCCTCCTGCCCTCAATCTTTCCCAGCATCAGGGTCTTTTCAAAGGAGTCACTCTTCGTGGCCAAAGTATTGAAGTTTCAGCTTCAACATCAGTCCTACCAATGAACACCCAGGACTGATCTCCTTTAGGATGGATTGGTTGGATCTTCTTATAGTCCACGGGACTCTTTAAGAGTCTTCTCCAACACCACAGTTCAAAAGCAGCAATTCTTTGACACTCACCTTTCTTTACAGTCCAACTCACATCCATACATGACCACTGGAAAAATCATAGCCTTGACTAGACGGACCTTTGTTGATGGCGTAATGTCTCTGCTTTTTAATATGCTGTCTAGGTTGGTCATAACTTTCCTTCCAAGGAGTAAGCGTCTTTTAATTTCATGGCTGCAGTTACTGTCTGCAGTGATTTTGGAGCCCAGAAAAATAAAGTCAGCCACTGTTGCCACTGTTTCCCCATCTATTTGCCATGAAGTGATGGGACCAGATGCCATGATCTTCATTTTCTGAATGTTGAGCCTTAAGCCAACTTTTTCACTCTCCTGTTTCACCTTCATCAAGAGGCTCTTTAGTTCTTCTTCGCTTTCTGCCATAAGGGTGGTGTCATCTGCATATCTGAGGTTATTGATATTTATCCCGGCAATCTTGATTCCAACTTGTGCTTCCTCCAGCCCAGCGTTTCTCATGATGTACTCTGCATATAAGTTAAATAAGCAGGGTGAAAATATACAGCCCTGACGTACTCCTTCCCGATTTGGAACCAGTCTGTTGTTCCATGTCCAGTTCTAACTGTTGCTTCCTGACCTGCCCACAGGTTTCTCGAGAGGCAGGTGCTCTGGTATTCCCATCTCTTGAAGAATTTTCCACAGTTGATTGTGATCCACACAGTCAAAGGCTTTGGCATAGTCAATAAAGCAGAAATAGATGTTTTTCTGGAACTCTCTTGCTTTTTTGATGATCCATCAGATGTTGGCAATTTGATCTCTGGTTCTTCTGCCTTTTCTAAAACCAGCTTGAACATCTGGAAGTTCACGGTTCACATATTGCTAAAGCCTCGCTTGGAGAATTTTAAACATCACTTTACTAGTGTGTGAGATGAGTGCAATTGTGTGTTAGTTTGAGCAATTTTGGCATTGTCTGTCTTTGGGATTGGAATAAAAACTGACCTTTTCCAGTCCTGTGACCACTGCTGAGTTTTCCAAATTTGCTGGCATATAGAATGCAGCACTTTCTTAGCATCATCTTTCAGGATTTGAAATAGCTCACCTGGAATTCCATCACCTCCACTAGCTTTGTTCATCATGATGCTTCCTAAGGCCCACTTGACTTCACATTCCAGGATGTCTGGCTCCAGGTGAGCGATCACACCATTGTGATTATCTGGGTCATGGAGATCTTTTTTGTACAGTTCTTCTGTGTATTCTTGCCACCTCTTCTTAATATCTTCTGCTTCTGTTAGGTCCCTTCCATTTCTGTCCTTTTTTGTGCCCATCTTTGCATGAAATGTTCCCTTGGTATCTCTAATTTTCTTGAAGAGATCTCTAGTCTTTCCCACCCTCTTGTTTTCCTCTATTTCTTTGCATTGATCGCTGACACTAATGAACTCATTTTAGCTTGCAAAAAACCAAAAATAGGATTTCAAAGAATATAGATTACAATCCCAAGTTCCTTAGATTGTGCATATATACTTAGATATATTGAGTTGATGACATTATGACATATTTTAGTTTTCTTTATATTTTTGGAATTTTTCAGATTTTCTATAATTATTTTATTTTTATAATTAGGTAAAAATGACACCTGTTACACCAGACATTTGTTCCATCATTTTTATATTTTCTTTTATTACATTTTTGTTGGATCATTTACTTGCAAGATATTTGTACTAGACGCTGTTTTAACTGTTGAGGCTGCAGCAGTGAATGAAGCATACAAAGCCTGCTGTTGAGAAGCTTTTATTCTATTAATATGCTAAATGTCATATTAATTATAATTTATACAGTAGTTATTTTGGTGTCAAATGTGAATAGAGGTCATTGCTATTGAGATGCAGTTAAGCTGAGTCTTAAGTAATCAACATATTACTTAAGCACTTGATATCACCATATATTGGGCCGAGTGTTTTATATAAATTTTCTCATTTAATCTTCCTTCTTATGCAATTTGCCCATTATTACATGTCTAGTAAATGAGAAAGCAAGAATTCAAACCCACATCATCTGTTTTCAGAGTCTTTGTTCAATTTTGAACAGTTCCTGAGCAAGTGCTCAAAAATATTTGTTGATAAAAATATTTCATGAATATTCTTAAAAGTTTAGGTATACCTTCTGGGCCTGTGTATTCTAGAAAAAAGTGACAGAACAAGTAATCATGAACCTTGATACCTTTAGAGCAATGTACTTACTGTATGCTCTAAATCTCCTTTGGTTGGTCAAATTGAGTTGCTAAAGTTAACCATTGATTTTGAGCTGCCCATTTTGCATTATTGTGGTATTTACTTTGTAAGCTAAAAGCAGGAAAATTGGCTGCTGTAATATATGTCTGTCTGGCTTACTGGTTGTCTGGTTAAAGATCTGAATCATATGTCTCTCAGGTTCATGCTATGAGATCAGTTGAGTTTTGTCTAGACTTCGCCATGAGATTGTGAGACCCCAAAGAACTTGTCTTTTGACAGGCATAGGAACCTGGTGCTGCTTAGACCTTAGAAAAATGTTTATTGCATGCTTGAATGAGTTTTCTAATTTGAAAGTTTAGAGGACTCAGTGATATAGGCTAAAAGTTGAGGGGAGAAAAAGGTTATAATCTGGGGAAAAAGTTAAGGCTCACTGGCCAGCATATCTTGACTTTTAGTGTGTAAGAGACTTGCCAAGGGCTTAAATCAATCTTTGGATCCAGGCTTCAAAGATTCTTATCCATAAATGGATCTGGGGTTTAATCTTCCTTTCTATATTTTTAATAAGTACCCCAGGGAATTCTGAGGCAGGTAGTGTAAGGACTTCTAAAAATGCTATCTTTGGTCCTCTTTCTACATATTACTTTCTTTTCACACACACACATACACACACACAATTTATTACATGCTTTAAGACTTGGAGAATACCAGAGGACACTATATCAGCTATATACTAACATTTGTTAGAAATTAATTTTTGTATTCTCTGCCCATGTTGTCGTCTTCTGTACATTGATCTCTAATTGTTATTGCTTCAGTTCAGTTCAGTTCAATTGCTCAGTCGTGTCTGAGTCTTTGTGACACCATGAATCACAGCACGCTAGGCCTCCCTGTCCATCACCAACTCCCAGAGATTACTCAAACTCATGCCCGTCGAATCGGTGATGCCATCCAGCCATCTCATCCTCTGTCATCCCCTTCTCCTCCTGCCCCCAATCCCCCCAAACATCAGGGTCTTTTCCAATGAGTCAACTCTTCGCATGAGGTGGCCCAAGTATTGGAGTTTCAACTTCAGCATCAGTCCGTCCAGTGAACACCCAGGACTGATCTCCTTTAGGATGGATTGGTTGGATCTCCTTGCAGTCCAAGGGACACTTCAAGAGTCTTCTCCAGCACCACAGTTCAAAAGCATCAATTTTTTGGCGCTCAGCTTTCTTTACAGTCCAACTCTCACATCCATATGTGACCACTGGAAAAACCATAGCCTTGACCAGACGGACCTTTGTTGGTTATTGCTTAGAGGTTAAGAAAAAGCAGACACATGAAAGTGGCTCTGTTGCTGGTAGAACAATTGCTCATTATTTTGCTGACCTCTTTTAAGTTAATATGAAACAAAATATAATCATATAATTTGCTTATAATCTCTTAAGTGACTGAACTAAGACTAGAATTCATAGCTTTTGGTTTCTAGTATGGCATTTGAACCTACTGATCACATTTCTTTCTTTTGGGTTTATTAATAGGCATATTCTCTTCTGTTTTAGTAAACTATCAATTTAATAAACTATCAGTTAATTAAACTCATAAATATGTGAATTCTAAATCCAGAATTTTCAGGTCATTGTTTTTGTTGTGTTTTATCTTCCTCTTCTTATTTAAAAAGTTTTCTTTGTTTTAGATGATTCAATTTGAAAACATGGCCTAAATTGTTTATACAGTTCCCAGATTTTAAGTGTGCTTATTGATTGTTGCTTTTGCTAAATTCACAGATGGATTGAGTGATGAGAACAATGATGATCGTGTATTAAAATGCTGTCTTCAGTACCAAGAACTATTCCCTTGTTCTGTTGTTATTTTGTGCACGTGAGTTTAATAATCATTTTACTCTCTTTTAAAAAAATAGCAGTTTCTATTAATTTTAAAAAATCATACTGTAATGGCCATACCAAGGATCAAAAACATACATAATATTCTAAATCTCCCAGTAAATGTATTGTTATATTTCACATTCTTATAATGTGCAGATTGTAGAGGAATGAGATTTGAATGTCATGAAGTTTCATTTCAACTTGTTATATGATATTTAGAAAACTTTTGAAAAAGCAAGGGAGAGTCAATTTAATATCCCAATAAAATAGTTAGAAATGAAAATCTACATTTTGGTCATGAGGCAAGAGGGTTAATTAATTAATTTGTTGGGAAAGGCTAATGTATGTTGCAATTATATCCTGAGTGCCTGTAACAGAGTTAAGAGTTGGAATTCTGGGTCTACCATTTACCAGCTTTGTGAACTTGGAAAGTAGCTTAATGTTTCCTTATGTGTGAAGCATAGGGAGAATAATAATACCTGCATTTATGAGGATATTGTGAGTATTTAATCAGAAAAAGTATGCATGTATGACTTGGAAGAGTGCCTCATACATAAAATTATCTCAGTAAGAGTTTTTCCTCCTCCTCTTGTCCTCATTTCATTCCTCCATTCCCAACTAATATATTCATAAGTTAGTTCTAAGGTAAAAGTAGCATAATGTTAAGCCAAATTGTATTTATCATGTATGAGAAAAGGTACTATAGGAACTGATAAGAGCAATTTTAATTTGTAGCGTTAGTCTGAATTGTATTCACTTCAGAATGGAGTTTTTACAGTTTCATGATCATGGCTAAATTCTCTGAAATGGAGTGATTATGGAAATGAATAGTTCTTACATTTTTCTTGTAAGAGGGTTGCCAGTTATCATTTTAGCTGTGTTCAAAGATAAAGTTATTTATTTTTTCTATTTTAAAAGAAACAGATTTCTATCTCTACTTTCAAATTATTTATTAATCTAGCACATAATATATCATCCTGGAGTTTGTTGAAAGCTGAAATAGGTTTAGTAATATGTTAATCATTTTGAATTTGAGATAAGCTAAATTGAGAGAAAATTGGTTTTTTTTTAGTTCCACTTAGAATGAAAATTAAATTGGTGAGATTTAATCAGTTCTCCATTATTTCTGCAGTCACTGTCTTGGAATAAACAGATGCAACAGTTTTTAATGAAACGAAAGTTTGTGTTCAACCTTTACTTTTACCTCTGGCACTGTCATGTTCCAGACAAGCCTTTTTTTGTTTTTTCCGTTAAGTGTGATAATCATACTTACTGTATAAATCAAACATACTTAATGTGAGGATACATTTTTATTACTTTAAGGGATGATGAGATGATAATTAACATTAATATTAATGGCAATGATAGGAGAAACCTTCTATAAATAATACGTACTATATCTCATTCTAAGTGCTTTACTCACATTTTTAATCTTAAGTATGGGCCAGCAACCTCCAGTTAGTATTTCCAGTCCACATCTCTCTTCTAAACTCTAGACTAATATATTTATCTATTTATTTGTTATCTGTTTGGATGTCTCATAGACATCTGAAACCTGCCATCTCCAAAAATGAACTCATAATCTTTCCTTCTAAACTGTTCTCCTTTTGAATAAAAAAGGTCATCTTCTACCCATTTTGCTAAAGCCAGAAACCTCAGAGACATTTTTTATTTCTGCCTTTCCTTCATAATCTTTAGTCAGGCAAATAGCAGGTCTTGTGTGGTCTTCTTTTCTTTAGCTACTCTGCCACCTTCCTATGTCGTGATATTATTTTTCCTCTTCCTTTTCTTCTCTAAGACCCATTATGCTCTCTGCTTCCATATTCTCCTTCATTTATTTTTCAGAAAAAATAAAAGCGGTATTTTTAATTTTTAAAAAGTTTTGTTATGAAGAATTTCAACAACTTTCAAAGTGAAGAATTAATAAACTCCTAAGTACCCAGCTACAATAATTATCAAGTTTCTACAGTTCTGTTACCTTATATTTCCATCTACTCTGTCCTATGATATGATAATTTTTATGCAGTTCTTTTGATATTGAGGGAAACTGTATAATGTTAAAATGCCCAAATCTTAACTGTACAGTGTGACAACGGATACCCTGGTTGTAGCCCCGCGTCCCTCCTGATACATAGAACACTTCCATTATCCCAGAAAATGTGCTCTCGCCTGTTTTGTACCCTTTTTCTAGTTTCTTAAAGTGGAAGCTAAGATCATTTATTTGAGACTTCTGTAAATTTCCCTTTAAGCACTGTCTTAGCTGCATTTCACAAATTTTGATACATTATTTTTAAAAAATTCAATTTAATATGCTTCATAATTTGAATTCCTGGTGGTCTGGTCTAGTGGTTAAGCTCAATGCTTTCCCTGTTGGGGCTGGGGTTTGATCCCTGGTAGGGGAGGTAATCCTGCAAGCCATGTGGTGCAGCCAAAAAATAAATTAAAAAAAATAATGTTTTATAATTTCCCCCATGACCCATTTCCTTTTGACTCACAGGCTTTTAGATATTTGGTGCACTTAGCTCCAGATATTTGGAAATTTTCCAGTTATTTTCTTGTTATTGATTATACTTTAATTCTGTTATATGACTGGAGAACATAATTTATATGATTTCTGTTCCTTTAGATTTGTTAAACTTGGTTTTATGCCCATGAATAAAGTCTAAAGTTGGTTAATGTTTTATGTTCTCTTAAGAAGAATTTATTCTGCTCTTGTGGGTTGAGTATTCTATAAATATCATATATGTCAAGTTTGTTGATAGCGTTGTTTAGGTCTTCTATAACCTTAGTATTAATAATTATCTGTCTGCTTATTTAATAATTACTGAGAAAGGAGTCTTAAATTTCCAAACTGTAATTTATTGATTTGTTTGCTTCTCGTTTCCATTCTGTTTGTTTTACTTCATGAATTATGAAGCTCTGTTGTCAGAGGCATGCACATTTAGGATAGTCTTGGAGAATTGACACCTTTCTCATTATCTAATCGCTGTCTTTGTTCCTGATAATATTCCTGATTCTGGAGTTTCCTTTGTTTAATATTAATATTACTATTCCAGTGTTGTTTGCTTTGTATTTATAATAAATATCTTTTTCATTCATTTACTTTTAACTTATCTATATCTTTATATTAAAGTATTTTGTAGATAGCATATAATTGATGCTTTTCTTTTTTCCATTCTGACAATTTCTGTCTAATTGATGAGTTTCTACTATTCACATTTAATTGGCTGGATCAGAATCTACCATTTTGCTAATTATTTTTTATTTGTTCAGCTATTCTTTTCTTCCTTTTCCTTTTTTTTCCCCCTTGGATTAGCTGTGGTGCCATTTTATCTCCATTATTGACTTTGTACCTTTTTGAAAAAAAAACTTTATAATGGTTGCCTTAGTGTTTATAATATACATCTTTACTTGATCAAAGTCTGTCTTTAAATAATACTATATTGCTTCATGTTTAGTATAAGTATTTTAATATGCTTTGAATTTCTCCCCCCATCCATTATGCTATCATTATTACATATTTTACTTTTATAGAAACAATAGCACAGTACTTTACAATAGTTTTGCTTCACCCATTTGCCATTTAAAGGAATTAAAAATAAGAAAGTGAATGTTTTTATCTTGCATTCCATTTTTAGCATTCTTTATTTCTTTTTTTGAATCCAAGTTTCTGTCTTGCGCCAGATTTCTGGTCATATTCCTTTTGCCTAAACAACTTTGACATATGTAAGTACGTTGGCAGTGAATTTTCTTGTTTTGTTTGTCTGATAGTGTGTTTATTTCTCATTTATTTCTGAAGGATATTTTTACTGGATATGCATTTCTGGGTTATTTGTTTTTTCTGTTTCTTTGAGTATTTTAAAGGTATCACTCCATTTTCTTCTAACTTGTTTGATTTCTGGTGAGAAGTCTGCTATAAATATTTAATTCCTCTGTGTGTAATGTTCTTTTGGTCTTTTTTCCCCCCTCTCATTGCTTTCAAGATTTTTTGTCTTTTTATTTAGCAGTTTGTTTTTAGAAGTCTTTAGCAGATGTACCCACTCCAGTGTTCTTGCCTGGAGAATCCCAGGGATGGGGGAGCCTGGTGGGCTGCTGTCTGTGGGGTTGCACAGAGTCGGACATGACTGAGTGACTTAGCAGCAGCAGCAGATGTATCACGTGTTTGTGTGTATGTTTGTGATCCAAGCATGCATGCTCAGTTACTCAGACATGTCCAACCCTTCGTGACACCGTGGATTGTAGCCTGCCTGGTTCCTCTGTCCACGGGATTTTCCAGGCAAGAATACTGGAGTGAGTTGCCATTTCCTCCTCCAGGGTATCTTCCCAACCCAGGGATTGAACCTGTGTCTCCTGCATTGACAGGTGGGTTCTTTACCACTGAGCCACCTGGGAAACCTGTATGCTTGTGGTAGAGGAGAGGAAATTATCCTGCTTGATGTTCTCTGAGCTTCTTGGATCTATGGTTTGGTGTTCATTTTTTAGATTTGAAAAATTCTCAGTCATTATTTCTTTAAATATTTAGTATGTCTTCTGTCCCATTCCCTCTTTTCTCCTTCTGGTATTACAGAATTATTAATACATTGTAGTAGTCAGCCTCCAAGATGATTCCAGTGATTCCTTGCCTCTTGGTATCTTTTTGTTTTTGTTTCTTTGGCTGTGCTGTTCCACTTGCAGGATCTTAGTTACCAATCAGAAATCAAGCCCAGACCCTCTGCAATGGAAGTGCAGAGTCCTAACCGCTGGACCACCAGGGGATTCCTGTGCCTCTTAGTGTTAATTCCCTTGTGTAGTCCTCTCCTACGCTGTACCAGGGTTGGTTGTCTGTGTGACAGATAGCATGCATCAGAAGTGGTGGTATGTCGCTTCTGAGATTAGTTTATGAAAGACTGGCAGTTCCTTTTTGGGCACACTCTTTGTTTCTTTCTCTTGGATCACTTGTTCTGGGGAAGCAAACTCCATGCTCTGAATAGCTCTATGGAGATGCCCACCTGGTGAGAAACTGAAGCCTCAAGTCAAAAGCCAGTGAAGGGCTAAGCCCTACCAACAGCTACATGAATGAGCACCAATTAAATCATGAGGTGACTGTAACACTGGGGAGTAGTATGCTTCAACTTTGTGAGATACCCTGAGCCAGAACCATTCAGTCAAGCTGCTTACAGATCCCTCACTTTTAGAAACTGTGTGAGATAATAAATGTTTTTTTCACACTGCTAAGTCTTGGGGATAAACTGTTACACACCCAATAGACAACTAATACATGTCTGTATATTTGACTATTTGATATTGTCCAACAGCTCTTACATATATATTTTTTAACATTTTCTTCTCTTTTGTTTCAGTTTGGATAATTTCTTTTGACCTGTCTTAATGTTTGGTCTTTCCTCACCTGTGTTGAGTATACTGAGGAACTTGTTGAAGGCATTTTTAATTTCAGTCTGGTTTTAAATGCTATTCACCTATTCTGTTGGGCTTCCCAGGTGGTGCTAATGGTAAAGAACCCGCTTGCCAAAGCAGGAGCTGTAAGAGATGTGGGTTGGATCGGGGGTGGGGAAGATCCCTTGAAGGAGGGCTTGGCAGCCTACTCCAGTATTCTTGCCTGGAGAGTCCCATGGAGAGAGGAGCCTGGTGGGCTGCAGTGCCTCAGGTGACACAGAGTCAGACACAGCTGACGAGACTTAGCACACGTGCACCTTTTCGATTAGAGCCTTTGACACATTAATCAAAATTCTTTAAAATTTCCTGTCAGATAGCTTCAACGTCTGTGTCATATCTGAGCCTGGTTCTATTGATTGCTTTGTCTCTTGGAAGTATATTGCTCTTTTTCTGGGTTGAATTTATATGCAGATTTTAAGGCTCAACTCTGTGATTTCCTCCCTTGTTCAGTTTCCCGTTAACTGTCTAAATGTTTTGGCTTGTGCTACCTAACATTGCCTTCTGACATTTCAAGCCACAAAGGCTCTGACTTTCTGTCCTAAAGCATTGATGAGTTGGGGAATGCCCTCAGGCAAAAAGATAGAAAAGTGTGCTCTTAACCTTTGCAGTGTCTGTGTCTTGAGTGTAGATTCCCCTCCACCTTCTACCTTCATTTTATTGCTCTTTAGTGCCTTCAAATAGGTTTTGCCTTTTTTGTTGTTTTTGGTCTAGATTTTCTAATTCTCTCTATGGGAAGTTAGTCTGACCAAGCTACTCTGCCATTAACAAGCTGGAAGCCTACTAGTCTCAAGAACAACAGTTTGGTAAACACAGATCTGATGTCATTTCTGCATTGAAGCCCTTAAATCTCTTTCCATTTGTTAACGTCCTTGACTTTCTCTGTAGCCACATAAACTGGTCTTATCCATTATATCTAATCATCCTGGCTTCTTTCAGCATATGGCAAATTCACATCATTTGTCTTCAGTCATCAGTTCAATCACTCAGTTGTGTCCGACTCTTTGTGACCCCATGAACCACAGCACGCCAGGCCTCCCTGTCCATCACCAACTCCTGGAGTCCACCCAAACCCATGTCCATTGAGTGGGTGATGCCTTCCCACCATCTCATCCTCTGTCGTCCCCTTCTCCTCCTGCTCTCAATCTTTCCCAACATTAGGGTCTTTTCAAATGATTCAGCTCTTTGCATCAGGTGGCCAAAGTATTGGAGTTTCAGCTTCAACATCAGTCCTTCCAATGAACACCCAGGACAGGTCTCCTTTAGGATGGACTGGCTGGATTTCCTTGCAGTCCAAGGGACTCTCAGGAGTCTTCTCCAACACCACAGTTCAAAAGCATCAATTCTTTGGCACTCAGCTTTCTTTATAGTCCAACTCTCACATCCATACATGTTCAGTTCAGTTCTGTTCAGTCGCTCAGTCGTGTCCGACTCTTTGCGACCCTATGAACCGCAGCACGCCAGGCCTCCCTGTCCATCACCAACTCCCGGAGTCCACCCAAACCCATGTCCATTGAGTCGGTGATGCCATCCAACTATCTCATCCTCTGTCATCCCCTTCTCCACCTGCCCTCAATCTTTCCCAACATTAGGGTCTTTTCAAATGAGTCACCTCTTCGCATCAGGTGGTCCAAGTATTGGAGTTTCAGCTTCAACATCAGTCCTACCAATGAACACCCAGGACTGATCTCCTTTAGAATGGACTGGTTGGATCTCTTTGCAGTCCAAGGGATTCTCAAGAGCCTTCTCCGACACCACAGTTCAAAAGCAGCAATTCTTTGGCACTCAGCTTTCTTTACAGTCCAACTCTCACATTCATACATGACCACTGGAAAAACCATAACCTTGACTAGACGCACCTTTGTTGACAACGTAATGTCTCTGCTTTTTAATGTACTATCTAGGTTGGTCATAACTTTCCTTCCAAGGAGTAAGTGTCTTTTAATTTCATGGCTGCAGTCACCATCTGCAGTGATTTTGGAGCCAAGAAAAATAAAGCCTGACACTGTTTCCACTGTTTCCCCATCTATTTGCCATGAAGTGATGGGACCAGATGCCATGATCTTCGTTTTCTGAATGTTGAGCTTTAAGCCAACTTTTTCACTCTCTTCTTTCACTTTTATCAAGAGGCTCTTTAGTTCTTCACTTTCCACCATAAGGGTGGTGTCATCTGCATATCAGAGGTTATTGACATTTCTCCCGGCAATCTTGATTCTAGCTTGTGCTTCCTTCAGCCCAGCGTTTCTCATGATGTACTCTGCATATAAGTTAAATAAGCAGGGTGACAATATACAGCCCTGACATACTCCTTTTCCTATTTGGAACCAGTCTGTTGTTCCATGTCCAGTTCTAACTGTTGCTTCCAGACCTGCATACAGGTTTCTCAAGAGGCAGGTCATTTGCCTTAGGCCCACTCTAAATAAATTTGTAATTGCCTACCCTGTGTAAATCATTTATTTTATTATGGCTGTTAATGTTTATTTTGCTTGGAATGATCATATTCTTGTGGTCAAATCCACCTCCCACTTACCTGGTGTAACTTTGGACAAGTTACTTAACCTTTTTATACTTCAGTTTCTTATGTGTGAAATGGGGATAAAAATTAGTACCACTCCTACCTAAGAAGTTTGTTATGATAATTAAATGGATTGATATATATAAAGTGCTTAGCATAGTTCCTGATACCAGGAAAACATTCAATATATAACAATATTAATTATTCTCAAAAGCTAAGATGGTATGACTAGTGTATGATAATCTATCTTCTGCATTAAAAAATTATCCTTTGTTAATTAATATATGTACTGAGAATCACCAGCTTCTGATTAGATTCCATGTGATTTTAGTTGCCATGTGATTTGTCTTATAAAAAATAAAATATTTTTTCCTCCTAATCCAACCTAGGGATGATAGAAATTTAAGAAACAAAGGCCTAATAAGTGGTGTGAAGTCACTCAGTAAAGAAGAATTGAGTGCAGAGTTTTTAAACTTATCTCTGAACACAGATGTATGTCATCAGCCTTGTATATCTAAACAACAATTGAAAGCAGGTAGTATTCTTACTACAAATAATTAGAAGTATATCTTATTTTGTGTACTAAGAATATTGACAACAGTTGGAATTAATAGTAAATTTTTATTTTGTACATTTAAAGAAACATTGTTTGGAGTATTTGCTGGCACATAAATGGTAGAAATGAATGAATATTATGATGGTGATCCAAGAAAAAGCATACATTATTTAATGCCTTCTATATATACTTGTACAAATTAATTCAAATTTTTGTCTGTACACTCATATACATTTTTATATATTTGTAATCACCATGTGCATCCTATTTTTTCCTTCACAGAGGATACTTTTAAAATTAATAGTAGCTATAAGAAATATCCATTTGAGGTAGGGAAAATAGTTTATTCTTAAAATTAGTTTCATATTCGTAACTTTCTATTAATACAGTAAAACAGTAATAGACTTGAAGGACTCTAGTAGTAATGTTTTTAAATTTAAACTAATATAAACATTCTTTAAAAACATATCTCACCATTTCCTTCTAAGGGAAAAATAATTATTGAAGTCTTTAATAGCATATGCATATGCTTCATATATTCATATTTGAATATATGCCACTTATTTGGTGCTTATTTCACCATTTTGGTAATAAAATTTCCTTTGTCTTAATATTCTAAATGGTCTTTAGAGGAAGTTACAGAATATTCTATTTTATAGTTTTTCAAGGGAAATATGCTTTTGATTTGCTCATTGTATTACTGACATTTAAATTTTTTACTTCATGTTCATAGAGATAATCCCCTTCGTATTTTGAATTTTGCCATAAAGAAATTGAAGTTGTTTGCAGGTGTCAAAATAGGAATTATAATGAAATAATATAAAAAAAAATAAAACTAATATTAGAAAGTAAAGGTATATAGGTAGTTAAGTCAGAGATTCTAGTCTTTTCAAGACAGTTTATTGATATGAGTTATGTTTATGATTTTTGGAAGTAAACACATTTTGAGCCGTAGTTCTTGGTTTTTCTATTATAAATATTTAGATGCAAAGAATTATTTTAATTTTTAATTTTTTAAATAATTAAAGATTAAAATATACACATTTCTCTTTTATACTTTGTCCTACCTCCTTTTGAAGACAATGGGCTGCTTTTCTGATGTCCTCTGCTAGCGATTAGAAGTTGTTTTGTGGAGTTTGCTCAGCGTTCAAATGATCTTTCCATGAATTTGTGGGGGAGTAAGTGGTCTCCCCATCCTATTCCTCTGCCATCTTAGCTCCTCCTCCCACATTTCTCAAATTTCTTTTTTCTCTCAAATTTCTATTTTAGTAAAAACATTTCATTGCCTTTTGTCGAAAAGATAACGCATTTACTAATGTAATATGTATTGCATCTAAAAACAGCTATACTAAATATTTCTAAATACTCTTTATTTATTTATTTTTGGCCATGCCACGTGCCTTGCAGGAGTTCCCCGACCAGGGATTAAACCAGGGCCAGGGCAAGTGAAAGCCTGGATCCTAACCAGTAGTCTACTAGTGAACTCCCCAAAAATCTTGTTTTAAAAATATTCATTTGTTCTCTAGATTCAAATACTAATTATATCCATTAAATGTTTATTATTTATGGCCAAATACTAATTATATATGTAAAATAGTTACTATTAATGTTCTAAGTAAAGCTTGTAACTATTTGTTTTGAAGAAAAAGCACCTTTGGAGGAGAGCTATGAGGAAGAATCTACAAACTCTGGACTACCCGTTCTACTTGAAAGCATTGTATCTGATCTCGAAAGATCTCTTGGAACAGCTTTATCTTCAATATTAGAAACAGAAATGAAAATTGCTTTTGGAAACCTTTGGATGGAGGTGATTATTTGAATGCTTCATTAAAAATTTCTTTTTTATTGCTAAAGATTTGTTGCCTTATTTTAAGAAATACTATTTCTATAAAATATATGTTTCATTGTAATAATCGATATCACATTAATTTTTTCTTCAAGTTTTTAGAATAACTTTAAAAACTAACTGATGGATATTTCCTAAAGATTAGGACTGTTTTTTCATTCATTTTTTCAGTGAACAAATATTTATTGGGTGTCTACCATTTGTCAGACACATTTCCTCCATGGAGCTTAAATTGAAAGAAAATGTCTCATTTTTAGTTTATTTGAGTCAAAATGTCTAGTATAGGGAATTATCTTAGCAATATCTACTCAGAAAAGGAAGTGTATATTGTGGCTTATGTGATGTAAGTTTGAGAATCAGAGTATAAATTTGGTATTAGTAGAATATTTTGAATTTTCTTTAGATTCACATCTTTTCTGTAATAAATAAACAGCACATTTGGGAATCGTGGCCTTCTTAGTTTAATGTTTGTTTGCTATTCACATTTATCATTAGGAGAAAGTTTATTCCCTATCAATTGTGTCTATCCCAGATATTCAATGAGATTCTAATATTTGTCAGTGTGGCTTGACTATACTATCAAGTGTTAAACCAAGATGTTGAAGAATGATCAGATTCTAGGAAGGCTGATGTAAATTAGATTTCATAATAGAGTCTAATAAAGTGATTGCATATGAATGATTGAAGAAAGGATGTACTGACATCTTGTAGTACTTAATGATGAGTTTTCTTTATAAACATGTCTTTATAGGAGTGTAGCAAGTGTCAATTATAGTTGAAAATTCTTTTCTATATAGATGTTTTTCTCTAGTTTTAGGAAATTAGATTGATTTTTTTGTAGAAATGACCATGTGGAAAGGTAGATGACAACTTTTGCTGACTAGAACTGTAGTGTTTCTGATTAAAACTATTCTTTCTTTTGACACACATAGTTTCTGAAACTGTAAGTATTACCACTAATGTGAATTTTATAAAAGCAATTTTCGGTGGAATAGGCATTTTAAGATTGTGACTGGCTTTTAATAAAACATCTTTTAGTTTAAGAAGAATTCCATTATGTTTTGCCTAGAAATATATGTAGGAATTCCTAAATAGGTACTTTTAAATAACAGAATAATAAATACATCAATAATGCTATTTTTCTCTAGATGCTGTACTTGAAACCTCCATGGACTCTAATACATTTATTACAGTGTTTTAGAAGACATTGGTTGGCTGTATTTGGATTAGTTATGGAAAAGGACTTGCTCTTAACCATTGAGAGTCTATATGAAAATCTCCGTAAAGGTATGAATCTTTCATTTTGTCTTTGGAAGTGTTGTATTAAAGTCAGAATAATAGCTATATCCCATGTGTAGATGAATTAATAAAAAATTTTTCAATTATTTCTCAACCATTTACACTTTTAATTTCTTAAGGAAATTTATGGCAGCTAGATGAATGGATGGAGTTCATAAAGATTGTGACTGTTCATTGTATCATTTTTGATGTTCAAATAGTTTATCAAGATTTCTACTTAAAATACATGGTTAAGGAATAGGAATCCTTTGGCTTTGGTGCAAAATGAACTTTAGAACCACAAGAGACTAGAATGAACCACTTAGTTGGTAGTTCTTAAACTGTATCACACAGAACCTTCTTGAAGTGCTTCTGGAGTTGCCAGAGATTAGGGGTGGAAAGGTTAATGGGCAGCCTGATAATAGTGGGCCTTTGGCCTTCAACCCCAACTTTAGCCATTCAGTTTTCTTTTATTTATTTATGTAGAGAGATTCCATGTGTGATTAAAAAAGAAGAAGTTTTTCTGCTAAGAAGCAGAAGATGTGAAAAGCACTGATCTAACAGTGGGCTACAGTTTTAGGTCAGCTCAGTCACTCAGTTGTGTCCGACTCTTTGCGACCCCATGGACTGCAGCATGCCAGGCCTCCCTGTCCGTCACCAACTCCCAGAGTTCACCCAAACCCATGCCCATTGAGATGGTGATGCCATCCAACTCTCATCCTCTGTTGTCCCCTTCTCCACCTGCCCTCAATCTTTCCCAACGTCAGGGTCTTTTCAAATGAGTCAGCTCTTCACATCAGGTGGCCAAAGTATTGGAGTTTCAGCTTCAACATCAGTCCTACCAATGAACACCCAGAACTGATCTCCTTTAGGATGGACTGATTGGATCTCTTTGCAGTCCAAGGGACTCTCAAGAGTCTTCTCCAACACCACAGTTCAAAAGCATCAATTCTTCGACACTCACCTTTCTTTACAGTCCAACTCTCACATCCATACATGACCACTGGAAAAACCATAGCCTTGACTAGACGGACCTTTGTTGACAAAGTAATGTCTCTGCTTTTTAATATGCTGTCTAGGTTGGTCATAACTTTCCTTCCAAGGAGTAAGCGTCTTTTAATTTCATGGCTGCAATCACCATCTGCAGTGATTTTGGAGCCTAAAAAAATAAAGTCAGCCACTGTTTCCACTGTTTCCCCATCTATTTGCCATGAAGTGATGGGACCAGATGCCATGATCTTCATTTTCTGAATGTTGAGCTTTAAGCCAACTTTTTCCACTCTCCTCTTTCACTTTCCTCATGAGGCTCTTTAGTTCTTCTTCACTTTCCACCATAAGGGTGGTGTCATCTGCATATCTGAGGTTATTGCTATTTCTCCCGGCAGTCTTGATTCCAGCCTGTGCTTCCTCCAGCCCAGCGTTTCTCATGATGTACTCTGCATATAAGTTAAATAAGCAGGGTGAAAATATACAGCCCTGACGTACTCCTTCCCGATTTGGAACCAGTCTGTTGTTCCATGTCCAGTTCTAACTGTTGCTTCCTGACCTGCCTACAGGTTTCTCGAGAGGCAGGTCAGGTGGTCTGGTATTCCCATCTCTTGAAGAATTTTCCACAGTTGATTGTGATCCACACAGTCAAAGGCTTTGGCATAGTCAATAAAGCAGAAGTAGATGTTTTTCTGGAACTCTTGCTTTTTCGATGATGCAGCAGATGTTGGCAATTTGATCTCTGGTTCTTCTGCCTTTTCTAAAACCAACATCTGGAAGTTCACGGTTCGCGTATTGCTGAAGCCTGGCTTGGAGAATTTTGAGCGTTACTTTGCTTGCATGTTTATGGGCTACACTTTATGGGATCTCAAAAGAGTCAGACATGACTTAGCGACTAAATAAATATTACTAAAGTCTGTGTTTTATCATCAAGGAAACTAGCTTTGAGAGAGTAAGTAATTTGTCCAGAGTGAACAGCTCTATTTCTTTTGCTGTACCTTTGAAAAGGGAAGTATAAACCATTATTACGATGTTCAGTTAGTTCTTGACTTTTCTCAAACTCCTCATGAAGTGATCTATGTTATGTATTAGTTATATCCTGTCTACTTTTTAAAAATAACAGTATATATGGGCCTTTAAATGACCACCTCAGTACAAGAGAGTTTAAGTTAGGCTTAAAGGTACAAGAGCCAGGTAGTGAAGAAGAATAAAAGACATAGTTTTAGTATAAAACATGTGCAAACAATTATTGCAGCACTTGAACACAGATTTTAGCACTAAGCTTCCTAGAAGCTAAGATAAAACAAAAACATTCTATGATGGATATACCACTTCTCTTTTCCCCTGAAGTGTAAACTCTGAAAATGTTTTACATCTTTATAAATTTCCCCAGGAAACTTAAAGTTCCTAATCAATACTTTATGACATATATGTAGTGGATGTTGCATGAATATTTATTTTTTAAAGTTACCGATTTTTAAAATAAAGATACACATTCCAGGCATTGACCTTTAGCTATAAAATATTTATTAGGGGTATTACTATTAAGGAATGACATATTAAACATGTCTTCAAAGCATTTTAAAAGATATGTAGAAACAGTGTTCATATCTTTTACTAGGGACATAATTTTGTTGCTTCTGTCAAAAGAAGTCCATAAACCATGTGTGATCTTAAGACTTGGTTTCAAAAATGGGATATCTAGTTGCGATCTTCCATTTGTCTGTTTTCCAGGGCTGGGCAGTTTTTTTGTGCTTCTCTGGAACTTAGAGGTAGTAGTCAGTAGTTCTATTTTTCTCTAATAACAAGAGAAGTGAAGAGAGATGACCATTCCTTTCATTAAAAACTCATTTGGAGGACTATTGTGTAATCATAATTTATTGGTCTTTGATCTAGAAGAATCTGATGCCTAATGTTTACAGACTTGTGAATCATATGTAATAGAATTATAAAAATGCCTTCTGCTGTAAAATAATTTTGAATTAGAAAAAATTACAGATAATTTTGTTTATAATCTTTTAATAGTATCCACAGCTGTTCAATTATACATGTGTTTAACTTACTGTACCAAGCATGTCGCTTTAGATCAATTCATAGAAAATTATGTAGAAAATGAGTAGTAGCTTCTTCTGACTTCATTTTCCATATTAATTTTCACCTAAATAATTGTTCACCTTATATAAACATTAAATTATTTCAGCCTTGTAGATTTTTTTAATGCTTTGTCTAAGTACTGAATTGATCATTGGCATTATACTTTTGCCTTAATCTTTAGTAAAGAATTCTTTTAAGATGAAATAAAATGATTAATTCAAGGATTTCAGCCCTATCAAATATATACTACACTGGAGAAGCACCATTAAAAGAAGTTGTGCCCAACTGCCTCCTCTGAGGAGATTTACCTCCTTTCTGTCCTCTGTAGCATCTCTTATCTCTAATTTCCCCATAGGAATTTGAACTAGTCTTTGATTTTAAAAATAACCGAAAGCGTTTTGTAAGGAGATGCACTGTTTGCTTGATAAAAGGGTAGCCAGAATCTTGGCTGTAACCATCACATTAGATCAGAATTTCAGAATATTGAGTAATTAATTATGAAAATCCACTTTTTATTTTCATTTAACCTTTCAGGATTTCACAAGCAAATATTTGTTATGTAAGTTATACAGAAAAACTGTTTTTTTAACTCATAGTGCCAGTGTTTCAGAATAAAATAGAATTTCTGAAGCTGTGAACCTAAAAGAAAACAAGGCAAACACATTGCACTGTGGTTATTTTAAATGCCTTTGAAAACTATTATGCAGTATTCTCTCTTAATAATAGAGATAATTTTTTCTGTTCTGAATGTTGGTAACATTAGAAAGTTGTTTAACTTCATTGTTCATAACTTTGAGTCTTTGAAATTATTGTCACCACTTCTCCTAATTGATTTGAGAATTTAATGTAAGCAAGTTTAGTTCCTTGAGACAAAAATGTTACATCTTTAAATTATTACCTGTAGATTAACTCACTTTGCTAATTTAAGGGGGGAAAATTCTATTAGCTTCTTTTGCCCATAGCTCACTGTTAACCCAAGTAGTTTATTTTTCACTGAAATTGGATTGTGTCCAAAGAGAACACATTTTCAATAAATCTGGTATTATATTTCATGTGATGGAATTTGAAGATAAGTCACTACATGATTACTGAGTTGATTATGAAAGGTACTGCGTATAATTTAAATGCTTACCACCAAACTGTGGACACCGTGATGTCTCAAGAGTAATCTTGAGACATACAAGATTACAAACAACCTCAGTTTTGAAAATCTGTAGTTTAACTCAGGTTTGGTGATTATCTCTTCTGAAGAGTATAACATTCTTTCATTTTACTTTTAATTTTTAAAAATTGAAGTATAATTGGAGTGTAGTTGATTTACAATGTTGTGTTAGTTTCTGGTGTACAGCATAATGATTCGGATACATATATATGCATATTCTTTACATTGTGGTTTATTGAAGGGTATTGAATATAGTTCCCTATGCTATACAGTGAAGTGAAATGAAGTCGCTCAGTCGTGTCCAACTCTTTGCCACCCCATGGACTGTAGCCTACCAGGATCCTCAGTCCATGGGATTTTCCAGGCAAGAGTACTGGAGTGGGGTGCCATTTCCTGCTATACAGTAGGACCTTGTTATCTGTCTATTTTGTGTATAGTAACTTGTGCATTTCACTTTTACTTTGAAGTTGACCTTTTTGAGGGAAATTTTGGAATCTGAATATAGTCTCAGTATCCACAGGGAATTGGTTCCAGGACCCCTGAGGATAGCAAAATTTTCCATGCTCAAGTCCCTTGTATAAAATGTCTTAGTATCTGTATATAACTTACGCATATCCCCCTATATACTTTGAATCATCTCTAGGTTACTTGTAGTACCTAATGCAATGTAAATGCTATGTAAATAGGTGCCAGTGCACAGCAAATTCATGTTTTGCTTTTTGGAACATTATAGAACATTTTCCCCCCAAATACTTTTGATCTATAGTTGATAGAAACTGTACATGTGAAAACTTACAGATATGGAAGGCGAGCTTCACAGAATGCCAGAATCAACTCCAAGAACTTTGTCTAAAACTAAGTCTCATTATGGCTTTTTACACCAGAGAGGTAAATTAGGAGCCTGTAGATGTAAATGTATATTCTCCTTAAATTTCTTAATTATTATTAGATTGATTTTCCGAAAGCATTTTTGTGTTGTATACTCACTCTTATATATTTTTTCCTTCTTAATTTTCTGTTACCAGCTAATAAAGCAGTGGATTTTACAACAATGAAATTCCTGCTTCAGGATTCTAAAAGTTTGCTACATGCTTTTAGTACAAGGTCAAATTATGATGGTATTCTTCCACAGGCCTTTGCTCAAGTGAACAAACTACTCCAAACATTTGCAGAGGTAAGATACCTTTAGAATGCATTTAGAGTAATCATATGTTATAAGAATGTATTTATCAGACAACAGTAGGTAGGAAATTTAACATACTCTAACATACTAAAAGCATTAAGTAAATATTAAGTGAATTGAATGGAGACTGAACAATCCTTACTACAAGTTATAAAACACTCATACTCCTATGGAAGCAGTGTCAGAGCAGTTGTTGGGATTTCATATTGTTTCATTTATGAATAGAAGAGAACTATGCATTGTTGCTTGACTACTCATTTTTCAGTGCATGCATTAAAATACTTCAGAAATTTTTTTAAGCATGCAGATGCCATGCCCCTTACTGAGTAAAATTTCTGTCAGTGGTGCCCAGAAGTATTTTTGTTCTTGATTCATGTTTTATTTTGAAATAATTTCAAACTTACAAAAAAATTATAAGAATAACATAAATAATTCTCATATGTGTCCTTTACCCCCATTTGCCAATGTTAACCTTTTATCACATTTGCTTTTATTATTTTCTGTCTTGTACCTACCAGTCTACTTATCTATCCAGAATTTTTTTTCTGAATTATTTAAGAGTATTTTGCAGATGTTATCCCTTTACCCCTAAATATTTCCATATATATATATATTTCCTAATGAATAAGGATATCTTATATAACTAGTATAATTAGGAAATTAATATTGACATAATCCAATTATCTAACCTACAGACCGTATTCAAACTTTACCAGTTGACCTACCAGTTTTTTAACAGGTCTCCTCATGTGATTCTTATGCAATCTGCCTAGCACTGATAACTTTTTGCCCCTTTAAAATAACTACGTGAATTTTGTCCCTAGTAATACTATATTTCTAGAGTCTTCTGATTTCAAATCTAGAAAATTCAGGTCATTTTATATGCCTGAAACAGTTCAAAAAACTCAGCATCACAATTACATCATTAGATATCAATGATACTTTCATCTAATGTATATATATATGTGTGTGTATGTGTGTGTCGTATCTTTTTTCCTTTGAGTTATTGAATTGGCCAGGTTTTCCTCTGTGGTTTTTCTTCTGGTAACATAGGCCCTGGTACCTATGAAGTAATGAAAGGATTAGATGATACTAAACTTAGTCATAATCACTGAGGAAAGGATTTAATTTGCTTAAGACTAAAAGAAGCATCTTTTGGATAAACTAAGAGGAAATATATGTTATTTCTTGAGGAAAGGATTGATTTAAGGGGTGAATAATTTTTTAGTTTAAGATGATCAAAACATTGGTGCTTATTCTTTTAAATGGCAAGTGTGACTTTTAGAATCTTCAGTAGGGAAGAATAGACCTGGGAATTTAGGAGTTGCAGCTTGAGTATTATAATTGAATTGTGTAGGGAAGAGCACATTATCCTTTCCCTCACAGAACTGAGCCCTAAAACCCCATCTTTAGTGAAACAACCATGGTGAACAAAATGGAAAGTTTAGGATACTTACAATCTTAGCAGCCTTTGAATTAAAATTATTGAGAATTAAAAAATTAGGAATGACTGAGATAAAAATGATACCAAGATTCTTTTATCAGTTGGAAACCTAGCCATGGGAGTTTTCTTCCATGAAAAGTTTGATATTAAAATCTAGTGTTATTTGTCACATAATTGTATGCCTGTTATATATTGCCCACTTGTAAACATATTGGCTTGTTACTTAGTAAGTTATTTATTCTTGGATCCTGATTTTCTAGTTGCCACATTAGCAAGAGATTCAAGAAGACAAGGGACAAAAAATCTAGTATTCTCTTTAGTGCTTTTCCCTCAACATTAAGCGTTAGTCTGATTGTTTGAAACAACTTGTGTTATTTCCACAATTAGAGCTTTCAAGTATTGCTTTATTTTCGTGTTTGAAACAATTCATTGTCTAAGTCAGCCAAGAACATTGTGATTTAGCTTGGGTTTTTAAAATGCACTTTCAATATTTTATACAGTGCATCTGATTTATGACCTGAATACTTAGTTATGTGTCACTAACTTGAACAAGGAAAAGAAAGAGATTACCTCCAGGAATAGAGTGTCTAAGTGTAGTAACTGTAAAAAAAAAAATCCCCTTATCTTAGTTTACTAAGTGTAGAAAATCGGGAAAAGAGGAATATTCATTATTCATTTGATTCTGAGAAACCAAAATGGAAAGTTAAGTACTGTCATTTTCCAGATTTTTATATAAATGGGGTAGAGGAAAGGATATATATTTTTTCTCTTATGAAACTTTTAACATCATGAAAAAAAAAGACTTGACCTTCCAGAATGATAGAATATTTAAAATAAGTGTTTTTAATAAACTTTAGATTTAACGTGCCTCAGACTTCCCATCCTGACTAGTTGTGTTTTTAATTTCTGGTTATTTAACCTCTCAGAGCCTTAAGCCCTTCTTTTATAAGAAAAAGTATAATAATCTCTGCCTTAGAACTGTCATGAGAATTAAATTAATATTTGTAGAGTCTAGTACATAGTAAGTGCTGTGTAAGTGTTTGATAAAGCAGCCTATTTGTATGTTGCATACGCTTCTGTTTGAGAGCTGAGAAAAAGCATTATGTGATGATTAAACACATTTATCTCAAAACAAAATTCATAGATTCATGTGTATTTATTAAGTTCATAATTAATGTAAACAGGCTGTTTTCTTCCTTCCTGAAAAGAAATAAAAAGGTAATATTTACCTTTATGAGTTGGAGAGAGAGTATAACCACATTCATAGACTACTAAAGGTCAGATTCTGTTCATACTCTTACCAGCTGTGTAACCCTGCATAACTTATTTATCCTTTCTTTGCCTCAATAAAATGTAGATAATCATAGTATCTCCTTCATAGAGTAATTGTGAAGATTAAATGAGCTAAATAGATATAAAATTCTTAGGAAATTCCTATACATAAGAAATGCTCAGTAACTGTCAACTGTTGTTACAGTTTTGGAAATTTCCTTTTTATAAAATTTGATAAGCATGAAGCTAATGTTTGAAATCATACTTTTATCAACAAACGAAACCTAGAGAAATGGAGTAATTTTATATAAGTTCACAAAGATGTTATAGACGAGCCAAGTCAACAAACTCAATAAACTCATAGTTAAAAACTTTTTTCCATTCTATCATATGCATTTTTCACCTGTTAATATTTTCCCCCAGGGTGATTTTTTTTAAGAAAATATCACTTGAGTCAATGGTATTGCTTTTTCACACTGTTTAGAAATATGCTCAGATCTGTTCTTAAATACTTTTAATTGGTTGTGCTATTTACTGCACCATCTCCTTCCATCAACTACCAAACTTCTCAAAAGAGCAGTATATAACCATTGTTCCCATTTCTTTGCTCACTTATTTCTTAATCCCTTACAAGTAGAATTCTCCTTCTATACTCTGTAATAAATAAACTGGAAATACTGTTTCATATAAATGGAAAAGAAAAAATTTAACTCTGATTCTATTCTGGTAATATTCTGTACATAATCAAGGACAAAGAATAAATAGCACTTCCAAGAAAGGCAGAACATTTGTAATCTACAATTGACATTCTTTCTTTCTCACTTACTAGTGAAGGACTAGCTGCATATTATGTAATTCTTATTTTCCCAGGTCAAGCCAAAACTTAAGCAAAATTCTTCACAAAATACACCGGGTAAAGGCCAGGAAGATAATTCTCTGATGAAATCTGATAACCAAGAAATCACCGTTTTATCTGGTTCTTATCCTCCTCAAACCAGCAGGCATCAAGAAATTTGGTCTATCCTAGAGAATGTTTGGATTACACTCTATCAAAACAGGTACTAAATTAAGAATTTTCGAGTTTCAGGCTTTTCCATTGTTGCTGCTGCTTGCTGCTAAGTCACTTCAGTCCTGTCCGACTCTGTGCGACCCCATAGACGGCAGCCCACCAGGCTCCCCCATCTCTGAGATTCTCCAGGCAAGAACACTGGAGTGGGTTGCCATTTTCTTCTCCAATGAGTGAAAGTGAAAAGTGAAAGTGAAGTCGCTTAGTCGTGTCCGACTCTTAGCGACCCCATGGACTGCAGCCTCCCAGGCTCCTCCATCCATGGGATTTTCTAGGCAAGAGTACTGGAGTGGGGTGCCATTGCCTTCTCCGTCCAATATTGCTAGTGTTCATTAAATAGTGTTTGGGTTGTGAATTTTTTTTTTTCTTTACTACAAAGTGTCTTAGTTTTTTTAAAATTTTGTTTGTTTGGTTATTCACTTTTGGTTGTGCTGGGTCTTTGTTGCTATTTGGGCTTTTCTGTAGTTGCGACGAGCAGGGCTTACTCTAGTTGCAATGAACAGGCTTCTCATTGCTTCTTTTTTTGCAGAGCACAGAATGTAGGGTGCATGGGCTTCCCTAGTGTGGCTCCTAGGCTCTGGAGCACAGGCTCAGTAGTTGTTGTACATGGGCTTAGTTGCTCTGTGGCATGTGGGATTCTCCTGGATCAAGGATGGAACCCGTGTCTCCTGCATTGGGAAGTGGCTTCTTTACTACTGAGTCACCAGGGAAGCCCTGGTTTGTAACTTTAATAATATAGTTTGTACTAGATTATCTTATGAGGGCCTTTTGTCAAATTACTTTAGAGGTAGTGCTGCTTAAAAAGGGGCTCAGAATTATCTGGATAGGGTAAAAAATATATGTGGTTAGGTTCTCTGTTAGAAATTCTAATTCAGTAGCACAGGGCTTCCTTGGTGGCTCCGCTGGTAAAGAATCCACCTGCGGTGTGCGAGACCTGGGTTCAGTCCCTGGGTTGGAAAGATCCCCTGGAGAAGGGAACAGTTACCCACCCCAGTATTCTGCCCTGGAGAATTCCATGGACAGAGGAGCCTGGCAGGCTATAGTCCATGGGTCACAGAGAGTCAGACAAGACTAAGCAACTTTCACTTCACTTCAGGACTGAAGCTGAACTAGTGCTTCTGTCTAGGTGATTCAGATGTGAAACTGATGAGAATCATTGCTAAATATGTTAGATCGTTTGCCAACATGTCAAAACCAATGAATAGTCACCAGGAGTGGCTAAAGAAATTAGCAGGATCCAAAGGCTTCTGAGAAATAAGATGCAAAATAATGTAAAGAAAGCATCGCTCTGGATTAGGAAAAATTCATGTAAAACTTTTTTTAAAGATAAATACTTAAGTGGATTAATACTTTTGTTACTTTCATACACTTAAAGTATTCTGGTCTTAGTAAAATGAAAAGATAGAGACCATTTGTGAGTAGGTCTTTAAATAGGTTGCTGGAGTAACTTAAAAAATAATAGAAAACAATTGATTTTAAAGTAGGCCAACACTCCCTTCCATAATTTTCCTCAAGCCCATAGTCTCTATATAACTATGTCGATCATACTGTATGCCTTGTAATATGATTTTGGTTTGAGAGCCCATTTTGTTATTTTGGATTAAGAGCCTCTCTCCATTCTAGTTGTTTACAGGAGCAGTAAAGTGATCTTAGCATTCCATTTAAACATCTGTTCTCATTCAATTATAGATTTAGAACTGATTTTTAGTCCTTGACTATAATTTAAAAATTTTTGAGACAAATTATAGTCTATTATACTAGAGAAATAACTATATCTGATGTGTGAGGTTAAAAAAAAACAATATTTAAAATTTTCTTATCATATAAAGCAAAGGTTTTGTTTGTTCAGTCTTAATGTATTTTTAATGTTGTGGCTTATATATTCTTGTAAGCAGAATGTTGTATATACAGAACAGAGATAATCACTTTGAAACCTAAATAGTTTAACACAATATTTCAGTTCAGTTCAGTTGAGTCGTTCAGTCATGTCTGATTCTGCGACCCCATGGACTGTGGTACACGAGCCTTCCCTGTCCATCACCAACTCCCAAAGCCTGCTCAGACTCATGTCTGTTGGGTAGGTGATGCCATCCAACCATCTCATCTGTGTCGTCCCCTTCTCCTCCTGCCTTCGATCTTTCCCAGCATCAGGGTCATTTCCAATGAGTTAGTTCTTTGCATCAGGTGGCCAAAATGCTGGAGTTTCAGCTTCAGCATCAGTCTTTCCAATGAATATTCAAGACTGATTTCATTTAGGATTAACTGGTTGGATCTCCTTGTAGTCCAAGGGACTCTCAAAAGAGTCTTCTCCAACACCACAGTTCAAAAACATCAATTCTTCGGTGCTCAGCTTTTTTTATGGTCCAACTCTCACATCCATACAAAACTATTGAAAAAACCATAGCTTTAACTAGACGGACCTTTGAGGGTAAAGTAGTGTCTCTGCTTTTTAATATGCTGTCTAGGATGGTCATAGCCTTTCTTCCAAGGAGCAAGCGTCTTTTAATTTCATGGCTGCAGTCACCATCTGCGGTGATATTGGAGCCCCAAGAAAATAAAAATCTGTCACTATTTCCATTGTTTCCCCATCTGTTTGTTATGAAGTGATGGGACCGGATGCCATGATCTTAGTTTTCTGAATGTTGAGTTTTAAGCCAACTTTTTTACTCTCCTCTTTCACTTTCATCCAGAGGCTCTTTAGTTCTTCTTCACTTTCTGCCATAAGGGTGGTGTCATCTGCATATCTGAGGTTATTGATATTTCTTCTGGCAATCTTGATTCCAGCTTGTGCTTCATTCAGCCCAGCCTTTCACTTGATATACTCTGCTGCTGCTAAGTCACTTCAGTCATGTCCAACTCTGTGTGACCCCATAGATGGCGGCCCACCAGGCTCTGCCATCCCTGGGATTCTCCAGACAAGAACATTAGTAGGGTGACAGTATGCATCCTTGATGTACACCTTTCCCGATTTGGAACCAGTCTGTTGTTCCATGTCCAGTTCTAACTGTTGCTTCTTGACTTGCATACAGATTTCTTAGGAGGCAGATCAGGTGGTCTGGTATTCATCTCTTTAAGAATTTTCCACAGTTTGTTGTGATCTACACAGTCAAAGGTTTTGGCGTAGTCAATAAAGCAAAAGTAGATGTTTTTCTGGAATTCTCTTGCTTTTTCAATGATCTAGTGGATGTTAGCAATTTGATCCTTTTCTAAATCCAGCTTCAACATCTGGAAGTTCTCGGTTCACATACTGTTGAAGCCTGGCTTGGGGAATTTTGAGCATTACTTTTCTTGCATGTGAGATGAGTGCAATTGTGCAGTAGTTTGAACATTCTTTGGCATTGCCTTTCTTTGGGATTGGAATGAAAACTGACCTTTCCCAGTCCCGTGGGCACTGCTGAGTTTCCCAAATTTGATGGCATATTGAGCGCACACTTTCACAGCATCGTCTTTTAGGATTTGAAATAACTCAGATGGCATTCCATCACCTCCGCTAGCTTTGTTCGTTGTGATGCTTCGTAAGGCCTACTTGACTTGCGCTGCAAGATGTCTGGCTCTAGGTGAGTGATCACACCATCATGGTTATGTGTGTCATCAAGATCTTTTCTGTACAGTTCTGTGTAGTCTTGCCACCTTGTCTTAATATCTTCTGCTTCTGTTAGGTCCATACCATTTCTGTCCTTTATTGTGACCATCTTTGCATGAAATGTTCCCTTGGTATCTCTAATTTTCTTGAAGAGATCTCTAGTCTTTTCCATTCTATTGTTTTCCTCTATCTCTCTGCATTGATCACTGAGGAAGACTTTCTTTTCTCTCCATGCTATTCTTTGCAACTCTGTATTCAAATGGGTATATTTTTCCTTTTCCCCTTTGCCTTTGACTAAGTGAAAGAATATTAAAGCAAAAACAATATTTAAGATATTTTAATCTTTCTTTCATTTAGAAAACATTTGACTACTTTATGTACTTTAGAACTGACCTATAATATACATACATTTGTGTTGGATGTTACAGAGCTCTTGTTAATTTCTGGATAATATGCTTTATGTTATAGTCCTTCAGTAAGTGAAAAATGCTTATAATTACTTTATTGTCTAGTTTTCAAAGCTTACTTCATTGTTTCCTGTGCCTGCTTGTGTACCAGAGTCACTGTAGAACTTCTCAACATATTCATGTTTGAGCCTTTCACACAGAGATGTTTATTTGAAAATCTGGTAGACCCCATGCATTATTTTTCATATAAAAGTACTCTGAATACTTATGGTGGTGGCGTTTAGTCACTAAGTCGTGTCTGACTCTTTGCAACCCTTTGCACTATAGCCCGCCAGGCTCTTCTGTCCATGGGATTTCCCAGGCAAGAATATCGAAGTGGGTTGCCATTTCCTCCTCCAGGGGATCTTCCTGCCCCAGGGATCAAACCCTTGTCTCCTGCTTGGCAGGCAGATTCTTTACCACTAAGCCACCTGGGAAGCCCTAGTGCCCTTATGCACAACCTTAAGAGGCTGGGATTAGCAGCTGTAAGCTTTTATATAAGGAAAGGATAAACAACATGGTCCTACTATATAGTGCAGTGAGCTATTACTTAGTATCTTATGATAAACCATAATGGAGAAGAACATTTAAAAAATTGTGTACATATATGTGTAAAACAGGATCACTTTGCTGTACAGCAGAAATGAACACAACATTCTAAATTAACTATACTTCAATAAAAATACTGAAAAATAAAGTGACGGAAATTTATTCAGTCACAGTCTGAGGACTAGAAAGTCTGAAATCCAGGTGTCTGCAGAGTTGGTTCTTTTAGGAGGTTCTGAGGGAGAATCTATTCCATGACTGTCTCCAACTTCTAGTAGCTGCCAGCAGTATTTGTAAATATATCACTCCGGTCCGGTCTGTGCCTTCGTCTTCACATAGGGAAGTGTCTACCCTTGTCCAGTATGACCTCATTTTAACTTAACTTACATATGCAAAAATCCTATTTTAAATAAGGTCACATTCTGAGGTTGTGGGTGAACATGGATTATTGGGGTGGGGGAGGCAGTGTTCAACCCATACAGCATATGTTTTGAGTTTTTATATGGTTGTTTTTATGTTATATGAGTACATTTTGTTTACCTTAATTTTTCTGTTTCATAGATGGCATAAGCATCATCTTAATAGTTATTTGATATTTCATCAGGTAGCTAATTTATTACTTAACACTTTTTAAAAATATTACTGTACATTGAGGTAGTTATTAATTGTGCCTGTTTCTAAAATTGGAATTATCAGAGCAAAGTGTATGAACATTTGTAACATCCAGTTTCAGCAAACTAAATCTGATGTGTGATTTTTTTTCTTCATCCTTGTATATGGGAGTACGGTCTGTACTTACATACTGACTTGAATATGGATTGATAGCATGACTTCCCTTCTATCTCTTACGGTCTCACACAGTTTCTTAGAACTATATAGTTGTTGACCCCCTATTCTTTGCATGAATGGTAGTCTGGACATTTCTTTTATTTCTCATTTAAACAGATTAACATTATGAGCGATAAGTTATAAACATTATTTTATACATTAGAAGTCGAAATACTTGAATTACAGTAAATATGCGTGTGTACCTATGAGCATTTTTTCTTCTTTCTATTTTAGCATGGATGTGTTTCAAAGGTTGGATTCAAATTCAACTCTGACGTCTTCAAAAATAGCATCATTTGAAGAAGCATTTATATATCTTCAAAAGTTAATGGCAGCTGTTAAAGATATTCTGGAAGGAATTCAGAGGTAAATACTACTTAATTTTAAGATTTCATTTATTTCTTATTTTACTGTTTCTTTTAGGGTTATCAGCTTTTTCAGAGTTGCTGGGAGTCTTCCAGCAAGTTTCATAAACTAGTAGCTTTTAGATTGAAGTCTTCTCCCTCTGTTGCAAAGAATGCTTACTTCAGTTGATCATCTGGACCACAAAAATGTATCTACTTTTTTCCTTTCTACAAAAAAATTGGCTAGATTGTAGGCTTCATAAGGAACTTTTCTTTACTGCATAACTATAGCTCCAAGAATAGTGCTTGACACATAATGTTCAGTTCAGTTCAGTTTCTTTCTCAGTCGTGTCTGACTTTTTGCAACCCCATGGACTGTAGCTCACCAGGCTTTCTTGTCCATCACCAACTCCTGGAGCTTGCTCAAATTCATGTCCATCAAGTTGGTGATGCCATCCAGCCATCTCATCCTCTGTCATCCCCTTCTCCTCCTGCCTTCGATCTTTCCCAGGATCAGGGTCTTTTCTAATGAGTCAGTTCTTCGCATCAGGTGGCCAAAGCATTGGAGTTTCAGCTCCAGCATCAGTCCTTCCAATAAATACTCAGGACTGATTTCCTTTAGGATGGACTGGTTGGACCTCCTTGCAGTTCGAGGGACTCTCAGGAGTCTTCAGCAGTCCATAACGGGCGCTCAGTAATTACGTGTTGACTCTGTGTGCGTGCTCAGCCGCTCAGTTGTGTTGACTCTTTGCAACCCCTTGTACTGTAGCCACCAGGCTCCTCTGTCCGTGGAGTTTTCCAGGCAAAGAATACTGACGTGGTTTGCCATTTCCTCCTCCAGAATAAAAAGTAGTATGTGTTAAGGTAATTATCACTGCCCTTTAAAAGAAAAAACATGCTAATATTTGTTAATATGGTTGATTTCATCCAATACAGTCTTACAGTACCTCAGACTGAGAAAGTTTGAGGAGCAACTTAGTCTTTCAGTGCTTTGAGACTTAATTCATATGTGATTACTAAATATTTATGAAGTATATAGAAAACATAGTTCTGGAAAGGTATAGAATTAACCATGCCATCTTTGTAGTGTGAAGTCAGATGTTTTCTTTCATGACATTAAAGGAGAATATTTGCAGTTATTTTTTTTAATATACCAAAATTGCTTGACCTGAATTAGACATACAGCTTGCTCTCAGAAGAATGCTGTTCTTTACAATTAAAAAACAAAACCAAAAGCTGATGCGATTTTATGAAGTCAGAGTTTTAAAAACTTGGATTTTTAAAACAATAGCAATTTTTGATTTTGCTTATTTCTTTTTAAGAGTTTTTGGAAACATTATCTAATTAATGTGCAAAGCATTTGTACCTCTTTTTGGATCACTTGGCTAATATAATTCTTAGAATGAAAGGTTACCAAAGCTTTTTGCTACTCTTAAGTTACTAATGACTGAAGAGGGGACAGAACCCAAGTTACATATCATCTCTAAGTGCACATAGGTTTTTTTTTTTTTTTAAGGCAATATTACATAAAAGTAGCTCTATGAAGAAGAAATAGTTCTGATTTTAGCTGTGTAAAAGATGTTGCACATGCTACACTGCATAAAAGCCATGCTTTACACATTACCTTTTCTATAAAAAGTAGAGATATTAATCTGAATTCAGTTACTCAACAAATGTTTATTGAGCTCCACCTATGCTTGGCATCATGTTAGGCTCTGGGGAATCAAAGATAAATGAGAAGCAATCTCTGACTTCAATGAGCTTGCAGAAATAGTGCTAAGAGTCACATTAAAACAGATAATTACAATAGAGAGTTACTAATGTTTTAATAGGAACACAGGCAGCGGAGGGAGGGAGGGTTTGGCAAAAGATGAGACTGGATGGGGGTTAGAGGGAAATGTCTTTTCAGCTTCATAAAGCCGTTTCCACTTTATCCTGTGGGCTGGTGTTTCACACATCCAGAGCTGTTCTGTGCCATGACAGACAAAAAGCTATGGAAGTTCTGTGTACTATATTACCCACTGCGGAAATCGCTATATATCCTTTGGTAGGTTTTATGGACTTTGCTGTAGAGAACCCTTCTTAATTTTAGAAGCTTTAAACATATTGTCCTCTGGACCGCACCCCAGAGATTTTGATGGGATTGATCTGAGGGTGTGCCTGGCTATCACAATTTAAAAAATTTCTCCAAGTGTTTCTAATGTGTAGGCAGGTGTTGAGGACCACTAGCTACTGTGCTTAACCACTTGTCAGAATGTAGGCACAGAACCAGCCTCATCATAGCCAGCTGGAACTTGTTAAAAATGCAGATTCTCAAACCCTGCCCTGCTTACTGAATTGAAAACTCTGGGGGTAGGGCCTAGTGGTCTGTGTCCTGATTCTGTGCACACTAAAGGTTGAGCACCAATGGGCCTAAGTGGTGCTCAGCCCTAGTGGCCAATTATAATCACTTGGGAGCTTAAAAAAAGAAAAAGAAGGCCAGGCACTGACCCTAAACCTATTCCGTCTGAATTGCTGGGAGTGGGACCTGGATGTAAGCATTTTTGTTTACTCCTGTGGTGATTCTCTTGTGGAGTCATGTTTGAGAAGGTGTAGCATGTACTGCTTTCAAAAACCATATCTAAAGAAATAAAACTAGAATTTTAAAGCTGGTAGAGTTTTGTTACTCTTTACTCTTAAGTGTACATACCTCCAGAAATAAGGAAGTATTAGTTGCTCTGCTGGTTTTCAGCATGTGACCTGGAGTAAATTGTCTTGAGCCTCAGTCTCTGTCTATAAAAGAGGCATAGTAATGCCTTCCTAGAGCTTTTCATTAAGTTACTGTGCTTCAGAAATTGGGTATTGGTATAATAAAGCCAGTGATTCTCTGCTTATTAATGCAGAGTTGTAGATCCTGTCTCAGACTACTTCAGGATCTATAGATACTTTGTAGAGAAGAAAAGTTATATTTTTAACAAACTTTCCAAGAGATTTATATGCAGTTGGTACAGGAACACATTAAAGAAATTAATCCAACCTCCTGTAGTAAGTATATCAGAACTTTTTGAGCTACCAGTAGAGGGCATTATGAATAAAAAGTTTGCCGATTTAAGCATTCATTAATCAACAGAAGCTACTGAAATTAACTGTTCAGACAATGGACATTTGAATCAAAATGTATTAAAAGTTATAATTATATTGTTTTATCAAGTGTTATGTGGTCTTAAAATCTTTTATTTAAAAATTTTTTTTTATTTTTTCCATTTATTTTTATTAGTTGGAGGCTAATTACAATATTGTAGTGGTTTTTAAAGTAAGTTCAGTGTAAACATTGAAAAACACACTCAAATTTGTAATCATTGCAAATTCATTAGCATTTTGGATGCTTGCTAAAATGAAATAGTTTCTTTTTTTTGAGATATATGTTCAGTGAATATATATCAGCTCTGTTTCTTTTTATTGTGCTGTGCTAAGTCACTTCAGTTGTGTCCAACTCTTTGCAACCCTATATAGACTATTGCCAGGTGTCTCTGTCCATGGGATTCTCCAGGCAGGAATACTGGACTGGGTTGCCGTTTCCTACTCCAGGGGATCTTCTTGACCCAGATATTGAACCCACATCTCTTATTAGAGCAGATCATTTATGATGTTATTTTAGGAACTGGTAATAAATAACCTGTTAATCAAGTCCTTCAGTTAAAGAAGTGAGTGAAAATGTGTTTGTTGAACTGAGTTTGTAGCTGCCTTCGTTGATGTCATCTACCCTAGCTAAGCTACTATTTCTTTTCTTAGAATAACTCACGCCTTCTTCACATGATATATGTGAAAATCTTTTTAAACTATAACATATTTATAAGTGTTAGTCTTTATTTTCTCTTTAAAGCTGAGATGCTTAATTTGAAATGTTTAACTGTATTTTAATTTTGATAGAATTCTAAGCATCATTATGATGAGTTAAGATTGAAAATATTGGTGTTAGCAGTTGTCCACACAGTTATATAGTTGGGTACAGAATACCTAATTTGGTAAAAGTTGAATGAATTGGGGATATTGTTGATTTCTGCACTTTCTGCACACTTCTTTCTTGGATAGGAGAGTGAACTTTAAACTTATTTGGTTTAGAAATTGCTTTTTTCCTATCTTTCCTTTTATTTCTATATAGGGTTAATTTGAAGACTTTTGTTAATATTTTCTTATATAAACACTAGTGAACCAGTCAATATTCTTTCCATGTAGACAAAAGTTTTGTAAGATTTATTTTTTAGGTCAGTACTATGTAGTCTCATTTTATACTTTAGTGAATTTATGTCTAGATTGGTCAAGTCATTCTCAAGATAACAAAAACCTTTTGCTTAGGATATGAAAATTATAAAGCTTCACTTGGAGTGAAAAATTAGAGAGTCATATGGCAAATACTAGAACTAAGAAAACTTCTACTTATACATTAATCAAAAAACATTACATGTCCTGTGCTTCAATTGACACCTCTACAAAGTTAACTAAACCAGTCATGTAATGCAAATCTGAGGCATACTATAAGTGTGTGCAGCTTCAACCTGAAAGATAATACTCAAAATAACAATGAACATGTGTTTTTGTGTCTATGAACTAGGTGGTGATCTGCCTAGTTTAGAAGCTGAGGAGAGGACAGGGGGAGAGTGAGGCTAGGAAATCTGCCTGGATTTTTAATCATATAATCCACCTTATTTATAAAATAAGGTTGAAATTATTAAAAAGAAAAAAAAACCCAACTGTAGCATTTGAATTCAAAACTATAACTAGATCATACTCAGTGTGTATATTCATGTATCACTTGGTTTAATATGTAAAATTCTATATTTCTGTGTCAATTTCATGAACTCTGTATTTCTCGCTCATGTATCCATGGATGAAGTGGTTGAGATAATGAATGTTTTCTCAGTCTCATATTTGGAATCTTATGGGAGAGAGTTATAAATAACTTGGCACTTTCTGCAGAGGAAGGAATTTTTTTCTGTGACAGGGTATCCAAAGTTTAATTAATTTTTATCTCTTAAGCTTAGATTTTTTTTTCTAGCTGTCATATTTGGTTTTGTGGTTTTTAAATATAGACTGAGTACCAAATGGTGCCTTGGACACAATCTTATCTTGTATGGGCATTCATTTGTGATCACAGAATATGATTTTGGAAAAAGAGACTTCTGCTTGAATTTAGGAAAGGAAGATGATTAATTTTTATCATCTTCAAATGCTTAATAATCTTCAAAACCTTTGTAACATTCATTACATTCCTGTGGCTTTGGTTTGAAATACTTTATAGAGCTGGTTTTCTAAAACAATTACAATTCAGTCACGAAGCTTGGGGCTGTGTATGTTATTTACATATATATAATTTCTTATTAAGTTTCAAAAGAAATAATTTTCCTATTACTCTCTTACCCCATTTTAACATAAGAACAAAACATACACTGATATAGCCATGCATAATTCCAGGGATAAAGAATCCTACAATTACAGCAGTTTTTTATATCTATCAGGGAAGGAAATGGCAACCCACTCCAGTATTCTTGCTTGGAGAATCCCATGGACAGAGGAGCCAGGTGGGCTGCAGTTCATGGGGTTGCAAAGAGTTGGACATGACTGAGCAAGTAACACTTTATATCTATCAATCCTAATGATTTAGTCTTCAAAGAGTATGGAGTTGTATTTGAGAGATAATTTTATTAACTTAATATTATCTGTTTTGATAGCCAACTTGAGATTTTAGAAAGGTTATTTAGAAAAGATCCTTCATTTGACACAAAGATAACATTCTTTAGGCTGTTTTATAGGTTAATTGCTGAAACAAAAGTTTATTGAAAGACATGTGGAAAATAAAGACCTAAAAATTAGTGACTTTTCAGCATCTCAGCTCATTGCTGTGGGTAAGATGTTCACTTCAGTCCAATTCAGTTGGTCAGTCGTGTCTAACTCTTTTTGACCCCATAAACTATAATTCAGTTCACTTCAGTCGCTCAGTTGTGTCCGACTCTTTTGATCCCATGGACTGCAGCATGCCAGGCCTCCTTGTCCATCACCAACTTCCAGAGTTTACTCAAACTCATGTCTATTGAGTCAGTGATGCCATCCAACCATCTCATCCTCTGTTGTCCCCTTCTCCTCCCACCTACAATCTTTCCCAGCATCAGGGTCTTTTCAAATGAGTTAGATCTTTGCATCAGGTGGCCAAAGTATTGGAATTTCAGCTTCAGCATCAGTCCTTCCAATGAATATTCAGGACTGATTTCCTTTAGGTTTGCCTGGTTTGATCTCCTTGCAGTCCAAGGGACTCTCAAGAGTGTTCTCACACCACAGTTCAAAAGTATCAATTCTTTGGTGCTCAGTTCTCTTTGTAGTCCAACTCTCACATCCATACATGACTACTGGAAAAACCATATATTTGACTAAATGGACCTTTGTTGGCAAAGTAATGTCTCTGCTTTTTAATATGATGTCTAGGTTGGTCATAGCTTTTCTTCCAAGGAGTAAGCCACTTTTAATTTCGTGGCTGCAGTCACCATCTGCGGTGATTTTGGAGCCCAGAAAAATGTCTGTCATGGTTTCCATTGTTTCCCCATCTATTTGCCATGAAGTGGTGGGACTGCATACCATAATCTTTGTTTTTTGAATGTTGAGTTTTAAGCCAGCTTTTTCACTCTCCTCTTTCATTTTCATCAAGAGGCTCTTTAGTTCCTCTTTCCTTTCTGCCATAAGGGTGGTGTCATCTGCATTTCTGAGGTTATTGATGTTTCTCCTGGCAATCTCAATTCCAGCTTGTGCTTCATCTAGCCCAGCATTTCACATAATGTACGCTACATATAAGTTAAGTAAGCAAGGTGACAATATACAGCCTTGCATACTTCTTTCCCAATTTGGAACCATTCCATTGTTCCATGTTTGGTTCTGTTACTTCTTGACCTGCATACAGACTTCTCAGGAGGCAGGTAATGTGGCCTGTTACTCCCGTCTCTTGAAGAATTTTCAACAGTTTGTTGTGATCCACACCGTCAAAAGCTTTAGAGTCATCAGTGAAGCAGAAGTAGATGTTTTTCTGGAACTCTCTTGCTTTTTTATTATCCAGTGGATGTTGGCAATTTAATCTCCAGTTCCTCTGCCTCTTCTAAATCCAGCTTGAACATCTGGAAGTTCATGGTTCGCGTATTGCTGAAGCCTGGCTTGGAGAATTTTGAGCATTACTTTACTAGTGTGTGAGATGAGTGCAATTGTGCAGTAGTTTGAGCATTCTTTGGGATTGCCTTTCTTTGGGATTGGAATAAAAAGTGACCTTTTCCAGTCCTGTGTCCACTGCTGAGTTTTCCAAATTTGCTGGCATATTGAGTGCAGCACTTTCACAGCATCAACTTTTAGGATTTGAAGTAGCTCAGCTGGAATTCCATCACCTCCGCTAGCTTGGTTTGTAGTGATGCTTTCTAAGGCCCACTTGACTTCACGTTCTAGGATATCTGGCTCTAGGTGAGTGATCACACCATCGTGATTATCTGGGTCATGAAGATCTTTTTTGTATAGTTCTTCTGTGTATTCTTGGCACCTCTTCTTAATACCTTCTATTTCTGTTAGGTCCATACCATTTCTGTCTGTTATTGAGCCCATCTTTGCATGAAATGTTCCCCTGGTATCACTCATTTTCTTGAAGAGATCTCTAGTCTTTCTCATGTTGTTTTTCTCTATTTCTTTGTGTTGATCACTGAGGGAGGCTTTCTTATCTCTCCTGGCTATTCTTTGGAACTCTGTATTCAAATCGGTATATCTTTCCTTTTCTCCTTTGCCTTTAGCGTCTCTTCTTTGCACAGCTATTTTTAAGGCCTCCTCAGACAGCCATTTTGCCTTTTTGCATTTCTTTTTCTTGGGGATGGTCTTGATCCCTGCCTCCTGTACAAAGTCATGAACCGCCATCCATAGTTCTTCAGGCACTCTGTCTGTCAGATCTAATCCCTTGAATCTATTTCTCACTTCCACTGTATAATTGTAAGGGATTTGATTTAGGTCATACCTTAATGGTCTCGTGGTTTTCCCTAGTTTCTTCAGTTTAAGTCTGAATTTGGCAATAAGGAGCTCATGATCTGAGCCACAGTCAGCTCCTGGTCTTGTTTTTGCTGACTGTGTAGAGCTTCTCCATCTTTGGCTGCAAAGAATATAATCAGTCTGAACTCGGTATTGAGCATCTGGTGATGTCCATTTGTGGAGTCATCTCTTGTGTTGTTGGAAGAGGGTGTTTGCTATGATCAGTGCATTCCCTTGGCAAGACGATCAGCTGTTGATAAAAAAAAAATTTTCCTTATGTAGAGTGGAGAGGTTTCTCCATGTATAGGTCTGACCTACTTTTTTGAGGCTTGGCCTCTCCATGTGTGTGTGGTGCATTTAGGTGCTCAGTTGTGTCTGACTGCAACCCCATGAACTGTAGCCCGCCTGGCTCCTCTGTCCATGGGTTTTCCAGGCAAGAATACTGGAGTGGGTTGCCATTTCCACTCCAGATCCTCCAGAGGATCTTCCCAACCCTGGGATCAAACCCAGATTTCCTGCTTCTCCTGCATTGGCAAACGGATTACCACTGAGCTACCTAGCCTTAGATAATTAGACTTCACCTCCTCTCCCCCATTAGAACTTCCACAACTCCCCAGATATCAATGCACCTCTTTATCAAATTTTTCATGCACCCCATGTCCTGTCCATCACCAAGTGTATCAGTCAGTATATGAGAAAATAATACATCTTTTATTTTAAAATGAAAGGCTTTAGTTGCTTCACCCTCCAGCCATCATTTTGCACTTAACTTTCATAATTTGTTTCATATTCAGCTCCCTAATTTTGAAACACTTTTAGGGCAGGAACTTTACTTACTTTCCTATATCTAGATCTATACCTGTATCACACATGGTAGATAGTAAAAAACAAAAAAAGTGGGGGAGCTGTCAAATAACTGAGTGAGCATAGTCTGTCTGGTAGAGGGCAACTTTTTTAGGGCTAAATGGTTCTGATGGTACTACATTATGACAGTAAATGAATAGATAATGTAGAGTTTCCAAAAACATACAGAAGAAGGAGTACAAGCTAAGAAAGGGGTAAAGAATAAGAAAATCAGGAGGAAGGAGAAAGACTGGACAAACATACTGAGATAAAAACGGTGTTGATGTCTAGAACAGATGATGGACCCTCCAGTAACTTGCCCAGATTGCTTTTCGGGATCCCATGTTATCCTTAATTCTTTAATTCTGATTTCTCTGTATCAACGGTCTAAATTAGGTTTAGTAGAAGGAAAGATGAGATCTAATGGGAGTGAGTGAGACTTAAGGAATATAAGCATGCTCTTCCTATATAAGAAGACATGTCTTATATACAGTAAAAAGAGTGAAAGCTTTTTGTGGTATCTCTATTATAGTTTGATAAACTTTAATATAACATATCAAATGTTGTATGTATTACATAGTAAAATTTATATTAAATTAGCTGACAAAATATGTGGCATCCACATATCCGTTAGTTCAGTCGCTCAGTCATGTCCGACTCTTTGCGACTCCATGAACGGCAGCACACCAGGCCTTCCTATCACCAGCACTGGAGTCCACCCAAACCCATGTCCATTGAGTCGATGATGCCATCCAACCATCTCATCCTCTGTCGTCCCCTTCTCCCGCTGCCTTCAATCTTTCCCAACATCAGGGTCTCTTCAAATGGGTCAGCTGTTTGCATCACGTGGCCAAAGTATTGGAGTTTCAGCTTCAGCATCAGTCCTTCCAATGAACACCCAGGACTGATTTCCCTTAGGATGGACTGGTTGGATCTTCTGGCAGTCCAAGGGACTCTCAAGAGTCTTCTCCAACACCACAGTTCAAAAGCATCAATTCTTTGGTGCTCATCTTTCTTCACAGTCCAACTCTCACATCCATACATGACCACTGGAAAAACCATAGCCTTGACTAGACGGACCTTTGTTGGCAAAGTAATGTCTCTGCTTTTTCATATGCTGTCTAGGTTGGTCATAACTTTCCTTCCAAGGAGTAAGCGTCTTTTAATTTCATGGCTGCAATCACCATCTGCAGTGATTTTGGAGCCCCTCAAAATAAAGTCTGACACTGTTTCCACTGTTTCCCCATCTATTTGCCATGAAGTGATGGGACCATATGCCATGATCTTAGTTTTCTGAATGTTGAGCTTAAGCCAACTTTTTTACTCTCCTCTTTCACTTTCATCAAGAGGCTCTTTAGTTCTTCTTCACTTTCTGCCATAAGGGTGGTGTCATCTGCGTATCTGAGTTTATTGATATTTCTCCCGCCAACCTTGATTCCAGCCCAGTGTTTCTCATGATGTACTCTATGTATAAGTTAAATAAGCTGGGTGACAATATACAGCCTTGACGTACTCCTTTTCCTATTTGTAACCAGTCTCTTGTTCCATGGCCATCCACATATCAGTCTGACTGAATTATCCAGCACCAGCTGATATTTATTTAACCTTTCTCTTTAATGCTATTGAAGGTAATAGATCATACATGACTTACGTTTTAAAACAACTAGATTTCATTTTAAATATCTGAAGCTCTTAGGTGTGCTTCCTAGCATTTGTAATTCAAGAATAGGCCATAAAGACCTTTATTTTTATCCTAAATATCAGCATTGTAATGCCAGTTATTCCTGTTACCCCTAAAGCATTTCTCGGTGTTAATGTTCTTTTGTTTTAGTCCAGAAAATCCAGTTTTATTAAAACTGATGAAGCTAAATAGTTCTCATTATAAACTTTTGGATCACACCAGAATCAAATAGTCAGATATAAAGGAAGATGACTTCTTGGAGATAAGTAGTTTGTTTATAGAGTTGTTTTTATTTAAAATCAATACTTTAACATTTTCCTTTTGTTTTGTAACTGGTTATTTCTACCTAATGACTTACTGATCTGATATTTACTTAAAATTCCCTGCTATCAAGTCATCTAAGAAGTGCTAAAACTACCAACCACTCCAGTTTTCAGAGAAGCAGATGGGATAAATGACTGACTAAATCAGTGGGATTAAACATAAGTAAAATAAATGAAATGGTGGTGGGGTTTAGGGGGAATCAAAGGTACTCAGTAAGGGAAATCGTAATAATTTTAACTTAAGTAGTAAGTATATAGTGAATGTATGGATAAAGGCAGATGATCAGTTCTAATTCTTCCTTATAAAGTTGTACAAAAGGTTTAAAGTTGGAGTGTACCCTAGACTCTAGGATTAGTCTCATCTATTTTGAGAAATATCCTCTTGTCCTCTAAAGAACTTTTAACATTGTAGTTGGCCAAACCATCTGCCCATTGTGAGAAGTGATGCAATCGGTAAAGCTGTTTCCAGTAATATAAGAGGTTGAGTCCAACTCAGGACAATTTTTTTACATAGAAGATAATAAATATTTATTATACATTGGAAACCCCTGGAATTATGTTACATTCTGATGGTCCAGTCCTTGTGAATAAGGCATAAATCTTCAAGAATCAACATATACTTACCTGTAATAATAATGTAACTGGAACTATGAGTTGTAAATTTTCCAGTTAATGTTTCTTTTTTGCTAACATTAAGCTAGTTTAATTTTTGACAACCATGTAGCTATATATTTTCCCCAAGTTAATTGTTGAGCTGAAACAAGTAGAATCATCAAAAATATGTTTTTTATATTAAAGATTGTATTTTATGCATATTTTATTTAAACTTTTGATAACTAGATGAAAAAGTGTGAGTACTTTTGTACAGCATTGGAGTATGTGCATGCATCCATGCTAAGTCAGCTTCAGTCATGTCCTAGTCTTTGTGACCCCATGGACTGCAGCCTGCCAGGCTCCTCTGTCCGTGGGATTCTCCAGGCAAGAATACTGGAGTGGGTTGCCATGCCCTCCTTCAGAGAATCTTCCCGACTCAGAGATCGAACCCATGTCTCATATGTCTCCTGCATTGACACTAGCACCGCCTGATAAGCCCCACATTGGAGTATAAGGTAGTATCTTCTGTAAAGGGATTTGTATTCATTTATTGGGGTGAGTCTATCCTAGACAAAGTGAAATAGACATTTTAGGAGGTTACTAGATCTGAGTTAATACTAATTCCTAGAGACTTAAAATTGCACTGTTGCAGTTGTGCACTGTTGGAGAAATGATCAGGGAAATAGATCAACGTTGATCAATAAACAGTGACTATTGGTTTGTTTGGAAACTTGCAAAAAGAAAGTTGGAGAGTTAGTGACAGGAAAGTCTGGAGAAGAGGTGTGTAATGGGCACATAGAGGTGTAATGGGCATAGAGTATGAGAGTATTTGTGTCCCCTGTGAATGTTCATCAAAGGTTACCCACTGCTGAGGAGACTCTCAGTAATCAAATGGGCAAGATCAGCTGTCCTGTGAATATCAATCAGCCTTTTCACCTGCCCACCCAAGTATTTGGTCAGTGAGCTCATTTGCAAAGGGACAGCGGCAACTTGGGCTCTCAGCGAACTTGTGCTCACATGTGGGACTTCTCATTAAGGCTGTTCTGGCTACTACCACTGTTAAGAGCCCACATTTCCAACAGAAGAGGCAAATGCTAAGCATCCTATAAGGCAGTATTCCCTAAGCAATCATCAGTCCACAGTGGCAGTGATTCAGATCCCTTCCATCATGAAGGCAGCAGTGGTTTGTCTTCACTGGAATAGATACTTCTTTAAAATATGGAATTAACTTCTCTCACTGCAGTGTTTGGAGGAGGCAATGGCACCCCACTCCAGTACTCTTGTCTGGAAAATCCAATGGACGGAGGAGCCTGGTGGGCTGCGGTCCATGAGGTCGCTAAGAGTCAAACATGACTGAGCGACTTCACTTTCACTTTTCACTTTCACGCATTGGAGAAGGAAATGGCAACCCACTCCAGTGTTCTTGCTTGGAGAATCCCAGGGATGGGGGAGCCTGGTGGGCTGCCATCTATGGGGTCGCACAGAGTCAGACACTACTGAAGCGATTTAGCAGCAGCACTGCGGTATTTCTACCCACAGCTCCATCTGTTGATTTAAGGAATTTGTTGGCCACTGTCTTGATAGCCAGTACCACTATGAAACTAGTTTTGCAGCAAAAGAAGTACAGCTCTGGCTACATGGAATTCACTGACTTTATCATATATTAATCTAAGGAACTAGCTTGGTAAACACTGTAAGACTTATTTCACATACCAGCTGTAACCTATGAAGTTAGGGTGCTGTCCTAGCTAAGGTATGAAACAGAGTAAGGGACAAACAGCTATATATGGAAATAAGTGGTGCTGGTTTCTCCACTATTAAACTAAATAACTTCTGGTAATAAAGTACTGTTTCAGGCATTGCTCAGTAAGGAAAATAGGAGCCACTTTAGCCATTTCAAACAAAATTTAATATACACAGTTCAATTTCAGTGCTATTGGAAGGACTAGAGAGCAAGGGAAAGAAAATGGAAATATCTGGCGAAGCAAAAAAGGATTTTTAATGTTTTGAAATTTTCTGTATCATGGTGTGCCTCTGTACCATAGGACCATCATACTACATGATTGCCATGGGTTTTGTTGTTGTTTTTTTTGTGGGGGGGCCATGCCATGTGGCATGAGGGATCCCAGTTGCCCAGCCAGGGACTAAACCCATGCCCCCTGCAGTGGAAACACTGGATTGCCAGGGAAGTCCTATGATTGCTATCACTATTTTCAAAAACTCAACATTTCCTCCAGATTGCTTGGAAATAATTGTAAAAGATTACAGGAAATGAATGTGATCCTATAAAATAGTTTGTATGAAGTAGAAACATTCTTCAGTGTGTTCCATTCAATTAAGGTATATTTGTTATGCTTGCTTTACATATATAGGCTCAGGGCCTAATGTGGAAGTAACCATCTGTCCTTAAAGCAAAGAAAGTCCAACTTATTTTCAGAACCTTTAATCAGGAATTAAATTTCTTTCATAAATATGTAATTTTTAAAGAAGCTGCAGACATACTATTTTATTATAACCTAGGCCAATCCATTTTTCATACCCATGCATTTTCAACTTTCTACTGAAAAGTCACTTAAAATAGAATTCCATGTTCAGAAATTTAATTGCCAGTTCTTCAACTTAGGTCCTTCTGTACCTAGACAGAATGACTCATGTAGGAAGGGCCCATTGTTTATACACCTATCCCTTGTGGATTTCTATATTCCACCTCATGTCTACATCTTACCTGGTCTCTGGGGTGGTCAGTTCCTGCTGTGATGATCATATCTGTCTAATCTCTCTTCTCATGCTGAGATGTGGAAAATATTCTCTCTTGGTTCAACTGAGATACCATTGGACTTTATAGGAGGAACCTTCACTCTAAAGCTAATGAACGTATGACTAAATAAAAAAAAGTGGCAAAAGGAGTTCAAGATTTCCTTGTTTTAAACCAATCAAAAGTTTAGCTTAAAAGAAATTCCGTACTTTGCTGTTTATCTAGTTGATGGTTATTTCCCTTACCTCAGCCCTCATTTCTGGGTCCATTGTTTCTAAATCCCAAAACTTACTGGCTTACAAAATAACAGTCAATTACTTATTTTGTCTCATGGTTTTAGGGCTTCACTAGACACAGGAGGGCAGTTCTTACTTGAGATTGCTTGTGTGGTTGTGGTCAAATAGTGTTTGGAGTCATTTCTAAGGCTGTCTGATGCTGGCTGTCAGCTAGAACACGAACATGTAGCATCTCCATGTAGCCTCAGCTTCCTCCCAAATGGAAGGTTGGTTTCTAAGATCATCCCAAAATATCAGGTGGTCGCTATATTGCTTTTAATGACATTGCCTCAAATTATATGTCATCCTTGTTGTCACAGACCTGCCTAGATTGAGGGGGCGCCACCATAGACCCTACCTATTGATAGGAAGAGAAATGTCAATGTTAATATTATAAGAAGAACATAAGGGATGAAGCAAAATTTTCAGCAGTTCTTTTACCAAAGATCTGTTAGTGGTAAATGCTCTCATTCTGACTGAAAGTGTTGTTTTGCTTTCATTATTGATTGCTATTTAATTGTGTGTAGGTTGTAAGTTGACAGTTATTTTCCCTAGGCACTTTGAAGATATAATTTCATTATCTTATATCTTCTTGAAAATGGCTTGTCAGCTGTCAGCAGAAGGGTTTTCAAGAAGCTGTTGCCTTATCTACTCTTCTGTAAGATGAGCTCAAGAACTTGTTAGTCTGTTAAAACAGTTTCTGTTAAAACCTATGTATTCAGGAAGGGTTTCACTATCACACCCACTTTATACATTGGAAAGTAGGATTACAGGGATAATGTCATTGCCTAAGGTCATATGGTTTATACTTAGCAGAATGACCTGTTGAAATTGGTCTTGGTCTAGAGAACTCACTTCTGAATACCCTAAACATTGACTGAAAAACTTAAAGTTAGTTATATTCAAGAGATATTTTTTTAGTTGGTTTCATAGAACTTTAGAAAACTTCTAAATTTAATTGAAAAGAACGTTGGGACTTCCCTGATGGTCCAGTGGTCAAGACTCAGTTCTCCCAAAGCACGGGGCCCCAGTTCGATCCCTGGTGAGGGAACCAAGATCATATATGCCTCACAGGGTGGCCTAAAAAAGAATATTAAATGACCAACAAAAGTACAAAATATCTTTGCCGTAGAAGTCAATTCACTTTTTTCCTCTGCTTTTCTAAATTTACCTTTTTCTATCTTTTTATTTTTCTGAGAGGAGAATGAGTCTGCTTGGTTGAAGTGAGTATCCCCAAAAGATTTCCATTGGTAGATGGTCTTGTCCCAAGAGACAGTTCTTAACAAATGAAAGAACTGGGGTGATAAAGCAGGAAAGAAAACTGTGTCTGAGGTGATACTGCTGACAGTCAACATCACATAATTTGGAAGAGTGAAGACCTGTCTTAAAGCTTGAATAAAAATTTCCGTCTTACGGACCAGACTAGGTCAAGATGAACTTAGCATCCATGTACTAACACATGGGGCTTCCCTGATGCTCAGATGGTGAAGAATCTGCCTGCCCATGCAGGACATCAAGGAAACCTGGGTTTGATCTGTGGGGTCCCAAAGAGTTGGACGTGACTGAGCGACTCACACACACCCCAACACATGAGGTCATTCATAGGGGAAAAAATAGGTAAACTGGTTGTTTTGATGCATTTAAAAATAAATGATTTGCTTAAATTTTTTACTTTGTAATGAATTGATTGTATATCTTAGAAATGCCTTAGAATTTACAAAGCATAGTTGGATTGGAAACAGTATTTCTGAGATTGAGAGGAGAAAGGAAAACAATGACTGTTTATTTTAGAGGATGAGTACACATGGTTAACCCAGGTTAATATTCAGGTCTGTAAAAGCAGACTGAAGGTGAATTACCAGAAAGACTGAAAAGTTCAAGAGACTTGGCAGCACAGATATCTGGGAATTCCCTGGTGGTTCAGCGGTTAGGACTCAGCACTTGCACTGCCACAACCCAGTTTTGATCCCTGGTGGGGGAACTTAGATTCCTGGAGCCATTTGGTGCAGCCAAATTAAAAGAAAAAAGAAAAATCAAAGAAGAAAGGAGTTTCAAAAGAGAAGGAATCTTTAATTGTGTCGTGTTATTACCAAGAGCCCCAAAAAAAAAACCTGTCCATTAGATTGAGCAACGTAGAAGTCATTGGTGAATTTATTGGTGTTAATTTCATAAAAGATGTTAAATATCAGTTGACCAAGGCAGCTTTGAGATGAAGACTAGAAACAGCAGAAGGACATCATGTAACTATAGGAGATCACAAGGCCAAGGGAAGAGATTGTGTTTGAAATTGCCTTGAGAAAACAATGGGTCAAGTGAGTATAAATGTTAGATAATGTCAGTATAAATATTTCTTAGATAATATGTGAAAAGATGAAGCCATTCATAATAAATAAACTCAGTTACAGCAAAAAAAGTAATTTTGTAATAATAATACATGAAGTTATTCTTAACTCTTTCACTACAGTAAAATCTTAAATCTTCCAGTTTCCCAGAAAGGCCTTTTTGCTAAGGTTTCCCTTCTTAAAAGTGAAATCATACAGTGTTTGTCCTTTTGTGACAGGCTTGTTTCACTTAATACAATGTTTTCAAAGTTCATCCATGTTGGTCGCCTGTGTCAGAGTTTCCTTTTAAAGCTCAGTAAGTGTTAGTCACTCAGTCATGTCTGATGCTGCAACCCCATGGACTGTAGCCCGCCAAGCTCCTCTGTCATGGAATTCTCCAGGCAAGAATACTGGAGTAGATAGCCATTCCCTCCTCCAGGGGATCCTCCCAACACCCAGGGATAGAACCCGGGTCTCCTGCGTTGCAGGCAGATTCTTTACTCTCTGAGCACCAGGGAAGTATATATACCATATTTTGTTTATCCATTGATTTTTTTAAAAATTTATTCATTTTAATTGGAGGTTAATTATTGTACAGCCTTGTGATGGTTTTGCCATGCATCAGCATGAATCAGCCACAGGTATACATGTGTTCCTCCATCCTGAACCCCCTCCCACCCCTCTGGGTTGTCCCAGAGCACTGACTTCGGGTGCCCTGCTGCTTGCGTCAGACTTGACACTGGTCATCAGTTTTACATATGGCAATGCACGCGCTTGATGAACACTTAGGTTGCTTCTGCTCTTTGGCGCTTATGAGTATTACTGCTATGAACATGGACATAGAGATATCTCTGTGAGTCCCTGCTTTTAATTCTTTTGGAGGTATACCCAGAAATTGAATTGCTGGATTATGTGGTGATTCTATTTTTAATTTTGTTGAGGAACCACATACTGTTTTCCATAGCAGTTACACCATTTTACATTCTCACCAGTGGTGCACTAGGGTTCCATTTTCTCTACATCCCATCAATTCCTGTTATTTTCTGTTGTTTTTTTTAAATAGTCGTCTTAATGGGTATGAGGTGTTATCTTGTGATTTGGTTTGCCTTCTTTTCATAAAAAGTCTAATGCATTTTAAAAGCTCTTTGAATCTTGATTAGTTAAATGTATGTATTACAAGAGTTTTTTTACTCTTCAAATATTTTCCTCAATTATTCTAAATAGAACATTTCTCTCATATTTTTATCTGTTATAAACAATTTCTTTGTTATAGGGAGGTGTGCTTATAATAAGGCAGTAGTAAAATTGTGTCACAGCCCTGATTGCATATATTGAAATCTTCCAGCAGTAAATGGTGGAACCTCAGTCTTACGTTTCTCTCACTCTTGGCTCTTATCTTGGCTCTACTCCTTCCTTTTGATCTAGAGAGATCTTATTTGCCATGTTACAGTGGAAAGATAGTAAGTACCTGGTAATGAGGTGGAATTAATCAGCTAGGAAATAATATTCATAAGATATTAGGAGTAACTGTGATTGTTATACAGATTTAGCTGCAGTATCTGGTCTTACAGTGGACATCATACTCTTCAAAGAGTTATGAAGACTTAGTTAAGCCTGATAGGGGTCTCAGCACTAAGTAGAGGAATGAGCTAGTTTGTCATACTTCTGGCCCCTTGTAGTATGTTGTTAGTACCAAGCCTAGAACTGGCCTCCAGCAGCACCATCTCAAGTAGTAAGATTACTTTTTAGCAGGAAATACAATGCCATGAGGCAAAGCAAATAAAGTAGTTATTTTGCAATAAACTACTCAGTGAATTCCACATCAGTCTCACATTCTGGGAAGTGGTCCATCTTGCTTCTAATCTTGAGATCTGTGGCTCCTCAAAGCTGAGCCAACGGTATTTAGGATGTCAACTGTGTTCATTTGCTAGGGCTGCCATAAGGAAATAGTACAGACTTGGGTAGCATAAACAACTGAAATTTGCTTCCTTATAGTTTTGGAGGCTGAAGTCCAAGAACAAGCAGTGCTGGCTGGGTTAGTGTCCTCAGAGGCCTCTTTCCTTGTCTTGCAAATGACTCTAAAGGAAAAACAGAACATAATTTATTTTGTTTACATTTGTTTAAGTTGTTTAACTTTATTTATTTATTTATTTTGTACCATTTTTAACTATATATGATGTTCTTTTAAAATCTGAAACTGATGTGTATCTCCCACTTACATAGCTGATTCCACCAAATTAACTATGGAAAACATGATTTTAATTTTGCTTGTAGTTAAAGGACTCCAAAAAACATACTCTTTAAGATCCAAGGCTTTTTTCCTCTGGTGAGTATGTCCTCATTGTTGATTCGATAAATTTTCACTCAGTTTATCAGTGATACTGCTTAAATTCATCAGCAGCAAAATTCAGTTTGCATGTTTCTGTATCAAAAGAAGAGGAATATGGCTGGAGCTAGAGATGATCACACTAAGTGAAATAAATCAGACAGATAAAGACAACTATTTTGAAGAAAAAGAACAGAGCTCAAGGGTCAGAATGATCTGAAGTTGAATTCTCGATCCATTTACTAACTCTGTCACTTAGACAGGTTAATTAACCTTTTTCTATTTGTTTCCTAATCTAGAAAATGGAGTTTATAATAGTTCTTTGTTAAATTGCAGAAATTAAAGGCGATAGCATTTGTTTCCTTTCTGGCACTGGTTAGATGCTCAGTAGTGTCCTCAATAATAATGTTGATTCACAGTAAAAAATAAGCCTTAAGTAGTTCTTAGCTTTGGAGAATAATACAATGAGTTTCTAAATAATGCTGTAAATAAACATTTTTACTTTGTTTTAATTAACTTTTTTATTGTGGTAAAATACACATAGCATTACCATTTTTAAGTGTTCTTAAAAATGTATTAGGGCTTCCTTGGTGGCTCAGCGGTAAGCAGTCTGCCTGCAGTGCCGGAAATGAAGTTTCGATACCTGGGTGGGGAAGATCCCCTGGAAATGGAAATGGCAACCCACTCCAGTATTCTTTCTTGGGAAATCCCATGGACAGAGAAGCCTGGTGGGCTACAGCCCATGAGGTCGCAAAGAGTTAGATACAACTGAGTGCACATGTGCATAAAAATGTGTTAATGGAGTATTAAATATATTCATATTGTTGTGTAATCATCACCACATCCATAACCATAACTCTTTTCATCTTGTATAACTGAAACTCTGTTTCCATTAAATATAATAACTTCTCATTTCTTCTTTCTCCCAGCCCTTGGCAGCACCTGATGCCTGTCTGTAATTTTGATTGCTCTAGGTATATACACAGAAGAATTGAAAATAATGTCTTGTTATCAAGCAGAGGGCTTGCTGCCCAAATTTGCATATAAGCCAATACTGTGGCACCAGCTTTTGAGAAGAGAAAGGGCTTTATTGTGAGGTTTAACTGGCAAGGAAATGAGGAGGCGTGGCTCTCAATTCTGTCTCTTCATTCTGGGCTTTGATGAAATGTTCATGAGTTAGAAGAAAAGGGTGGTTTGCAAAAGCCCTGGAGGGGCAGGTATCCAGGGCAGGGCTTTGGAGCCTGTCCATTTGTGGTGAGGTTAGGTTCAGTGGCTTTAGAACCAGATCTTCCTGCCCCATGGACCCTGCACTTCTGACAGGGTTCTGGTCACATCTGGCCCTTTCGTTCTGGGGAGGGGGGAAGCTTTGGTTCTGGGTGTTACTTGAGGTCAAATTTTTCTCTTCTGAGCATGCTTTGGCTGCATGACTTGTGGTTTTGTTCTGTTTGTCTCTGAAAAACAACTCAGTATCATCTTGTTAGAAACAGGATAGGGCCAGTTTGGGCTGGTTCTGCAATTATAGTCTCAAAGAGATACTTACATACCTATGTTCATAGCAGCATGAGCCACAGTAAGTAAAAAGTGAAAGTAATTCTTGTCCGTCAACAGATAAATAAGCAAAATGAGGTATGTACATACAATGGAATATTATTTAGCCTTAAAAAGGAAGGAAATTCTGACAGATGCTACAATGTGGATGAACCCTGAGTAGCATGGATGAACAGTGAGCTGAGTAAAATAAGTCATATAATTTAAGCTTATTTTTAATGTTCTTCAAACATGAAAAACTATTTAAAATATTATATTACTGTTAAACTGCCTTGCCAGCAGGGAACATAATTTATTCAGTTCTGTGGGATGTAAATTATGATTTATAAATATCCATGAATATGCTGTGTTTTCTTTTGAATTTTTAGAGTTAGATATTAAACTTGAATATTCTAGACTTATTTCCCCACTCCTGAGTCTGATGGTTTACTTTTTCTATCTAGGAGGAAAGTTTTATTTGAATTTTTTAAATCCTTATTTAAAAATTAGTTCATTTTAATACATTATTTGATTTTTAATTTTAGTCAGATTATTTTATTAACCTTTTAAAATTTTTGAGTGGCATACTCTTTTTTTCTTTAACAAGATGGATATTTATCTAATATTGGATGAGATGGAAATGAGGTTTGTTTAATTCAGATTAACATGCTGCTTAATGTTAATTGTTCATCGATAGAGAACTCAAAGTGCTTATGTGGTTAAGAGTTAGAACTTCTAGTGAATGTTGGTTCTGCTGCTGACTTCCTTTGTGGCTTTGAGAAAGATCTAACAACTCTCAAGATTTAGTGTTGGAATGTACACAAAATAGTTTGCCAGAAGCATTTGATAAAAGGCAAATTAACCATGTGGCGATTTTAAAAGACTATTCATTTGATTTCATAAAATCACTTAATGCAAGAAGTTGTAAGTTATCTTTTTTTATTAGTGAATAAAAACATGGGGTCCAGAGTCAAACTAACAGAGATTTAGGTACCTACCACCACTCTGTAATCTTGGGCAAGTGTTTTACAACCCTAAACCTTGGTTTCTACACCTGAAAACTGGTTTTCATAGCAGGTAATATTTATTTACATGTGCCAGGATTTCTGCTAAACTTTTTAATTTTAGGCACATTATTTTATTTTCTTCATATAATCACCTTATTCAGTAAATGCTGCATTATCCTCATTTCACAGATGAGGAGCTGGGGTACAGAAAAGTAGGTAACGTGATTAACTTGGTTTGTAAATAATCTTCGAGCTGCAGATTAAATCCTGCATCAATCTGTTCCCCAGTTCTGATTCCAAAATTCTAAAGTAAAATTTTGTGATTATAACAACTTGAGGATAGGCAGCCATGTCTTCTAATTTTTTTATATCCCATAGCTCTTAGTATCATATACATTTGAGAGTATAGTATACATTTGATATGTATTTATTGATTGTTTGGAATTTCTCTTAAAAAACATGTAGATATATTTATAAAAAAATAATGGCCACTTTCTCTAGGGGCTCGTTCTTTCTATTCTTTTTAAAAGTTGCCATTGAAGGGTAATTTTAGGACTTTCATTCTAAGACTCTTTTGTCTTCATGCTGGTATTTTTTAAAAACAAATAAGAAAGCTATAGAGAAGGCTGACCTCTCAAGAATTTTTGTGTGGGGAATTACTTAAGGCATGAAAGTCCATAAACCATTTTTCTCTATTTCATTTTTTGTGTATTTTCAACAAACTGTACTTCCAGTTAGTAAAAGTTGGCAATTTATGTTTATACCAGGCCAAATTCCATTCTCATAAACTCAGAGTTCATTGGCCTTATTAAAGTCTAAAAGCCCTAATTGAGTATATTTTAGTAAAAATTATCTACTCAATTTGGGGCTCAGTTTACCTTAGAATATTTTTTAAGAGTAGCATTTAAGAGTAGTAGGTTTCATAACAAATCCTACAACATATATCCTTGTTTTTAAAAATAGCGTGTATGATTTTATTCTGATTATATCAATAATATATCTGTGAATGATGCTGACATCCTAGTTAACCCTTTACTCGTTAGAAGGTAATTCTGTAATATTTTGTCAAATAGTAGAGTATTTAAGTTTGTGTACAATGTAGATCATTGTACATTTCAGTAAATTTATTTATAAAATCATTGAATTGTTAAAGTGAGTGAATTTTTATGGTATGTAAACTGTACCTCAGTAAAACTGTTAAAAAATAAAACCATGCTAGGAGTTGACAGTTTTTTCAATTTTTTGCTAATTGGAAAACTCAGATGATGTAATTAATTTTCTTTATTTCATGCTGTGGCTATGCTTTGTTGCTATAGATAAATAACTGATTTACCAAAACTAATTTTTTTCTGAAGTATTTCAGGATGGAAAAATGTTTACTTTATTTTCTGGCAAAGAGCATACTTTCTTTTGTAATATAAGCTTGAAATTTATAAGACTCTTATAAAACATCTTGTTTCATTTATTTTTTTAACCCTCTTTTATGGACAGTTTGGATTATTTCCAAAGTTATAAAAAAGAATGGGTGTAAATTATTCCACATTGCTGATTGTTTGTTTACACTAGGTTACAAAATTGGAATGCATTATTTTTTCCATTGCTTTTTAAAACGTTGGTTTAACTTATCTATATAGCTTTGTTCTCATTTTAAAAAACAAAGTACTTATGGACCCTTTCCAATTTATTTATTGTCTGTTTTTTCTTTCTTTTGGGTTTTGATATTATTTATATTTTAAAATTACTTGTTGGGACAGTAACTTTTTCCATGAAACTTATTTTTAGGAAGACTTTTGTGTGTTCTTAAAGATATTTGGTATGTGTCTTCTCCAAAGGAGAATGATCCATTTAAAAATTTGACTATGTCCTGAAAAATTATTTTATGAAAGCTATCTTGCAAGTCTAATAAGGGCCAACTTTTTTAAAGATCTAATTAAGATGTTATAGAGATCAGTTAACTAATATTTGACAACATCAAGCGTTGGCAAGGATGTGAGGACCTAGAGACATTGTTGTAATTAAAAGGCACTTGAAATTTAAGAATTAATTGGGGTGGCTTGATTTCTCATTAGTTAAATCATCATGCACTTATTCTGTGACTTGAAACTATTAGACATTAGATGATGATAATAGTTGTCATTGTTACTGTTTTATATATACCAATATATAGTGCTTGCTGTTTTATCAGACACTGTCATCAAGACTTTACTTATAGCAACTTGTTTAATTCTATGATCCTATGAAGTAAAGACTACTACTTACCTTGTTTAACAGATAAGGAAAATAAGTCACACAGAGCTCACTCAAAAACACAGATCCCCAAGTAGACATTGTTCTTAACCACTTTATCATAATATGAGGACTGCTTTCCTTTTCTTTTTTCTTTTTTTTCCCCTTTTCTTTTTTAAAAGAAAAGATTCATCTTGAAAGAATTAAAAAGTACTTAGTATAAAAAAATGAGAATACTTACTGCTAGAAGGATAAACATGTTCTTCCATTTCCTTCTGTATTTCTTCCTTGTTTCCATTTTGTTATGTTTTTATGTTATTTTTATGAGTAAGTGTTATTTCCAGTGACTGACAGAATCTGATTACTGATGCTTTTTCATAGACTTCTAGGCAGTTAGTTCAAACAGTGTTATTTGAATTTAGTCACATAATCTTTATTAGTACTTTTTAATGTGTATGATAGTTTATATCACTTGTCCATTTGCATTGGTTACACATTTTTGTGGGAATTCTTTATCTGCTGCTTAAAAGATACGGAGTGTAAATATACTTCGCATTTCCATCTAACTTTTGAAAAATCTGTATCATTGTGACTCAAATTTCACATAAGAATGCTAATAGTTGATTAATTAATGACATATTAATATAAGTAAATAAAAATATTTTAATAAATCGATATTTGTTGAAGTAAGCACATGGTTTTATAACTTCAGTTGATAAATGAAACACACAGAAGGCTGTAAACATTGTAATAAGCTTATTATACATACTGAGAATAAAGTATCTCTCAGTATGAATATGTTTTGGGAGAAAAGTTCAAGGTATTGTTTTGTTTTTTTCTTAAATCTATTCATTCCCCCTCTTTGTTTTTATTTTATTTTTTAGGATTTTGGCCCCCAACAGTAATTATCAGGATATTGAGACCCTCTATAACTTCCTAATCAAGTATGAGGTAGGAGAAATATTTTTAAATGTTTATCATATTCCCATTACAGTCAAGTTTTAATATAAACAAATAGAGGTGTTCTAAACTGGAATGCTATTTAATTGCTGTTTACTTTAAGTTCTTAAATGCCACCAAAATTTGCCAGCGACATTCATTGTCTTTCATTCTCTTAAGTAAGCACATGTAGTAGAGACCTATACTAATACAACATGGAATTGTTTCCCATCAGGGATGCTGTTGGTATGCTGGATAGGTCATTTCTTCATTGTGTGGAACGTTGCAGGATGCTTCAACATCTCTGACCCTCGGATACTAATGCCAGTACTCTCTCAGTCATTGTGACAACCAGAAATACCCTCCCACCGCACCCGACTCATACACCCAGAGGGCCCCTAGGGAGGCGGAACCACGTCCGCTTGAGCACCACTGATTCCTGAGAAGGAAAGCTATAATTTAGTTTTCTCCACAGCAGCAGCATAGACCCTGGAATTAAAGCTCTGATGAGGCTCCAGTGTAGTTTGTAAATTAATCTGCATGCTTTTCTTATCCTTGTTGATCAAGGCAGGTATTCTGTTGATTTTTTGTTTGCCTAAAGTTCTTTGCCCATGTGCCCATATATTCTTTCTTTTTGAGGGTGTGTGTGTTTAAGTTTAAAATGCTCTAAATATAGGAATATAACATATATTCAGGTGTCCCTTTTCTTGTGAAGTTGAACATCTTTATATGTATTTCTTTGCTTTCATTCCTGATTAGCTCTTCAACTTTTTTTTTTTAAATTTAAAAGAACATTTTGGTCTGGCTCTGCTGGGTCTTTGTTGATGTGCAGGGGCTTCCTCTAGTTGTGGTGCACAGGCTTCTCATCGTGGTGGCTTCGCTGGTTACAGAGTGTGGGTTGTAGAGCACAGGCTCAGTGGTGGAGGCTCCTGGGCTTAGTTGCTCCGAGGCGTGTGGAATCTTCCTGGAGCAGGGACCAAACCTGTGTACCCTGTGTTGGCAGCTGGATTCTTCACCACTGACCACCAGGGAAGTCCTCTTTAACTTTCTTATGCCACATCTTATATTAAGAACCTAGTGTTGAAGAACACAGACTCTGAAATCAAACTAGTCATGTTCAAATGTTGGTTCTGCCTCCAGTTAAGTGTGTAATCTTAGAAGAGTTATCTTATTCTCCTTGTCTCAGTTGCCTCATCTGTAAAATGGGAGTAACATAAGTAGGCAAATTACAGCTATTCTTTAAATAAGACTAAATAACTTAATATGTGTAAAGTGCTCCAAACAGTACCAGGCACAAAGTAAGTGTTCAGTAAGTGTTACTTTTCTTATTTAAGGAACGAATGGTGTTTATATGTACCTTTTAAAAGTTACCCTTAATATGTTCAGTTCAGTTCAGTCGCTCAGTTGTATCCATCTCAGCGGCCCCATGGACTACAGCAGGCTAGGCTTTGCTATCCATCATCAGCTCCCGGAGCTTACTCAAACTCATGTCCATCAAGTCAGTGATGCCATCCAACCATCCCATCTTCTGTCGTCCCCTTCTCCTCCTGCCTTCAACCTTTTCTAGCATCAGGGTCTTTTCCAAGGAGTCAGTTCTTCACATCAGGTGGCCAAAGTGTTGGAGTTTGAGTTCCCAGCATCAGTTCTTTCAATGAATATTCAGGACTCGTTTCCTTTAGGATGGACTGGTTGGATCTTCTTGTAGTCCAAGGGACTCTCAAGAGTCTTCTCCCACATCAAAGTTCTTAATGCTGTATAACCACGTTTATGTGATTATTAAGATGATTTCCTCTTTTGAGATGATTTGGTGAAATAATTATTTCATCATACTTTCTGAATTTCAATCCAATAGAAATTTATTTGGAGAAACAATGGGACAATTTAAAAATCCTATAACCTGGAAAAATCTGATATATAGGTCTTTTTGGGGTTTAGCACTTTATATTGCTGAGAGCATTGGGAGAAAATACCCAATTTGTTATTTATAAGAATATGTGGATCTGAGTCCCAGATTTTTAAAGTTATTTCTATTAGCAGAACTTCATCCCCAATACCAATTATTACATTGGATGTATTTTTCTCATAAACAGTGATAGGGATAATCTAAATTTTTTAAGATGTTTGGCTGTTACTATACTTAACCTTTGCTTCCTGATCTTGGTTTTTTAAGAATTAAGAATAATATGACCATTTCTCATATTTGGCACTCACTGTTAATAAGTTACAACTAAGAATTAATGATACCAATTCCATTTTACAATCATAATTCTTGATGTTTACTGACAAGGGGTATCTTTTAGTTATTTGTTTTCTGGGAATTAAAATTGTGCACTTAAGCACAGAGATGATACTTAATAGTGTAATTTGAAACATCCTAATATAACTAATTTAAAATATCTTGTATCAAAACTAATGAAGCTAGTGAAATGATATATTTCAGCCTAGAGCCTGTGATGTATGTCATGAATCTGTGTTTTAGTTTTCCTTTATTAGTAGGTTCATCTACTATAGAAGTAGTCATCTACTATACTTTAGAAGTCATCTACTATAACCTGGAGTCACATCACCCCAGCCATGTTCTGGGATAAGGGTTTGAATAGATGTGGGTGATTGTTTTCAAAGCTACAGATAAATCAGGTTTTTTTCCCTAAAATCTGCTAATGGCTTCAAGAACTTCTTTGTATTTATATTATGTCAAGTTCAAAATCAGTTCTTCAGCTGGTTTTTCTCAACAGTTGATAGAGAATAGAGTATTCCTTTTATCTTATGATGAAAGATCTGCAGTGTTGGCTGTTGACATTTGCTGGCCTAAGTCTGGATACATTTGTAGGTCCCAGCATGTTGGGGCAATAGTGAAAATATCAAAGGCCCTGGAGATCATCAGGGCAGAATATGTAGAAAAATAGGAATCAGACTGGTTGATAGGTTAACTCTAAGTGTATATCTTAAAACATTTTTAGAAGATTATTTTAGTAGAAATTATAAAGTACCTAAAAGTTAATCATGATAAATCATATACCACTTTCTTAAATCATTAAATATAATAGTATTATGTATAATTAAATAACATTGAACTATATATAAATATAATCCTAATTTTCAGCAAAAATTGAGGATTATATATATTTCAAATTTATATTTAAAAACTGTATGTTTAAAAAACAACAACTGTATGTTTAGTAAATGGAACATTTTCTATACAGATATGTTGAATTTGTTATGAAAATACTGAAAGAAGCTCATGGAACTTGGGAATAAGCAATGCCCTAAACTCTCCAGGAGACTTTCATGATATAAATCTTTAAAGTAGTGTTAATTAAGTCAATGTAGGAACATTTTTCCTCATCAAAAATGTATATGCTAATAATAGCATAAGTATTTTTAAAAGTAAAGTGAATAGATGATAGTTTCATTTAGTTTCCCTTCACTAATTCAGAATTTCAAAAAAGTTAGACAGTATGTTATTTCTTGAGTAATGCGGGGCTAAGGGCTAAGTCGCTTCAGTCGTGTCTGACTCTGCGACCCTATGAACTGTATCCCCCCACCAGGCTTCTCTGTCCATGGGATTTTCCAGGCAAGAACACTGGAGTGTGTAGCCATTTTCTTCTCCAGCGGATCTTCCTGACCCAGGGATTGAACACCTGTCTCTTACGTCTCCTGCATTGGCAGGCAGGTTCTTTACCACTAGTGCCACCTGGGAAGCCCCCCTTGAGTAATCTGATTAAAAGAAATTCCTTCTACAAATTTCCAGATTCTTCCTTGTAGCATAAGTAAAATATTGCCTAAATCAGTGGTAAGTCTCAAGAAGTACAGGATACCTTCACTGTGTTCTCCACATGTGCCACAGAAGTTTTTGTATGATGAAGGACTTTTATTTTTATAGTATTATAAATTGTGAATTATAATAGATATTTATAAACTTAAACATTTGTTTAAATATGTAGACATTGATAGTCGGAAAAACACATTTCTTTAGAAAGTGTCTATAAATCATCCATTTCCCAAAACAGACAGAGTTTTCCACACAGTTTATTACCTTAGTGTTTAAAGTTATTCAGTAATAACTTTCAGAAGGGTCAACAGTAGTATTCAAATGTTGTTAGAGTTGACTACTTAACTTTTTCTTTCAGCTTGAATTATTTCTAATGTTCATGAAATAAACAAGATGTGGCTGATTCTGCTTACAACAGTCTACCTGTATGACCCAAATCTACTTTAGTCCTTTAGGTATAGGTATTAAATGTTAACAATTTATTTACTTTTCCCAGAAAATAAATATTGAATATTAGGACTAGGCTAATTGATGCATGAAATCTGCTGATAAGAGCCAGTAATAGTAGAATTTGATGTTGCATGTATTATACACATTTTTTTTCCTGTCTGTCTGATCTCTAAAGTGATCATCTGCTTTGTTGGGAGTCCCGCAAATCCCAGGACCATCTCACTTCTTCTGGTTCTGTTAATAGATTAAGTTGTAACAATAGGACTAATATTTTTACACATAGTTCAGTGTTAAGTGTTACGTTCATTGAACTTCAAATTGTCATTATTTAGTCCTTTTTATGCAAAAGCTAAAAACTTGACATTCTCCTCCTTCAGAATTTGGACCATTCTAATTGTGCTCTCACCTTTCATTTGACTTAATATGTATTTTTAATAGCTATATATTGATTCTTTTCAGGTAAATAAAAATGTCAAATTTACTGCCCAGGAACTTTATGATTGCGTTTCACAGGCTGAGTATCGGTAAGTCGTATATGTATGTATAGTCATATATATATATGTATGTAGATATATCAGTATAGCACTGCTTGGTGGTGGTGAATGGTTCTTTTTATGTCTTCACTATACTATGATTTTTTTTTTAGCCTTTATAAATGTGAAATAGTTCATACATAGAAAAAACTATGTATATATGTATGCACATAGCAAATTTAATTTTTAAAGTAAATTCTCAAGTTTAGGGACGTCAAGGCTTTTTTATATTTTTCAAAAATATTGAAGACTCAGCCCTAAGAGCTTTTGCTTGTGTGGGTTTTATCTATCTGTAGAAATTAGAATTGAGAAATTTGTAATATTTATTCATTTAAATAAGCTGTGTACAGTTTTCGCTGTTCATCTGGCATTTTCCAATAATGAAATCGTATATAAGAAAATAGGAAATTTTTGTTGTGCTCAAATTGTTCTTTAATGTATCAATGCTGTTACAATAAACTGTGTTCAAAGCAAGAGCTGTAGCAAAACTGACTGTATTCTCACTGCTGTGTAATATGCTACTGTATCACTTACCAGTTTATTTGCCATTTATAATTTGCAGATATATTTGTGTAGCTACAGAATTGTATGAGTGGACACAATGACAAAGTTAACTATCAAGGTGGTTCTACTGGTAAAACTTTAGATTGATAAATATGTTTGATGATATCAAGACCCCAGAACTGATAGTCATACACAAATGTATGGCAGCAGAACTATGAAAATTCACTCATTCACTAGATTAAAATAAGTTTTCTAAGAAAATCTGAAGCCAGTTAGGCATGCATCATCTGTTATAGCTGAGAATGAAAATGATTTTTTACCCTAATCTTCAGACTACCAGTTAATCAGTTATATTATTTATGGGCTTCTGTGGTGGCTCAGTGGTAAAGAATCCATCAGCCATTGTAGGAGACATGGGTTTGATCCCCAGGTCGGGAAAATCCCCTGGAGAAGGAAATGGCAGTCTACTCCAGTATTCTTGCCTGGAGAATTCCATGGACAGAGGAGCCTTGTGGGTTACAGTCATAAAAGAGTCAGACATGACTCAGCGGCTAAACAACTGACAACTCTTAGATATAGATCATTACAGATAATATGCATTTAAAGGTTTGTATACTTGAGATTTGGATCAAAAATATAATGTCTTCCAGTCTTGGCGATATTTTTGAAGGTGTATAAAGCTCCATATATAAGTTGGAGGGCAGAATCCCTTGCAGGGTGGTTCCATTAAAATGTCTAAAATTATTTTGACTTCAGCGTACTATTTAAATGTTTGTGAAGTTTTTTTTTTGGTATATTTTGTTTTGGAGAGGGGAAGGATGCAAGTGTCAAACTTAAATGTTCAAAGTTAAAGTAGTAGTACCTATTTTTCTCTTTGTTTTCTTTGCACTTAACGATGCCAAGAATTTGAGCTTTGATATTAATTAATAAGCTCCCTCTTACATCCTGAAAGGGTGATTTTAAAGAGAAATCCAATATGTCTAATATCTTGAATGCATTGGAAAATGGCAGTTGCTGTTCAGTGGACTTTTGAAGTTAATAGCTTTTGGGTTTGTTGCTCTGTTGTTTTTCTGAAATTATTTGCTATATTTTCAGTGAATGGTACCTCCCATATGCACCTCTGGTATACTCCACAGCTCACAGTTTTCAAGTGAGTTGCCAGAAGACAGAGGTTCTTTTTGTTTCAGTAGTTCATACTAGACACAGCGCCAAATGCAATAGATAAGAGGTAGCAAAGCTTCCCTGTGACTCAGAAGTGAAAACGGAAGAATGATTTAACTTCACTATATTAAGAAAAACAATTACTTAGATTGTCTGACTTTGCTAATCTTTGTTTTTGATTTGTGACATGTTATTTGTGAAGGAAGAGGCTGTTGATGTGTCTAACATCAAATGTATTGCAATAGGGAAGAAATTAAGTAGCTCAAGAAGAAAACTATTTTATAGGTTCTGATAAGGCAGGTAATTAAAGTTTCACATTGAAAGTGGCTTGGACCAGAATTTGAATTCCATGACACAGCAGAACCTTGGTGTTTCTGTGTATACATCAGTTCGTGTTTTCTCTCTTCTGTAGTTTGTAGATTCTTTGTCCTAGTTTTTGCTCTTGCCAGTGGGGTCTGAGCACTGCTTACCCTGAGCAGATGAGGAGTTTGCTCAGAAAATCCAGGATGGTAAATTAATAAGATTATCAAATAAATTGCTAAATAAATATCTTGTGTGATATCCTCTATTGATACATATATGAAAAATTAGTTAGCAGTAATGTTTAATTCACTTTGCTTGACCCATATATTCTTGACAGAATGTTCTGGCATGTTCACAAGACAAGTCTCTAAGGTCATTTTTTCTGTGTGAAATGCACATTGGTTTGTGACATCAGCTCCTTCAAGTACCTGGTATATCCAAATAATATGCTGCCTAAGGCACGAGTATCAGGAACAACTTTGTTTTCCTTATGGCAAGAGCTTTCCGGAATTACTGTTTTCTGAACTCCAGGGATCAGCTCTGTGGTAGTATCACCTTAGAGCTCTGGTTCTCTGAATTGTGGTTCCTGGAGCTGAGTGTTAGCACCATCTGGGAACTTGCAAGAAATGCAAACTCTAAGACTCTAGCCCAGACCTTCTGAATCAAAAACTGTTCATATACTGTTGTTATATGCACTACATTGTATTCCATTTTCCCTTTACTTGAGATGCACATTGCAAGTGTTTAGAAACATTAAGAGAGCTGTAAAGCAAATAGCCATTGTACTCTTTTCCTTGTACCTAGAAAGGATTTTGGAAAAAATACTGGAAGTAGGGCACTTCAATTCACTACTGCCATGCCACTTTGACAAAATTAGCTATGGAAATGAATCAGATAACTGCTGCAGTTATTTTTTTATGGATTTGATCAAATTTCTGCTTATTTTGACCCATCTTGAGATTTGGTCAAGTTTAGTTTCAGACTCATAATAGGATGATTTAGAAAATCAGTGGCAGTTCTGTAGAAATCTCATGAACAATACAGAATTGCAGAACTAGAAGCAGTCTCCAGTCTTTAGCTTTTTTCCAGAAGGGATTAGGAGTTGGGATTGTTTAGTTTGGCAAAAAAATAGGACCACCTGTAAGGGACATAAAATATCTGTACTATTGGAGGAAACAGGGATAACAACTTCTTGTTTTGTTTTAATTTAGGCAAACAGCTTATAGATTTTTTTTTAAGCCCAATGTAAAGAAAGAACTTTCTAGCAATTAAGAAATATCAGAATAGGTAATAGGCTTTCTCTCAGTTGTAAATGTCTAATCTGCAAGAGGTAAAAGCTAAGGTGAGATAAGTCATTGGAGATGCTACAGAACAGTAGGCAAAGGTGTTAAGGTACGCAGTATCTAATATTCTGCTATTCTGCTTCTAATCCATTGGGGAAAGGAACTCAAAAATTCCTATCATCATAGTCTGGTATTGGCCAAACACACATGATGGTGTGTTTGGTTGAGACTAGAAAAACATCTGATACTTTCCTCAGCAGCAATGACAACTTGATGCAGGAAGCAAAATCTGTAGGTGATAATCCATATTCAGAATGCTGACTCACACAAATAAAGAAACTAAATGCCACTAGGATGAAAAGAGGGCATAGGGCTTACCTCTTGAGAGGAGGAAAAAGAGAAAGAAGAAAAAAGAAAAGACACCAAAATACATTAGAAGTCTAGTTATTAAAAGTTTTTTTCCACATGTAGAATAAGTAACCAAGAACAGAAATAGGGACCTACCCTTTTTGTTTATTTCATTTTTAAGTTTATAGGAAAACATTTTACATCTCTCCTATTTTGAATCTCTTAGAGTCTTCTGAAAATCATTTTCGGAGTAGTTGTAAAGAACTGACAAGAACATAACACTGATTTTAAGCACTCCAAATATAGGAAATAGGTGTAGAGTAACAGAGTCAAAAGCCTCACCACATGTTTTCAGGAAGTGAGGCCTCTCCAAAAATATAGTGTATTTACTTTGCTGCCAGTGTTAGCTCTCATCCTATTCCTTCAGTTCTGATTCACTTCTTTTCCCTTTGTGCCCTGCATCAGGGGATCCATGGGTGGGGGAGGAGGGGTAGTGTGCTAAGGTAGCTAGGAGTCCTTCCCAATACCCTGGAGGTGGCTCAGAGCAATCTCAAAAACCAAAGAAGTAATAGCAGTGTACATGCTGCTTAGTTGTTCAGTTGTGTCTGACTCTTTGTGGCCATTTGGACAGACTCCTCTGTCCATGGGATTTTTCAGGCAGGAATACTGGAGTGGATTGCCATTTCTTCCTCCAGGGGATCTTCCCAACCCAGGGATCGAAACTGCATCACCTCAGTCTTCTGCATTCAGACAGATTGTTTACCCACTGAGCCACTGGGGGCTTCCCAATAACCGTGTAACTTTCATAATAAAATAACTGCTGTTTTCTGACGCAGTGCTGGATACTGGGTATCCTTCATGAATTTATGCAGACAACCTCTCAGATTTAAATGGGTTTCCAGGGGATTTGAACTCTAGACACCATGTATAATGGGTTGGTACTCTAACTGATGACTTAGTGATCCCACAGTTAATAGGCCTCCTGTCAGCTTTTGAGATTCAGCTAAGCTTAATCTTAGATACAGTTGTGAGTAGTTGGGGCAAATATCAGGTATTTACTACCTCCTTCCTCACTTCTGGTTTAGAGTAGTTAACTAGTATTCATTTGTTAATGGCTAAGTTATCAATTCTCTTTTAAGAGTCAAAGCTGTCAACTTCCTGTCCCCTGTCCAGCGTCTGTTCCTGTCTGGAGTTGTGTTGTCTTAGAATCCACTAGTCTTGGGACCTTTAACTCCCAAACCAAAGAAAACAAAAATATGTGATCTACTCCACAGTGCTCTTATTGGCAGCAGGTCTTCCTTGGAAACTTTTATTCATGAATTCAGTAATATCCCCAAGATCGTCTCCTTGATGACTGTCTAAGAATTGCATTACTAAGTTGTTTATCCTCCCATGTTGCTTGGTTCATTGGAAGGACTGATGCAGAAGCTGAAACTCCAATACTTTGGCCACCTGATGTGAAGAACTGACTCATTTGAAAAGACCCTGATGGTGGGAAAGATTGAAGGTGGGAGGAGAAGGGGACCACAGAGGATGAGATGGTTGAATAGCATCACCAACTCAATGGACATCAGTTTGGGTGGACTCCAGGAGGTGGTGATGGACAGGGAGGCCTGGTGTGCTGCAGTCCATGCGGTCACAAAGAGTTGGACACGACTGAGCAACTGAACTGAAGAAACCATTTCTCTAGGCATTTTTACTCTCAAATATCAAATAATATATTCCAAATCCCAGTGTTCTCTTTTTGTAGTGAGATTTTTTCATTTATCTGGCTGACTGTCTTATAGTCACTTAACGTTTCTTTCTCCTCTAGGGAAAAGTTAAGCATTGGATGCCGCCAGCTGATTGAGATGGAATATACCATGCAGCAGTGCAATGCCTCTGTCTATATGGAGGCCAGAAACAGGGGATGGTGTTAAGACATGGTCAACGATAGGACCTGAGTGCCGATCTGTAACTTAGAAGGAACTGTATTTGTCTTCAGGAACAACAGAGTACTTTTCAACCTTTTGTGCCAAACGCGAGAGGCTTGCAAGAAATCTCATAGGTATAAAAAGATGATTGCCTAATACTGACAATCTCATTGAGCTTCTGTTGCATCCATTGTGGAATAAATCATGGACTCAACTCTTTAGAAATTGACCTTAACTCCCTACCTCTACTCTTAATACTGAGCCAACATGACTAGGAAAGGAGAGCCATCTTTACATCTTAGGGCAAGAGCCACCGTGGCACCTGAGGAAGGCCAGGGCACAGAATTCGCATCTCCCTCAACCCCAGATATGGGTTCGTGACCAGAGACACATTCAAACCTCAAGAAAGAATTAGGGCCTGACCATGCTCATCATATTCCACAAGAGAAATCTTACCCTGGGCTGTTTTCTGATTGGACTGTCTTCCATGTAGACCTGGTGAAGTAATCACATCCCTTTCACTTCCCCCAAGGTAAGGGAAGTAGAACTTTTACTTCAGCTCCACTCTGCAGTAGCCTCTTCTCTTCCCCACGCGTGTCACCCTTCAGTGAGTTTCTAATGGGAAGAGCGGGCAGACCCCTCTCCCCAGTTTCCTCTGAAATGTGAAGCAGCATAGACTTATGGGATCAGGTGGTAGTGGCTGATGTTTGCCCCTAGCTAAACCAAGTGTTTAATTGACTTATTTCGTTATACCATAAACTGGAAATCCTTGTTTACTAAAGTATATTATGCTGTTGTTAATACATTTGAGTAAATATGATTTAGTATTCTATTACAAATATTTTTATTTTTTTAAGCAATAAATTATTTTTAGTGATTTTGCTTTTCATCTTACTTCCAAATTTTGTTTCTGAACTATATAGAGGTATGACTATAAAAGTGACCCTCTGATAAAAGAGAATTATGTGAAGTGCTCACTATCAGGAAGAAGGATTTGATAAGCTTTGTTTGCATAGAAAGCCACACCTCCTCCTAGGGGCTCAAAGTGCCCTCAGAGAAATGAGCCCTTGTAGAAGGAGAAGCTTCCAAGGCATCTCTGCTGTCTTGTCAGGAGCCAAGAAAGCATCCCCTCGCCTTAACAAAAGAGCTCTCATCAGATTTTTCTTCCTTAACTACTTCTAGTTATTATTGCATTTTGCTCTGTTTGGAATTGTTTGTTGTTTTTTTTTTTTTTTGGTGGTGCCTCAAAGTTTGCAGGATCTTAGTTTCCCAACCAGGATTAAACCCAGGGTCATGACAGTGAAAGCAGAGACCTAACCGTGGACTCCGTGGAACTCCCTGCTCTGCTTCATTACCTCCTTTTTCCCTTTTATCTTTTTAATATGTTTTACTTTTTAGGAAATTTCTTTTCACTCTGGTCATGACTTATTTCACCCTATATATGTGGATTTTAATTTTATCCTAGTCTTTGTGTCTTTCACTTTCTGCATTGTCAGTTTTCAACCTTTTATTTAAATATTTATTATAAGATGTAAAAGTGTTTTCTTCTTTCTAGTCTTATTTTTATCTTTGGCAACATTCTTAAAAATTTTTTTAGTGTTTGTTTCTTTGAAATGTCAGATTTTTTTGTTGTTGTTGCCTTTTCCTGATTTTAAACTTTCTGCTTTTTTCCCCTGATAGTCCATTGCAGGAGTTGAGGGCTTCCTTTCCTCTTGTCCCCTGCTTTTTTTCTGGATCTCCTCTCTGGATTGGAGTAACTTAGTCAATGTAACAATCATTTAAGCACTCCCTTGCACAGAACATAAATTTGTTTTGATGGGAAATTATCAGATCTTTAGAAGAACTTCAGGTTTTAAAATCTCCATTCAGTATGGATAGCTGTTGTATTTTGTTTGGGCAGAAGCTTTATATGCATGCTGTGAACCAGAGGGGACTGATGAGGAAAGGTCCAATGAGGGGAAGAGCTCTCTGTGTAATACCTTGCCTTAGTGAGGAGCTGTGATAACTGAGACGTAGCACCCAAGGATTATTCCAGTAGGGTTGGAACCATCTTATACCAGCCTTTCCTAGCTCACTTCCACAGACCGTTTGTCTCCTTCTAGGAAGGACCTGGTTTGAATCCTCTTGTTTGCAGCTGCCATAGTTCTCCAGCATTCTGAGCAAAGTGAAGCTGGCTCAAGAACGTCGTGTCCTACCGGGTCCTCTCGTTAGGACCTGCAGTGGGCAACTGGAACTGCACACAGTGGAACTTATCAGACGAGTTCATTTCACTTTTCTTGCATTGTCTTTGCCTGTCATATGAAAGACAGGGGACCAAGACCAACCTGAAACTTTACTTCCTTGATCTTTTGGCCATCATCTTAAAAACAGAAGTCCTTGCACCCTTCCAAGGTTGACCCACTATTATTTAGTGTTTTGGTCTCCCGTAAGAGCCTAGTTCTTTTTTTTTTTTTTTTTCAGGATCTTTTTTTTTTTTTTTTTTTCCCATTTATTTTTATTAGTTGGAGGCTAATTACTTTACAGCATTGCAGTGGTTTTTGTCATACATTGAATTAGCCATGGATTTACATGTATTCCCCATCCCGGTCCCCCCTCCCACCTCCCTCTCCACCCCATCCCTCTGGGTCCTCCCAGTGCACCAGGCCTGAGCACTTGTCTCATGCATCCAACCTGGGCTGGTGATCTGTTTCACCCTAGATATACATGTTTCGATGCTGTTCTCTTGAAACGTCCCACCCCCGGGTTCTCCCATAGAGTCCACAAGTCTGTTCTATACATCTGAGTCTCTTTTTCTTTTTTTGCATATAGGGTTATCGTTACCATCTTTCTAAATTCCATATATATGTGTTAGTATACTGTAATGGTCTTTATCTTTCTGGCTTACTTCGCTCTGTATAATAGGCTCCAGTTTCACCCATCTCATTAGAACTGATTCAAATGAATTCTTTTTAACGGCTGAGTAATATTCCATGGTGTATATGTACCACAGCTTCCTCATCCATTCATCTGCTGATGGGCATCTAGGTTGCTTCCATGTCCTGGCAATTATAAACAGTGCTGCGATGAACATTGGGGTGCACGTGTCTCTTTCAGATCTGGTTTCCTTGGTGTATATGCCTAGAAGTGGTATTGCTGGGTCATATGGCAGTTCTATTTCCAGTTTTTTAAGAAATCTCCACACTGTTTTCCATAGCGGCTGTACTAGTTTGCATTCCCACCAACAGTGTAAGAGGGTTCCCTTTTCTCCACACCCTCTCCAGCATTTATTGCTTGTAGACTTTTGGATAGCAGCCATCCTGACTGGCGTGTAATGGTACCTCATTGTGGTTTTGATTTGCATTTCTCTGATAATGAGTGATGTTGAGCATCTTTTCATGTGTTTTTTAGCCATCCGTATGTCTTCCTTGGAGAAATGTAAAAATATGGAACGCTTCACGAATTTGCGTGTCATCCTTGCGCAGGGGCCATGCTAATCTTCTCTGTATCGTTCCAATTTTAGTATATGTGCTGCCGAAGCGAGCACAAGAGCCTAGTTCTTAACAGTTCATATTCTTGATGTGACATCTCAAGTTCACCTACCTTTTGGAGCCTTTTAGCTCCTACTGACTCATCCCATGAATTAGAATGAATTTACCTCTTTCTTCTAAGAGGGAATATATCTCACTATTGAATAATGAAATGCATCTTCCACTGAGGGATGCTGACACCCGTACTCCTTTTCTGATTCAGATTGGATCAGATTGGACAACCCATTCTCCATCCAGTTTTAGGCTATTTTGCTAAAAAAAAAAAAACAACAAAAAACCCCACTCCAGGGAAAACAAGGAGCTGCATGAGCGTGAGCATTATCTATAGCTGTGAACCAAGAAAGGAAGGTGATAAGACATTCAGATCTCAGGTACCACCAAGGTGGTAACTATGATCTAAATTGAGTCTCCTAGCCTGTGCAACTCGATTACAAACTAATGGTTGTAGGCAAAACTACATTAATTTGGTACATAACCCTTGCATGGCCAGAGAATGAATGGTTCCCTGATGAGATTTCTAGTCAGGTAAAATACTGACATGTCCTATGCCTCTTTAAAAAAAAGCCTTTTCCTTTAAAGGTTTGGTTAAGCTAGAAAGATAGCACCTTTCCAAGTGTACAATTTTTAGTTTTGTCAGACACCATCACACAGTCAGCAGTGTTCACCTGTTATGAGTTTCAACCGCTCCTTAAAATTCCTTGGTGACTTTCTGTAGCCAACTCCCATCCCCACCTCGGGAAGCCACTGATGTCTCCTGTCCATGCAGTTCTTTTCTGGAATACTGTGTAAATGGAGGCTTTTCACTTAGCATGAGGCTTCTGAGGATCCGTTCGTGTTTTATCTTTTTATTTCTTAGTATTTCATTGTATGGATGTACCCTTCTAACCATTCACCAACTGGTAGGATATTTGAGTTTCTAGATTTTGGTGATTATGAATAAAACTATTATATTCATACACAGGTTTCTCTTAAGAACATGTTTTCATTTCACTTGGATAAATACTTAGGAATAAGGCTACTGTCTCATAGAATATTTAATTTTATAAGAAACTGTCAAACTTTCCAAAGTATATCATTTTGCTTTTTACATTTTCCTAATGATCAATGATAGTAAGCACATTTTCATGCTATTATTAGATTCCGTTTATCAGTGTCTTTTCCCAAACCTTTTGCAGGATGTTTCAGTTCATCTCTTAAATTTCTCTGATTCATTACAATTTGGTATTCTGTGTGCATCTTTTTCCAGGCTAAAATTATATTAGTCCTATTATTCTCTCTGAGCAAATCTTTTGCCATCTATTCAAACATCTGCCTTTTTTAGATTCTTGTATTCCTACAAGATATCAACCCTAGACATACCCAGCTTAATAACTTAATAACTTTGCTTCTCACCCTTATTCAAACCCCCAATAGAGAACTGAGCTTCTAACAGAGGAGCCTAAACATTTTGTTAGCTATTGTGCTAGTAAAAGCAGCCATGACATGCACTTGAGCACATCGCTCTCTGTATATACTCTTACTGTTCAGTTATCATTATTGTCTTTAAGACTCTTGAGAAACTTCTGGTCTTTTATGAAGAAAACTGGTACTTCACAGTTATTTAACCTTCAGATGATTTATTTGGTGGGTCTCCTGCTAACAGGCCCAAATTTGTGGCTTGGCCTTACTAAGTATGAGATTGATACAGTGATATTTCGTTGTTTTTCTTCTTTTTCACCCAGCTGATTTACCCAAATATGTCTCACCCAGTGAGACTCTTCAAAATCTTTTTTTGAAACAAAGGAAGACACAAAAAGTATTATGAAGACTGTTTTCTGTGACTCACAGTCTTCTCTAACGGCCGCTATGGAGATGCAGTAATATCTATAGAGACTTTCTCCTTTGCCTAACCCCTTAAATTTTATAGGGTTTTTATAGATTATAGGGTATACTTGTCATTCAGTCACTAGTCATGTCTCTTTGTGACCCCATGGACTGCAGCATGCCAGGCCTCCTTGTCCCTCACTAGCAAGGATTCTAGTACTAATCATATTCCCAAATTCTCTTCCCTAAAACATGATTATGTAAGGAATATTCTACATGTTGTAAACGGTAAAATATGTAAGACTCTATACTTAGAGGCCAAATATCAAAGCCCTATCCTTGAAAATCACAATAAAAGAAAATTCATACTTGAATATAATCAATTGTTTTGTTAATTCAAACAGGTATTTTATAGTTTTTCCTATTGTTTTAGGAATTGGGTATGTTTCATGCATTATTACAATTGATTTTAAGAGTGGTTATTGATCAATATCATTTCTAAACTACTCTGAAACCCACACTGGTAAAAAACAAAAATTCTTTAATTTATGCTGAAGCTATGCCATTTTCTCCTTCCCTTAAAAAAAAAAAATTACCTTTTAAGTGCAGATAGACAGGAAAAATTGGTCAATGAGCACTTTTCCTTTATGGAAACTTCTTATATTCAAAATATATTTAACATAATTTTAGCTACCAATGGCATCAATGGTAATATGATAAAACTTTGACCAAAGTATTCCCACATATTTGCATTAAGCATGTTACCTAGGAATTGAGAAGTGATTTCAAGGATTTCATAGTGACCCCTCCAATAAAATTTTATTTCCTTGTGCTAAATAAATAAACCATACACAGAACCATTGTAAAAAGTCATCATATTAGATTCAAATCTGCCCACCTAGTTTTGGTCCAGAATGAAAGTAGTGATTGTCAGGAACTACAGAGCCACCAGGCAAACTGAATTCCTTTCTTGGTGATTCTTTGTGGAACAGATGAGTGAAACAAGGTGTCAAAGCACCAGTAGAATACTTGGGGAAAAAAACCTAATTTTCTTCTTAACCCAGCTTAGACACTGGATAAGTCATGTCCCAGTTGCCTCATGAGATTCCCATGTGCCTCTTTGCCTTCTCAGAGAGAAGCAAAAAACAAACCAAAAAAACCCCCAAATAACAGTCCTTATTTCAGATGTAAGATATCAGGTAAGTATTTTCCCACAAATATCTTAAGCCCATTGTTACTGGGGAAAAAAATAAAAAAACCCCTCCCCCCAAAACTTTTAGTAATGAAAAAGAACACAAACAACTTTTGGATAGTAATCCCATGGTGCAAGGATTTCCTGCAAAGTACCTTTAATATGTTTGCATCAACAGCAAGCATTAGGATGTTCTAATTTTGGCACCATAAGTTATATGTGTAGCATTACACAATACCAAGTCACCACTTCAACCAGTATTTATCCATATGAATAGAAAAACTGAACAAAAACATAGTTCTGATAAGGCTGCATTCATAAACCCAATACAGTTTAAGGTAATTTTTTTTCCACAATCAAGGACTGCTATTTTAGGATTGTTTTGTTAATGATAAAAAATAGGAATTATTTAGAAGATAAAATACTTCACTGTTCTTTACTGTTATATATAATATTGAGTATTTTGCTATATAAAATATACCCCCAAGAAGTCAAAGTATTTCAAAACAGTGTATCAAATAAAAATCACAGCCATGTTACTGTTCAGCAACTCCATTCAAATAAACATTGGTATTGCATTCTCAAAAAAAAAAAAAACCTGTAGCTAAGGCAAAAGTTCTGAAGTTTGTATTCTGGGAATATAAAACACCTCACTACATACTTTTAAGATTGCCACTCTGCTTCAGTAATTTGAACCTGCAAAATGTTAACTTCAACAGGTAAAGAAAGTACTCTGCTAAGAATACAAAAAGTTATAAAAAGGCAATCATAAAAGATTAAACCTTGGTAGGCATGTAAGCTTCCTTTTAATAAAAACAAAAATAATCATCATCTAGTTAAATAAGTCTCTTTGTTGTAGAGTGTTCCAGTTACTGAAAAAGGGCCTTTTTTAAAAACAACCCAACTGCCTATATCTTACCCTACCCCTCTTGCCCCATAATACATATTTGAGGAGAAAGAGTCATTTAATGTGCAAACTGGCAAAACAAATGTGGAGGAGAGGGGACTTCTTGAAATGATGTGCCCAATCAATTCTTGGTTTATTCTTTTACAATATCAACTTCCAAAAAGTAACCAAAGTAGTCCTAAAAATACACAAAACAGACCTTCATCTTTGCATTCCTTTCCCAATAAACACAAAAAGTATGTACAGCATGTTTAATAATATGCAATATGCAAAAGCTTTGTGTTGCTGTTAGCAACATCTTTACCCACCCACCCTCCTTATTCACAAAGTGTACCTCTACTAAACACAATTACATCACTAAGCCTGTTAGTTTGAAAGGGTCTTCAATTTGTTAAAACTGGAAAATCTTGGTATAGGGGCTCCACTCATTTGACTCAAGGTTATAGACTTCCACCGTATTCAGAAATTCATTGCCATCGAATCCTCCCACTGCATAAATTGTGTTCCCTACAGTTGTAATCCCAGCATTGCTCCGTGGTGAAGTCATGTTTCCCATCATCTTCCATTCATTTCTAGTTGGATCATACATCTCCACACAACTGATGGCATGAGAACCATCAAAGCCACCACCTACAAACAGTTTTCCTAAGAGAGAAGACACAAGGTTAATCTGGAGAGGCTAAGAAAGAAACCCTTAAATCTGTCTTTGCTAAAATTAGTGGTTCTCAGTAGAAAAGTCCGTTCATTTCTAACTAAATGTGGCAAGCATTCCCTAGAAGCTGGGAATACAATGGAATAAAATTGATAAAAACCCATTTGCACATGTAAGTCAGGCAATTTAAAGGAAGTGCAATTCTCACAACAGTTCTATGTGGTTGTTTCTATTACTGTCATTTCACAGATGAAGAAATGAGGAACCAAGAAGGTGGACAACTTGCTTAGAGTGCACAAGAATGAAGATTATAGGAAAGAAGGTTTCAATAACTGAACATTTTCTAGACCTTTCCAACTACATAAAATGGTTTTGGTACAGAAATTTCTTCTTGGAAACAGACAATGAATATAACTATTTTCAAATATACATAGGCAGTTAATTGTTAAATTACTTTCAAATAAAATGTTAGCATTAAATATTCCCTGTAGCTTAGGGAAAAAACTTTATTAGGGATTCTCAAAATCATCATTTTCTCATCTGCTTGTCACTTAGCCTACCTGCGTCCATGTACTTATGAAAGAATTGACAAGGCTCCCAGTAGGCCCAAGGCTGCAGGCCAGTGGGCTACGTACCGGTGTGCCTACACACTTAGGCTCTTACCAGTAGAGCCACAAGCTTTGTTCCAAAATAAATATTATGTAAATCAATAAAATGGATGTGAAAAGAAAGCTGTCTATATAAAACGATCTGGAAAGACTTGTTTTGCTTTCAATTACACATGGAGTAAACTAGATGACTTGTATCTCCTTTGTTTTACAAACTCTTGCTCTAAAGAAACAAACTCAACTCCAAGATGATTCATCAGGAGTATGATTTATGGAAGAAGGCGAATATATTTATGCTATATACCCAGTACAGTCTCTGATTATTAGAAACTTCTAAAAGACAAACCAACCCTCACTGCGTCAGAAAAGATGGCTGCTTCTGAACTCTTAACCTACAACAGTATATAGTTATTACTGACATTCTCTTGGAATTTTGAAACAAACTCTTGCCACTACCCATTCCCTCAACTCTCCAAATCCCAACACTCACCGTCAAGAACAGCCACTCCAGCTCCTCGCCTAGCCACGTTCATGGATGCAATTAAAGTCCAGGTGTTGTTTTCAGGGTTGTAACGCTCTACTGTGTTCAGACAATTCCAAGACTCTGCGCCTCCAATTATGTACAAATAACCACCAAGCTCACAGACTGCAGACTGGTGTCTACCTATAAGATCAAGTCAAACCAAAATTATTACTCTATCTCCCAAAACTATAAGTGTGCACTGCACATACCGCTGACTCAGAGGTCCTAAAAAAAAAATACTTAAAAAGAAAATCAACTTACGAATGTTAAGAGGTGCACAGCTCGTCCATGACTTTGTTATAGGATCAAATACATCACAATTTTTCAGTCCTTTTTGACCATATGGATCTGATCCACCAACGATGTATAATTTCCCGTTCAGAGCACACACTCCTAGGTGAGTATAAAATAAGGTTAAAAGTTGATAACTTAATCATCATACTTAAGTACGGTTTAAGTATTTGATTAACTCAGCAGAAAAGTATTACCTGCATTACAACGGTTAGTTCTCAATTCTGGAACAGGAGTCCAGTCATCTATGTTTGGATCGTACATCTCTCCACAACTCAGGTCATCTGAGTGACCATTTGATCCACCTACCACATAGAGCTGGCCCTAAGCCAAAAGCAAGAGATTAGCATTTCTGCCACTGTGTGAAGTTAGCAGAAAATGCTAAATGTGGGCTGCTTCTTCCTGCAAAATAATATACTTACCATGAGTACGGCCATTTGAAATCGTGCTCTTGGTGTCCTCATGGGAGCAAGAAAGGACCAATGATCTGTGTGTGGATCATAGCATTCAACTGTTCGAAGACATTCCTCTCGGTTATAGCCACCTGGTATAAGAACCACAAACAGTTATGTTTAAAATATTACACTGGCCCAGGGTTTCTGGTCTAGAATGTTTTAAGTAATCTGTACAAAATGAGAAATGAGAAAAAGAATTTTCATCCACAAACTTAATAAGGCCCCATTTTAACTAAGTGCTTGTTATAGCTGAATGACAAAATTAGTGTAAGTAAACTGCTTTGTCTTGGCTTGAAAATTAGGAGACAATTACTTACTTTATAGCTTTTAAGGAATTAGAGACAGACATTAACTTGAAGATGAGGCACTACAACAGTACTGACTGTTTCTGTCATCTTAGAATGTGGTAAAGTGGAATGCCACAGAAGAAGACATATTAAAGCCTGTCTTCCAAAATTTGCACGTCACAAGCAAGCGTAAACATTTGCTTAAGAGATTTAGCCAGTTAAAGCTTTTGCCTAAGTCACTCATCCTTCTGTTCTTACCTGCAGCTATGAGTTTGCCATTCATCTCTGCTGTCCCCAGACCAGATCGTGCATACTGCATAGGAGACATGGGCTTCTCTATGAGCTCATCTGGGTGCATCTCAAAACTTAAACTTTTAATGAGTTTTGGAGTACTTGTTGGTGAGCTCTGTGGGCTGTTTCGCCCATGAAGGAAAATGACACAGAAAATACCATCCAGCACAGCCAGGCACAAGTAAGTGTTATCTGTAAGCACAAGAGTTCTGTGTTTTTAAAGATGCAATTTTTACTACTTTCGGTTGCTGTGATCCTGCATTGGACTCCAGACTCCACACAGGGATGACCTGTTACTCTTTTCCAAATTTGGTTGCTTCTGAGTTTTTTCCTCAATCAACTTAAAAGGATGATATGGTTCTAACTTAAAACTCCTTAAAAAGAAATAAACCAAAGGCAATCTGACAAGTGTGATACACTTACTTGAAGTCTTCTCCGAAGCAACGATTTTCCACTCATGCTTAGGGCTTTGTATTGTAGCATTTGGAGAAGACAGACATCCAATGGAACTGCTACTTATCTGCTTATGGCCATTCTCACGTGGTGGCTTTTTCTGCAAAATCAAAAGGCAGCTACAGAAACCTAGCCAAAGACCATACCTGGTGTACCTTTGCTCCTGAGCTATTCCACAACACTGAGAAAACACTTAGTACCCTTCACTTACCCATGACATTTACAGCACACCTAGACTGAACACAAACCAACACTTTCTGACTGACATGTGTCACTGGCATTCTTCCACCTCCACTTAATAAGGAAACAACTATACCTACCCTGGTCAAGAAAAAGCTCAAGTTCAACAATTAAAAAAACATTGCAGATCAAGTAGCAAAATACTCAAGGGAAGAACAAAAGGAATCTCCTCCCTCATAATCCACAGCTCACAGTCTAGAATCTCCTGAAATAAGTTATAAATCTAAAATAGCAAGAATTAACTGAGAAAATACATTTTACTCACTATCTCCATGAAACTGCCAAACTTAACTAAATCATATGTACTGGTATCATCCTTCATACAATGTTAGCAAAAAGTGAGCAGACATATCCATCCAATCTCTGAAAGTGATTTTATAGGAAAAAAGTGGCAACTACAAGAAACATTTACAACTATATTTCTTTAGGATTGCCCTAAAGGTATTAGAGTGGTTTTCTAGACAAAAGTGTGAATCGTTCAGTTGTTTCCGACTCTTTGTGACCCCATGGACAGTAGCCCGCCAGGCTTCTCTGTCCATGGAATTCTCCATGGCTTCTCTGTCCATGGAATTCTCCAGGCAAGAATACTGGAGTGGGTTCCCATTCCCTTCTCCAGGGGATCTTCGGACCCAGGGTTTGAACCCAGGTCTCTCACATTACAGGCAGATTCTTTACCATCTGAGCTACCAGGGAAGCCCAGACAAGTAAAACTACATCAAAACACAAAAATAAAAAATGGTACTCAGAAATTAATACAGCAGTAACACTAACAGAATCAAACATTCATAAAGGAATACACAGGAACATGAAAGAGGGAGAAATGGGCAAAGCTGCAAATTTCCAAATGACTATGATTACACTGTACCCTCATGCACAAGTCCCCTTTGACGGTTTTCTTCCAACTTCTTGAGCCCTAAATACTTCTAAGGAATAAGATCACAAGGCATCAGAAGAGCCAAGACTACCCTGGCAGGAAGTGCCTGCTGAATGAACAGGTGCCACCTTCAATGCCTCGCCAAGTTTGCTCATCTATTTTGGTCCCCAGGGCCAGAGCCACATGGGGAGGTAGGATCTCTAAAGGACATTTCTCTCTAGAGTGAAAGAAGGATATGTGACAATAGAGAAAAAGATTCTGGTAGCTACTTGAAGCTGGGAAAAAACGATCAAGTTTGGTGTGGGCAATTCAGCAAATGTGGTTGCAGTATAAGAGGCTATTTTGAGAGAAACCATTACCATGATAATGGTTTTTATCAAATTCCATTTACACATTATATACCTAGGTATTATTGGGTACTTTATTCACATCATCTCTTTTAATTCAGGAAGGGCAATACACTTATCCATCTCATAGACAAAAGTACTGAAAATCAGAGAAGATATACAATGCCTAAGGCAATAAAACAATAAAAATAAAAATTAGGAATTCTGAATATAAAGCCACTCTTTTATACTATGATAGTCTGTATTCTCTGCTAATAGCAATTAGAAGGTACATAAAACCCTATCCCAATCTGTGGGAAAAAAGGAAGTCAAAGTAACACAAGTTGATGATGGCTTTTACTCCAGTTAAGAAAACTGTTCTAATGTACGGCTTTGAGAGAAAAATCAATGTGAAAGGAAAAAGCATGGTAACAAGGATGACTACTTAGTGTTATGTAACTACAAGCCTTATACAGAAATGCTGATCAACTCTTTTATATTTCTTCCACATTTTCAAACCCAATTCTTTCCTCTCCTTTATCTTCAAACTTTCCCATATCGACTTCCCATTCAGCACACCCACTGGCCCACACTTTGCCTCTGCACTCCCCTCCCCACGGGGGTGGCCCCTGGTGGCTTCTTCAGCCACCATCGCTTCTCAAGCTGTAAGGGTTTCCTAACCTTAGTAACTTCTGGGAAATTACAACCACTAAAGGTTACAGAGCGGCTTCCTAAAACCAGTGTAGATGAGAAACCCCTGACCTTTTTACATCCCCTCTGAGTATGATTTAACAAAGTCAACAGTTCCGTCCTTCCGACCTTTTTCTCCTGTTAGCTAGCTTGAACAACACTCTGAGGCTAATGGCTGCTTCTCGACCTCACTTCCTATTTCTGAAGCCTAGTCTCCTCTTCCTTCTGACCTCATTCTCTCTATTCATGGCACTTCCTTTGAATAAGTCACACTTGTCAGGAGCCTGCTCACCCTCAAATTCTTTCTTTTCCTTGATTTTCCCAAATAGCCACTAAGGACCTTTGCAACTAGAAACATCTAGTCTACCCTTTTCCCTTCTCCTCAAATCAAGCCCTCGTCATTTTTTTTTTTAACCTGAACTACTACTACTGCTTCTAATAGACTACAGAGTGGTCTCACAAGCTTTCCTCTATCCTCTGTACCTGGTCATAATAGGATTTGATGCTTTTAGTAAGTAAAAAACAACCCCCCCCCCCCAAATCAGCTGGAATTCCACAACCCAGAGAATGCCACCTAACCGTTCACTGTTGGTCTAAAATATGACTAATTAACTTATAGATCTTGGCAGTATGGAAACAACCATAATTTGACCAGTCCCCTTGCTGCTGGACTGTTGCCCAGTTTTTCACTATTATTAAAGTTGTGAAATGTTTGTTTAGATCACTCTACTCCCTTGCCTAAAATTCTTTGAAAGCCCTCCACTTTACTTGTAGAATAAAGTATGAAGCCCCAATCATACTATATTTACCTACTTTTCCAGTTGTGAGACCTGCAACTCCAAGAGACTCTCCTTGTCCAGGTATCCGTTGCTACCTGACACGCTTCTATCTGCCACGCAAACTCTCCTATATCCTCAGATTGCTCAAATGTTGCCTCCACTGTGAAATTTCCCTGGTTTTTCCTCTCTTGGTTCCACCCTCCCTGAATGTCTTTTGTCGGTAACACTTGTAAGTCTGTTCTATTTTACCTCCTCCTGTAAGGTCCTGGAAGCAGAAACTGTCTCTTACACATCTGGGGGCCCTCTTATGTAACATCATGGCCTACTTAGTAGGCACTCAACCACTGCCTGATGAAAAAGTACTTAAAAAAAAAAAAGTTAACCTACAATGTTTGGAGACAAGGGGAAAGATAGCCTCAATGTTCAGAATACACGAATTTACACCCAAAAACTTCTGTGAAAATAAAAATGTTCAGCCATTACTGACACAGAACACCTAATAATATCACCATATAGGTTGTTTTCTGAATCTACCATTTACCTTTTAATTACTAAAGGGAAACATCCTTTAATTTGGGTCAACTCAGCCTACTTTACAGTTCATCCCTCACAAATACAATGCTGAGCTAAAGGCCAAACAAAAACAATACATACTGTATAGCCATTTACATAAATTTCAAACATGGGCAAACTAAGGTACTGTGTCAGTTCAGATGATGGCTCCCCTTGGGGTAGTGTAGGGCAGTGACTGGGAAGAGGGCAAGAGGAAGGCTTACAGAATGCTTGAAATCTCTTCTTCACCCAAGAAGAAGTTTTTAAGCCAAGGCGTTCACCGCATGACACTTATGATCTGTACACTTTTCTCTATGTTATTTACCCATAAACGAAAAAAGTTTATACCTGGATTTATAAAACTTAGGTTTAACAATCATTTCTCTGACAACTATCCTTTATAGTCCAACCAAAAAACCAAAGAATTTCTATGTTGCTTCATCTTATTGGCCCTTTTTCTTACTACTTGCAAATTCTATTTGATCGAGAAAAAAAAAAAATTTAAATGGGGTTTCCTAGTTTGCTGTGTTCATTTCTTTTTATGTGGCAAAAGTGGTAGTAATGCTAAGAAAGATAGGCTGGTTTTTCTCCCACAAATGTTTCTGTCCAGTTATACCAATGAAGTTCTTTCACTTTCCTTTTAAGGAAAATTTCAGTATACTATAAAATGCTCTATCAAACTTTAACCTGAGGTTACCTCAGATGTGCATTGTGTACCTGCACAAACTGAATGTGGTCATCATCACTGCCAAACACCTCAGCCTGTCCATCTAGTAGGTTCCCATCAAGCAGCTTGTGATCAGCTGAGTAGTACAAGGTTTGAACCTGCAAAACAGCAACAGAACACCCATGTGGCTGCTGTCTCCATGGCTACTCCACTGCTACGCAGATCACACCACGCCTCACGGTAACCTCCAGTGTGCTTCTTGAATTCTTGACATCTTACTCTGGCAGGATCCCCAAAGTAAAGAAAACATGTCATGGTGGTAAAAATTAAAAAAAAAAAAAAGATACAGAATCTTCTAATACTGGCTGAAGAGTCCTTGGCTTGGCTGGCTTGAAAGATGGTTGGCTTGAAAGAAATCTTCATTTTTTTCATAGCTTCCAGGATATAGCATTAAGAAAAAAAAGGGACCACTACAATATATATATACTCTTAAAGAATGTACATATTTACAATAATATACTGAATATGGTTTACACCTTCGAAGACAAGTGGTCTAATATGTATAAACATATTTCTGTTCTGCAGGCAATGTCAAAAAAAAAGAGATAAAAAAAAAACAAATGCAAAAGTTCAAACAACCTGCACAGCTACCTCCCGTAACAGATGCAAACACATGGCTAATGCATCTGATTTTCAAGTGGGAAACCAGACAGAATTTAAAGATCACCTCTTCGCCTTTTTAGAGTATAATGATAACTGGGTTTCTAAAGGCCTAACCGGTTTGATAATAAGCCTTTCGTGTATCTGAAAGGCTTAAGTGGAAGGATAAACTCAAGGTCAACTCCATTGTTTCACCTGCATGTTTAATTCCCATCATTTCTCCGTCGATTTTTCCTTGTGTATTTTTTAAAAAGTAGCCCAAGTTAAGCGAGTGACTCTATGTATGAACAACACCATTGAAAGACACAAAGCTTTAAAGATAAGAATCCTGTAAAGGAGTAAACACCATTAAATCATCATCGCTCTCTGCCCACAGCGGATTTTTCTTAGGAGAACTGGGGCAGGACTGCTGCTTCTTTACGTGTCAATACACTTGAGGATTCTTCTTGTCTCTTCAGTCTTGGGTATCCTAGTTTTGTTAATAAACCTATGGGGAGATAAATCAATGGGGAGGAACAACCGTTAGAAGCTTTTACCTACTTGTCAATTTTAAAGCAAAACCTGTGAAGAAAAATTCAGAATCTACAGAAAACTTCAGTACCACCTCCCATGTCTACAGCAAATTACATGCTACTTTAAAGAAAGTTAACAGCACATAATAAGCAAAGAAATAAAAAAAAGAAAAGCAGAAGACCAAACTGAACAGTTCATTCAGCTCACCTGGACACCCCCCCTGTTTCTCAGCTTAGGGGTACCTATAGCAAAATTTAAATTCTTTAGGGTCATTGTTATAAAATAAAAGTGAAAGGGAATCCTTCATGTTATAGCAAAATCATTTTTAATAACTGTTGAGTCCCATTTACTTTAAAACTAACCTCTTCCATCAGCTCCTCCAGACTGTCTCCATTCTCCCAGATGCTACGCTGCACCCAGTTGATTACCTTTGTGTACAGTTTGCCATTACTGGGCAAGCAAACATTATCTTCAAGCATTACCTCCAGCTAGAGTGGGGAAAAAACAAAGACACATGGATCAGTGTGGAGCCTGAGCCTCTTAATTCTCTATTTCATAACAAAGCTGTCATAGATGCCCAATTACATTTATTCTACATGCTTCATATATGTACATGCTCCATACATTTATTCTAATTTATAAGGAAACCAGTAGCCAAAAAAGAAAAGTAAACAAACTGGTAGGCAGGAAACCATTACACTGATAAAAATAACATCACTTCAATGGACCGTCATTTTCATAATCATTACTCACTTGCTTGAAACATGAACAAAGATTATGTTCTTGGAACTAAACAGTATATATCTCTTTATAGATTTACCTTTACATCTTTAATCTTTATAGATTTTACCTTTAGCCGTGGAAGTTTAAGAAACTCTTCCTCTTCTGAAATTTGTAACAAATGTTCCTGAATGTAAGCATCAACCTTATTCAACAAACGTGAGTCTCCCATACAACTCGCAAAATTTCGGTAAGAGATGCAGCTGGTAACATCCATTCTAGACAGTAAATAATCACCACAAACCTTGGGGGAAAAAATACACAAGTGTCAACATTTATACACACTTTATTTAACAAATATTTAATATTCCATGTAAGTACTATGTGACAATATAAAAATTAATCAAAAAAAATTCACTGCCTTAATAGAACAAGTTAAACTGTAGAAAGAATGACGTGAAGTGAAAGTCAATCAGTCATGTCTGACTCTTAGCAACCCCATGAACTATAGCCTGCCAGGATCCTCTGTCTATGGAATTCTTCAAACCAGAAAACTGGAGTGGGTAGCCATTCCCTCCTCCAGGGGATCTTCCCAACCCAGGGATCGAACCCAGGTCTCCCACATTGCAGGCGTATTTTCTACTGTCTGAGCTACCAGGGATACATGCATACAAATAATAACATCGAAGAAGAACATACAAATACATAAGTTGTTTAAAATGCAACAAATTGAAATGCTATGAAAATGTACATGAAATGTTCAGATAAATATCTCCTACTAGAATGACAGACAAGGCTTCATAAAGGCAATTATCTGAACTGGCCTCTAGAGGGGAGATGATGTTGAATGCAGATAGGTACTAGGCAAGATGCTGCAACAATTTAGTTTGGCAAGAACAAAAGATAAGAAAATCAGGAAATATTTTGGAGGAATAGCAATTAAATTAGGGAGAGCCTGGAATGCTACCCTGAAGGACACGTGCTATAAGCACAGAAGGGTTTTTAAGCAGAGTGACATGAGGGGAACAGGAAAACTTCTCCCCCTAAGGGACCAAATGGTAAGCAGCTTAGGCTTGTGGGCCCTACTTTCTCACAACTATTCAACTCTATCACTGCAGGTAGAAAGCAGCCACAGACCACCTGCACATGAGAGCAACGGTACAATAAAACTTTATAAAACTGGGCAGCTGGCCTAAGGCTTGCAGTTTACTGACCCCCCTACATTACAGGATTAAAAGTTTTTTTCTTCTATAAATTATTAATGCCACTTCTTGATGGCATTAAATTCTAGAAAGAAAATTTCTAAAGAAGAACTGAGAAATGTAGAAGAATCAAAAATTAAGGGTATGAGTTATACGATTAACTGAGAACAATCAAGACTTTTAATTCATGTTATCAGAGACTGACATGGATACCCCACCAGAGAAGGCTATTGAAAGAGCAAGACTGTAGCTTGAATTATGTGAAGAGGAAGTGTGACCGTTACTATAGCTAAACAGCTAAAATTATATACTTACATCTCTAGGGAGGAAAAGGGGACATTTTCAAGTTCTTGAGACCAACAGATGTCTTATGACAAATTATACAAACTAATTATATAATGTAAGACCCCCCTAGTAACATTACTCCTTGTATATTACTTCTGTTACTCTACCTGCTTTACTCGGTCCATTTTCAGCTTTTTTGCTGCAGAATAAACATCTTTGACTAGTTCCTTATCAGCTTTCAACCTATTGGGAAAAAAAGGTTCTGTATCATTTATCATACCACGGCCTTACAACACAGATTCTTAAATAAATTTAGAGGGACTTGGAATTTCATTTCCTAGTTATATGATGTACTTCAGAGAACTTACTGAGCAGTGTAGGCATAATTCAACAAGACTTCAACAGCTTCCGGATTGAGATCATCAAACTTAACATGAGAAACTCGGTGAGGATCACTGTCACTATTAAAGATTTCAAATAAATAGGGGCTGCAGCAGGCCAGGACTGCTCTGTGTGCTAGCATCTCATGGCCACAGACCTGCAACATCAGGCATCACAATTAGAAGCACTGTGGACTACGTATTTCTCCAGCTAATCACTACATCGTATCCTCCATCTTACGTTTCTAGGTAAATCATAGTCTCTTAAATTTATGTCATTAAATGCCTCTTATGAGAAAGAAAATAAGCCAGTCCAGGACACACGGTTCTCAGTATGAAAGATCAGATGTGCAAGCTCCCAGTCACGTTCTGAATACCTGAAGCCGAACATCACAGAACTGCCCACTCTTCCTCAGGGCATTCAGTTTGGCAACAGAAGATTCAATGAAATTTTCATCTTCAAACATTAAATATCCATTGGGAATCATTTTTCCTTTCAAATTTGGCTAAAGGGCAGAAATAAAGCCAAGTTATTTTTACTTATAAATGGTGATTTTTATAACATCTTGGAAAGTAATACAGTATCTTTAATTTTCAATCTCCATTTTATCAACAATACATAAAAATGTTATCACACAAGAACATTGCTAAAACCACACTGGCACTGAATGTCCAAGCCTTTGCACCCCTATACTTTGGTCCTAAGTTTTTTAGGAATTTGTACAGTAGTGAGTACGATAGCTTAGCAATTTTGGCCAGGTTTCTATTAGTACACACACTGTGAAGGGGAAGAAAATGGAAACCCAGCCCTCCCTAAATCCATACAATAACTAACTGAAAAGTCTGGAAGGATATGAAGTGGTCATTACATACAGATTCTTTGGATTGGGGCTATAGTCACTCCTTTACTTGAGAAAAACTGATATAAGACTAACTTAATTGTGTTCCTTTTGCTCTACTCAATATTCTATGATAACCCATAGGAGAAAAGAATCTAAAAAAGAAAATATATGTGTATGTATAGCTGAATCACTTTGCTGTGCACCTGACACTAACACAACACTGTAAATTGACTATATGCCAATAAAAATAGTTCAAAAAATTCTGTTCCGTTTGCAAGTTTCATTTATTCTAAACTACTTGTCTCATAACAATACATGTTAGAAATGTATGTTCTTTAAAAAATTTTCCATTTCACTTTTTCCTGTGAACAAATGGACTAATGGCTACACAAAATACATCATTGAAAAGTGGTAAAAGAAGGTTTTGGTTTGAAGTAAGTGATTTATTTAAATTCAAAACAGTTTACAGAAAAGAAAACAACAGGAAAAAAAATTTTTTTCTACAAATAATATTGACTTCTCTGCCTTTTAAAAAAATTATGAAAGGATGCTGGTGTACTTGGCACAGTCTTTAGGGAAAAAGAATGTGTGCACCGACCACTGAATATTCACTTACCTGCTATACTGGTGAGAACTGTATTTCTGGGACGCTTTAAATAATCCAAGGACAAAGGAAACTCAGCACTTCGGCGAGGTATGAAGACAGGTGGTTGAAGTGAAGGCAGAGGAGTCTTAAGCTCTAATGGAGATTCCAAAACTATCAGGCTTGAAAATGATGTAATCAAGTCCTTTAAAGCTATAGACACGAATTTCTTCTGTGATAATCATGCATCATAATCTGTAATAATGAAAATTTTTGGATATTCAGAATGATCAAAGAATGTCATTGATCTAGGTAGATCATGCTAAGTCCTGATCTTAAACACATTTCAAGGTAAATGGCACAATACAGAAAATAATACAAATGTAACTATACGTAAATATTTTCATTTAACTTGCAACCACTCAGATGACTGAAAAAAAAAAACCTCTCCCCAGAAGGCAGGCGCTAGTAACTTATCATTTAAGTGAGATATACGAGAACAAATGTAAATATTGGTTTATTCTAATATTCGTTACTGTGAGATTGTAATTAATACACAAACATGTGATCTGTCTGCTTTTACCAGCCAACAGCAACCTTCAATATTTCCAAATGTGTATACAATGTTACAGTCAAACCAGATATACTGTTTCCCAAATATGATCTGCATACTTCCTCATCTCTGTACCTTTGTTCAAGTTTTGTCTTCTTGGAATACCCTTAACACAGCCTCTGCAGATGACATCTTACCTTCACAGAGCCCCCACCAAATCCCTCCAGCTGAGAACGTAGTTTCTCTTCATCCTCCACATACTGCACCCTCTCTGAAAGGGTGTTTGTGTGATCTTCCAGCTGGTCTATTCTGGATTGTGTACCTGCTTATCTTCCATGATTCAAGGTCCCTTGAAAGCAGAGCCTCTGTCTTGTTTATCTTTGGATCCTTCCCACCCCCCGCCCCAAAACAAGTAGCCTAGAAACCTGAATATAAAGGTAAGTAATTTGTTGAAACAAACTAAATAAACAAAAAGGAAAATATTAATGTCTGTACTTTATACAATCATTTTTTCCTCATATATAGTAATAAACTACCAACAGAAAGTTCTAGTTCAAATCAAATCTTCAAGGAAATCACATTCAGTCCTCCTACCTTCTCTTTCCCCCTTATTTTCACATCATTAACTAAAGTGTCAAAGTCAGCTGGTTCTTATTTTTTAATTACCTGAACTGCTATTAAACCAGTGTCTAATTCTACAAACCAGAACTAAATAAGAAATTATTTGAAAGATGTGCATACTTTTAAAAATGGAAATCTTAAAATTACTTGGCATCAATCGAGCCCACAATTCTAACAATTATGTTAATATGAATGGTCTCTTACCCCAGAACCCACTTAAAGACTAATTTGTTCTATTTCAACAAATTACCGTATTAAGTTCAACAGCAGCACAACCGGAATCCTGTATGCCTTCACTGGTTTCTCCATAGCTTAGGTTTTATCTCAAAGAAACCAGAGTATTCGGACTCCAGTTGGGACTGTTCTCAATGCTTGTACCTGCAATGAAACTATTTCATACCATCGTGTAATACTGATTTCCTCTGCTGTTCACTTGCATCTAGATTAGTTAATTCAGCTCTTCTTAATTCTGTGTACAGAGAACACTCTATCTAAAAGAAACCTTAAATATTTTCAGCCAAGACCTAGCCCGTTAGGAAAATCTACGCAAGGGCGAAAGGGAGGAACCTTTCTATGCAAGTTATGTTAGAAATGATTTAAGTGTATGCCCTCTGAGAAACAAAACACAAATGGAGATTTTAAATATTTTAAGCCTTGACTGGTTTAATCCAGTATTTCTTTGTAAACTAGCCTTGATTTAATCAAGAATAATTTTTAAAAATGGCATCTATACACAAACATATCTTGCTTTACTGCACTTCACTGTACTATATTTTGGGCTTCCCTTGTAGCTCAGATGGTAAAGAATCTGCCTATAATGCAGGAGACTGGAGTTCGATTCCTGGGTTGGGAAGATCTTCTGGAGGCAGGCATGGCAACCCACTTCAGTATTCTTGCCTGGAGAATCCCATGGACAGAAAAGCCTGGTGGGCTACAGTGCATGGGGTTGCAAAGAGTCAGACACAACTGAGTGACTAAACCACCAAAGTACTGTACTTGACAAACACTGCTTCCCCCGCAGCCCCCGCTCCCAAATTGAAGGTCCGTGGCAACCCTGCATTGTCAGATGATGGTCAGCATTTTTCAGCAATGAAGTATTTTTAAATTAGGGTATATAAGTCGTTTTTAAAGATAATGCTTTGGACACTTAACAGACGCAAATATCATGTACACATAACTTTTATATGCACTGAGAAACCAAAAAATTCATATGACCGCTTTATCACAGTGCTGTGGAATCACACTCGCAGGATCTCTGAGGGTATATTTGATAATGTCAAAGTTCTGCCTAAAATTTATCTTGGAAAACAACAACAAAAACCCAGATGGTTAAAAATCACTTTAGTCCTTCGGGAGAAAATAGCTCAGTTGGTAAAGAATCCTCCTGCAACGCAGGAGATCCGGTTCAATTCCCGGGTTGGGAAGATCCCCTGGAGAAAGGAAAGGCTACCCACTTCAGTATTCTGGCCCAGAGAGTTCCATGGCTGAGTCTCTAGGGTCTCAAAGAGTCGGACACAACTGAGCAACTTTCACTTCACTGGAGAAAATCTGGAGCAACTCCTGCCATACACATTCGCACAATGTTATTAGTTTTGCAACAGAGTGCTACTACATTACTATGTATTTAGTTGCTCAGTCCTGTTCGACTCTTTGCGACCCCATGAACTGTAGAACGCCAGGTGCTTCTGTCCAGAGGGTTTTCCAGGAAAGAATACTGGACTAGGTTGCTATTCCCTCCTCCAGGAGATCTTCCCAACCCAGGGATCAAACCCAGATCTCCCACATTACATGCGGGTTCTTTACATCTGAACCACCAGGGTAGTACTAGGTGATTTTCTAGTAAAGCAAGGTCTTAATATGAACCTCATCTCTTTGATGTCTGCTGATTAGTACAACCCTACTTGATTTCAAAAGCTAACTCAAGTTCACTTGACATTTAAATTAATGCAACAAACTTACTGTGCCCTCACTTACTGTGTGCCCCTTCTCTCACCCACCCCCAAACTGGAGGAGGTCACATCAACTTCTGCCCGCAAAACCATGTCTTTCAAAGTTCACATTCACTCTCACCGAAGTCAGCGTGGGCAAATTAAGTTTTAAGCCTTTCCAAAAATTAATATATCTTCATCTGGTCTATGAAACTCGATGGAACAAATATGTGGGGAGAATTTTTTATATATATATATTTGAAAAGCCAAGGCAAAAGTCCCAACATCCCAGGCTTATAGGAAAGTATAAAATTTAGAATTTTATTTGATATTTAAAAAATACCTTTGACAAATCCACTTTTAAAATGAAAACTGAAGTCAAGTACAATATATTCTGGTAAATACACTTTAGTTTTTTAATTTGGTCAGTGCAAGGAGAGACAGGCAACTCATAAATAAATAAACTGCTTTAGTAAAACCCAGGAGTTCACCTGTTACCACAGCTCCCCCAAAGATTAGCTTAACCCAAATACAATTCAGTAAGTCTTATCAAAGAGATGTTTAAAAAAAAAAAGAAAAGCCATAGATCTCCCTCAACATTCTTGGGCTTTCAATAAGAGTAAGATAAAATGTTATCATCAAACTTTTAAAGCATCCTAAAAAAACCTCAAGGCAAATTACAAGCATTATTTAAGCTTCAAGGCAATTTTTGAGGGTAGCCAACTTAGAAAATAGCAAGTAACTCCATTTTTAACGAACAGACTTTAGAATACAAAGAAAATCTACAAATCTTTTTAAAACTAGAAGTTATAGATTCCCAATATCTGAAATAATCCATCTATATACACCAAAACTCACCAAACTCACCCACTCCATGCCATTAACCTCATTGTTCTGCAGTTCTTACATCCCACACACAGTTATGGCTCCAAACAGATGGCAAACAATTTGGAATGTGATGCTCATAACACAACAAAGTTAACTCCATTCCCCAGCCTCGCACACTCCACAGACAGACCAATCAGAAAGACAGACAAACTAAGCAGTGAAAACAGTTCACACAAAAGGGGGAAAAGGTACGAAAGCACACATATTCCAGAAACTGCAACAATTTCTATTTCAACAGACTGTGGTTTGCAGGATGTATATGGTAAATAGTAGGAGAGGAAGTAAGAGATCAACATTAAGATGATTGAAACAGAGCAGAATTTTTAGCACAGAGGCACAAGACACTAGCAGAAACGTGGAGGTGGTCTAGAGGAATGGGTAAAACATGGGAAATTATTATACCCTTGCTTATCCTAACTAAGGCAACAATGATATTTTAGAGAAGATATCTGGCATCATTATAAAAATCAATATCAAAATTAGAACTCAAAAAGCAAAACAGACATTTTTAGTTTACTGCATGCTTAAAGCCGGGAAGGAAAAGAGGAAATTTGCTTTGGGATATTTATATGGCTGATGTACCTGTTGGGCATCCAGGCTGATGTCAAAAGTGTTAAGGATAGTGAGGTGTAGGTTTCGAAATCATTTACAAGGTGGTAATTAAAATTTCTACTTGAAGCTGGCAGAGGATGAGATGGTTCGATAGTGTCACTGACTCAACGGACATGAGTCTGAGCAAACTCCAGGAGACAATGAAGGACAGGGAAGCCTGGCGTGCTGCAGTCCATGGGTCGCAGAGTCAGACTTAAGACTTAGCGACTCAAGAGCAACAACAAATTAAAGTTCACCAGTGAATATAAGAATGTATTTTCTGTGGTTCTGACAGAAAACAGAAATCACTCCCTTATTCGTTAATTTTTCCATTTACACTCCCAAGCACAAGGGATGGGGATTCCCAACCTTCTTGTAAATTTGAGTATACAACCATAACGTTGAAAAGTCAATGAAGTGATTTTTAGGGGTACTTCGTCTAACGTCAATGATTAAGACAGTTCCCCAACAGAAAAACATTTTACAATAAAAAACCAAAACACTTATTTGCAAAACATATTCAACTGCCACCTAAAACTTTCTTCAAGCAACAAAACCCCACACCAAAGTAAGTAGCAAAAAGACACTAATTTAAAACCAAAGCCTGGAACGCTCTTTTGAGAGCAAGAAATGGAAAAACAGAACTACAAGTTAAGATAAATTAAGAAATTAATATGTATTAATGACAGATTTCAAATATTAGGAAAATCATTCTGGGTCTCTTTTAGGTCAGTGATGCTAGTTCAGTTTTCTCTCTCACTACACATTACAGACATCTGACAAGTAGCCTGCCAGCTGGTATTGAATTATGGTATTCTCAACCCAATTCTGAATAGTGTACACCTCACCTTCTGATACACAAATAACGACTGCTCCTTCCGCACCTTTCAGAAGTTTCAGCATGATTATGCCTAAAGCTATTCATCAATATTTTCTTTTCCTTAACCACCAGTGCTAGAATAATTGAAAGAAAATATTGTCTCAGTCTAGTCCCTGCTACACTTGAACTTTTAGAGTAGTACCACGCTTACAGAGTTGTTATTTACTAGTGGACAGAAGGTCACCAACACACGTAGTCCTCAAAGAACAGCTTGATGCCAGGATGTTCCAGATCTCCATCACTGACAACAGACACTGAATAACAAAATAAATCCTTTAATAGGCCTCCGATTTCTACTTACTAGTTTTCGAAACGGCAGCGGCCTCAAACAATAGATCTACTTTGTATTGGGGGGAAAGTAAAATTTCTCAAATATTTGTGGTTCAAGTCTCCCTAGGGCTAACCCTCAATCTGATCCTACTGCCTGATACCTTCCTACCATCATGAGCTTACAACCAGAGTCGCTACGCAAAACGCGCAGAACGACGGAAAAAGAACAAACCTCTCTGCTGATTTTTTTTTTTGGGGGGGGGGGGGTACGGGGGTGCGGCGGGGATGGGAAACAAAGCGGCGAGGGCCCCAGAGTGACTGTCTGGAGATCCTTGCAGTCCCAGGCCTTCACCCCCGCGCGGCCGGGCCGGAGCCCACTCCGAAGGCCGGGAGGCCAGGCGCCCAGCGTCTGCACACCCCCGCCCGGGATTGGCCCGGCCCGCAGTCACTCAACGCCGAGACGTCAGGGCAGCAGCTCCCTCCCTCCTCCCGCCCCCTTCTCCCCGCGCTTGGCAAGAAGAGCGGGCAACGTGGAGCGGGAACAAAGGACCCCGCGGCCCACGGCGATCGGGAGCGCGGTGCCACCCTACCCCAGGCCCGGGAGCACCGACGGGGCCCTGGGCCGGCTCCCCGCCCACAGTCGCCGGGTCCTGCGAGGGCTCACGGGAGAGAACCCAGACCCGGGGCAGACACCTCCACACACACTAGGCGGGGTTCCTGACAGCACAAACGGAGATTCCCGCGCCCTCCTTCTGGAAGATCTTGACCCAGGCCCCCCGAGGACCCCCTCAACCCAAAACTTCTCGTCCCTCTCGTCCTGCTTCCTCGGCCGCAGCGCTCTCCGAGGCGGCCCGCCACCCGCCTTTGGCCGCTGACGCGACCGGGCAACCACGGCAGAGCCGGGAGCGCGGGGTCCGCGCGGCGCCGGCTCCTCGTCCACAGAGAGCAGCGGCTGCGCCGTCTTGCCGAGTCCTGCCCCTCTGGGGCCCGGCACCGCTCCCCGCCTCCCACCCTAAAACCCCAGCCGCCCGCTCCATCCGCCAGGTCGGAGTCTGGCTGCACGCTGCCCTTCCTCCCCCGGTGGGACCAGCGCAGATTACCTGGTTCATCTCTGAAGAGATGAAAAAACTCATCTCCGGAGCTTCAACGGGGAACAGGAGGAAGCGGGCGGGAATCGGCCCAACCGAAAGCGCCTCGATGTCGCGAAGGGGGGAGCGACCGACCCAGGAGGGGACGAGAGCACAGCCCCGCGGAGTCTGTGAGGCGGGAGCGCACCGGGAATTCGCCGAGACCCGCTTGCTTGCTCGCTCGCTCGCTCGCTGGCACAGCCGCGCTCGAACCGCAAGCGGCGAAACTGCACAGCAGCCCCGAGCGACCGCCCTCCACGCGCGTCCCGGAGACACTGCCGCCACGGCGGCCCGCGCGCGCCGCACCCCCCTCGCACGTCACCACGTGCGCCGCCCTCGCCTGGGTCTCCGCAGCCGCCAACGCCTCCCCGACGCTTCCGGCTAGAGAGCCGGCAAATGACCGGCGAGCGCAGCAATATCGCCCTCGAGGCCCCGCCCACCGCTGGCTCCGCCCCCGCCGCCCCGCCCTTCTCCCCAGCCCTGTGCGGTTCCGTCCTGCGCAGCTCAACTAGGTCAGCGCAAGGTGATCCCTGAGAGAGGGGGGTGCTGCGGCCGCGCCGCCTGCCTTATCACGCCGTCGGCCCTCCTTTCCCTCACGCCCTCACCCTCTAGTCGCCCTTTCAGACAGTGCGGGAACTGGTTCCCTCCAGCCGTCCTCACCTGTTCTGCTGTCCCCGGAGGCACAATAGCTTGACAGATCAGACGTGGGAGATTAGGTTTATTCGGCGTCAAAAGTCCCTGTAGGCAACCGCCCTAGACCGGAGCTGGCCGCAATGGACCTAAGAGTCTGTAGCCGCCTGTCCGCCGTCACCTTTGTCGGTGGTGGTGTGCGGGTAGAGAGCGCGGTGATTGTGAGGAACAACAGGGGCTCGCTGACAAAGAGGGGCGAGAGGATTCAGTCACTTTTGAGAAAACCGTTGGAGAGGTCAGAGAAGACATAGTATTGTATCAGCGTTGCTGTGAAAATCTGTTTACATCTGCTATTCGTTCCCGAGATCTTTTTTTGTCTGAGTGCAGCTCTCCTCTCAGAGACACTGAGTCAGTTCTTTGCTGGACTTGCTCTCTTGGAGAAAGAGAATAACCTTGAGAACAGATAGCAACCTTAATTTCCAACGCCCCATCTTGCCCCCAGAAGGCGAACCTGTTAAGGGGAAGGGAGACGCTTGATAGCAACTTCATGTGACTCTGAAGGGCACACTGGAAAGTTTCCTAGATTGAAGGTGAGGGGATTTTGTGAGGTAAACATGTTTAAGAGTTTGGCAGAGGCTTCCAGGTTAACATCGTGTTAGCTTATCCTGATTTGGCGAGGGCACTTAAGCCATCTACGCCTAGCCTTGTTTGTATCTGATCCCTGAGCTTAATTAGAGGATATTTCTAGGAGCTCTTCGTCATTAGTCATCTCTTCCTACTACTCTTTATCATTAACTATTTCATATACTCTTATGGGAGCAGAAAAATTTGGGGCCCTTTATCTGCAATAGAAGCTTTACAACTTTTACTCTAAAATATTGAAGCAAGAAGACTTTTGTTTCCAATTCAATTGTGGGTGGAAACGAGGACCTAAGATATCTATTAGTATGGTTCTTATATGTTTCTAGAGGAGAAAAAGACTGACATTTGCCACTGAACTCTTGTTTTTGTCTTCAGATAATAATTGACAGCAATGTTCACTTTTATCACGAATGAAACAGAATACATACCTTTTACATTCTTTTAATACCATAGACTTCATCCTTCCGGAGGGTATGAACTGCCCACTTCAGGTAGGCACATGACTCTCTGGCCTGCTGTACACACGGTCCATCTTGCTGTACTCTGAACAGTGCCTTTGTGACCTGAAACAGTCAAAACTTTCTTGAAGCTCCAGTGTGATCAGTCAATGCGTTTTTGCCTCATGTGGAATTTCACATTTGTGTGGTACCTTCTGTGTGAATAATGACATGATTTATGCACTCCATTTGTCTTCCAGGCAACTCCAGGTTTTAAACCTATCTATCCAATTACTGTATAATCCAGATGAAAATTAAACAGTGGAACCCCGCGGGCAATTTCAGCCTGGTAAAGTAACCAATTATAAGATTTCACTCTATTTTAATTACACAAGATATATTTTGACAGTGTTTAATACAAAGAAAAACTATTGACTTCTATTTTATGTTATGCACTGAGAACGAAAAATTAGGATTTGGTGCCTACCTGCAGTCTTTCTATTTTCCTCTCTGATCCTGCTTTAAATGTTATGGTTGTGTTTTGTTCCTTATGTATTAGTTTGCTAGGGCTTCTATAACAAAGTACCACAAGCTGAATGCTTAAGCAACAGAAATTTATTGTCTCACAGTCTGTACTTCTAAAGTCACAGTATTTGTAGGGTCCTGGTTCCTCTGTAGGCACCTGAGAAGGATCTGTTCCAAGCCCTTCTCCTGGCTGCTGGTAATTCCTTGATTTGTGGCAAAAGAGCTCCAGTCTTTGCATGACCTTTCCCCCATGTGCTTGTCTCTGTGTCCAAATGTCCTCTTTTTATAAGGATTAGAGGCCCACCCTAACCCGGTATGGCCTCATCTTAATTAAGTCACCATTTCCCAATAAGATCATACTTTGAGATATTGAGGTTTAGGACTTTAACACAAATTTTGGAGGGGACATAATTCAACTCATACCACTTCAGTTCAGCGTTTCTCCAGATTTGGTCCACATACACCACATTTATCAAAATAACCTGGATGTTTTATTAGAAATACAGGTTCCCAAGCTTTACCCTAAGCAAGTGATTCTCAAAGGCCTGGAGTGATTTTGTTTTTGCCCCCAGGGGACATTTGGCAGTGTCTGGAAATGGGACTGGAGAGAGGTGTTGCTGATATCTAACAGATTCAGAATGCTGCTCAACACCCTGCAATGCACAGGCCAATCCACTGCAACAAGAAAATGATCCCACTCCAAATGTTAATAAAGCCTGGGCTTCCCAGGTGGCACAGTGGTAAACAATCTGCCTGCCAATTCAGGAGACACAAAAGTGCAGGTTCAGTCTCTGTGTCAGGAAGATCCTCTGGAGGAGGAAATGACAACCCACTCCAGTATTATTGCCTGGAAAATTACATAGACAGAGGAGCCTGGTGGGTTACAGTCCCTGGGGCCACAGAGATTTGGCCACCACTGATCACCACCAAGAAGCTATATCCTAGAGCTGCTAAACCAGACTTTCTGGGATAGAGGCCTGGAAGTCAACATTTGACAAGCATCTCAACTACTTTTACCCACACTAAAGTTAGAGAAGCACTTCAGATACAAAATCCTTTTCTTGGAATATATACATGCTCCATTTTGTTCCAGATATTAGTTACCTCTCTTATTTATTAGCCATGCTAATTATAAGATATTAATATAACTAAATATGACAACTTAGCAATTGCCTGAATTTCTGAGTCTTAGTGTAACATTCATTTTAGATTGGAAAGCTGTTTCTATTTTAAAATTTCTGTTCCACATTACATTATTTTGGATCAGCCATCTACATTTTCTAGATGCCCTTTGTCTAATCAAAATTGTTTTGAACAGAAAACTATTGCTAGTCTCTGGCTTGGCAAAGCAATGCTTTGTCCGCTCTAGTCCACTGGTTTCTCCTGTAACCAGAATGACTGACTTGTCTCTTTCAGGTATTTCTCTCATCCCTTGAAGTAATGCTGCTCTTCTCTCAAATTCTTTCTCTTCTTTACTCTTGGCATTTGAAAATACTCTTAGGGTGTATTAGTGGTGTCTTAAGAGCAGAAACAAGAAAATGGTAGTGTCATAAAAGTCACCAGAAGCACAAGGGAAAATCTTGAAACTTCCATTAAAAGAGGTCATTGGAAATTATTATGTATTTCAGTGTTAACAAATTGAGAACTTGCCTCTCTAAAAAATTGTTTTAAGTATTCCATTTTAGAGAATGCTTAGTTGCTCAATCATGTCCGTTCTTTGAGAACCTTTAGACTGTAGCCTACCAGGCTCCTCTGTCCATGGGATTTTTCAGGCAAGAAATATATGTGTGTGTGTGTGTGTGTGTGTGTGTGTGTGTAAATATATATATATAATCCAGAGATTATAAAATCAAAATATTTTGGCTCTGCATTATCCTTATTGACCATTACATTATCCAAGCTGTTTTATTAATGATCTTTTGCTAGTTTTCTGAAGTCATCGCTGTTAAAATTTTGAGAACAACTCTAGCCTCCTGTTCCAACCACCAGAATCCCTGGATAGTTTCTTTCTCTTTCAACAGTTTCTTAGGAATTAAAACTTCTCATGTCATTCAGACATATTTTCTGTGACATTATATGACCTTTAAGCCTGCTTACCTCTTTGGACTGTGTGGCCAACAATCATATGTTCAACTCTTGAATTACAAAGTGCAACCTAAGCTTTGGACTTCCCTTTGAGCTTTACCTAAGCTCAGACGGTAAAGGGTCTGCCTACAATGTGGGAGACCGAGGTTTGATCCCTGGGTCAGGAAGATCCCCTGGAGAAGGAAATGCAACCCACTCCAGTACTCTTGCCTGGAAAATCCCATGGATGGAGGAACCTGGTAGGCTACAGTGCATGGAATTGCAAAGAGTCAGACACGACTGAGTGACTTCACAAGCTTTCTGAAAGTCTTCATCCAAAAAACCCTAAAAAAAAAAAAAAAAATCAATGAAATTGCTGAAAATAAGCAAGGTATAGAGTAAGCAGCATTTATTCTAAGCTGAGTTTTTAATACAAATGTTGAAATCAAATGTATAAATGATAGAGTGGTAACATATAGCAAAATCTGTACAGTTTGATCCAGAAGATCTTTTGTTGTGTTTGCATCCAGAACTTGACACCTGGTGGCTGAAAGTCACACAACACAGTTCAGCTGGACTAGCCAGCCAACTGTTGCCAGTGTAAACTGATCACTTAACACATGAAGTTAAGAGGCTTCTACAAAAAAAAAAAAAAAAAAAAAAAAGCCAGGAAGGATAGAGCAGTGAGGATATAACATCAGTTCTCCTTTTTTCTATCATGTTTTCTATGTCTGGAGACCAGAGTGAAGTACAATGAGAAAATGATGGAATTTTACAAAATTCTTGTGAACTAGTCTTTCTAAATTACTGAAGAGTCATAAAGTTGTTATCTAAAAAATTCCTCCCCTGAGAGTAATTCCTCATAGCCATCCTTCAAAATTGGCACCCTAGCAAACAGAATGAACAGATAAAGTGTTCTCTTTCCCAATCATCTCTAATGTCCTGCTAGAGAGGAAAATGTGAGGGAAAAGAGATGATGGCAACATAATCTACCAATGGCCTTAAAGGTCACCATGTCTTATATTGAGTGAAGTAAATCAGAGTATTCTTGCCTGGAGAATTTCATGGACAGAGCTGCCTGGTGGGCTACAATCCATGGCATTGCAGAGTGGGACATGACTGAGTGAGTGACACACACAAATCAGAGAAGCAGAAACATTGTATTATATCCTTTATATGCAGACTCTAAAAAGACATGATACAAATGAACTTATTTACAAAACAGAAACAGACTTACAAACTAAGAGAAGGAATTTAGGGTTGCCAAAGTGGGGAAGGATGGAGGGAAGGGGTAGTTAGGGAGTTTGGGATGGATGTGTACACACTGCTATATTTAAAATGGATAACCAACAAGGACTTACTGTATAGCACAGGGAACTCTGCTCAATGTTATGTGGCAGCCTGGATGGGAGGGGAGTTTTGGGGAGAATGGATACATGTATATGTGGGCCCAGTTGCTGCTGCTACCTGAAACTATAGCAACATTGTTAATTAGCTATGAAGTGAAGTGAAAGTCAGCTCAGTCCTGTTTGACTCTTTGCAACCCCATTGATTGTAGCCTGCCAGGCTCCTCTGTCCATGGGGTTTTCCAAGCAAGAATACTGGAGTGGGTTACCATTCCTTTCTCCAGGGGATCTTCCTGACCCAGGGATGAAACCCAGATCTCTGGCATTGCTGGCAGATTCTTTACCATCTTGAGCCACCAGGGAAGCCCAATACCCCAATAATAAAATAAAAAGTTTAAAAAGAAAAGGTCACCCTGCCTCTGAGATATACTTTCTTTTCAAAGTTTCTCTGTCAGTAGCTTACTCCCACCGATCCTTCAAGATCCAATCAGCACTTTGTCACTTCCAAGAAGTGGTCTAGGTCCAAAATCTTGGCTTTGTTGCTTAACTATTTAAGGAAAATCTCTTGTCTTCTTGGTGGCTCTGTTTTCTAATCTTCAAAATGGGAACTAATACTTGCCTTACAGAATTTTCTATACTGAGTACATGGTGGGTGATGAGTAAATCTTTATTTCTTTATTTGAAGGCCTCCTCCAATTACTCCAACATACATGACTTCTGTCCCATTTCTCTGAACCCTGGCACATCATTTATAAAATTCACTTGTCTCTTAATCTACCTTCAGTACTTTGGTGCTTGTAGGACTGAGAGGTGAGTGGTTTGAAGCATATCAGCAACCCAGACCATAGGCATCTCTTAATTTTCTAGAAAGTGTGGAGCAAAAAAATCAGGATTAATTTTGTTATAGCAAAAAATAATTTTATATAAAAAATCTGAGCAACAGCTATATACTGGCTGTTCCTCTGCCCTCGGATACCTTGAAGTATTGGGTGAATTAATGTCTAAACCACAGGTGCCTCTCGTGCTTCTTTCTGTCAGACTGATGTTTCCGTAGTGAATGTAAGTGGTAGAGGAAGCTGGAGAGATGGAGGACTGGGGGAATAAGAAAGGAAGTGGTTATGGAGGCATATCACAAGCCAGAGAGGGTAAAGGCACGTCGCATGACAGACGAGGACGGTGGATCTCCTTGGCTAATTTCCTTTCTCCTCAAAGAGGTCTCCAGTGTGCAGAAGGGAATGTAGGATTCTCAACTCCTTTCACTTAGAAAAGTCTGTGAACAAACATCCTAAATACTGCTTTGTCTGTGTCTTCCATGTGCAAGTGTCCTTATGCAGCTGTTTCTCAGATTTTTTTCTGTAAAATTATCCTTCACCATAACAAAATGAATCCTAAGTTTTTGTTCTGCATTTCCTAGAAAACTAGGAGAAGCCTAGGATTCGAAATGATGGGGGTCAAGTTTCTTCCCTTTATGTATCTATGCCATGATACAAGATCTGGCCTTAGCAAATCTCATTGCTCATGTTGCTTTTCAGCCGTATTGACCCCCTCCCTTCCTTGATACACCATGCCTTTTAGATGTACTCTGGCACTGACTGAAGTACCCTTTTGTTGTTGTTTAGTCTCTAAGTCATGTCCAACTCTGTGACCGTGAGGACTGTGGCCTACCAGACTCCTATGTCCATGGGGTTTCCCAGGTGAGAATATTGGAGTGGGTTGCCATTTCCTACTCCAGGGTATCTTCCTGACCCAGGGATCGTTAATTTCTACTCATTCTCCAAACTTTGGTGTAGAACTGAAGAACTCACTTCTTCTAGGCAGCTTTCCTGGATGGGCCTGGGCTGGGCCGCTGTCCCTCCTATGAGCTCACATAGTGCCCTGGGACATCTCCCCTCTTTGTAGCATTAATTGCATGAGTAATGACAGAGGATGAGCTGGTTGGATGGCATCACTGACTCAATGGAGGTGAGTTTGAGCAAGCTCAGTGAGATGGTGAAGGACAGGGAAGCCTGGCGTGCTACAGTCCGTAGGGTCTCAAAGAGCTGGACAGGACTGAGCAACTGAACAACAATGCAAGTATACTCATCTGCATCCCCTCTGCATGTTGCACCCTGGGAAGACAGATGCTGTCCTATTCATCCTCACATACTCACTACCTGTCCTGAGGCCAGGCACATAGAGATCCTCAGAACACATCACTGCAACAAGCGAAGGAGGAAATGATATGCATTACTGTTATTGCCTTGAGCTTTAAAAATGTGAAGATGTACAAGACAAGAAGTCGGTTTTTGCCTGAGTTTTTGTAGTGTGTTGATCAATTTGTTTAAAATTCAAACCTAAAGTAATATGTGATCTTCGCAAAGCTTGTAGTCAAGAAAGTACCATGTGGGTAATTCTCTTTTGTGTGTGCATGCTAAGTCTCTTCAGTCATATCTGATTCTTTGCGACCTTATGGACCACAGCCCTCCAGGCTCCTCTGTTCATGGGATTCTCTGGGCAAGGATACTAGAGTGAGTTGCCATGCCATCCTCCAGGGGATCTTCCTGACCCAAGAATCAAACCCATGTCTCCTGTGTCTCCTGCATTGCAGGAGGATTCTTTACTGCTGAGCCACCTGGTAAACCCACTTGTCTGTCACTTTTCTGAAAAATCTATCAGCAGGGCCATTGCAAGCCTTTGGTGTGACTTTATTTACCTACTTGTTATGGCCTGCATGTCAACAGCAAGTAAAACACACAAATTCTTAACAGATTGAATTATTTCATTTTCCAGAAGGTAATGTATCCACAATTTTGATATCAGTCAAGGGAGGGCCTCATTATTCTAATGCTGCACTTACAGAAATCCTCTCCTATACTGTAGAGCCTGTTTCTGGGTTTCTTAAGCTCATCCATTGCATCACAAGCTTCTTGCTTGTTTGTTTGGGTTTTCAGTGCCACATATGGTTCCAGGCACATAGCTGATGCTTGAGGGAATTCTGGAATAGCAGTTTTGAGTGTTTTAGGGACATACAGTCACTTCTCATTTTACTTACTTCTCACAGCAGTCTCAGGAAGATTTATCATCATTATCTTATGGATAAGGAAATGGGAATTTAGAGATGTTAGGATGCTTGCGTGAAGTCATGTTACTTGAATGGTGGTGCCAGGAGTTTAATCCAGGAGAGTCTGATCTGAGACCACCCCTGTTTCTACCACCACACGCTGCCTTTCAGTACATGTTTACTAAATCAGTTTAGTACTAATTTCCATAGGAGACAAATAAATAGTTGATGCATCTAGGAGAAGGTTGAACAGAGGATATTGATAGGTTATATAACTAAACTTTTGTCTTTAGTGTCAGTGAAATTAATGATTAAGGATAATCAGAAGCACAATATAACCAGTACGTAGAGCTGTGAACACACCACTTTGGCAGGCAGATCTAAGAAATAGAAGAACTCTTCTTGATAAACAATATCAACTTAACTTTCATGAACAGGTCTCTAAGAGAAACAAGGTGAGGCAGAGATGGCTGGTTGCCTATGCTGTCCATACATTTTCCTTTTCCTCCTTAGAAACACAATACTAAAGGTCACAGTTCCTAGACTCCCTTGCAGCTAGATATGGGGTAAGCTTGAAATACTATGTGAGAACTTCATAAAAGTGTTCTTCAAAGGAAAAAGGAGTACCCTTTTGCCTTTCCTTTTCCTGCTGATTAGGATGCAGATGTGATGGGTTGAAGTCAAGTAGCCATTTTGGATCATGAGGTGATGGGCTAAGGATGACCAGAACAGTGTGCCAGAGGAAGTCTAGGGTATGATGACCTTTGAGCTGTCATCTTGATCTGGCCTGCCAAACTCTAGATCTCCTCTATGTGAAAGAATAACAAACTTTCATTTTGTTTAAGCCAAAAATGGAAGTGGAAAAAGCCAGTTTAGTGATTTCTGTCATTTGCGCAAGTGTCCCTCCTCCTGTTTGTCATTCTGTTTCTGTCCAGTTTTATTTCATTTTACAATACTGCAGCTGTTTATATTTCCTAGAACCTACACTGCACGTTTGAAAGTAGCAAGCAGCAAACATCATGTCTATGTCATAGACAGGTTATTGGTACTATCTAACAAGTTCACACTAAGTCCTTTGTAGGTGACTCTGATTAAAGGTCAGGAGACCACATGTAAGCTCTACAAATAACCTCAAGTTTTGAATTATACAATTTAGAAGGTTAGGCCCCACCTCAGCTTTCTCTTATGTGATCGTTGATCTAATACCATATCATTTTTATTTTCCCAAATGGTATATTATCCCACTTGATGGTTCACTGCAGATGTCTACTGAATTTATGCATAATAACATGTAAAACATTCTGCTGTATACAATGAGTTCACAGATGAATCATAAAGGTTTTGTTCTTTAAGAAAGTAATCAGTTGATTGAATGGAGATAAACTCTGTGGGGGTACAAGTAGGGAATGGATTTATTTTCTCTAAGCTTCAAACATTTCCCTGGTGGTCCAGTGGCTAAGACTTTGTGCTCCCAGGGCAGGGGGTCTGGGTTTGATCCCTGGCCGGGGAACTGAAATCCACAAGCTGCAATAAGACTCAGTGCAGCTAAATAAATAAAGAAATAACCTTCAAACATGGATTTTCTCATTACAAATAATGTCAGATAGTGCCTATAGTTTTTTAGTCACTTGGGGTATTTAAAGCTCACTTTCAGGTATTAAAAGACAAATACAGTTCAGTCTAACTTAAAACCTTACATCTAATTCTCTAACCCAGTTGCATCTAATATCACATGTAATTCACGTTTTCCCACGGCCTACCCCACCCCCAGCCCAGACCTGATCCAAGGCTCAGGCATCCACAGTGGGCATGAGCAGTGGGGTGTGATCTTTTTATCACTCTGCCTTTGCTCTCTACCCACTAAGTACAGAGTAATCGCAACCCATTCTAACCTCTGTCCTTGTTTCCTGCCATGTGCCCTCTTCAGGCCCATTGGCCTCCTTTCCATCCCTATTAAACATATTTCTGCCAAGGGCCTCTGAGTTTCTCTGCTTCACTCTTCCCCCAGCCATCTGCATGGCTTGCTCCACTGACTCTCAGGCCTTTGCTCAATTGTCTGCTTATCAGTGAGGCGTCCCTGACTTCTCTATCTCAAGTGACACTCACCCACACCCATCACTTCCCTACTCTGCTTTGCATTCTCATCTCACCATCTGATAAATTCCACTTCCACTGGGAAGTGAAGTGCCTGTGTTCTCTCCCGCAGACACCTCCTGTCTTTATGAGGCAGGGCGGGAGGTTGAGTACCTGTCTCTGAGTATGAGAAGAGGAGGAAGAAAAGCCAGAACCCTCTCTCCTCCTTTGGATTTCTGTTCTCCTTGACTTTCTTCAACCAGCTTTCACAATTTGGTCTTCTTGTTTAGAAGCTGGAAGTGAGAGTTCCCTAGATACTGGATTGATCTGTCTTTTTTTACTAAGTCTGCATGGATGTGGCAGGTACTCTCTTTAGAATGCAGGGGCAGTTGTTGTTTCGTTATTCTCAGCTTTGGGGCTTCAGCTCAAGTACAGAGATGAAAAGTAAAACTTCATTCAATGTGCTATTAACTAAGAACCTTCTCACAATCTGGTGTGTGTAGTGATTGTCACGAAGAGAACATTTGAATTTGAGGTAACCATTGTGATATGAGTAGATGGCTCCATGGATTCAGGATGTCCGATTTTTTGGAAATAGGAACCTGGGTGTTTGCACATTTCTGAAGCAATTAAAACTGGTTATACAGTGAGATTGCCCCTGGATCCAACCCTTCCTGGACTTTTTATATGAGTCAATTATTTTCCTTTTTTTCCTCTCAAGCAAGGTGATGTGGCTTTTCATCACTTGCAACCCAGCAGTCCTTGTTGTCGCCATGCCATTTCTTGCCTTAAACTGCTGCCTGTGTGTTGTCATCAGAGTCGCTACACTCCTGGCATATTTTCTCAAGTTGCACTTTTCCTTTTTCCAGGGACTACTGATAATTGAAAGGATTTATTAAGGTCCCACTCTGGGATTCTTCTGGCCACTGAGCACAATAGAAGAAATATTGTTAATAACTATTTTGACAAATCCAGTAGTAATGTTATGTTTGGATGCATAGTTGTATTTGTGATTCTGAATGCTATTGCTCTACATATGGCTGAAGAAAATATTTTCATATTGATTTTCCATAATAATCCAACATATAAGCTCATATTCTTTGTGATTATCATTTGCATTAGTTAGTCTTTAGGTGAAGTATCCAAACACCTTTAAGTTATTAACCTTTTGTATTCAAATGTTATATGAGGGCTTCCCTGATGGCTCAATGGTAAAGAATCTGCCTGCAATACAGGAGATGTAGGTTCTATCCCTGGGTCAGGAAGATCCCCTAGGGAGGGAAATGGCAACCCACTCCACTTTCTTGCCTGAGAAATACCATGGGCGGAGAAGCTATAGTCCATGGAGTCACAAAACAGTTGGACACAACTTAGTATCTAAACAACAACGAGTTATATACCTAACTCCAAAGGTACTAACATCCATTAAGGAACCTAAAGTCCTTTAACATTCATTCATTCTCCCTAGTGCCAGAGACATATTCTTCTAATAAAGAGACTTATAAAGTAATATATAACACAGTCAATGTGGTTTATATATTTGAGAAGTTTTAGCGGTGTTACTGTTGGGAGAATTAATTTTCTGAAAGAAATCTGAAATTAGAAATTATTTAGAAATTTAGAAATTATTTCTAATTTCAGATTTTAGCCATAATTCAGAGTGTGATAAAATCAGGGTGTGATTTTATACACTCACCAAAGTTCTAACTTTAATTTCCTGTTCTTGGTATGAAAATAGAATGTTTATGAGAAGAAATACCAAAAATTGAGAGGGGATTTGAAATCAAATTCATCATAGATTCACCCAAAAGAAAGACTTTGAGCTCCAGATAACATAAACTACTATACAGGGCTTGGTTATGCTTCCTTCTTCTGATAGGGATGTGGAGACAATAGAGAGATTCCTAAAAAAAAAAAAAAGGAAAAGACTAGGGGGTAGGATTGGTAAAATAAGACCCAGTACCTTTTTACTGTAAAAGAAAAGCTGGTCTCAAATTCTTATGTCTGCTTGTTTATAAATTAATTCATTAAACAAATGTTTATTAGAAGTTTACTATATACCAGGTGCTATGGTGAGTTTTCATCCTGCAAGTTAGGAGACAGATAATGAAATAGATGACGATAGTCACTGTGATGATGGTGAGGGTGAGGGAGTGAGGGAGGTTTACAGTGCTGTGGGACTCTGGAATAAGAGCAGGTGAGCCTGTGAAGGCAGCGATCAGAGAAACCTCATGAGGTGTAGTTTGACCTGAGACTTGAAGCATGAGTGAGTTTTCCTGGTGGATAGGGAAGGGTGTTTTAGAAAACACATGCAAACTAAAAAGTGTATCTGAGGATTCCCAGGTAGGTTATGATGGGGAAGGGAGTAAGATGCAAGAGGCCTGAACAATGAAACAAAGGTGGGCAGAGAAGCAGGTGTCTTCCTTGTTATTCTTTAAGGTTTGGAATTGTCTTAAAGGCACTGGGGAGTGGCCAAAGGATGTTAATCTAGGGAGGAACATTACCATGTTTGCATTTAAAAAGGCTTTGTGAAAAAAAATAAAAATAAAAAGGCTTTGTGGAAGGTTTTCCTAAGGAGAAAGCTAATGAGTTCCCCATACCTACAAGAGAGAGAATAAGAGGGGAAAAGCTGAGATGAAAAGATTGAATCCTCACAAGAAAGAGTTTGATCAGAGAACTGGACCCTGTAGATGATTAGACAGAGGTTGAGAAGACCTGAAGATGTTATATAAAGCATGGTCATCTTTCACATTTTATTTTTTATTTTTAAAATTTTTTATTTATTTATTTTTGGCCACACTGTGCAGCATGTGGGATCTTAGTTCCCTAACCAGGGTGGGAACCCATGTCCCTGGCAGTGGAAGCATAGAGTCTTAACCACTGGACCACCAGGGAATTCTCTACATTTTAAAATGTGTCTGGTTGTGGCAAGAGGTTAGATATGCTGAGATTTCCTAAAGTATGTTCTTTAGAAGAGTTGTTGATAGATGTTTCATGAACAGAAAACAAAATTTTAGTGCTTTCCAAAAGTTTGGCTTGGGCACCCCGAAGAGGCCTATCTATTTACTGTGGGACTTTCACAGCCTTTAACATGCTACCATGCCTTGTGTCTTTGACTGGGACTTGGATTCAGGGTTTCCAAACTTCATTGATCACAGGACCCCTATGATCTTCTGTTCTAAAGAGCACACTTGGTAAAATACTGAACCAGATATATTTGATTCTGTTACTAAGATTTTCCCCTTAGGTTCTGAAATCCTAAAAAGTATTTAAGACCTGGCATTACTTTTCCACAGTGTTTATCCATTACAAATGAGTGATCTTACAGTTGTCAAGCAAGTCTGTCAAAATTGAATAATAACTAGTCAATGACTACTTTTTAGATTCCTTATTTTATGATATAATTGGATAAAATAGGAACATAACTAGAATCCTAAGGGCCAACTTAGATATTTCAGGAAACCAAAAATATACTCATTTCAAATAATTAAAGGAAAATAGGGGATAAGTTGTCCCTTACCCCTCTATATGAAGATATTCTCTGATAATTTAAGACTCAGGGAGTTAGAATTCTAATGTGCAGTTTAAACAAAGAGAGATGGAATTTTGGAGTCATCTACAGAACGATGGCCTTCCCTAGTGGCTCAGTGGTAGAAGAATCCACCGGCAATGCAGGAGACACAAGTTCGCTCTCTGAGTCGAGAAGATTCTCTGGAGAAGGAAATGGCAACCCACTCCAGTTTTCTTGCCTGGGAGGAGCCTCGTGGGCTGTATGTAGTCCGTGGAATTGCAAAGGAATTGGACATGACTTAGTGACTAAATAACGACAACAAAACGTTTCCATTGGGATTGTGACATTAGGTAGGCAGGCGTAAGATTAGGGATATTCAAAAATACCTCTGAAAAATAGATATTCTAGTGATTTAACCTAACCCTTGAATTGCAAATAGACTTTAATTTAGATGTCAATTCCAATTAGTTGCAGTGTTGTTTGAAGTATTAGGTTCTGAAGAGTTGAGAGTCTCCATGTAGTTGAACAAACATAGTGACTGATGAGCAGTATATGCCTTGTGTGGGGAAAGAGAGAGTGAAGCTCCCCATCCTTGCAGCTGCCATTCCCCTTTGAAGTCATGCTTGGAGGTATGTTAAGTCATAAAGGGTTCTGGCGAGGTGGATTGGGTAAGAAACAACTATTTGAGATATTTAGGTTATTTAAAAGTGATTTAGAAGATATTGTCAGGTCACTCAGAATGTACGTGACCCTAGAGGTCTGAAAGCAGCTGGTGTCCAAGAGAACCATATTACGTTGATTTAGTTTAGAAAACTGAACTTTGCGGAGATGCAGTACAACAATGAACCCCCATAGAAAGGAGGCCTTGACAAGGAAGTTCAAATCTATTTCAGCACAAAAAGTGTAAGGACTCAGATTTAGTGTAGCGTCAATATGAGAATTTCTGCTGGAGCCTACATGATTAGTCTTTTCTGTGAGTACGCTGAGTTCATGTTCATTATTATCTTTTGCCAAGCAAAACTGTAAATCATTCACGAGATTCTCAATATAAAGAACTTTCCTTTAGCAAATGAAGCCTCTGCTACCCATAGGGATCCCAGAGTCCCTGCAATGGACAACACTGTCAAAGGGAAGGATACTTCCCTGGGAATAGAGAAGGAAAACAGTAGTATGTCCTTGTTGATTGTGCAGTCCTGACAAATCCTGGCCCAGTCTCCCATGGTGGGGGGCCCTCGGCCTGCTGGCGGACAAGCCGCTGCCCAAGTAGATTGACGCACCTGGTGAGTCAGGGCCGCTTGCAACTTCACACCCGGCTTCCTGCCCAAATCCCTGCCAGTTCTGTTTCTTAGCCAAATGACATCAAGAACAACTTGAGGAAACTATAAAGAAAGTTGTGCCCTTTTGAGACAGTTTATTTCCAGTAGTGTCTAGCCTGTGGCTAAAATTCTGGACTTGAAATTAGGAAAACGGAGTACAGATTAGACAACGTCAGAAATGGAAACTTCTCTGTGCCTTTCCCATCTTGAACAGGCACTGCTTCAGAACTTTGGCAATTCAGCTTCCCTGGGTCTCAGTGTCCTCATATTTTCAGTTGGGATAAGAGGAAGACTGGAGGTGGAGACAGTGAGGAAAGGAATTTTCATATTTCATAAATTCTAGATAACTTATCTAAAGAATTCCCTGCTTTCTCCAGACAGCAGCCAATGCCATCATGAGATCAGCAGTGAGATGATCCCACAAAGTGATGGAATAGAGGGAACTCCCTCCACTCTACCCCTCCCAGCTGCTATAGGAAATCGCCAGGTTTTGTCAAACAAGTGATTTGAAATTTCTGTGATCTTTCTGGCTACCTTATGGTTTCAGATATTGCCAGTGCCTGTGGCTCTTGAGATGGGCATCATCATGAGTTGCTACCTCACTCCTCGCTGTATCATAGTCTACTTTACAACAGTGACCACAGAGGTCTGGATTATGTGGGGCCAGGTGACTGTTTACTGGTGCTACTGCAGGTGTCCTTTCCCTAGGAATGGACAGAAGTTTCTGAGAATCAGGCTGGAAATAATCCAACTGCATTCAAAATCACCTTTTCCTTCAGAAGACTTGTGTATAGGGTTGTGTATAGACTGGCATAGGCTTCCCAGGTGGCTCAGTGGTAAAGAATCCTCCTGCCAATGACTTGGGTTCGATCCCTGGCTTGGTAAGATTCCCTGGAGAAAGGAATGGCAACCCACTCCAGTATTATTGCCTGGAAGACTCCATGGACAGAGGAGCCGGGTGGGCTACAATCCCTGGGGTTGCAAAGAGTTGGACACAACTGAGTGATTGAGCATGCGTATGCACATAGATTGGCATAGCACTTCTTTTGTGGTTGTTCTTGTTCAGTTGCTAAGTCATGTCCGACTCTGGAAAACCCAGCAGTAGCCACAGGACTGCAAAAGATCAATTTTCATTCCAATCCCAAAGAAAGGCAATGCCAAAAATGTTCAAACTACTATTCAAAATCAGGCTACTTTGGTCAGATACTGTTCATTACAAAGTGAGAGAACAAAATATCTGACTAAAGTAGCCTGACTTTTTTTGTCAGGAGAAGGTTGACTTCATTTTATTTTTTATTGCAATGAAAGGGGGCACTAATGGTAAAGAACCTGCTTGCTGATACAGGAAGCAAGAGATGTGGGTTCGATCCCTGGGTCAGGAAGATCCCCTGGAGAAGGAAATGGCAAGCCACTCCAGTACGCTTGCCTGGAAAATCCCATCGGGTCACAAAGAGTCGGACATGACTGAAGCAACTTAGCACATTGTAATTAAGTGTGGTTAAATGATGTCTATGCAATGTGACTTCATAATTCAAGTTGAGGTTAAGTTGAGAGAGAAGGTTTGGAGCCTTCTGGTGTCTTTCTTCCCTTTGTTCTGTCTCTCCAGAAATCTGTGGACCACAGGTGTTTACCCTTGGAGCAGACACATAAAGGTTATATGCCCAGTGAGGCTTTGCATTCAATTTCTTTTGTAAAGTGGTTGAAGGGTCTCTGGTTGGGAAAGAGAATGTGGGAAAACAACCAACAGCCAAGGGCCATGCCACCGCCGTGTTCTCCTCGGTAAACCGGGGTTGTAAGAGGACACGTGGGACTTCAGGATTTGAACACTGATTCTGTTCAAACAATCCCTGTCTAGGAAGCCCTCTAAAGTCTTTGTACATATACAGACACACACACAGCAATTAAGTTATGGACACCCTGGTTGCAGACCACTGCCTTAACTCCCCATATTCACCCCAACTGGAAATTCTGGTTGCTCTTCTAAACTTAGGACTGCAAGTTTGTTGACTGTTTGCAATGTACCAGTCAATTTAGCTACCAAAGTTTATCTTCCTGAACACCTTGCCAGGGATAATTAATTGTGCTCTCCAAAGTCATGTAGCAAAAGACTCAGGAACCAGATTGAGCTTCTCTTAGTGCTTCCTTCCTCCCCCAACTGCCCTGAAGTCATTCGTATTAAACAAGACTTGGTCAGCTGAGTATTTGAATTAAGGGAAGGATTAAAAAGGAAAACTGTGGAGACTATTTCTGATCAAAATTCTCATATTCCACCAGCCCCCAGGTAATGTCTGGTCACCTGGTTTTGTGTTCAGCAAGAATCCTGTTTAGCCAGAACCCATTGTATTTGCTCTTAGTACCTTTTCCAATTCACCAATCCTCCCCTGCCACCCACGCCCTCACGCCCACTCTGCTCCTTGGCTTTGCCTTGTGATTCGAGCCCATCTCTCTTCCCTAGTTAAAAAAAAAAAAAAACTTAATTTTTTTAGTAGTAGCCCTCCTTGAATAAAGTCTTCTTTACTGTCTTTAAAGAGGGTCAGGAATATCTTTTTCTTTAACACTTCAGTAGGGCTTTAGATAACCTTTTGAAGCAGTTTGATTTACTTAGAGAATTCTACATAATAATATGGGCTTCCTTGATGGTTCAGCTGGTAAAGAGCCCTCCTGTCAGTGCAGGAGACACAAGAGACATGAGTTTGATCCCTGGGTCAGGAAGATCTCCTGGAGAAGAAAATGTATTAATTACATATTATAATTCATAAAAAAATGACTTGTTAATTCATAGAACAGGTTTCTAATGTCTTTTTGAAATTTACCAAGTATTAATGTAAAAGATTCAACAGTTTTTATTGAAAAAAAAGATAAACTATCTCCAACTTACTCCTAAATATTACAAAAACCATTTCCCTTTAAAAATAACTGGCTAAAAATCCAGAAAAATCTCTCCCCCCCACCCCAAGACTTTAAAATTTTTATTTTGTATTGGGGTATAGTCAATTAACAATGTTGTGGTAGTTTTAGGTGAACAGGGAAGGGACTCAGCCACACATATATGTGTATTCATTCTCCACTAAATCTCCCTTCCATCCAGGCTGCCTCATAATATTGAGCAGAGTTCCATGTACTATACAGTAGGTCCTTGTTGGTCATCCATTTTAAATATAGCACTGTGTACATGTCCATCCCAAACTCCCTAACTATCCCTTCCCCTACCCCACAGCAACCATAAGTTTGTTTTCCAAGTCTGTGAGTCTTTTCTGTTTTGTAAGTTCATTTGTATCATTGCTTTTTAGATTCCACATATAAGGGATGTCACACGATATTCCTCCTCTGCCGTCTTCACTCAGTACCACACTCTCTAGGTCCATCCATGTTGCTGCAAATGGCGTTATTTCATCCTTTTTAATGGCTGAGTAATAGTCTGTTCTATATATGTACCACATCTTCTTTTCCATCTGCCTGTCGATGGGCATTTAGGTTGCTTCTGTGTCTCGGCTATTGTAAACAGAGCTTCAGTGAATGTTGGGGTGCATGTATCCTTTTGGATCATGTTTCAGAAAAACCTTTCATTTTAGACTCTCCCTACCTTTTGCTTTTCTTTTCTCTTTTATCGATTATTTTATTTGTTTAACTTGGGCGGTAAGAAATCAGTTTTTACTTTGAAATTAAAGACACTAATTTTTGTCTTTGAACTTTTTAACAATATAGTTATGTAGAGGTATAGCTTATATTTGATGTCTTAGGCTAACTTGACAATATATAGTTTTTTGTTAATTAAAAATGGTTAGTTTTACTGCCTCTATCCTGTTGGATATAAAAGCAACAGTATCTAATTATAGTCTAATTTCCCCCTTTTAAAATTCTTGTTTATTTTTTTTCGAACCAAAAATTGAGATATAACTCACATAGGCATAACCATTTTAAAGTGTACAATTCAGTAGCTTTTAGCATACTAACTTTCTTTTAAGATAGTCACCACTTTTTATCTTTTTAATTTTTTTGGCCACACTGAGCAGCACAGTGGATCTTAGTTCCCGGATCAGGGATCAAACCCACATCCCCTGCGCTGGAAGCACAGAAGTCTTAACTACTGGACCACCAGGGAAGTCCAAGGGTCACCTGTTTAAAGCACAGATTTCTACCCTGCTTCTTCGAGTTTACATATGAATGGCTTTTCTGTTCTTGAAGCACAGAGCCCAGCATGGTGCCGGGCAATTTACTGGTCCTCACCAGACATTTGTTTTGTGAATAAAAGAACTGAAATGTCTGCCTTTGGTTACTGAGCTACTCTTGAGCAACCTTAGAAATGAAAAGCATTGAAAGATTTCAACATCCCGTTGAACATAATGATTCGCTGCTATCGATTCTTCATCTTGACTCCTTTTTGTGAACCCCACTGGCAAACAGAGTACAGACAAAGGTTACTACCCTCACTAAAGTTCATGGAAATCCGGGTGTTGAAAATGTCCATGGTAAAATGGTGGCTGTCACTCATGTTTCTTTAGTCATATTTCTGTTACACATCTCTTTATAGGTTTTGCCATTGTAGATGTATCTGATCATGGAATTTGGGCCTGCAAAAACACCAAGCAGCTTTCAGTGTGGAGTCTGCCAATCCACTTTTTTTTTTTTTTTTGGCTGTGCTGTGTCTTAGTTGTGGCACGTGGGATCTAGTTCCCTGACCAGGGATTGAACCTGGGCCCCCTGCAATAGGAGCAGGGAGTCTTAGCCACTGGACCAGCAGGGAAGTCCCTGCCAATCCACTTTGAGAATGTGTATGTGTGTATGCAACTGCTTGCTCCTTCCTCTCCCGGGAGACCTCTGGAGTCAGAGCCTGTGGACAACGGGGTCTTCAGTGTTTGCTGAAGAGAGACCAAAGCCATGGAATTCAGTTTATAGTGTATAGTGGATGAGGCAGACAGGTGCCCTGAAAGAAGAAAATATTTTGTATTTTGAAATAGTTTCGATATGTTGGATTTATTTTTATTTTGTTTTCATTGGTTTATTTTTAAAAGCCAAATCATGAGTCTATATGGAAAATGTGTGTGGTTTAAAAAACACTTCCTGAAAGAAAGTTATATCAGCAATAGGGACTTTCAGTTTTCATTTTCATGTCAAGTTCAACACAGTAAACATGTTCTATTGAAGCGAAGATGCGCATAGAACTTTCTTCCCACAGGTAAGTCCCTTTAGGACAGCCTGGCTCAGTGGTAAAGAATCTGCCTGGGAGATGTGGGTTCAATCCTTAGGTTGGGAAGATCCCCTGGAGAAGGAAATGGCAACCCACTCCAGTATTCTTGCCTGGAAATCCCATAAACTGAGGAGCCTGGCGGGCTACAGGACATGGGGTTGCTAAGAGTTGGACACTGAGCAGTTGAGCGCATACACAGCACAGCTGGGTGTTCACTCTTAATTCCCTCTCCAGGGTCAGTGTTCTATGAGAGACTGCAGCCCCCAGCTGAGTCACCCCAGAGGGTGGGGCCCTCATGAATCAGAGCACGCAGGTACATATCCTGACCCTGAGGGAGGAATACCTCTATAGGAAATTGTTAAAGCTTCTAATTAATTCAAATTAATTGATTTAATTTTACAGTTTAAAAATTGCATCTATAATCCACCTGCCAATGCAGGAGATGCAGGAGACCCAGATTTGATTTCTGGATCCAGAAGATCCCCTGGAGGAGGAAATGGCAACCCACTCCAGTATTCCTGCCTGGGAAATCCCATGGACAGAGGAACCTGGCAGTCCGTGGGGTCGCAAAAGAGTTGGACACAACTTAGTGACTGAGCACACATACCAATCAAGCAAAGAATCCCTTGTGAAGCACTGATTTTAGGGCGACCTCACCTCTTGCCTCTTGGATTGTCGTCGTTGTATCCTAACTGGTGTATCGACCTCTGTTCTCAGGGTGCTTGAATACCAATTAGAATTGCCAGATAAAACACAGAGTGCCAAGTTAAAAGTGAATTCCAGACAAATGGAAGGAATTTTTAGTCTAGGTTCATCCCCAAATATTTGGTATATTTTGCCTCCAAATATTACATGGGATGACTGTAACATATGATGGAATGACATCATGAAATCTTTTAAAAATTCTATTACTACTGACTGTAGCATATGATGGAATGATTTTAAATGAAATCTTTTAAAAATTCTTTCCATCTGTCAGTGCTGACTGCTTCAAATCTCAACACCCAGCCTCATCATGTGCTCTTCTCTGCTTTATATTAATTTATTTTACTATTTACTTTCCTTATTATCTGTGTCTCTCCACTAGGAGGTAAGCCTCTTGGTAATAGGGAATTTTTTCACAGCTATATTCCCAGCATCTACAGTAGTGCTTGGTTTGTAGTATGTGCTCAATGAATTTATTTGCTGACTAAATGAATATATCAATACATCTTGTATGAAAAAAGTTAAAGTGTTTGTCACTCAGTTGTGTCTGGCTCTTTGTGACCCCATGAACTGTAGCCCAGCAGGCCCCTCTGTACATGGGGATTCTCCAGGCAAGAATACTAGAGAGGATTTCCATTCCTTTCTCCAGGGGATCTTCCCAACCCAGGGATGCAACCCCAGGGCTCCTACATTGTAGGAAGATTCTTTACTGTCTGAGCCACCAGGAGATCCCATACATCCTGTATATCCACATTCAGACCCCATTGTCTTCTTACAGGAGAAGAAGTTCTGTTCATTAGTGTACCAACCCTATTACCTGGAGCATAGTAGAGATTCAAAAAGTGATTTTTTGGATTAAATTCATTTAATTGGGAGTGATAGCAATGGAGAAGGAATAGTGTGTGTTGCTTTAAAGTTGATTTTGTTTGTATTCATCAAGTTTATAACCCTGACATTACCACTCCATGAGAAAAACGACCAGTCGTTGTATTCACTTGTTTATTGGAACAAACGTTAGGCTTACATTGTTTGCAAACACTAAAAAATTGGAGGGGCCTGTTATGTCAGAGAAGGCAATGGCAACCCACTCCAGTACTCTTGCCTGAAAAATTCTATGGACAGAGGAGCCTGGTGGGTTGCAGTTCATGGGATCGCGAAGAGTCGGACACGACTGAACAAGTTCACTTTCACTTTTCACTTTCATGCATTGGAGAAGAAAATGGCAACCCACTCCAGTGTTCTTGCCTGGAGAATCCCAGGGATCGGGGAGCCTGGTGGGCTGCCATCTATGGGGTCGCACAGAGTCGGACACAACTGACGCCACTTAGCAGCAGCAGCAGCAGTTATGTGGGAGCATTGTGGGAAAAGAATTTTGTTGGTAGTGACTTTGCTGCACACAGTCCCCCTTTTTGCTTTCATCATAATCAGATAGAATGTTGGTCCACAGTTCCTTATTGAAAACCTTCAGATTTTCCATCCCAGGTTTTATTAATAAAAGGTGGAATGTGCTTCCTTATTGATACTCAGCAGACTCAGGCAGACTTGACCAACCATGTCAATACTTCTGCAGAGAGATGTCTGGATAGTCACGCAGGGTAGGATACAGACAATGAACAGCCCACAGGTTCTGTTCAGGTTTCTCTACAAGAATGACTTTGATGCCAAAAGCATGGGGAAAGTTGGTGTTCATAGCTTTTGAGTTGTTTTTCTGCCTTGTAGGTGTTATTGTTGCTGGGTGGTAACCCTCATGCTTATATGACCCCGAAGACTGCTGGCTTCAGGAAAGTTCCTCTTCCTGTTTTGAGTTCCAACCCCAGTGATAGAACAAATGATACATGCTTCTAATTGAATGGTAATTCAGTGTGACCCAATAAACCAATCATTTAATTTTGAATGATTTCATCTATATTGTTATTGTTTAGTCGCTAAGCTGTGTCTGACTCTCTTGTAACTCCGTGGGCTGTAGTCTGATGGGCTCCTCTGTTCATGGAATTTTCCAGGCAAGAATACTGGAGTGGGTTGCCATTTCGTCCTCCAGGGGATCTTCCTGACCTAGGGATCAAATCTGTGTCTTCTGCATGGGCAGATGGATTCTTTACCACAGAGCCACCATGGAAGACGATTTAATCTATAAATACAAATAATTCAAGCAAATAGATGCAATAAAGAAAATGTCCTTTTATATTCAATATCCTAGAAACATGGCTAAAAGAAAATGGTTACATCATTAGTTGTGCAGAAATCAGGGTTTTCATTTAATTGCTTCTAATTTGAAATCCTTAAGGCAGAGATTCTCAAAGTTTAGTGTTTAGACTCTATAGCAGGAGTCGGCAAATTTTTTCCATAAAGGGTCAGATAGTAGTAGATACTTTCAACTTTGTGCACTCCGTATCTTCTCTGTATGTGAGTGTGTTATTTTCCACACCTCCTCTGCCCTACCAACTCCATTTTCTGCCCAGAGAAAACTGCCTGACCCTGAAATTGTCAACATGTTAGGATAAAACTGTCAAAGAAAGATCCTGTTGCCATTTGAATTTATAAAATGTTTTGTAGGAGTTACCCTTGATCACACAACCACTTTTCTCACTCTCATGGCTGGTAACCAAATCATTTGTTACTGGTGAGAAAACAGCTTCTCAACATAAAGGCACTCCTTGAAATAGGTTCATCTCCAGAAGGAGATGGCCTGCATGAAGATCATGCGGGCAGCGAGGGGCTGGGTGATGTCAAGCCTGCCTCCTGAGTTCCAGATGACCTTCTCTAGGACACTGTTTAGGTGTCCTCTGTTGGATCCATAGCATCTAACTAAACAAACAAAATGCTGATTTTTTTTCTCACTTATTAAAAGTTAATTGCTAGCCTGGGATATTTGTGTTAAAGGGCAATTTTAAAAATAAAAAATATTTCCGTTAAAAAAATTAAATGTTACTCAGGAATAATAGCTAACATTGTACCATCTGCTGTTTTAAAGCACTTTACATCAGTTCTTTGGGGTAATCCTCACCAGAACCCTGTAAAACGCACAGTGTTAGAAAACTAAGTGTTAGAGGAAATGACTTGACCAAGGTCGCCTAGACAGGGTCAGAACTGAGCTTTTAACCCAGATCTACAGAGTCAGCCTTATACTCTTGAGGTATGGCCTCAGATATATAAATAAATTTTTTTTCAAAGAAGAGCAAAGGCCTGCTGCTTATGCGTTGATGTCTTTTTTCTTTTTATGTTAATTTTAATTGGAGTATAATTGCTTTACAGTGTTTTGTTAGTTTCTACTATACAGCAAAAGCCTTGATGTCTTTTGTAGATCATTTTATAAGAAATATTTAAGAACTGGTTTTGCATGTAGTGCAATTGATGCCATTCTTTTTGCCTAAGGAATGATGGATGACATGACTTTTTCTTTTTTTAGGGACACTGGCTCTTTTCTTTATAGCATAATCTAGCAGATTGTCGCTGACTTTTCTCACATGTAGTTTTTAAAAAATTAGCTTGAATTTTGTCACAAAGGTGTTATCTCTAAGAGAAAGTTAAAACCCTTCTGATCATTTTTCCCATCTTAAGCCTTTAAGACAGTTGTAAGAAGGTTTGAAGCTTCCCCAACGTGGATGAAAAGCAGTGAAGAAATAGAAAACAGTTGTTAATTTAGTACCTATGGTGTGACTAGTAGTCTTTCTCAGCCCCAGGTGGCACTAGTGATAAAAAACCCACCTGCCAATGCAGGAGAGGTAAGAGACCCGGGTTTGATCTTTGGGTCGGGAAGATCCCCTGGAGGAGGGCATGGCAGCACACTCCAGTATTCTTGCCCGGAGAATCACTTGGACAGAGGTGCTTGGGGGGGTGGCCGTAGTCCATGGAGTAGCGAAGAGTCAGCCATAACTGAAGCGACTTAGCAAAGGCTTTCCATTTCTTATTTTCGAGGTTTTCTGTATCTAAAGTAGAGAAGAGACAGTAGTCCTAATTATTTTAGGCTCATTGAAATCTCTTGAGAGTCTATATTTTATCATTAGTGCATGGGCTAACACCTATTTTTCTCATTCTAGCACTGAAGACTGGCTGACCCTAGAGTAGAAAGTAGTGAGCACCCCTGTGGAGGCACTCCCCTGGGAGAGGAGGGAAGCGGCTGCATCGTAAAGGTAGCACAGCAATAGATACCCTGTTGGGGAAAGAAGAAGGATCAGCTCTGTTCCTTTTGCTGTTGTGCCTAATACAGGGGATTCCAGGTATCAAACCCAGCAGAAGGTATTCTCTAGCCAGACCTCCTTTTGCAGAGACAGATGGCTTAAGTTTTGCTGCTGATTTCTACTTCTTGATTTATCAGTTCTGGGCAATATGTACTGACTTCTTGCTGTAAAGGATGAAAAAAATTCTTATAGAAACTTCTATCTATCTAATGTGTTTTGTCTCCTGATATTTGTAACCTCTAGTGTTATATTCAGTTTTAGTGGTTGCCTTTAATGACTAGACAATATAGTTGACTTCTGTTTTCAGACTGGCTTTTAGATGTACCTATTGACCGCTTTCCTAGGAAAGTTGAGGAAATTAGCACAGGTATTCATTTTCTACTTTTTCCCTCCCAATTTTCCTTAGTTACATTTTTATTATTTTTATGGCTGTGGTTTACATTAATAAAATGTTTCATTGTCTGCTAGCATGTCTGTCACCTCCTGATTACCCTCAGGATAAAGTCCAAATTCTCTCGTATAGTGAATAAAATCTTTACTCACCTGGCCCACCCTATCTCCTCATCAGAGTACAGGAGTTCTCACCATCCTCAAGGCACCATAGCTTTTTATATCTTTGGGACTTTGCACATGTTATTGACTCTAACTTGGAAACTCCAACTGCTCTTCTTTCTGACAAATTTCTACTCATGCTTCAAGACCCAGCTCCCATGGACCCTTTCTTGGAAGCCTTCCTGCTTCCCACTTTTTGGAGTGGTCGATCCTACGGGTCCCTATAGCTCTCTTCAAGCCCCTTTTCAGCACTTTGATATTAATCTATGATTTTGGGTTCATGCATCTGCTTTCTCTTCTTGAATATGAACATTAGATTTGTGTATTCCATTTCTATGTCTCTGGCATCCAGGGTGGTTTTCTCACACAGAATGAATTAATACACAGGAAAGAAAAAGGTTTAACCCTAAAACAAGTACATTTGGGATATTTCTGCTTTCCTAAATCAGTTTTATTCAGCAAAGTGGTCCTTTCCTGATCTGGTTTGTATTTTTCCTTATTTGAAAATCTTATCTACCTCCCTGGAGTGGGAATAATTGAAGGAGAAAATAATTTCTGTCTGTATTGCTGATAAATACTGATCTTTGGTTACACTGAGTTCAAAAGTGAGCAAGGACAAGAGGAACATACACCAGAACATGGCTTTTCATCAGCATAAACCATTTTATAAATTTGAATGACAGGACAAAGGGAGGGTAATTTTACTTTGAAAGAGTGTTTGTTATCAAGGGCTGTAAATAAAAATTGTCTTTCATTCTTACTTTTTTTTTCTTATATTAATACTAAGTCAAGTGAAAAAAATCATTAAATATACATGTGAGAAGAGAATCAATTCACAGAAGTGTTATTTATTAATAACAATTCCTTAGAAACTACTACAACTGCATGATCTGTTTTGAGTAAACACAGCATGTGGCCACAGGTTCAGTTGAATTGGCACAGTTTTAGTTCTCTGTTGACTAGAATCAGCTCACTGATTCTCATATACTTGTTAGATTTTTATTATGCTCTTAACTCCTACTGACCTAAAATCAATTAAAGCCAATGGTGAAAAGATGCTAATGAATTGAGCACCGAGATGTACTTATAGTTCTGTATGTCTAGAAACAATATGATTTTTTTTTTTAGAGGAAGGTATTCATTTAAGCAATACATGAACATACACCAGTGAAAATAAAACTTGTAAAAGGAAGACTAGTGAAGTGTGAAGACCTGGAGCTTTACTGCCTGAGTTCAAACTCTGGGTCTCTCTTGCTTTCTGTATGCATAACTTTGAGCATGTTACACAACTTCTCTGAGAGTCTTCTCTTATCTTACAAATGAAAAATGCTAACTGACTTAACACATATGACCTTCGAACAGTCTAGCACTTCTTAAATGCACAGCAACTACTAGTAATTTTTATTTTTGTTGTAAAGAATACAGAGGAAAAAGCAGTCATTTCCCTATGGTGGTCACTACTAACCACTTGAGGTGTGTCCTCCCAGGGCATTAAATGTGTAGTTATAACCAAGAAAATAGTATTGCACGAGGCATGTGAGTGCTATGTTAGCAATGACTCTGTTCAACAAAACCCAGTATGTACTTCACTGACAGTTTTTCTAAGAAAATTTGCTGCAGAAGCCTAGTTTCTTTCTATATTACTTGCTGATTTTTCAGTAATGAGGCAGATGCTAGAAGGTAATACAAGGTGATATAGTTCACGGATCAAATGTATTTGGAATTCACGTACTGTCATTATGAATTCATTATTCATGACAAGCATTCTGGGCAAACAGACAAACTGTGGGTCTGGGTCTCTCTTTAACTTCATATGTATGTATATAATATGTTAAAAATTGGTCTTCTGTGATGTCTGTTTCTGCTTATTGAGAGGAAAGGTGTTGCTTAGCAACCAGCTGTTTCTGCTTGACTGATGTGTAAAATGGAAAGCTGTGCAAATCAGAAGGCAAATAACTGTGTCTATTAGGAGTGAAGAGTTACTGGTTTTAGCAACTAAGTTGGCTCCCAACTTAAGTTTATATTTCTTTGTGTGGAAAAGATGAAATATGAGATAGAAGCTGTATCCTGGTATTTACTAATTATTTTTAGAGAGCACATTATTTTATAAGATATAAATTAGTATATATGAAAAAGGAATATTTGAAGACTATTAAAAATTACCTACATTTTGAAGTATATGGTTAAAATTTCAGAAAGATAATATTTATATCAGAACAAAATGGGAGAAAACTAGAACCCATACACTGAATTCTCAAGTTATAGCCAACCAAAATTATGTTAATACCCCATGAAACTTTGAAACATGATTTTGCCTGTATTTTCTTCATTCATTTAGGTTTTAAACAAAAATTATTCACTAGGAAAAGAGAGGTCATGTGGTGGTAAGATATTTTGTGGCAAGGAGAGTACCTTGGCTGCTGCTAACAAAAACTGACCCTGGCCAAGTGAAACTAAAGAGTATTTATTGAAGCAAAGTGGTGGTGCTGGTGGTGCTCAGAACTGAGGTGGTATTGGAGAGCAGGACTTGAAAACAGGTTGGTCACTCCAGAAAACTTCCTGTGATCAGAGCCGTTGCTGTCTCCTTGTGTCTCTCAAGTTTCAAAAGCCCGGGGGTGGGGCTGGGGGGAGTGGCCAGCTGCCTGGTTGACTCTTCACCCGCCTGCTCCTTGGCTGAGAGGACTGGGTGGGATGGGGACAGGGAAGGGTCTGGTCTTCTCAACTTCCTTGGAGGTGTACATCTGGATTTATGCGATGGATCACTGCTCAGTGGTTTTTTTCCCCCAAAGGAAATTTGGGTACTGTTGGGAAGAAAGAAATGGACACTAAAGATGTATATGTGGATGGATACACACCTACCCACCCACACCCACACCCACACACACACACATATATTTAGTATAAGACTTACAGTGAGTCTCTTGAATCTTAACTAAACTCATCTGTGACAAACTGTTTCTTTCTTTTCATGTTCCTTACCTCTAAAGTGGATATAGAAATATAATACTTTATGTATTTACTAGGTAAAATAAAATTTATTGTTTAGCTGGTGGTATCTAGATCATTTTTCAGAGGTACTATGTAAAAGTTCAGTTATAATTTATAAAAACTGAGTGTTTATATATCTTTATCTGCAATTTATATTGAGTTAAATTTTATAATTTAAGTGCTTTATTCATCCTTTTTTCATCTTTATAAAATCTCCGAACATCAAGGAAGAAATCTATATAATCATAAAGTCTACATAATCATGAAGGTTAAGAAAGATGTAAAATTAAACCAAGGTCATTGAGTCTAACTTTTTTATACAGTGTGGAAACAAGTCAAAAAGGCAAGAAGCCAAGTCATTCTTTTTACATAACTGGGTTTTTGACCTAAAGAAAAAGTTCATTAGATAGTGAAAGAGTTCATATGTATTTCTGTGGTAGCATATTTTGGCTCTCATTTATTTGACTGTCAACACATTGTTTGTCCTTTAACCTAAAAAGTCCCTGTTACCACTTGGACTATTTTGGTAGTGATCAGTGAAAATCAATGACCAAGTTCCCCAAATCTTCACTCTGTGTTAGGCTACTAGGTCAGCTCCTGAAACAAAGGTCAAAATAACAGTCACAAACAAGACAGAAGTTTCTTTCTCACAGAATAGTCAAATTTAAATAGACTACGGCTAATTAGGTAGTTTAATGGTGCAAGGGTTAACACTTTTTCTGCCTAGTTGCTCCTCCAACCTCAACATGAAGTTTCCATCTGGTGGTCTAGTATTACTGCTCCCACAGCTACTACAAGTCTGCTTTCCAACCAGTGGGAAGTGGAGAAGGGTAGAGCATAGGGCATTCATCCCTCCAGCTTACTTGTATTGTCCAGAGGCTTGTCACACGACTACACTTAGCTATAAGAAAAGTGGGCAGCATAGCTCTTAGTTGGGTGGCTATGTTCTATTGTTACAGAAGGGTAAAGTGGAAGTTTTCTGCCATACCGTCTCATGACAAACTCATTACTGCCTTGTGCTAAAACAGAAAATGTCTATATTAAAAAATAACAGTAGCAGCCCAAATGTCTATCCAAAGAAATAAACCCTGGAGCAAATTAAGTAATACTGTAAAGTAATGAGTAAAATTCCTATAGTGTACATTCTCTACATATAAATTAAATTGTTGTCTTTCAAATCATCAGTTAATATATATTGTACTACAGAAGTAATTAACCTACTGCACCCCAGAGTTCTGATATCCTCAAAGGGTAGGTGATTAAGGGCACCTTTAAGTGTAGTTCTGCTGCTTTCAGACTCTTTGTATCATTGGCATGTTGCTGAAATCCTATACAAGTTTTCCAAATGATTTTCAGAGAACTATGTGGCCTTATAATGAAAGCCTTAAAAATATACATTCCTTTTGACTCAGAAATTTTACTTTTGGGAGTTCGTCCTAAAGAGAACAATGAGGGTACAGAAAAAGATTCATCTATAAGGATATTTATTGCAAATTTTTTTGTTGTAGAGGAAATTAGAAATAACCTAAATGTCCTCAGAAAGGGACATATATCATATCCATACAAGAGAATAACAGGCTGCCTTTGGAAATGATAGATGCAGAAATTTATTTAATGACATGGAAAGTTGCTCACACGTATTGTTATATGAAATATACAGATTAGAACACAGTACACACAGTGTTATCCAAAGTTTATAAATTAAAACTATAAATCTTCTTTAAGAAGTCACACCAAAATATGAAAAGTGATTACACATTTCTGGGTGGTGGTACTAGAGGTCATTATTATTTTATTCTTTTTGCTTCTTTGTAGTTTTGAAATTAGGAAAGAGAAGAACACTTATCATTTGTATAATCACAGGATTTTTGGTTTTGTTTTTAACATAGGAAGAAATGAAAAGTTGTGTTATCTTAACTCCAAGCCAGATTGAGAATGGTGCGGGAAGACAGAGGTTCTCCCAGCCTGACCTCCAGGGAGACTTTTATTCTGGAGACAGTCCTTCCCTAAAGCCCCTATGAAAGTTTCATCACCCGGGCAGCAGTCACATATACCACAGACAGGGTCAGATTTTAGATGATCTTTGATACTAAGAGCATGGATTGTGCTCTATAAGTAATCAAAGAGGCTATAGGTTTTTAAGGAGTGATAAGAATAATTTCTCTTGGTCTTTCTTTCCTGGTCCCTGAGCACAAAATCCAGAGTTATCTCTGACACCACCCCTTCCATCCAATCTTTGGCCATATCCTGACAATTTACTTCCACAGATGTGCACTCTAGGGCATCATAAACATTTCCCTTTTCTTTATTATCTTATCCACCTGGTTATTCTTGTATTCATTCCACAGTGCTTTTCCAAGCATCTATTAATATAGAAAGTCTTGAGATGAATTGATGGAAGAAATACATCTTTATCCTTTGAAAGTGAAAAGTGAAAATGAAAGTTGCTCTATTGTGTCTGACTCTTTGCGACCCCATGGACTATTCAGTCCATGGAATTTTCCAGGCCAGAATACAGGAGTGGGTAGCCATAATCTTCTCCAGGGGATCTTCCCGACCCAAAGATCAAACCTAGGTCTCCTGCACTGCAGGTGGATTCTTTACCAGCTGAGCCACCAGGGAAACAAATAAACCGCCTGCAATGTGGGAGACCTGGGTTCGATCCCTGGGTTTGATCCCTGGGTTGGGATGATCCACTGGAGAAGGGGAGGGCTACCCACTCCAGTATTCTGACCTGGAGAATTCCATGGACTGTACAGTCCATGGGGTCACAAAGAGCTGGACACGACTGAACAACTTTCACTTCACTTTTCACTTTCAGAGGATAAGGATGTTTTTCTTCCATCGATCCATCTCAAGATTTTCTATATTAATAGATACTTGGAAAACCATTTTGGAATGAATATAAGAATGACCAGGTGGATAAGATAATAAAGAAAAGGGATATGTTTATGATGCCCTAGAGTGCAAATCTGTGGAAGTAAATTGACAGGATATGGCCAAAGATTAGATGGAAGAGGTGTGGTGTCAAAGATAACTCTGGATTTTGTGCTCATGGACCAGGAATGAAAGACCAAGAGAAATTGGAAGTTAGAAGGATTAGCTTTTAGTTTTGAAATGTAATGTTAATTTTTAGATGATGGTGCTTAGTGCTTAGTCACTCAGTGTCCGACTCTTTGCAACCCCATGGACTGTAGCTGCCAGGCTCCTCTGTCCATGGGATTCTCCAGGCAAGAATACTGGAGTGGGTTGCCATGCCCTCCTCCGGGGGATCTTCCCCACCCAGGGATTGAATCCAGGTCTCCCACATTGCAGGTGGATTCTTTACCACCTGAGCCTCCAGGGAAGCCAATGAATATTGAGACTAAATGTTGGTAGTCCATGAATAATGAGACATCTAACATGAAGTTGGAAATGAGAGTTTGGAAAACCAGAAAGAGGTCAGAGATATTTATAGAGAGTTAAGAATTATGCATAGGATGGTTGAAATTTGGGGGCATGTGCTTAGGAAGAAGAATTAAGAGGATTAAACTGACATACCTTTGGGAGGAAGGAGCACAAAAGAGAGCTGGGAAAGCAAGCAGAGACGGATTATGAGGAGGGAACTTCTGCTCAAGCTTCACATGCTGGAGTTGGCTCCCCTCAGGTGATTCCACAACATCTTATTCACACTCTATTGCCAAACTCCTCCATAGTGAACTTAAAATTAAGTGCTAATGGGGAAAATTTCAAACATATCCCCCAAAATGAAAATAATATAAAAATGTGATGTACTGATCACCCTCTTTATCAGTCAGTGCTCAAAAAGTTAAGCAGAACTACTAGGACGTGTGTGAATGTGAGTATGCGTGCCTAAATATACACATATGTGTGTATGCTTTTACACATGCAATTGTGCCTTTGTGGAACCTGGTTTATCGGTGGCTGTAAGACTGTCACCCTTGAATTGATTGCTGGAATTTGAACTGCACAGAGCAGGCAATCGCAACGGAAAGATGAGTCCAAAGTGGGAGAGAGTAAGAACCTGTTGGAGTTGGAAACTTCAAGGACAGGCTGAAACTCATCTTGCCTCGGACCTTGGTTTGTGGTGTCCAACAGAAGTCAGGGCCCTGCAACAGAGAGCTAGGCACACACACCTTGCTGTGGAGTTGGAGAAGCTCAAGGAAGTTCTAGGAGTAGGTGGTACAGTTTTAGGCCATGCCAGGGTGGTGCAGCGATAGAGAAAGACAACATGCTTGGCTATAAAAGTGGCTGTAGCTTTACCTTCAGTCCCCAGATTCCAAACAAGAATGTCTCTTATGGCCCACCCTAACCAGAAACATAGAGGAATGGAGTTCTGGGACATGTAGGTGAGCCTGGTCAAGTTATCACATTGCAAAGCCACTGAACCTAATTTCAACCATTTTTATCCCATGGCAAGTCTTGTTTCACCTATTCCTCCACCCACTTCCTGTCCCCTATCCATCTTTTTTTTGGGGGGGGAAAAATTTCTAGGCAGCATATAATTTTATCTTCTAACCATGCTGTATTTTAAAAGTTCAGATTTTTTGGTCTCACTGTATGACCCTCTTGAGGAAAGAATCCTTACCTTATTTAACTTGCACTTCATATATATAGGTATCTTATAAATACTTACTGACTGAATGATTTATGATTTCTCTTGTGACTGAGTAGGAGACTAGAAAGAGCTGATATTTTAAGGCAACTTTGTCCTGAGAAACTCGGTTCGAGAGCTGCCACCTCCCTGATGTTTCCAAGTCTTTTCTCTCATGGCTCTAGGTAGAAATACCCACTCCTCCTTTGTCCCCATTGGTGTATTGTGTATATACTTCTACCACAGTACCCATACATTTTATTTTTTAATGCAGTAACATGTCTTTCCCCTTCCATTAGCTTTTAAAATGACAGAACTGGGCTATTTGACATTTTCTGGGCTTTATCTTTTTAAACTATCAAAAGTGAAACTAATAACATTGGCCTCCCTCATCAAGATTCCTGTGAAAATTTCTCCTGAAGAGTTGAACTCTTCTCTTTTTATTTTTATGCTATTTTAGGTTCATAGCAATGAGTTATATATAATTTTCCATTATACTCGGTATCTTCAAAGACAGTGCATGATCTAATATACACAGGGGGTTAGAAATTCTCATCAGGACAGTGGAGGTTCCACTTTTCTTACAAGAGTTATTCAAGGATTACGTGTCCTTCTACCATTCACATGGGTTGTTAGTCAGGACTCTTGACTACAAGAGATAGAATCTACCTTGAAGTAGAGTTGGCAAAAATGGCAACCATATTAACTCGTATAATGTAACTGCCAGGAAGGCAGGAGCCACAGACTGCGGAAGTCTCTTACTTAGAAGAAATGTTCAAAGGGGTTTGGGGAGCTGCAAATAATCTAGCTGGGAGCTATAGGCATGAGTTAAAATCATATGTTAGAGGCCCTTGAGTGCCAGGCTGAGGAATATGCACTAATATATTCTATACTTTCTCTTGCTGAAACCAATGGGAGTGTCAAATGAGTCCATGGAAGAAAAATTTTGTTCTGTGGAAACATCTAACTACAGAGCTCTAATACAGAAAAGAAAGCACACAGACTCTCTAAGAGAAAGAGGTGTCAGTTGCACTGTTTCTGTCAATGTATCCAATGTTAGAATGTGCTTAGTTTAGTTCAGTCACTCAGTCGTGTCCAACTCTTTGTGACCCATGGACTGCAAAATGCCAGGCCTCCCTGTCCATCACCAACTCCCGGAGCTTGCTCAAACTCATTCCTTCAAGTTGGTGATGCCATCCAACCATCTTATCCTCTGTTGTTCCTTCTCTTCCTACCCTCAATCTTTCCCAACGTCAGGGTCTTTTCTAGTGAGTCAGTTCTTTGCATCAGGTGGCCAAAGTTTTGGAGTTTCGGCTTTAGCATCAGTCCTTCCAATGAATATTCAGGACTGATTTCCTTTAGGATGGACTGGTTGGATCTCCTTGCAGTTCAAGGGACTCGCAAGAGTCTTCTCCAACACCACAGTTCAAAAATACCAGTTCTTCAGTGCTCAGCTTTCTTTATAGAATATGCACAAAAGACATATAAAAAGTGGCAGCAAAAATGGGAAAATTAAATGTGAATATAATTTTTAAAGCATTGGATAACATAAGTTAGTGATTCTCAAAGTGTAAGCTTCAGACTGGTACCATCAGCACCACCTGGGCATCTGTTAATAGTTCAAAAACCTGGACCCCACTCTTGAATCAGAAACTCTGGGAGTGGGTCCCAGTATTTTGTTTTAACAAACTTCCCTGGTGATTCTGATGACTGGTAAAGGTTGAGAACAATTCTGTGGTAGGCTGAAAATGACACCCAAAGATGTTCATGTTCTAATCTCTGGAACGGCTTCCCAGGTGGCTCTAGTGGTAAAGAATCCACCTGCCAATGCAGGAGATGCAAGAGATACCAGTTCGATCCCTGGGTCAGGAAGATCCCCTGGAGAAAAAAAAAGGCAGCCCACTCCTGTATTCTTGCCTGTAAAATCCCATAGGCAGAGGAGCCTGGTGTGCTGCAGTCCATGAGGTCACAAAGAATCAGACACGACTGAGCACACAACACTATAATCCCTGGAAGCCAGAAGAGGAGAAGAAATCTGACCAGAGAGCCAGAGATCCAAATGATGCAGCCTTGAGCCAGGGGATGCTGACAACTACACAGAAGCTGGAGGAAGCAAAGAATGGATTCGCCCCCAGAGCTTGTGGAAGGAGTGCAGAGTGGCCGGCCAATACCTTGAGTTCAGTTCAATGAAACTGATTTCAGATGTCTGTTCTCTAAGACTGTTGTTTTAATTAATAAAGTTTGTGGTAATTTGTTATAGCAATCATAGGAAACTAATACACACTGAAATAAAGAAAGAAGACTTACAGGCTAAAGAAGCAAAAAATTCATTAGATTCTTATGATAAAAATATACTTAATATTATTTAAACAACTCTAAAAAGTAGTCTTTTGTACTAAATAAATTTGCTGCATCTAAAGGCATTTTCCTAACATAGTTTAGTAGTGAGTGTTAGAGTATAACACTATAACACTTTGTTAGCATCAAAGATGGCTTTTATATACCTTGATTTTCCTATGATAGCTAATCCTGCAGGAAATGAAACAAATATTGTTGGTTAGAAGAGAAAAAACAAGAGACATTTTGCTTATAGGTAAGATTTGCATAGGTTAGAGAGCTGTCATACATCTTCCTTTATGGATAAGAAAGTGCTTTTGGAGAATAATAGTGGCATTTACTTATAGGAAAATGCTTCATAATAAATATGAGAAGACTTTTAATCTATAATCTATGCTACTTCATAAAATATTCAAGTTCTTTTTAAGATCTGGAACATCTTAATACTTAATTTGTCTTGTGCACAGTGCTTCTCAGATCACTTTCAAATAAATTCCCACTTAATCCTTACAATTACTACGTGAGTTGAGCAGGGTAGGTGTTTTTATCTTTCTTATTTTACAGATTTAAAAAATGATGCTTAGAAAAGTTAAATAACTGGCCCAAGGTTACAAAAAAAGTAGATATTAGATTTGAAAATTAGAACCTACCCAAATTTGCTGAACGCACTATTTCCAGGGACCCACCTTTCCTTAGCTGCTGTCTAGAAGGTGTATTAATGTTTGTGGTTAATTACACTATGGATAATTACACTGAGGTTCATAGGTCCTGTGATCTATTTAATTTAACCCTGTAGGTATTTGCTGAGCATCTATTGCATGTCTTAAACTGTTCTAGTTACTGTGAGGAACACAAAGAAAGGGCCAGACACAGTCCTTGCACTCAAGTGAATTTCCATCACTATTAGGGAGGAAATGTCTACGTAAATGAAATGAATAAGTAGAAGAAACGAAATGTAAGAGAAAAAAGTAGAAGAAATGAAGAATGAAAAGAATAAAATCATATGCCACAATCTGGGTGACTCCATACAAAAGAAAAAAAAAAAAAACTTTGAAGAATAGATCTGATTCAGAGCATTCTAGCGGGCAAAGGGTGTGTTTGTGTGTGGCAGAGAGGATGAGCAAAAGTGCAGAGGCTGAAACAGCTGCAGCCTACCGAGAGACAGGGATCAGCTGAACTACTAGAAGTGCCATGGATATGTCCTAAGGGACAGGAGCTGGGCTTCTCAGTGCCCATGGCCTCAGACAATTGAACAGCAGTGAGAATCTTTAATATTTCCAGTGAACGCTGTATCCTAGAAAAGTAAGGGAGAAGCACACAACTTGAAAATCCTCCCATTCTGTCCAACTTTTCTATTCCAGACCTATGGACACCGCTCCTGAGAACTTACAGCTCTGTCTGCGCCTGTGTTTTCTGAGAGTCACAGTTGTATGTGTGTGCGTGTGTGTGTGTGCATGCTCATCTGTGTGTGTAGGAGTGTGTAAATATAGTGTTTGAACACCTGTCATAAAGCTCCTCTTAGGAAAAGAGGTATGTTTGTTAGGAAAATGTTTTGAGAGTGCATGGTGAGGACTGTGTTTGCAAGGAAACAGGGAAATTAAAGCAGCATTTACATAATAAAGTGGCAGGAATTTGGGAGGGGGGCTTACCTAGAGAAAGAGGGGAGGTTATGGCCAGAGGAGGCCAGAGCAGGCCAGAGCTTGAGGAAAAGAACAATGGGTAAGAATGAAATTTCTGAGGCCGGGATGGTTGAAAGGCTTTTAAGAACAGGGATCTTTAATTTTCCCTTTTTTGGTAAATATTTTTATTTTTAGCACCCCCCCTCCCCCACCCCCTGCCCGCCCCAGTGGCTCAAATGGTAGAAGAATTTGCCTGCAATGCAGGAGACCCAGATTCAACCCCTGGGTTGGGAAGATCCCCTGGAGAAGGAAATGGCAACTCACTCCAGTATTTTTGCCTGAAAAATCCTATGGACAGAACAGCCTGGCAGGCTACAGTCCATAGGGTTGTAAAAGAATTGGACACGACTCTGCAACTAAACAACAAGAACAATAATATTCCATTGTCTATATGTACCACATCGTCTTATTTTTGTTGCTTCCATGTAAATTTTCTCCATTGCCTTGACTCTTCCATAAAAGTAGTTAACACCCAGAACTTTAAGTCAGTGGTATTTGGGGAAGTACATAAAGTGAGGTGTATGTGCAGGAAGTAGGGCCAAGTGCAACAAGGGGCAACAGCAATGCTCGCTCTCATGCACTGGAGGATCATAGACCAAACTAAGTTAGAGCTGTAGGTGACAAGGAAAAACCTAGGTACACTGTCTTCCTCCCCTCCGATCCCTGATTAAAGTGAGAAGGATATTGAGTTTTCCATTTCATGTAGCCTGCGGTTCTAGCCAATTTCATTTGAATAATTTAGGACATGGTGACCCCCGCATGTACCTAGGCTTCACCAGCTTGTGGTCAGTCACTCACAGTGACAGTTCAGTCTCTGCTTCACTGGGCTCCTCTGTCACCACAGAAAGGCCTTTCAGTTTGCTGAAAATCGCCAGCTCCTGGAGGAGGAGGTAGAGTTAGATTGGCTGAGGGTAGAGTCTCCAGAGAGTGACTCAGGTTTGGCTTCTCCTGGCTCCAGAGCCTATTTTCTGTTTACCAGGGGATTAATCATGGTTTCCAAATTGGTCCATCAGGACGCCAGCGGGACTGGTGAAAAAAAAAAGCAGAGGTGCTGGGTTTGGGGTTTTTCCATGCCCTGGTCAGTGATGTTCAGCAAGAAGAGGCAGGGATGTGATTCCTCCTTTAGAGTCTTGTAGTAAATTATCAAGCACTCTGTAACTCATCTGATTCTGATCCTTGTCCCTGTGTAAACACAGATTTATTGCAGCTAAGGTGAGATGCCTCTGTTCTTTCTTTTTTGGTCAGCAGAAGAGGGAATTCAGTGTTTGATTAGCCAGGTGTGGTGGGTATTTGATTTAATTGGATGCAACAACTATTTAATGTATAACCAGCATGTGCTAAGGTACAGAAACCTAAATTTGGTATTTACAAGAAGGTCAAGAAGGACTTGGAAATAGGTAGAAAATAAATAAGTAAATAAATATATGTTTTTTAGTCCTCAAAATAGAGGTTTGAGCTTTTTTGCTGGATTTGTTACAGCCCTGTTAGGATATACATGATCCAATATAATCATATACAAGCAATGAATCAGCACAATATCTTTTTGAACTTGACAGTGGTATCATAGAAAAGTCTTTTTAGAAGCTGAAGCAGCCATGGTTTTGCTGTCATCCATTGGGTTGTTTACCATAGAAGGTGGTTTGATGTTTTGAATTGTAACTATTTCTACAAATACCCAGACAAATCATATTTTCCCAGTGAGGAAAAAGAAGCTCTTGAAAACATCACAGATCATTTTAAAATGGAGAACTTGTTTTTCAGTAAGCTGAAATTACTTTAGGTAATTTGTGATACTTTGGAGTTTAATTTATGGGTGCTTATATCCTTATATTAATAAGCATAGTTTTCAGTTGGGGAAAATTGTATTAATCTCACAAAAAAAGATTTATTTTCTGAAGCAGATTGGTTAAAAAAAAAGTGACAGGTCTGTTATGGTATTTGTTTTCCTTTATCGGTCTTTCTTTTAGAGTCATAAAATAATTAAAATAGAAACAGCTTATCATATTGTAACATAGTGGTCTCTAGGTCCTGATTAATTTCCATCACTTCAGTTGTTTGCTCTACATGAATTTGCATTTGCAGCATATAGGAACTAGCATTATTATGATATATGATATGATTAGAAGATGGACAAACAGAGAATGAAACACTCTTCCTAACTTAGTCTTAAGATATATGATATGATCAGAAGACAACAATGAAACACTCTTCCTAATTTAGTCTTATGATAGGCAACAATGAAACACTCTCCCTAATTTAGTCTTGTGATATATGATATGATTAGAAGATGGACAAACAGACAAGAATGAAACACTCTCCCTAACTTAGTCTCCAAACCCACTGATGCCTGAAACCCCACTTACTCTGTATAGAGGTTTAGTCACTCAATCGTGTCCTACTCTTGCTACCCAATGGACTGTAGCCTGCCAGGCTCCTCTGTCCATGGGATTCTCCAGGCAAAAATACTGGAGTGGGTTGTCATTTTCTTCTCCAGGGGATCTTCCTGCCCCAGAAATTGAACCCGGGTCTCCTGCAGTGCGGGCAGTTTCTTTACCTGTATAGTATTAGGCATCATCAGCTTCAACAGTGTTTTGTTCCTGTGCCTCAGAGAATTATGACACTGCCTTAAGGAACATCAATAATCAGGAAGTATGACATATTCAAGGAGCATGTCTTAAACTTTTCTGACACAGTTTTCTTTTCTGTGCCATTAATCTGGCACTTAAAATTATTGGGAAAGAATGGCAGGGCCTCAAAGTCCATTCAGTATTCCCAATAGACTACACAGAGAAGACAGAGCAACAGTGAGACTGTTAGAACAGTCATCCTCAGACTCTCTTCTGGACGTGGCTTATGCTTGGAGAGATCAAGCAGACAGAATAGCAAAGTACAAACCTGGTACATGAACTTCTGAATCTGGGGTTGGGAGTTGAGAGTCCAGGTGCTAACTATTCTGTGGACTTGGCCTGAGCCATGGGCCTCCATGTTGACTAAGTAAAGTGAAGGTGGGATTACATCAAAGTTAGATGGCTTCTGTGGTGCATTCCTTAGAAGCTATAAACTGAGGCGGTTTTAGTCAAGTGGTTTGGAAAAAAAGCTTCTAGAGTTGCTAGCTATAGGGGCAGAGTCTTTGGAGACAGTAGTACAACAAGATTATTCACCTCAGGTAAAACAATCTAAAACTCATTTCAAAATTTACAGTTGGAAAAAGCTTTAGGGGGCACCTGATCTACCTCCTTACCTGCTATATAAATTCCTCTACACCTTCTCTAAGTTTTATTACCCACTTTCTGCTTAAACACCCACAGTGACATGGAATGCATTTAAATATCCATTTAGGTAGTAACCTTTCTAGGCCTTTTTACACAGCCCCACTCTTGTCTGTTGGCCCGCTTTCCTGGTGGCTCAGATGATAAAGAATCTGCCTGCAATGTGGGAGACCTGGATTCAATCCCTGGGTGGGGAAGATCCCCTGGAGAAGGAACTGGCAACCTACTCCAGCACTCTTGCCTGGAGAAACCCATGGACAAAGGAGCCTGGTGGGCTACAGTCCATGGCGTCACAGTCAGACATGACTGAGCAACTAACACACATACTCTTGTTTATAATCTTCTTAGCCCCTTTGGCATGTTTGCCAAGTCACCTTTTATTTCTAGTGGTAATTATTTGAGATTTCTCTATTTTTATACAAAAGTACCATGTTGGGTGTCATAGAACATGGGATTGAGTGATACAGAGTAGAATCCTGGGTTGTCTTTTAATGACATTTCAGTCTAATGGAGGAATGTAAATACCACACACACACACATACACACACTGCCTGGGAGGAACAATCAGAGAAATTTCAGGAAAGAAATAGGTTGTGAGCTTGACCTTATATTGTGAGTAGAATTTGGAAAGACTTTTCCAAGAATGGCCTAAAAAACAAGCAAAGTTCTATCATGTGGGAAAGTAATTCAGTAGGATTCAGGTCACTTGCTTAAAGCCCCTGCTGCCCAGAAGGCACTAGTGGGGAACTTTCCATTAAGGGACTTGCTGTGAGAATTTAGATTATTGTACTCTATGATTTTTCAAAGATGAGATTAGTAGTTCTCCTTTTTCATAGAATGTTCCTACTAAACCATATTTCCTGTCCCCAGAATAATCTTATACTAAATAGAATAAAGGAAGTAAATGGAGTTCCAGAAAGCAATCCTAAACCATACCTACTTTGAAAAAAAATACCAAAGGAGAAATTTTTAAAGGTATTTTTATTTAGAAATTTTAAAAAGAAATGAACAAAAAGGTAAGCAACCCAGATTTTGTCCTGTAGAATACAAATGCTAAGAGTTTTCAAAAACCTTGGCAAACCAGAACAGCAGAGGTTTGAAGGCTGAGGTGCTTTGATTTGCAATTCCTGGCTGCACTGTGTAGGTTACTACAGACTGAATGTGAGCTCCCTTGTTCATCTCCCCTTACCGTGGGCTAGTCCAGACCCAGATCTGCTCTGTCGCTCTGGGTTTGCTTACCAGACACGGAGGAGGGATATGGGCAGTGGCTAAACCACAGACTAGAATGCAGCCTCTTCCCACCACTGACTCACAGGATGACAGGGCCGGATCGCTTCCCCTTCTGATGTTTCTGTTCCTTTGTTTACTGGAGCCCTAGCAATTCTTCATTCTACAGAAATAAATGCGTATATTTGTGAGCGTGCTTTGGGACAAGGATCGAAAGAAGATTCTTTCTTGTTCTCTCCAGGCCAAGCGCAGAATCACTTTCCCTCTTACTGTTGCACCACCACCACCCATGGGATATTCCACCAGGGATACATAGTGGCTTTCTCAGTGTTGCTTGTTTATTACAGGGTAAGGACAAAAATCTTGGGCTAACCAAGCTACACCCCTGTGTTGACTCACATCCTTACCTTCCTCCAGCTGCTGGAGTAACAGAGTCTGTTGCCAGCGGGCTTATTTTACCTTCCCTTGATGTACATAGGATGTACATAGGATGTACATAGGACGGATTCTTATTCTTCTCCAGACACAGAGGTGCATCGCTTTATGCTACAAGCTGTCTATTGGGTGAGCTTTGTGGATATCAAATATTTGTACACAGATCAGATTTCTCCCCCAGCTGAAATCATTATCTCATAAGGTTTTTTTTGTTTGTTTGTTTTGAGTTGACTTCTCAACGTGATACAGTGGAAAGAGCATCGGAATAAGAAATAGGAGATTGAGCTTCCTATTCTGGCTTTGCTCCTGATTAGTCATGTGACTTTGGACAAATTACACTCTGAAGTCCCACTAGTCTGTGACTTGGCCATGTGGGGGCTTTGATTTTGTCATCTCTACTGTTTTGAAGTCAGGTTAGATGATTTTTATGATCCAATTTTGGAATTCTTTAGGCGATCTCAGTAATCCATGATACTGTTGCTTTAAATATTTTATTTTTTACCTTTCCTTAAGGACTTTGTAGTAATAATTATCCACTCTCGAGAATTAATGTGAAAGATGTATATATGAAGGGTAAACAGCATTTTAGGAGCAGGTTTCCAGTTTGTAATTATAGCTGATCTTTTCTAGCAAAATATTTGACCATATAATTTAAGCAGTTTGATAAACATTCTGCACACCTCTGGACCCACCCTACTTAGCTTTCCAATCCTTAGATATAGTTCCTGAGTGAGTTTTACACCTATGGCTTTAGATATCATCTACTATTGACTCATAGATTTACATATTCAGCTCAGACTTTTCTCCTTAACCTCCAAACTCACATTCTGCAGTCTGCGATACCTGCATTTGGATTTCTAGTAGGTATCTCAGGCTCAGCATGTCCCACATGGAATGCCTGATCTCCACTGCCTTCCAGTCTACTTCTCCCATCATTCTCCCCATCTCCATGCACAGCAACTCACACTTTTCACTTCTTCCAGAAACTCGATTATCATCCTCACCACCTCACTTCCTCTCACCGTCCACTTAAATGCCGCTTAATTGGTCTCCCTGCTTTCTGTCCTCATCCTCTTATGGATCGTTTCCCAAACAGCAGCCAGAGTGACCCCTTTAAATGTGAAGTGAGAAATCATGTCTGACCAAATTTTTAAGTTAATCTGAATCAGTAATTGATTCCTGATCACTCAGAGCACAAGCCAAAACCCACAGCCCCTGTGACCTTTTTATTTTCATCTCTGCTTCTCTCCTTTTTGCTCACTCTGCCCTTGCCACTTGGTTCTCCTTGCTCTCCTGGGTCTTGCAAACATGTTCATTACTAAGGCCTTTGTACTTGCTATTCCCTGTGTTACTATGTTCTTCCTGTAAATAAAGCAAGGCTGCTGATTTCCTTGCCTCTTTCAGGTTTTTGTTCAAATGTTCATATTCCTACTGCATCCTTACCTGAACCGCTCCTCACCCTCTGATGCCCCGCACCTGGGATTCCCTTTCATCTTTCCTTGTTTTTCCTCTGTAACTCTCATCATCTAATCCAAGGTTTCTCAACTTCGGCATTGCTGACATTTTGGATTAACTTTCTTTTGGGGATTGCCCTGTGCCGTGCAGGATGTTTAGCAACATAGGGATGGTGCTACCTTCTACCCACCAAATACTAGCAACCTACTTCCTCCTCCCCAGCGGTGACAACCAGAAATAACTCCAGGTGTTACCAAACGTCTCCCGAGAGGTAAAATAATTCCTGATAGAGAGCCACGATCTAACATAATATGTTTTTTACCTAGTTATTTGTTTAGTGTTCCTCTCCTCCCTACTACTAGAATAAAAACTCCATGAGAACAGGAAGTTTTGTCTCTCTTTTGTTTTTGAAGTTTTGTCTCATTGTTCACTACTATAATGCAACCACCCAGAACTGAGCCTAGTGCATAGTAGGTGCTCAACAAATATTTAATGAGCGAGTGAATAGATGAAATGGACTCCTCCCTTTTGCCTCTGAGCTCATTAAGCTCCAGTCACACAGGCCTTTTGTCTTTCTCTTGTACATCCTGAGCTCATTCTCACCTTTCTGCCTTTTTCTTTTAGCGCCTGTTCTGGAAGGCTCTATTCACAGGTCATCACATGGTGGATCCCTGCTTGTTACTTAGGTCTCTACTTAAATGTCAAAGAGGTCTTCCTTCCTGATCACACTATCCAGTATGAGACCCCCTCCGCCACCCTCCTCCCACCTCTACTGCTTGCCAGAGTTACTATCATTTACTCTGATTTTGTTTCTTCATTACATGTATCTCTGACATAAGCTTATTTTTCACATGGTGAATATCTGTCTTTCTTCCTTAAATGACTGTTGTCTGAGCACTCAACCTTATATTTAGTTTGTTTATTTATCATGGTATCTCCACAGTCTAGAACAGTTCCAGCCACATCATCTATGTACTGATTGAACAAATAAGCCTACCTCCTGAAAGGTCACGCTGACTGCCCCCGCCAAAAGGTCCCAGATAAGTACCAGGGACAGACATCTACCAATCAGCAGCCCGTTGCCAGGCAGACTGATGGACGCGAAGGTGCCAAGACTCCAGCCAATCAAGAAAAACCGACACGGGACAAAAGGCCAATCAGCACCCTAGAGCCTGACTCCAAGCATATTCGAAAAGGTCCCGCCGCTTCCGTATCCGCCAGCGTATATAGGTGCCGCCCGCCTTCCCGCAGGTTGCAGACTCCCTTTGTCTCTTCACTCACCCGCCCCCGGGAGTTTTGCCCGAGAGCGACCGCCCAATAAAGGCCTTCATCAACGGTCCTTAGAGGTGGCTCTTTCTTCCCGCGGCGTTTTCTAACACCTCCTAGTAGTCAGTTTCAGAGTGGAAGAGACTTCAATGGCTAGGAATGAAAGGTTATATCTGTCAGGATTCGGTTGCAAAGAAGAGGATCCACTTTAGCTAGCTTAAGCTGAAAGGGGTTAATTACAGCTTTAATTCTGTGGCTCACAGAATCACTGAGAAGGCTGAAGAAATAGCCTCCATGTTGAGCTTTCACGAACAACCATGAAAGCCACACAATGACTGTCCTTACTGAAGGAGGGACTGCTCTTCAATCAGGAAATCGCTAGCTGAACGGAAGCCGAGGTGCCAACCACTGGCTCTGAGACTGAGACCAGCTCTGTCAGTATCAGAGAACTAGCACTGCCCCAGAAAAGCCAGGTACCACCCCTCCAGCGTTTCCAGCAGAAAGAGCAAAACGTCGAAGCTTGCCCACCAGCAAACTTGAACTTCCAGTTCTCATGGCTGTACTTCTGATTAATGCAACTAATTCAAATAGGAGGTCTGGGAGCTGTGGCTCTTAGTGTTCCAGTGTATGCAGCTCGGGAAGGCCCACTGGAAGGAGATTAGAATGAACGTGGAAGGCCAGTTTACCATATGCAGGTGTGGTAATAAGGATGGGGAAATAGGTGAAAAAAAAAGTCTTCAACTTCATATCTGAAAGGCAAACTGGCCATCCTAAATACAAGTGAAATAGTCAAGAGTCTCTTATACAGAGTACCAATGAGTAACGTTCATACAATTTCAGGAAATGATTACGTTTTTTAAAGATGCAGCAACATGTGATGAAGAGCATTTCAGACAAACCAAGCTCAATAAAGCCATGATCTGAGCTCCCCTGTGGAGTGGAACTCTTTGTACCTTCTAGCTCTACAAGAAAAGTGGGAGATCCGGTGAGCACTGTTTTTCACAACTGGTCATGGACATTTTATTTTCAACTTAGGACGGTGGTCAAACTTAAATCTTTGGAAAGACTCATTAAAAGGATAGAATCTCAGATTTGTGCTAAGAAAGAAATTCATTACTAGATTTCATTTTTATTGTTTGAAATCTATCAAAGGTCATTTATTTGAATGAATCTATTTTTATAAAATATACTGTCAACATTTACATCAGATCACATAGGGCAGTATATATATATATATATATATATAAAACTTAATTCAGTTTTTTTGTAAAGATAAAATCCAGTCTTTCTATTCTTAACCTTACATTTGCATGCTTTTAAATATTTAATTGTTGCAATTACACATGCTGTTGGTTTATCTGTTTTACACAATAAAAATCAAACTATAGAATCTGGATGAAATGATAATTGGGGAGCCTCTGCTCAACTAAAAGTATAGAGATATAGACAAACCTAAACACAATTTAAAAATGTAATTGTAAGAATGGTATTTTATCAGATTTAGGAAACATGAAACTGTCTGCAACTTTTAAATTCTTCCTTTGAAGTGCTTCATGCTTAAAATAGCTTAAGGATTTCTTCCATTCTTTCTCTCCAATATCCCTTGCAAAGGACTTTGAAAATAGCTGCTCTTTATTGCAAACTTTCTGTGTGCTAGGCCTGGAACATTTTCTCTTTTAATCCTCATAGCTTCCCTACAGGGCATAGAAATTTCTGCTCCACCGATGTGGGCCCTGAGACTCAGAGAAATTGCCTGGGAGAGGCAAAGCTGGGATTGGAAATTGAGATTTGACCTCATAACCTCTTCACTTCAAAATTTACTCTTTCTCCAGCAACATTAATTTATTCAGTCACTCATGTATTCAGTTAATGCTACTCAAGGGCTCACTATGGACTAGGCATGTACTGGTTTCTGAAATTAAAATAATGAGTTCAAAAAAGGGCATCATCCCTGCCTGTATGGAGCTGATAATTTCTGCTCCCTCCAGTTGGTTGCTTATTTGTGATTTACAGATGAGAATTAACTTCCTGAAACACAGACGAGAATGTAAAGTTTGCCAAGTTTTTTTAAAATGTAAGAGATGGCATTTTATAAATATTCCCTTGTGAAACAATATTAAAATGGATTACCAGCCCTAGGTTATATGTGTTTGCTTAGAGCCTTGATGACTTCAAGATTAATGAAGCACAAAAATTAATTAGAGAAGCTGAAACTCAAGAAATCCCTGGTGAGGAATATAAGGGTTATCTGATTTTTACATGAGGCAGAAGCAATGACAGAAATTGAGTTCCTGTCAGGAAGGATCAAGCATTTAAGACACAGTTTAATAATGTTTCCTAGTAGTTTGAGCACCTTGGCCAGCACTGCCAAATTCTCAAGTGAAAATACTGCTAACATCACCAGCCACCAGCTATAATATAAATGACAGAATCCATTGTGTGCGTCAGGACTTCAGTGCCTGGAGGGGCCAGTAGGCTCTGTACCACATGTGGAGGGCCAGATCTATTAACAGGTAGGAATATTCTTCACTTCCACACACAAAAATATGTTTTCTCCTATTGGTAAATCTTTCATTTTTTGCTCCTTCTGATTGAGATATAGATATAGGAAGTATTTCATTTTCCACTTTACCATAAAAACAACAGCCTGAGGGTTTTGATGAAGGTCTGGTGTTCACCTCACTCTGGGGGAATAGTTTGGAGTGGCAGGGCAGTGGGACCCTTTAAGTAACATCTTGTGTATTGCGGCAGTAGTTATTCAGCTTCTACTGATGGTTGCCATGAAAGAAGACCTGGTGGTGCCAGATATTTCATTTTTTAAAGAGAAGCCAGAAATATGGATTTTTCTGTGAAATCACCTGACATTTAAATCTTGGCAACTAATTTAAAATTAAGGGAAAAAAAGAACAAAAAACTCTTGCACCAATATTTTTAAGAGAGTGATCAGTCATCTTGGTTGGTCCAGGACCAAGGTGTTCTTTCACTGCTAAAACAGAGAGTCCCGGGCAAACTGGGATGGTTGGCCATTCCAGAATGTGGAGGATAAAGAAGATATCTCTGTAAGCCACAGAAAGACTGTAGATGGTCAGTGTGTGGCCTCTGATGATCAGGACAGTGGACTGGAATAGGATTCACAGTGTCACATTTTCAAAGGAGGGAGAAGATATTTGATGAACAGAGAATGGCTATGTACATCAGTTATCACGTTTGCTCTCCCCACAGTCCACATCTGATGGCTTCAGCCAGATTAGAAACTTGCATAGTATACTGATTACAGTACTATAGTGTTCTTTTTTTTCAACTGCCTATCTAAAATTTGTTCAACCAAGGAAGACATTTAGAAAGTGGGTGATCCAGAGGGTGAAGGAAGAGGTTGACTTCTCTGAAAGGCCACAACTAATTAAAGGAAATGTTGAAAGATTATTGGGAAGTATCTTGGGCCAGACTATTCGTATTCTACCTAAGTTTTATAACTAAATATAAAGATTAATTTTCACAAGTTTTTCTTAAATTAAAAAAAATATGTACTATCATAGGAAAGCAGCTTTAACACCATGTAGTCCAGAACTTCCAATACAAAGTTGGGGAAATTGAGGCCCAGCATCCCATAGCTAAGCTAGTGGTAGAATGGTTCAACCTGCATGTTTGAAATGGTGCTACTGCTATTTAGTCGCTAAATCGTGTCTGATTCTTTGCAACTCCATGGGCTGCAACCCATCAAGCTCCTCTGTTCATGGGATTTCCCAGGCAAGAATACTGAAGTGGGTTGCCATTTCCTTCTCTGGAGGATCTTCCTGACCAAGGGATCAAACTCAAGTCTCCTGCATTGGCAGGCAAATTTTTTACCACTGAGCCACCTAGGAAGCTCTTGGAATGGTGTAGATGGGTGTCAGTGACATGATAAAGGAGGGCAACATGGCTCCTGTAAGATCCAGTTCTAGCAATTAAGAAAGTTTCATGGCACAAAAAAACCCATTAAAATCTAAAAACAACAGAAGTTATTTCAAACTCTGCATTTTGTTTATGAAATTAAAAAACAATGAATCCCTAAATGCTCATATTGTTGAAACTCAATGCAAATTGCATTCAGTGAAGGACAGTGAAATGGAAAAAGGCAAATCCACTATCAAGAAGATTACTGTATTGTATCTGGGCCATTTCATGTGCAAGGTACACATTTCAAACTAAAAACCTATGATTTGCAAAACATAGACAAGGAAGTTTAAAAGAAGTCTTTCTAACCATCGTTATCTACTGGCATTGTTCAGTTTCATTCAGTTCTAAGTACATCACTTCTTCAGAACAGAATTCTCTTTGAAGTCGGAGAATGAACTCTGTGGGTGAGAATATGCCCCCAGGCCCACACGAGCAAGTAAAAAAACAAGGCTGATTTTTATCTTACTACAGTGGCATGATGCCCCAGCCAAAGAACTTACTGGTCATATTTACGGTCACAAAAAGATATCATTAGGGTCCAAAGAACCACAGATTCCTTGTTTGAATAATTAGAATTCTCCTTGCTACCATCTGGGACAATACAAAATACCTAGTGTATCTTTGACACCTGTTGAAGCTAATTCCTGGGAATCTCAGTAGAGTAAAATAGAGACAATGGCCCAGTAGCTTGAATGTCACACCAAAAGACCACAAAGGCCAACCTGTGTTTCTTGCAGACTCTAAGAATCTCCTCGAGCTTGGAGGTTGGTTGGTGCTCACACTGTCTTTATTGTGGGTAGGTTGCATATAGCTATAGGCTACTTAAACACAAGCTTGGTGAACAGTTCAGAGTGAGAATGACCCTGGTCAGTGTGAGAGGCCCACACTGCATGAGTTTATGGCTACAGACCAGACCCACAGCGGCCCCAGCACTGGCCATACCCCTCCTGTTAGATCCAGGAATGCCGTAAGAAGGGAGAAGTATTTTAATTCTTTTTTTATTATTACAATATTTTAAAATTTATCCATTTATTTATTTTTGGCGGCACTGGGTCTTCATCGCTATGCATGGGCTTTCTCTAGTTTCAGTGAGTGGAGCTCCTCTCTAGTTGCACGGGCTTCTGTTCCAGAGCATGGGCTCTATGGTATGCGGGCTTCAGTAGTTGTGGCTCTTAGGCTTATTTGCCCTTGGCATGTGGTATCTTCCTGGACCAGATATCGAACCTGAGTTCCCCTGCATTGACAGGCAGATTCTTAACCAGTGGACCACCAGGGAAGTCCTCAGTCAGTTCAGTTGCTCGGTCATGTCACACTCTTTGCAACCCCATGGACTGACATGGGGACGCACGCCAGGCCTCCCTGTCCATCACCAATTCCCAGAGTTTACTCAAACTCATGTCCATCAAGTAGGTGATGACATCCAACTATCTCATCTTCTGTCATCTGCTTTTCCTCCTGCCTTCAATCTTTCCCAGCATCAGGGTCTTTTTCAATGAGTCAGTTCTTTGCATCAGGTGACCAAAGTATTGGAATTTCAGCTTCAGCATCAGTCCTTCCAATGAATATTCAGGACTGATTTCCTTTAGGATGGACTGATTGGATCTCCTTGCAGTCCAAGGGAAGTCCTGGGGTATGTTAATTCTTGATAACTATTTGGGGGTTGATTATATAGGAACAGGAAGCAACAAAACAGAATTATAAAACATTGTTTTGGTGTTCAGGCCAGATTCCCTTCCAGGACAAATCTCTAAGAGAGTGATTTCGGCATTCTCTTTCACAGGCAAGTCCTAGGAGTGTTACTGCTGGGGTGTGTGTGTGTGTGTGTGTGTGTGTGTGTGTGTGTTAAGCTTAAAAGCACAAATATTTATCATACATAATTTCTGAGGGCCAGAAATCTGGGAATGGCTTAGCTGGATGGTTTTGACTTAGGTTCTCTCATGTGGTTGCAGTTGCAGTGTCTTCAAGGGCAGCAGTCATCTGAAGGCTTGACTGAGGCTCAAGGGTTTACCTCCAAGATGGTGCATCACTGGCTCAAGGGAGCTCATTCACACGGCAATCGGCTGGAGGCCTCAGTTCCTTACCTTTTGCCTTCAACCTCTCAGTGGGCCTTCTTGAGTGACATAACAAGACAGCTTCCTTCAAAGTAAGTGATCTAAGAGAGAAGATAGGACTGTAATTAACATCGCTTTTGGAAATGGATTTTTGAGTTCACATGATCTTGGTAGTACTAATTTACTTCATTTCTTCATGCCTTAAAGCCACAATAGTTGAGGGTAGTGTGGATTTCATGAGAGTGACTAAGTTGCTTTAACATGGGAAGCAGATGAGTCCACGTCAGAAGATGTGGAAGGTCTGGCACTGAGACCCAGAGGAGTCTTTTACTTATTTATGTTTTGGCTGCCTTGGGTCTTTGTTGCATCTTCTGGGCTTTCTCTTGCTATGCAGCATGGGCTCTAGAGGATGAGGGCTCTGTGGTTGTGGCCCAGGCTCTCTAGTTGCCCTGCAGCACATGGGATGCTAGTTCCCCGATCAGGGGTGGAACCTGTGGTGTTCCCCGCACTGACAAAAGGATTCCTAACCACTGGATCACCAGGGAAGTCCCCCAAGAAGTCTTTTAAATAAATGACTCCTATATTGCTGAAAGCAGTGGTAAATTATCCTTTTTTAATATTTAGAATAGACGGATTTGAGCACATGGTTAGCCCAAACCTTCCATTTCAAAGATGGTAGTTGAGGGCATGAGACGGGTAATTTTACATAAATATTTCAGAGCATTTGTATTTGAGTCATTTTCTTTAATTAACCTTTGTGGTAGAATGGAACTTCCCTGGTGGCTCAGCAGTGAAGAATCTCCTTGCAATGCAGGAGCCACAGGAAACGTGGCTTCGATCCCTGGGTCCGGAAGATCCTCTCTGGAGGACGGCATGGCAATCCACTCTAGTATTCTTGCCTGGAGAATCCCATGGACAGAAGAGTCTGGTGGGCTACTATCCATAGGGTTGCATAGAGTCGGATATGACTGAAGCAACTTAGCACGCACACACGTGGGTAGAATATTTTGTAGAGTATAGAAAAGCCACCTCTGGACTTCCTGAGTTCATTGTGAACAAAGACAAAGTAGTGGCTGGCAATGAGGAAACCAGAACTACCATTCTTAGCAACCTTGATTCATGTGAATCTGAATGTAAACAGAGATCAAGATTTTAAACCCATTTCTCCCACGCATGAGTGGGACAGTGGGTTGTTAGAAAATTGTAAAGCTTCTTCTGAGCCTTAAAGGTTTTTGAAAAAGTAATGGAACGTCTTGGGTAACTGGCTTAATGTTGTTAGCAAGGCCTATTTCCTCTTTTGCCAAATGAGGCTGATGATAGCAACCTTGTAGGATTATGGTGATTAGAAATATCTAAACTGAGTGAATGCTCAGTAAATGGTAGCTGATTTTATAATTATTACCATCATATTTTTTTATTCAAGGCATTAAGCTCATAACCAATAGGCTTGGAGAACCTAGGAGAACCTTTATTCCTTTGGTTCTCAAAACTATATCAGGGTACCTGATAAGTGATGGGGGGAGAAGGGGAGAATACCTCAGCCCACCGCAGCTGTGTGGCATAGTGCTTCTCCTGAGGCCTCTTGTTGTAGAATTACCTGGTTGTTTGTTAAAAATACAGGTTCTTGGATCCTGCCACAGGTCTACTACGTCAGTATATCTGGGGTTGGAACCATGTAATGTGGCTTTTTTTTTTTTTTTTAACCAAGCCACCCAAGTGATTCCTGTGCCCACTAAGATTTGAGAACCACAGGCAAACATGTTTTGAAACTCTTGTGAGGCTCACAGAAGGCAAAACAACTGAATTGATCTCGACCAGAAGTTTCCAACTTTTACAAAATTATGTATCCCCATCAATAAAATCTTTTGTATAATGTAATCCTAATGTTTGTATGCTCATACTTGCACCTTAATTCATAAATTTTTACATATACCACTATTGTAAATAGCCTATACATTATAAGGCAAAATAGACATTTAAAAAAAGATGATATAAAAACTTTCTGTATAAATTTAATTATTTTCTTTTCATATCCTAGTGGATCATATGGTATAATCCTTGGAATTCATACTGCCTAACCTGGAGACCACTGGTTAAATGAGAGTGGTTCCTGTGCTTGTGTTTATTCAATCACTTAATTAAGCAAACATTTACAATGTTCTTTACAAATGTGAAGCCTGTTGTAAGCTCCAAGGGCTTACGGTGAGTGATTGGCTCCTTCTGTCTTATTGAAGCACTAATAACATGACTACCTCATCGTGTATAAACACTTTGTTATTTTCAAGGTCTGTGGGTGGGAGCGTTCAGTTCATCTCCTCCACAGTAGAGTGGTGCTGCATCTAGTCACAAATATATAATTTAACAGACTATTTGGAAATAGGGGAAAGCCCAGGACAGTCAAGGTGAGCCACAAGAGAAGTGGGTAGAGCCCTGCCTGAATTAAACAGAGCCTCATCTTTAGAGATGTTGTGTGACACTGTGGAAACAACACTGCATTTGGTTCTGGAAGTCCTGTATGTCTTTACAGGCTTCATGGCCTTCTGTAAATTACTTACCAATTGAGCCGTCTGTTTGGTCTTTTGTAAAATGAGGATAATAACATCTTTTCTGCTTACTTAACACAATTGCTATCACAACCAAACATCTTTGATAATAATCCTATTGAATGCCAGGTTTGGTCAATCAGCTGTCAGTCACTGTTTTATTGAGTGCCTGATGGATATTCCAAAGCACCACCAAGTAAGTAGAATTTCATTTTCCTGATTTTACTAGAACAAGCAAGTTCTTGTTCTCCTGAATTTAATAACTACTCACCTTCCATCTGTCACCCTTCTGCTCCCACAGAAGTTAAGAGAAGTGACTTCAAAGCTTGGCTTTGCCACTTTAACATCTCATTTCCTTCAATATAGTTCGCTTGGGCTTCCCCAGTGGCTCAGATGGTAAAGAGTCTGCTTGCAAGGCGGGACACCTGGGTTCAATCCCTGGTTTAAATTCCTTCCTGGAGAAGGAAATGGCAACCCACTCCAGTATTCTTGCTTGGGAATCCCATGGATGGAAGAGCCTGGCGGGTTACAATCCATGGGGTCACAAAGAGTCAGACACAACTGTAAAATGAGGATAATGATATTTACCCCCTAAATTATTGTGAGGGTTAAATGAGATAATTTACATAAAATGTTTGGTACAATTGGAACATGGTAAAAATTGAATGAGTGATTATTACATGGTGATTCTAAAAGTAAAAAAGTAATTTGACCTTACATCTTGTATATGATTAACCTTCTTAACTGGTTATTGAGGATGAAGCTAAAAGATAAATTTCTTTTAAGATTCAGTTGGAAAATGAATGACTAGATTGACAGAATGGAAATTTTTGCTATGTTTTAGACTGGCCTGGATTTAAGAACTGCCCCAAACATGAAGACTTAATATTTACTAGACATAAAAATAAAAGGAAAAAATATTGCTAGTAATCTTATTTCAGAGAGATGTGCTCAGGGAATAATGAACTGGTAGTCTATAATATGGGCCACAACAAGGCTTTCATTCTGACTTTTAAATTATGTGATACAAATCTTTCCCTGTTGTTTAGTAACAGTGGATTTTTTTTTCTTGTTACACAAGCTATTGACATAGCTTAAATCACTTAATGACTCATGATGTAACAGATTGGCATTTCCTTCATCCTTACTTATACACAAATGATTTGATTATACAGGAACATTTTAACTTAACTTCATAATACACCTGCAGTTTAAAAAACGCACAGAGGACAGATCAGTATTTGCTCCTATGTGAATTTATATGCCAGTTTCCCTTAAATGGCCTAACTATAAACCTAATCTTTAAAATGGGGGTTCTTTTCCTTTTTCCTGAGTTTGAAGCTGATCTTCTGTGTTCTGTTTTCTCTTGATAGCTTAGTGTACTTCCCTAATCATTGTAGACTCACAAGACCATCAGGTGTTTGGACAGGAGAGAACCTTGAAGATTTTCAACCTCTATTTTCTCATTTTTTAGATGTGAAAACTATGACCCTGGCAGGTCAGTCATTTTCATCAGTTTCAGAGTAGAGAACTGATTCTGGGTCAGGACTCTCAGCTCTGTTCCTGGTTTATTTCTCCTCAACTCAGCTTCTTTCCATTTCTCTGACTCCTGATATGATTGTTTCTTTCAAATATATAAAAGTGTGGTAAAATCATATTTGTCTGAAACACTGTGTTTATTTATTTCCCTAGAACAAGCCTTGATATGTGAGTAGAAACACTGGTATTTTCAGGTTTTAACCAGTGAGGTGTGGCACAATGGGACACAATGGATGTGCCCCTGGATCTGGTTGTATTCATTCCATTGTGTCTTTATGTGACTCATAAATTGAGTATAAGATTATCTACATTTTTAGTGAACATTCACATGGAGAAATCATGTTTTTTCCTCCTTTTCCACTGCAGTATGACTTAGGTGAAGTACTTCAGGATTTTACATATTCTAAATAGATTTTTGAAAACCTAAAGTATTGATTAATACATTAGATATTGAAGAACCAAAACTCATTATTGAGCTTTAATTGAAGAGAACCATTATGAATGTTAATCTGATATCCTGGGAGCTGTAAATATTGTTTAATAATAGTATGTTTCACATTGTTGAAACAGGAAATCTTTTTAACACAAGTAAATTTAACTAATTTAGCTGAAAAGGAAATGTAGTTGTAAGAGAGAATAATGCAAGACAGGCTCCCAGAATTAGCTGTGTTTATAGAGAAAAACAGTATAATGGCAATTTGGATATACTAGAAGGACATAACCAGAAGTTGTGATTTCAGGATGCATAATTGTGAACAAACAAATAATCCCAGAACCAAACATGCATTATTATATATTAGGGAGAGGAGTGAAGTGTGAGGAATCTTAGATTTTTAGAAACATGTAGATTGTATCCATTTCCTTATTTCCTTAGTCTCTGTGCTCAAGTTTCTGCTCCATCATTCTGCTGAAATCACTTGAAGCAAAGTCTCCAGTGAATTACAATTTGTCAAATTTCCTTTCTCAAGGAATGTACCTGTCTCAAGGAATATGTCTATTGTCTATCTTCCTGGACCTATTCTTCTTTTTAGCGTCCATGATGATGCCATTGAAAGTTTTCTGCTGCTCCTCTTCTTTCCCCTGTTCCTTGAATATCAATACCCAATATTCCAAAATCAGTCCTTTTCCTTTTCATACTGTCAGAAATGATGAACATACAGTATGGACCAAATCACTCATGCCCATAACAGACATTACTAATTGATTTTGGCAATTTTCTCTGATCCTGGATGCTATCCTAGGATTCTCAAAAATACTTCGGGCAACAATCACATGATCAGAGTTTGCAGATGAGAAGAATCTTTTTATACAAGACTTTATAATTATTTTCAAATAAGTGAACTTAACATCTACTCAATAATAAGAAACACCCACAGGAACTGTGGAAGCTTTCATTTGGCATTTGAGGAGTTGGTAGCAAGTTAATCTATTAGGGTATTTTCCTCAATGTTATAAATTTCAATTCAATGGCTAGTGAGGATAAAATGTGCTTTCTATTTATTCCTAGCCAAGGGTAAAGTGCTGCTGTGCTGTGCTTAGTCACTAAGTCATGTCCAACTCTTTGCAACCCCATGGACTGTAGTGGAGCCAGGTTTCACTGTTCATGAGATTTTTCAGGGAAGAATACTGGAGTAGGTTGCCATTTCCTTCTCCAGGGGATCTTCCTGACCCAGGGATCAAACCTGCGTCTCCTCCAGTGGCAAGTGGATTCTTTACCAGTGAGCCACCTGGAAAGCTCCAAGGTTAAAATTGTAGCACATAATTTTGTACTGTACTTTGTAACTGTTTGAAATAATTATAAATCCTCAATAATCAAGGTTGCAATATGTTTTCTGAAAATTAATAAAGTAAACAAATCTCAACTATTTACTACAAAGATGCTTTCAATAAAAATTGTTTATGAAAGTAGAATAAACTGTTGTAAACTTTGAGCTTGATTTTTCTCCTTCCTCATTTTTTAATTTTTATATTGATCTATGAAGGAGAATTGTTAAGCAACAGGGAAGTATTTTCCACTAATGTAATACTGCCTAAAAGTTATTTATTTATATATCACCTTTACCAATTTTTCTGTATTCTTATAAAAACGCAATAGTACCTAGCATACAGTGCTAAATAAATGTTAGCAGTTATATGATTGTATATTATCAAAGATGCTTGACTTAAACTGAGGGTAAGAAGTGTACATTTTTCAAGGCATGTAATAATGTGCTTCAAAGTGTGACCTATCAGCTCCTACAGCATTTATGGCAGTACACATTCAATTTCAAGGAGAAACAGGAAACAGCAGCGCAGAGGTGGGTGTAGGAGAGCCCAGGATGCGAGGGCCAGCTTGTTTATAATGGATCAATGTTCTCGAGCAGGTATTGGCCCTCCTTGGTAAATATTTGGGGCTTTTTGGACACATGGATTTGTTGTGACTACTCAGCTTTGCTGTTACCGTGCAAAAGCAACCACAGATAATACATAAATGAATGGATGTAACTGTGTGCCAGTAACATTTTATAAAACTAAGTGGTGTCCTGGATTTGTTCCAGGGATCATAGTTTATAGAGCCCCTATACACTATGGTTGTAGTTTTGATGCTCAATTAGTTTTCTTAACCCTGCAATATCTTCTTTCATCTTATTTTATTGTTTCATCCTCTATGTGTTTGTGTATTGGCCATTGCAATATGATTCATTTTTATCTCATTCATTTTTAATGTGAACTGAACTTCAATTTGCTCTGATGTAAGTAAGTTCTTCTGGACACTTGCCATCTTATCTGAGATTTGTTTTGCTTCCACTGAATATGGTTTATAAGCTGCAAATTGAGATGGGAGCTACATGCAGTCTTTATTGGAAGACCTGAGCTCTGTGCTCTAATATAAGATTGTGTTAAATATTCTAGAATAAAGAGCAGACTCATTAGGAGTGTATTTTATTTTTGAACATATTGTCTCAAATTTTAATTCAATTTCCCCTTTTCCACAGAGCCCTGGAAAATGCTAAAGTCAGGAATGTTACCTCCTCCTGACATTGCCTGTGCACTTCTTTGTTTCACTAATCACCAACTTTCTTTATGGGGGTGTGAGCAATAATTTTCTGGATTTGTTTGATTCAAAATGTTAATTCAGTGTTGTTTCTGGTAAGTGGGAATAAGATTAGTACATATCTCAATCCTTTCTATTTCTTTCTTATTTTTTTTAGATGCCTCTTTTCAAAGTTTATGGCATAAGCTTAAATTCTTTCCTTGAGTGGCAACTGAGGACTTCTTTTCTTCTTGCTCTTCACATTGCTTGTTCGCCTATTTTGTCTGTTTATGAGAGAATATTATGGTGGTTAAAGACACAAGCTCTGGATTTAGACTGCTTGTGATCATATCTGAGGCCTACCAATTACTAGTTACAATCTGTACTTCAGTTTTTACATCTATAAAATGGGATAATAATAGTATTTTTTCATAAATGTATTATGTTATTGAATAAGATAATATGTATAAAGTTCTAAGAATAATTCCTGGTACATACTAAGCACTTTTTAAATTTTAAATATTATTGATAAATGTTTTTGATTTTTGTTTTCTCAAATATTGAGATAGGTGATTTTGCTATTTGCTTTATTTTGCCATATTGACCTTCAGCTATACAATTTTTGCAGCTCTATAGTCATTGGAGAAGGCAATGGCACCCCACTCCAGTACTCTTGCCTGGAAAATCCCATGGACGGAGGAGCCTGGTGGGCTGCAGTCCATCGGGTCGCTACGAGTCGGACACGACTGAGTGACTTCACTTTCACTTTTCACTTTCACACATTGGAGAAGGAAATGGCGACCCACTCCAGTGTTCTTGCCTTGAGAATCCCAGGGATGGGGGAGCCTGGTGGGCTGCCGTCTATGGGGTCGCACAGGGTCGGACATGACTGAGGCGACTTAGCAGCAGCAGCAGTCATTCTTTATTAGAAATTAAACCTAAAAAGTTTACAACAAACTATTTATAATCACTTATGGACAGCAGTAGAACCAGAAAGAAAAAGGGGCGTTTAATATACTTAATAAGTAAGTAAATATGAATGAGGTAGCCTTGCAGGTAACCTCTGTTTGCAAATGAAATTGATTCATTTTCAGCTCCATGTAGACTTGACTTATTCTGCCAGCCTGGCTCATATATGACTTGACTCACTTCAGACCATACACTTTCTACTGTGTCTGTTTGTCTCAGATCAACACTCTTCCAAATCCTCTTTTCTGACCTTGTCTTTTGGCCACAAATTTCCTTTCCTTATCTCTTGTCACTTGGAATGTTGTTGGTTCCATTCTTCCCATTATTTCCCCTGTAAAGGAAGCCTTTGTGCTCCTGGCTCTAAATGGCAGAGAGGTTGGTCATTGCTTACTTAAGTTTTCACCTCGAGTTTTAGGTACAAACGCTGTCCGTCCTTGGGCTTCCCTGGTTGTTCAGCTGGTAAAGAATCCACCTGCAATGTGGGAGACCTGGGTTCAATCCCTGGGTTGGGAAGATCCCCTGGAGAAGGGAAAGGCTACCCACTCCAGTATTCTGGCCTGGAGAATTCCATGGACAGTATAGTCCATGGGGTCGCCAAGAGTCAGATACGACTGAGTGACTTTCACTTTCACTTTCTGTCCTTCATTAAACTTGAATGTGGTGAATGGATTCTATCCAAATCAGGGGCACTGGCTCCTTAGAAATCCTTTAACTTGTAAAGATTAATGAAACTTTTTCAATTGGTTGCCCTGGGGCTAGGGATTTATGGATAGGCCTAGTTTTGTGCAGATTTTTTTTTTTTTTTTTTTTTACAATTCCTACACCCTTATCCTCTTGCAGTAAGAGTTATTTATTTATTATTTTTAATAGTGAAAGTATCATTTATTTAATATCAACTCATGAATCACAAAATATTCACTTAACATCCAAATTCAACATATTTAAAAACAGGCCAAAAACCGCACAATATTAGATTACTCCTGGTTCTTTTTAAAGACGGTAGTTTCACTTCTCCTGAGACTTTCATTGTCTCCAAAGGAGAGGAGTCCTTGCAATTTTGCATACTTTTGGCTTCACTCATATGGCACAGGATGAGATTTTTTTTCATTCCAAGTAGCTGTGTACAAATTAGGAAGAGTGATAAGTCAGAAGTTTGGCCTCAACTTCATATTTCAAAGTTAAATCATGAAAGGTCTTCCTTCTAATTGAAGTTAAAGTTTTTCTCTTTAACTTTTAATTTTGTATTTGTGTATACTGCTGCTGCTGCGTCTCTTCGGTTGTGTCTGACTCTGTGCGACCCCATAGTCAGCAGCCCACTAGACTCCTCTGTCCACAGGATTCTCTAGGCAAGAATACTGGAGTGGGTTTCCGTTCCCTTCTCTTGTATTGGTGTATAGCCAATTAATAATGTTGTGATAGTTTCAGGTGAACAGTGAAGGGACTAGGTCATACATACAGCATGAGTTGTTTTTTTTTTTAATTTTTGGATTATATTGCAGCAAACTGAAAATAATTCTGTTCAATAAAAGCAGCATCACTGGATGGGATGCACAATTAAAGTAATTTTTTGATACAGTGAAGATCAGCTAGAAACACATTTTATCTCAATCTTTGATGAAAATATTTCTCAAAAGTGTACAGCTGTTCTTCTACCTTAATACTGAAGTTGTGAAGATTATTTTGACTTGGTGCTGACCCCAGGACTTAGTCTAAAAATTAAAGAATATCTTTGATAATAGCTTGTTTTTGATTTCTCTTAAAAATAGACTTTTTCCATGAAAGAAAATTTGTTTCTTGAGTTCTGATTAATTGAGGGTTTGATATTTTTCTTAATTCTTGTTTATATGCTACCACAGAATGAGGTGTAATCATAATATTTGGTCAGTCTGAGTTAAATGGCTCATGATGTCAATTACAATAATCTAGATCTAATATTTCCAAATTTCTGTGTAGCCAGTCTACATGAGAACCACATGATGTACCAGATCTTTTAGTCATGTCTAGTTCTACCATATTCATATGACAAAAAAGTAAAGAATGGTAGCATGCCTCTTTAAACCAGTTGGGCAATATTTCAGATTAATTCTAAAAATAATATAACAGACCCCTGTGTTACCATTGTCCAGATTTATCACAGGATTTGAGGACTTCTAAACCCTGAAAAAAGTAAGTGTAAAAGGTGAAGGTGTCTCCCTCCCCTTCATAGTCTCCTTTTCCCTCTCTCCTTTGAGGTCATTATACTGAAAATAACATATGCATCCCATATTTACTCCTGTACAGAAAAATTACCCCTAATTCTTAGTGATGCAAAACAACAACCCCTTGTTATTTCTTATGAGTCTATAGGTCAGCTGGGTGGTGCTATGACCTGAGATGGGCTGGACTGATCGGACCTAGGCTTGCTCATGTGTCTCTGGTCATTTGGCAGCTCAGATGGGCTCTTGTTTGTCTTACTACAGCTCTACTCATGTGCCTAGTGGTTAGCTGATTGTAGCCGAGGGTGATAGGGCTGACTGCACCATGGAGTGCTCATCACTCAGCAGGTTAGACCAAGTTTCCTCTCTAGATACTAGGAGGTTCTGAGAGGAAGAGTAGAATGGAAGTGTGTTTAGCCACTGGCAAACTATCGCTTCTACTGCATTCTGTGGGTGAAAATGAGAGTCACGATGACGTGAGATTCAAGGGGTAGGAAAACAGAGTTCACTTCTTGGTGGAAGGAGCGGTCAAGTCACTATAAAAGTGGATTTCTAGGAGGGGTGAGAAGTTATGGCTATTTTTGTGATTCACTGCAAATCTTATGTATTTTTTCTCTTTACGTAGATGTATTTATATTATAAATAGTATTTCCTACTTTTATAAATATTAGCATAGTTAAAAACTCATTAAATATATGGCTTTATAGATAGTTTTTTTTAAAAATTGTCATTATGTTTTTGAAATTTACTGTTTTGATAAATTTATTACATCACTACTTACCTATACCTTCTCTTGCTGCTGGACATTTAAATTACTTTCCACTGTTTTTTGCAGTCACAGGCAAAGCTGCAATGAACATGCTGTACACAGTGTTGTGTGCATGTATCCGGGTTTCTCTGGCTTAGTTTCTGAAAATGGATGGATTATGCGGTACGATACATGCGTTTTCAACTTTATTGGATATTATCAAATTGTCCAAATTGTTACACACTATCAGGGAGTATAACAGTTTCATTTCTCCTACAATCTTATGAATTACAGTTTGTATTATCAGAGGTTATATTTTGTGGAGCCACTGGGAGAGCATCATCATTTTAATTGCATATTCATTTAGCAAGGTTGAATGTTTTTCATGTGTACACTGGCCAGATAAATTTCCTTTTCTGTGAATTAGTTGTCCGTTTATATATTCCAACATTTAAAGTTTATTTTAAACCTTAAAAGTGTTTCCATAAAATTGTTTGTTTTTTAATTATTACTTGCAGTTAAAATACATATAAATAGTGGAAACCAGTCCTTTCCCAATTATATGTATCATCTTTTAGATGTTGGCATTCATTTTAACATGGTTTATTGTGTCTTCTATTATACAGATGCTTTTAAATAGTAGTATAGTCAGATAATTCTATATTTTCATGGTTTGTATATTTTTTTGTCTTGTTTATAAAAACTTTTCCTACCAGGATGTCATAAGCATATTTTCCTGTATTTGCTTTTACGGTTTAAGAGTTTCTGCTTAGTTTCTTAATTTGTCTGGGATCTCTTTTGTGTGTGATGTAAAATAGGGGTCTAATTTTATCTTTTTCCAACTAGAAAGCCAGTTGTCCTGGTACAGATTATTAAATATATAACCTTTTCTTTCTCAATGATTTGTGATGGTAGTATGTCATATCCCAAGTTCCTATGTCGACTTATTTCTGGGCCCTTTATTCTTTTTGCTTGGTCTCATTTTTCCATCTCTGCCTCCTTTTGCATTGATAGGCCCTTTTAAAGGCTGCAAGTTTATAATAAGTTTCCTGTTCAGTGGGTGTAATATCCTTTCTCATTCTCTAACAACATTATTTGGCTCTTCATGGCCCTTTGCTATTTCATATTAAATTTAGAAGCAGCTTGTCAGTTAAAGGGTGGAAAGTTCCATATGACAAGAAAAAGTAGAATAAGGTAAGAGGGATTAAGAGTGCAGGCAGGAAATTTATAGCATTAAATAGGGTGATGAAGATAGGATTCATTGAGAAGTAGGATTTGGGGGAAGGCATATAGGAGATAAAGAATTTCACCAGTTTTCTGGGAAAGAGTCTTGTAGGCAGAAGGAACAGTCATTGCTAAGATTCTGAACCAAATGTGTCAGAAAGAACAAGGAGGCCAGTGAGACTGAAGCAGAGTGAACAAGGAGAAACTAGTAGGAGTCAAGGTCAAAGCACTTATGGGGTCAACTAAGAAAGCTGAGTGCTGAAGAATCGATGCTTTTGAACTGTGGTGTTGGAGAAGACTCTTGAGAGACCCTTGGACTGCAAGGACATCCAACCAGTCCATCCTAAAGGAAATCAGTCCTCAATATTCATTGGAAGGACTGATGCTGAAGCTGAAACTCCAATACTTTGGCCACCTAATGCAAAGAACTGACTCACTAGAAAAGACCCTGATGCTGGGAAAGGTTGAAGGCAGAAGGAGAAGGGGATGACGGAGAATGAGATGGTTGGAGGGCATCACCAACTCGATGGACATGAGTTTGAGTAAGCTCCGGATGTTGGTGATGGACAGGGAAGCCTGGCCTGCTGCAGTCCATGGGTTCACAGAGTTGGACAGAACTGAGTAACTGAACTGAACTGAAGCCATTGTAAGGATATTGGCTTTTGTTTTGTATGTGGTGGGAAGTCATTACAGTTTTTTTCCCCCCAGGCAAGGCTTTATTGGGGCCCCTGCTACAGCAGGAGTAGTGAGAACAAACAAGAAGTTCCCTTGCTTGCTCACTCCCAGAGGGAGGGTGAGCTAGTTCCTTACACAGGGTGAGGGTAGGAGTGTGTCCAGATGTCAGGCAGAGGAGTGGTTTAGGTATTTTGCCCATCCCTCTTGCAGTGTTGAGTGCAGAGGGCATGCACCATACCCTGCTTTTGCTCCCAACTTTCAGTTTTGCTCCTGGCTCTTCAGAAGTGGCAGCAAATTTTTTTTGGTCTTTTGGTATCTTTTGTCCATAATTTGCCCCAACATTTCTCCTCAAGCAACAAAATACAAAGAAACTAGGGGGGACTGAAAATAACTGCATTGTAGAGTTTTGAGTAGAGTTGTGACACAATCTGACTTAAATTTTTTTTTTAACTTAAATTTTTAAAGAATTTCTCTGGCTTCTGTGTGGAGAATAGAAGGCAGGGAGTAAGCACAAGAGCAGGAGACCAGTAAGGGAATTACTGGCAATAACCCAGGTGAGAGGCATGGTGGCTTGGACCCAGGTAGTAGCCAGGATGGGTATGATAAGTAGCTGGATTCTGCCTGTTTTACAGGTAGAGTCAACAGGATTTCTTGATGGATTTGGTGTTGGGGTGTAAAGACAGACAGGAGTCGAAGATGACTCCAGGGGTTTTGGCCTGAGCAACTGGAATAAAAAATTGCTATTACCTGGCTAGGGAAGACTGGGAGGAGCAGTTTTAGGAAAGATCAAAACTCAGTTTGGAGCATGCTGAGTTTGAGATGTCTATTAGATGTTTAGGAGATGAGTCTGGAGTTCAGGGGAGAGGTTCAGAGTAGGGATGTAGATTTGGGACTCACTAATATATATCTGGTATTTAAAATGTAGAGACCAGATGAGGTCATCTAGAAAGTGAGTATAAAGACAACTGGTTCAAAGACTAAGCTCCTTGCCAAGTCAAAGAAATACATACAAGGGACCTTTTTGAGGAAATGGAAATGTTCTAAAACTGTATGGCAGTGGTGTGGTTGTGTGGCTTGGTAAATTTACTGAAAATCTTTGAACTGTGCACTTAAAACATGTGAAGTTTGCGCTTAGTCGCTCAGTCATGTCCAACTTTTTGCCACCCTATGGACTGTAGCCCACCAGGCTCCTCTGTCAACGGGGATTCTCCAGGCAAGAATACTGGAGTGGGTTGTCATGCCCTCCTCCAGGGGATCCCAACCCAGGGATCGAATCCAGGTCTTCTGCATTGCAGGTGGATTCTTTACCAATTAAGCCAGCAGGAAAGCCCAGTGAAGTTTATGGTATGTATATTATGTCTCACTTTAACAGCCTTATTAATATATGTTTTTTAAAAAAGAAGTCAAAGAGATAAGAAGGAACTAGTAAAGGCTATTCGAGGAGTGGCCAGTGTTAGGGGGAAAAAGCCAAGAAATTGTGGACAAACCAACTCACTGTAACTTCAATTATATTTGTTTGTTGTTCCCTGTATTATTTCTCTACTGTATTTTTTCACAGCTAAAGCTGGATAAAAGAAATCAAAAGTCATTTGCTTGACTACATTCTTAATCCAGGTTCACACCCCTGTTTTGCCAGATTTTTTTTTTGGATTGAGTAACAAACTTTAAAGCTTTGCTAGACAGGATTTTCTCAGCTAAAAGAATTGATGGATATTGGAGAACAGAGGTAGAGACAAGGGGAAAAGATGACTTCACACAGAAGAATCTTTGCTAAGATGAGCTCTGCAGGTGTAGAAACAACAACATAGAATGAAGTCATCTGGTCCTGAGTCCCAAGCCCTGGGCATTCTCCACAGGGGTTGGTGGTGGGCTTCTTGGTAAGGTGAGAAGCAAAGTTCACAACAGTTTAAAATGACATTAAACAAATGTGAAAATCCTGTGGCTTTTTATGCTGTGATATGGAGCCTAAGACATGTGGGTCATACTTTGTGGCTTAAGGAACTTATTGTGTAAGAGGCAATGGCAGATGGCTATCTTCTAATATAAGGGCTCTGGTCGCATTATGCAGAGCAGTGTAGGGTTTAGTCATCATCCCGTGGAAGCCTCCCCTTTATTTAAAGGGTGTGGTGTGCTGCAAGATGCATGAAGTCACTTCTTAGAGGTGTACTTAATAAGGGAGGATTAAAGAGAAGCAAATACAGTTCTCAGGATCAGAAGAAAAGCTTGTGAGCAATTAAAGCATATTTCAATTGTTTTTTTCTTCATGATGAGAAATTATGTAAAAATCTGAGGCCCAAATAAGGAAACTGAAAAATTAACTTAATATACTGAAACATAAAATGTAGTAGGTGAGGGAGTAACATAAGTAGCAAATGAAATCAGAACAAATTCATGCCAGCCTTTTATATCTTCTACTAGATAATGTGAATCAATATGTTTCTTGAGGATGAAAATAAATTAGCTAAAGATCTCAAGTAAGAGTTGGATAAAATACTTATGAAGGATTGAAGTTTGGGGCATTTTGCTTTCACTGCTGCATTAGCATGAAAGATAATTATTTGTTTTAGCACGTCTCATCCAAAAAGCTCATAACTAATATATGTGGATTATTTTGGTTAGAAAAAACACATTATTTTTTCCTAATAAACAACAATTTATTAGGCTTCCCTGGTGGCTCAGAGGGTAGAGCATCTGCCTGCAATGCAGGAGACCTGGGTTCGATCCCTGGGTCAGGAAGATCCTCTGGAGAAGGAAATGGCGACCCACTCTGGTACAGTTTATTAGACATGGCTAATCCACAAATCACAGAAACCTTTTAAAGTTACTCTGAACACATTGCCATTTCATTTTTTTCTGGTGAAGAGGACCTACTATCAGGAAGGAGCAGGCGAGGTGGTCCACTGGCCTCTCGGGAAGGAGTTGGAGGGATAAAATGCTCAACAGTGTTTCTGATAGAATGGTGGGAGTTGCAGAGAGCGGGTTCCCTCTGGCGCGTGGTGAGTTCACTCCTGTTTCTGTAGCTGAGAAAGGGACCGTCACAGAGAGGCTGTCCAGAGATGTGGCCGCTTGGTTTCCTGAGGCAACAGTCCTTCTAGTGGCACTTGACTGATAAGTAGAATGTCTCCTCTGTGCCAAGCCGTAGGAACAATGAATAAACTGTCCTGTTGTGCAGGCTGCCGCTGACCACCAGTGAATCGCCTGAGGCAGTCAGTGAGATCAGGCAGCTTGAGCAGCCGGATGGATGGGGATAGTAGCCATTTGCTCACGCATCCATTTAACATGTTTTACTGAGTGTCATCTAGATGCCAAGAATGGTAGTCTGGTAGTAGATGCTGAAATGTAACCATGAGCTAAGTAGACATGGGTCCTGTGTCCATTAGTTTAGTAAACTGATACAGACTTAGAACTTGTGCTCAGTAGAAAGGAAAGGCACAGGCGTCTGTGATAGAGTGTGATGGGGTGGAGTGGAATGGACAGGAGCTGAGGGAGTCGGGTGGTCGAGGTTTAAAAGGAAAGAGACAGGGAGCAGTGAAATGGCCTGCTGGTCCAGCAGTTGTGGTGGCATTGCTCAATTTTTCAGGAGCCGGAGGCCTGCCCTGAAGGAGCAGAAGGCCAAGAGGCAGGGCCACTTTTAGAGTGGACGCTCACCTGGGTCAGCGGCAGAAGGAGCATGGGGCTGGGAGTGGGGTGGTGCTGGCGAGGGGGTGGGGAGTGGGGATGGAGGTGAAACCTGGTCCTCAGAACAAAGCTAAGGCTCAGATGCATGGGGGAGGAGGAGTGTTGTTATCCATGCAGCCTAGGGGATATTATAAAATGAAAAAAGCAATTCTATGCTTATTTAAAAACAAAAACAACCCTTAACAAAATCAGCAGGCCCCCCTTGTGCATGATTTTTCTTTCTGCATGTTCAATTACCCATCATCAATTTCAGCCTGAAAATATCATGTGGAGAAATTCCAGAAGTAAACAATTCGTAAGTTCTAAATTGTGCACTGTTATGAGTAGCATGATGAAATCTCTCGCTGTCCACTTCATCCCACCCAGAGTGTGAATTGTCCCTTTGTCCAGCATATCCAGTCCTTTAGTCACTTAGCCATCTCTGTTTTCAGCTCGACTGTCTCGATATAGCAGCGCTTGTGTTCAAGTAACCTTCATTTTACTTACTACTGGCCCCAAAGCACAGGAGGAGTGATGCTGGCAGTTCAGATATGCCAAAGAGAAACTAAAGTTCCTTCTTCAAGTGAAAAAGTGAAAGTCCAGATAGAAGTGAGTCCCAGTGTCTCTCTCCCTAGACAGGGCTGGATCAAAGCAGATACACCCTTACTCTTGGGTTATCCTTTTCTTTAACTCATCGAGAACCACCATCCTTCAATTAGCACATTTATAATACATTTCCCATTAAAACAACCAAATACTGGGCTTTGTGGCTCTGTAAGGCAGTTTTAAAAAGTCAAAAGTGAGCAATGACTTGAAATCATTTCTTTAAAGAAAAGGAAAAAAAAGTTTTTGCTGTAGTTGTTGAGTCCCTCTGTCGTGTCTGACTCTTTGGGACCCCGAGGACGACAGCAAGCCAGACTCCTCTGTCCTTTACTAACTCTTGGAGTTTGTGCAAATTCATGTCCACTGAGTCAGTGATGCTACCTAACCATCACATCCTCTGCCTCTTCCAATGAATATTCAGGGTTGATTTCCTTTAGGATTGACTCATTTGATCTTCTTGTAGTCCAAGGGACTCTCAAGAATCTTCTCCAGCACCACAGTTCAAAAACATCATTGTCTTTTTAATTTTAACTCTTCACCCCCCTTTCTTTCTTCATTTCCTTCCCAGCTTTAACTGACTGCTATTTTTATGTAGGCGTTTGGTTGGCGATGGACAGGGAGGACTGGCGTGCTGCAGTCCATGAGGTCGCAGAGAGTCGGACATGACTGAGTGACTAAACTGAACTGGACTGCAAAACTCACTTGGGATGTTTTCCTCTTTACTATTTAAATATTGTACTGTGCTTCCATCTTTGGCTTGTATTTTCTATCTTATTTTCCATAATTTGTCCAAATCCCTTTGATACCTCAGGCCATTCAGGGCTCTCACCCACACCCTCTCCCTTTTTGCTTCTTGAATCCCTGAATGAGGTTTCACCAGTCACTCCTCTTCCTCCACGGTGGTTGTGGTGCCAGAGTGGAGTTGGACTTGGAAGGATTCACTGGTGCTTGAGCGGCAGCTCTGCTGAAGGGCCGTGGTCATTTGCGCACTCCTCATATTACTCAGGTGCAGAGCGAGAGCATAGTCTTTCTCATGTTTTACTGACAGATTGGAAGTGATAAAGATTGAATAGTTTCCTCAGGAACAATGAGTCAATGATAAGTGTTTTGCCAATTAATTTGTCCATTAGAAGTTGGTCCATTGCCAATATTCTTCTTCTATAATAAATCTCAAATAAACATAATAAATACTCTTGTAAACACAAATAACAGCTTTGTGAAGATCTCAGTTGCAGGCTCTTGGAAGGGGTCCCTGTTGCTCTGTGTTCTGTCCCCCTGAAGCACCCTCTTTTTCTCAACAGGCTCAGATGTTCAATCTGACTGCTCTCCAGCCAAGTCTCCCCTCTAAGCTGAGATCCTGTGAACTATTTCTCCTCCCCTTTAACAAACAAAATATCAGAGATTAGAGTTTCCCCAAGGTTACTGAGCACTTAACTTGTTCCTACATGCTTTGCTTAAGGTCTCTGCTATTATCTCATATTTAAGACCATATATTTAAGGCCTGATTCAATCCCTGGAACTGTATCTCTTGGTCTTCTTGTTCAAATGTATAAAATTCCATAGAATATGCCTTCAGTTAACGTGTTTCTGGTTTAGATTCTTGACTCTTGTTGAAGTCAGTTCAGTTATATCTGGACCCTGGATACTTATGTGTGGCATGATGGGAATGTTGTCTAAGGGCTGGTTGAAGCCTTCTCTCCAAACATCTCTGGATGGTTCACTGCAATAAATTATCTTCCTTTCTCCCCAGGAAGCTCACAAAGAAATTTCCTTTCTCTGTTCACAATGCTGGATCTATTTCTGCTGCATGGCATGAAGTTGCTTTATAAACTTAAAAATAGCCTCTTCCTTTTATCCTCATTCTTCTGTTACTACAACCCGCTATTCGTATCCTTGTTTCTTCTCTTAGCAAGTTGTTGTACTTACTGAGGGACACAGAAGTCCCACCATGGGATTAGGGGGCAAGGAGGTGGGACTATAAATTGGAAACAGCTGCAAAATGGAAGGAGGTGAGGACAATGCTTTTGTCTAATTAGAAAAACAAAACCATTTCAAGTTTTCGATGCTCAAGTGGCCTTGCTTATTAATCACCATCACAATGCAAATAATAGTTAACAAAGTGCCATGTGGTTTTTACATGTATTAAATACTATATGATATTTAAAACATGTTCTTCCTTTTTTTCTTTTTAAACCTTCACTTTACAGGTGAAAAAACTGAGGTTAGAGTGTATGGGTTGCCCAAGGCTACACTGGCAATAAATAATGCAGCAAGCTTCAAACCTCGGTCAGGATGACACCCAAGCCAACATGCGCTGCTTCTCTGCATTCATATGTGAGAGGTCCAATGGGAAGAATTTGTTGCTACAAAATAAAACATATATAATAAAAACACAAAGTCTGTGCAGCCTGCTGTGTTGCAGTACAAATGGAAATAGAGCACACACAAATGGTTCTAATCAGTATCACTGTTATGCAGTTGAACCAGTTTTTTGCTGCTTATTTCCTCATCTTGCTAGTTTTCACATATCTCCAACCGCTTTTCCCACATGCCTAGAAGGTCATTTCCTGTCTTTCAATGATGTATGTGTAATGATGAAATCAAAGGCTCCCTATGTTTGGGAGGTCCTGGCTATTGCCAGCAGTTTCTAGTTCATCCTTTCTAAGATCGAACTGTAAATAATTATCATCCCTATCCAAATGTATTCGGTTTTTCATGTTACTAGAATTTTATAGTGCAGTGATTTAGAGGCTGAGCTTTGACGTTTCATAGGTCATTGTTTTAAATTTGTTCTCTGTCATTTTCTGGTTTTGTGACCTTGGCTATATGCTTTCTAAATTTCAGTTTTCCTCTCTATAAAAGGGATATAGCAAGAGTACTTGGTGTGTTTATTTTAGGATTAAATGCATGAAAGCTAAAAAGCACATAGTACAGTCCTTGATGTAATAAACAATAAATGTTAGCTGGTACTATTAAGAATAAAATACTAATTTCATACTTTTCCTTATTATGCAGTGAGAGAACACAAGAAATGGCTTAGGGGATCCTCTGTACTGTATGATATTAGTTTAGATTGCTTTCAGGGGCAATACAATGTTTTATAAATCTTATAATCTTTCTAACTTAGGAAACTGAATATATTAGAAATGGCATTTAGATGGATTGTTTGTTTATTTTTTTGTATTTGTTTTAAATTTGATTTCTATTCATTTTCCCCCAGTTTTAACATGCATAGTTGACAAATAAAATAGTATATACTATTTACTATATACTACATATACAGTGTGATTTTTTACAGCCATAAATTCATGTTGTTTTTTGTTCACATTTATTAAGGTTTAGTTGACAAAATAGTAAGATATTTACAGTGTACATCATGATGATTTGATATACATTGTAAATTAATAACCATAATTAGGTTTATTAACACCTTATCAGCTCACCTAATTACCATTTTTGTGTGTGTGATGAGAACGTTTAAGATTTATTCTCTTAGCAAATTTCAAGTACACAGTACAGTATTAATAACTTTAGTCACCATGCTGTATATTATATCCCCAGAATTTATTCATCTTATCGCTGAAGGCTGGTACTGTTTGACAGCATCTCTCTGTTTTCCCCACCCTCTAGTAACTAATGTTCTACTCTCTGTTTCTATGAGTTCAACATTTTTTTAAATTCCACATATAAGTAGAATCATGCATTGTTTGTCTTTCTCTGTTATGTCTTATTTCACTTAGCGTAATGTCCCCTAGGTATATTCATGTTGTTAGAAATGACAAGATTTCTTACTTTTGTATGGCTGAGCAGTATTACATTTTACACACGTATATATATATATATATATATATATATATATATATATATCTTTGTCACATCTAAATCACATTTTCCTTAGCCTTTTACCTGTTGACAGACACAGGTTGTTTCCATATCTTGGCTATTGTGAATAATGCTGCAATGACTATGGCAATGCAGATGTCTCTTTGAGATACTGATTTTATTTCCTTTGGATATAGACCCAGTAGTGGAATTTCTGGATCATATAATTGTTTTTATATTTTTAATTTGTTGAGGAACCTTCATACTGTTTTCCATAATGACCAATTTACATTCTCATAAGCTGAGTACCATCTTTCTGGTGTGTGTCAAATATTTTCATGTGAATGTAAGAGGATTTAAACTCAGTTTTTAATTCTGATTGAGCACTGCTCTTCTTCCCAGAGTTCAGGATTAACATGAGAAGAAACTCTATTTTCTATTCTGAATACTTTGTTTTTTTTTTTTTTTTGGAGATGTTTCCAGGACTTGTTTCTGTGTTTCAGAACCAGCCACAGATGTTGTCTTTCTACCCTCACAAACCACCCGACGTCATTCCCCAGGCCACCTCTAAACAGGGACCTAGTGGACAATTTTGATGAATAGCTAAGCTCAACTTATTTATGTGGAAATATGCCTGAAGCTTTCAGGATGCTGTAGGAGGCACTTAAAACACAAAACTTGGATGACTAATGCAATGAGAAGTCTGGCCCGTAAGCAGAAAAGGGAAATCTCTCTTCTAAATTGCACTGATTGTTTTCAGTGTTCTTTTTTTTAAAAAAAATAATTTTATTTATTTGTTTTATTTTTGGTTGCACTTGGTCTTCATTGTGGTGCTCAAGACTTTCTCTAGTTGTGAGCAGGGTTACTCTTCCTCATCGTACCTGGCCTTCTCATTTCAGTGGCTTTTCTTGTTGCGAAGCACAGGTTGTAGGTTCACGGGCTTCAGTAGTTGCTGCTCGCAGGCTTTAGAGCACAGGCTCAGAAGTTGTATTGCATTGGCTTCATTAGTGCTCAGCGGCATGTGAAGTCTTCCCGGACCAGGGGTCAGGCCTGTGGCCCCTCTGTTGGCAGACAGATTCTTGTCCACCCTACCAGCAGGGTAGTCCCTCGGTGTTCTTTTACCTTTACCGTCCCAGACACTTGAAGTCTGTAAGTTCTGCTAATCTAATACCGAAAACTGTTGTTTTAAGGGTATTTGTGTCTGGTAAAGATCACAGGTAGATCTTGAGATGAGCTGGCAGAAGGGCATAACTTGATAAATTCTTTTGAGATGTTTGGTCAGAATTGAATTGATTATCTTCAAGTTGTTTTTTGAGGAAACATGGGCAATGGTACTCTGTAAACTTATGTACTCTATAAAGTTATGAATAACTCTTAAAATATGCTGCAAGATGGTTTTAGCCTTAGATAAATGATTAAACGTATTCTGAATAATCTTAGGGAGACCGCATAAGAATGATGAGAGAGAAAACTAGCATGGCCGAGATAGGAACTCTATAGAAACGTTTTGGGGGGAGTGGTGAGTTTTTTCTCACTTTCTTGGGAATTAGTGAGTTTCCAGTCACTGAACATGTTTAATCATGACTGTGTGTCTACTTGTCACGGTGTTACAGAGAATGTTGACAAGATCAGCGACTTTCATTCTTACTCTCTTACAAGGGTATAGTGGAGTTTACAGAAGCTATAAGATTGGTGGTTTCCAATGAGGTACCATTACACGCCAGTCAGGATGGCTGCTATCCAAAAGTCTGCAAGCAATAAATGCTGGAGAGGGTGTGGAGAAAAGGGAACCCTCTTACACTGTTGGTGGGAACGCAAACTAGTACAGCCACTATGGAAAACAGTGTGGAGATTTCTTAAAAAACTGGAAATAGAACTGCCATATGACCCAGCAATCCCACTCCTGGGCATACACACCAAGGAAACCAGATCTGAAAGAGACGCATGCACCCCAATGTTCATCGCAGCACTGTTTATAATAGCCAGGACATGGAAGCAGCCTAGATGCCCATCAGCAGACGAATGGATAAGGAAGCTGTGGTACATATACACCATGGAATATTACTCAGCCATTAAAAAGAATTCATTTGAATCTGTTCTAATGAGATGGATGAAACTGGAGCCCATTATACAGAGTGAAGTAAGCCAGAAAGATAAAGACCATTACAGTATACTAACACATATATATGGAATTTAGAAAGATGGTAACGATAACCCTATATGCAAAACAGAAAAAGAGACACAGATGTACAGAACAGACATTTGGACTCTGTGGGAGAAGGCGAGGGTGGGATGTTTCAAGAGAACAGCATCGAAACATGTGTATTATCTAGGGTGAAACAGATCACCAGCCCAGGTTGGATGCATGAGACAAGTGCTCAGGCCTGGTGCACTGGGAAGACCCAGAGGGATCGGGTGGAGAGGGAGGTGGGAGGGGGGATCGGGATGGGGAATACATGTAACTCCATGGCTGATTCATGTCAATGTATGGCAAAAACCTCTACAATTTTGTAAAGTAATTAGCCTCCAACTAATAAAAATAAATGAAAAAAAAATGGTGGTTTCACAAGTGTTTAAATACAAAAGTAGATGTAAGAATAGAGCTATCTTCCATTAAAACAGTCATAAAAAAGATTTGTAAAGATGTAAAGTGATGCCATTCTTCTAAACAATTTTTGTTTGGAAAAATATTTTTCATAAAATATTATTTGTGCTAACATACTATATTTATTAAGATTATTTTAAATGAATTAATACACAAGTATTTTGAACTCACTTTTTATTTCTAATACAGTAAATATAAAATTATAATTCATATAAATACAAACTATCTGAGATCCTCATACTTGTTATGTGTTGCTGTGTAACAAATCATTTCAAACTTAATGGCTGAAAAACAACAGATATTTATTATTTCACAGTTTCTGTTGGTCTGGGATTCGGGAGCAGTTCAGCTGGGGAATTCAGGGTCTCACGAGCTTGCAGGCAAGATCTTGACCATAGTTGCCATCATCTGAAGGCTTAACTGGGGCTGGAGGGTCTGTTTCCAGGAAGGTCCCCTCACTGGCTGTGGGCAAGAGGCCTCCCTGCATTGTCTTATGTGCATGCTAAGTTGCTTCAGTCATGTCCGACTCTTTGTGACCCTATGGACTGTAGCCTCCTAGGATTCTCTGATCATGGGATTCTCCGGGCAAGAATACTGGAATGGGTTGCCAATTCCTACTCCAGGGTATCTTCTTGGAGGGAAGACCCAGGGATTGAACCTGTGTCTCCTGCATTGGCAGGCAGGTTCTTTACCACTGGCGCCACCTGGGAAGCCTTGTCTTGTGTCCTCACAATATGGCAGCTGATTTCCTCCAGAATGGGTGATCCATGATAGGATAAAATGGAAACATGGTGTATTTTGTGACCCAGCCTCAGAAGTCAGGCTTTATCATTTTCCCACATTGTCTTCATTAGAAATGACTAAGTTAAGCCCACACCCAAAGGGAAATGCATTAGGCTCCACAGAAGGGATGAGCGTCAGAGAGTTTGTGGACGTATTTTAAAACCGTGGCAGTCCTCTTTAAGAACTGCTGGACTGGCTGATCCTAAAGGGTATTTTTAACCCCAAGTTTCCTTGGGGAAGGGAAATGAGGTAAATGTTTAGGTCAGAATAATGATCCAAGAGGCCTTCTTGAAAGGATTTCCCTTATTAGCCACCTGGCAAATTTCCATTAATTCTTTAAAACTAAATTGGGAAATTACTTCCTTCCGAAAATATCCAGGTCTCTTCCTCTGTACTATCTCTGCACTTATGTATTATGTCTGATATTATGCTTTTTCACACCATATTACAATTATTTTGTTTCTTATTCTCTCTTCTTATCAGATGGTGGGATTTGGAGGTCAGAGATGTTATCCTATGTCATTCTTTCTCTGGTATCTAGCATCGTGTCATCCTTATCGTCTTCTGAAGTCACATTTACTTGTGTTTGCTCATTTATTCTTTAATGCTGTTTCATCTTTAGTGTCTTATACTGTGTTAGGTATTGGGACAAGATTCCTGCTCTTATGGTATATTTTACTAGGAAGACAGACAATAAATAAGTAAACAAACCAAACCAAAAGATAGTTTCAGAAAGTGACCCATGCTATGAAGAAAATAAATGAAGACTTAACTATGTGGGTTGCATGGAGTGGGGGTTACTTTAGGTAGGGTGGTTGAGGAGCACTCTAAATTCTACATGTCTGGCCCTCACTGTCCCAGCCGAGTTCCCCCAACATGAGACAGACCTCAGAGTTCTGGGTGTAGTGGCCTTAGGACATTCAGGAAACATCAAATCCAAGCTGCCATATAAAAGCAAGAAACAGATCTGAGGTGAAGACTCTGTAGGATCAGTGTGGCCAGAAGGGACACATCTGTTACTCGCCTGTGGCTGTTTCTTCAGCCATGGAGTTAGCAAGTTTCCTTGGGCAGAAATGTGAGAACAGAGGAGGTCGCCAGTCACCCAGGGCCACTGAGTCCACAGTACACTCAGTGAACTTGAGCCTCCAACCCAGGTCCAGCAGTGGACTCAACACAATTACATTCCTGCTGGGAAGAAATAAATTCTTCTCAGTTCCCACAAATTCTGGAAACTTACTGGAGGGAGAGGAGACTTGCCTATTTCAGAGGACCAGAGAGCACAGGTGGAGGTGTCATTGCACTGCGTGTGGGACACAGAAATGCAAGGCAAGGAGATGAGTGTGGGAGCGGCAGAGATGGTTCTAGCCTTTCGTGCTCACACTTGTCCCATCCTTTCAGGCCAGTTACCCTTATGTTCTTTTCCTCCCCTATCCAAATTTGCTCTTGGGAAAAAATTCCCAGACCAGGAAATTCTCAGTTGGTGTGTAATTCAGGTGTGGTTCAGCAGGTTTCTACACATCAGACTTGCTCAGTTCTTGGAATCTACTGGGGGAAAGATTCTGAAGATTTCTCATGAATTTGCAAATATTTTAAAAATTTAGTCTTAATATCCAAAAACCCAGCAATTAACAACGTAACTAACAAAAAATGCTCCAAATTCTCAGATGTTGACTCCTCCGTGAAACTTCCCCTGAGTGGTCAACACAGTCTACTTTTTATGGTCATAGCATTTTGTAAATGCCTCTTTTTAAGTCCTTATCATATTTTATGCAGTTAATTGTTTACAGGTCTCTCTTTTGAGGGCAGGGACTGCCCTTTACTCACTTCTGGTGTATTTCACTTGGGTCATATTCTTGTTTTTCTTTTTTTCCTGTGCTCATTTTATCACTGGTGTGCGTGCTTGTGTGTGTGCTTAGTCACTCAGTCGTGTCTGACTCTTGGTGACCCCGTGGACTGCACTCCGCCAGGCTCCTCTGTCCACGGGGATTCTCCAGGCAAGAATACCGGAGTGGGTTGCCATGCCCTCCTCCAGGGAATCTTCCCAAGTTCAATAAAGGAAAAGGGAATCTAAAGCCATGAACATGAAGGTGCAAGGGGGCTGGTGACTTCTTGTGATATTGTCCCTTCCCCCAGACAGTATCAGTGTACTGCAACAGGGGGCTGGTTGGCTGAATGATGGCTTATCTTTCTTACAAAATATCCCTAATAAGGGAAATGCTTACAATGTTAAATGATAATAGAGCCAATTGAATTGAATGTAATATATAATAAGGCTTAAGAGGAAGATCTGGGAGGAAATGAACCAAAAGATTGAAATCATAATCTCTAATTAGCAGCATTATTTATAATTCTATTTTCACCTCTTTAATTTTATGTATTATCTGAAGTTCTAGAATAAGTATGTATTAGTTTATGTGAGATAAGGGAATTTGATGCCCCCTCCCAAATATCTCTCAGGAAAGCAGGAGTCTCTTTACATTCTAGTCCTTCCAGAATCCTTTGCATTGTGGAATGCTCTCTCTGACATTTTTTGATCCACAAAATACTATCTGGGAAAGACACATTAGCTTTAAATGACCTCAAGAAATAATAAAATTTTATATGATTGTGGTGATATTCTAAATAAAAAAAAAGAGCAAATACATTTAACATCAATTTAATGAATTCTTCCTTTGGGATAAGATCCCCAAATTGCAAGCTTTAGATATCATTGTAAGTCAGTTTTCTAGAATTCCCTTTGCAAAGCAATACTGTAAGTGGTTAATTATTAAGATTATGAATATACACTTGTACAATGGAAAAACAATTGTCATAGTGTTTTGTGAATAAGTACTTGTGGCTTGAGATAAAAATTCCAGTGGCAACATCATAGTTAAAATACACTAGATGAAAGAAAAGATTATGTCTGGAAAACTGTCAGATGGCTCAGAAGTGTCTCTTATAATATGAAGGAGACTTGCCGCTAAAGACACATACAGCAACTTTGAATCCATGCCTTAATGAATGGAAGAGTAGGAGAAACAGTATTTCTAAATCGACTGTTATTTATATGATTTTAAATATGTATGCTTAATTAAATAAATAATTTAAACATTGAAATTATATACATAACTATTTCATCTATATCCCTAAATGTTTATATTTAAGTTAGTCAAAAGCCATTAATTTTTTTTTTTAACTCTTTGGGAAAGTGACCTTATGTTAAGGTCACTTTCTATTCCTGTACACTTTTATAAGAGGAAAATCAAAAGCACAACCTTGTTATCCCTTCCAGGGACTCTTAAAATTTAATAGGCATTTACACTTTTATGTAAGTAGTTAAACTTTAATGGTGAGAGCTCAGTCATGGTGGATGGGGAAGGGATTTAGGGATGCAGCTGGGTCTCAGTGACTGCAGAATAACACAAGGCGGGGCATTGACTTAAACCTGAGGGAGGCTGGCTTTGCAGAGAAAGTTTCCACCAGGGGAAACTTGTTGGAGGAGTGGCTTTGGAGCTCACTCTACTAGTGGATGGGGGACTTCTTAGGAAGAAAGGAATAAAAAAGGTATGTGTTAATGATCTACTGCTGCATTACAAACCACCTAAAACAACACTCATTTATTTATCACTGTTCTTTGGCTTGGCAATTTTGGCAGAGCTCAGCTGGGACCTCGTGTCTCAACTCTGTTTGCAGCCTCTGGTAGTTCAGCTGGTCATGGACAGCCTCGTTCACCACTCACAGTCTGGGGCCTTGGTAAAGGATCCTGTGATGGCTTGGGCACTGGACTTCTTTCCCTACGGGGTCTCTTTCCACCTCACAGATGGGCTTGTTCATATGGCAGCAGTGTTCTAAGAGCATGAAAGCAGAAGCTTCAGGGCTTCTAGAAGCCAAGGCTTGGAATTCATAGGACGTCACTTGTGCCACAAACTATCAGGCAAAGCAAGTCACAAAAGTCAGTTCAGATTCAAGGCACTGGGCCTTGAATTCAAGGCACAGATTCAAGGCACATTTTCCACCTTCCGATGGGAGTTGCTATAAAGACTTTGTGGCCATATTTAACTTATTAGAGGGCATTATATGGGCAAGCGAAGCTTCTAGAAGGGAATAGAGACAAGAAAATGTCAACTGTGTAGTAGGAATTTTAAGGAGTTCAGCTTGATTGAAATAGAGGAAGCTTTTAGGTGAATAGCTCATAGTGATACCAAGTAGGCATCCTGAAGGGCCCAAGGGCTGTAAACTCAGAACCAAGACTTTGGTGTGAAGGTTAGCAAACCTCAGTGCATGTGCCCTGTCCACTGCTTCAAATGATCCCTTTTATAATTTGTCTTCAGTATTGTTTTCGCTTGAGAAATACTCTTGCTTTGAGATCTTAAAAGACCCTATGTCCTTAAAGTGCTATGTCCAGGAATGGGCTTTTTGTTTTTTAAAAAGTTTATTTGTTTATTTTTGGCTGTGCTGGGTCTTCGCTGCTAGGCAAGGGCTCTCCCTGATCGCAGCGCGTGGGGGTTACTCTCTAGTTGCAGTGCAGGTGCTCCTGTTGCGGTGGCTTCTCTCGTTGCAGAGAAGAGCTCCAGAGCGGAATGGGCTCTGAGCTCACTGGCTTCAGTAGTTGCTCTGCGGTTGTGGCTCATGGGCTTACTTGTCTCATGGCATGTGGAATCTTCCCAGACCAGGGGTCTATCCGATGTCCCCTGCATGGAGAGTCAGATTCTGAACCGCTGGACCACCATGGAAACCCCAGGAATGGACTTGACCCAAGCCTTTATGAACTTTCAGAAGACAGGAGAGCACAGAACCAGTAAAGGACAGTGGATAAACACCTGAGCTCTGGAGCAAAACAGACCTTGGTTCAAATCCTGTCTTTACCACTTGGAAGCCATATGACATTTGATTTGTCATTTAACCATCTGAGTTTCCTCCAATATCAAATAAACTAGTACCTACCTCACAGGATGGCTGTGATAATTAGATAATAGTCTTGCAGATTTTCCTTAGGGTTTTAAGTATTAAATATGTAAGTTCTCAATTACTACCAGCTGTAATTACTGCTTTTGGATTTTCATTCTTCATCTGTAAAAGGAGATACTACCTCTGGAATTCTAGAGTCTTATTCTTAACATAGCTAATGAAATTGAGCATGAAGAGATTTGCAAATATAAAGGGCTATGCCCATTCCTGAGGAGAGTGCTCTTTATTGTGATCTGCATTTGAAGAAGGTCTGTTTCAAACTAATTGCTTCTTCTCCCTGAAAGAAAATGGACTTTATGGCAAGTGTGTTTTACACAGAGTTGATGCTTTGATGAATAAATGCATTTATTCTCTATTTGAATGTATTGTATAAGATGATCAGGATGCTGGAACCTGCTTGCTTTTAACCAAATAGGTTTCCCCTATTTAACAAATATTTAAAATCTCCTACTATGTTACAGGCACTATTCTGGGTTTTGGAGATAGAATGGTTAGAGAAATAAAAATGATTGTTCTCAACAGTGCTGCATTAAATAAAGCCTAAGTAAAAATATATATAATTTTTTTTCCCCAGGGAATATTTATGAATAGATCCCTTAATTCTTTTTACCTCAATCCTGGGCCATTATTCATATTTACTAGAAATAAGTTAACCTATTTTGAAAAAACTACAGTTATTTTGATAGAAAATTCTAGAGCCATCCCCTAGTCAGACAGTCCATCTGTTTGGCAAGTAGAGTGAAAGCTCTATTGACTAATAGTGTATGGCTTCCCTGAGTCCATTAACCAGGGAAAGAGTTTTCCCATGGCTGGTTGGACCCCTTATCGTTTTGGTGGCACAACATATAGTAAGAAAGATCATTAACTACAGGTACATTAAGAAAAATAATCCATACTCATCCAAGTCAAATCAATGCCTCCCAGACCATGTGATTTGGAATTTATGCTTGGTTGTATTCATGTTTTTCACATATCTACAAACATGAATAACCTTATTGACTCAATAAATAGAAGTTTAGTCACATGTAAGAGGCCCAATTTAGGTTTTAGAAGACTTCAAAGTCAAGTTCAATGTCAATGAAACATAAACCATTTGATTGATTGTGGAACTAGCTCCAGCAGAAAAATATGCCATGTTCTGGCTTCATTTCTGTTCTAGGAAAGTACATGGTACCTAATTGTGGGTGGATCTTGGTCCCAAACTGGAGGTCACAGCCAGAGAAAAGCACTCCACTTCTTCCTGATTGTTTTCATTGGGAGCATCTGGAGAAGGCATGAGAAATACCTTGCCTCTCCACTCTGTCTCACTGTCACTTAACTTTCCAAGCGTCTGTGTGGGTGCTTAGTTGCTCAGTGGTGTCCAACTCTTTGTGACCCCATGAACTGTAGTGCACCAGGCTCTTCTGTCCATGGGATTCTCCAGGTAAGAATACTGGAGTGGGTTGCCATGCCCTCCTCTAGGGGATCTTCCCAACCCAGGGATCGAACCCAGGTTTCCCGCATTGCAGGTAGATTCTTTACTGTCTGAGACACCAGGGAAGCCCTTCCAAGCCTCTATTTGGAAGCATATACCAACCATTCTTCCACTCTTTTCCCTACTCCTGATTTACCCCTATAATTCTCCTTTGAACCACTACCCAGGAAAATAGTTGAATCAGTTACATTATCTTATGTCGTATGTTTTAATTATAATCCCCAAATCGGGAAATGGAAAGTTTTGGCATACAACTACTTATCAGACAAAAGAGGAATGTTTCTTCAAATGTGGTGAATAGAATAGCATGTAATCTACTGTCAATTAGCTATGAATGTGCCCACTCCAGCACTTTTTAAATGAGTCCCACAAGAAAACCGAGAAATAAATTTTTAATGGAGCCACTTGTGCCTTCAGGCCTTGGAAACTTTAACAAGGATCACTCTATGAAAAAAATTGCTATAGGCATGTATAATAAATTAAACATGAATTTTAAATTATCCACTGAGTCTTCCTAAGGGATTGAGAGGCTGTAGGGATAATGAAAATGCAATGTTAATAAGCAATCAGTAGTGATTTTAAAAAGGGACTGAAAAAGAAGGGCCCATCTAAATTTCACCTTTGTTGAAAAATGAACTAAAAGGATAACTTCAAACTAGTAGTACTTATTAATGTAAGTATGCAATGCAAGGAATTACTTTATTTTATGTATTAGTGTAGTTTCACTGGTTTGTATTGTTACATGTTTAATCATATAAACAATTTTAAGAAAGAAAATAATAATAATAATAGTATTTGTGAGTTATTTGATAGGATTTTTGTAAATTATCCCCAGATTGTATAGGAGACAACTGAGTATAGAGAGATTAAATAGCTTGCAGATGGTCATTGAGCTAGGATTTGAACAATGGCTTCTGTAAATATTCCTTGTGGTTCCTTCCAGCTATGCTATTCTAGCCAAATCCTATTGCCTCTTGAAGGTGGATTGATGAAGAGAAGTAACTAAGGGCTCTGGTGTCAGAATTCTTAGTTCTAATACCATCTCTTACTCTTTCTTGCTAGCTGTGTGGTCTTGGATAGTTTCTTCCTATTTAAAATAAAGGTAATAATGTAAGGGTTATGTGGACTTAAAAAATACTAACAACCTAAAAGTTCAGAGTTATGTTTTATTCAGTGGGAATTTTTAGAACTTCAAACCTGGGAGATAGTATCTCAAGTAACCCTGAGAGAGCTACTCTGAGAAGGCAAGGAGAGGAGCCAGGTTATATAGACGTTTTCTAATGAAGGGCAGGTAGTCTGATCATCAAAAGATTATTATTAAGTAATGAAAACCAGATATCCCAAGTTAAAGAATTTAGCGCTTTTCTATGTATAGGAAGCTGCAAGAGTCTGGGTTCACTGAAATCATTCCTTTGATATGCACCTCAGTGATTTGGGGCCAGTATCCTGTGTTTTCACATCCAGAGTTTCCTTAGGGCTCACCAGAGGGAGTGGCTGCAGTCTGATGGCTGCTCAGCTCAGTTCAGTTCAGCTCAGTCATGTCAGACTCTTTGCAACCCCATGGACTGCAGCACACCAGGCCTCCCTGTCCATAACTAACTCCCAGAGCTTGCTCAAACTCATGTCCATTGAGTCAGTGATGCCATCCAACTATCTCACCCTCTGTCGTCCCCTTCTCCTCCTGCCTTCAATCTTTCCCAGCATGAGGATCTTTTCCAACGAGTCAGTTCTTCACATCAGATGACCAAAGTATTGGAGTTTCAGCTTCAGCATCAGTCCTTCCGATGAATACTCAGGACTAATTTCCTTTAGGATTGACTGGTTTGATCTCCTTGCAGTCCACGGGACTCTCGAGAATCTTCTCCAACAGCACAATTCAAATGTTCACAGTTCTGATGGCTGCTAGATGGCAGGTATTCTCTCCTTTCTGAGTTCCCTCAGGGCTCACTAGCTCACCTTCTGCATGGTGGCTGCAATTGCTGATGACTGTGATATCCTTTGTTTACTGACTTGGCAGGAAATATTCCATTTCTCAGTTAAGTGAGAAAATGCGTACAAAGCAATCAACCCTATGCCTACTATGCAGTGAGAGTTCAATATGGGTTATAGTTATTGTTACGGAAAGTAAACAAAAGGAAGAAGAATGGTGTGGCTGCCTTAGATGACAAAGAGCCCCAAAGTAGTGCCATATGTTCTTTCTTGGTGTGGGAAAACAGCAGACTGCTCACTCTGTTGAGTCATCAAGCCTGGTTGATCACAGCCTGTCTCACTCACGGTTTAGATCCGAAGTCCCTAATGCATCTGACTAGATGGTGCTCACATCCTGCACTATCTGGTGACAATGCAGGAGACCCCTCAGCTCCCTTTGGGTAGTGTCATGGCAAGTTCATGGTCAGGGTGGTTTCTTGTTTTCTTCTCATGTTCTCCTCCTGGAGCTGAGTCAGCTGGGAACTTTCCAACAGGTTTCTTTTTTTAAAAATATCTCTTCCATCCCTTAGCTGCTAGGGCTTTTCCCTGTAAAGGAAGCCCGATTTAACATTCCTAGCTATATTGAAGAACAACAGCTTTATCCTTCTGTGGCTTTTTGAAATTCTTTTCTGAAGATGGAAGAAGAGTGAGATGGGTTGAATTCCCATTTCTTTTTTTAAATTCATTTTTCAATTGGAGGAAAATTGCTTTACAGTGTTGTGTTGGTTTCTGCCACACAACACAAATCAGCCATAACTATACATACATGAACTGTGTTCTTTCAAAACTCGTATGTTGAAGCCCTAGCTCCCAGGACCTCAGAGTGTAACTGTATTTGGAGATAGAGTCTTTAAAGAGGTAATTAAGGCAAAATGAAATCATTTGAGTGAGTCCTAATGCAGTATGACTTGTGTTTTTATAAGAAGAGGAAGTTAGGACAGGGAGATAACCATGTGAGGACACAGCAAGGAGGTGACCATCTATAAGCCAAGATCTCGAGAAAACAGACCTGTCAACACCTCAGTGTTAGACTTCCAGCCCCCAGAATTGTGAGAAAATTAGTTTCTGTTTAAGTCACCCAGGCTGTGGTGTTCTGCAATACAGCCCTGACAGATGAATACAGATAGAACAGTCCTTGCTGCACCTGCTGCTAAGTTACTTCAGTCGTGTCCGACTCTGTGCGACCCCATAGACGGCAGCCCACCAGGCTCCGCCGTCCCTGGGATTCTCCAGGCAGGAACACTGGAGTGCGTTGCCATTTCCTTCTCCAATGCATGAAAGTGAAAAGTGAAAGTGAATGGTCCTTAGGTGGTCTTAAAGCAGGAGATCCTACTTCAAGTGCTCTCTGGTGAAGTCTGAGTCCTAGGAGCGCTCACTGCCAGGTCACTGAGGGTCCCTGTTTGCGAGGGGCAGTGGAGGGACAAGATGCTGGCAACTTTGAAGTTACTCTCTTGAGAGGGTCTTCCATCTTAAATATCTTTCTCCACAGGTCTGGAATTATATCATTAGCAATTTATGTGGAAGTTTTGAAATTTTTTTTTTAGTTCAATTATCTCATGAAAAAATAAGAATGGGATCACTGGGGATGCTGTTGGTAGACTACGGATGTGGGATGTGGATTTTGGAGAAAGGTTCCAGGAAAGGAGCAGTGAAGGAGAAGATGGAAAGGCACAGATCATCAGGTCCTTTCCCTCCCAGCTCTGCCCAGGGCCAACCCCTCTGACTGGGTTTACAGGAAGAACGGGGGAGTTTTGTTCCTTCCTTGGTACCTCATTTCCAGAAAGTGAGGCTCTCTGGGCTGGGGGCACAGGGCTGTGGTGATTGCTTCATGGTTGGTGGTTGAGACGACCATCCTCCGAGAACCTTCTTTTGACCTTGTAGGTGCTGCAACATTTTGATCAGAAATTTCTGCTTTAAGTATAAGGGATGTGTTACAAATGAGGAAGGAAGTAGGAGAGCAATCAAAACAAAACATTCTGGCCCCAGTTCAATAAAGCAGAACGCATTCCTGCCTCCTGCCCGCCTCTAAAGTGTTTGACAATTTTCCCTTTTTGTTCTTCTGACTCTAGTGTAGTATCGTTTATAAGCTTGGTATTTTTGTCATCATTTTGCCTTAAACATGGGCACAAAGAAGACTTCAACAGCAGTAAACAGTAGCTTGTGGAAATGTTTTTGTGTTTGAATTCTGATTAAATTTGTCCTTCAATAAGATTTCTGCTCATGCCCACTCTCTCTCTCTTTAGTTTCCCGAAATTTCCCCTCCAACACTGCAGCTCATCTCCACACCCTCAGGATGTTAGCAGGTTTAAAGGAACAGAATGTACCTTTTTATGACTGCCAAGACTGAAAAAAGCCTTTAAGACTGCATGATGAATTTCTAAGGATATAGTTAATGATCAGTAGGGCAGATTTTGTGAGGCAGGAGCTGTACCAAAGTTTCTGATAGGTTAGTCTCTGCACACATTGAGAGTTTTGTGTGTGAGATGGGAAATTAGGAGATGTTACCTTTCTTTTTTCTGCTTATTTGCATATTTTAAATTGTATAATATAAATAGAGCTTCCCAGGTAGAGCTGGGGGTAAAGAACCCACCTGCCTAATGCAAGAGACCAGGACTCAGTCCCTAGGTGGGGAAGATCCCACCCATATCCCACCCATGGAGAAAGGCATGGCAACCCACTCTAGTATTCTTGCCTGGAGAACCCATGGACAGAGGAGCCTGGTGGGCTACAGCCCATGTGGTTGCAAATGCTGGGCACAACTGAAGTGACTTGGCATGCACGTGTGTACATACCATAAATAATTACTGTTTCCTAACGTGTATGTTCACACTTAACCTTATAGCAAGGACAAAAGACAAAAAACCAGCCCTATACCTGTTATAAAAATTATCTCATTATTTGTTACATTATTTTAAATGACTTTTATTTCATTTCATATACCATACTTTATTTAACCATTTATGTCCATTTCTTGACATTTCAGTTGCTGTTGTTGTTTTTGCCATTGTGCCTTTAGCACCCACAACTGTGACTTCATGGGGGTGTTGGCTGCATTCAGGTAAAGGGGAAAGCTTGAGTCTGGTTTGCAGATGGTTCTCCCGATACCAGCTGACATGGACTGCTGAGGTGCCTGGAGGCAGCTGGAGGCTGGAAGAGGCAGGTGAATGATACCCTTGGATTGGGCTCCAAGGTGAGACCCACATGTGTGCTGTCCAAAGAGCATCTGCTTCAAAGGAGACTCTCTGTAAAAGGGTGCACATGGTGAGCTGCTGTGTGGATGTCTCTCAGCCTCGTCTCCAGCTATACCAGTGTGTTGTAAGGAAGGTAGTAATAAGGGCTGAAGACTATGAATAACTGCAACAATAAAATTTCCCCTTATAAAGACTGACTTGGTCATTGGCTGCTTTGAGTGCCAAGTTTTCTAAGCAATGTCTAGTCCTGAACATTTCATATTGTAGGATATAATAAGTGAGGCATGGAGGGGCTAACCACAGTGTGAATCCTTTCTGACCCAGCAGCACCAGCTCCAGTTGTAGAATACTGAACTACCAGGACCTGTTTCACTATTTGTAAATAGTGGCAGGGCTCACTGAATGGGGTGGCTTGGTTTTCTAGAAGGATTTATATGTTGTCCTGATTGATTCTGTTCTCAAGAGCCATTCCCAGAGCAATAGAACACTCCAAAGTATCTGTAGTGGATTCCAATACCGTTCTGTAGCTCTTTTGCAGTAAGTGAACTGGTGATGACCTTTGACTAATAGGGCTAAGAGATGAGTTTTGACCATCATCTCCTTTGGGTTTCTATTTACTCTTATCTAGGTTCACCTTTGTGGGAATGATCATGTCTTTCTCTAGAGCATGGTTGACTAACTGTAGTGATGTCTTAGGCTATGCATATGTTCTTCCTCAAAGAACAGTCTTGGAGGGCAGAGGATCAGTTTATTTCTATAGAAGGCTTTGATTTTTTCTAATGCACCCCATACAATGCTGGTTCCCTTGCACAATATTGACTTGTTAATCCAGGAAATGGTTACATATTCTTTGACTTAAGTTTTTTTTTTTTATTGTAATAAAATACATGTGCCGTAAAATTTACCATTTTAACAATTTCTAAGTTTATAATTCTGTGACATTGTCCATGAATTTTTGCTTCTAAACTTGAGCCCACCTTTCCTTTCTGTCCCTTGGACTACAAGGAGATCTAACCAGTCAATCCTAAAGGAAATCAGTCCTGAATATTCATTGGAAGGACTGATGTTGAAGCTGAAGCTCCAATACTTTGGCCACCTGATGCGAAGAACTGACTCATTGGAAAAGACCCTCATGCTGGGAAAGATTGAAGGCAGGAGGAGAAGGGGACAACAGAGGACAAGGTGGTTGGATGGCATCACTGACTCGATGGACATGAGTTTGAGCAAGCTCCGGGAGTTGGTGATGGACAGGGAGGCCTGGCGTGCTTCAGTTCATTGGGTCACAAAGAGTTGGACACGACTGAGCAACTGAACTGACTAACTGACTTCCTTTGTGTTTGGAAGCTTCATTCTCTCCAGTGCCATGACCGTGTGTCCTTCATGCCAAGGTGCCACCAACTGAAAAATAAACTACCATCTTAAGAGAAACATTTATTTAAAAAAGGGTATTCCTGTCAAGTTTCTGTGAATATCACTTACAAGCCACATTCCTATTTCAGAAGAGTTAATATGTAGAAAATGCAAATGACAGAATTGAATATGTATATATAGCTTCTCTGTGTCCTGTGGCAATGACAGGAGTTTTAAAAAATGTTTCTGTGAGGAAGGACACTTTCTGTATGGCATCTGTGACAATCAAGCTGGAAACCCATAGCTTACTAGGGAGTGACAGGTGCACCATGACACCTCTGAAATAAAAGGGATGTTTAGGTTTGTGAAGAATAGACAATCACAGAAAAAGTTTTTATTGAAGACTAAATAACCACTATCAGAGGAAAAGTTTTCATACTTACTGAACAGCTACTTTATTTACACACATTTCTCACTTTACCTTCAATGCAATCTTGGTAGGCAGGTTTGATCCACGTTTTACAGAAGATAAATAGGCTTAGAGTGTTTCAGTAATTTCCAAGACCTGATGCCTGGCAAGTGGTGGAACTGGGGTTTGACATTTGGTCTGAATGACTCTAATGCCTGCACCATTTAACTCCTGGACTCTCGCCACTCTGTAACATGATAGAAACAACTGAATTCCCTGGTTTCCTTCTAGGCTTGCTGTCTTAATATGATCTTCTGCTTTAAACCCTCTGGTGGCCGTTCCTATAGAATCATTTGTTGACTAATCAGATGCTACTTTGTGATGTGTTTCTATTTTTTGACCCACATTTTAAACTCTGTTATTGACTATTTTATATATTTTTGTCATTTCTTTTCCACGGTTTATAAACCCTGAGAGGACACTGACTTTGACTGTTGTATCTCTCATAGCATTTTGTGAATCATTGATGCTCAATTACTACTTATTGACTTGATTTTAATGAATGTTAGGGAGACATTTTCTGATATAGTTGATCCGAAATAAAAGTCACTGTAAAGATCATTTAAGCCATTAAGATATGGTTCATGGGATTTCTGACAATTCTTATATCCACAATTCAGAAGATTCAGGGAGATTGTTGAGTGAATAAATGGAATCTTAAAATTTGAGGACAGCTTTTTCATTAAGGGATTCTAGAAAATATTATTGCTTTCCATATTTACTGTTAAAATTGCTTTAGATTTCAGTCACATTCTCATTATATTCATATTTTTGTCAGTCCGATTATACTTATCATGAGTTTCCACCTCATCAGGGAAACTTCCCTTACCAAACAGACAACATTATTATTTTTTGGGGTTTTTTTTTTTTTTTTGAGATTTTTTCTTTTTGGTGTGGGCCATTTGAAAAATCTTTACGGAATTTGTCACAATATTGTTTCTGTTTTATGTTTTGGATTTTTGGCCATGTGGCAGGTGGGATCTCAGCTCTCGAACCAGTGCGTTAGACCTGCAACCCCTGCGGGGGAAGGTGAAATCTTAACTACTGGACCACCAGGGAAGTCCCTATTACTAATATTATTAATTTCACCTCTGAACTTTACCTTTTTGAATATTTCAGAAAACTAGTGCTGAAAATTTTTTCATGCTGAAATATCTATCAAGATCAAAGGAGGGCAGGAAAACAAAAGCTAATTTTATTCAGAAGTTTCTGTTCTTTCTTGGCTTTGGCCATTGTTGCCTCCTTGGGACACTTCCCTTGAGAGGGAGACCCTGGGCAGCAGCCTTGAGTGTCAGTGAGAATTGTCTCAATGAACAATAGAAGAGATAAGCAAACTTTCTTTCATTCCATGGTAGTACTTATTTTGCATTGGAAAAGTACATGTAATTCAAACTATAATTCTCATTCTTATGCCAAATGTAATCCTGGAGGAGACTATTGCTGGCATGAGGTTTTACTGCCTCAAAGCCAGTAGCTTGGTTTTTCCATCTGGGCTAGGCATAGATTTTGCAAGCTTCCCCCCCCCCCCCCCCCCCCCCCACCGAGTTACTTATTCTCTGGTAAATTCCAGTCCTGGGCTACTGTAGGATATATGCAAGGCTTTGCCCCAAGAACTGGAAATGTACTATGGCCCTTGTTTAAAAATGTTTTGCTACTGAGAGTACAACTAGTTCTACTGAGGTTTGTGTTGGCCACCTCAGGTTTGTGGATTCAGTTCAGAGTTTTGATTTAGCTCTACAAGGTTTTATGGCTTGGCTACCTGAGTGACTGGCTCTCACACTATTCCTTCCTCCAAACTGGGAAGATGTGTTGGAGTACTTGGCTAAAGCGTAACACATTTTCCTGTGGAATAGTCATAAGGATGGCTCAAGTGTTCTTGGAGGGCGTTCGTATTTGGAATTCCCCTATCTGGTCTAACACTTCTCCAGTGGTTGGCTTTTCCTGATGGGGAGGTGTTTAAGTACTCTGTCTTATGTAGTGTCTGTTGTGCTGAATTAATTTATGTAGGTTTTCTCAAAGTTTGGAGCCTGTATTTGGTCCCTGTTGCTACAGCAACAAGTTACACAAACGTAAACAGTGCAAATTTGTTTTCTGGTGTTCCAGTGTTCAGAAGATCAAAAGACATCTAAGAGGCTAAAAGCTAGATGTCAGCAGTCCTTTTTTTTTCTGGAGGCTTCAGGGGAGAATCTGTTCCTTACCACTTTCATTTCTCGAGTACCGCAGCATCCCCTGGATATATCACTTTAAACTCTGCCTTCAAGGTCGCCATGCCTTTTCCTCTGTGGCTGTGCTCTTCACGACCCCATGGACTGTAGCCCAGCAAGCTCCTCTGTCCATGGGATTCTCCAGGCAAGAATACTGGGGTGGGTTGACATTCCCTTCTCCAGGGGATCTTCCTGACCAAGGGATTGAACCCAGGTCTCCTGCACTGCAGGTGAATTCTTTCCTGTCTGAGCTGCCAGGGAAGCCTTTTCCTCTACTGTAGACAAATTCTTTCTTTCAATTATAAGGGCTCTGATTACATTTAGGGCCCGCCAGTAATCCAGAGTAACATCCAAATCTCACATCCTTAGTCACATCATTTTTGCCATATAAGGCTCTGGGGGGCTGGACATGGACATTTTGATGGAGGGGTGGGAGTGGGGGAGGGGCTCATTGTTCAGCCTACCACAGAGCCTGATGGATCTGAATTTGAATCTTGGCTCTAACAATGTTAAGCTTTCTAAAGCTTAGATTGCTCATGTCTAAATGATGATAATAATGCTTATCTCTTGCTAGGTTGATGTTATAATTTTGATGAGTAAAGTAAGTATGGTAGGAATCAGGGACCCCATATGCTTCCAGCTATTTTTTTTTTCTTGTCTCCTCTTATAGTATCTGAAAAATTAAAGATTTCAGTTGAAAGCAAGTGACTCAGCTTTATAAATACTGTAGTACCCATACAAAGTACTAAAATTAATTCTGCTTAAGTGATTATCATGCAGACAAAATACTGGTTAACATCTAGTTAGGTGTCCAAGTCAGCTTGAAACTGTAATAGAACCCAAGAGAGAATGTATTATTATGTTGAGAGATGTACATATTGTAATATGAATGAAATTAGAAGCTCTCCGACTTAAATACCACATTGAGGATTTTCCCCTTTTAATATCTACTCTGATTTGTCTCAACAGATCAGCCTACTTTGTGTTCAGGGGACAAGCAGTGAGAGATATATCATTGAAGTGTATCATTCTTCAAATGCTAATATGGTTTTTATTTAGGTATGGGATACATTAAAGAAATGATAATTTGTTTAATGAGTATTAATTGAGTATCTCTGATCAGGTCAGACAGTGGTCAAGATGTTGATAATGTAGAGCTGAAAAGCCATGATTTCTACCTTTAAATGGTTTATAATCTAATGGGGAGACAGAAATAAATAAATAATTTCCATAGATTAGAATAAGAATTGTAATGGGTACAATGGAAGCACAGGGGAGGAAGTACATGGAGGAGAGATATTCTTGAGCTGACTGTTTACTTTTACTTGCATTTATTTTTTGCAGCATTTATTTCTGGGCCATAAGTTTTTGTTTCTTCAGTTTCTTCTGCGATATCTTTTTCTTCTGTGAAGATATCTTCTGTGAAGCCTCCTCTTCTGGCTTAGAAACAATCTGTTCTTTTTCAGGAAGGATCACCTCCATGTGGCAGGGAGAGCTTATGTACGGGTTGATCCGACGATGAGCTCTGTAAGTCCTGCGCTGCATCTTAGGGCCTTTGTTCACCTCAGTGACTAGAGAATCTACATCTAAGCCCTTAAGTTCATCATTACTCTGCATTTTTGAGCATGTGCAGTAAAAATTCAGCTCTCTTGTTGGGCCACTGACCCTGTGTCCAGCCCCACTGTTTGGCCTGTGCAAGGCTACCAACTCCACCACTGTAACGACGGAATGGCACATGTTGCTTCTTTAAGGTGACATCCTGCAGATATTTGGTGGCTTTTCAGATTGCATATTCTTAATGGCCTGGGCAGTTTCACAAGTATTCTTAAAGTGAACATGAAGATTTGAGCCTCTTGATTTGCATAATTTTGTGGGATTTTCTGGGTCAAGTGAGTACCATACCATTTTTAGAGGTCACCTCAGGCTGCTTACTAGAAAAGCTTGAACCAACTCTTGAGGAAGGGAAAGGCTATTTTCCAGTTGAATATGGGGATAGATTAATCTAGGCAAAGGAAGCTGTATCTGAATGTGTATGAAGGATCATAATATTACATGCTCACAGAACTATCACTAGCTTAACGTGGTAGGAGCAGACAGGTATAGCAATTTATCTTAATAAACAAACATCTCTGACATTGAATTCAAGGGAGAATTCAGGTTCATTTTGTGTGGGTAACCCTGGATAACATATATTCATTTATTCAACAAATATTCCTTGGGCAGTTATTATGTGTTTTGGGCATGCAAAGTTTAGAGGAATACATTCTTCATGCTATTTAGTCAGTAAGTCCTGAAGTTCTAATAAAAGAGCTTGTGATCAATGTGTTCAGACTAGAAATTTGAAGAATTTGCAGTTAAATACAAGTGGATATTTCTTATGCTGAACCTTTATGAAAGTTGAGAGTCATGAAAACTGGAGTTATAATAGAACTTAAAGCCTATTTGTTTTATTATCCAGGGTCAGTAGTGACGGTGGCTTCTTGGAAGTGGCCAAGGGCTGCATTTCCCAATTCGTCTTACACTTCAGTGGGGACATGTGACTATCTCTCACTAATGGACTCTGGCACACACAGCTTGTTGGCTGAGCTGGTTAAGAAGTAGGTACCTTTTCCATCTTCTGTTTCTTCCCTCATCTCTGGCTGGATTACAGAAAACAAAAATAACTGTCTGTGTTTCCAAGCATGGTGATAGTGGAGGCACAAGACAGGACTCGGTCCTTGAATCACCACTTCAAGGAAAGCTACCAGTCCATTAGAAACACTCTCATTGATTAATACAAGAGTGATACATAATATTATATTCTTTAAAGCTACTAGAAATTTGGTATTTGTTTCAACAGCTTGTATCACCCAAGTTATCACATGAGTGTTCCCTTATGCAACATACCATGCTTCTTATGACTGGGTCTTCATTTGATCATGAAAGGTCAATCCTTTTATTTGACAAATCTAATTGTTAGATATAACTCTCGTTTATTGTGATAAAATCCTATTACATTCTGCCATTTTTGGCCATTATCTCTGGAGCAAGGCCAGGTAAGAAAAAGTGTATGTGTTTGTGGTATGGAGGAACTTTCTTATTACATCATTGCAGAGGGAAGTCAAGTTTCAGAGGCCAAGTCAAGCTGGTAGACATTTAAGAAAACAATCAAGCTGAGGACAGTGTGATCATAAACAGAGATGGTCTTGGGAAGGACTATCTAGAAGCTCAAAGCGAGCCTGTGAAGGTCAAGAAGACCCTTGTGTGATAAACACCACAAGACTGAGAGTTCACCTGAATTCAATGATAGGCCCGAGGGTCTATAGGTATCTTTCCGAGTTTGGGGAGCTTGTTTCCTGAAGGAATCACAATAGGTGAGACAGGAGCAACGGAAAATAATTTACCCTTCTCTTTATGTCCTTCTTCAGTTTTATCTTTTCCAACCTAAGCAAACCCTCCTTTCCCTTGTTTTTCTTGTAGAGTTTATAAAATTATTTTTAGTTTCTTCTGGATTCATTTTAAGCGTGTAGAATTAAATATAGTACTTCTTGTGTAGCGAGTTTATTGCAGAGGTCAGTGAGATGGTTATTCTAATATCTGAATGTTATACGTTTGACGGTAGTGTTAGGAGGCTGAGCTTTGAAATGAAATAGTTTGGATTTGACTTCCCAGTTGGACTTAAAAATTTGGTGCTTTGGGGTAAAATACTTCTTTCAGTCTCAGTTTTTGCTTTTATAAAACAAACAATCAAAAAAATGCTGTGTCGTATGACTATTGCCATGTTAACAAACCACTCAAAACTTAATGACTAAAGCAATAACCACATGTTATTTCTCAAGAGACTATATGGTAGGGTTGGCTGAACTTGGCTGAGCTCCCTTATATATCTGAACTCAGTGGGTTGACTGATCTAGGATGACTTCAGCTGTTATGACATAAGTGGTCTCTTATTTTCTAGCAAGTGAGTCCACACTTACTCATAGGGTGACTAGCAGGGTTCCAAAACAGGCAGCATGGAAGCACATAGGGCCTTGTGAGACCTAGAGTCATAACTGGCATGATGTTGCTTTGGTTGCATTCTTTGGCCAAAGAAAATTCAGCTGAAATTCAGAAAACGAAGATTCTACCACTTGATGGGGCAGCAGGGGGAGGGGAAAGGAAGGAAGAGGTACAAAGTCACATAGCAATGCATGTGGATGGAGGGGAGCCACTGAAGTCAATATGCAACCAGTCTCCCACAGATCCCTTCCTCCAAGAGATTTAATTGAGATTTATATGGAAATGGCAATCCACTCCAGTATTTTTGCTTGGGAAATCCCATAGACAGAGGAGTGTGGCAGGCTACAGTCCATGGGGTTGCAAAAAAGTAGGATACAACTTAGTGATTAAGCAACAAACTCTCTCCATATATAAACTACCTAGCTCCTAGTAGACAATCAATTAATTTTAGATTTTTTCCCTTTCATTCCTCTCCTTTACTTCTTTTCTATTAATGAAGTCTGAAAAATTATTAGTTTCCTTAGCTGCTACATTTTTATTCTTGGACTTGAAATAAATCCTCAACTAATTTTTTTTTCTGGCATGAATCTGTCTCTCTCACCTTCTATATTTATTTAACATCTTATATTTTCTGGTCCTCACATTAAGGTTTAAAACTTATCCTTGCTGTTGTTCAGTTGCTAAATTGTGTCTGACTCTTTGCGACCCCATGAACTGCAGCACGCCAGGCTTCCCTGTCCTTCACTGTCTCCTGGAGTTTCTCAAACTCATGTCCATTGAGTCAGTGATGCCATCCAACCATCTCATCCTCTGTCACCCCCTTCTCCTCTTGTCCTCAGTTTTTCCCAGTATCAGGGTCTTTTCCAGTAAGTTGGCTCTTTGCATCAGGTGGCCAAAGTATTGGAGTTTAGCTTCAGCATCAGTTTTTCCAATGTGTATTCAGGGTTGATTTCCTTTAGGATTGACTGCTTTGATCTCCTTGCTGTCCAAGGGACTCTCAGGAGTCTTCTTCAGCATCATTTTGGAGAAGAAAGTGGCAACCCAATCCTGTATTCTTGCCTGAAAAATTCCATGGGCAGAGGAGCCTGGTGGGCTACAGTCCACGGGGTTGCAAAGAGTTGGACACGACTTAGTGACTAAACACCAACAGCAACAATGGTCCATATATTGTGCAAGGTGTTGTACATAATAGTGTGGTGACCTGCTCAGGAGACAGACTTCCTGGGATTGAATCCCAGTTTTGCCACTCAGTAGCTCTCTGGCCTTGGGCAAGTCACCTAACCTATTCTTTGTAAAGTGGGAATAATAATAGTATATTACATCATATGATTGCTGTGAGAAAAAATGATTAAATATTTCTGAAGCCTTTAGCATGGTGCTCAGCACATAGGAAACTCTGTATGAGTAATTGTTAAATAAAAATGAGTGAATAAAGAAATCTATTCTTTCACCTTCAGGTTTTCACAGTTACCATGTGATCTCAAATGTACAGTTCCAACATTGTTGAATGTTTTAGCACTTTCCCCCTGAATACATAGGGCTTCCCTCATGGCTCAGTTGGTAAAGAATCTGCCTGTAATGCAGGAGACTCGGGTTTGATTCCTGGGTTGGGAAGGTCCCCTGGAGAAGGAAATGGCAAGCCACTCCAGTATTCTTGCCTGGAGAATCCCATGGAGGGAGGAGCCCGGCAGGCTATAGTCCACGGGGTCGCAAGAGTTGGACACGACTTAGCGACTAATCTACCACCACCACCCTGAATACATAGGAAAATTATAATATAAGTAGTTATTAAATAAATGAATGAGTGAATAAAAATCCTTAACTTCAAGATATTGTAGCAGTACACTGTTGAATGGATGCAGCCACCAGATGTTGTTGATTGAGTCAAAGCTCTTCTCCCTGAGCCCTGTATACCTTTCGAATTCCTCTCATCACAGTATTGCAACAACTTTTACAAATGATTCCATGCAGATACCCAAGAAGCAAACTGTTTTTCCTACCTAGTCTTCTGGGTTGCTCCTTCTTTTAATGGAAGAATGCTATCCATACTGTTTCATAGCCTTAAAATTTTTTTTTTTACTTAGCAATCAATTATGAACTTCCTATGTTATTAAATATTCCACAACATCATTTTTGATGGTTGCATACACCTTTGTTGTACCAGTTCTGTTCAGTTCAGTTCAGTCACTCAGTCATGTCCGACTCTTTGCGACCCCATGAATCTCAGCACGCCAGGCCTCCCTGTCCATCATCAACTCCCAGAGTTTACTCAAACTTTGTTGTATAAATGTAACATAATTTAATTAGCAATCTCTATTTTAGGACACTTGTTTTTAGTTTTCTAAGATTATATACTGTGCTATGCTTAGTCACTCAGTTGTGTCTGACGTTTTGCGACCCCATGGACTGCAGCCCACCAGGCCCCTCTGTCCATGGAGATTCTCCAGGAAAGAACACTGGAGTGGGGTGCTGTGCCCTCCTCCAGGGGGTCTTCCCAACCCAGGGACAGAACCCAGGTCTCCTGCACTGCAGGAGGATCCTTTACCTTCTGAGCCAATAGGGAAGCCCGTTTTGATATAATAAACATTGCCATTTGAACATTTTTATGGATAAAATTTTGTGTACAATCATGATTATTTTATTAGAATGGATTACAAAAAGTAGATTTGTTGAGTCAAAAGATGAATCATCTTTAGCTTCTTAATAAATCTGTCAAACTCCCCCCCCAATATTATTGTTGTTTATATCTTACTGTTATCTGTTCTAGGCATTAATATTAAAATTTTTTAGCAACTTTGGTAGGTACAATGTTTTCTAGTTACTATAATTTGCATTTTATTTGACTAATAGTGTGGTTTAACTTTTAAAAAATAAATCCGGGTCCTTGTAATTTTCTCTTTTGGGAATTTTCTACTTATTTCTCTTGTCTGCTTTTCCATTACTGTAATCATTTTTTTTCTTATTTATTTGTACATGCTTTATATTTTAGTGTCAGTGACTCCTTGTCTGTCATACATGTTACCAAATTTTAAATTGTACATAGCCAAATCTAGCACTTGGAAAAATTGTCTTTGGTGTTGTCTTCCGGTAATTTTGTATACTTAAATATTTAAACCTCCTAGAATTGATTTTTGTGTGTTTTATTGAATCCAGGACCTCACTGGGTTGTTGTCTACTCCCATCCTTCCACATTCGTGCCAGTGAGAGCAGTCACGCTCAGGGCAGGAGCCTGAACTGGAAATAGCATTGTTCTAACTAGTGCAGCATCTACAGTGTACATATCAGTGAAGCCAGAGGAACATTCTGATAGACTTTGTGTTTGCTCTGGTCTCATCTTATTTTCTTCTGCGTTCTCATCATCATTGTTTTTTGCAGCTGAAATAACCACTTCCTTCCCTTTTCTCTGAAGTTCACTTTAGTAAGCTCAGTGCTGCTACAAACTGACTAGTTTAAAAAATCTAACTGAGTCCACAAGCATTCCTTCCTATTACAATGGCCTTGGTATTTTTTATTATTTTAGCTCAACAATATTTTTTTTTCTTGTTAATACTAGTTTGTGGGAAATAGTCTACCCAGAATATAGGATTGGAAGGAACTAAAATTTGTTTTCAAAATGTGAACTTTTGACACTTGGAGGATTTCATTCCAAGCTCTCAATTTTATAATTACAAAGAAATCCATGTTTCAGGAAAACATACTGAATCTTAACATAAAATTCATGTCACTTATCACAGGGTTAGATAGTCAAGAAAGGACAAACAACCAGTGTTCAAGCTATTTAGTCAATTAGTTCCCTGTGAGTATAAAATATCTAGGAATCACTGAAGGGGACATAAAACAGTAGCAGTATTTACAAATTTAAACTTCATGAGACATTGAGAAGAATCTTTTGTTAGTAAACAACACAATAGATACTTTTATAAACTGCCCCTCAAAAATGATGCATCTGTGAACAATATGATAAAGGTCATAATGTTGAAGACTTAAATTCAAGGTTGGTAGAGTTGAAGACCAAATTCAGGGTCAAGTACTGCTGATAGACTTTAAAGCAAGGTTATTGTGATGAAAACTCAAGGACAGATTGTCTAAGAAAGGACAAACAACCAGGTATTTTTGCTTCATTTTAAGTCTTTATTCAAAACAATCTCCTCCCACTTACATGTTTTTATAAGTATAAAATTATACTTATATCTATAAGTATAAAATTTTTAAATGAAGAAATGTCTGTTTCTTAGTAGAGAACTATTCTCCCATTGACTTTAAGAAGAGAGAAAAAAAAAAGATTCCCATTTCCTCCTCTACCTCAAAAACACAAATCCAATTCCTAAAGTAGTGTTGCTTAGAACCCGGGGCCTGGCACAATATTTCATGCTAGTTTTATTGCTATAAGCTGAGAACAATTTATTTACATTATTGAGAATTCACCCCAGGTCTTCATCAGCAGTGGAAGTGTTAGCGTTAATTGCTCAGTCATGTCCTACTCTTTGTGACCCCATGGACTGTAGCCCACCAGGCTCTTTCTGTCCATGGAATTCTTCAGGCAAGAATACTGAAGTGGGTAGCCTTTCCCTTCTCCAGAGGATCTTCCCAATCCAGGGATTGAACCCAGGTCACCTGCATTGCAGGCGAATTTTTTACCATCTGAGCCACCAGTGAAGTCAATTTGCTTAAAAAAAAAAGTGAGAACGGTGATGCCTTCAAATGGTAACGTCAAAGACTTCTCTGTCTCTCCTCCTGGTCATCTTCATAAAATTCATTCTTATCTGCTGATTCTTATCATAGTCTTCCTTCTCCCCCTCTTCTTCCTCTTCCATGTCTTTATATTCATCAGAACCCATTTCCAATTGAGCTATACATACCCTGAATGTCAGACATGCCATATGTAATCTAGGAATGACAACATTAAAGATCTTGCTCTTCAGGCAAAGAAAATGGAAGGTATAATATCCCTTCATATAGCTTGATGTTGTAGAGAATGTGGAACAGCTTGTGTATTCATATACCTGGCCTGAACTGATGATTGGAAATTCACCAACTACTCCAGATCCTTGAACTTCTTCCACATCACCTTCAGCATTTGTTATTCTCCAGTAGCAATGATCTAACTGGCAAGCCTTCTCAGGAATTGCGTTTTTGGACATTTCAATCCTGATTTGGTATGTGAAGAAATAGTGGGGTGGATGTAAAGAACTAAATTCTGGCAGAGGCAATGTGGAAACTGGAACTGTAATATCCCCAGTCATTGCTACACACACTGGGTCATGAACATACCTGAAAATTTGGTCTCTGATGATAGGGAAGCCCTCCCTGCAATACAACATTGTTGACATAAGAAGTAAACCAGTCAGTAAAAGTCACACTTAAACATGTCAATAGCAGCTGGATTCTGAGCCATTTGGTCTGGATATTAGCAGATTTCATTTTTATTTTGGCCCTCTACAGTTTCCATTGCTATATGTACTGACTGAAACCAATATATATGCAAAAAGTTAAAGGGAGACAATATTTCAGTCCCTATCTCTGCTAGGGATATCTCTGAAGCCTCCAGAAGCTGTATCAAAGTCTAAAAATCCTCAGAATAATAGTGATTAGACAGCACCATGCTTCTCAACAAACCAGGAACAACTGACTTCTGCCCATTATGGATGATAATCAGGAAGCTTGCAGCTCATCTGAGCTTCTACAGCATCTATTGCTTGCTTGCTAAATTGCTCAATCATGTTTGACTCTTTGCGACCCATGGACTATGGCCTGCCAGGCAAGATTCTCCAGGCAAGAATACTGGAGTGGGTTTCCATGCCCTCCAGGGGATCTTCCTGACCCAGGGATTGAACCAGAGCTTCTATATCTTCCTTTTTTATTACTCACCCTCTTTTAGAGAATAACCATCTGAGGACATCTGGGTTCAAATATTTCTTGAGACCATCCCAGGCCTTTTTAATAGCATCATTATGGTCCTTATACCTTCCTACATCAAAGCAAGTATCAATGAAGAGGAGTTGCCAATACTGACCCTTCTGTGTTTTGTCCTCCTCAGTTATCGGCCACTATTTTTTGCAGTGTCTTTTCCACAGCAGATCATGACTTGATAGCTAACTAAGACTTTGACTGACGTTGGAACAATTGATTAGGTCCCTGTAGTCCAAGAAGGATGAAATGAACAACAGGGGATCATCGGTGGGCAGCGATACCGGGATCAGGGATACCAGCTCGGTCTCCATGCCTTCCATCTTCTCTGGCCTCCGCCCAGCCCTGGCCCATTCCTACTGCCCCCACTGCCTCAACAGCATTTGTAAGCTGTGCATTCTATCCAGGAAATGGATATAAGATGGAGGTTCTTATCATGAGCTCCAAAGTCCTAGAAATCTTTTTGTCTCTGAAGAGGCAGCACATAAGTGAATCTCTTGTGATTACCCACGTGAATCAGTAAGCAGTTGTGATATGATAGAATTTGCCACTGATTCCTGATTTAAATTTATATAAGGGAAAGGAACTAACATTTATTGGGAACCAGATACAAACATGTATTTACATAATTAAGTCTAGACTACAGTTTTGCTGAGGTTGCTTATCAGGACTCTGATTTTCAGAAGAAGAAATTGAAGCTAAGGGATTAATTAATTTGTCTAAAGTCACATAGCTGGTATAAGGTGGAACTGACATGTTAAAAATTTAGGCCACTCAGGATCATGACTGCCTTTATCATATTAACAGTCCACTAATTAACTGAACTCATGGCTTAAGAATATACCTTAAATGCCAAGACCAAGTAGCAAATTGATGTGGTACTCTGGACAAGCCTGTGTAATCTATATCTGTATTCTCTGAGGCACCCAAAGTGGGAACATAGTTTCTGTGATACCCTGCTCTGTGCCTAGTTCGGTGATGGTCAGTTAGGCTCAGGAATCTGATTGCTTCAGTACTTCTTTTTATGTAGTCTCAGAATTTCTGATAAAAAAGAAATTAATACTTACTAGCCACAGATCTGATGGACATGAATTTTAGCAAACTCTGGGAGACAGTGAAGACAGGGAAGCCTGGTGTGCTATAGTCTGTGGAGTTGCAAAGAGTTGGACATGACTTAGTGCCTGAACACACATATGGCCACAGATTTATAGTCCTAGAACCACTGACTTAAACAGATCATCTAAATAATCTCACTTTTAATTTTTAACACCCATCCTAGCCTAACGGGAAAAAAGTTTACCTTACCAAAATTCATTGCAAGACATATTTTTCGAACAAGACGGTAATGAGACAATGTCTGGTTCCTGTTAAAAATCATAAATAAATGATTCATAACCCAAACAAAAGTATAGACTTCATCATAAACATAATCACTACCCAAGCCATTGTCAGTAGAACATGCTTTGAGAAACATGAAAGGAGACCTTTCTTTATACCTTATTTTAGTTTAGTTGTCACTTGAATCCTTCCTGACAGTTTAGAATCTGACCTTTTTAAAGTGGCTAGAGAAGGAGAGATACATTACTCACAATTTGAAAGAGCTGCCAAATGTATCCAAAGTTCACACCAGGAAGGGACCAATGTGTTGTTTGTTTTGTTCATAGTTACATAGTTTTGTTTCCATAGAAGTTTGAATTTCATGCTCAGGATTAAAAGTAGTAAAGTGCCAATAACAGTCACTGTTTCTGGGAAAGCTATGTAAAATTTCAAATCTAAACCTTGCAAACAGTATTCCTTTCTTCCTTGTTTCCCTTGACCTGTTTTCCCTTCCTGTGGAAACTAGCTTTTGTTTTGAAATTTGACATAGTAATAGATTGTTGTGAAGGAAAACAGGAGAAAACAAATCTTGTTTTAAAATATTGCTGATATGCATGAGTATAACATGTTTATTATTTTTAAGCAAAGCTTTTTGTTTTACTTGTTTAGAAAAACAAACTCTATGCCACAATGCATAAGAGTGTTAGGGAGCCATGCATGGGTGGTCAGTTATTTTGGTGGGGAAGGGAGGGTGGTGGGTGGAGGATAAGAATTTCATGCAAAAGACCTACATAGAATAGCATAAAATGAAACTTATCAGTAAGAGTCTGAGAGGCAGCTTGACATAATAGAAAAAAATCCTGAATGCAGAGTCAGGAGATCTGTGTAAATTAGAAGTGGCTGTGTTGGATTTAACTTTGAAATATTCTGTGATAGGAAGTGGACTTGGGAAAGGAGGGAAGAGGTACTTCCGGAGCTTCAGAGTGGAACTGTGAACACGAAACAGAAAGGATAGCTCTGGACAAGCCTGTGTGATGTCCTGACTGAGGAAAGACTATTACTCGGGGAGAAGTGGGCATGTGGATGAACTTGAGGATGTGACCTGGGAACGCTGTCTGGTTTTGGTGGGGACTATGCTTGATTACAGAGAAGGCAATAGCACCCCACTCTAGTACTCTTGCCTGGAAATTCCCAAGGATGGAGGAGCCTGGTGGGCTGCAGTCCATGGGGTTGCTAAGAGTTGGACATGACAGAGTGACTTCACTTTCACTTTTCACTTTCATGCATTGGAGAAGGAAATGGCAACCCACTCCAGTGTTCCTGCCTGAAGAATCCCAGGGACGGGGGAGCCTGGTGGGCTGCTATCTATGGGGTTGCACAGAGTCGGACACGACTGAAGTGACTTAGCAGCTGCAGCAGCAGCATGCTTGATTAAGTGCAACCTAAGTTCTGCCTGGAATCATCCTTGCTTGTCTCTTTAAAGACTATGAGGCCAGTCAGGGATCTATACTCAGGTGGTAAAAGTGACTAGAATGAGAGACTCAGGTGAAATCACCTGGGAAATAAATGTAGGTAACCAAAAAGGAAAAAATCCAAGATCATTCCAAAGTTCAGAGATTGTGTAGAAACAAAGGGGGTTAAGAATAGAATAAAAAAATCCAGTGAGGTAAGAAGAAAATTAGGAAAGTAGGTGACACTAAGGACAAGAGAGAAAGTGTTTCAGGAAGTAGGTGTTGATCAATAAAGCTAAATGTTGCTAAAAGTCTCAGTAGGATGGAGGCACAGATGTGTCCATTGGATGTAGCAACATCAGATTACTGATGACCTTGATGAGAAAATGGAAAAACCAGAAGCTTGATTGAAGTGGTCGAGAATGAGATTGGGAGGTAAGAAAGTGGAGACCGGAGATTACTCAATAGTTATTCTTTTATAGTTTTTGCTGTAAAGGGAAGGGGGAAAATGTGATGAATATTAAAGGGTATTTTGGATCAGGAGGGTGAGTTTTAAGATCAGATAAACTAGATCAGACGAGACTGATTCAGAAGAATGGGAGAAATGGATGATGTAGCAGAAAGAAAGCATAATTGCGAGGTAATGATATGACATGGTTCAGAAGATCCCAGTGGAGCAGGCAGTCTTGTTTAGAACAGACACATCAACCTTAGTAATGGCAGGAAAGAAAGTAGAAAGACGAGGTACAGAGGGAAACAGACTAATAGAAAGACAAAGGAAGTCCATTTAAGTTGCTTCTAAGTTCTCATGAAAATATGAGGTAGGGTCAAGGGTTAGGGTGATGTTTGAAGAGAGAGAAAGAAGTACGAAATAGTTGCCTATGTGAGTTGGAAAGCAAATATACTGGGGAAGTGTAAATAGAATTAGGGTTAGGAAGTGTCAGGTATTCGTATGTGACTCTGAGTCATGAATTGATTGTGGGACTAATTAGGGATATCATATGGTTTTTTATCTTTTCTTAACATTTATTTATTTGACTGAATTGGGTCTTAGTTGTGGCACGTGGGATCTCTTTGTTGCAGCGCACAAACTCTACTTGTGGCCCGTGGGCTCAGTAGTTGTGGTGTGTGGGCTCCGGAGCGCATGGGCTGAGTTGCTCCAAGGCAAGTGTGATCTTTGTTCCCCAACCAGGGATCAAACCCGTGTCTCCTGCATTGCAAGGCAGATTCTTAACCATTGAACCACCAGGGAAGTTCCGAAATGGCTTTCTTTATCAAACTTTAGTTACTAGAATATGGTCAGAGTTGAATTTAAGGAGATTTGGTGATGTTCCAGGCAAGTAGGAAGGAGGAAGAGAAGGGGAGAATACAAAAAGGAATTTGCATGTGAGTGATTTTTCTGGGCATGGAGGATACTGAGGACATGAGGAGTGATGGACTGAGAAGAAAGTCATTGGTAAATGGGGGAGTGATCAGGACACTGATATATGTGCTCTCTCTGGAGGTGGAAGTGAGTGAATTGTAGTCTAATGATATGGGCTTCAAAGGAGCTGGATGTTTTGAAGGAGAGGACAATGAAAGCTTTGAAAGTAGCACTGGGAGCTAGGAGGACATCAGCCAGGATCTGAAATTCACAGGCTGAAAAGGAAAAAGCAAACGCTGCTGTGTCCTTAGGAAGAATAACATTTCAGTTAGAGAAAGAAGGTGAAGGAACCATTCAGAGAAAGGGAAGACAGACTGGGGGTTCCATATCATCCTGTGAAGAGGAGGGTAGAGAAGAATGGAAGGGGTGGATGTAGGACTCTGGGATCCCGACTGGAGGGCAATGGGTGGATGAATGATAGGGTGTGAGAGTTCTGAGAGTGGTTAGGCAGAAAGGGATATAGAGTGTGAGAGGTTAGGCTTGATGGCCTCTTAAAGGAAGGCCAGCAATTCAAATTTCAGTCATAACTAGAAGGAACAAGGAACTTCAGACAAAAGTTTCTGTACAGGCTTCTTTGGATTTCTGGACTCTGTTGGTGTTCTTATTACTACTAACTAGCTGCATACCTTAGTTCTGCATGGGCAAGTTCTTGTCTGGCTCTCATTCTTTTCATGTATAAAGTGAGTCACTTGCCAGGCTCATGTGATGTTTTCATTTTCTGAAATGACCCCTACTTCCTTGCCAGGCTGTTGAAATCCTTCTCATTCTTTAAGAATCCTCTCAGAAGCCATCTATACTGTTAGACTTTTCTAAGTTTACCCATTTCAACCAGATGTGACCTTTCTGTTCTCAATCACTTTAACACTGTCTGAACCATCCCAATGGCAGATATCAATCTTTCAAATAATACAGTTATTTGTGTTTATTTGTCATCCTTGTCAAAAACTCCATGAGAATAGGACATGGGATGCATTCTTTTTGCCCAAACAGGTGCTCAGTAAGTAACTTTTGATTGAACCAGTAAAGCATACTTCTGGAGGACAAAAGAGTATTGAAGTAACAGAGACTATTAGGTAAAGAAAAAGTGAGAAATACCTTGTATGGGCTTCCCTGGTAGCTCAGATGGTCAGGAATCTGCCTTCTATGCAGGAGACCTGGGTTCTATCCCTGGATCAGAGAGATCCCTTGGGTCAGGAGGAACTCCAGGAGAAGGGAATGGAGACCCACTTCAGTGTTCTTGCTTGGAGAATTCCACGGATAGAAGAGGCTGGTGGGCTAGAGTACATAGTGTCTCAAAGAGTTGGACATGACTGAGTGACTCACACACACACACATGATACTTCAAATTTTTTGGGACATTTAGGAAAGTAGACAATGTGACTATCATATCAGACTACTAAGAGTAGTCTGTATGCCTCTTGCTTCAAATGTGAAACATTATAGATACAGTAAAGCTATTCTTGGAAGATTAAGGAATCTGTTCATGTTAAATGGAAAATAAGAGAAGAAGAAAGGAAGAGGTGAAAAGTAATAGATTTAAAAACTATTGAAAATACAAGGCAAGTTAACTGAAAGAAATAATATGATTCCTAGACTTTAAAAAATGCAAATGTAAAATCTGTACTAATATGAATTAGTGAGGAATTTCTCTGGACTAATGGTTGCCTAAAAAATATCTTTATTGGGAAGCATATTAGGTATTAAGGAAATGTATTAGTTATTAGGGAAGCCTGGCACGCTGCAGTCCATGGGGTTGCAAAGAGTCAGGCTCGACTTAGTGACTGAACAACAACAAATTAGTTATTGGTCTATGAAACTGCATGACATGATTTGAAATGTGATGTTGCTTTGTCTGTTAAGTAGAGTGACTTTTAAAATTATGTATTAACAGGCTATATTTTAAAAATGGAGATATATATATAATTAACAGTTAAAATAGTATAGGTTTATGGCATTTGAGTTGATGATATAATATACATGTACAATGTTAGATAATCATTATAATCAAGCTAATAACATGTCTACCGATATAGGCTACCCTTGAGCCAAGGTCAAATCTATCCTTTTTGGGGGAGGGTTCAGTTTGGGTTTCCCTGGTGGCTCAGACAGTAAAGAATCTACCTGCAATGCAGGAGACTCGGGTTTGTTCCCTGGGTCGGGAAGATCCTCTGGAGAAGGGAATGGCAATCCACTCCAGTGGACAGAGAAGCCTGGCCAGCTACAGTCCATGGAGTTGCAAAGATCTGCACATGACTGAGCGACTAACACTTCAGTAGGCTTAATACTAACAAAAAGAGGGTTAGACTATGGAATTTTTTATATAATTTTTAAAGGTTACACTCCATTTACAGTTGTTATAAAATAGTGTAAATGGAGTATTTTAGTAGCTGCATTTTTTTGAACCCAGCGTTGAGTCACATGATCTGACTAAAAAATAATGTACTTATTGGGACCATTGAGACATCATATTGGAAATTGGAGGTGTTAGGAAATTCCAGAAGTTTGTTGTGTAACAGTTCTACCACCTTCACTACCACCACCACAAATAATAAAACTAGTAACAAAATCTTTCTGAGCCTTACTATGTGTCAGTCCCTAGTCCATAGTTTTACATGTTGTACCAGTTAGCGTTCAACCAGAGACACAGAACCTGTAGGAGACATCTATTAAGAGATTTATCTTGAGGAATTGCCATATGTGATTGTGGGGGGTCCATAGGCTGGATTGTTAGGAAGGACAAGCTGCAACTTGGACATAAACTGAAACTGCATTCCACAGAGTTTCTTCGTCTCTGAGATGACTCAGCTCCGCTCTTAAGGCCTTTCATCTGATTAAATCAGGCTCATTCAAATTCGCGAGGATAATCTCCTTTTCTTACAATGACTTGGTTATGGACTTTCTTCAGGGCTTCCCTGGTGGCTCAGCAGTAAAGAATCTGCCTGCAATGCAGGAATTGCAGGAGATGCAGTTTGGATCCCTGGGATGGAAGATCCGCTAGAGGAGGGCACAGCAACCCACTCCAGTATTCTTACCTAGAGAATCCCATAGGCAGGGGCCTGGTGGGCTATGGTCCATAGGGTTGCAAAAAAAGTTGGACATGACCGAATTGACTGAGTATGCATGTACGTATGGACTTTAATCATATCTACAAAATGACCCTTACAGCACCATTTAGATTGTTCGCTTGAATAACTGGACACTGTAGCCCAGCTAAACTGATAGATAAAACCTGTATTGTCTGATTTAACCCTCAAAAGAATCCCTCTGAAGCAGTTCACATGAATGATAAATCTTGGAGCAAGGGTTTGAACCAGGAATTAATGTAGGACCCAGGGATCGTGCACCATGCTGGAGTGCATTGTAGGAGAGAAACTAAAGCCATGCCTGGTTTCTTCTCTGAAGCATCTCCTGGGACAGGCCCCTTGTATTTCCTAGAGAGCCATCAATCCCTTGTAACTAGGATTGCTGGATGCGCTCAGGCTGTCACATGGAGGGTATGATCCAGCACCCAAGTGACAGTGATAAAAAGAAATTAAATTCATTAGCTTCCTAGAAAATTGCTTAGTCCCATTTAGTTTCATTCAAAGGGTAAAAGGGGGAACAAAGCTATTTGTCTTTGTCATTTGGTTTACCCCTCAATACATTTTATTAAGACCAGGAATGTAAAAAATGGTATTGAGACAAGTATTAAACTGAAATCAAAACTTAGGTGATGACTATAGAAGGTTTATTTTAATCTAAATATTTCTTAGCAGTGATAAGAAAGAGCATGGGACTTTGCTGGTGGTCCAGTGGTTAAGACTGTGTCCTTCCAAAGTGAGGGATGTGGATTTGATCCCTCGTTGGGGAACTAGGATCTCACATGCCTCACGTGAAGTGTTACTATCAAGTATTTCTATACACTCTTAGTTTGGCTGAATAAGACAAAAAGAAAGAGCAGATCATCTGATGGAAAGAATAGAGCAAGATGGAAATGCAACCAAATTGTGAACAGAAATGTCAGTCTAGTAACTGAGCTGCAGATGGGGGTGGATGAATGTGTTTTGACTGTCTCTGTTTGAGCCTCTGGTTCCACGTGAGTCCTGGGGCTCCTGGTGGAGAGGCTACGATTGCTGATGTCATGGCAGATCTGACAAAATCCATAGGCAGATTTTGGGAAGTACTATTGGTTTCCAGCCCAGGATCCTGCTGAGCCTGGGATCTCTTGTCCCTGGGCTTTCCTGGGAACACACTCCTCCCTTCCAGATACTCTGCTGATTGGATTTTACCTCTCAGTGCATCCTCCTTCAGGATCTCAGTCAGAAACTCTGACAAACAAGAACAACAAAAACACAAATATTTTGTTCCTGTGTCTGTGACAAACTCTGATGCCTTACTTAAAAAAAAAAAAAACAAAACTTTTTATTTTATATTGGTATGAGATTAACAGTGTTGTGATAATGTCAAGTGAACAGCGAAGGGACTCAGCTATACGTATACATGCATTTATTCTCCCCCAAACTCCCCTCCCATCAAGTGCATGCCTTACTTCAACTGCAAGCTTTCTTGAACCCTAGTGTACATGCTAAGTAGCTTCATTCATGGCTACTCTTTGCAACCTTATGGACTGTAGACCCCCAGGCTCCTCTGTCCATGGGATTCTCCAGGCAAGAATACTGGAGTGGGTTGCCATGCCCTCCTCCAGGGGATCTTTCTGACCCAGGTATTCAATTGGCATCTCTTATGTCTCCTGCATTGGCAGGCAGGTTCTTTACCACCTGGGAAGCTTTTTGAACACTGTTCTCCCCCAAATGTAAGAATTTCATGAGTAGACTGAATAGAGACCCACAAAGAAAGAAGATCCTAATCTCTGGAACCAGCAAATGTTACCATAGATGGAAAAAGGGTCTTTGAAGATGTGATGCAATAAAAGATCTTGAAATGTGAGTTTCTGGATTATCTCGGTGGGCCCTAAATCTGATCAGAAGTGTCCTTATAAGAGAGAGGGCAGTGTGGACACAGACAGACAAGAGGGATGCAGCCACCGACCAAGGAATGCCAGCAGCCACAGGAAGCTGGACAGGCAAGGATAGATTCTCCTCTAGAGTCTCTGGAGGGCTCTAGGGGAGATTCTGCTCAAGTAATAATTTTGAACTTCTGGTCGACAGAACTGTGAGCGAGTAAATTTCTGTTTTTTAAACTGCCTCGTTTGTGGTACTTTGTTACAGCAACCACAGGAAACCAACATAGCATCCTAACTTTCCCTTCAGATGACTCCTAATATCTCATCATCTCTGTTAAGCCCTCTGTGAAAAAAATAAAGAATCCCTAGTAGCAATTCTATACCTCATCTAATGCTCTATTTACTTGATCTTCAGAAGAAAACTCAAATATTTTTTGGTTTGTTGTATTTATTCTTGGTTTGTTATAAGCTAAACATAGGAAAGGAATTGTTCATTTGCTTTGTGAAATGGCCAGCATAATGCTCTATAGATGCTGTTTTAATGATAAGAATATATAGAAGACTTTAAAAGAGAGAGAATTATAAGAATAATGGTGTTTGACCTTCAAATCAATATCTGGTTTCATTAGTGGGACTCAAAGGCCATCTGTCTTCTTCTTTTCTTATTGTTGCTACTGATTCCTGGCTTTGTAATTTATGCTGATGGAAAGGCTTCTATTGTTCATCAATAATTACAGCTCTTCTGGGTTAATGGCTTGTTTAGTGTTACAATTCTCTCTATTAAAGGCCTTGAATCAGTTTTTAGGCCAATGACCGAATGATAAGAATAACCACCATAATAACAATAATGTGGAAGTGGGTTTTATATTGTTTTATGTCATTTATCAGGGACTTCCCTGGTGGTTCAGTGGTAAAGAATTTTTCTGACTATGCAGGAGACGGTTTCAATCCTGGGCCAGGAAGATCCCCTGGAGAAGGAAATGACGATCCACTCCATCTTGCCTGGGAAATCCCATGGACTGAGGAGCCTGGCGCTACAGTCCATTGGGTCGCAGAAGAGTCGGACATGACTTAGTGACTAAACAACAACAACAGCAACAGTGTCATTTATCAACACAACAATCTATAAAGGAAGCACTCCTATAGATGAGAAAACTGACGTTCAAAGCATTTAAGTGACTTATCCAAGGTCAGAGCTATATGCTTAACAATGACATGATGCAGTTTTTTAATCTTAAATCATTCAATATCATTTGGTAATGATCACAAGATCCCAGATACAGCTCAGGCATTTCAACTCTCTCCACTGGAAAAATGGTCCCCCAGTCTCTCTTTCCACCTCTGCTTTCCAGAAAGGTTAGGGGAGCCCTCTCTGAGACCTAAATCAGGTTCCAGGCCTGAGGTCCAGGGAGTCTTGGGAATATGATATAATTTGTAGTAACTGGTCTAGTCCTCCCCTCACCCTCCTTTTCTCAACTCTGCTTAAACCTCTTTTCTGGAGGATTTGCATGTATCAATGTACATTATGATTTTACTTGGAGTGTTGTTCTACAGCTGAACTTAGAGCTAGAAAAGGTCTTAAAATATCTAATTCAACCACTTCCTTTGACAGATGATAAAGACCATATTTGAAAAACATATAGAAGACTTTCAGAGAAAAAAGAATTATGAGAACAAAAAGTTAAAAAAAAAATCCTCCCCTCTTTCATTACCACAAATTTGGGATTAGAATGGCTTGCTTGTCTAGTTGCTAAAGTAAGTTAAACTGGTAAATGCAAAGTAAGCAAGTTTATTCTATGACATTCAGGGTTTTCTGATTATCAGTACAATCTTTTTTTTTTTTCCGGTGCATTTTAGTATTTTATTACAACATTTGGAGTGTATGTTTTAATTATTGAGCTTATCTTAAGCTCTTAGGCTTTCAGGATACAGATCTTTAGAACACCTAATTTGTACACCAATGATTTGGTTAGAGTCTTAATTGAGAAGATAGATTCATTTGAATTTCTGATTTACAATTTAAAGTGTCTTAATTGGTAAAATTTGTGATACTTTGGCTTTTCTATTCTCCCAAATTAAATAATTCAGAAGAGAAGGGAAAGACAAACAGAATATGTTCAATATACAAGACAATATTAAAAATCAGTTCTGTTTAACAATAACATTGAAAATTTATAGTATCAGCAAATAACATATGTTATTTTTCTCAAATCTGGATTTTATAACTATGTGTAAGAAAGTCTTACATAAAAGAATAACTGCAAATGCTAGGAAATTTCCTGAGTACTCATTAATAAGGAACTGGTCAAATGTAAATCTATAAAATGAAGCAGTCCATTAAAATGCAGTAGCTCCATATATGTATATATGATATGTATGTATACATACATGGTATAATCTTCAAGATATATTTTAAGTGAAGAGTGAAAGATGAAGAATAATATATACAGAACCCTACTATTTGTGTTTTTAATTAAAAACTTACTTTTCATTTTGAAATAATTTTATATTTACCAACATTTGTAAAAGTAGCACTAGAATTCCTGTTTATTCTTCACATAGTTTTCCCCAGAGTTAACACCTAATGTAACTGCAGTAAAATGATCAAAACTAAGAAATGAACAGTGATGTAATCCTGTTAACTAAACTGCAGACTTCTTGCAATTTTTTTGCAATTGTTCTACTAATATCCTTTAGTGTACTTTGATCTGGGTTGGCACCTCCAGTTCATCAGTCTTTGCCTTTCATGACCTTGATCCTTTTGAAGAGGATTCATCAGATATTTTGTAGAGTGTTCCTCAGCTGGGTCTTTCCAATGTTTTCTTATGATTTGACTCAGGTTTCAGTTTTTTTGGCTGGAATCTTGTAGAAGTGGTGTTGTGTAATTCATAGTGCATATTGCATATCGGGGACACCTCTCTTTGCTGGAGGTGTCAACTTGATTACTTGGTTAAGGCAGTGTCTTGCAGAATTCTCCATGATCAAGTTATTATATTTTTCCTCTTCTAATTAATAAGTATCTTATGGGAAGTTAGGCTTCCCTGGTGGCTCAGAGGTTAAAGCGTCTGCCTGCAATGAGGGACATCTGGGTTGGACCCCTGGGTTGGGAAGATCCCCTGGAGAAGGAAATGGCAACCTACTCCAGTATTCTTGCCTGGAGAATCCCATGGACGGAGGAGTGTGGTGGGCTACAGTCCACGGGGTCACAAAGAGTCAGACACGACTGAGTGACTTCACTTCTCTTCACTATGGGAAGTTAATCTGAGACTATGTGAGTATCCTGTTACTTATATTTTCTTGTCTACTAATTTGAGCATCCATTGATTTTTGCCTGAAACAATTGTGACTGATGTTTTCATTTGTGTTTTTAGAAATGACATATACAGCTATGCCTGTGTCTGTGTAAAGTGTCTTGGGAATGATACATCAGAAACTGCGAAAAGGATTAGCTCTGGGGAGGAGGGCAGCTAGACAGCCAAGTCAGGGAGATGTTTCTCCATGTAAACTTCTGTGTGGTGTGAATTTACCAGGTTCTTATCTCATGATTTGGCAGGGGAGAGAGGTAAGATCAAGTTTGTTGATTGAAAAAGTAAAATTATCTTTCATGTGACACAAGAAAACCTTTTGCCATCAAACTTTTGATAAAAATTTCTGCGAGAAAAGCAAAATTCTGCTCAACAAAAAGGATTTTGATATTTTTCTTAAATCAGAGACTGTTTCTGATTGGGTATGTGTTCTAGAGCTGTAGCTAGCTGGTTAATTTTATCCTTAAAATATAAACAGTTTTAAGATTTTACTTGTTGAAACTTGTGATAGATTTTTAAGCTAGGTCTGCATTATATAATCTGTCATTTGACATAAATATTAATTCTAAAGAAACATCAATTCAGCAGCAGAATATAGCACTCCTGCTACTGAGAGTATTATGCTGAGCAAGTGCATTAGAATTTTACTTGAAATGTTCTGATATTTATTTTTCAGAACTAAGAGAAAAGTTGCTTTAAAAATTCCAGGTCTTAACATTAACTATGATTTCTTATCACAGTCACTATTCTAAGAGAAGTTTTGGAGCTTTTCAGAAAGTTTTGGAAGCACTGTAGCTTCTTGAACTCTACTGGTCACATATGATATGTCTGTGAACAACTTCGTGAGGCTGAAAGAGGAGAGTGAAAAAGCTGGCTTAAAACTCAGCATTCAAAAAACGAAGATCATGACATCTGGTCATGGCAAATAGAAGGGAAAAAAGTAGAAGTAATGACAGATTTTATTTTCTTGGGCTCCAAAATTACTGCGGATGGTGACAGCAGTCACAAAATTAAAAGACGCTTGCTCCTTGGAAGAAAGCTATGACAAACCTAGACAGCATATTAAAAAGCAAAGACATCACTTTACTAACAAAGGTCCATATAGCCAAAGCTATGGTTTTTCCAATAGTCATGTACAGATGTGAAAACTGGACCATAAAGAAGACAGGATGCCAAAGAATTGATTCTTTCAAATTGTGGTGCTGGAAAAGACTCTTAAGAGTCCCTCAGATAACAAGGAGATCAAACCTGTCAATCCTAAAGGAAATTAGTCCTGAATATTCATTGGAAAGACTGAAGCTGAAGCTGAAGCTCCAATACTTTGGCCACCTGAGGGAAAGAACTGACTCATTGGAAAATACCCTGATGCTGGAAAAGATTGAATGCAAAAGGAGAAGAGGGCGGCAGAGGATGAAATGGTCAAATAGCATCACCGACTCAAGGGACATGAGTTAGAGCAAACTCCGAGAGATGGTGAAGGACAGGGAAGGCTGGTGTGCTGCAGTGCATGGGGTCAAAAATTGTTGGACAACGACTGAACAAGAACAACAAGAATGCTGCTTCTATGGGCTTCCCAGGTAGTTCAGTGGTAAAGAATCTGCCTGCCAACGCAGGAGACTTGGCAGGAGCCATGGGTTTGATATCTGTGTTGGAATGATCCCCTGGAGAAGGAAATGGCCACCCGCTCCAGTATTCTTGCCTGGGAAACCCCATGGACAGGGGAGACTGGTGGGCTACAGTTCATGGGGTGGCAAAGAGTCAGACACGACTGAGCGACTAAACAACGACAATAACCAAATGCTACTTGTACAGCTGATGGGATGCCAGTCTTCTCAACTTGTGAGCAAGATGGGTCACTTTTGTATTTGTAACTTGGATGTCTATGCCTTACTTCATCAGAGGGTTCCCCCTTTAACATGTGAAAGTAAGGAGGAGGCTTGATCTTACAGAGCTCTTGAGTTATTTACATGGATGTCTCTTTAATGCCTTACGTCAGGAGTCCCCAACCTCCAGGATCTAATGCCTGATGATCTGAGGTGTAGCTGATGTAATAATAACAAAGATAAAGTGCACAACAAATGTAATGTGCTTGAATCATCCCCAAGTCATCCCCCTTCTCTGGTCTGTGGAAAAATTACCTTCCACGAAACCCAGCCCCTGGTGCTAGAAAGACTGGGGACTACAGTTCTCACCATTCCAAGTTCCTCCGTGATTCCCAGCGGTGATCCTGTTGACTCTTGTTTTGTTCTTTTTCTCTCCTGTTATGCTTGGCTGAGATGATGCTCATCTCAGTAAAACCACTAGAGAGCTATGAGGGGAAAGTGTGTGTGTGTGTGTGTATTTTTAAGTTACTTTGTTTCTTTAACCTTCCTGAGACTTGTGTACTAGTTCCAATAGAACTGTCAAATAGATTTTTCTGCAGTGATGGAAATGTTCTGCATCTGGCATTCCCTGATTCAGTAGTCGCTAGCCATATGTGACCAATGACACTTAAACTGTAGTTAGTGCAGCTGGGAAAATAGAAATTTAACTTTATTTAATTTTAATTAAACTCTAAATGGTCACTTGGGACTAGTGGTTACTGTAGTGGACAGCACAAATTGAATGCCTGGTTTCTGGAATCTGATTGTTGCCAGCTGTGTGATCTTGGGTCAGCTTAATTTTTCTCATCTGTTGGATGGAGGTAATTATGTACCTCTTTCATAGGCTTGGTTTGAGGATTAAATGATATATGTGGAGCACCATACCTCCTTTATGAAAAGGGATCAATAACACTTTGCTATTTATTATACAGTTACCATGGATCCAGTCCTTTTTATTTGCAGGAGCGTTTCATCTTTTTTTGAAAATTACCTGCTCTAAGTATTTGAAAGGTTCCCTTTGATGCACACTGTGGTCAAGAATTAATGCTTTTAATGCATCTTTGCTACTACCTTGCTGGTAGGGGTAGGACAGGAAGTTAGTGAATGTTTCTTAGTGAACTGACCCACCTGCAGGTCTTGAAATCTCATTTGCTTCCATGCTTCCCTCTGACCCTAATGTAGACTTGCCCAGGTGTCTTTGGTGAGAGAAAGGTCCTATTCCCCTTCAACACTAGACGTAGTTAGAAAAGTGAAAAGTGAAAGTCATTCAGCCATGTCCAACTCTTTGCGACCCTGTGGACTATACAGTCCATGGAATTCTCCAGGCCAAAATACTGGAGTGGGTAGCCTATGCCTTCTCCAGCGGATCTTCCCGACCCAGGAATTGAATCAGGGTCTCCTGCATTGCAGGCAGATTTTTTACCAACTGAGCTGTCAGGGAAGCCCTAAGACTCAGTCAGAAGAATCCCCAAATAATAGTACTGGGGCCACAAATGAACACTTTAATACAGTAGTTCTTTCGGTTTATACAGACACTTTCTCCAGGGCACTTATGTAAGCGACAATTTTTGACAAGTTCTGGCAATTGCCACATCCTGTGTCCATGCCACTGTGCCCACAGACCCTGAAAGCCTCCACTCCTGGTGACTTCCACATGGAATGCCTCTTTTCCTGTCTTCATACTGATGTGTTGGCCTTCCTTGGTTTAAGCCTTGTGATTTTCAGTGTAGGGAATGTGTTCTAGGCTTTTTACTCCCATGAGACTGCTCATCTCTAAATAGTTGAGAACAAAGTGGATTAAGTAGGAAGAGAGACAGTCCCTAAGTCTACCTGGTGGCATTTGAAGCCCACGTGTAAATGGCTCTCCTGGGGAAAGATGAAGAGCCTTAGAGTCTTTACATCCTCTAGTGTTTGAACTTTTTCAGCTCCGTCCTTGAGAATCCTAGCCCCATTCTTTTGTGATTCCTTCCACTGAGCAATGAACTTTCCTAAACAATCACCAAAATATGGAAATACTCATCTCATAGTAAATTCTTTTTAACTTAGAGGTTTATAGATATCTGAGGAGATTTTAAGGCAGTCCTAGAGAGAATATTTGCTTTATAAGTCAACTATGGAATATTAAATGAACTCACGGTGCTAGTAATAAAATTCTGTTTTTCAAAAGAGAGGGGTATGTATGTTTTATTTTTTAAAAAAAGTGTTGGTGGTATATTTCTACCTACTGGTTTTGGGTTTTTTTTTCCTCCAAATGCTTGTTTAAACAAAGAAATAATCAATAGGTCTTATTTTGTATAGAAGGATAAAAAATTCAGTCCTTTGTGATGTGCAATAGGAAGAAGTGTTTTGAAAATGCAAAGTTATAACGCAATAAATATTAATGTATAATAACTGATTCACTGAATTTAAGCCTAGGGGTTATATATACATGCTTTAAACACTATTTCAACAGTAAATAAGAAATTCAACAAAATTCTGCTTGTAAAAGACCTTAATGATGTAAAAATGAAGGCTACTGAAGGAAAAATAATACAAAACATCCTTCCACAGCTCTTTTCCTTCATAATTATTAGTTAATGTGCCCATATTTTTTGGATTGACTTTCTTTTGAAATTTCCTTTATGTATTTTTATGTTTTGAATTCATATGTAGTCTTCATAATTCTTGGGTACCCAAGGAAGAAGATATTATGAATAAAAGTTAATATTACTGCTTCAAGTGAGAAATGCTATTACAATTTTACAATACTGTTTAATCAAAAAGTGGCTTTAATTATAGAGGAATATATAGTCAAAGCCAGAATATTGATGGCAGAATATTTCCTTTAACAAACCTACTGAAACCTGGAGGTTATTATCTTTTTTTTTTAATCTTTTTTTCTACTTTTATTCTAGGACTCCAATTAATATACATTTTATATATCTTTATAGGTAACCTTTTTTCATAGGTTACTGGAGTTCTGTTCCTGCTTTTTTCTCTTTTAAAAGCTATTTATTTATTAATTAGGAGAAAATCAAACAAAAGTTAAATAATATATATACATGGGAGAGACCCAGGAAATCTGAGTAACTTGTGATGTGACCAAGCCCTCATCTTTAGTAGTTCTCGCCTTAAATACCATTGTCAGCCAAAGACATAAGAGGATGTTGAGGGCGGGAGTCAGTTATGGAAGGCTACAAAGAGAAGCACAGTAATTATGGTTAGTTGACTTAGCGTTCAGAAAGTTGAAGCCCCTCATGTATGACAACATAGTGTTTATTTCATTGCAAAGACACTGGTCTTCATTGCAATAGCTGTCAAGCTCAAAAGCAAAATTAGAAATATCAATTTTGTCTGTTATTTTAATGGACTGTATGGTTCCATGTGACTGAATTTCATAGATAAGTGAAGCACTGATATTTTCTTTAATAAGATTATAAGCTCCTTGTGGACAGAAACCAAGAATTCTTTATTTAAAGTGTATTTCCTAGTGTAAGAACTACAATATTAGACATAGGTGAGTAAAAATACACCTTTTGGCATCAACATAATTTATTTTTCGCAGCCTCTTTAAAAGGAGCAGGGTGGATAGAAGGAATTCTACTTGCATACTCTGGAACAATTATTTGTTTATGTGCTTTCATCCTCTCATAGACATTTTGCTTTCTGTTTAGTTCACCTCTGTATCCTTGGTCGGGTTCCCCTGATGGCTCAAGTGGTAAAGAATCCACCTGCCAATGCAGGAGACTCAGGAGAGGAAGTTTCTATCTCTGGATTGGGAAGATCTCCTAGAGGAGGAAATGGCAACCCACTCTAGTATTTTTGCCTGGGAAATACCATGGACAGAGGAGTGGCAGGCTCCCATAGTCCATGGGGTTGCAGAGAGCTGGACACAACTGAGCATGCATGCACTTATCCTTGGTAACCATCAGGTGCCAGCTCAGGGACTTGCACTAAGTCTCAAATGGCTTGACTGAGGGCTTTGGAGTTAGATTCTCAGAGTCTGTATTTTCACTTTGCCAATTACTAGTTTACTGACTTTTTGCTGATTATTATTCTTGAGTCTCAGTTTATCTGTTAAACTGGGAAACTGATGCACCAGTTGTTATAAGACTTGCATAGGGAGATTTACCTAACTCTGGGTCTGTCTAGCATATAATAGGCACCAATAAATGTCTCCTCCTTTTCCTTCCCTATCTCTTTGCTGGGTGGATATTCTTTTCCCTTGTTTTATGCATGAAGTAATTGAAGTATAAAAAACATATGTGATTTATCAAAGTTCACTTTTTTTTTTTTTTTTTTTGCCACACTACTCAGCATTCAGAATCTTAGTTCCCTGACCAGGGACAGAACCTGTGCTCCCTGCAGTGGAATTCCACTGGACTGGACTGCCAGGGAATTCTCATTTTTGTATTTATGAAAAGTACCTGAATTAGGGGCTTCCCTTGTGGCTCAGCTGGTAAAGAATCCCTGGGTTGGGAAGATCCCCTGGAGAAGGGAAAGGCTAACCACTCCATGGAGTGGAGAATTCCATGAACTATATAGTCCATGGGGTTGCAAAGAGTCGGACACGACTGAGCGACTTTCACTTCACTTCACTTCACTTCACCGGAATTAAACTCTGTCTCTTGACCTCCTACTCATGTTTCTGCTATTTGACCATCCCATCTTGTGTTTATCTAACAAAGTCTGTAGATAGTTATTGGATTTAGGGACTGAAGCCCAGATGAAGCAATAGATAACAGATTTCTAGCAGAAGACAGTGAAGATTTCATGAATTGATAACAGTGTTTTCTCGTTGTAGGCTCAGTAAAAGACCTCTAATCTTAGTCTTATGTAAAGTTTGAGTTGAATGTGGCACAGTTATTGCTTTAAAGAATCTACAGATAGTAGAAATAAAAAGACATGGATCCAAAGGGTGATAATCTGGGACTTCCTGGTCATCCAGTGGCTAAGACTCCACATGACCAATGCAAGGGGCCTGGGTTCAATTCCTGGTCAGGGAACTAGATCCCACATACCACAACTAAGACCTAACACAGCCAAACACATACATACATACATACATAGGATGATAATTCATTGCAGAACCTCATGAGCTCTGTAAAGCACAAAGGGAATTCAGGGCGTGGGAGGGGTCACTTCTTGATGGCAATATGCTTGGGCAGGTATAAATATCCCCCCTTCATCATGGTGAGTTGGTTGAAAGGGGCTCCAGTCATCCTCATTTTCAAGTTCTTCTGCCAATGGTACTTACTTCTTGTTTTAGGTGCTGTCATCATAGGAAAACACCTGGATTTGAGTACAGAGACAAAACTCTTTACCAAACCAGTTGTGCAGTAATTTTTGCTGTCTTGTCTGTCTGAAACAGCTGTTCTGGAAAGTACTGCTTTTGTTTCCCACATTTAATTAGTCACTAATGACCAATATGGTCTATAAATGTGTTCTTTGCCTATTGATGATTCAAGTCAAGAATGGCAGATGCTTCCTTATGCTGAATTCTCCAACAAGCATTTATTACAAGAAGATGGACGCCTCAAGTTCAACAGAACAGCCAAGAGCAAACACTTTGCAGACTGCCAGGGTTCCTAATGTGGGGATATTTCACCACAGGATGCTTCACCACAGAGTTTAGCCTTCTTTTCGAAGCTGGCCTCTCTTTTTGCTTTCTTCATTCTCCTTTTTTCCTTACTGCCTCTTCCCTCCCTTTCTTTTTGCCTTTTTTTGTTTGTTTGTTTTTAAAATTTCTTTTGTTTCTACCCAAGAGGAGTATACAAAAGAAATAGAAGCTATGATTTCCTCCCAGGTGGAATTGAAAATAAATTTAAAGAGATTAGAAACTTGAAACATAAAAAGATGTATGGATAGAGATAGGGTGAGGCAGACCAACCTATGTACTTAAAAGTGGAGAGAATTCACAGTAAGTGATCAATTTGAGGTGGGGTTTGCCAGGGAAGTTTCTTGAAGTTGATTTGCTTGCTTTCTTTCCTGCTTGCTCCAAAGCAAGTTATGTCAGGTTCTAGTCATTTGATTTCATATGCATTTTGTTCTTTATCTGCATCATCAACATATCTACATTTTGGGGGGGTTTATCATCCAAGCTGAGTGATGCATAGTGTTCTTATCTTGTTCCTCACTGTTTATATAGTGGTCAAACTTAAGGCCAATTTGTGATCAGTCTTTTTATTCTCTGTATATTTTTATGTTGGTCTGCGGGATTACAACAGTGATGTCCAGGTGATGGCGATGACAAGAAGGCTTGTTTTGAGCACCATTTAATTCCATACTCCAAATTAAAACTTCCCATTGGTCAAACATTGCCAGGGAAATCTTTGGGGGTGCAAAAGCACAGGACTAATATTTACTGAGGACCCACCAGCTATATACTGTGCTGTGTATTCTAGACAAATCCATTTAACTTTTGTTTATAATAACTTCAGCATACAGAGGAAGGAATTGAGGTATACAGAGATATGTCAACTTGCTGAAGATCATATGACTGGTATATGCTGGAGCTGGAATTCAAACCGAAGTCTGTCAAATCTGTACTGTTTCCACTTTGCTTAAAAGCTGCCTTACTGTAGGACTTCTAAAGGGTTTCCAGATACTGGGAATGCAGCGGAATCCCAGACATGCCACTGCCACAAAAGCCACCACCACTATCCTTGTGGGAAGAACTGGAGTCAAGGGCTCATGGGTGCTTCCAGGAAATGTGGAAACTAAGTGATGTGTGTGAGGAGGGGGCTGGGGAAAGGGGGATGGATGGTGTGTAAAAGAGGTTTCTCTATCATCAGTTTTATGTTCAGCTCTGAACACTCTGCAGTAAAGAACATGGGTGTCCCCGAAGTTACAGCCCTGTAGTTCCATTGGTCTCTCACCCTGCCTACTGTTCATAGTACCAGTATTGTCTCTGTGGAGTCTAGGTGATGCCATTTACCTTGTAGATCCAGAATCAGGATCCCCCTCTGATTGTCTTAGCGCAGGGACCAGTCATCTGATTCAGCCTCAGTCACCTGTTATGTTGTCTGATTCCCTCAAGGGCCTCTTTGCCTTTTTTGGCATTCAGCCTTGGACAAAGCCAACGCAGACCAATGCAGTTCATCCCATTAGCATGTTTAAAAAAATATTTACTTATATGGCTGCATTGGGTCTTAGTTGCAGCCCCTTTGATCTTTGCCGTGGCATGAGGAATCTTTAAGTTGTGGCATGTGGGATCTAGTTCTCTGACCAGGATTTGAACCCGGGCCCCCTGCCTTGGGACCATGGAGTCTTAGCCACTGGACCCACCAGGGAAGTCCCCATTCATTAGCTTTTATAGCTTTAAAATATCTGGGTAAATACATAATAATCTTAGTTGCTTTTCCTTAGAAGGCCCTGGGTTCTTTATATAGATTGCACACCTCATTTCCAGAAATCTTCATATCCTCTTTTCAGTGGTATGAGAGAAGGGTGGCTTGCCTTCATCTGTTAAATACTCGAGCTTGCTCTCCAGTTTACTCAAAATGTAATCTCTGTTTAATGTCAGAATGAGAGTAACCAAACACATGCTCCTTTCGAAAGGAGATGACAGTACTCTCTGTGGCCTGGGTACTTCTTGAGCTCAGCCGCAGCTTTGCATCCCCTCACTTGCTCGTCCTGTTGCCATCCATGAACCAAAGCGGACTGGAGGTCAAAGAAAGGCAGTAGCAGGAAAGTGCATTTAGAACAAAACTCAGAGCTGAAGGAGGGAGATACCTGAGTGATGGATGGGGAGGCAAGTGAGGGAGTGAAATTTTAATCCTGGAGAGTTTTGACTTTGAAGCAGCTTCTTCCTTGTAACATAGAAAGAGATACCGTTTGAAACTAATTAAGCTTAAGCTTCTAGTCTCTCACTTGCATAGGACTCTTCCAAGGCCCTGAGAGGGATTCTACAAATTATTGTCTGTAATTTTATATTCTTTTACTTACAGAAGTTCCTCTTCTTTTTGGGGGGTTTATCATTCCAACCCAAGCTGATGGTTGCTTAGTGTTCTTATCTTGTTCGCCACTGTCTATATGGTGGTCAGACTTAAGGCCAATTTGTGATCTGACCTCAGGTCCCTAGCCTCCAGGGCAGTCAGAAATAAATTTGTGGTAAGTCATCCAGTCGCTGGTACTTTGTCATGGCAGCCCTAGAAAGCTAGTATGGTGTGTTTGTGACATTCCTGCGGGATTTTGTTCTTTTCCATATACTGTGAACTTTCACATATTTTCTGTTTTCTGATGTATTCATATTGAAAAGCTCTCCCCTCATTTTTTCTTTTTTTTTTTTCCTTTAACCACTCAAGCTTTGGGCAGAACACTTAACAGTGGTGATTTTTGCCACAAGCTAGACTGACTTGATAATATTTGTTTAAATTGCCAGCAAGATTTATTGAGAAGCTGGTGAAAAAGGAGGACAATTCAAATTAATTTTGCTGAAATGTACCAGAGGATGTAAATAACCCTTGGCTTGAAAATCTGGTTTAACAGTTCTGTCAGTCCAGAAAAAAATGTTGCTGGAGGAGGTTATAAAAGCAGAGAAGGTTATAAAAGTACAGACTTATCATGGAAAGAGTGGTTTTGATCTATATTTTGAATAACATGGTTGAGGTTAGTAATATGTTTATTTCAGAAACAAGATGATGAATTTCTGTAATTATTTGGTGTGTTCATAATCAACTGTAGAGTCAGAAAATGATGTGCTCTGTAACCCTCAAAGACTGGAATCAGAGTAGGGGGGGGGAAAACCCACATCTTGATTAGCCATAATTCATTAACCAGAGTTCATTTACAGTCTTCTCCTAGGAGGAAAATGTATGATGACAAAAAACAAACACAAGGCATTTAAAAAACAAATAATCAAATTTATAAAGTGTTATCCTAGGATTCAGTATAAATGCAGGCCAATCTCATGTGTCATGTACATCTATATCCAAATATGAATTATTGGCAAAAATTAGGATACTAAGGCAATGCAAATCTTCAATCATCACAAGTTGAGTTAAAAGTTTGCTCATTAAGCAGCGTTTACTAAGGCAAGAAAGTAAGCTGGTTACATTAATAAAGCATTTTCCATAGCAAGGATAAAAACAAATGAGCTTTCCTATTTGTTATCTAAACAAGAGCTTTAAAGAATAAACATCAGTCCTTAGAAATAGAGGTATTGTGTTTCCAGTTCCACTAGCAACAGCCTTTTCCTACTAGTCACTCCCATGTAAATGTTGACTTGACTTTCAAAACTTCCTGATACTTTTATTAAAGACAATAATTTTTTTAATTTAGAAAAGGCTTTTCTGAGAAAATATGACTGTCAGTCCCTGGCACCCATCTGCAAGAACTGCTGGGTGGGCAACCATTTGCACGGAGTCTTTCTTCGTGCAAACTGCAAACTCGTGGCCTGAACCTCCATTCTCTTTTGCCTGGACCACTTCAGCAGACTCATATAAAGCCTGTGTGCATTCTTAGTCACCTCAATCGTGTCCTCCTCTTTGCGACTCCATGGACAGTAGCCCACCAGGCTCCTCTGTCCATGGGATTTTCCAGGCAAGGACACTGGAGTGGGTATTCCTCCAGGGCATCTTCCCAACTCAGGGATTGAACCCACGCCTCTTATGTCTGCTGCATTGGCAGGCGGGTTCTTTACCACATGCACTACCTGGGAAGCCTCCTGTAAATCCTGCCTTATCTTAATCCTCTGGAGTCTGTGCTCAATACAACAGTCAGCGTGATAATATAAAATATGTGTGTCATTTCATGGTTTTCCTGATTTCAAACCCCCTATGACTCAGGGTAAAAACCAAAGTCCTAACAATGGCCTCCACGAACCACCCTGACCTTCTGTCCCTTCTGTCACTGGCTTGATTTGTCCTGCTCACCCCCTCTGCTCTGGTGGTGGCGGCCTCTTTACTATTTCATAATCCTGTCAGACCTGTTCCTTGTGTCTGGAATGTTCTTTCTGCAGGTATTTGCCTGATTTCTTCCTGCATGCACCTTTGAACTTTTGCTCAAATGTCACTCTTTCTGAGAGTCTCTTCTCTCACTTTAAAGCAGCCAGCTGGACTTCCCTGGTAGTCCAGTGGTTACGAATCCCCCCTGCCAATGCAGGGGACACAGGTTCAATCCCTGGTCAGAGAAGATCCCACATGGTGTGGGGAAACTAAGCCCATGGACCACAACTACTAAAGCCCACACCCCCTAGAGCCTGTGCCCCCCAACAAGAGACACTGCTACAATGAGAAGCCCTGCAACAAAGAGTAGCCCCCTCTTGCCTCAACTAGAGAAAAAGCCCGTGTGTAGCAACAAAGACCCAGTGTGGCCAAAAATAGATATTAAATAAATTAATAAAAATTTAAAAAGAATAATAGCAAGTTAAAAAACAAAACAAAACCCTGCCAGCCCTCCACAGCAGCACTTCCCATCCCCTAGCCCTGATTTGTTTTTCTTCATCAGTCTTATCATTGAGGACTTAGTCTCTACTTACCAGTTTGATTGTCCTTGCTGCTCTAGAATTTAGACTCTGTGAAGGCAGGGATTTTAGTCTATTTTGTGCACTGTCTAGAATCCTGTTTGGTCTATAGGAGAGCCAGTAAATATTACTTTAAGGAATGAATGACTGGTGAGGACTTTCCCCAGTAACTTATTTATTTACTTGTCAAAGGGGCCAGCAAGAGAACTCAGAAAGAAGCTAAATGAAATTCTAGCAATGGATTAGAGTTCCCAATGAAGTGGAATGAAACAGAGGAAAATAATAAGCATTTTTTTAGTGCCACCTTGCATTCTGTGGAATTTGACAATAACATAAGAAAGCAAAAAGAGGTAGATTGATATTTCCGTAATAATATCTCCTTCTATATATTAAGACCATAAAAGAAACAGTAGGCTACAAATATTCTCTTTCAAAATAATATTTCTTCCATTGTTTTTTGTTTATCTAATCACATAATTTATAAAAGCTAATGAGTGGTAGCCATTTTTCAGAAGTTTGAAAAGTGAAAATCCATTGATGCCTTTTTTATTGTTGCTGTTGAACAGATTTTTAAATGAAGTTTAATTTATTGAGTTTTATCACTGCAGGCAGCTGCTGATTACGGCTGCTCCTAGGAAGTGGATTAGAATAGACTTTTTTCCTTTCTTCTCAAATGAAAACCTGACATAAAAATAGCCATTGATGATTTGAAGATGATGATTTCAGCATTTCACCATTTTGGCTCCCAGTGATTCAATATTCAGAATCTTAAAGAAGAGCACTTGCTTGACTGCTCATTGGCAAAAGTAACTGAGGCACTTAACCAGTGTAAAATGATGGATACGATTTACATATGCTGTCAAAGTAGTAACCTACTTCCTGGGCAAGAACATCTTTCATAATAGTTAAATACCAAAATACATGATTTTCCCTTCAGATAGTGATAGAGAAGACCTGAGTTTCCTCATGGTGTATATTCTTGTTTTCTCCACATCCCTCAACAGCTCTAGCATCTATCAAAAGCTTGGCTTGGAGAAGTAATATTTTAAAACATCAAG